>NC_049238.1:21645794-22845794 GCF_011100685.1 Canis lupus familiaris
AGAACCAGAGACACAGGCAGAGGAGAAGCAGGCTCCACGCAGGGAGCCTGACATGGGAGTGGATCCCAGGTCTCCAGGATCAGGCCCTTGGCTGAAGGTGGCGCCAAACCGCTGAGCCACCGGGCTGCCCCGCTATAAAAGGATTTTAGATGGTCCCATATACACTAGCTGCAGAGGAGAGGTACTTACAAATGAAGCCAGCTCTGTGCTCTGATTGCTTTTATAGATTTCAGTGTTTCCTGAAGGTGACTTCCTTACTTCCCCTGACCTCTATGGGCTTTGGCTCTGTTTTTCTATCTCAGTATCTGTTTCAGATACTAAATTTTTCAAGCAGGAGGATTGTTTTCTCACTGGAAACATAGCTATTACTTGTGGTGGGCTTTGTGAGAACTGTCTCTCCAAGTGCCAGCTGTCTCTTTTCTGGAAACTACAGTTGTTGTTTTAAGAAGAGACTAACCTGGAGCTCCAGTCGCGCAATCGTTAGCGCGGTACTTCTGCGAAGAGACTAACCTGTGTCAAAGCACATGAAGGCAAGTGCGAGGAATAGTTAATTCTCGTCTCAGGCAGTATCAGGAAAGATAGTGTATTCCATCCCCTGAGTTCTCTCACATCTTTTATTTTCACATTTTGTTTTAAAATGTTTCACATTTTTAGATTGAATCTCAGTGTTTGTGTTTGAATTTAAAAATACCCAGAATTAACGTGACACTTCTGAAGAAAAAGGAGAAATGCAGAGGAGCAGGGAACAGACATTAAAACCACTCAAAATTCCACCACCCAGAGATGACTACTGTTAACGTGTTCATTTATAACCTTCTAGCCTTTTCCCAATTTACATATATTTCTATCAAATGTATTATATATGTGCGTGTATGTATGTACCCTGTGTTTAAGTATACAATAATAAGTATAATTTACATGTAGTACATATTTGTATCCCTGGGGGTTTTTTTTGTAACAAGTGTTTTAGCTGTATAAATGCTCTGTCAGTAGCTTTTTCAAACTATAGATGAAGTGCCATATCTGAAAATCTCCTGCCCTCTGTTAAAAATCAAACTATTCTAAGATTAAATTATAGAAAATTATACTTACCAGTGTTGGGTAAATTTGTACTTAAAGGCTCATACCTACTACAGTTTTTTTGCACGTGAAAGGATGCTTGTCGAACTCCAGAATTACATAACCTGAAGAGTTGGGTGTGAAACTTTTGGGGTATTTTGGTTGGAAGTTGGGTTCCTCCAATAAAATATTTCTTGTCTCATAGTTAAAATATACTCGCCCTGGGCTGCCTACCTTCAGCCAGGAAGTGCTACACAAATGGAAGTCAGATATCAAGAAATACCATCGCATTCAGTGCCCTAACCAGGTGGTTCTTTCTCATTTTTTTTCCGTAAATGTTTATCAAACTGCTGTTTCAGTTATTTATTCCGTCATGATGAAGTACATGAACCTCAGTGGCTTAAAACCTCAGTTATTTTATTTGTTCAGAATTCTATAAATCAGTAATTCTGCCAGGGCTCAAAGAACATTCTCCTGTCGTACGTGGCATCAAGTGGGATCATTCGTGGGTTGTATTTAGCTGCAAGCTCAGATGGGACCTGATGTCCAAGATGGCTTCTGTGCAGCCAATTGAGCTGGGAGCTCGGCTGTCCACATGGCCTCTCTCCATCAGGGTGTAGTGGGTTACCAGCAGGGCACATGGCAACTGACTTTTCAGAGTATCCCAGGAACACGAAGCCGCAGATCTCTTAAGGCCTAGCTTCAGAATTTGTTCAACATCATTTCTATGGGATTCTATTGGTCAGAGGAATTACAGGGTTCACCCAGATTCAAAGGGAGGGTAAGTAGCCTCCACTTCTTGCAGGAAAGAGTGGCAGAGAATTTCCAGCCATCTTCTACTCTACCACAACCATATATGCAGAACTATGGGAAGAAGCAAATACACAAGAAATAGAGACACCTTTGTACTGAAGAAGGCAGATTTTTTTTTTAATTTTTTAAAAAATTTTATTTATTTATGATAGTCACAGAGAGAGAGAGAGAGGCAGAGACACAGGCAGAGGGAGAAGCAGGCTCCATGCACCGGGAGCCTGACGTGGGATTCAATCCCGGGTCTCCAGGATCGCGCCCTGGGCCAAAGGCAGGCGCCAAACCGCTGCGCCACCCAGGGATCCCAAGAAGGCAGATTTTAAAAAAATATCTAACTGCAATTTTCTGTTTCTCAGAGTGTCAGAGAAAAAGTAGCAGGGAAGAGAATATCTTAAGCTTTTCTCAACAACTTGTTCACCATTTGTTTTTAAACCTTTCTTTGGTTTTTCTTTTTTGCTTTTGTGGCTTGTGTGTGAATTTTTTTCCTGTTTGGTTTGTAACGTGATTTATTGGGCTTCTTCCTCCAAATGTAGGGCTGGTCAGTGTAAATAAATGGCCAGGTTGCTAAGAGAAGGATGCGGTTTGCTATAGTTTTCATGGATTTCTTCTTCTCTTTTTCAGGGTTGTGAAGCGGTCTACAGTAGTGTATCAGGCCTTAAAGCTCACCTGGGCTCTTGTACCTTGGTTTGTAACTTTCTGAACTATTTATCTTAACATGACGTCTAAAATAGTCCTGACATGGAAGAGAATTCAGTTTAGATGAACAGCTAGTTGTCCTGTTTGCCATTAATCTTCAGAGGCTGGCTTAGTTTTTTCATGTCCTAAAGATGCTTGGTCTGTTATTAGAGGGGATGCCCGGGATATGTTCAAGATACAGGAAAAGCCAACATAGCCTAGAAGTCTTATCAGTTAAGGAATTTGGAGAAATAAAATTATTAATTTTGAGTCTCTACCAGGGATTTAACATCTTCCACCTGAGCCTCTCCTGCCTTGGGGCTTCCCTATCTTATCGGGCCTTAAACTTTCTTGAATCAACTTACATGTGTTTATCTGGATTGTTGAAGATCCTCTACTCCCATCTGAATTATACTGGCCTCTGGGGATGAGAAGTAGGCTCTATCTGCTGTCAGGCCGATGGCTGTTCACCTCACTGAATCTTTTTTGTGTTGACCCAGGTGCCCTACAAACTGCTGTAACTTTTTAATTCCCATTCAGAAATATCTCTTCACACAAAAGGAGCCCCATGGGCACTCAGGAGCTTCAGGAGTCAAGGCAGCACGGGAGTGTAGACATCCAAACCGCATCTGTCCAGGAATGCTTAGGAGTTTGTCGTCATGATCTTAGTTTCAGAGTCCTTAACCTAGGTGTTGCAGATGATACTTCTCGAATTCTGGATGTCCAAGGACACTCTTTGAAACATGGATTATGGTGGGAAGAATTATATGCATTGGTGCCTCTGGTGAACCTCAGGAGTCCAAGAGTCATTCCAAGAGAACCAGGAAGGGAAAGAAACAAGGAAGTTAGAAAAGTGTGACAGGTTTTATAGCAAAAGAAGGAGAACCTCAGTTTGTGTTGAATGGGTGGGGGTATTATGTATAGAATTATAAGTAGGATAGATTTATAGTGGTGATAGTCTGCCCAACCGAGTTTTCTAATGTATTGCTGTTTTGGATTTTCTTCCTTCTTGCTGAAGTAAAATCCCCGCCCTTTCTGTCTCTTAACAATCTCCCACATGGCTCAGGTATGTGTTCCTGAATTACGAGTAATTCTCTTTTCTTTCTCTCTTGAAAACAAGGGAAACTTGTGGCTGGAAAATACAAGTGTCTTCTGTGTCAAAAAGAATTGTGTCAGAGAGTGGTGTCAAGTATCACATCAACTCTGTCCATGCTGAGGTGAGGTCCCTGCTTTCCCCGCCATGTTTTTGTGATCCTGTGGAACCCATACGTATGCGCCCCCAAAAGTGGATTTTGTGCGTTTTTATGGGCTGGGACTGTTGAGAAAAGGAATTTGAAAGTGCTTAACCAGAGACAAGAGTTAAAAATACTTTGTGAAATTAGATGTGTAATTGTATTTTTATGTGAAAGCATTTGAAATCACTGTAAGTGTGAGCACCTCTGAGCTCTTGTGATTCTTTAAATTCATCTTAAACCCGGGATCCCTTGGTGGCGCAGCGGTTTGGCGCCTGCATTGGCCCCGGGCGCGTACCTAAGAGACCCCGGGAGCGATCCACGTTCAGGATCCCGGTGCATGGAGCCTGCTTCCGCCCTCTGCCTGTGTCTGCCTCTCTCTCTCTGACTATCATATAATAAAAATGTTAAAAAATAAAATAAATAAATTCAGTTAAACCAAGAGTTTTGGGCACTGGGCTGAGTTTTATAGCTGTAGAATTCTTGTTTTATAGCAGTCTGTGTACTTCTGTTTTCTCCTATTCTAAGGCCTTTGAGCAATCTGTTTTAATGTTTCAAATACTGCAAAGAAACGACGATAAGGGACATCAGTGAGACAAACTGGAGAAATTGGTATACTGGCTCTATTAAATAACAGTGATGAGTCAATGTCATGTTTCCCAGTAAATGTGATCATTGTGTTGTAGCTGTGCAGAAGGCCCTTGTTCTCAGGCAGATCTATGCTAAAGTTTTAGGGATGAAATATGTCTACAAATAACTTGCAAATGGTTCAGCAAAAGGAAGAGAAGAAGGAAGAAAGGGAAGAGAGGTAGGCAGTGGTAAATCTAGGATTCATTGAATTCTTGTCACTTTTTCTTAAGGTCTGTAAATTTTCAAAATTAAAGAATCAATTCTGGGGTGCCTGGGTGGTTAGTGGTTGAGCGTCTGCCTTTCACTCAGTCATGATCCTGGGGTCCTGGGATGGAGTCCCATATTAGGCTCCTCACAGGGAGCATACTTCTCCCTCTATGTCTCTGCCTCTCTCAAAAAATAAATAAATAAATAAATAAATAAATAAATAAATAAATACATAAATAAAAATAAAAAATAAAAAAATCAATTCTGCATAAAAATACTTTAAGTACAGAAAGTCAAGAGGTTTCTCTTGGGGCAAAGTTTTTAGTTATACAGGTCAATAGAGAAATTGTTTCCTGTGTAATTAAATACCTGTATTTCAAAAGCTTAAGGAGTAGAGTGTGCATTCTCTTGGAATATCTTACCGCAGAAGCTATTGTGGCCTAATAAGGAAATAGAGCAAACACCGTCAACTGTTTTCTGCCCTCACATTTAATAGTTCTTAACGCTATGGGCTATAGTTAGTGTCATGAAATGTGGTCTCTGTTGTTTTACAGGTTTAAGCTTTGGGAATCGCTTTCTATACCTGAGATTTCCTCTGGAAGGCAGTCGGTCATATCTTTCTCATAGTAATAGTGTAAATACTTCAGGAAGTATTTAAAAGATAATTAATCTCCTAACAAAATCCAGCCTTTATGTAGTGAGCCTATTTCTCCAATTTCTTCTTAAAAAGTTGGAAACAACAAATTTCACTTGGTTTGGAGTTTGTTCTCCAGTCTTATTAGTTCAATGATTTGTGCCTATATTTATAAATTATGACGTGGTGGTAAAAGATTTTCACTCTGTTCCTCCCTCTCTGCCTCACATATTCTGAGCTACTTTTCTTCAACAGAAATTTTCAAATACATGAAAATGGACAGAATAGTATAATGAACAGCCTAACAGACATCAGTGTGTGGGCCAATCTTCTTTTCCTTTATAATCACACCCCACTTTTCTTGTCCCCTAAAGGCTTATTTTAAAGCAAATTCCACATACCATGTCAACTGTCACTGCTTCTTTTGATGTGTGTGTCTAAAATATAAGGACTTCTAAAAATGTATAAGCACAACCATCATTACACATAAAAAATTAGCAAGAAATAGTTCTTGAATATCATCATATACCTAGTCATTATTGAAATTATTTAAATTTCCTTGATTGCCTCCTAATTTTTTTTCAGAGATGGCTTGTTCAGGAGGAAGAAAAAAAAATGTCCGTGTACTGTGTATTTTAATCTAGAGTGCTATCCAATAGAAATGTAATGTGAGTCTGTATATAATTTCAGATTTCCTAGTACACACATTCTAAAAATTTTTTTAAAATAAAAATAGGTGAAATTAATGTTGATAATAATTTTATTTAACCTAGTGTACCTAAAATATTATCCTTTAAACATGTAGTTAATAAAAATTAATGAGATACTTTACATTTTTTCATACTAAGTCTTTGAAATACAATGTGTATTTTTTATATTGAAAGCATATCTCAATTGCAGGTCTAGAAGTTTCCCCTACTCCCCCTTTTTATATGTTTGGAGAAACGGTCATTTGTCACATGTGTATACACATTTGGATTTTGCTGAGTGCATTCCTGTGGTGGTGGTGGTCCTCTCTCAGGGTATTTCCTGTGAATCAGTAGTTAGACCTAGAAGACTGATCAGATCACTTGATTTCAATTGAAATCCTCCCACCCTCCCTTCCTTCCCTCCCTTCCTTCCTTCCTTCCTTCCTTCCTTCCTTCCTTCCTTCCTTCCTTCCTTCCTTCCTTCCTTCCTTCTTCTTCCCCAAGAGTGTTTCATAATTGGATTGCATGTTCCTCAACTGTTAATTTTTTAAACTGAGTCTCAGAGAGGTTGAGTAATTTCCCCATGGTCACAGAGCCAGAAACAGCTGAGATTTGCACTAAGACGGTCTGGCTGTAGAATGCATGCCCTTAACCACTATACTTTCATGAAATAAAAATGTCCTGTGGCCCGAAGCTTTATAGCTCATGAGATTTTTACAAAGGAGATAAATAAGTAGGATGATGCTAAGTGAACAGACTTTGTAGTTCACTTACTGAAGTATGAAGTACCCCCAAATCGTGTGCTACACAATAAATGCTTATAATGACTACTCACTATTCTGTATTGAATTTCTCCCATTTAAAGTACAGAATTATAAGCTCTGGTTCCCTATCCGTTTCCTTCTTACTGTGTTCTGCCCTAGCCGTGCCTTTTAGAAAATCTTCTCGCACCCAGGGCGCCTGGGTGGCTCACTCGGTTGAGCATGGGATTCTTGATGTCATCTCAGGTCATGATCTTAGGGTCGCGGGATCGAGCCCCAGCCTAGGGCTCCATGCTTGGTGGGAGGGGTGGGTATCTGCTGGAGATTCTCTCTTGCCCTCTGCCCCTCCCCGTCCTCATGCTCTCTTTCTCTGTCAAATAAATAAGTAAATCTTTCAAAAAACGAAAGAATTTCTTCCCAAACCCATTCCTTGTGCTCTCTACTGTGTATTGACTGGATAATTTTTCCATTTTGCCTCTGTAGGACTGGTTCGTCGTAAACCCAACCACCACCAAAAGCTTTGAAAAGCTAATGAAGATAAAGCAGCGGCAGCAGGAAGAAGAAAAGCGGAGACAGCAGCACAGGAGCAGAAGGTCTCTGCGAAGGCTGCAGCAGCCAGGCATCCAGCTGCCTGAGGCGGAGCTGAGTCTTAGAGTAGGGAAGGATCAGAGGAGGAATAACGAGGAATTGCTAGTGTCGACCTCCTATAAGGAACCGGAGCAGGAGCCAGTGCCAGCACAGTTCCAGAAAGTAAAGCCCCCAAAGACTCATCATAAACGAGGAAGGAAATAGGCAGGCAGTGTGAAAGCTCCTAGAAGAGCAAATGGGATGCTGTTGTCACGGGGACCTGTGCTGGGAGGACTGAGTCACTGGGGCTGAGCGAGGAGAAATGTACTCTTTTGTTTGTGTAAGGCTGTGACTTTCTCAGCTCCTTCCTCCTGTGTAAATTTCACTGTTCTATTTATTCACTTTTACCCCACTCCCCCCCCACCCCCTCTTGGGTAGGTGTTCCTGCTATTCCTCATTGGAGTCCTCTTGTTCTCTCATTTTGCCCAAAGAGCTCCCTCTTCAGGCCAACTGTGGGCCATTCTTGCTCTGTACAAAACTGAGAAACCCATTTGGTTGTCCTTTTCCTTCCCGGGCTATAGAATGTTCTTGGACTCTCCACTGATTAGTCATTCCATCATTTCGCTTATAAAACAATTCCAAATTAATTTTTAAGAATCATACAGATTTATCATTTTGTATTTGTGATATAACAATCCTAGAAGCTAGAACTGTTGTCACTCATGTAATAAGCTTATCCTGTCTCCCTGGGTAACAGATTTTATGGAGGCCGTTTGTTCTCTCTCAGTTGTGGTTTTAGGATTGAAAGTAAGAAAATGGACTTAAGATGAAAAAGCTAGAACCTCTCTATGCTGGTTTTACTGGGAAGTGTTTCGTTTGTCCCAAGTAGCAGTGACTGGCTAGACCCACAAGCATGAAAAGCAGCCCAAACATCAAAATGTCCCAAACATGAAAATGATTGGAAAGCAGGAAGTAGACGAAGCAATAAATACTGCCTTGACTTTCCTAGGGCTTGAGTCCTCATCTGTTGCTATGATCAGTGTCCTCTGGGCGCTTGTGCCCCACCCCCAACCCCCCAACTCCCAACCCCCAGTTTTAAGGATGAAGAATTACCGCATCGCGCTTGATGTTTTGACACAGAATCCTAGTGTTCCTAGTAATGCCATAGACTGGCAGCCAAGGGGCACATTCCGTCTCCCCTGGGCTTGACCTCACTTGTTCGTCTACACCACGCTAAATCCTTATTCCTCCCCTTAGCCGACGTCTTGTCTTTTGGAGTTTTCTGAGAATATCGTCCTCTGTCCTCTTTTGTATGTGGCGTTTATCCTCTTTATATCTTGAGACTTGACACCAGATGTAGGTATTTCTCTGGTGTTGGAAAGAAAAATTCCTTTCTGTACCTCATGCCTACCTGGTAATGTCTAGTGGGCTACTTTTCTTCTTCAAGGCTGGCTTTCTCTGGAGCATTGTTTAGAACAGCTCTGTTGTGTTTCTAGATTCTCTTCCCCTCTTCCATAAATATTGGTCTTATATATTCTTGCCAACTTTTGTGGCATATGCCACATAAAAAGCAAGGGCCCTTAACCCTGATATGGATAAATACTACCTTTTCAAATTCTGAAAGGCCGTTACTGCTCTTTAACTCTGTATTCTGTGCTGCTCCACATAGCTTTAAAATGTGG
The DNA here is from genome assembly GCF_011100685.1 of Canis lupus familiaris. Classification (NCBI taxonomy): domain Eukaryota; kingdom Metazoa; phylum Chordata; class Mammalia; order Carnivora; family Canidae; genus Canis; species Canis lupus. The sequence goes on from NC_049238.1 coordinate 21,654,741, forward strand.
GCTTTTGTGAAGACCACTTTCAAACAAGGGAGCACTGAAACCAGATTTGGATACTGCCAGATAGATAGTTTTGAAACAGGTCAATGACGTGGTATGTCCAGTCTACCTTTTCATTTTCATTGGCAGTTGCACCCTTGAAACCCTTTCGGTAGGTGAGGATTGTCAGGGAGGAGAAATGAAGAAGCTATATTAATTTCTGGTGAGTAAGACTTGGGGAATGTTGGGCAATGACAAAAGAAATAAATGACTGTCGGTTAGAATGATGTTTCCAGGTGTTCATTGACTCCAACCTGCTGCCCGACTCCTTGCCGACACAGTGTATGGGGATAAGAAGATGGCTAGACATGGGAGTGGGTTTGAAATAAGTACCAAATACGGTGTCTCAGTAGTTTTTTAGTTCCTGAAATGTGTTGGCTAAAACGAGTAATTTGTTTGAGGTTAAAGTGAATTAGTATAGGAAACTTGTCCAGTCTCATCTAGTGCCATTGTAGGCACTTTAAAAAAATTTTCCTTCCTGGGGTGCCTCGGTGGCTCAGTTGGTTAAGCACCTGACTTAGGTGTAGGTCATGATCTTGGGGTCCTGGGATCAAGCCCCACGTCGGGATCTTCACTTGGCAGGGAGTCTGCTTGTCCCTCTGCCCCTCCTCCTGCTCATGCTCTCTATCTCTCTCTCTCCTTCTCTTAAATAAAGAGGGCAGCCCCAGTGGCGCAGCGGTTTTAGCGCCGCCTGCAGCCAGGTTGTGATCCTGGAGACTGGGGATCGAGTCCCATATCAGGCTTCTTGCATGGAGCCTGCCTCTCCCTCTGCCTGTGTCTCTGCCTCTCTCTCTCTCTCTCTCTCTCTCTCCTCTCTCTCTCTCTCTCCTCTCTCTCTCTCTCTCTCTCGTCCCTCATGAATAAATAAATAAAATCTTAAAAAAAAAAAAAAAAAAGAAAGAAAATTTGTGAAAAAAACTTTTCCTTCCTGAGGCCAGGTCTCAGCAAGTCTCAGTAGAGAGTATCATAATCATTCTACTGAGTTTTTAAGTTTTTAAACAAAGTTCATTAGATTACAAATTTGACAATATCGAACATAGCCAGGTTGTAGCGAATGTGAACTCTCATGCACGGTTTGGAATGTAACATGGTACAATCACTTTGGAAAAGATTTGTTAGTATCTAGTCAAGCTGAAAATATGCCTTAAGATGCAGCAGTTTTACTCCTGGGTATATACAGAGGGAAATCCTCCTGCCCAGGTATACCAGGAGACATAAACAAAGAATGATACTGTAGTACGGTTGATACCACATAGCAGAGACGAATAGCTGTCCACCATAATCTGCTCTCACCTTACAGAGTTATAGGATTACAGGACAAATGGTTAGATTATGTTTCCCAGCTCTCTAACCCCCTGCCCCTGTATCGAAGGGGTAGCCAACTCACTTCTCTCCAGTAGAATGTGAATGGAAGTGAGGGTGTCACATCCAAGCTAGAATTTTTAAGAAAATGAGTGTACTTCTATGCTTCTTTTCCCCCTTCCTTGGGCCAGATGCAGATGATAAAATGGCTTTAGAGGGTGGCAGAGCACAAAGTGGAAAATGGTTGATGCCCCGAATCACCCCATGAAGAACTAATCACCAACCAGGAACATCTATCTGAAGAGAAAAAAGATCTGTTATTTGAGGCACTATACCTTCTTGGGTCTCTTTGTTAACCTACTTTAAAACTAATCTAATCTTCCATCAGGAGAAGGGATAAATCGGGATACAGTTATATACTGAAATACTATACAGCGATAAAATTAAGGCTCCTTGTTTCATGAATACATCTCAAAAAATAATTCCTGGGAAAAGCAAGTTACAGAATACATGAAGTAGGCCATTTATATAAGGCTTAAAGACAATGCTCTATATGGTTTATGGATATATAAAAATATATTTATATGCTATATATGTAAATATGTGTATGTAGTATACATTTATAGTTTAATATCATATGTATATGTATACGTGGCATGAAAACATGCACAGGAATGATAAACACCAAATTTAGGACAGTGCTTCTGGGACTCAGAAGGACTACAAGTGAATTTTTAAGTTCTTATTTCTTAAGGTGGATAGTGAGTTTGTTCTGATCTTCTGTATTTTGTGTCTGAAATACTTCTTTTAAAAAATCAGTGCCCACAAACTGTTCTGCTCACCTCCTTTAATAGGGAACACCTTAGAAATGTTACTTGTCTTAACCTTTCATTTTCCCTTCACCCTTTAGTCTGCTCTTCTTTCTATTTACGTCTATTTCAGCCGCCCTACTCCAAACCATCATCACCTCTTGCCTAGACTATAAGTTTCCTAATTGTTTCCTTCTGATTTTTACTGGTTTGGATACACTCCACATAACAGCCTTAGTGAGTTTTTAAACTTGTAAATCAGAGCTCGTTCACCAGCTCAAAGCCTGCTGGTTTCCCATTCCACTTAGAATCCAAATCACTCCCTCCTTGTCCCACAAGGCCTTCTCCTCCTCCTGCCAACCCATTTAGCCTCTTCTTCCCCTACTCCTTTGTTCTCTGACCATTCCCCAGCTAACCTTTAGCCATATTGACCTTTTTGTTCCTGGAACCTAGTAAGCTCATTCCCATCTTAGGACCTTTGGATACACTGTTCCCATTGCCTGGAATGGCTTCTTCCTTGGGCTTTGCAAGGTAGGCTTCATTGTATCATTTAGGTCTTAACCTACATTTCACCTCGGAGGTCCTTTTCCACCTAAATGCACTTTCTGTAACATCACTGTGTTTAGTTTTTCTTCATTGCAAAGCAGATTCAAAGTAGATTGAAGTATTAGTTGGCCAGCCTACTGCTCACTTGCAGGTATGCATTTCAAATTATCTTTATCAGATGATTCACTCTCTAAATAGTCTTCAGGCTCTCAAAGCCTCACTTGGAAAGGGACAGACGTAAAGCAGCAATACACCAGATTCATGATCTGGGATAATAGGAATGAAAAAGAAACGTATGAGATGGAAATTATCCACTCCCCACTTAGGTAACTGGGACAGCAAAGGCAGGAGGGAAATTAACAGCAGAATACTAAGATTCTAAATCCCTCTTGCTTTCTAACTCCTTATCGAGCCTTGGTATGTATTTTCCTACGCTTTTTGGCACATTTTTGCATCTACAGAGAATAAGGCTTCAAATTTGTGTTGGTTACCATATTTTCCAGATTCAGTCTTTCTGTATTTTCGGCTCAAGAACTGAAGGTTAAGTTACCTGCATACTATCTAAAATTCTACTTTCTGTATTGAAATTGGTTTTATTATATCCATACTAGTATGAATGAGATATACAGAAGCAGTAGTAAGAGAAAAGTGATGAAACAGGAAATCCGTTACTGGGGAAAAGTCAACGGATACAGTATAATCTAAGGTTTTTATTTCTAATAAGCTACACATTAAAAACATTGTTAAAGGTAGACGGTGAAGGCATTGAGGGAGAAAAAAACGTTTTACTCCACAATTTTAAAGGAATTCATTTTTGCCTAGGCATGAAACTGAAAACTCAGGAAAATTATTTTGAAGTTTTTAATCACTGACAATTTCTGGATTACATAAAGTTGACTTTATTTTCCCATAGAGGAGCAATGTTAAAATGTGGGATTATATTTCTGTACTAGGATTCAGCATGCAAATAAATAACTAGTCTAACCGTCTATATGTCCTCAGTGCAAAAAAATTTTTAAAAACTACCATAAAAGTCTTACTAATTAAAAATATTATTTCCAGTTCTTCTAAATTAGCAATAAACTTCTTTGGCTATGATGGATACTGCCACTGCACAAAGCTTGTTCTTCTCAATAGACATAAATATAAGGCACTTTTAATTATAAAAGGCATTTCAAAATGTACTATCAGGTACACACATAGTAAGAAAATGTAGAAGTGACCTAAACCTGAAGTACTTATATTTAAGTAATCTTACTCGTTGTCTTAGAATTCAGAATGTTGTTAGGGAAATAGACGGCACAAGACTCTTTACAGTTGTCCCAATATTTTAAAACGTTTTTCACATATTTTCCTGAAATAAGTAGAGGCATTCAGTTACCTCATTAATGCTAGATGTATTTCTTGACAGAAAAGGTTTTTCAAAAGTTAAGAGTTGACCTAATATCTGCTCTTCCCTTAATTTACTCAAAGCTAAAATTGTAGGGGCTGAGCATTAGACAAAAGGTCATTCTGCCCAGTGTTTTTTTTTTTTTTTTTTTTTTGCCTAGCTCTTAATGAACATATTGCTTAAATTACTTTTCCACTCTTGACAAAACTATAGAAGCAGCTGCCTGTTCAGTGGTGCAAACTTGAAAAAGACCTTAAAAGCATTTTGCCTTTTTTTTTTGTTGTTTGTTTTTTTTTTTTTTTTTGATCACTTTCCCTTTTCTGTGTGGAGCTGGCCAGGAGGCATGAGGATAAGCAGTTTGTTTACAGAGAGGAAGGTATTATATAAAGTCAATCTGAAATGCTACTCTTAGAAATCTAACTTGGCCACACGAAATAATTCACACCACTGTCTTCCTTTCACTACCTCCAGGTGGTCTCTTGAGCTAGTTTAATGTACTGGTGTTTGGGAAATGGTGTTATCTAGAGATTTGAGGAACATCCCATTTATTAACAAGATCTAATTAAGGAAAAATCTAATTAAAGGAAGCTGGTGGCACAAATATCCAGCAGTACTGCTGGAAAAATGCACCTAATATTTCACACTAACACATCATGATGGATACTTTGCCATAGCAATCTGAGATCCTAAAGCCTTCCTAACTAAGTTTATGCAGCCATCGGTTTATAAGAATACTTGCTCCAGTCTTTATTTACGCAGTGTTATTTTAGGAATTGGTTTGGATTAATCTTTGGTTTGGTACTCAGAGGTTAATGTGGTCCTTGGAGCATCCTGTCCTGGGCACCAATTACGCCTTCTTTGCAATCGTTGCCTCGCCCGGATTAAGCCCTCCACATACCACTGTTCCAGCTGCAGCTGCTGCTTCTGATTTTCTAACTGGCTTTTAGTAGCTTGCAACTCCTGGCACTGCTGAGTTTGCTGCAGTAACTTCTTTTGTAACTCCCGGTTCTCTCTCCTGATGCCACGGTAGAACTCAAAAGTATACTGCTTTGCTTCCAACTCCAAGGCCTGGGCCTTCCCGTCAAGCTCCTTTCTTTTCCTCTTTCCCAACTGCCCCATGTCTGGCTCACTCAGTTGTTTCTCTAGAAATGCTTTTTCCTGGAGTAACTGGACCTGGATTTCCTGTTTCTTGGCATCTGTCTCAGCTGGGGTTTTCTTTTTCTCGTCCTGTAATATCTGGATTTCTCTCTCCTGTTTCTCCTTTAACAGTGAAATTTTCCTCAGTGTCTGCAACTGCTGCTTTAAGTTGCATTGGATCTTTTCCTTCTGCAAAAGCTCCCTTTTAAACACTGAAGTTTGTTTCGCATATTTGGAGGCATAGTCTCGTCTCCTTTGTTCAATCTCCTGACTTTTTTGTAAATAGCTGTTCCACAGCTTTTCAGGCTGCATTCTATACTCTTCAGTTTTGTTGGTTAGATATTCCAGGAAGAATTTGTTTTCAGTCTGGACAAGTAACTTCTCAGCATATAGCTGCTTGGTTTCCTCCATTAGTGACTCTTGCTGGCTTTGAGCTTGTTTTATTTGGTTGTTCAGCTTTGTCATTTCCACCACTGCCTTTTCTTTAAACCTCATCTCTGACTTGCTTAGCTTCTCTGGCTTGAAAAAATCATTTATTAAACTAAGATACGGTGGAGAGGAACTCCTAGAGTCCTTAGCAAACCTGAAGGAAGAACAAGTAAGACATTCCCCCATCAATTCTTTTTTTTTTTTTTTTTTTTTTAATTCTTTTTTTTTTTCTTAAGATTTTATTTATTTATTCATTAGACACACACACACACACACACACACACACACACACAGGCAGAGAGCCTGACCTGAGACTCCATCCCGGGACTCGGGGATCGTGCCTGGAGCCAAAGGCCGACGCCACACCGCTGAGCCACCCGGGCTGCCCCTCCCCATCAATTCTTAATGAAAGTTTAGTAAACACAAAATGCACAAGTATACTTTAATTCACATGAGAAAATATTTTTTGAGCACCTATTATGGTTCTGCACTCTGCGAGGCACCAGGGTAGAGATGAATGAATGTGGCTTACAATTTACAAGCACGCATTCACTACAACCCCCGTAAGGCATTCCCTCCGTTTTAGAGAGGAGAAAACAAGTTCAGAGAATTTAAACGACGCCAGCAGTGGCAGCGCGTGGGTGTGAAACCTCGAGTTTAAGATTCACTGAACACTGCAGTAGCCACAAAGGGCGACGGGACCCGCTGAGGTGGGCGAGAGCAGCAATACATTTCCCGGCTTTTCCAGCCCCTTCCCGGTATCCGGGGACACTTCCGTGGAGGGAAAAGCGCCCCTTTCAGTACCTACTTGCTCCCGGAATCCGAACGTCCGTCTCCAAGGCGACGGTGAGGCTCACCGAGGGGGACCGCCAAGGAAGGAGCGCTCGAGTCAGGGGCCCCCGACGCGCGGACGCGGCGCCCCCTTGCGGAACGTTTCCGCAGTTTCTCGGTTCTGTGCTCCCCGGGGGTCGGCGCCGCCCAGCAACCCCCGGGGTCGCACTCCGCCCCAGTCCCAGCCTGTCCAGCCCTGAGCTCCTGAACCTCGTCGGCTGCCGAATAAGGCCCAGCAGCCAGTTCCCCGGCGGCTCCGTCCCCCGCTCCTTGGGGGCGGAAGGAGAAGCGCACTCTCCTCATTTGCGACCTGGGGGCGCCCTGCCTTGGGGACCGCATCTCGTCTTGCCCTCCTGGGGACCAGAGCGTCGTCTCTCCCAGACCCTTCGTTCCGTTGCGGCGGTGAGCGCCTGTCCCCCGGGTCCTCCCCTTCCTCCCCTGCCCTCCATTTCCCCGCCCCTGCCCCTGCCCCTGCCCCTGGTTGGCCCGGAGGCGAGGATGCTCTGGCGAGCGGCCCGCCCCTCCGCCTTCCCCGGCCGCGCGGCGGAGGCTCTAGCGTCCCTTGCGCGGCCCGCGGCGGCACGGAAGCCTCTCTAGGTGCGCGGCGTCTCTATGGTGGAGCGGGCGGAGCGCGAGGAAGATGGCGGCGCCCGCGGAGGCCGCTGAGGAGCGGGCTTCGGGGGGTCCTCGGCCCCCAGTGTGTCTGTTGGTGTTAGGAATGGCGGGATCTGGGAAGACCACCTTTGTACAGGTGACGTACAGGGCGCGGGAGTAGGAGGTGCGCTCGAGAGGTTGTCAGTGGTGGGCGGAAGGCCAGGGGGACCTCGAGGACGCGCTCGCGAGTTGAAGGGGATCCGCGTGGGGCTTTCAGGACCTCGCCAGCAGCTCCGGCCCCGAGCCTTTTCGGGCTCTAGCCTGGTTCGGTTAGGGCTCTCTTCTCCGCACCCTCAGTTCGTATTTGCTACAGCTTGCCACGTTGTTCTGGAATCGTCTTGCCGCTGACACTGCCGCCCCCTGGAAGGCGGGGGCTCCCACGTCGCCGGCAGTTAGTGCGGTGCTGGCGCCCAGGCCCTGGGTGGGGATTACTGCGGTGTGGCTTCTTGCGCGGCTCTTCCGTCTCGAGCGCTGGAGAGACCGCGATCGAATTTGACAAGGTTCCCGCTTTATCGGAGCTGATGTTTTAATGGGAGTGATGGGGAGAAACCTCACACGAATCAAGTGATTAAGTGATCGACCGACAATAGGGGAGGCCCTGTTGGCGGGACGATCAAGAAAAGAAAGCATTTCACCTGAGAGTTGAATGCTGGAGGCGGATCCTGGGGACGAGCGTTTCAGGTAGAGGGAGGGACACGTAGTGCAGAAGTCTTCAGCTGTGATCCATAAAGGAATCTCGGCCCCTTATCATTCCCTCGGCCTCACTCCACCGCTCTTCTCGCGTCTCTGCAGAGGCTTACTGGACATCTGCATAGCCGAGGCTCTCCACCTTATGTGGTTAATCTGGACCCGGCTGTACATGAAGTACCCTTTCCTGCCAATATTGGTGAGTAAACTGGAACAGAACTCTGAAGTTCTTCAGAAAACCAAAAGCCTCCAGCCGGGCAAATCTCTAATGCTTTCATTTTTCGTTTTCTCTAAACTATCTTTCATTTTCCTTGAATTTCCTAAGACTTCTAAACCATTTTCTTTGTTGACTCCTTTCCCTAAGTATATTAGTTTCCTTACCTCTCACTCTCGTGTCTCCGCTCGTTCTGATCCGAGGGTGGCAGGCTATTGTTACTTCATTTGTATTTTTTAAACATCTTATTTCTTGGACAGCCCGGGTGGCTCAGCGGTTTAGCGCCGCCTTCAATCTAGGGCGTGACCCTGGAGACACGCAACCCCCGGGGTCCTGTCTGTGTCACTCGTGAATACATAAATAAAATCTTTAAAAAGAAAAAAAAAAAGATTTTCTTTATTCGTGAGAGAGAGAGAGAGAGAGGCAGAGACACAGGCATATACATAGATATGCATATATGCATTGTTTTGGGGAAAGGTTTCCGGTTATCATCAGACTTCCAGAGAAATCTGTGACTCTGACAGAAATTAAGGTTGAATATGATGCATTGTCATGATTCTTGATTGAATCTAGGAGCCTGGGATCCCCGGGTGGCTCAGCGGTTTAGTGCCTGCCTTCGGCCCAGGGCATGATCCTGGAGTCCCGGGATGGAGTCCCATATCAGGCTACCTGCATGGAGCCTGCTTCTCCATCTGCCTGTGTCTCTGCCTCTCTGTCTCTGTCTCTGTGTCTCTCATGAATAAATAAATCTTGAAAAAAAAAAAAAAAGAATCTAGGAGCTTCCTGATTTTCAGGCTGTCACTGTGCTAATCCTCTCATTTTTTGTCTCTTAATTCTGCTAAGCTACTTGGACCCTAATCATACTAATAAAGGAAAATCTTGTTCAGGAGCAGAGGTCATTTTGGGAAGTTGGGGAAAAAGTTAGTATCTTCTTGCTTAAAGGATGGACTTCTATCTGATGATAGATGACTAGATAAGAAGATATATATGTGTGTGTGTATATATATCTGACTGGTAAGAAGATATATATATATTTGTAAATAATATATATATATAAATATATGTTTTTTGTAAAATTACTCAGCCATAAAAAAGAATGAAATCTTACCATTTGGGACTACATGGATGGACCTAGAGGATGTTATGCTAAGTGAAATTAGCCAAGACAGAGAAAGACAAATACCTTATGATTTCACTTACATGTGGAATCTAAAAAACAAAGCAGAAACAGACTCACAGATATAAGAAACAAACTGTTGGTTACCAGAGCAGGGAGGAGTTGGGAGTGAGTGAAATAGGTGAAGGGGATTAAGAGGTACAAACGTCCAGGTACACAATAAGTCAGGGATATAACTTACAGATTAGGGAATAGAATTAATAGTATGATAACTTTGTATGATGACGCATGGTAACTAGACTTGTGGAGATCATTTTCAAATTTATAAAAATATTGAATCAATATGATGTAAACCTGAAACTAGTAAGATACTGTATGTCAGTTACACCTAAATTTTAGAAAAGATGGAATTCAAATAGTTGGTAGAGTCTGTAGGCTGGTAGACAGGTTTAGACAGTTAGATATTACTGGATGCATTAATTCCCTTTGAAAAATCAGGTCTGCATTACCCCTTGCTACCAGTAGGCAGTTAGTAAGAAATAAACGTTTTTTCTTGATTTAGCTCCCTTTTTCTTTGCGTGTGATCACTGCTAAGGTACTTAAGTTGTATAAAACTTTTCCCCTGGGGCTCCTGGGTGGCTCAGTGGTTTAGTGTCTGCCTTCATGCTCAGGGCATGATCCCAGAGTCCTGGGACCGAGTTCCACATCTGGCTCCCCTTAGGGAACCTGCTTCTCCCTCTGCCTATGTCTCTGCTGCTCTCTCTGTGTCTCTCATGAATAAATGAATAAAATCTTAAAGAAAATCTTAGAGAAGAAAAAAAAAAAAAAACCAACTTGGCTACATTACTTAAAAACACACACAACACAGGGCAGCCCAGGTGGCTCAGTGGTTTAGCGCCACCTTTAGCCCAGGGCCTGATCCTGGAGACCTAGGATCAAGTACCACGTCAGGCTCCCTGCATGAAACCTGCTTCTCTCTCTCTCTCTCTCTCTCTCTCTTTCTCTCTCGTTAATGAATAAATAAAATCTTAAACACACACACAAAACTTCTCTCCTCGTCTCAGACTGTTTCTACCATAACTTCTGAGCCCGTAGCCTAACATTTTTCATGGATTGCTTGCCAGTTACCAAGTAAGGAAGGAAACCAATGTGAAGCTGGGGGGATTAGTAGAAGAGAATGCAGACAAGAGAAGCCTGAAAGGCTGGTTTCAGCTTCTTGTTGGTAGGAAGATACTTGCAGGGCACTTTCTGCCTTTCTGTTCTTCTCTTCACGATCTTGCTTTTTTCTGTATCACAGTTCAGTGACCTTAGCTTAAAACTTTAGAAAATCGACTTGAAAAGTAACTGAGATACCAGGAGAGAAACTTATTTTTGTTTTCCTCAGAGGAAGCAGAGATGACTTGAGAGGCCCATTGTCTAAGGATGTTATAGGTGGAGTGTCTCAAACTATATTGTGTCCATGTGGGTTTTTTTTTTTTTTTTGTAAGATTATTTTTTTAAGCTTTTTACTTATTTATTCATGATAGACACAGAGAGAGAGAGAGAGCGAGCGAGCGAGACAGGCAGAGACACATGCAGAGGGAGAAGCAGGAGAAAGGAGCCCGACGTGGGACTCGATCCCGGGATCTCCGGATCACGTCTGGGCCGAAGGCGGGCGCTAAACCGCTGAGCCACCCAGGGATTCCCTTGTTTCTATGTGTTAAATTCCATTGAATTCTTCTCCCCCCCTCCCAGATATTCGTGACACTGTGAAGTATAAAGAAGTCATGAAACAGTATCCTTTTCTGCATCTACTTCATGGAGTCATCCCTAACTAGTTACTGTCTGTATTTTGTGGCTTTGAGAGTATTCTGCATTTTCTTTGTGAAATATACTAGCAAAAGCATTTAACTGCTTTAAAGCAATTTACTTAAGAGGATAGAAAGATGAGTGAGGAGAGGTATTATAGGTGATTAGACTATTACACCTTGTGGTTTCAATTTTCTTACCATCTTTCTAGACTATGGGCTGTTGTAATTAGAAAGCACCCAGAGTGGGAGGCTGGGTAGCTGGTGCCATGCCTTGCTTCCACAAAGTAGTATTGCCCTGGAGGCCACTGCCTCCTCTGATTGGGAGACTCTCAAATGAGTAGGTTTATTTAAGAGCATTGAGTGTTAGTACATGCTGTATGAAATGTGTACTTTCCTTGCAGGTAGATGTAGCTGGGTAGACCAATAATAATCAGCAGGTTGACCAGTGAGGATCAGAGCAAGGAGTGTGATATCTTCAGTGATATTTTAAGACCTTAGCGTCTAATACCATTAAGCTGTCAGTGCCAAGTGCATCTGTCTGTTAGATTTTGGTCACTTTAATCTCTTCATTTTGCCTAGGCATCCCCAGAATGATAAAGGAATGAGGAAGATGTTGATACTGAAAATTCCTTGTGAGGTTAAGTTTGTGTGGTATATACTAGTCAAGGATTAGCTGCCAGTTTCCATTTGTGGAACACTAAGGTTACGGTGCTATGTGTGTGAATAATATCCTAAGTGTGAGTTTCATCACCTAAATTGATCTGTAAGTAATTTAAATCCTCAACTTGGTGTCCAGGTACGGGCTTGGGCCAAACGGCGGTATAGTGACCTCACTCAATCTCTTTGCTACCAGATTTGATCAGGTATGTCTGTTTTTACTTTTATAGACATGACTGTGTAGAAACCTATGACTTTTTTTTTTTTTATTAAACAGATGACAGACTTATTTTTTTTTAAAGATTTATTTATTTTTGATAGAGAGGGGGGTGGGTGGGGGCAGAGATACAGGAGGAGGGAGAAGCAGGCTCCATGCCGGGAGCCCGATGTGGGACTCCATCCTGGGACTCCAGGATCACGCCCTGGGCCAAAGGCAGGCGCCAGACCGCTGAGCCACCCAGGGATCCCCAAAAACCTCTGACTTTTGAATGCCTAGCTTGCTCACATTGGGAAAGAAGAGCAATAAACCTGGATATACATATGGAAAATAAGTAAACATTTTGATAGAGAAGTAAGTTATGACAGGATAATCAGTATTGTGAGACACTTCACATTTAATATTGGTGATGGCCAATAAAACAAAAATCTAGGTTCTTTTCTTGATCTTGGCTTATAGTGTCACCTTGAGGATGGAGGGAAGGATTGGGGAGTGGGAGGGGTAGCAGGCATGGAATGGAAAGATAATGGGGCTTTTTTACATGTGACAGATAAATTGTCACTGTTTAGGTTTTTCTCCTACTTCTACAAGAGTGGTGTTTTGTAATCATGAATTTTTTACCCTCATGTCACTCCAAGAGACAGGCTGTTAAACATTTTATACCAAAGTACTAAGAGATATGACCCGAAAGTGAGAGATCGTCTTCAGCTTCTCAGGACCCTGCAGTACACTCTGGGGTGTTGGGGTGTGTCAGTGCTGCTGATGTGACTGTGTTTCCTTAGTTCATGGAGTTTATTAGTTGGTGTCCTAAGACTGAGAACAGAGATTAGAGATTCAGTAGTTGATAGTTGCTTATAAGGTGGGCCGCCCTGGAAACGGTGATTTTTGTATTGAAGATGGATCCTGTTTTTAATTGGCATCTTTTTTCTTTCAGGTGATGAAATTTATTGAGAAGGCCCAGAACATGTCTAAGTAAGTGCTTTTGGCTTAACACCTGTTTATTACTCTGTAGTTGACGTGTCTCCAGGATTTCAGGATACCATCGGGCTCTGAAAGGGTGTAGATAGAGATGAAACCATTAGAAGTGAAACAAAAAGGTGGGCAAAAGAAATCATTAAGATGCTCTACAGTGATGAGCTAAATTCAATAGTATCCTACCCCCAATCACTGTCATATATGCCCACGGCTTCCCAGGAGGTGTTTTAAGACTTTGTCCAAATTCAGTTGTCTCCCTGCCTTCTCTTGGGAAAACACATTTGTTGGCATTAAAATCTCTGAAGTACCTTTCTAACCCTTGTTTAAAAATAAATCTTCAGGGGCGCCTGGGTAGCTCGGTGGTTGGGTGTCTGTCTTTGACTCAGGTCGTGACCCCAGGGTTCTGGGATTGAGTCCTGCATCGGGCTCCCTGCAGGGAGCCTGCTTCTCCCTCTGTTTATGTCTCTGTCTCTCTCATGAAGAAATAAATAAATCTTTAAAAAAAATAAAAGACTATATGCTCATTATAGAGAATTCAAAACCTTCCTTCAACCCCCCCACCACGACCCCAAGAAACCAGATGGTTCCCCAAGAGATTTGCCTTCTGGTTTTGTTTATCTCTCATTTTAACACAGTGTGTTTCTAAAACGATCATAGTTTCTTCTGTGATAATTTGCAGCAATTTGTAGACTGCTACTCCTGCCTGGTTATCATGAATACTGGACAGGTAGTATATGTTTTAAGGGCAGTGGGAGGAAGTTAGACTTGACAGTGTGAAGAGGTTATTTCTTCTTGGATAAGCAGATGTTCAGTGTTACGTGTGCTGGAATATCTTTCAGTATTTCACAGGTGTGATACTTCTCGAATGGTTGTTCTTGATACAGATATGTCTTGATTGACACACCTGGACAGATTGAGGTTTTCACGTGGTCAGCTTCTGGGACAATCATTACTGAAGCCTTGGTGAGTATTCAAGGACTTGTTAGACTAACTGGAGAGCTAAACTGGTTAAGCATCTTTTTATTGAGTGGGATGCTATATGGGAAGTTAGTTGTGGAAGCTCTTGGCACCCTGCCTAAAGTGGTTTTCCCTTGCTAAGGAAGGTGGGAAAAGAGTTTGGAGATAGGTCTTGAGTCCTTTGACTAAGGCTGTGATTATTTTGTGGCTTTAGGCATCCTCATTTCCCACAGTTGTCATATACGTCATGGATACATCAAGAAGTACCAATCCAGTGACCTTCATGTCCAATATGCTCTATGCCTGCAGGTAATGGATTGTTGGTGGGCCATGGTATTACATCAAGGTAGGAGGCCTCCTCTTTTCTTTTTTATATTTGAGTCCTGAGTGCTTACCAACCTGGATTTGTGCTCATTCAGATGTGCCCCTCAGTTTAGTAGTTGTGAGCTGGGGAGAGATTAGATGAGAAAAGAGGCATATGTGTTAGCATTCTCTTTGACCAGCTTCTCATCTTCCCCCTTTGCTTGTTACAGAAACAGGTAGTGTATGAACACGAACCTTTTGGTAGTTGCTCGCAGTTGAATGAAACGAGTCTAAATAGAATAGAGCCCTCTGATCTAAATGTTCCTTTTCTGTGTTATGACATGTAGACTTAAATTATAAAATGAGAGATTGTGAATAAAGAGATTTATCTATGATTCCAAAAAGCACAAGTTTGCCCCAACTTGGTGTCATTAAGGACAGAGAGACATGGCTTACTAGGGTATGTGAGTGCATTCGACATAGAGCAAGGGAAATTATTATGAAATTTGAGAGAATTTTATTTGGTGGATACATAAAAGCCATCACCAGCATTTGTGCCTTCTCCTAAGACTAGGGATATACCTTCTTGGTGGATGCAATAAATTGTAGTCCAAATAGAAATCTGATGTCTGACAGCGTTGTTTCCATATATATTGTTTAAAAGAGACAATTATTTGGTAGAAACAACCACACCAAAAAACCATACACAGAAAACCAGATGAATATCAAAGCATTATTACTCCAAGAAAGAAAGAGAACGTATGTGTGTTGTTTGCCTAATGGTAGCGGTGAAGTACCTCTTCCTCTTGGGAGAGTAGAATGTGAGGGCTGTGTCAGGATGGATAGCTATATGTAGCGTCTGAACCCATTCCAGTTCTCGTTACTCGGTTCTAGCAGACTGACACTTGGGTAAGCAAGAGCTTAAGTGCTTTCACTGATAACGTCTTGATGTTTGATTTTCAGCATCTTGTACAAAACCAAGCTGCCTTTCATTGTGGTTATGAATAAAGTAAGTGGTTCCTTCCTTTTGTGGTTTAGTATTTCTTTTTCATCAGAAACCTTGTGTTATTGGAAGGTTTAGGGGTTTGGGTAGGTGAGGATTTTCACATGTCGGAGAATAGATTCAACTTAACTGAAACAAAGTCATGAGCGTTTGTAGGAAAAAGATTCAGTCGAATTAAATGAATATTTATTACTGGCTCTCCTCAGAGTAATTTAAAACTGGATAGAGTAGCCCCTCAATCATAGTGTATAGGTTATCCCTCAGAATCACAACTATGTATATGGGGGAGGGACTGCTTGTTAATTGGCAGAGCAATTAAAACAGAAAACTTCACTTTTCTTGAGTCGACAGCAAGGATTCAAGAGAGTACATGACTTCAGAGCCTAGAATGTGCTGGCATCTACTGTGGTCATGGTCACTTGGCAGTGGATAGTGAAGGGTCGGCTTCAACCAAGAGAACACATATGTTCATTATTTACAGTAGCCGTGGTCCTTTATGGTTTGTTGTAGTGGAGGAGGAAATGGGAGAAGCAGAGAAAAAAAATACGAATAATTGCTTTGTGGTTGGCATGTAATTAAAAATTTTTTGACGTTGTTTGGTATCTAAACACACCTCTGATTGCTGATAATTGTCTTCTGTTTGGTACAGACTGACATCATTGATCACAGCTTTGCAGTGGAATGGATGCAAGATTTTGAAGCTTTCCAAGATGCCTTGAATCAAGAGACTACATATGTCAGTAACCTGACTCGTTCAATGAGCCTGGTGTTGGATGAGTTTTACAGCTCACTTAGGGTAAACTTTCTCCTCTGCTTATACTGACAGTCCCTTCAGACATTCTCTTAACCATAGGGCTGGCGTTGAACCTATCTTAGAAAAGAAGTTTGGTATTTTCACAAAGCATTTAAAGCATTACTTATTAAAAATTGGAGGTTTTTCCCACCTCTTCTTTTGCATGTTGCTGTCCAGTTTTAAAACTGGAAGTTTAAAAGATAAAGTAGAGGTGGCTGGCTATTTTTTTTTTTTTTTTTTTAAAGATTCTATTTATTTATTTGAGAGAGAAGAATAAGCGCACATGAGCAGGGGGAAGGGCAGAGGGAGAAGGAGAAGCCAGCTCCCTGCCGAACAGGGAGCCCGACATGGGCCTCTATCCCAGGACCCTGAGATCATGACCTGAGCCGAAGGCAGATGCCCAAACTATTGAGCCAACCAGGTACCCCATGGCTGGCTCTTAACCTCAGGGTCATGAGTTCGAGCCCCTCATTGGATATTTACTTAAAAAAAAAAAGAAGATAAATAAGATAAAGACCCTACCTTCAGAGTTTATGATCTAGTTCAAAGAGAAGGGTACATACAGAATTGAAACATATATTGTGGTAAAGATCTTACTAAGATTGGAGGTTGGGCCTGATGCTGCTGAGGGGCAGATCACTCTTGAAATGAGGGATTTTGGAGGATATAGCATTAGAGGTATGCTTTGAAGGAAGGGTATGATTTACATAAGCAAATGTGAGTCGGGATGGCAGGGAGGATGGTAATTGCTCAAGCAAAGGCATTGAGATACTAATTTTTTTTTTAAAGATTTTATTTGAGAGAAAGAGTGAGGGAGAACATGAGCAAGGGAAGGGGCAGGAGAGGGAGAAGCAGACTCCCTCCTGTGCAAGGAGCCTAATGCCGGGCTCCATCCCGGGATCTTGGACCATGACCCGATCCAAAGGCAGACACTGAACCGACTGAGCCACCCAGGCACCCGATAATAATTTTTATAGAGAACAAGCAGTGGTTAGATTTGACAGGGAATAGATGAGAAGCCTCGCTGTGTGTTTCTCCTAATTTTCTTTTTATCCAGCCTTCTCTTTTCCATAAACTTCTTTCCATGGCTTTTGAGTATGTTTCTTAATGACGTTTTAGTAAACCAAATGGCACAAGTATACTTTAATTCACATGAAAATATTTTTTGAGCACCTATTATGGTTCTGCACTCTGCGAGGCACCAGGTAGAGATGAATGAATGTGGCTTCAATTTCAAGCACGCATTCACTACACACCCCCGTAGGCATTCCCTCCGTTTTAGAGAGAGAAAACAAGTGTCAGAGAATTTAAACGACGCCAGCAGTGGCAGCGCTGGGTGTGATGAACCCTCGATTTTAAGATTCACTGAACACTGCAGTAGCCACAAAGGGCGACGGGACCCGCTGAGGTGGGCGATAGCAGCAATACATTTCCCCGCTTTTCCAGCCCCTTCCCGGTATCCGGGGGACACTTCCGTGAGGGAAAGCGCCCCTTCAGTACCCTTTGCTCCCGGAATCCGACGTCCGTTCCCAGGCGACGGTGAGGCTCACCGAGGGGACCGCCAAGGAAGGAGCGCTCGAGTCAGGGGCCCCCGACGCGCGGACGCGGCCCCCCTTGCGGAACGTTTCCCAGTTTCTCGGTTCTGTGCTCCCCGGGGCGGCGCCGCCCAGCAACCCCCGGGGTCGCACTCCGCCCCAGTCCCCAGCCTGTCCAGCAGCCCTGAGCTCCGAACCTCGTCGCTGCCGAATAAGGCCCACACCAGTTCCCCGGCGGCTCCGTCCCCCGCTCCTTGGGGGCGGAAGGAGAACGCACTCTCTCATTTGCGACCTGGGGGCGCCCGCCTTGGGGACCGCATCTCGTTTGCCCTCCTGGGGACCAGAGCTGTCGTCTCTCCAGACCCTTCGTGTCGTTGCGGCGGTGAGCGCCTGTCCCCGCGGTCCTCCCCTTCCTCCCCTGCCCTCCATTCCCCTGCCCCTGCCCCTGCCCCTGGTTGGCCCGGAGGCGAGGATGCTCTGGCAGCAGGCCCGCCCCTCCCCTTCCCCGCCGCGCGGCGGTAGGCTCTAGCGTCCCTTGCGCGCCCGCGGCGGCACGGAAGCCTCTCTAGGTGCGGCGGCGTCCTATGGTGGAGCGTGGCGGAGCGCGAGGAAGATGGCGGGGTGTCTGCCCGCGATCCCTGAGGAGCGGGCTTCGGGGGGTCTCGGCCCCCAGTGTGTCCTGTGGTGTTAGGAATGGGCGGCTTGGAAGACCACCTTTGTACAGGTGACGTACAGGGCGCGGAGTAAGGAGGTGCGCTCGAGAGGTTGTCAGTGGTGGGCGGAAGGCCAGGGGACCTCGAGGAGCGCTCCGCGAGTTGGAAGGGATCCGCGTGGGGCTTTCAGACCTCGCACAGCAGCTCCGGCCCGAGCCTTTTCGGCTCTACCTGGTTCGGTTAGGGCTCTCTTCTCCTCCCCACCCTCAGTTCGTATTTGCTCAGCTTGCCACTCTTGTTCGTGGAATCGTCTGGCGCTGAACACTGCGCCCCTGGAAGGCGGGGGCTCCCACGTCGCCGGCAGTTAGTGCTGTGCTGCGCCCAGGCCCTGGGTGGGATTACTGACGGGTGTGGCTTCTTGCGGCGGCTCTTCCGTCTCGAGCGCTGGAGAGACCGCGATCGAATTGACGTTCCCGCTTTATCGAGCTGATGTTTTAATGGGAGTTATGGGGAGAAACCTCACACGAATCAAGTGATTAGTGATCGACCGACAATAGGGGGAGGCCCTGTTGGCGGGACGATCAAGAAAAGAAAGCATTTCAACCTGAGAGTTGATGCTGGAGCGGATCCTGGGGGACGAGCGTTTTCAGGTAGAGGGAGGGACACGTAGTGCAGAAGTCTTCACTGTGATCCATAAAGGAATCTCGGCCCCTTACATTCCCCGGCCTCACTCCACCCAGCTCTTCTCGCGTCTCTGCATACTCGCTTTAGGGACAATCTGCATAGCCGAGCTCTCCACCTTATGTGGTTAATCTGGACCCGGCTGTACATGAAGTACCCTTTCTCCAATATGGTGAGTAAATGGAACAGAACTCGAAGTTCTTCCAGAAAACCAAAGCCTCCAGCCGGAGCAAATCTCTAATGCTTTCATTTTCGTTTTCTTAAACTCATCTTTCATTTCCTGTTCCTTGAATTTCCTAAGACTTCTAAAACCATTTTCTTTGTTGAACTCCTTTCCCTAAGTATATTAGTTTCCTTACCTCTCAACTCTGTTCTCCCCTCGTTCTGATCCGAGGGTGGCAGGCTATTGTTACTTCATTTGTATTTTTAAAACATCTTATTTCTTGGACAGCCCGGGTGGCTCAGCGATTTACGCCCGCCTTCAATCTAGGGCGGACCCTGGAGACACGCAACCCCCGGGTCCTGTCTGTGTCACATCTGATACATAAATAAAATCTTTAAAAAGAAAAAAAAAAGATTTTCTTTATTCGTGAGAGATAGAGAAGAGGCAGAGACACAGGCAATACATAGATATGCCTATATGCATTGTTTTGGGGAAAGGTTTCCGGTTATCATCAGACTTCCAGAGAAATCTGTGACTCTGACAGAAATTAAGGTTGAATATGATGCATTGTCATGATCTTGATTGTCTAGAGCCTGGGATCCCGGGTGCTCACGGTTTAGTGCCTGCCTTCGCCCAGGGCATGATCTGGAGTCCCGGATGGAGTCCCATATCAGGCTACCGTGCATTGAGCCTGCTTTCATCTGCCCGTGTCTCTGCCTCTCTGTCTCGTCTCTGTGTCCTCCATGAATAAATAAATCTTGAAAAAAAAAAAAAAGAAATCTAGGAGCTTCCTGATTTTCAGGCTGTCACTGTGCTAATCCTCTCATTTTTTGTCTCTTATTCTGCTAAGCTACTTGGACCCTAATCATACTATAAAGGAAAATCTTGTTCAGGAGCAGAGGTCATTTGGGGAAGTTGGGGAAAAAGTTAGTATCTCTGCTTAAGGAAATGGACTCCTATCTGATGATAGATGACTATATAAGAGATATATATGTTGTGTGTAAATATATATCTGACTGGTAAGAAGATATATATATATTGTAAAATATATATTAAATATAATGTTTTTTGTAATACTCAGCCATAAAAAAGAAATGAAATCTTACCATTTGGACTACATGGATGGACCTAGAGGATGTTATGCTAAGTGAAATTAGCCAAGACAGAGAAAGACAAATACCTTTGATTTCACTTACATGTGGAATCTAAAAACAAAGCAGAAACAGACTCACAGATATAAGAAACAAACTGTTGGTTACCGAAGCAGGGAGAGTTGGGGAGGAGTGAAATAGGTGAAGGGGATAAGAGTACAACGTCCAGGTACACAATAAGTCAGGGATATAACTTACAGATTAGGGAATAGAATATAGTTAGATACCTTTGTATGATGGACGCTGTAACTGAACTTGTGGAGATCATTTTAATTTATAAAATATTTAATCAATATGATGGTAAACCTAGAACTATTAAGATACTGGTATGGTCGTTTACACCTAAATTTTAGAAAAGATGGAATTCAAATAGTTGGTAGAGTCTGTAGGCTGGATAGACAGTTTAGACAGTTAGATATACTGGATGCATTAATTCCCTTTGAAAATCAGGTCTGCAATTACCCCTTGCTACCATTAGGCAGTTAGTTAGAATAAACGTTTTTTCTTGATTTAGCTCCCTTTTTCTTTGCGTGTGATCCTGCTTAAGGTACTTAAGTTGTATAAACTTTTTCCCTGGGGCTCCTGGTGGCTCAGTTTTTAGTGGCTGCCTTCATGCTCAGGGCATGATCCCAGAGTCCTGGGACCGAGTTCCACATCTGCGCCCCTCGGAGCCTGCCTTCTCCCTCTGCCTATGGTCTCCTGCGGCTCTCTCTGTGTCTCTCATAATAAATGAAATAAAATTTAAAGAAAATCTTAGAGAAGAAAAAAAAAAAAAACCAACTGGGCTACTTACTTAAAAACACAACACACACGGGCAGCCCAGGTGGCTCATGGTTTGCGCCACCTTACCCCAGGGCCTGATCCTGGAGACCTAGGATCAGTACCACTTCAGGCTCCCTGCCTGAACCTGCTGTCTCTCGCTCTCTCTCTCTCTCTCTCTTTCTCTCGCGTAATGAATAATAAAATCCTAACACACACACAAAACTTCTCTCCTCGTCTCAACTGTTTCTACCATAACTTCTGACCCTTAGCCTAACATTTTTCATGATTGCTTGCCAGTTACCAAGTAAGGAAGGAAACCAATGTGAAGCTGGGGATTAGTAGAAGGAATGCAGACAAGAGAAGCCTGAAAGGCTGTTTTTTCAGCTTCTTGTTGGTAGGAAGATACTTGCAGGGGCACTTTCTGCCTTTCTGTTCTTCTCTTCAACGATCTTGCCTTTTTTCTGTATCACAGTTCAGTACCTTAGCTTAAACTTTAGAAAATCGACTGAAAAGTAACTGAGATACCAGGAGAGAACCTTATTTTTTGTTCCTCAGAGGAAGCAGAGATGACTTGAGAGGCCCATTGTCTAAGGATGTTATAGGTGGAGTGGGGTCTCAAACTATATTGTGTCCATGTGTTTTTTTTTTTTTTTTTGTAGATTATTTTTTTAAGCTTTTTAACTTATTTATTCATGATAGACACAGAGAGAGAGAGAGAGCGAGCGAGCGAGACAGCAGCAGAGACACATGCAGAGGGAGAAGCAGAAAGGAGCCCGACGTGGACTCTATCCCGATCTCCGGATCACGTCTGGGCCGAAGGCGGGCGCTAAACCGCTGAGTCCACCCAGGATTCCCTTGTTTTCTTGTGTTAAATTCCATTGATTCTTCTCCTCCCCCCCTCCCAGATATTCGTAGACACTGTGAAAGTTAAAGAAGTCATGAAACAGTATCCTTTTTCTGCATCTACTTCATGGAGTCATCCCTAACTAGTTACTGTCTGTTTTGTGGCTTTGAGAGTATTCTGCCTTTTCTGTTGTGAAATATACTAGCAAAAGCATTTAACTGCTTTAAAGCAATTTACTTAAGAGGTGAAGTGATGAGGAGAGGTATTTATAGGTGATTAGACTATTACAACCTTGTGTTTCAATTTTCTTACCATCTTTCTAGACTATGGGCTGTTGTAATTAGAAAGCACCCAGAGTGGGAGGCTGGGTAGCTGGTGCCATGCCTTGCTTCCACAAAGTATGATTTGCCCTGGAGGCCACTGCCTCCTCTGATTGGGAGACTCTCAAATGAGTAGGTTTATTTAGAGCCTTGAGTGTTAGTACATGCTGTATGAAATGTGTACTTTCTTTCAGGTATATGAGCTGGGTAGACCAATAATAATCAGTCAGGTTGACCAGTGAGGATCAGAGCAGGAGTGTGAATATCTTCAGTGATATTTTAAAAGACCTTACGTCTAATACCTTAAGCGTCAGTGGCCAAGTGCATCTGTCTGTTAGATTTGGTCACTTTAATCTCTTCATTTTGCCTAGCATCCCCAGAATGATAAAGGAATGAGGAGATGTTGAGTACGAAAATTCCTTGTGAGGTTAAGTTTGTGTGGGTAATACTAGTCAAGGATTAGCTGCCAGTTTCCATTTGGGAACGAAGGTTACGGTGCTATGTGTGTGAATAATATCCTATGTGAGTTTCATCAACCCTAAATTGATCTGTAAGTAATTTAAATCCTCAACTTGGTGTCCCAGGTACGGGCTTGGGCCAAACGGCGGTATAGTGACCTCACTCAATCCTTTGCTACCAGATTTAGATCAGGTATGTCTGTTTTTAACTTTTATAGACATGACTGTGTAGAAACCTATGACTTTTTTTTTTTTTTATAACAGAGATACAGACTTATTCTTTTTTTAAGATTTATTTATTTTGATAGAGAGGGGGGTGGGTGGGAGGGCAGAGATACAGGAGGAGGAGAACAGGCTCCATGCCGGGAGCCCGATGTGGACTCCATCCTGGGGACTCCCAGGATCACGCCCTGGGCAAAGGCAGGCCCAGACCGCCGAGCCACCCATGGGATCCCCAAAAACTCTCTGACTTGAATCCTAGCTTGCTCACTTGGAAAGAAACAATAAACCTGTGATATACATATGGAAATAAGTAACATTTGATAGAGAAGTAAGTTATACCGGATAATCAGTATTGTGAGACACTTCACATTTAATATTGGTGCAATGCGCCAATAAAACAAAATCTAGGTTCTTTTCTTGATCTTGGCTTATAGTGTCACCTTGAGATGGAAGGGAAGGATTGGGGAGTGGGAGGGTAGCAGCATGGATGAGAAGATAATGGGGCGTTTTTACATGTGACAGATAAATTGTCACTGTTTGGTTTTTCTCCTACTTCTACAAGAGTGGTGTTTTGTAATCATGAATTTTTACCCTCTGTCACCTCCAAGAGACATGCTTTAAACATTTTATACCAAAGTAACTAAGAGATAATGACCGAAAGTAGGAGATCGTCTTCAGCTTCTCAGGACCCTGCATTACACTCGGTGTTGTGTTGGGGTGTTTCGTGCTGCTGATGTGACTGTGTTTCCTTAGTTCATGGAGTTTATTAGGTGTTTTGTTCCTAAGACTGAACCAGAGATTAGAGATTCAGTAGTTGATAGTTGCTTATAGGGGGCCCCTGGAACGGTGATTTTGTATGAAGATGGATCCTGTTTTTAATGGCATCTTTTTTCTTTCAGGTTGATGAATTTATTGAGAGGCCCAGAACATGTCTAAGTAAGTGCTTTGGCTTCAACCTGTTTATTACTCTGTAGTTGACGTGTCTCCAGGATTTCAGGATACATCGGGCTCTGAAAGGGTGTAGATAGAGATGAAACACATTAGAAGTGAAACAAAAGGGTGGGCAAAAGAAATCATTAAGATGCTCTACATGATGATCTAAATTCATAGTTCCTACCCCAATCACTGTCATATATGCCCACGGCTTCCAGGAGGTGTTTAAGACTTTGTCCAAATTCAGTTGTCTCCCTGCCTTCTCTTGGGAAAACACATTTGTTGGCATTAAAATCTCTGAAGTACTTTCTAACCCTTGTTTAAAAATAATCTTCAGGGGCCCTGGGTAGCTCGTGTTGGGTGTCTGTCGTTTGGACTCAGGTCGTGACCCCAGGGTTCTGGGATTGAGTTCCTGCAGCGCTCCCTGCAGGGAGCCCCTTCTCCCCTGTTTATGTCTCTGTCTCTCTCATGAAGAAATAAATACTCTTTAAACAAAAAAAGACTATATGCTCATTATAGAGAATTCAAACCTTCCTCAACCCCCCACACCACGACCCCAAGAAACCAGATGGTTCCCCAAGAGATTTGCCTCTGGTTTTGTTTATCTCTCATTTTTAACACAGTGTGTTTTCTAAAACGATCATAGTTTCTTCTTCTGTGATATTTGCAGCAATTTGTAGACTGCTCTCCTGCCTGGTATCAGGAATACTGGACAGGTGTATATGTTTTAGGGCAGTGGAGGAAGTTTAGACTTGACAGTGTGAGAGGTTATTTCTTCTTGGATAAGCAGATGTTCAGTGTTACGTGTGCTGGAATATCTTCAGTATTTCACAGGTGTGATACTTCTACTTCTCGAATGGTTGTTCTTGATACAGATATGTCTTGATTGACACACCTGGACAGATTGAGTTTTCACGTGGTCAGCTTCTGGGACAATCTTACTGAACCTTGGTGAGTATTCAAGGACTTGTTAGACTAACTGAGCTAAACTGGTTAAGCATCTTTTTATTGAGTGGGCTGCTATATGGGAAGTTTAGTTGTGGAATTGTTTGCACCTGCCTAAAGTGGTTTTTCCCTGCTAAGGAGGGGAAAAGAGTTTGGAGAAGGTCTTGAGTCCTTTGACTAAGGCTGATTTATTTGTGGCTTTAGGCATCCCATTTCCCACAGTTGTCATATACTCATGGATCATCAAGAAGTACAACCAGTGACCTTATGTCCAATATGCTCTATGCCTGCGTAATGGATTGTTGGTGGGCCATGTATTACATCAGGTAGGAGGCCTCCTCTTTTCTTTTTTATATTGTGAGTCCTGGTGCTTCCCACCCTGGATTTGTGCTCATCAGATGTTGGCCCTCCAGTTTAGTAGTTGTGATCTGGGGAGAGATTAGATGAGAAAAGAGCATAATGTGTTAGCTTCTCTTTGACCAGCCTTCTCATCTTCCACCCTTTGCTTGTTACAGAAACAGGTAGTGTATACCACGACCCTTTTGGTAGTTGCTCGCAGTTGAATGAACGAGTCTAAATAGAATAGCGCCCTCGATCTAATGTTTCCTTTTCTGTTTGTGTGACCTGTGACTTCATTATCAACTGAGAGATTGGAATACAAGGATTTATCTTGATTCCAAAGCATGAAACTGAAAACTCAGGAAAATTATTTTGAAGTTTTTAATCACTGACAATTTCTGGATTACATAAAGTTGACTTTATTTTCCCATAGAGGAGCAATGTTAAAATGTGGGATTATATTTCTGTACTAGGATTCAGCATGCAAATAAATAACTAGTCTAACCGTCTATATGTCCTCAGTGCAAAAAAATTTTTAAAAACTACCATAAAAGTCTTACTAATTAAAAATATTATTTCCAGTTCTTCTAAATTAGCAATAAACTTCTTTGGCTATGATGGAGTACTGCCACTGCACAAGCTTGTTCTTCTCAATAGACATAGAATATAAGGCACTTTTAATTATAGAAAAGGCATTTCCAAAAATGTACTATCAGGTACACACAATGTAAGAAAAATGTAGAAGTGACCTAAACACGGAAGTACTTATATTAAGTAATCTTACTCCGTTGTCTTAGAATTCAGAATGTTGTTAGGGAATAGACGGCACACGACCTTTACAGTTGTCCCAATATTTTAAAACGTTTTTCACATATTTTCCTGAAATAAGTAGAGGCATTCAGTTACCTCATTAATGCTAGATGTATTTCTTGACAGAAAAGGTTTTTCAAAAGTTAAGAGTTGACCTAATATCTGCTCTTCCCTTAATTTACTCAAAGCTAAAATTGTAGGGGCTGAGCATTAGACAAAAGGTCATTCTGCCCAGTGTTTTTTTTTTTTTTTTTTTTGCCTAGCTCTTAATGAACATATTGCTTAAATTACTTTTCCACTCTTGACAAAACTATAGAAGCAGCTGCCTGGTCAGTGGTGCAAACTTGAAAAAGACCTTAAAAGCACTTTGCCTTTTTTTTTTGTTGTTTGTTTTTTTTTTTTTTGATCACTTTCCCTTTTCTGTGTGGAGCTGGCCAGGAGGCATGAGGATAAGCAGTTTGTTTACAGAGAGGAAGGTATTATATAAAGTCAATCTGAAATGCTACTCTTAGAAATCTAACTTGGCCACACGAAATAAATCCACCACTGTCTTCCTTTCACTACCTCCAGGTGGTCTCTTGAGCTAGTTTAATGTACTGGTGTTTGGGAAATGTGTTATCTAGAGATTTGAGGAACATCCCATTTATTAACAAGATCTAATTAAGGAAAAATCTAATTAAAGGAAGCTGGTGGCACAAATATCCAGCAGTACTGCTGGAAAAATGCACCTAATATTTCACACTAACACATCATGATGGATACTTTGCCATAGCAATCTGAGATCCTAAAGCCTTCCTAACTAAGTTTATGCAGCCATCGGTTTATAAGAATACTTGCTCCAGTCTTTATTTACGCAGTGTTATTTTAGGAATTGGTTTGGATTAATCTTTGGTTTGGTACTCAGAGGTGTTAATGTGGTCCTTGGAGCATCCTGTCCTGGGCACCAATTACGCCTTCTTTGCAATCGTTGCCTCGCCCGGATTAAGCCCTCCACATACCACTGTTCCAGCTGCAGCTGCTGCTTCTGATTTTCTAACTGGCTTTTAGTAGCTTGCAACTCCTGGCACTGCTGAGTTTGCTGCAGTAACTTCTTCCGTAACTCCCGGTTCTCTCTCCTGATGCCACGGTAGAACTCAAAAGTATACTGCTTTGCTTCCAACTCCAAGGCCTGGGCCTTCCCGTCAAGCTCCTTTCTTTTCCTCTTTCCCAACTGCCCCATGTCTGGCTCACTCAGTTGTTTCTCTAGAAATGCTTTTTCCTGGAGTAACTGGACCTGGATTTCCTGTTTCTTGGCATCTGTCTCAGCTGGGGTTTTCTTTTTCTCGTCCTGTAATATCTGGATTTCTCTCTCCTGTTTCTCCTTTAACAGTGAAATTTTCCTCAGTGTCTGCAACTGCTGCTTTAAGTTGCATTGGATCTTTTCCTTCTGCAAAAGCTCCCTTTTAAACACTGAAGTTTGTTTCGCATATTTGGAGGCATAGTCTCGTCTCCTTTGTTCAATCTCCTGACTTTTTTGTAAATAGCTGTTCCACAGCTTTTCAGGCTGCATTCTATACTCTTCAGTTTTGTTGGTTAGATATTCCAGGAAGAATTTGTTTTCAGTCTGGACAAGTAACTTCTCAGCATATAGCTGCTTGGTTTCCTCCATTAGTGACTCTTGCTGGCTTTGAGCTTGTTTTATTTGGTTGTTCAGCTTTGTCATTTCCACCACTGCCTTTTCTTTAAACCTCATCTCTGACTTGCTTAGCTTCTCTGGCTTGAAAAAATCATTTATTAAACTAAGATACGGTGGAGAGGAACTCCTAGAGTCCTTAGCAAACCTGAAGGAAGAACAAGTAAGACATTCCCCCATCAATTCTTTTTTTTTCTTAAGATTTTATTTATTTATTCATTAGACACACACACACACACACACACACACACAGGCAGAGAGCCTGACCTGAGACTCCATCCCGGGACTCGGGGATCGTGCCTGGAGCCAAAGGCCGACGCCACACCGCTGAGCCACCCGGGCTGCCCCTCCCCATCAATTCTTAATGAAAGTTTAGTAAACACAAAATGCACAAGTATACTTTAATTCACATGAGAAAATATTTTTTGAGTACCTATTATGGTTCTGCACTCTGCGAGGCACCAGGGTAGAGATGAATGAATGTGGCTTACAATTTACAAGCACGCATTCACTACAACCCCCGTAAGGCATTCCCTCCGTTTTAGAGAGGAGAAAACAAGTTCAGAGAATTTAAACGACGCCAGCAGTGGCAGCGCGTGGGTGTGAAACCTCGAGTTTAAGATTCACTGAACACTGCAGTAGCCACAAAGGGCGACGGGACCCGCTGAGGTGGGCGAGAGCAGCAATACATTTCCCGGCTTTTCCAGCCCCTTCCCGGTATCCGGGGACACTTCCGTGGAGGGAAAAGCGCCCCTTTCAGTACCTACTTGCTCCCGGAATCCGAGCGTCCGTCTCCAAGGCGACGGTGAGGCTCACCGAGGGGGACCGCCAAGGAAGGAGCGCTCGAGTCAGGGGCCCCCGACGCGCGGACGCGGCGCCCCCTTGCGGAACGTTTCCGCAGTTTCTCGGTTCTGTGCTCCCCGGGGGTCGGCGCCGCCCAGCAACCCCCGGGGTCGCACTCCGCCCCAGTCCCAGCCTGTCCAGCCCTGAGCTCCTGAACCTCGTCGGCTGCCGAATAAGGCCCAGCAGCCAGTTCCCCGGCGGCTCCGTCCCCCGCTCCTTGGGGGCGGAAGGAGAAGCGCACTCTCCTCATTTGCGACCTGGGGGCGCCCTGCCTTGGGGACCGCATCTCGTCTTGCCCTCCTGGGGACCAGAGCGTCGTCTCTCCCAGACCCTTCGTTCCGTTGCGGCGGTGAGCGCCTGTCCCCCGGGTCCTCCCCTTCCTCCCCTGCCCTCCATTTCCCCGCCCCTGCCCCTGGTTGGCCCGGAGGCGAGGATGCTCTGGCGAGAGGCCCGCCCCTCCGCCTTCCCCGGCCGCGCGGCGGAGGCTCTAGCGTCCCTTGCGGCCCGCGGCGGCACGGAAGCCTCTCTAGGTGCGCGGCGTCTCTATGGTGGAGCGGGCGGAGCGCGAGGAAGATGGCGGCGCCCGCGGAGGCCGCTGAGGAGCGGGCTTCGGGGGGTCCTCGGCCCCCAGTGTGTCTGTTGGTGTTAGGAATGGCGGGATCTGGGAAGACCACCTTTGTACAGGTGACGTACAGGGCGCGGGAGTAGGAGGTGCGCTCGAGAGGTTGTCAGTGGTGGGCGGAAGGCCAGGGGGACCTCGAGGACGCGCTCGCGAGTTGAAGGGGATCCGCGTGGGGCTTTCAGGACCTCGCCAGCAGCTCCGGCCCCGAGCCTTTTCGGGCTCTAGCCTGGTTCGGTTAGGGCTCTCTTCTCCGCACCCTCAGTTCGTATTTGCTACAGCTTGCCACGTTGTTCTGGAATCGTCTTGCCGCTGACACTGCCGCCCCCTGGAAGGCGGGGGCTCCCACGTCGCCGGCAGTTAGTGCGGTGCTGGCGCCCAGGCCCTGGGTGGGGATTACTACGGTGTGGCTTCTTGCGCGGCTCTTCCGTCTCGAGCGCTGGAGAGACCGCGATCGAATTTGACAAGGTTCCCGCTTTATCGGAGCTGATGTTTTAATGGGAGTGATGGGGAGAAACCTCACACGAATCAAGTGATTAAGTGATCGACCGACAATAGGGGAGGCCCTGTTGGCGGGATGATCAAGAAAAGAAAGCATTTCACCTGAGAGTTGAATGCTGGAGGCGGATCCTGGGGACGAGCGTTTCAGGTAGAGGGAGGGACACGTAGTGCAGAAGTCTTCAGCTGTGATCCATAAAGGAATCTCGGCCCCTTATCATTCCCTCGGCCTCACTCCACCGCTCTTCTCGCGTCTCTGCAGAGGCTTACTGGACATCTGCATAGCCGAGGCTCTCCACCTTATGTGGTTAATCTGGACCCGGCTGTACATGAAGTACCCTTTCCTGCCAATATTGGTGAGTAAACTGGAACAGAACTCTGAAGTTCTTCAGAAAACCAAAAGCCTCCAGCCGGGCAAATCTCTAATGCTTTCATTTTTCGTTTTCTCTAAACTATCTTTCATTTTCCTTGAATTTCCTAAGACTTCTAAACCATTTTCTTTGTTGACTCCTTTCCCTAAGTATATTAGTTTCCTTACCTCTCACTCTCGTGTCTCCGCTCGTTCTGATCCGAGGGTGGCAGGCTATTGTTACTTCATTTGTATTTTTTAAACATCTTATTTCTTGGACAGCCCGGGTGGCTCAGCGGTTTAGCGCCGCCTTCAGTCTAGGGCGTGACCCTGGAGACACGCAACCCCCGGGGTCGTGTCTGTGTCACTCGTGAATACATAAATAAAATCTTTAAAAAGAAGAAAAAAAAGATTTTCTTTATTCGTGAGAGAGAGAGAGAGGCAGAGACACAGGCATATACATAGATATGCATATATGCATTGTTTTGGGGAAAGGTTTCCGGTTATCATCAGACTTCCAGAGAAATCTGTGACTCTGACAGAAATTAAGGGTGAATATGATGCATTGTCATGATTCTTGATTGAATCTAGGAGCCTGGGATCCCCGGGTGGCTCAGCGGTTTAGTGCCTGCCTTCGGCCCAGGGCATGATCCTGGAGTCCCGGGATGGAGTCCCATATCAGGCTACCTGCATGGAGCCTGCTTCTCCATCTGCCTGTGTCTCTGCCTCTCTGTCTCTGTCTCTGTGTCTCTCATGAATAAATAAATCTTGAAATCTTGAAAAAAAAAAAAAGAATCTAGGAGCTTCCTGATTTTCAGGCTGTCACTGTGCTAATCCTCTCATTTTTTGTCTCTTAATTCTGCTAAGCTACTTGGACCCTAATCATACTAATAAAGGAAAATCTTGTTCAGGAGCAGAGGTCATTTTGGGAAGTTGGGGAAAAAGTTAGTATCTTCTTGCTTAAAGGATGGACTTCTATCTGATGATAGATGACTAGATAAGAAGATATATATGTGTGTGTGTATATATATCTGACTGGTAAGATATATATATATTTGTAAATAATATATATATATAAATATATGTTTTTTGTAAAATTACTCAGCCATAAAAAAGAATGAAATCTTACCATTTGGGACTACATGGATGGACCTAGAGGATGTTATGCTAAGTGAAATTAGCCAAGACAGAGAAAGACAAATACCTTATGATTTCACTTACATGTGGAATCTAAAAAACAAAGCAGAAACAGACTCACAGATATAAGAAACAAACTGTTGGTTACCAGAGCAGGGAGGAGTTGGGAGTGAGTGAAATAGGTGAAGGGGATTAAGAGGTACAAACGTCCAGGTACACAATAAGTCAGGGATATAACTTACAGATTAGGGAATAGAATTAATAGTATGATAACTTTGTATGATGACGCATGGTAACTAGACTTGTGGAGATCATTTTCAAATTTATAAAAATATTGAATCAATATGATGTAAACCTGAAACTAGTAAGATACTGTATGTCAGTTACACCTAAATTTTAGAAAAGATGGAATTCAAATAGTTGGTAGAGTCTGTAGGCTGGTAGACAGGTTTAGACAGTTAGATATTACTGGATGCATTAATTCCCTTTGAAAAATCAGGTCTGCATTACCCCTTGCTACCAGTAGGCAGTTAGTAAGAAATAAACGTTTTTTCTTGATTTAGCTCCCTTTTTCTTTGCGTGTGATCACTGCTAAGGTACTTAAGTTGTATAAAACTTTTCCCCTGGGGCTCCTGGGTGGCTCAGTGGTTTAGTGTCTGCCTTCATGCTCAGGGCATGATCCCAGAGTCCTGGGACCGAGTTCCACATCTGGCTCCCCTTAGGGAGCCTGCTTCTCCCTCTGCCTATGTCTCTGCTGCTCTCTCTGTGTCTCTCATGAATAAATGAATAAAATCTTAAAGAAAATCTTAGAGAAGAAAAAAAAAAAAAACCAACTTGGCTACATTACTTAAAAACACACACAACACAGGGCAGCCCAGGTGGCTCAGTGGTTTAGCGCCACCTTTAGCCCAGGGCCTGATCCTGGAGACCTAGGATCAAGTACCACGTCAGGCTCCCTGCATGAAACCTGCTTCTCTCTCTCTCTCTCTCTCTCTCTCTTTCTCTCTCGTTAATGAATAAATCTTAAACACACACACAAAACTTCTCTCCTCGTCTCAGACTGTTTCTACCATAACTTCTGAGCCCGTAGCCTAACATTTTTCATGGATTGCTTGCCAGTTACCAAGTAAGGAAGGAAACCAATGTGAAGCTGGGGGGATTAGTAGAAGAGAATGCAGACAAGAGAAGCCTGAAAGGCTGGTTTCAGCTTCTTGTTGGTAGGAAGATACTTGCAGGGCACTTTCTGCCTTTCCGTTCTTCTCTTCACGATCTTGCTTTTTTCTGTATCACAGTTCAGTGACCTTAGCTTAAAACTTTAGAAAATCGACTTGAAAAGTAACTGAGATACCAGGAGAGAAACTTATTTTTGTTTTCCTCAGAGGAAGCAGAGATGACTTGAGAGGCCCATTGTCTAAGGATGTTATAGGTGGAGTGTCTCAAACTATATTGTGTCCATGTGGGGTTTTTTTTTTTTTTTGTAAGATTATTTTTTTAAGCTTTTTACTTATTTATTCATGATAGACACAGAGAGAGAGAGAGAGCGAGCGAGCGAGACAGGCAGAGACACATGCAGAGGGAGAAGCAGGAGAAAGGAGCCCGACGTGGGACTCGATCCCGGGATCTCCGGATCACGTCTGGGCCGAAGGCGGGCGCTAAACCGCTGAGCCACCCAGGGATTCCCTTGTTTCTATGTGTTAAATTCCATTGAATTCTTCTCCCCGCCTCCCAGATATTCGTGACACTGTGAAGTATAAAGAAGTCATGAAACAGTATCCTTTTCTGCATCTACTTCATGGAGTCATCCCTAACTAGTTACTGTCTGTATTTTGTGGCTTTGAGAGTATTCTGCATTTTCTTTGTGAAATATACTAGCAAAAGCATTTAACTGCTTTAAAGCAATTTACTTAAGAGGATAGAAAGATGAGTGAGGAGAGGTATTATAGGTGATTAGACTATTACACCTTGTGGTTTCAATTTTCTTACCATCTTTCTAGACTATGGGCTGTTGTAATTAGAAAGCACCCAGAGTGGGAGGCTGGGTAGCTGGTGCCATGCCTTGCTTCCACAAAGTAGTATTGCCCTGGAGGCCACTGCCTCCTCTGATTGGGAGACTCAAATGAGTAGGTTTATTTAAGAGCATTGAGTGTTAGTACATGCTGTATGAAATGTGTACTTTCCTTGCAGGTAGATGTAGCTGGGTAGACCAATAATAATCAGCAGGTTGACCAGTGAGGATCAGAGCAAGGAGTGTGATATCTTCAGTGATATTTTAAGACCTTAGCGTCTAATACCATTAAGCTGTCAGTGCCAAGTGCATCTGTCTGTTAGATTTTGGTCACTTTAATCTCTTCATTTTGCCTAGGCATCCCCAGAATGATAAAGGAATGAGGAAGATGTTGATAATGAAAATTCCTTGTGAGGTTAAGTTTGTGTGGTATATACTAGTCAAGGATTAGCTGCCAGTTTCCATTTGTGGAACACTAAGGTTACGGTGCTATGTGTGTGAATAATATCCTAAGTGTGAGTTTCATCACCTAAATTGATCTGTAAGTAATTTAAATCCTCAACTTGGTGTCCAGGTACGGGCTTGGGCCAAACGGCGGTATAGTGACCTCACTCAATCTCTTTGCTACCAGATTTGATCAGGTATGTCTGTTTTTACTTTTATAGACATGACTGTGTAGAAACCTATGACTTTTTTTTTTTTTATTAAACAGATGACAGACTTATTTTTTTTTAAGATTTATTTATTTTTGATAGAGAGGGGGGTGGGTGGGGGCAGAGATACAGGAGGAGGGAGAAGCAGGCTCCATGCCGGGAGCCCGATGTGGGACTCCATCCTGGGACTCCAGGATCACGCCCTGGGCCAAAGGCAGGCGCCAGACCTGCTGAGCCACCCAGGGATCCCCAAAAACCTCTGACTTTTGAATGCCTAGCTTGCTCACATTGGGAAAGAAGAGCAATAAACCTGGATATACATATGGAAAATAAGTAAACATTTTGATAGAGAAGTAAGTTATGACAGGATAATCAGTATTGTGAGACACTTCACATTTAATATTGGTGATGGCCAATAAAACAAAAATCTAGGTTCTTTTCTTGATCTTGGCTTATAGTGTCACCTTGAGGATGGAGGGAAGGATTGGGGAGTGGGAGGGGTAGCAGGCATGGAATGGAAAGATAATGGGGCTTTTTTACATGTGACAGATAAATTGTCACTGTTTAGGTTTTTCTCCTACTTCTACAAGAGTGGTGTTTTGTAATCATGAATTTTTTACCCTCATGTCACTCCAAGAGACAGGCTGTTAAACATTTTATACCAAAGTACTAAGAGATATGACCCGAAAGTGAGAGATCGTCTTCAGCTTCTCAGGACCCTGCAGTACACTCTGGGGTGTTGGGGTGTGTCAGTGCTGCTGATGTGACTGTGTTTCCTTAGTTCATGGAGTTTATTAGTTGGTGTCCTAAGACTGAGAACAGAGATTAGAGATTCAGTAGTTGATAGTTGCTTATAAGGTGGGCCGCCCTGGAAACGGTGATTTTTGTATTGAAGATGGATCCTGTTTTTAATTGGCATCTTTTTTCTTTCAGGTGATGAAATTTATTGAGAAGGCCCAGAACATGTCTAAGTAAGTGCTTTTGGCTTAACACCTGTTTATTACTCTGTAGTTGACGTGTCTCCAGGATTTCAGGATACCATCGGGCTCTGAAAGGGTGTAGATAGAGATGAAACCATTAGAAGTGAAACAAAAAGGTGGGCAAAAGAAATCATTAAGATGCTCTACAGTGATGAGCTAAATTCAATAGTATCCTACCCCCAATCACTGTCATATATGCCCACGGCTTCCCAGGAGGTGTTTTAAGACTTTGTCCAAATTCAGTTGTCTCCCTGCCTTCTCTTGGGAAAACACATTTGTTGGCATTAAAATCTCTGAAGTACCTTTCTAACCCTTGTTTAAAAATAAATCTTCAGGGGCGCCTGGGTAGCTCGGTGGTTGGGTGTCTGTCTTTGACTCAGGTCGTGACCCCAGGGTTCTGGGATTGAGTCCTGCATCGGGCTCCCTGCAGGGAGCCTGCTTCTCCCTCTGTTTATGTCTCTGTCTCTCTCATGAAGAAATAAATAAATCTTTAAAAAAAATAAAAGACTATATGCTCATTATAGAGAATTCAAAACCTTCCTTCAACCCCCCCACCACGACCCCAAGAAACCAGATGGTTCCCCAAGAGATTTGCCTTCTGGTTTTGTTTATCTCTCATTTTTAACACAGTGTGTTTCTAAAACGATCATAGTTTCTTCTGTGATAATTTGCAGCAATTTGTAGACTGCTACTCCTGCCTGGTTATCATGAATACTGGACAGGTAGTATATGTTTTAAGGGCAGTGGGAGGAAGTTAGACTTGACAGTGTGAAGAGGTTATTTCTTCTTGGATAAGCAGATGTTCAGTGTTACGTGTGCTGGAATATCTTTCAGTATTTCACAGGTGTGATACTTCTCGAATGGTTGTTCTTGATACAGATATGTCTTGATTGACACACCTGGACAGATTGAGGTTTTCACGTGGTCAGCTTCTGGGACAATCATTACTGAAGCCCTGGTGAGTATTCAAGGACTTGTTAGACTAACTGGAGAGCTAAACTGGTTAAGCATCTTTTTATTGAGTGGGATGCTATATGGGAAGTTAGTTGTGGAAGCTCTTGGCACCCTGCCTAAAGTGGTTTTCCCTTGCTAAGGAAGGTGGGAAAAGAGTTTGGAGATAGGTCATTGAGTCCTTTGACTAAGGCTGTGATTATTTTGTGGCTTTAGGCATCCTCATTTCCCACAGTTGTCATATACGTCATGGATACATCAAGAAGTACCAATCCAGTGACCTTCATGTCCAATATGCTCTATGCCTGCAGGTAATGGATTGTTGGTGGGCCATGGTATTACATCAAGGTAGGAGGCCTCCTCTTTTCTTTTTTATATTTGAGTCCTGAGTGCTTACCAACCTGGATTTGTGCTCATTCAGATGTGCCCCTCAGTTTAGTAGTTGTGAGCTGGGGAGAGATTAGATGAGAAAAGAGGCATATGTGTTAGCATTCTCTTTGACCAGCTTCTCATCTTCCCCCTTTGCTTGTTACAGAAACAGGTAGTGTATGAACACGAACCTTTTGGTAGTTGCTCGCAGTTGAATGAAACGAGTCTAAATAGAATAGAGCCCTCTGATCTAAATGTTCCTTTTCTGTGTTATGACATGTAGACTTAAATTATAAAATGAGAGATTGTGAATAAAGAGATTTATCTATGATTCCAAAAAGCACAAGTTTGCCCCAACTTGGTGTCATTAAGGACAGAGAGACATGGCTTACTAGGGTATGTGAGTGCATTCGACATAGAGCAAGGGAAATTATTATGAAATTTGAGAGAATTTTATTTGGTGGATACATAAAAGCCATCACCAGCATTTGTGCCTTCTCCTAAGACTAGGGATATACCTTCTTGGTGGATGCAATAAATTGTAGTCCAAATAGAAATCTGATGTCTGACAGCGTTGTTTCCATATATATTGTTTAAAAGAGACAATTATTTGGTAGAAACAACCACACCAAAAAACCATACACAGAAAACCAGATGAATATCAAAGCATTATTACTCCAAGAAAGAAAGAGAACGTATGTGTGTTGTTTGCCTAATGGTAGCGGTGAAGTACCTCTTCCTCTTGGGAGAGTAGAATGTGAGGGCTGTGTCAGGATGGATAGCTATATGTAGCGTCTGAACCCATTCCAGTTCTCGTTACTCGGTTCTAGCAGACTGACACTTGGGTAAGCAAGAGCTTAAGTGCTTTCACTGATAACGTCTTGATGTTTGATTTTCAGCATCTTGTACAAAACCAAGCTGCCTTTCATTGTGGTTATGAATAAAGTAAGTGGTTCCTTCCTTTTGTGGTTTAGTATTTCTTTTTCATCAGAACCTTGTGTTATTGGAAGGTTTAGGGGTTTGGGTAGGTGAGGATTTTCACATGTCGGAGAATAGATTCAAACTTAACTGAAACAAAGTCATGAGCGTTTGTAGGAAAAAGATTCAGTCGAATTAAATGAATATTTATTACTGGCTCTCCTCAGAGTAATTTAAAACTGGATAGAGTAGCCCCTCAATCATAGTGTATAGGTTATCCCTCAGAATCACAACTATGTATATGGGGGAGGGACTGCTTGTTAATTGGCAGAGCAATTAAAACAGAAAACTTCACTTTTCTTGAGTCGACAGCAAGGATTCAAGAGAGTACATGACTTCAGAGCCTAGAATGTGCTGGCATCTACTGTGGTCATGGTCACTTGGCAGTGGATAGTGAAGGGTCGGCTTCAACCAAGAGAACACATATGTTCATTTATTTACAGTAGCCGTGGTCCTTTATGGTTTATTGTAGTGGAGGAGGAAATGAGGGAAGCAGAGAAAAAAAATATGAATAATTGCTTTGTGGTTGGCATTTAATTAAAATTTTTTGACGTTGTTTGGTATCTAAACACATCTCTGATTGCTGATAATTGTCTTCTGTTTGGTACAGACTGACATCATTGATCACAGCTTTGCAGTGGAATGGATGCAAGATTTTGAAGCTTTCCAAGATGCCTTGAATCAAGAGACTACATACGTCAGTAACCTGACTCGTTCAATGAGCCTGGTGTTGGATGAGTTTTACAGCTCACTTAAGGTAAACTTTCACCACTGCTTATACTGACAGTCCCTTCAGACATCCTCTTAACCATAGGGCTGGCGTTGAACCTGTCTTAGAAAAGAAGTTTGGTATTTTCACAAAGCATTTAAAGCATTACTTATTAAAAATTGGAGGTTTTCCCACCTCTTCTTTTGCATGTTGCTTTCCAGTTTTAAAACTGGAAGTTTAAAAGATAAAGTAGAGGTGGCTGGCTATTTTTTTTTTTTTTTTAAAGATTCTATTTATTTATTTGAGAGAGAATAAGCGCACATGAGCAGGGGGAAGGGCAGAGGGAGAAGGAGAAGCCAGCTCCCTGCCGAACAGGGAGCCCGACATGGGCCTCTATCCCAGGACCCTGAGATCATGACCTGAGCCGAAGGCAGATGCCCAAACTATTGAGCCAACCAGGTACCCCATGGCTGGCTCTTAACCTCAGGGTCATGAGTTCGAGCCCCTCATTGGATATTTACTTAAAAAAAAAAAAAAAAAAAGAAGATAAATAAGATAAAGACCCTACCTTCAGAGTTTATGATCTAGTTCAAAGAGAAGGGTACATACAGAATTGAAACATAATATATTGTGGTAAAGATCTTACTAAGATTGGAGGTTGGGCCTGATGCTGCTGAGGGGCAGATCACTCTTGAAATGAGGGATTTTGGAGGATATAGCATTAGAGGTATGCTTTGAAGGAAGGGTATGATTTACATAAGCAAATGTGAGTCGGGATGGCAGGGAGGATGGTAATTGCTCAAGCAAAGGCATTGAGATACTAATTTTTTTTTTAAAGATTTTATTTATTTGAGAGAAAGAGTGAGGGAGAACATGAGCAAGGGAAGGGGCAGGAGAGGGAGAAGCAGACTCCCTCCTGTGCAAGGAGCCTAATGCCGGGCTCCATCCCAGGATCTTGGACCACGACCCGAGCCAAAGGCAGACACTGAACCGACTGAGCCACCCAGGCACCCGAGATAATAATTTTTATAGAGAACAAGCAGTGGTTAGATTTGACAGGGAATAGATGAGAAGCCTCGCTGTGTGTTTCTCCTGATTTTCTTTTTATCCAGCCTTCTCTTTTCCATAAACTTCTTTCCATGGCTTTTGAGTATGTGTGCTGTTTTGTTTTAGCTTCACCCTTTGCCAGAGACTTCTTGAGGTATCTAAACTTCTTTTATGAAGATTTTATGACATTTGAACAAAGTAATATCTACACCATTTAAAAATACACAGTTGTTTGCTCAGTGGCATTGATGCTTTTGGCAGGTGGTGGGTGTGTCTGCTGTTCTGGGTACAGGCTTAGATGAACTCTTCGTGCAAGTCACCAGTGCTGCAGAAGAATATGAAAGGTGAGGATGAAGGAAAAATCCTCTTGATGACATTTTTAGTAACCCACAATCTGATACGATAGCAGTTTTGCCAGGCAAAGCATTTGGGTTTCACAGTGTA
Source organism: Canis lupus familiaris (assembly GCF_011100685.1). NCBI lineage: Eukaryota > Metazoa > Chordata > Mammalia > Carnivora > Canidae > Canis > Canis lupus. Next base: position 21,693,658 of record NC_049238.1, read on the forward strand.
GGTATTACATTTGTCATTTGGATGTGTACTGGATCTGTGTGTGTACCCTTAGGGATAAGAAGTCTCCATTAACCTTCTTTAAACATAGTGTACAACTTTCACTGTATTTACTGATTAAGAGCAAGAGTCTTCAGACTTTTCATTTTTTGTTTTTTAAAAAATTTTTAAGAGATCTTATTTACTTATTTGACAGCACAAGCAGGGGAGGCTGCAGGCAGAGAGGGAGCGAGAGAAGCAGGCTCCCCGCTGATTAGGGAGCCCAATGCAGGGCTTGATCCCAGGACCCTGGGATCATGACCCGAGCTGAAGGCAGATGCTTAACGGACAGAACCATACGGGCGCCCCAGACATTTTTTTTTGCAAAAAGCCAGATTGTAAATATTTCAGGCTTTTGTAGGCCTTACGATCTTTGTTGCAACTCTCAACTGTCATTGTAGGGCGAAAGCATCCGTAAACAGTTTGCAAACGAATGGGCATGGCTGTGTCCTAATAAAATTTATTTACAAAAATAGGCATGATTTGGCCTGTTTGCCACATTGGCTGACCCTGGATTAAGAACATAGCCTGTGGAGTCAGACAGACATGGGTTGGATTTCTGTTTTCTCCACTGAATAAATGGGTGGCCTTAGCAGGTGTTCATCATTTGTACATCAGGGATAGTAGCATTTTATTGTTAAGGTTGTGAGCGTTATTTGAGAAAATATATCTGAAGCACCTAGTATAATGGCTGACACATAGCAAGCACATTTTACGATAAAGGATTGTTGTTACTGTTATCAGGTTAATACTGGAATTCTGTTTACTTAAAGGAAAATGTAATCCGAACACTTTCCTTGGGGGGTGGCATGATAATTGGCTTCCTTTGGCTTCATTTGTTAGCAAGATTCTAACAACCACATGGTGATTTTTAGACACATTATTTTGATTTTGATTCATCAGAGAAGGGGTCTTTCTGTGTGTTACCAAAGCCTCAGGACAGACCCTTTTGTTGTTGCCCAGATAAGCCACATAATTACACATTGAGCTTCCTGAGCCCAACAGGCCTACCTTCTTTTATTCATCACTGTGTTTATCCAAACAAATGATGAGCTCATCAGACATGAACTCCACAGAGTTCATCTTTCCCGGCCAGCAGTTTTTTGTCTCTTTGCTGGTTTCAGAGTGGGGACAAGCACTTTGACTTTTAATTCCATAGGGATAGAATATCAGTGACTAAGACTTGTTCCATCTAACATTCAGTAAAGTAAGGTCTTCTGTTACTGTCAGAGCCCTAGGAACATGGAAATGATGTGGAGGCGGGCAGGACAGATTATTAAACACAGGAATTTAGAAAGTGTTTTCTCTCTCCAGGGAGTATCGTCCTGAATATGAACGTCTGAAGAAGTCACTGGTAAGAGAGGAGGCTATGTGTATGTTTTGGGCCACTAAAAAAGAACTTTAAACCACGCACTAATCCTCCTGCCATAAATACTTTTTGGGGGGCTATCAGTGTATGTTCTACGTGTTTGTTATTTTAAATTAGTAAACCTGTATGTGTGCTGTCTAGATGCAGGAGGGCCCCTTAATTGTTTTTCTTCTCTTTATGTGAATTTCTTAAAGTCTGATTTTTCCTGTTAGATTTGCTAAGCACTTCCTGGGCCCCACCCCACTCCTACTCTAAGCTGCATTTAAGAGCTGGTTATAGAATTTTAAGAAAAAAGTGGTTCACAGTGCTTATTCCAAATAATCGCTTGGCCTGCCCCCTTCAGCTCCATTGGGCCCCTTATCACTGCTGAGTCTGCTTGACGGTTCTTTTGATGGGTTCTTGTGACTAACTTCTGCAACCCCTAATTCATTCTGCAGAGCCCTCCAGTCTGAACTTGTGCTATCTTGATCCACACTGCTTGGTGTTTCTGTATCTGCTATCTCTTACCTGCCTCAATGTCTAAATAGCCTCTAGTGTTTGTGTGTATACTTAGTCATCTCCTGTTACAAGTCTGGCGTCTAATTCAGGGCTCCTATTTTTTTTTCCCTAAAGATTTTATTTGATTTATATTTATTTTGTAGAGAGAGAGGGTGTTACCTGGGTGGGGAGGGTGCGGAGGGAGGGAGAATCTTAAGCAGGCTCCATTATCAGCTACACAGATCATGACCTGAACCGAAATTAAGAGTTAGATGCTTAACGGACTGAGCCACCCAGGCACCCCCTAGGACTCCTTTTTTAATATGAAGATATTTTTCTTTGTGTGTACAGGCCAATGCACAGAGCCAGCATCAGAAGGAACAACTGGAACGCCTTCGGAAAGATGTGGGCTCTGTAGCCTTGGACACAGGGACTGCCACAGGTACTGGAGGGTCTCCTGGTGTTAGGAACTGAAAGGATGATATGCGTATTTCCACTGAGCAGGAAGATACTTCTGTTTAAGAGCGAGAAAAGGATAAAAATATAATGTGTTTGAGATTGATCAATGTATTTATCTATCTATTCTACCGCTTTTGTTTTGTGTGTGATTTGCAAAGGTAAACTGGACGTTGTATTTAACTATACCACTTTGAGTTCTTCCTCTTCAGGTAGGTTTTGCTTTACTTCAGCTAGATACTTGATGTCTTCTCTATTTTCTTAAACACTTTACAAAAAACCTAAATTAGTTAACATACAGTGTATTAAGAACTTGAGGGTAGAGTTTAGTGGTTCATCAGTTGCATAATAGCACCCAGTGCTTATCACATCAAGTGCCCTCCTTAACGCCTGTCCCCCAGTTACCCCATCCCCCCACTCAGTTTTCTTAAATACGTTTTTTGCCTTCCACTCTCCTCCCTTGTTTCCTGTTTATTTTGACCTACTTTCAGATTAACAGAAAAATTGTGTGGCTAGTAGAATTATTACTATGTAGCATTCAACCAGATTCACAAAATGTCAACATTTTACCACGTTGCTTCATTGTCTTCTTCTCATGATGTATGACTTTGTATATAAGTATACATTTGTAAACAAAACATGTTCCTTTTTTCAGAGTCCTGTAAGTTATACACTTATTTTTCAATATTATCCTTGATACTTCTGTCTGTATTTCCTAAAACAAGGATATTTTATATAAGCTCATTACTAGAAATTAGGAAATGAACACTGCTACTGTCGTATAGTGTGTAATCCTTATTTAGGTGTAGCTGTTTGCCCTGTACAGCAGGAGAAAATCCTGGATCTGCGTTGCATTTAGTTGTCTTGTCACTCTCTCCTTTAATCTGGAATGTTTCTTTAGACTTTGTGTTTCACAGCAGTGATAATTTGCAAGTATGTGGGACAGATATTTTATAGGATGTTCCTCAGCTTGGGTTTGACTGATATTCCCTCAGGACTCAATTCAGGTGGCTCCTTTTTGGCAGAACTTTACAGAAGTGGAATTTGTGACTTTTCCATGCATCACATCAGGAGACGCATGATGTTGATTTGTCCCATTGTTGGTGATGTTAATTTTAAGTACTCAAAGTGGTGTCTGCCAGGTTTTTCTATGAAAAGTTATTTTTCCCTTGATAAGTATTTTGTGGGTGATGCTTTGAGACCCTACGAATGTCCTTTTAATTCTCACATGTTTACCCACTAATTTTAATATCCATTAATCTAATAGGGATAGTATCGTTTTCTGTGATGCATGTTGGAAATATTTTCTCGCTGTTTGTCGCTCGTTTTTTGACTTTGTCCATGGTGTTATTTTTCCTGGTGAAAATTTTTGTTTTGTTTTGATGTAGTCAAATTTACTTGCCTTCTCTTCACTGCATCTGGATCTTGAGTGATAATTGGGAATCCCTTACTTATACTGTGTTAAAGAGGAATTCACTCATGTTTTATTGTAGTACTTAATATGGAATCATTGTCTACATTTAAAGATTTTTATTTATTTGAGAGAGAGAGAGAGAGAGAGAGAGAGAGAGAAAACGTACCAGTGTGAGTAGGGGGTAGGAGGAAAGAGGGAGGGAAAAGGAGGAGAGACAGAATTTGCTCTGCATTGAGCATGGAGCCTGACATGGAGCTGAGTCACACGACCCTGAGATCATGACCTGAGCTGAAACCAAGAGTCAGAGGCTTAACCGACTGAGCCACCCAGGCAGCCCTTGTTCTCTGCCTTTAGATCCCCGTTCCATTTAGAGTTTCTTCTGTGGATGGTGTGAAGTATAGGTCTGTGTTACCTTTTTTATAAACAGTTGTACCTGCCCTATTTCTCAAAAAGTCTGCCTTTGCCCCAGTGATCTGAGATGGAATACTGAAGTTCCATGTGTACCTGGGTATATTTTTGGACTCCCTGTCTTATTCTTCTGGACTGTCTGGGTCTGTACCACACTGTTATAATTATCTAGGGTCTTTATAGAATGTTTTAATGTCTGCTTTGGCTAGTCCTTTTTCATATTTTTCTTTTTTAGCATTTCCTTGGCTATCGCATGTTTATTTTTCCACATGAACTTAAGCATCAACTAATTTAGCTTGCTAAAAAAAAAAAAAAACTTTTTGGTATTTTTTATTGGTCTTGCATTATGTTCATTAATATAGGGAAAACTGACAGTTGTCCTATTGAGTCCCCCTATCCAGGAACAAGGACTATGTTTATATTTTCAAGTGTACTTTTGTATTTTTCAGGAGTTTCTTCCTCATGTGATTTTTGCATAGTTCTTGTTAAAATTTTCCAAGGATTTTATCTTCTTCTAGTGTTGAAATGGGATTTTGTGAACCATTGTATCTTGTAATGGGTTGTGTTTGTGTATATGAAGGTGTTTTATTTCCATATATTAGTCTTTTTATTTTGCCCCTTTTGTGAATTTTTTTGTTTTTAAATTTTTTTAAAGATTGTTTATTTGAGAAAGCGCATAAGGTGGGAGTGGCAGAGGGGGAGGGAGAGGAAGAAAGAATTGGAAGCTGGCGCCTGGGTGGCTCAGTCGGTTGAGCGCCCGATTCTTGGTTTCAGCTCAGTTTATGAACTCAACAAGAGTGAGGAGCCCAGTGTGGAGCTTGAGCCCATGACCCATGAGATCATAACCTGAGCTGAAACCAACAATCGGGCACTCCACTGACTGAGCCACCCAGGCGCCCCTGTATTTTCTTATTGTTTGAATTCATTTTGTCATTGATTCTTAGGGGCTTCTAGATTGGCGCTCATATTTCGTATGTATGCACCCCCACCCATCCACACTTTTGGATGGACTGACCTATAAGGAATGAAGTACTACTCATGAAAGCTGTTGCTGTATCTTTGATAGTCAATGCAAAGCAGCTTGGAGGGGGAGGTGCTGGACTGTGGCTCGTTTCCCAGTTAAGTGAACTGGCCTGGCCATCCTCGCACACCTCAGCGACATAAGCATCTGTGTGCTGCGCTCCTTTGAATCACTCAAGAATATGTGAAGCAGGGCAGCCTGGGTGGCTCAGCGGTTGAGCTCATGAGCCCAGGGCATGATCCTGGAGACCTGGGATCTCGTCCCATGTCAGGCTCCCTCCATGGAGCCTGCTTTTCCCTCTGCCTGTGTCTCTGCCTCTCTCTCTCCCTCTCTGTGTCTCATGAATAAATAAATTAAAAATCTTAAAAAAATATGTGAAACAGTAAGTGTTCAATCTGCTGCAAAAGGTCTTTCACACTCAGATAACCTGTTAAAGGTTGAAGACTTGCAGTAAATTATTGGGGGAGCATCCCAAGTATAGTTAGGCACCGACTGAAGTTCTGACTGTTAACACGCCATGCCACCGTCCGTCTTCAGGGCCGCAGGCCCCCAGAGATCTGTGTCTCTTGCTGTTGTCACTGTTGGCCTCCTCAATCCCCAGCTGACTTTTCTCTGACGAGCCTCCTGAAGGCTCTAGGATATGTGGCATCATGGAGGTTCTTGTAAAGCCCAACCCTTGCAGGCTGAATTCGACTTTACTTGGGACTTAGCCCTAGTTGAGTTTCTCGGAGTAGGAAATTAGTCTCTAAGAGTAGATTCAGTTTCCCATTTTCCTCCTTCCCTCTTTTTCTTGAATAATATCTGGGCTCCTTTGCTGCCTGCCATTTTACCATCTGTTCTCTTCAGACCCTCAGAACTTAAATTTCCATCTGGATCTTCCTTTACCCTGACTCCCCAGCACACTGCATCTGCTCAGATGTCCTTAGTCTTCATAAGAAAAACTATAGCCTCTTCTAGGAGCTAGTAAGAATGAAAGAGGGCAAGCTACTTGAAAATTATTTTCTTCAGCTTAAAAAGAGCACCTTGGGGTTACGGGGATCCTGGAAGCATTTTGTGAACTATACTACTGTAAAAGTTAAGTGGTATTAACAATAATACATTTAGAAAAGGTAAAATCCTGCATTTATATTTATCACGACCACTTTCATCCTGCCAATTTATAACCATAGTCACTGAATCAGAATCATCTTTTTGAGTACATATAGGTTCATGACATGCTACTGATTGGTGTTTTCTCTGTAGACAGCTTATCTCCTGCACTTGACCCTTCTGACTTGATCCTGACTCGGGGAACTTTGGATGAAGAGGATGACGAAGCCGACAGTGATACTGATGATATTGATCACAGAGGTGAGAGGTGGCTGAAGTGGCTCATGAAGAGAGTAGCTGCTCATCCCCATCATGTTTGCTCGGGAGCTTCTTATTCAGAGAAACCTTACACATGCAGCCAGTGATAGGGGAGAGAAGAGATGGCATTGGATATAGCAGCAGGAAAGAGTTCATGTATTGAGAGTTCCTGGCCTCTACTGAACGGTCAACATTGAGCTCATTACAGGCTTTTAATTAGTCTTGTGTCTTCTCATCTTTAGCTCGAAATCCATTTGAGAAATGATGAATTTTTGTTTTCTGTAAATACTCTCTTAAGAATACATAGGGGGTGAGGGGCAGCCTGGGTGGCTCAGCGGTTTAGCGTCGCCTTCAGTCCAGGGTGTGATCCTGGAGACCCGGGATCGAGTCCCGCATTGGCTCCCTGCATGGAGCCTGCTTCTCCCTCTGCCTGTGTCTCTGCCTCTCTCTCTGTGTGTCTCTCATGAATAAATAAATAAAATCTTTTAAAAAAAAAAAAGAACACTTAGGGCGTGAATGCATAAGGGGCAAGAATGCATAAGGTGGCCTCAGCAGGGTTCCATCTGGCATAGTTTATGGACTGTGATCAGAATCCGTTTCTTGAAACATTTTTCGGTTCTAGCTACGACCAAGAGCAAACCTCTCTTTGCCGTCCAGTATGCTGGATGCTAACATCAAATGGCTCATTGACTCAGACTTATTGAGGTATAATTTACAAACAGTAAAGCCCACCCTTTTTAAGAGTTTTTAGTTTGCTGAATTTTAACAAATATATGTGCATTAGTAACAGCCATCATAGGTCAAGATACGGAATACTTCCACCACCCCCAGAAGTTCCTCATGCTTGTTTTTATTCAGTTCCCTTTCTGCACACTTAGTTTTTGGCAATCACTAATCTGATTCCTATTCCTGTAATTTGCTTTTTTCTAGAATGTTGTATAATTGGAATCGCAGTGTTTTAGCTTTTCGCGTTTGACTTTTTTCAGTCAGTGTAATGCTCTTGCAGTCCATCCTTGTGTCAGAAGTATGTTCTTTTTACCGATGAATAATAATATGCCATGATATGCCTTTTACCATGAGTGGTCTATCCATTCATCAGCTGATTGCCATTAGGGTTGTTTCCAGATTTTAGCTGTTACGAATAAAGCTGCTGTATATATTTCTCTTGGTTAAAAATACCTAGGAGCGGGACCTCATTTTAGTTACTTTATGAGGGAGGTATTCTCCCCACTCATAGATGAAAGAAATTGTACGTTTTGGGCAACATGATAAATAGAGCATGCTTGTAGAAGATATTTCTTCTTTGGGAGAAGTAAACACTTAGTTTATTAGAAGCAGAGTACTGTTTCTGATGGATTAGTGACAGCAGCTCTAATCTACCATTATCTGATACCTTTCTAATGGGAAAGTTAAGAATTGACCTTTTTTCCTTGCAGTTACAGAGGAAAGCCGTGAAGAGCCAGCATTCCAGAATTTTATGCAAGAATCAATGGCACAGTACTGGAAGAGAAACAACAAGTAGTTTCTAGAAGTCTGAAATTTTGGAACCCTGAAGGAACTATCCTAACCTCTGATGGGGGCTACTATAAAGGACAATTTTGTTCAGAGTAGCAGTGTTTCTCTTATAGGGAAATTTGACTCAGATGCAGCCAGGGATACAAGACCATTGGACCTAACAGGCTTCACGTTTTATCATTTCAACTTAAGTACTTTTGCTGCTGATGGATGGAACAGAGAGAACTTACTATTCACCTCAAATCTCTATTAGGCTGGATCTGTACTCTACTCTCCCGTCTTGCCCTTGACCCTGTACCATGAATTCCCCTCCTTTTAGCAGAAAGGGCGAGAGGAATCATGAGCTTCCCAGGGTGGCAGCAGTCTGCTTGGCAACCAGTCAATGTTGGCTACAAAAGGTGCCTCACACGAAGTACCTCATTGTAGAATAACAGGTTCATTGAAGAAGGTGAGCAAAACATAGGATTAATGAATAAGAATCCTGCTTTGGATGGTGACTTGGATAAAGAGTTTTAAATTTTAACTTTAAGTCTGCCTGTCATAATTTCAAATAAGAAAATTATGTAATTGCAAGTAGGTTCGCTTCTATTCAACACAGGTTTAAAGCCACGTGTCCAAACCTGTCTCAGTAAAAGAGGGGATGTTTACTAAAGTCTCTCTTGTAAATAAACCAAGTAACTGAGTACAGAGCCAGGCACTGTTTGTATTATACATTAACCTTAAGGCAAAGTATCTTTTGTAATTTACTCAAAGGCCATGGATTTGGGTCAGGTGCATATTCCATATATAAATAATGGCCTTGGTAGGGTTTGCCCTGCCTCCACATTCTTCACAGGACACAGTAAAACTGCGTTTCTCTCAGGAAAGTTTATCCCTGCCTAACCTGTACTCCAGTTCAGTGGTTCTCAAGTGTGGTCATTGGATCAGAAGCATCGGCATGACCTGGGGAATTGTTAGAGACACAACACTCAAGATCTGAATGAAACTATGGGTGTGGGACCTAGAAATCTGTTTTAATAAGTCCTTCAGAGGATTCCCATGTACATGAAGTTTGAGAACCACTGCCCTAACTACCATAGCCTGTGACAGTTCCAGGCCTTGAGAATCTCCAGTATCTCAAAACGACCTGCTATATCAGAGTACCTAACCTTAACCATCTGGTGCCTATTCTCCAATGTAAATATTCCAAAAAGTATTTTATTTTGCCATTAAGTATTAATTTCAGTGTTCTATACCTGTCGATTATAAGCCTATATCGATCTATAGGTATCTATACTTAGAGATATTAATTTCAATATTCTATATCTAGAAACCACTAGGCTAAAATTTTGAACGGTTCAAAAGGAAACCATCTGCAAAGCAAGACTCTGAACATATTTGGTTTTTCCCTTTTAGTGCCTTTGAATACTTCTTTAAAAAATAATTTGTCTGGAGGTGCCCGAGTCGCTCTGTTGGTTAAGCATCTGACTCGATTTCAACACAGGTCTTGGTCTCAGGGTCGTAAGTTCAAGCCCCATACTGGGTGTGGAGCTTACTTAAAAAAAAAAAAAAAAAAAAAGCCCTATTCCTTAAGCTCTATTTTATAAGGACAGAGAGAAAGTCTTCCTTATCTTTGTATACCTTGTACAAAAACCAATACATAATTGGTGTTCAATAAGTGTCTGCCAACTGAATGAATTAAATGCTAGATGACTACTTAATGGAAACTGCCTGATATCTGCTTTCATAAATAGGGAAAGATGAAGCTAGGTGTGGATGGGAGTTTAGAGAATTGTGTTCAGGATTGTGCAATTAGCAAATTTATAAATTATCTGAGATTTTTTTAAGTTTTTATTAGAGAATGTGCGCGCTTGGGTGGGGAGAGGGGCAGAGAAAAACAGACTCGGGGCTTGATCTCAGGACCGCAAGATCATGACCTGAGTCAAAGTGAGATGCTTAACAGCCTGAAAGCTACCTAGGTTACCCTGCATTCATCTTTGTTCTCAGTGCCTCAGACATTTAAGGCATTCAGGAATATACTAATTAAAGCTGTGCATTGATTTTGGTCATTTAAAAGAGTGTGCAGATTTCAAAAGACTGGTATTCTGCACCCGGAAAGCAAACTTGAGCAGTACTTAAATGCTGGTACCCGCTATCAAGGCATAAAGCACACATTTGTTAATTACCGCTAACAATTCCAGTGCTAATCATTCACTTAATAAACAAATGACTGAGACCATCAGATGCCAAGCAGGGCTGATCCTGTGATGGGTAACAATGTAAGGTTGAAGACATGATGTAAAGGAGAGAGATGTGTACCGCTAGCCTTTTAGCTGCCTAGCCAGCAGGAGCACAGTGCAGATGCTGAATTCTGGTAAAGGGATGGACTATTGTCCTCTGACGGCCAAGTAGATGCAACAAATATAACTAGCACCAGTCTGTCCTTGGACAGGTCCTGTTTGCTTTGTTCCCAATGCAGAAAATGAAGGAAACATACATGGTAAAATATTTTTAAAAATCTGAATGGAAAAATAAGAAAATGACAGAATAAGGGTAGATGGAGTGAAGTCTAACGAAGAAGAGGGGCGCCTGGCTGGCTTAGGAAAGCATGTGACTCTTGAACCTGGGGTCGTGAGTTTGAGGGGTAAAGCTTAGTTGAACAAAAAAGAAACGATGCAGACGAGATGAGGGCTGTCTGAAGAAACACCACAGACCCCTGGTTTTGTGAGACATCATGCACAGCAAAACGTGTTTCAGAAAGACTACTGATCGATAAAGGGGGATTAGCTATTTCCTGTTAGGTTTTAGTACCAGGTTCCCAATGATTTGGCCCCAAAGTGAAGCAAGTTCAGTGAAAACACTGACATTTAACATCAGCATATATTTACTTGTGAATCTCTTCAAGCATAGCTTTGAGGTTTGATAAGAATCTCAATCTGTACGATATCCCTGCAATATAGAGCCAAGCAGCAGGATTCTTCTCAGTTGTGCAAAGACAACAGTCCGGGACAGTGCATTGGTCTCCCGGTTACCATCCCGGTATCGTGAAGTGTCTGTGAAAGGTGGCTTGGTTGTAGAAAACTACAAAAACTAGCTGTAAAAGTAAAACGCAAACCTAATTGGTTAAAGTCAGCTCCAATGAAATCGGGAAAGTTCACTGTGTTTAAGAGTAAGAGTCACGTCACCTTTTATGGAAACAAATGTAATACATGAAGCTTGGAGAGAAAGTCTCCCCTTTACCTTTTATATTTTCCTCATCCTCTTCTTGCAGCGCTGGTTGAAAACAGGGGAGGACCCCATGAGGCTATCAGTGGAGTGGGAACCGTAGCTGCTGTCTGAGTCATCAGGACTCTGAGGGATCCCGGCTTCACTCATCCCGGACATGGGCTCCTCGAAGACATCACTGCCCAGCACGCCATGCCCAGACACATTGCCTTCTTCACTCTCTTGAGGCTCCATTTTCACATGGGCCAGATTCCAAAGAGGGGAAGCATTTACCTCTGTGCCTGGCAATGGAAGAAAATACAACCAGTGGTAAGCCAAGGCTGGAACACAGCAGACAAATATTTCATCGGGGCAGATTCCTAGCCTTTGAGCTCAGTCTTCAGTCTGAGTCTACTTGACTGGAGATTATGGTGGTCATCCTCTGTTCCTAAAACTAATAATTCTGAGTATTTTCTTTTTTTTTTTTTAAGTATTCTGAGTATTTTGCTTTCCACTTCCTCCCCTACTTTAACCCCACCTCACCCACCAGCCATTTCCCTTAAATCAGGGAAGTAAAACTATGTAGGTGGAAAGATTCCCTGTCTCATGGCCCAAAGGCAGGCACAACCACAGGCTCTTAATCAGGTGTTAAGTTGCTTCTTTCCTTCCTTCCTTCTATAAGGCTGTCCTGTTTTCCTGCCTTTTGTTTGGGTCCCCGGTCCTCTCTCACAGTATGAACTTAACGATTACTACAAAATGCTGGCAGCAGTTCCTAGACTGCTGAAGAGTGTCATGGCTCCTAAATCTGTAACAATTTCTCTTTGGCCCTCCTGTCTCTGTTCTAGCAAAGCTGTTCTGTGGTTATTACCTCTTTCATGGTGAAAGGCTCTCTGGCCAACACTAAAAAATGTGGCCTTGGGCGCCTGGGTGGCTGTTGGTTAAGTGTCTGACTTTGCTAGGTCATGATCTCAGGGCCCTGGGATCAAACTCAGCATCGGGCTCCCAGCTCAGTGGGGAGTCAGCTTCTCCCTCTGCCCCTCCTCCCACTTGTGTACATGTGTGCGCCCTCTCCCAAATAAAAGCTTAAAATGTTTTAAAAAAATAATGTGGCCTGATTCTGTTTAGGATTTGTTACTTGTATCATTTGTGCATTGATGAAGTGACAATTTATATTTGAGTAGAACTGAGGATCGAAACTAATTTGCAATCTGACAGAAGGATCAAGTATCCTGGTTCCTAGGGTGATCACAGAGTCTGTCTGGAAAAGGCCAGCTGCGTCGGATTGGATAGCCCTATTTCAGTCCCTTTCTGGTCGAATCTTTTGGGGGTACTCTAGCAAGGAAGCCCAACTATTCAAACAGCCTTGAGCAATTAGCCTTCCTTCATCTGTGTGGAAGTTGTCTTACTGAGTACAAGCATCAGGAAAGACAAATACAGCACACTAAGTACGGGATGAAGGGGACATCTGCCCACCCAGCTGGGTCAGCTAAATTAGCTCCAGTACTCAACAATAGAACACCTATTGCATCTACACCCTAACTCGGAATTATTTTAAAGAATGCCTGTAAAGTTGTGCTAGTCCTCCCTTCACTAATTACAAAGAAGAATGTTGACATATCTAGATCAGTGAGGCTGTATTTGTTTTTTTAGGCTTTCTATTTTCTTGCCCACTCCCACTTTTTCCTCTCCTCTCCACAGTTTGATTCCAAAATGCCAGAAGTGCTGACATTGGCAGATATCCCAGAATCACAGTCAATTGTTTTCTTACTTGAAGCCTGTGGTGAAGCCTCAACTTCCAGGTTAGATGGGAAGCGCTCACTCTGAGCCCCGAGGACTCCCATGGGCAGTGACTGGTCTCCAGAAGCAAGGTCAGCCTCCAGTTCCTCACTGACAGGGAATGTGATGTCGCTCACAGGTTCTTCCTTGATCTTTACAGGTTTAGTGTCCTCTGTGGCCTTCTCAGGGTTGACCATCCTTTCATACTCCTCAGATAGTTGCTTACTAATCTGTTGGCAAGCAAGAGTCAATCTTCCAAAGAAATGTTAAAAGCAAAGTGGATGGTTAGCTTGTGGCATCGCACGTAAAACCAACATAATATGAATAAAGCAACCACTGCCAAAGGAAAGAACTGGTTTTTTGTTTCATTGTTTTAAAAGAGATTTTTATTTACTTATTCATGAAAGACACACACACAGAGAGGCAGAGACACAGGCAGAGGGAGAAGCAGGCGCCATGCAGGGAGCCCGACGCAGGACTCCATCCCGGGACCCCAGGATCACGTCCCGGGCTGAAGGCAGGTGCTAAACCGCTGAGCCACCCAGGGATCCCCTGATTTTTTGTTTTGTTTTTTACTTTTTTTTGAGCACAGCAGACACATGGAAGGAATTTGTTGAAGGTGCTGAGTTTGCATTTGTAAATGAGAGAGACACAATGAAGAAAAGTTGTTTTAGCAGAGAGTTTCTTATTAATTAATAAATAGTTGCATAAAGGTAAAAGAGACTTTGTTAAAGACAAATCAGAGTGGGGACAAAAGATCACATTTTTGGCTGTAAAAACTAATAGTTGAGATCTGTCCCCTAGGTGGATAATGAAGGGTATAGGAAATCTGGATCACTTAGCAAAGACTGTCAGGTGTTAAAAATCCCTAATCGTATTTTAGATTTGGGGAAACCAAAACAATGAACAAATGACTTGCTTAAGGCCACAGGGTTTGAAGAGATTAGGTAGTTCTGGCTGCAACCAAAAATGGTATCTCTATCCCTTCTTCTGCCCTTGGGCAGTATCACTTCACTCTGTTTGGTTTTGCTTTTTATAGCACTTAATGCCACCTGAAATTGTTTTGATCACTTTTTATTTACTTGTTTTTGTTTCTCTCTTTAAGAATGCACGCTCAAGGGACTTACCTTATTAACTGCTGCTGTCTCACATATGCCTCACTCACAAAAGGCACTCAATAAATATTTATTGAATAAAGCATGGTAACCATATTCTCTCAGACTCCATATTCCTGTCTATAATTTTTTTTCCAGCAGAAGTGTTATCAAAAAATGTGGCCGCTCATTGACTAAAGGAGGCCCCAGGGTCTGGCCAGGTCAGTGATGAAGTCAAGAAAACACAGCTAGGGCCATGAGGAGAGCAGGTCAAGTCCACTCTATTCCAAGCCCCTGTGCTCTGTTCCCTAGGGCAAGTATGGGATCCTGCTGAACACCCCTAGATTACACCCAGTTCTCACAGGGTGACCTCACCTGTAGCATGTAACTGTGATAGTCCTTGATTCGGTGCTGCCAGAACTTCTGGAGGGAGAGCACACTGCCAATGCCCACTTCATGGAATACTTGCTCCATAATGTCAGGGAAAGGAGTCTGCCCCAGCCGGGCTTCCCGATCCACAGCGAAGCGCAGCAACTTGGTGAATTTAAGGCAATATTCATGTGCCACATCAGTAAGGGTCTCCAGGACACTTTCATTAGCACACTCGAAGCCTGCATGGGCCAGGATTGTGGCCACTGCCTGGTAGAGAAGCTGCCGGCAGGAGTGCCAGCTGAGTTCAGTCACCGGTTCCCCTTTCCCGCTGAAAGGCGAGACATGGCAGTGTTACTAGTGCTCTTGCAAAGGGCTGACCCATCCTGTCTCCCTAGGAGTTTTACAATTTTAGTCAAACCACTGGCCCAGCTTTCTAGGGGAATTCTATGCAGTTACAGAGCCCGGTTTATCTTGCTGCTACACAGGGCATGTCTCAACAACCCACGATCATATCTCTGAGCTCCTCCAATTACATAAAAGTCTTAATAGACAATACATGTCCACAATAAACAATATAAAAGTGTCAGGTGAATATAAAGTTTCTTTTATCAACTGCTCAGTTTTGACTACTTTCAGGATGAAAAAAAGTTTATAGCTCAGGCACTGTTCAAGAGTGCTCTAATTATTTCACCACATAGCTTCCTCATACGCTGGATGATACACGGAGTTTCAGAAATTCAGTCCCAATTAGGAGATTCTTATACAACTACAACAGACCATTTGTAAAACTGGACAAGCAACTCAATTTCATAAAAGCAATTTAAAATGTATACAGTTTACAAAGCATTTTTATCCTATCCTGTGCACAGTGGGTAGTAGATCCATATTATGATTCCCATTTGGCTGCAGGTTTCAGAGGTTGAGGTTCAGAGGTGCGGACCTGCCGGAAGTTGTTTCGATATTATCAGAAGGTGGAGCTTCTGATTTCAGATCCCATGTTCTTCATAATACACCATTTTACTCCTAATCACTGCTGTAGAAATCTTAATCTAAGAAATAACTTCAAAAAGGTCTCTGACCTCCTAAAAATAACTTTTAACACATTTCTAATCAATACCTGTCTCCTGAAAATTCCTATCTTCTGCCTCCCTCTGACAAATAAGAAAATGGATAAAATCAGGTATAGAAGATTTCTTGGGCAGCCCAGGTGGCTCAGCAGTTTAGTGCCGCCTTCAGCCCAGCGCCTGATCCTGGGGACCCGGGATCGAGTCCCACGTCGGGCTCCCTGCATAGAGCCTGCTTCTCCCTCTGCCTGTGTCTCTGCCTCTCTCTGTCGCTGTCTCTGTCTGTCTCTCTCTGTGCATGTCACTCATGAATGAATGAATAAATAAATAAATAAATAAATAAATAAATAAATAAAACCTTAAAAAAAAAATCTTTTCCCTGGTCCATACTTGGCATGTGTCACTATGTGCTGTACAAGAGGGCTAGAGGAGCTGTGTACCCACTTTACTACTATCTGCTCAGAAGCAATTACTGCAGTCCACATAATAGTTGGAAAGCAAGAAAACCAACTGCCAAATAAGTTTTCAAAGATTATTTGAGAGTGTGTGTGAGCAAGTGGGGGGTGGGGGGGAGCAGAGGGGGTGGGAGAAAGAACCTTAAGCAGGTTCTGCACTGAGAAGGGAGCCCAACATGGGGCTCATCTCAAAACCCTGAGATCATGACCTGAGCTGAAACCAAGAGTCAGACACTTAACTGACTGAGCCACCCAGGTGCCCCCCAAATAACTGTTCATTTACTATTTCCACCATCATTTCCTATAGCTAGTCTCCAAAAGCTAAAAGGGCCAAAAGCAAAAGGCCTCAGAAATGCCTAATAAACAGCTAAACCAGTATTGCTTTATTTGAGTAACACATGGACTTACTTCAAAGGAAAATAATTCTTTCAGCACCCCATAGCTGATGCAAATTATTTTTGCTAAACGTTTCTTAAATATGTATAAAACAAACTAGTATAAACTTCTGATGTTAACAGCTCTTCTGAATTAAAATTAGAAGTTTGTGATTGGAAGAACAAACATGGTTGAAATAACTATACTACCCAAAGCAATCTACGCACTTAATGCAATCCCCATCAAAATATCACATGCATTTTTTCACAGAGCTAGAGCAGGGATGCCTGGGTGGCCCAGTGGGTTAAACATCTGCCTTCGGCTCAGGTCATGATCCTGGGGTCCTGGGATCAAGTTCCTACATCAGGCTCTACTCATCTGGGAGCCTGCTTGTCCCTCCCCCTCTGCCCCAAGCTCCCCTTGGTCATGCTCTCTCTCTCATTCTCTGTCAAGTAAATAAATAAAATCTTGAAAGAAAAAAAAAAAGAACATTCCTAAAATTTGTATGGAAATACAAAAGACTTCTGGTAGCCAAAGCAAGCTTAAAAAAGAAAAGCAAAGCTGGAGGAATCACAATTCCAGACTTTGAGTTATATTACAAAGCTGTAGTGATCAAGACAGTATTGTGCTGGCACAAAAAAAAAAAATGGATGCATAGATTAACAGAATAGAAAACCCAGAAACGGACCCACAACTATGATCAGCTAAACTTGCACAAAGCAGGAAAGAATATCCATTGGAAAAGAGACAGTCTCTTCAACAAACGGTGTTGGGAAAACTGGACAACAATATGCAAAAGAAGGAAACTGGACCACATTCTTACACCATACACAGAAATAAATTCAACATGGATGAAAGACCTAAATGTGAGACAGGAAACCATCAAAATCCCAGAGGAGAACACAGGCAGCAACTTCTTCGACATTGGCCATAGCAACTTATTAGATATATCCCCTGAGGCAAGGGAAACAAAATAAAAAATAAACCATTGGGACTTCATCAAGTTAAAAAGCTTCTTCACTGTGGAGGAAACAACCAAACTAAAAGGCAGTCTTTGGAATGGGAGACGATATTTGCAAATGATATATCCGATAAAGGGTTAGTATCCATCCAAAATCTCTAAAGGACTTCTAAAACTCAACACCCAAAAAACCAAATAATTCAGTTAAAAAATGGACAGGAGACATGAATAGACATTTTTCCAAAGAAGACATACAGATAGCTAACAAACACGTGAAAAGATGCTCAACATCACTCATCATCAGGGAAATACAAATCAAAACTACAATGAGATACAGATCACACCTGCCAGAGTGGCTAAAATTAACACCACAGGACACATGGTGGAGACATGTGAAGAAAGGGGAACCCTCTTACACTGTTGGTGGGAATATAAACTGGCGCAGCCACTCTGGAAACGGTATGGAGATTCCTCAGAAAGCTAGAAAGAGAATTGCCTTACAATTGTGCTACTAGGTATTTACCCAAAGAATGCAAAAATGTTGATTCGAAGGGATACATGCACCTCCATGTTTACAGCAACATTATCAATAATAGCCAAATTACTGAAAGAGCCAAATGTCCAATGACTGACAAATGGATAAAGAAGATGTAATATAGGGATCCCTGGGGGGTGCAGCGGTTTGGCGCCTGCCTTTGGCCCAGGGCGCGATCCTGAAGACCCGGGATCGAGTCCCGCGTCGGGCTCCCTGCATGCAGCCTGCTTCTCCCTTGCCTGTGTCTCTGCCTCTCTCTCTCTCTCTCTCTCTGTGACTATCATAAATAAATAAATAAAATCTTTAAAAAAAAAAAGAAGATGTGATATATATTTATATATGTACGTATATACACACAGTGGAATATTAGCCATAAAAATGAATGAAATCTTGCCTTTGCAATGGCATGGATTGAACTAGAGAGTATTTTGCTAAGTGAAATAAGTCAGAGAAAGACAAATACCATATTTCACTCATATGTGGAATTTAAGAAACCTAACAGATGAACATAGGGGAAAAAAAGGAAAGAGGCAAAGCATAAAACAGATTCTTAACTATAGAGAAGAAACCGTTGCTGAAGGGGAAGCAGGCGAAGGGATGAGTTAAACAGACGACGGGTATTAAGGAGGACACTGGTGATGAGCAGTGGGTATTGAATGTTAAGTGATGAATCACTAAATCCTACACCTAAAACTAACATTACACTGTATGTTAACTGGGATTTAAGTAAAAACTTGAAAAAAATGAGAAAGTTTGATGCAAAACTACAAAATTCTAAATAACAGCATCAATTTAATATGATGGCAATATTCTTAAAACTAAATTGCCTTCCAAATGTAAATATGGTACTGATCACTACAGAGCAAGTTTTTTGAAGCTGTATCTATATGAACATGTGAGATGCATGTAATGATAGTTACCCCTACCTTTTTCACTATTCCAAGGACTTCAGAACCTTCAATTATACAGTGTGCACCAGGACATCATTTGGTCAACTGGAACTGCAACCCTTACATAGTAATAAGTCCATTTCTGTTCTTTTCTCACTACTTTGGGACAATTAAAATAGTAGTAACTATTATCAATAACAGATGAAATTAAGTGGTATACAATATTACTTACATATATTTTTTCCAAATATATTTAACCTTCAATCTAATCTTGAGGAAATAATCAGCAAACCCAGTGAGTGGGACATTCTACATCTAAATGACCTGAACTCTTAAAGATTAGTATCCTGTGTTTTAAAAAAGGGGAAGCTAGTTTTTTTTTTTTTTTAAGATTTTTGTTTATTAATGAGAGACACAGAGAGAGAGAGGCAGAGACACAGGCAGAGGGAGAAGCAGGCTCCATGCAGGGAGCCTGACACCGGATTGGACTCGATCCAGGGTCTCCAGAATCCTGCCCTGTGCTGAAGGCGGTGCTAAACCGCTGAGCCACCCGGGCCGCCCAGGAAGCTCTTCTGGTTTAAAATTCATTAAATAGGGGCGCCTGGGTGGCCCAGTTGGTTGAGTGTTTCACTCGTGATTTCAGCTCAGGTCATCATCTCAGGATCTCAGGAAGGAGCTCCAAGTCAGGCTCTGCACTCAGCAGGGAGTCTGTTCTGGGATTCTCTCTCCCACTTCCTCTGCCCTTCCCCTGCTCACACGCTTTCTCCAACAAAAACATAAACAAAAACAAGACACTAAACAGCTAAATGAAAATCATTTTTAGGTTCTGGATTAGAGGAAAATTTATTTATAAAGGATATTTTGGAGAAATCTGAATATGGACTTAATAATTGATATTATATAATTAGTGTTCATTTATTTTGGTGTGATATTGGTATTGGGGTTATGTAGGAAATTTTCTTTATTCTTAGGTTAAAGTGAACAATTTAGGGGTGGAAGAATACTTAAGAATTAAGGGGTGAGGGATCCCTGGGTGGCGCAGCGGTTTGGCGCCTGCCTTTGGCCCAGGGCACGATCCTGTAGACCCGGGATCGAGTCCCACATCGGGCTCCCGGTGCATGGAGCCTGCTTCTCCCTCTGCCTGTGTCTCTGCTTCTCTCTCTCTCTGTGTGACTTACATAAAAAAAAAAAAAAAAAAGAATTAAGGGGTGAAATACTGAGATATGTGCAACTTTAAAATATTTGGCAAAGACTGTACGTGTATATATTTACAATTGTTATGCATTTATTTATGTGTGTATGTGTGTGTATACATGCTTATACACATGTGAGAGAAAACAGATGTGGCAAAATGTTAACAATTGGTGAATCCTGGTAAAGAGTATTTAGCCATTTCTTGTACTATTATTTAAATTTTTCTTTGGTCTGACAAATTTCAAAATGAAAAATAATTTTTTGGCACCAGATGCAAACTTACACACTGAAATGCAGTAGTAGCATTATATCATAAAGCAGTCGTTTAGAGGATATGGAGCAGGGCTTCTCAAACTTAAATACACATATGAATCTTCTGGAGATCTTGTTAAAATGAAGAATTTTTTTTTTTAAGATTTTATTTATTTATTCATGAGAGACAGAGAGGCAGAGACACAAGCAGAGGGAGAAGCAGGCTCCCTCTGGGGAGCCCAATGTGGGACTCAATCCCAGGACCCCAGGATCATTACCTGAGGAAAAGCAGATGCTCAACCACTGAGCCACCCAGACGTCCCTAAAATGAAGATTCTGATTCAGGAGGCTGGGTAGGGCCTGAAACTCTGAATTCGTAATAGGTTCCCAGGTGATGTTGATGCTCCTAGTCTGAGACCAGATTTTGAGTAGCAAGGATCAAGAACATTTTTACATTACTTCTAAAGTGATGTTATCACAATGAAAATATAGCTGGACCCTTGAACAACATAGGGGTTAGGGGCACCAACTCCCTGTGCAGTTGAAAATCCACAAACAGCTCTGACTCCCCAAAACTTAATGATTAACAGCCAACTTTTTTTAAAAGTGTATTTTACCTTATTTTTTTAGTAATCTCTATATTGATATGGAGCTTGAACTCATGACCCCGAGATCACGATTTCACGTGCTCTTCTGTCTGAAACAGCCACGCACCCCAATGATTTATACTAGCCCACTACTGACTGGAAGCCTTAGTGATAATATATAAAGTTGATTAACACTTCTTTTGTATGTTTATATGTATTATATACTGTATTCTTACAATAAGTCAGCTAGAAAAAAGAAAATCGTAAGGAAAATCCATTTCTAGTACTGTACTGTAAAAACATCCACATGTAAGTGGACCCACACAATTTAAACTCATGTTGTTCAAGGGTCAACTGTACACAACTTAAAAATTCTTGTATAGAACTTATGGATTCCTAATAATATGAGAGTAAATCCATGAATCTCAACTTGAGGATACTAACCTAAACCCATAATATACATTTTAAATCAAACAGAAAGACTAAACTCTGAGGACTGAGGCCATGGCTTCTTTAACATACTAGTGCAGTATCTTGCTCCTAGTAAAATGTTTGGCATGTAACAGGCACTCAATAAATATTTGTTACCTCAAAAGTAAAAGACACAGACTCCGGATATGGAAGATCAGGATTCAAGTCTTAGACTTCCTTCCAATTACCTGAGCAACTTTGGCCATGTCGATTACTCTTATACTCCGTTTCCTCATGGAATTAGGACTGCATGCTTAACAGTGCTGTTGCGAAGACTTTTTGGAAAAAAGAAATAGCAAAGCCTTGTCTTACCGATAAAAGTCACTCTCTGGGTCACTGTGCCGGATCTGGAATGGTGCATTGGGATTCTTACAATCTATAGGCAGGAGGTCATCAGGAAGAGGAGGTGACCCAGGGCAAGAGGGAAGAGGTTCACTCTCTTCGGTCTTTACACCTTCTGTCTGTTGCTGACTCTGGGCCTGAGCTGTGGCAATGAGATTGCGCAGACGTCGGTTGTGCTGGATCAGCTGAATAGTATGGATGGTGAGGCTGCATGGCTCTGAGGGGATGTCCAACATTGTAGGGGGCTTGGGCTTGTTGGCTGAGGGCTGGTGCAGTGGTGGGTCATGGACTTCCACTAGACGGAACTCCCGTGGGAGCAAATCAAAAGAACTTCTGTTGGTCTGGCTTGATGAGATGGGTATCTCTCCCCAGTATCTCAACATTTTGGAATAAGAAAGGAAGAACCTTCTAGATAAATGTAGTAGTGACCTAAAAGCAGTGTTTTTAAATCTCTAGGTTATAGGCTTCTATAGTAAAAAAAAAAAAAAAAAAAAAGTGAAGTCTAGCCAGTTATTTACATAGAAAGTAGGCTGTTCAAGACCACTCAGAAAATGTCAATGTCAGCAACACTGTAGGACCAAAGATGTTCTCCCTGAAGAAATTAAGAGAAATATAACTGTTAGATGCCATTCATCACAGTCACATACAATGACAATTCCTACTGGACTGAACCACAGGTGGAATTTGGGTCATTAGTAGACTAAAAGCTGCAATGGTATTGGGAGGGCTAGTGTCCATGTTTTCAATATTACCCCACTAACTCATTACGAGAACTACCATCATGCTCAATCCTGAACAATCTGCAAGGCAAGATCCTCAAATGAGACCTGGAGTATTTCTCAGGGTATCTCGACACATCCGTCCTGAATCAGTAGGAGAAAGGGGGGTGGGGTGGGGGGTAGAGTTAAAGATAGGAAGAGGTGGTTCTTACTATGTGTGTCAAACACAGGCAACCTTTTCCCTGGTCCCGATGAAAAAATCTATTGACCAGTAATCTAAATGGCCTTACGCATTCAGCCTCTGACATATATACAGAAGAATCTCAGTGATTTCTGCTGCCTCCTAATTGGTATCCCTTACTTCAGTATCTCCCTGTATCTAATCTATGCTCCAGTGCTGCTAGACTTCATCTTTTTAAGACTCCCATCTAACAACTTCTCTTTGCTTACTGGAAAAAGTCAGCCAGGAGTCTTGGAGCTACCATTCATCAAAATCTGCAATCTGACTTAACCCACCTTTCCGGATTCGTTGCCCATATGTCTCTTCAAGTTCAACAAACGTTTATCAAATGCCAGGCATTATGGAAGAAGACAAACACCACTGCAAGATCCCTGACCTGAGGTGAGGGAGAGAAATATATAAACAGAACATTTCAATATGGAAGTGTATGGTAAGGGCTGTTCTAGAGACACAGACCTGGTGCAGTGAAAGCACAAAGAAGGAGCTTCCTGGAGGAAATTTCCACCCTGGTTCTAACCGTATCACGACTATTCAGTTTCTTGAGCATGTCATGTATTTCCAGTTGACCCTTTAAGTGGTGATCTCTGCCAGAAATGCCCCTCCACGCACTACATCCCTGGCAGACTTGTATTCGATTTAAGTATAGTTTATAAGTATAGTATTTAAGTATAGTTTAGGTCACCAGTCTCCATCACCGCCCCAGGAAATCTCCCTTCCTTATATTCTCACAGCACTTCTCATGTCTTCACCACAGCATTTATACCTGGATTGAAACTAAGACTTCTCTCAGTCGAGTTTGTCCTTCCATCTACCCCCATGATCTTTGTACAGTGTCTGGCGCACAGTATATTTGGCATTTGTTGCGTGCTTACCATGTGCCAGGCTTTGTCTTTACTGTTTAATTCAATCTCCACATCTATCCCATTTTTCAGAGGCAGAAGCTGAGGCCCACCGTCTTGCCCAACGTCGCAAATGACGGAGGGAGAAAATCAAGACAGGCTCCAGAGTCTGCGCCCCTAACCACTACACTATGCAGTCTCAGTAACTGGCTTCCGAAAAAACAAAATGAACAAAGAAATGGGTCAACGAAGGGACCAAACAGAACAAAATAAAACCTTAATTTCACCGAAAAGAACACGAAGAATAAGTTCAAAGAAAGCCCCGGTCCTCGGCAGCTCCCAGTCAGGGTGAGGAGGCGCAAGGGCCTGGAGTCATTGATGCCGGGCGGGGCGGCTGGGAGACGAGGAGGTCTGGGCCTGGACCGTGGCACGGAAGCGCGACTATTCACTGCCGCGTCACGGGAGTTGGGCTGGAAGACTGCACGACTCGGAAAGGCCTGAGGCGAGGGTCGCCAGGCCCGCGAAAGCTGGCTAGGTGACGGGTGGTCCTAGGCTGTCGGAAGCGCTTCTCCTCACGCAGGATATGCCACAGGAAGCTATTACGACAGGTTGCACCCTCTAAAGATGTCCCCATTTTCACAGCACCTCGGTCTCCTTTTACTGTTTTTTCCTTCCCGTGATGTTGCCCTCTTCGTAACGTCGTGTGTGGGTGGTGAAGGAGCAACTCCGCCATCGCTGCCCAGAGAAGCCGCTGGGAGCTGAGAGAGAGAGAGAGAGAGAGAGAGAGAGAGAGAGAGAGAGGAGAGGCGGAGAGGCGGAGAGGCGGAGAGGGAGAGGAGAGAGGAACTTAGAGACTGCGGGGGTAGGTTTCCCAGGAACAGATTTTGAGAGTGCACCCGCCCGAGGATGGCTGATAGTCCCTCTCCGTCCGAGTCGCTGGCTTCGCAAGAGCGCAGTGATGACTTCAAGAAACCAACCCTGCCGGTGCCCCCGGTCGTGCGGGGCAAAGCTCCGGCCACCAGTCCTTCGAACCCTGAGGAGGTAAAGAAGGAAAGGCCCACGGCGCTGCCAGAGCCCGACCCCGGGGAGCCCGACGTCCCGCCAGTCCAGCCCGACAGCGGGGACACCAGGAGTCCACCGACGGAGCAGCCGCGGCCCCCCTCAGCGGCTCCTTCAGCTGGCGGCCCGGCCCGGGCTCCCCCTTACCGGGAGCCGCCGTGGGGCGGCCCCGCCTCGGCCCCCTACAGCCTAGAGACGCTCAAGGGCGGCACCATCCTTGGCACCCGCAGCTTGAAAGGGACGAGTTGCTGCCTCTTCGGGAGGCTGTCTAGCTGCGACGTGTGCCTGGAGCACCCTTCGGTGTCCCGGTACCACGCCGTGCTGCAGCACAGGGCGGCCGGCCTCGAAGGAGAATGCGACGGCCAAGGGCCGGGCTTCTACCTTTACGATCTGGGAAGCACCCACGGCACTTTTCTTAACAAAACCCGCATCCCACCCCGCACCTATCGTCGCGTCCACGTCGGGCACGTTCTTCGCTTTGGAGGCAGCACCCGGCTCTTTCTTCTTCAGGTAAGTAGAACAACGTAATGCGGAAATCTCTGGAGTGCACCGGCCTGGGTTCCAGAGTTGCTTACGCTTTCTGTGAAGAAGGAGGTTCTCCCCGTCCCCGAGGACAAAGTGGGGGAATCTGGCTCCTCTGCGGACACGTGTTCCCGTTGCCATATTTCTGAAAGTGACTCCCACACTCCTGAACTCTGAAAGAATTCTTTCGCTTGGTTCATCAGGGACCAGAGGAAGACCGAGAGGCAGAATCCGAGCTGACCGTAACGCAACTGAAGGAATTGCGCAAGCAGCAGCAAATGATGTTGGAGAAGAAGATGTTGGGAGAAGACTCGGATGAGGAAGAAGTGGACACCACCGAAAGGAAGAGAAATACTAGTAGTCAAGATGATGAAATGGGCTGTACCTGGGGAATGGGTAAGAGATTAAAATTGCTGCCGGAACCTAATATTGTAAATTCACTACAAGTGGTATGTATATAGAGCTCTGATCTTGATTATCATCACTGGAGGGGCTGGAACTACATTCAATTTTTTTTTTTTTTTTTTTTTAATGATAGTCACAGAGAGAGAGAGAGAGAGAGAGGCAGAGACATAGGCCGAGGGAGAAGCAGGCTCCATGCACCGGGAGCCCGATGTGGGATTCGATCCCGGGTCTCCAGGATCGCGCCCTGGGCCAAAGGCAGGCGCCAAACCGCTGCGCCACGCAGGGATCCCCTGGAACTACATTCAATCAAAAACCATGGAATGTTCAGTGTAGGATAGTGCCTCATTTTTTTTGTACTTTATGTATGTAAATTCCCTGAAATGTGAAATAGCTGATCAGAGAAAGCTTGTCCCTTGGCCAGAAGAATAAATGGAGTTTTCTATAATGCCAGGCAGTTTGGAGGATGGGTATTCAGGAACCAGGAATATAAAAAGAAGATCATCTTAATGTAGTGTTGGGAAGATTGGATAAATATGATGAAATTACTTCGTAAGTGTAAAACAAAGCTAGAAACCCTAAATATGCTAAAGTAAGGGTTTAGAGAAGGGAGTAATCACTGAGGACTTAGACGTGCACTGTCCAATATAGTAGCCATTACCCATATGTGGTTATTGGACACTTAAATTATGACTAGTCCAAACTGACTTGTAACGTAAAATACACACTAGATTTAAAGGCTTACTGTGAAAAAGTAATGTAAAATATTCGTATTATTTTCATATTGATTACATGGTAATAGTTTTACCTGATTTCCCCCACCCATTTTTTTTTTTTAAGATTTCATTTATTTATTCATTAGAGACACACACACACAGAGAAAGAGGCAGGGGCACAGGCAGAGAGAGAAGCAGGCTCCATGCAGGGAGCCCGACACAGGATCCGACCCCAGGTCCCCAGGACAACGCCCGGGGGTGAAGGCAGCAGCAAACTGCTGAGCCACCCAGGCTGCCCTGATTCCCCTTTTTAATGTGGCTACTAGAAAATAAAGTTTTTTTTTTAAATTTATTTATGATAGTCACACACACACACACACACAGAGAGAGAGAGAGGGAGGCAGAGACACAGGCAGAGGGAGAATCAGGCTCCATGCACCGGGAGCCCGACGTGGGATTCGATCCTGGGTCTCCAGGATCGTGCCCTGGGCCAAAGGCAGGCGCCAAACCGCTTGCGCCACCCAGGGATCCCTAAAAAAGTTTTTTTAAAGATTGTGTTTATTTAGAGAGAAAACAGGTGTGAGCCGGGGGAGGGGCAGAGAGAGAGGGAGAAGGAGAGACAGTATCTCAAGCCGACTCTGCACTGAGTGTGGAACCGGATAAAGGCTCCCCACTACCCTGAGATCATGACCTGAGCTGAAATCTAGATTTGGACCCTTAACCACCTGAGCTACTCAGGCACCCTGAAGATAAAAAGTTGCATGTGTGGCTTTCATATTGCTGTTGGGCAACACTGACTTTAAATTTGAGAAAGTTTTTAAGTTTACAAACAGATGTGTCTTGACCTGGAATTTGAAGGAAAAGAAAATTAGCCCCCAGGAAGCTTAGTATTGAGGATCGTTTTCAGGGCAGGGATTGATGATTTTTTTTTTTTTAAGATTATTTGTGTTTTTATTTGACACAGAGAAAGAGAGAATGAGAGAGAGATGCACAATCCTGGGGAGTGGCAGGCAGAGGGAGAGGGAGAAGCCGACTCCCCGCTGAGCAGGGTCCTGACTCAATCCCAGGACCCTGGGATCATGACCTGAGCTGAAGGCAGAAGCTTAACTAACTGAGCCACGCAGGCCCCCGGGATTGATGATTTTAACCCAGTAATGAGTAGACCAGCCTATATGGCAGATATGGTAAATATTAATAAATTATAATGGATACAGAGTATTAGACCCAGCTGTTAGAGAGCAGGAATACCAGAGCAAGAAGCTTAGGTTTTTTTCCATGGACAATGTGGTAGGTAATTTTGTTTTTAAAATATAGTGATGGAGGGCAGCCCGGGTGGCTCAGCGGTTTAGTACTGCCTTCAGCCCAGGGCGTGATCCTGGAGATCCGGGATCGAGTCCCACATCAGGCTCCCTGCATGGAGCCTGCTTCTCCCTCTGCCTGTGTCTCTGCCTCTTTCTCTCTCTCTGTGTGTCTCTCATGAATAAATAAATAAAATCTTAAAAAAAAAAAAAAGACTTCGTTTTAAAAAATAAAAAAATAAAATAAAATATAGTGATGGAGAAAAAAAAATAAGATGCCATGAAAGCAAGTTTTAATTTGTCCCACAATTTAGAAAAACTAAAGATATTTATACTAGTGCTTTTGTGTTTGCCCCCTTCTCCCCGACCCCTCACCTTTCTTTTCATTGATAACTGTATGTTTGTGCAGGCTGAATGGAAAGTGGGTGTCATTAAGATAGTCTCTTCTTATGTCTGTCTGTTCTTTCCCATGTCCTGTAGGAGAAGATGCTGTAGAGGATGAGGCTGAAGAGAACCCCATTGTCTTAGAGTTTCAGCAGGAAAGGGAGGCCTTTTATATAAAGGATCCAAAAAAGGCTCTCCAAGGTTTTTTTGACCGAGAAGGTACGTAAACAGATTCTGACCCTGCCAGTAAAAGGTATCCATTGCAGTGTTGTTTTATAGATCTTCAGGGTACTTAGAAATGCTGTATTTTATCTGCTGTTCTGCTGTTCCTCTTAATCAGTTCTTGCCCTATGGTCGATCGCTTCAGGTTTATTTTGAAAATAGTAAAAGTCTTGTTAGTTCTTCCCATCTTGGAAAAAGAGACTACTTTTTTTTTTTTTTTTTTTGACTTGTCCCATTCTTCTCAAAAGATCTTAGACTTGGGTGGTGGGGAGATTGTCCTAACGTCTTAAATTTTTTTGTTTCTAATCCATCTGATCTTTTATAATCCTTAACATGAATGTTCACTTTATATGATGTAAGGGATGTTTCCACAGAGGATTGTTTCAGTAGTGATGCTTTGAGAGAATATCTCTGTGTGTTTATGAATATGTATGTGAACTGGATACATTCTGCCCTTAATATTTATGCTTCTAAAAACCAGGCAGTTATGAGAAATTAACTACATCTACAACTTAAATAAGTGTGAAAGCTGCTATATAGTGGATAAAGCCATTTTGGGGGAGTTTTGATCTGTTTGCCTTTTTTTTTTTTTTTTTTTTTAAGATTTTATTCTTTTATTTGAGAGAGATAGAAATAGCAAGAGAGAGCACGAACGAGCAGAGGACAGAGGGAGAAGCAAGCTCCTGTTGAGCAGGGAGCCCGACATGGGGCTAGATCCCAAGACCCTAGGATCATGACCTGAGCTGAAGGCAGATGCTTAACCAACTGAGCCACCGAGGCACCCCGATCTGAGTTTGCTTTTCTTTGCCTCAAGCTCATCCTAATTTTTAAAAAATATTTATTTATTTTAGAGAAAGAGAGCAAGTAGGGGGAGGGGCAGAGGGAGAGAGATTCCTGAAGCAGACTCCCTGCTGAGTGTGGAGCCTAATGCAGGGCTCTATCCCAGACCCTGAGTTCATGACCTGAGCTGAAATCAAGAGTTGGCCCCTTAACTGACTGAGCCAGCCACCCAGGGTCCCCAAGTTCATCTTAATTTTATTATTCAATGATAATCCCTAGGAATAAGAAGTGAAATGCTTTGAAATTTAGTATTCGGTGTGGCATGGGAATTTGATATTCTTATTTAACCCTTCCTCTCTTTTCCCTTTGTCTCAACTAATAGTTTTCAGATGTTATTAAAATTGTTTTGCCTTTCTTCCTCCCACAGGAGAAGAATTAGAATATGAATTTGATGAACAGGGGCATAGCACTTGGCTCTGCAGGGTGAGGTATGTTCTGTTCTCATTAATGTCCATTTCTGAAAGTGGCCAATTTCAGGTTGTAGACAACAAACCCAAAGAGTAACTTCAGTCTTATTTTTAGGGTATACCTGAATTTGGGCTTTGATAATTTGGCAAATGGAGTGGGATGGGTCAGAGGTATGAGGAAAAGATTTGAAGTCCAACCTTGGCAAGATAGAACAAGATGAATGAGAGATTATAAAAGCATGTCAAAAAATAACTATTATCACAGCATATTAGTTTTTTTGGTGAAAATTAGAGCTTAGTGTTGTGCTGTGATTCCCTCCAAACCAATATAGATTACCTGTGGATGATTCAACTGGAAAACAACTGGTAGCTGAGGCCATTCATTCAGGAAAGAAAAAAGAAGCAATGATCCAATGTTCACTGGAAGCTTGTCGAATCCTTGATACTTTGGGATTGCTGCGGCAGGAGGCAGGTATGTGGAAGTCTTTTTTTTCTTTAAAAGAAAGAAAGCAGAGGAGACAGAGAGGGAGGGAGAAGGAGGAAGAGGGGGGGAAAGAGATAGAGATGGACAGAGACAAAGAAAAAGAAAGAGAAAAGGAAGGAAAATTTAACACAAGGCAATAAAATATCTTTCAGGGGAAAGTGTAAACTGTATAGAATTCTGTAGTGAAAAGAAAAGATTCCATATCTCAGTATTCAAAGGAAGCCATTGTATATATTCTCCTAGACATTTTTTTATGGGTATAGATATATGTTCAGAATTAGGTCCTTTAGGGGGATCCCTGGGTGGCTCAGCAGTTTGGCGCCTGCCTTTGGCCCAGGGCGCGATCCTGGAGTCCTGGGATTGAGTCCTGCCTTGGGCTCCCGCCATGGAGCCTGCTTCTCCCTCTGCCTGTGTGTCTACCTCTCTCTCTCCCTATGTCTATCGTGAATAAATAAATAAAATCTTAAAAAAAAAAATTAGGTCCTTTAATAAAAGTAAGCACTGGATAGCCCGGGCAGCTCAGTGGTTTGGTGCCACCTTCAGCCCAGGATGGGATCTTGAAGACCCTGGATCGAGTCCCACATCGGGCTCTCTGCATGGAGCCTGCTTCTCTCACTGCTGTGTCTCTGCCTCACTCTCTCTCTCTGTGTCTCTCATGAATAAATAAATAAAACATTAAAAAAAAATAAGACTACCAATGACTCATAACAGAATACACCTGTTCCTTGCCCTGCCCCTCCTCAGTCTTCAACTTTAGAAGGCTTTTTAACTCTTTCAGTTATTCCTTTTGGCATTTAAAAATATCCATATTTCTAAAAAGGAAGAATGTGCTGCTTTATTTTGAGTCATTTATTTTAAACATCTACTGACTCTGTTATATTAGTATTTACATGATTATGTTTATGCAAATATTAGTCATAACTCAGCAGTTTTTTCTTTTGTTTTTCCTAAAGTTAATAATTATGTGTGTTTTTTATGTATTTGGATTTTATAGCTCTTGATCATTCTTCCCACACCTTTCAATAACCTTTAAATATATTTTCTCACATCGTCAATCACATTAAATAATTGATCAGTTCTGACTTTTTTGGAAACATTTCTCCTAAAGAGCACTATTTTTTTAGGACTTAGTGCTCTCTGAATTGCTGCAGGACTGTCAACTGGACCTTACTTTGCTGTTATCCTTGAGATTTCCTTTGTCTTTTTTCAGGGTTAAATTTTCTGTTTCTTGATTCCCAGATTCTCATGTTTCTTGGTGTATTCCTTGTTTTATTGGAGTATTTCTTTCTATAGTTTTAGCAGATTAAAAAGCTGGTACTACAGTAGAGGGCATGGATGATTATAGTCTTCAGTGGATTTCACATCTTTCATTTTTCTTGATCTACTCTCATTTTGGTGGAAATCCTCTAGTGGATTCCTCAGAAAGGATGTATAGCAAGTAAACTTTATTAAATTCTCCATTCTGAAAATATAACTATTTTAGCTTTACTCTTGATACTGTTCAGAAACATTTCTGAAATTAGCCATTAGTCATTTAATCCCTCTGTTTTCTCTTTCTCTCTGGAATTTTGTTACTAGATATTGAACATCTTAGACTGACCATATAAGTTTTCTTTTTTCTTTGCTTTGTTATCTCAATGTCTTTTTGTTCTTTCTGGGAGATTTCTGCAGCTTTATCTTTCTATCTCTAGTTTGCTATCAAGATTTTAATTTCCAAGGTTCATTTTTGTCCTTTGAACATTCATTTTTTAGAAAAGATTTTATTTATTTATTTGAGAGAGAGTGTGCAGGCAGGAGTACGAACAAGGGGAGGGGCAGGGGGACAGGGAGAGAAAGAGATAATCTCAAGCAGAGTCAGCACTAAGCACAGAGCCAGATACAGGACTTTATCTCATGACCCGAGCCAAAATCAAGAGTCAGACGTTCAGGATGCCTGGGTGGCTCAGCAGTTGAGCATCTGCCTTTGGCTCAAGGTGTGATCCCAGGGTCCTGGGATTGAGTCCCACATTGGGCTCCCTGCATGGAGCCTGCTTCTCCCTCTGCCTATGTCTCTGCCTCCCTCTCTCTGTGTCTCTCATGAATAAATAAATAAAATCTTAAAAAAAAAAAAAAAAAAAGGCAGATGCTTAACTAACTGAGCCATCCAGATGTCCCTGAATATTCATTTTAAAAACATAATATGCTATCGTTTCATGGGTTGTAAATATCTCATCACACTGCTAATCTGTGTCCTTCAGATTGCTTTTCTTTTTTGTGTGTGGTCTCTATCCTGCACATTCGAGGTGTTTCTCAGGGCACCTGGGTGGTTCAGTGGTTGAGTGTCTGTCTTGGGCTCAGATCGTGATCCCCCCGGGGTCCTGGGATCGAGTCCCACATCGGGCTCCCCTCAGGGAACCTGCTTCTCCCTCTGCCTATGTCTCTGCCTTTCTCTGTGTCTCTCATGAATAAATAATTTTAAAAAATTTTAAAGTTTTAGAGGTGTTTCTCAGTTGTATAGTTCTTGGTTGTAGATTCTTATTTAGGGACAAAAAAGGTGCTTGACAGCTTGGATTATATAGGTGAGACTTCCTAATTTTGAGCAATAATAATAGAATGATGTTGGTGGGCCCTTTATTGGGGAATTCCTCATGTAGTGTCCTTAGGTTTTTCCTCTTCTGCTGGCAGGATTCCTCAGAGAATATTATTCCAATCTCCTGCATGAAATTCCTGGAGCTAGAGGCTGGAAGATAGCTGAGCAGATTCTCAATATCCAGCTATTTTCAGGACGGTACTATTTTTAGAATATAGTACCCATGCTCTTGTCAACTGGTCAGTCCACAATGCAGACTTTCCATCTTACCCTTTCTAGAGATTAACTTCTGGATTTTTTTCTGGGGATGGGAAGGAAGTGAGCAGGCAGGGAGGAGAATCTATTTCTCAACTAGCTTTTACTCTGTTCTGCTTATTTTAGCACTACTATCCATCCTCAGTTCCAGATCCTTTTGTAGATTCTGCAGTATCATCAGATTGGTTCTCAGCTTTCCTCACTATTGGTTTAGAGTTCATCTTTATTAGTTCTGCTAAGTTAGTTTCCACCTGTCTGTCTACTTAATAATTTCCAAAAATGAAATGTTACTATCCCTTCTCTCATTCTGTCTGATTTGTAGGTTTAGTATTTTTATCTTTTTGTTTACTTATTTTTTAAGGAAGCTCTTTACCGAGCATTGGACTCAAACTCACAACCCTGAGATCAGGAGTTAGGTGCTCTACCAACTAAGCCAGCCAGCAGCCCCAGTATATTAGTGTATTTATTTATTTATTAAATTTGTGTTTTTTAAAAAGATCTCTTTACTACAGCTTTAGTGGGATATGAGGAGAGAGTAAACTTAGAGATGTGTGTTTAATGTACCATCTTAACCTGGAAATTACGAAGTTTATATTAATAAGGACTGTTTTGGTTGTAAGTAATAGAAACCCAATTCAAACTAGCTTAAGGGAGAAAAGTTATTGGCTCTAGAAGGTGGGAAGAGTAGCTTACAGCATTGAAGGAAGAACTGCGTGAACCAGGACTTTTAAATTCTGGTCCTATCAAACTAGAACTGTCAGTATCACCAGGATACTATAAAAGCTGTCTGTGTAAATCTGATCAGTTTTATGAGTCCATGGTTTTATTTTACAGATAGATTCTTATCCTATGCAGAAAAGCTGACTGCTCACAGCCTGAATTTATATCTTCCCTCTTTCCTAACTTCATTGGAAAGAGAGTCTTTTTTTCCTTATATCTAAATATAAATATAAGGGAAAGATTCTTACTGATTTGGCTTTGGTCACTTGAGTACCCCTAATCCAGATGGAATGGGGGAGGAGTTTTCTAGAAGAAAAGGGATACTTTTACCAGAACAAGGGGAATAAGATGGCATAGGGTAGACAAGAAAGTAATAGGTCCCGTAGTCCCCTATTATAAGCTTTATACATTTTCATGGTTACAAACAATGTTGCATTGATATCTATAGGATAAATTTCTCTAGTGGAATTGCTGGTCAGTTGTGTTTTTATTATTGACAGATGTTGTGATATTGACCATCAAAAAGGTTGTATTAATGTATATTCCCAACAGTTGTTTGAGAGTTCCATTTCCCCATACCCTTGCCAAATTGGGTATTATTAATCTTTTTTCTAATATATAGGTGAGAAGTGGTATCTCATTATTTTAATTTGTATTTTTTTTCTTTTTTAAAGATTTTATTTATTTATTCATGACACTACACAGAGAGACAAGAGAGAGGCAGAGACACAGGCAGAGGGAGAAGCAGGCTCCATGCAGGGAGCCTAACATGGGACTCGATCCCGGGTCTCTAGGACCACGCCCTGGGCTGAAGGCGGTGCTAAACTGCTGAGCCACCCAGGCTGCCCTAATTTGTATTTTTTAATTATTAAAAAATGTTTAACATCTTTTTTTCACCATTTGGATTTCTTTTTCTGTGAACTGCTTTCATTATTTTTAAAATTTTCTTTTGGATTATTAGCCTTTTCTTTGTTTACCTTTTTCCTTTTTTAACTCATTGATTTTTGAGAACTTCTTGTTCACTAAATAAATTAGCCCTTTGTTTTAATTCTTTCATTGTGGTAAAATATACATCACATAAAATTACCATTGTAAGTATTAAGTGTATTAAATACATTCACATTCTTGTGCAACCATCACTACTGTCCATCTCAGAAGTTTCTCATCTTCCCCTATTAAAACTTTGTACCCACTGAACACTAACTTCTTTTCTTCCTTCCCCCAGCCCCTGGTAATTACCATTCTACCTTCTGTCTCTGTGAATTGAACTACTCTAATTAACTCCTATAAGTGGAATCATGTGTGTCTGGTTTATTTCACTTAGCATAAAGTCTCAACCCTTTGTTTTTATATGTAGTTTGACAGCTTATTGAGTCTTGCAGTAATTGATATTTTAAGTTGCTTACCTACTTGCCTTTTTCTTTTTTTAAAACTCATTTCAGGGGATCCCTGGGTGGTACAGCGGTTTAGCGCCTGCCTTTGGCCCAGGGCGTGATCCTGGAGACCCGGGATTGAATCCCACGTCGGGCTCCCGGTGCATGGAGCCTGCTTCTCCCTCTGCCTATGTCTGCCCCTCTCTCTCTCTCTCTGTGTGTGACTATCATAAAAAAAAAAAACAAAAAAAAAAACTCATTTCATTACCATTTATTTTATCTCCTAGTATCTCGAAAAAGGAAAGCCAAGAACTGGGAGGATGAAGACTTTTATGATAGTGATGATGACACATTTCTTGATCGGACTGGCCTCGTTGAAAAGAAGCGTCTGAACCGAATGAAAAAGGCTGGGAAGATTGATGAGAAGCCAGAGACCTTTGAATCATTGGCAAGTTTTACTTATAGAAATAGCTGTGGTAGTTCAATTTTTATATAAGATAATATATTATTTAAATTTGTTTCAAAATTTTAATTTTTAAAGCAATAGCATTAAAAAAAAAAAAAGCAATAGCATTGAAATCTGGTAGTGAAGTATAACTTTCTTGATCTGTCAATTTGTTAGTAATAACCAGTCTTATCCAGGTTGGAAAAAAGTTTGGCTTGCTGCTAGCCTCTGTCTACCTCTAGGTAGATACTGATTTATTAATGAACCTTCTTTGAATATGATTAACAGCATATCCAAAAAGAAAGGAAAATTTAGACATTCTGAAGTGAAATCAACTTCAGACTTTTGGCAGTCAAGAATTGTGAAAGGAATTTTGAGGAGTATACTTTATTAATAGTCTTAAACAGTATATCCTTTATGAAATCGTCATAAGATGGCATGTGTTTTCACTATATTAAGTAGTATTGAGAGCTTTAAAACATTACCTAACATCTATTTTTTGATTCACCAATGAAAACAAATGCCTTGAGTTCTTTCTTTTGAGTAACAAGTCTATATTCTGTACATTCAGTTTAATTATGAATTAATTCAGAAATTAATTCAAATTAAACACGTGAAAAATGTTAGCTCCATAAAATTCAGATTTAAGTGGATTTCTGAATTAATCCTCTTAAACAAACAAAAAAATCCTCTTGTAACAATAGTGAAAATAGGAGGAAGACAGGAAAGCTACCATATTTTGAGAGAAGAAAAACATTTGTTCACCCTGTTAATTTGGGTATTACAGGTTGCAAAATTAAATGATGCTGAAAAGGAACTCTCTGAAATTTCTGAGAAACTGAAAGCCTCAAGCAAAGGTAAGTTAATGACCTATTAAACAAACATGTATTGGGCGTCTATCATAGGTACTATACGCTATATGCTTGTCAGCACTGAGGCTAATAAGATCTACAAAATATGGAGCCTTTCTTTTTTTTAATTTTTTTAAAGATTTTTATTTATTTATTCATGAGAGACACAGAGAGAAAGAGAGGCAGAGACACAGGCAGAGGGAGAAGCCGTCTCCATTCTGGGAGCCCAATGTGAGACTCGATCCCAGTTCTCCAGGATCACGCCGCCTGGGCGGAAGGCAGGCGCTAAACCGCTGAGCCACCCAGGTGTCCCTGGAGCCTTTCTAAGGAGCAACATAGCATCTTTGAATGAGAAAGAACATTATAAATTATTTGGTTTAAGCTCTTTATGTAATAGATGATGAAAATGAAGCCCATTGAGGCAAAGTGATATCCCAAGGTCTTCAAATTATCACCTGTTTTCTTATTCCTAATATGAATAATGTCCTCTATCCAGCTTTATGTTAGTGGATTTTTTTTAAAAGGATTTATTTATTTGAGAGAGAGAGTAGAGCGGGCAGAGGGAGAGAGAATCTTAAGCAGACTCCTTCCTGAGTGTGGAGCCTGACATGGGGCTTGATCTCATGACTCTGAGATCATGACCTGATCTAAAATCCAGAGTTGGATGCTTAACCTGTTGAGCCACCCAGGTGCCCTTGTTAGTGACTTTTCTATGGAAACTTTGGCTGAATTTTAAAATATTTGAGGCCATTTTTCTGAACATGTATTATGCTTTCTTGGACAGCTCTATCAGAGTCACCATCTCAGGACTCTTTAGATGCATTCATGTCAGAAATGAAATCAGGGAGTGCATTGGATGGTGTGTCCCGGAAGAAACTTCACCTGAGAACTTTTGAACTTAGGAAAGAACAACAGAGACTTAAAGGGTTGATAAAAATTGTAAAACCAGCAGAGATTCCAGAGCTGAAAAAGTAAGTCTTCATTATAATTAAAATTTTAAGAAGGCATGTTTGAATAGATAACATTTTGAATTATATCATTGTTTTCTTACATAATCATTACAGAATAGAAATAGAATGTAAGAGGCCCTTTAAAGCACAGGAGACAGTGATTTCAGAGTCAAAACCCATTTCATTTATGAAATATAGACTGCTATGGAATTTTTAGAGAAAACTCTATTGATTCTTGTTTCATTGGAAGACTCTGAATTTTTTACTTAATCTTTTAATGCAGAGTAAACTTCTTTAAAGAGCAACATGCACAAAAGATTAGTATCCCCAATATATAAAGACCTTTGAATGAGTAGACAACCATCTAGCAAAGAGAAAAATGGGAAAGGGGTATTAACTGACAGGCCACTGAGAAAGAAATAAACATAGCTCTTAACTATGTAAAAAAAGTGCTCAATCTTGCTCATAAGGGAAATACAAATATAATAATGTAATCTTTTAATCTATGATTTTATCTTATTTTTTATTTTTTAAAGATTTTATTTATTCATAAGAGACACAGAGAGAGGGGGAGAGAGAGAGAGAGGCAGAGACACAGGCAGAGGGAGAAGCAGGCTCCATGCAGGGAGCCCAATGTGGGACTCGATCCCAGGTCTCCAGGATCACGCCCTCGGCCGAAGGCAGCGCTAAACTGCTGAGCCACCCGGCCTGCCCTAATCTATGATTTTAAAACCCCAGAGGAAATAAAAGTACAGATTGTCATTTTAGCACTTGATTTGTCATTCCTAAGAACCGGTTGATAACTTTAATATATTTAAATACTGTGTAAAAAATATATTATTTATTTATTTATTTGAGAGCGAGAACACAAGGCAGGGGAGGAGCAGAGGGAGAGGGACAAGCAGACTCTACTGAGGACCTAGCCCTGATAACAGGGCTCAATCCCATAACCCCGATATCACGACCTGAGCTGTAATCAAGAGCCAGATGCCCACTGGACTGAGCCACCCAGGTGCCCCCCTATATTTAAATACTTTAAAGTGGACTTTCTTCCTTTAAAATGGGGGAAGGCATAATCCCCTAAAGTTGATTTTATTGGTTAACTTTGATTTTTGTGTAAATTATTGGAAGAAATTAACCTAAGTCCATTTGCAGAAATCTAGAAAATTTTTGAGTAATTTGTAAATAGGATTTTGGGAATAGTTTTTCCCAGACTCGGCTTGTATTTGTGAGTGTATGAATGTATACGTGGTGTGTGTGTGTGTATGTGTGTGAGAGAGTGAGAATAAGATCCAACCTTTCAACTTGACAGTATTTTCAAATTTTGTTCTATGTGGTCTCAACAAATTTTGAAAATGTTGAGTAGGTTGTTGGAAACGAGCAATTCCCAATGAGCACAATCCAGGTAGACATCTCAAAAACTGGGTATTGCCTGGGTGGGATGACTCATTTATGAAGATAATTAACTCTGGAAAGTTTCTTATTTTATTTAAAATTGTGCTGTCCTATATAGCACCCAATAGTCTCCTGTGACATTAAAATTAAATGAAATTAAAAATTCAGTTCTTTAATGAAGTAATCACATTTCAAGTTCTCAGTAGCCACATTGTAGCTAGTAGCTTCTGTATTGGACATTGTAGAAGTAGAACATTTCCATTATTGCAGAAAGTTCTGTTGGACAGTGCTGCTTTAAGTAGGCTCCATGCTGGGCGTGGAGCCCGACTTGGGTCTCAACTCACCATCCTGAGATCCAGACCAGAGTTGGGATCAAAAGCTGGCCACTTAAATGACTGAGCCACCAAGTGCCCCGTGGACAGTGCTGCTTTAGATTGTGTAAGCATTTAGGCAGCCCCTTTCCCATATACAAAGCCTATAATTTGATGCTAGGGACATTGCATAGATAAGTATCTAGATATTAGAAGGCACCTTTTTTTTTAATAGAGATGTTTTTGGAGCCCTTGATCATCTGTACAGAAAATTAATCCCCAAATTACTAGCAGATTTTTAAAAGATGTATGTATAGTTTGGATATTTCATACAGTGATTCCTAGGTCAGTCCACAAAAGTCTATGACCCAAGTAGTATTTCATTTACTAATAGTAAGGAGGGGAGTTAGCACTCAAGTTAGACTCCCTGGCTTTCATTCTTAGTTCTTTTCATTCTCAGCTCTTTGGGCATTTTGAGGCAAGTTATGTAATTTCTTTGACCTTTGCTTCCTTCAGCTGTAAATTAGAAGTACTAATGATGTTGAAAGATGACATGAAGAGAGGTGTCTGGGTGGCTCAGTCAGTTGGGCATCCTACTCCTGGTTTTGCCTTGGGTCAGGATCTCAGGGTCATGGGATTGAGCCCCACGTCAGGCTCTGTGCTTAGCAGCAAGTCTGCTTGGGATTCTCTCTCCCTCTGCCCCTCTCGCATTCATGGTGCTCTCTCTCTCTTTTTTTCTACTAAAATAAAATCTTTTTAAAAAAAGGAAGATAACATGAATAGCACTTGACAAAGTGCCGGCATGTATGTATTATTATTGTCATCATTGTCCTATTTTGCTTATACCTAGCAGCTATTTATAACATTGTGTTTATGGAGAAAGGATAAAAACTCCCAAGACATAGAACAGGTGAACATTAACATTGAGTTTTAATTCTAACTCCAAAATCGTTTCTCTTGGTAAGTCATCCCTGTGAGGGAGGGTATGCCAACTTCCTCCAGAGCCTCCCTTCATGCTGTCTGCGTGTCTGCTTAATTTCTCCTCCCTTTCCTACATTAGATCTGTCCTTTAGATGTGTATACCTTCTCTCTCCTCTTCTGACTTGAGGGTTGAACTTCCAAACTTTCTATCTAACATTTTTCCCGCCTGACCCAAGTAGCTCTTGATTGCGATCCCATCTTCTGTCTTTTCATATCTTTGGGGTGTCTTTGCTCATCCTCCAGACCAGCCAAGCTATTTAATAGAGCTGAAAAATATCTGTGTTGTTCTTGACTTTGTCTTTGTATGCCAGAATCTTCCTGAAGCCTTTGAAGAGGGCCTGTGAAGGATAGTATTTGTCAAAGAGTCTTTAAAGCCAGCCAGGCAGAATTCTTCTGGTGGCCTTAGCAAGGCAATGGGTGTGTCTGTGGTAGAGAGCATGCGGCTAAGGCTACGCTCAGGAACACTGCTGAGGGGATAGGACTTAGGTAGAAGAAGGCAGTAGTGGCATATGGGGCTTTAGCATGGAACGGCAAGGTCAGTTTCTCATATGGGTCCCTGTGTGTCTGGAGTGCCATCTCGATCCCTATATTCCAGAATGCAGGCCTGTCCTTCCCTCTCTCTCCTCATGCTATCTCGCCTACTCTCTGAGTGTCTGGTCAACTCAACTGCTATCTGTTTTGTTTTTGCTCATTTCTTGTTTCCCTCTGCTCTTTCTTAATTTCTACAATCTCTTGTTTTTGCTCTTTTTCAGCTTTACCCTAGTGGTCTCAGCTATTAGAACTCTTTGGCAAAACAAAACAAAACAAAACAAAACAAAACAAAAAAACCCTCTCTTTGGCCATTGAGAATGGTGACAAGCTCATTAGTTGTAAGGTCTCTCATATGTCTTTGTCATTACTTATCATGCAGTGTAGCTCCTACACACACTTTTTTTTTTTTAAACTTCTGTGATCAGAGCTTTTGTGTGTGGTTATAAGTGTGAACTCCAGGTAAGTAAGACACTATGAATCCTCTTGAGAGGTTGGTGGAAAATAGGGCTTTACACCATGGACTCATCCTGCCATTCGGTGGCAAGGAATGGGGTCTTGCCCCTTTGTCAATGACCTTTGTAGTCAGTATCATTTTATGAAGGTGAAGGTGAAGTCGTGGCATATTACAACTTACTAAAGTCAGACCCTCATCTTGCTCTGAATAGCCCTGTCTGTGAGAGTCAGCATTCAGATTCTCTTGGCCTTTTCCCATTTGTAT
The DNA here is from genome assembly GCF_011100685.1 of Canis lupus familiaris. Lineage (NCBI taxonomy): Eukaryota > Metazoa > Chordata > Mammalia > Carnivora > Canidae > Canis > Canis lupus. The sequence continues at coordinate 21,734,484 of NC_049238.1, forward strand.
GCTTAGATGTTCATTTTTTGGAAATTTTTGTTTTGCCAAAAGTTTGTCATCGTCCAGGGTGTTTTTAGATAAAATCTTGGCCTTGCCAGAATAGATACGTATAACTGTTCTTTCTTCTTAGGACTGAAAGTCAGACTACAGATGTGGAAAACAAAGCTAAAAAGCTTACATTGCCTCTTTTTGGTGCCATGAAAGGAGGAAGCAAATTCAAATTAAAAACGGGAACAGTAGGGGTAAGTTGTGGGTCATGGTGTTAAACTTTTAGCTCTCAAGTCAGTTTGCATTAACTGATAGGTACATTGACCATCAATTTATTAATTAGTGACAAATGTTGCGTTTAAGAAGTGTTTCTTTTCCTAGTGAGTGGATGTTGTGGCATTTAGACTCTGCTAACATATGTGAGTCACATAGTCCCTGCACCTGGCCCTGCCATATGATGTTCCCTACTTCATTTAATCCCTCTAACACTTCGTGATGTGTGGGAATTATAACCTTTCACAGGTGAGGAAACAGGGTCAGAGAGGTTAAATATGAGATCACATCATCATTAAGTGACTAGACCGGCAGTCAGATCCAGGTCCACTGTTTCTTGAGTTTCATCATCTTTCTACTATCCTCTAATACTTCACTGGTGAATATTTTTGCTTTATGTACATCACTTTTCAGAGATTCAGCTTTTAAAAGATCTTCATCACCTAAAGAGCTGAACCTTATGTATTAGTGTGTGAGAGCTGCCCTAACCAAACCACAGACTGGGTGGCCTAAACGACAGAAATTTATTTTCTCACAGTTCCGGAGGCTGGAAGTCCCAGATCAGCATGCCAGCAGGGTTGGTTTTCCGAGGTCTCTTTCCTTGGCTGGAAGATGGTTGCCCTCTTCCTGCATCTTCTGTGCACTTGTACCTCTTAGAAGAACACCAGTCATCTTGGATTAGGGCCCCACCCTAACGCTTTCTTTCAACGTACACCTTTAAAGAGTTTATCTCTAAATATGGTTACCTTTTGAGGTACTGGGGATTGGAACTTCATGAATTTTGTGGGGCCAGAATTCAGCCCCAAGCACCTTGAATTAGGGCAAACTGCCCCCTGGTGGCAGAAGCCTGAAGTCGCAGGTTGACCTGAGATGCAGGCTTTTCTGTGAAGGTGGAAGAAGGGAGGTACTTGTGTTTTAATTAGAGGAAAAAGTCTTTACTAAAAAGCTCTCTTGGGCAGCCCCGGTGGCCCAGTGGTTTAGCGCCGCCTTCAGCCCGGGGTGTGATCCTGGAGACCTGGGATCAAGTCCCACATCGGGCTCCCTGCATGGAGCCTGCTTCTCCCTCTGCCTGTGTCTCTGCTTCTCTATCTCTGTGTCTGTCATAAATAAATTTTAAAAATCTTTAAAAAATAAAATAAATAAATAAAAGCTCTCTTTAAGGTTTACTGAATTAAATCCTATATTTAAAAAATGAAAAAAAAAAGATGCGTTCAGTATATACTTTGGTACTTTTTCTCTATTCCTTAAGCTCCAATCAAATTTTTCTAATATTTTTATTAAAAGGTCTTTTAGAATACTTGGCTTTTTATTCTTCAAGAAATGTCTTTAGGGGAAAAAAAAAAAGAAATGTCTTTAGGGGATGCCTTGGTGGTGCAATCTGTTGAGCGTCCAACTCTTGATTTCAACTCAAGTCATGATCTCGGTTGTGAGATCAAGCCCCAGCGTCAGGCTCTGGGCTCAGTGCAGAGTCTGCCTGAGAGTCTCTCCCTCTCCCTACTGCTCTTTCTCTTCCTGTCTCTTTCTCTCTGTTTATCTCTCTCTAAAATAAATAAATAAATCTTAAAAAGAAAAAGAAATGTCTTCACAATCTGTTTTACTGATTGACATGTCTTATTTCTTTGAAATTGTGCTAAATCTTTTTTTTTTTTAATTTTTATTTATTTATGATAGTCACACAGAGAGAGAGAGAGAGAGAGGCAGAGACATAGGCAGAAGGAGAAGCAGGCTCCATGCACCAGGAGCCCGACGTGGGATTCGATCCCGGGTCTCCAGGATCACGCCCTGGGCCAAAGGCAGGCGCCAAACCGCTGCGCCACCCAGGGATCCCGAAATTGTGCTAAATCTAAAATGAAAAAGCTCCACAAATAATCTGTTTCTTAAAAATGTGTGTCTGATTTTCCTCTGCAAAATTTTGTGATGAATTAAGATCCTTTAACACCATGAGGGGTAACAGGACAGAATTCTTGCAGCTGACATTCACCTGCAATAAATGTTTTTGTTCCCTACAAGCTGTTTTAAGTGTTCTGTACTTAATATTCTTTTGACCCTAGAAACTAATAGACCTGTGTGTTAAGGGTCCATAGATGGATAAAATTTCATATGCAAGTCCTACTTCTGGCAGACTTCTGCAGGGTTCATCAACCTAGAGAGGTTAGATATACACATTTAGCTTAACCTCCTTAAAGAGATTTGTTTCTTTGTCATTATTTGGAACTATTTTTTCATGGTTTTTTTTTTTGTTAATAGAAGTTACCCCCCAAGCGTCCTGAACTCCCTGCAGCTCTGATGAGAATGAAGGATGAGCCTGAAGTAGAAGAGGAGGAAGAAGAGGAGGAGGAAGAGGAAAAGGAAAAGGAGAGGGATGAAAGGGGGGACATGGAGACTGGAAGCAGTAGGCTGCAGCAGGAGACAGAGCTGGAAGAAGCAGTGCAGGACACAAGGCCTCCTACTGACCTCATGTGTTCTAAAGAAACAAAAACCCATGGTAATATTTTTCTTCTCCTTCCTTTGGTGTTCAGTAGGGCATTTTCATTAATTGTGCATTGTTTTGAAAAGCCAAGCCAGTTCTTGCTTGTGCATTTTGACTCTGTGGCACTTGATGATATGTAATACAGTGGACTCTGGAAACATACTTTTTTGCTCTTTGACTGTCAGTCATTATTTATCATTGCCAAATAAGGAGGGCACGCATTTCCTGTCTATTCCAGAATTATGGAGCACTGAAAGCTGTGGAATCTGAAACCACAGCTGCTGTGGAACAATCCTGAGCTGCTGCCATTGTGTGATTAGAGGGCAGTAGAAGAGGGTGCATGATGGAGCCTAATCAGTAGTCTCAGTGTAGACCTCCCCTTAGTCATTGTTTTCCCCATCCCTAAAATGGAGGCTAAGCATACCTGTGTCCACAGAACACACTTCCTAGGAAGTATGATGCATTGTTCATCTTTTTGCCCATGGTACTGGCAGAGAACCCAGCACAGTCTTCACTCATCTCCGCCAAGGCTTGATGACAAATGACAAAAGAGGGAATTGGTTGGTTTTAACTATGTTTTCTTCTGATTATAAGAGAAAGATGTATTCATTTTAGAAACTTCAGATCCTACATAAAAGTCCAAAGAAGAAAAGAGAACTCTCCTGCAATCTCATCCCCAGAGATCATTGTTCATTTTTTAGTATCCTCTTGTCCCTTGTCAACTGCAGGAGTTATTTCCCTGCAGGGTGGCCAAACTGCTTGGAATTGTTAACACTTTGTAGAAAATAGGGAGCATGAGGAAAAACAGAACAGAAACTGACATTAAATTTTTTTTTTTTCTGACATTAAATATTTATGGGAATGCATGCCATGTCTACTTCCAGAACAAACCAGGCTTGTCTGCATAAAGTGCCAGGCCTGGTATGGAGGCCTTCTCCTGAATCATCCTCAGTTGGTTGAGAAAAGTTTCTGTTTTTTCATCTGTGAGAGATCTTTTGTTTTTGTGTTCTCCTTTGCTTAGTTATTGGCAAAATGCTTAGCCTTTTCAAACAAGGTACTTACACATACTCTTTTAGAGTCCAGTCTTTGATCCATACATTGTGAGGGTGGCATGTAAGGTTAGCAGGAGGGGGAGTAATAAGTGTTGAATTTTTTTTGTTAAGAGACCAAAGAAAATATGTGTATGTATAAAAATGGTAGGTTTTTAAGTTTGGTAAAGATACATTAATGAATAAATCTGCAACTGCTTAGGGATTACTCTAGGCCTCTTTTTTATTTCAATATTAGGATCATATTGTACATGCTATTTTATAACCTTTTTTTTTCTATGTCTTAAAATATTCTTCTTTTTTTTGTCTTAAAATATTCTTTTAAAATGTGGAGTCAATAAGGAGCATAGTGGTCCATCACATGCAAGTGCCATAATTTATGTAATCACCTCTCTATTGTTAGGCCTGTATGTTATTTATTAAATTTTGCTATTATAAACATATTGTGTATAATAAATCTTGGTATCCGTCTTTGATTATTTTCTTTGAATATGTTCCTGGAATTAGAATTTCTAGGCCAAGGAATATGTACATTTTTAAGGCTTTTGGTAAGTAGTGCTGAAAAGTTTTACCTCAGAGTTGGCCAGTTTTTAAAGTGGAAAACTGATTTCTCTGTTAAACATATGGAGGCACATTTTTTTGCAAATCTAATTAAGGTTATTGAAGCTAATGATAGTAAAGCTGGATGATTATGTATTTACTTAGCTTTTCCTGCTTTTGTTTTTGTTTTCTTGGTTCCCCACTATGAATTAAATAATAACAATATGCTCTGGTTCTGCATTTTATAGAAAACATGTCTCAACTCACCCAACTGGAACAGATTAAAGATTATCAAGAGATTAGTGAAACAGCTGCATCATGTGAGGAACCCTCAGGCAAGTAGTGTAGCCGACTCTGTTGCTGCTCTGCACACAAGCAACCAGCTGGTGTCAGAGAGAAGTTGGCAGCTGAGCTGAAGCAGCAGGAGAATGGCCTTTCAGACACTGGGGAGATGCTCTTGCAAGGGCCTTCGACAATACTGGAATATATGAGAGGTTATGTGTGGTGCCATCCCAGTTGCCTTTCTTTATTCCTTTTTCTGCCTCTTGGGGTTCCATCTCCCTGACCTACAAAATTCCTACTGCCTTTGTGCTTCCCTCTGTCCATGCAAGGCCCTCCATAATTTTCCATCTCCCAGAGATGAGTCTGTGCCTATCTTGGCAGTAATTCCAAAACTATTTAAAGAAGTTGGTTGAAAGGTTGTCCTATCAAAAGGACCAATTTTGAGGCCTCTGAGTGGTGTAGTTGGTTGAGTGTCTAACTCTGGTTTCAGCTCCGGTCCTGATCTCGCGAGTTGTGGGATCGAGCTGGAGTCAGGCTCTGCACTCAGCGCAGAGTCTGTTGGAGACTCTCTGCCTCTGTCTCTCCCTCACTTGCGCGCTCTCTCTCTCTCAAATAATCTTTAAAAAAAAAAAGAGACTAGTTTTCTACTGCTTTTAACTGTAATGGTTGAACTGTAGAATAGTAAAATCAGCCCCATTTTCCTTGCCCCCCTTTTTAAAAAAGATTCTTTTTATTTGAGAGCAAGATTGAGAGAGAGTGCATGAACAAATTGGGGGAGGGACTGGGGGAGAGAAGCAAACTCCCCACTGAGCAGAGAGCCCTGCGTGAGGCTTGATCTCAGAACCCTAGGGTCATGACCTGAGCCAAAAGCAAACACTTAACCAGCTAAGACACCCTTTTCAAATGGTGCAGTTGTATTCAAGCTTGTAGAACAGCCTTAGGATTTGAAAACTAGGGTTATTAGCAGAGAGAAAATTCTCTAAAGATAGATAGTCTTTATAATAGAAGAAAAAAAATTTTTTTAAGATTTTATTTATTCATGAGAGACAGAGAGAGAGAGGTAGAGACACAGGCAGAGGAAGAAGCAGACTCCGTGCAGGGAGCCTGATGCAGGACTTGATCCTGGGACTCCAGGATCATGCCCTGGTCCGAAGGTAGGCACTAAACTGCTGAGCCACCCAGGGATCCCCAATAGAAGAAATTTTTGAGAATTTGTTACATGTTTGCTTCAATTTTTATAATGCTCTTTTAGGGGGAATTTTTTCTTTTCTGTTTGACTTATTCTGAAATAGCTATTGCCTCTTGTTTTTCTTTTTCTCAAATTAGCATCAAAGAATAAATATGAGAAAAACAGAGATGAACTGAAGGAAAAAAAAGCTCCTGGTCCAGGCAAAGTAAGTACTTAGCCATAATCTTCATCTCTCTAGAAATAAAAGTGAATCCCCTTGTCATGGACCACATTCAGAAGAGTGAATTTTTAGGGATTGTCTTAGTGGAGTTCCCAATTGCCTAATCTAGAAATCCAGGCTCTCTTTTATTTTTGAATTTTTATGTTTTGCATTCTCTATTTTTGTCTCCATCCACATGGTTCTCTACTACTGTACATATACCTCTTTGATGAATTTGTGAATCTTTGTTCATATCCTTTTATGCCATACAAAGATGTTCACATAATATATTCTAATTTGACTGTTTATTACATAGAAGATAGAATGTAATGTACTGCATGGAATTTTTTTTTTTGCAGGAATTTTTTTTTTAACCCATTGTGGAAATCACTGGTCATCAGTACACCAAGAGCTTCCTACTATGTGGATACCTAGCCAATCCCCTGTGGGTGGATACTTGGGTTGTTTTTAGTCTTCCATTGTAACAGTGCTATAATGAATAATCTTGTGTATACATAATTTTGTATGGATACAGTAAGTTCCCAAAAGTGGGATTGCTAGATTGTGTCAGGAGGTCCCTAAGACCCTCAGGCTAGGCAATTCACAGAAAGCCTCACAGGACTCAGTACGTGGTTGTGCTCACAGCTATGATTTACTAGAGTAAAAGGATACCAAGCACAGTCAGCAAAGGGAAAAGGCCATGGGGCAAAGTTTGAGGAAACTAGGCATAAGCTTCCAAGAGCTCTCTTTCATGAAGTCACACAGGATGTATTTAATTCCCCTAGCAATGAGTTGTGACATCTTATGAAATGTTGCTAACCAGGAAGGCTCTTTAGAGACTCAGTGCCCAGGATTTTTACTGGGGACTGATCACAAAGGCATCTTCTGCCTGACATGTACTCAAATTCCATTTTCCCAAAAGGAAAGTAGATGTTCAGCATGAGTCATATTGTTTTTATAGACAGTTTAGGCGCAGTGAGCCACTTAAGGTTATCAGGTAGTAAGAACCCTGCTGAAATCCAAATCCTCAGATACCAAGTGAAAGCCAGCATTGTAAATAGGCCTTTCAAGGGATAGCAGTCAGGCTTGCCCTGTTAAGTCTTTTCTGTACTTCGATCAAAATACAAATGTCAAATTTCCCTCTATGAGGGTTATACCATTAGAACTCATACCTCTGTTAACAGTCCCTTGTAAAAAACATCACTTCACTCTCACTGGCTGAGAATCAGCTTGTTGAGGCTTTACAGGAAAAAGTTAAGGTTCAGAGAGAGAGTATGCTGCCATTTTTTGGTTACTTATGTCAAGTTAATTAATGGAAGCTTTTCTCTCTTAATTTTTATTTGCTGATAGGCATAGGGACAATAATTCTTAGAGTTAAAATTCTTTTGAGTAAAATAACCTATCTTTTCTTCACAGCTTCCAGCAACACTTTCCTCCAAATATCCAGAAGATGACCCAGACTACTGTGTGTGGGTCCCACCTGAAGGTAGATTGTTTTCTATTACTTTTCTTCTCTTCTAAGACTTACATATTTATATTTCTGAATAGGTAATGTATGTTTAAGGTTCAAAATAAAGTTTTATAAGAGTATATGGTAAGATGGAGCGCCTAGGTAGCACAGTTCGTTAAGTGTCCACCTCTTGGTTTCAGTTCAGGTTGTGATATCAGCGTCGTGAAATCAAGCCCCATGTAGGGCTCCTTGCTCAGTGCAGAGTCTGCTTGGTATTCTTTCTCCCTATGCCTCTGCCTCCCATTCACTCTCTCGTATTCTCTCTCTCCCTCTCTCTTTTTCCCTCTCTGCCTCTCTCCCTGTTCCCCTCTCCCTCTCTGTCTCTGTCCTTCCCTCTCTCTCTCTCTTTCTCTCTCAAATAAGTAGGGGCACCTGGGCTGCTCAGTTGGTTAAGGATCTAACTTTGGCTCAGGTTATGATCTCAGGGTCCTGGGATCGAGCCCCACATCTGGCTCCCTGCTCAGGGGGGAGTCTGCTTTTCCTTCTTCCTCAGCCCCTTCCCCTGGTCGTGCTCTCTTTCTCTCTCAAATAAATAAATAATCTTTAAAAAAAATCTTAAAAGAGTATGTAGTGGGAAAGTTCTTCCTTCTAGGGAAACAGAGTAAAAGATCTAAAAAGACATAGCTACTAAATATAATTTGTGGATTCTGCTTACATCCTTATTTGAACAAACAGCCATTTAAAAAATTATATACCAGTCAGATAATTTTGAATACTAGCCAGATATATGATGATACTAGAAAATTATTAATTGTTTTAAAGTGTAGGTGATGTTATGTTTTTTAGGAAAAGTCCTTATCTTCTAGGACTAAGTACAGAAATGTTTACAGATGGAATGGTATTTGGTATTGCCTTAAGATAATCCTGTAGAGATAGAGGATGAGGGAGCATGGAGGGGGTAATAGATAAAGTAGGACTTGCCACATATTGATAATTGTTTTAGCTGGGTGATGAATGGAGGTTCATTACAATTTTTTCTTTACTTCTGCATGTCTTTCACATTTTCTTTACAGTTAAAAAAACAACTGCTAGCTTTGCCTCAGCTACTCAGTGTTTTCCTCTAAAGCCAGCCAAGTATCCCTTTCTTATGAGTTCTTATATATGTCACATAAAATGCTTATGTGAGCAATAAAATACATAATATTTCACCATTGTTCTTATACAAATAGAAGCATATTCTATACTTTGCTGTCTTGCACTTAACACTATATGGAGATCCTTCCATAGCTATTTATAGATTCCTTCTTTCCCTCTCTCCCTCCCTGTCCTTCCTTCCCTAGTCCGTCCGTCCTTCCTTCCTTCCTTCCTTCCTTCCCTCCTTCCATCTTTTCTTCCTTTCTTCCATAGTTCTTTTTTATGGTATAGATAATACCATTACTTATTTATTCAGTTCCCTCAATGAATATTTCCTGTGTTTCCAGTTTTGCCATTATAAACAACTCTGCATGGAGGGACCGGGGTAGGGGGATGGGGTAACTGGGTGATGGACATTAAGGAGGGCACATGATGTAATGAGCTCTGGATGTTATATAAAACTGATGAATCACTGACCTCTACCTCTGAAAACCAATACATTATATGTTAATTGAATTAAAAAAAAATTCTGCAATAAGTAACCTCTGAAATACTTTTGCAAGTGTAGAGGTTCATGTGTAGAAAAACCATAAAAGTTAACATGCTGGATCAGAGGCTATAAACATATTTAAGACATTATAAATTTCATTCTATAGAGACTGTACAGCTTATGTTCAAGATCTGTTTGAGAACAGACCCTGATTTTTCAGAACACAGTTCAGGCACACTTTTAAGGCAGTATATGAGATGCTTGCTCTCCATATGGTTATCATAGGTTGCTTTTTTTATGGATCAGGTTTCTAATATACTAGTAGTTAATAGAAATTTTGTTACAAGAAATGTTTGCTTTTTATTGGCTAATAAATGTAAGGATAGAAGTGAAAAGAGGACCATGTCTTGAAGTCATATATGCAAAAAGGTAGAGTTCTAGAATAGAAGAAACTTTTACTTTTTAGCCCACTAATGTCTGGGTATCTTTTCCCTCCTGACTTTGGGAAAGTGAATGTGTTTCTTTCTTTCTTTATACTCTGATCTAGGCCAAAGTGGAGATGGCAGGACCCATCTGAATGACAAGTATGGCTATTGACTGCTTCAGAATCCTAGAGGAAGATCTTGTGGACCATGTGACATAGGATATTTAGGGTACTATATCAAGTTGAATATCCAGAGAAGGAGTTCAGGTGATCTTTTGTAAAATCTGGTGACTGGCCTTTTCTTCCACTCTTGGCTCTCTAAATTTATCTACTCATCTGATGCCCTTGAATTTGGCATTTATGTTTAAAAGTGTTTGTGTATGTATGTAAAAACCATATATTTGAGAATTGGTAAAGTGAGAGACATAACTCTATTAAAAGAGAAGAAGATGTCTCACGTTTGGGTAAGGCCACAGTGTCTTTCATTAAGTTTTAGGGACTGTGCTTCACTTGAGGAATAGGGTGCTTCTGTCAGTTAGACCCTAGGCTTCACTGATACAGTTTCCTCAAACAAGTGTTGAAATATGAGGTCATGCCATAGTGTGACCCTGGGTGCCCCAGTCATTCCTGGAACTAAAAGTAGATACAGAGTGGGGGCGTCCTACTCCCTCCTACTATCATCCTCCTGCCAGGTTTGAGAACAGACCCTGATTTATCAGGACACAGTTAGGACCTTAGTACCATCTTGTGCACTCAGGCACTAGTCTTGATACAAACTCAGTTCTTGGCATGTCCTGTACTCTGACCAATCAGATTAGTCACTCCTTCTCCCGTGCGAAGGTGCAAATAAGGTCATAGAATGAAAAGTTGGATGTGTTCTACCCAGCGTGAGGCTTCTCACCTCTATGGAGAGGAGAATAAAAGTTCTTCCTCTCTTGAAATACAAAGAAATGTGAGAAAATATCATCCCTCCCTCCCGCCCCCCCCACCCTCTTCCCCCTCAAAGGTTAATGAAGGCCTCACTTCCACAGGGAATGAATGAAAGCCTAAGAGTGGCAGCAAGGTGGAAAGTTTGTAGATTAGGCTGGAGGCAGATCCAGTGAGCAGGCAGGAGAAACTCTGTGGCCCAGCAAGAAAGTGGATGAGGGTGATGTTTTCTGTCTTTTATATGGCATATATAAAATGTGGCATATATTTTTTCCATTATATGGCATGCATGAAATAGGCAGGGAGCAGTAATAAGAAACTTCAGTTACCCTGACAGATATAGGAGGTCCGGTCTACTGAAAGTGATGCCTTTCATTTCTCAATGAACAATACCAATATTGTATTATGAGAAACTATTATAATTTTGGACTTCATTTAGACCAACAGGGAAGAACTTGATATAAGAACTGACAGGAATTTGGGGGCAGAGTGACCATGCCATCTTAGGTCCCAGCCATGTTATTGATCCTCAGAGGTGGAACTCTTCATTCAAACAAAATCGTGTGTGGGATCCTTAGGCTTGAACAGATAAAAACATCTGTTCTAGTTTAAGTGTGGCCTTGGAGATGGGATCTATAGATTCTATATAGATACATACCCACAGGCATCCTCTCCCTCTCCCCTCACGGTGTTCCTAAGGAATCCTAGGGGCTCACAGAGCATCATCTATTTAGGAAGGCAGATTTCTAAGTGTTCTGGAGACCCCGAAAGTGAATAGGTTTCCATATGCCAAAATACACTTGATCTTAGCCAAAAGGACGAGAAGCGATCCATATGCCAAAATAAAACATAAATCTGTTACTTGTACAGTGAACATCAGTGGTCAGTTGAATTTGGTTGAAAAGATGTGCTCATGAATCTTTACTCCCTTTACTAAATAGGAGACTTTGGGGACATCACTTAAGTCCCCTGAGCCTCAATTCTGTTATGTGTGAAGCAGGGACAGTAATGCTTCCTGTTCTTTGAACCTTGGATTTGTTCTAAGGGTCAAATCAGATAATGTAGTACAGGGCTTTGAAGGTACTAGTAGTTGTCACTCATTACAAACAGGAGACAAATCCTGACCTGTGGGCCTGGCTCCTCATCTGAGGCAAGAGACTGGATAAAATTAGTGATTCTCAACTGTGGCTGCGTATTAGAATCACTTAGGGAAATTTGTTAAGTCTTTCATTTTAATACTTGGATCCCACTTTAAATCTTTTTTTTTTTTTTTTTAAGATTTTATTCATTTGTTTGAGACAGACATAGTGCCTGAAATAGTACAAGCAGGGAGGAGAGGGAGAAGCAGGCTCCCTGGTGAGCAGGGAGCCCAATGTGGGGCTGGATTCCAGGACTCTGGGATCATGACCTGAACTAAAGGCAGATGCTTTACTGACTGAGACACCCAGGTGCCCCCTTAAATCAGTTTAATCAGAATCTTTGATGTGATCTCTTTTAAAAAGCACTCCAGCGGGCAGCCCCGGTGGCCCAACAGCTTGGTGCTGCCTTCAGCCCAGGGCGTGATCCTGGGGACCCGGGATCGAGTCCCGCGTCAGGCTCCCTGAGTGGAGCCTGCTTCTCCCTCCACCCTCTGCCTATGTCTCTGCCTGTCTCTCTGTGTCTCTCATGAATAAATAAATAAAATCTTAAAAAAGAAAAATAAAAAGCACTCCAGATGATTTTAATGTGCAGCCTAAACTCTACAGCATGGTCAGCAAACCTTTTCTGTTAATGACTAGATAACTTTAGGCTTTGCAAACATGCAGTCCCTGTTACAACCACCCAGCTCTGCTATTGGAGGGCAAATGGCCTAGGCAGTACACAAATGGATGAGTATGGCTGTGTTCCAATAAATATTTATAAAACAGGTTGGAGTCCTGATTTGGCTTGCAGGTATCATTGGCTAACCCCTGCTCTAGGCTAATTCATCTTCAAGGACCCATCAGGCTCATGGTGTTTACAAGGACTTTAAGAAGTAATGTGTGCCTCCGTTCACAGACACTTGAAAAGTTTCTGTTCAAAAGGCTAATTATCCCCTCCTAAACTGGGACGTTGCAATTTTATGATCACCAGAAATCAAGGTAATCCCGTCTCCTTTTTAGTCATTACAAAAAATACCGTAACAGCAAGAACATAATATGTTAACTAAATGCAAGGTGTCCCTGGTCAGCTGTCCTGGTCTCCCCAGGACATCTTCTCTAGATTTAAAGAGCAGTGGGAAGCCATTTGGGTGTTAGTGATGGTGAAATGATCAGATTTGGGTTTTTAAGAGAACATTCAAAGTTACAGTGTGGAGGAAAGAGGGAAGAGGACAAGAGGATGCAGGAAGACAGGTTAGAAGTCTGCTACAGGGGCACTTGGTTGTGGGCTTAGTGGTTGTGCATCTGCCTTTGGCTCAGGTCGGGGTCCTGGAATCGAGTCCTGCATCAGGCTCCCTGGGGCGAACCTGCTTCTCCCTCTGCCTATGTCTTTGCTTCTCTCTATGTCTCTCATGAATCAATAAAATTAAAAAAAAAAAAAAAAAAAGTCTGCTACAGAAGTCCAGGTGAGAGATTGTAGCAGCTTGCACTAAGTAAAGATCAAATGCAAAGAGGTACAAGGGTCCTAGCAATATCTTGAAAAGTGGAATAGCTGAGACTGAGTGATGGATTGGTGGGAGGAGGGGGTGGAGTTAGAGGAGAGTAAAAGTTCAGTTTTGGACAAGTTGAGCTTGATGTCCCATTGAGACATCTAAGGAAATATGTCAGGAAAGCAGTGGATTCAGAAGTCTGGATCTCAAGAGAGAAGGCTGGACAACAACTTCTATCAGGTGAGCCTAAGAGTCAGGAGGGGTTTAAAGACCAGTAGGCAGGCAAGGAGTTTACAGCACACCCCAGTTTTGGATAGCTGATTGCCCTTTTTTTTTTTTTTTTTTTTTTTTTTTGGTATTGGGAGCACTTTTTCTTGGTATGGAAACTCATTTATTGGAGGTAAAAGGTAAAGTGTCAACAGTAAGCAGCGTACTGGAGAGAAAAAGAAGTATATATTTAACATTAAGGCAAGTCTCTTTGCTTTAGGAAATTTCTAAGGAGTTTGCAGTGCCTGGTACATTCAGATGTTTGTTGAGTGCCTGCCTTAAATATTTTTCCTGGAATTGCCCCAATCTAGGATAGGAATTATGAAGCCTCACTGTCTCCTTGTAGCCCAACCTTTACCGGTTACCACTTTGTCGAAACTGGATGGAGTTAGCTCTTTTGGGAAATATGACACAATTCCCAACAAACTTGAGGCTCTTAGCTACTGCCTGGGCATCTGTTGCTTTACCATTGAAATGCTGCCACCTTCCAGATAGGGTGTGACAAGTAGCCAGCAGCTGTGGCCAGCTTCCTGAGAGTGGGGAACCAGAGGGAACCCTGCCAGCCCAGCCCTGCTGTAGTCAAAAGCAGGAATTCAAGCCCCTGGGGGGCAGCTGCCTTCCTATACAGGGTCTAATCCAACCCTGTTTGGACCCAACCAGGTTCAACAGACTACTGGGAAATGACATAAAATACTCTCCCTGACCTTTGGGAAGTGGGTCACAGCATTAAACTGGCCTGATCTCTTCTGTGACAGGGTGCTCTTTGATCCTGAGATTCCTTGCTTGTTGTGGGCATTGAGAACAATTTTTAAGATTTCTTCTCTGGTCTCACAGCAGACTTTACTCTGTTTTGTTTGGTCTTAGAGGTTTGGCACAACCTTAGTCCAGGGTGAGACTGAGGCTTCCATTCCATGGGAGACCAGAAGTTTCCCTTCCCACAGTAAGACCTGGCATTGATGGAGGTGGGTTGGAGGGGACAACATGGGAAGGGACAGTAGTTCCCCCCCAAAGGTAGCTCCATTCTCTTCATCTTCCAAGTCAGTTTTAACTATTTCTGCATGTAAAGGTTTTAAGATTCATTTTTTCACTTGCCCACTGCCCTGACCCAAGCTTCACAGAGGTCCTTTCTTCTTGTCCCTGCCTCATCACACTCTTCTCCACACACCCGAGTTATCCTAAAATGCATCCCTGAGTAGGATCCTGTGCTCTGATATCTCAAAGGTTGGGCCCCTGTTTGGCTAAGTTGATTAAGTGTCTGCCTTTGGCTCAGGTCATGATCCTGGGGTCCTGGTATCGAATCCCACATCCTGCTCAGCAGGAAATCTGCTTCTCCCTCTACTCCCCACTGCTCATGCTCTCTCTCTCTCTCTCTCTCTCAAATAAATAAAGTCTGAAAGAAAGAAAGAAAAAGAAAAATCTCAAAGGTTCTTCAGTCTCCAAAGGGTGAGGTCTAAATTCATTTGAGGCTTTAAAATCCTGGATTGTAAGGTCTTGTACTTTCTGATGATCATACACCCCATATTACCCTTGTCCCTTCCTTTCTGCCACTTGACCAGGTGTACCTGATGCTCTAGTAATTGATTATTTCCCCAAACACTTTTAGCTTTTACTTCTTCCTATATTTTCTATCAAGCCCTGCTGTATATGGCCTTAAGCTTCAGTTTCCTGGTCTATCAAATTGAGAAAATAATGCCTCATAGTTTATGGAGATTAAATAACAGATGTTTATAAAACTCTTAGCTGTCTTGATGCATAATCAACTCCTTCCAAATGTAGCTATTATTAGTATCACTGTGGTCTTCCTTGCTCATAACTGCTCATGCCTGTTATTTTTTTTTTAAGTCCAGCTTGAGTCTCAGTACCTTCAGAAAACTATGATTCCCATGGTCGTCATGAATCTCTCCTTTCCCACCAGCCTTGTAGCATTTTGTTTTTTACTTCTATAATGGCCCTTACTCCTTTGGCCTGATCTCCATTAATTATATATATGCTTGGGTTATTTACATTTGTAAGCTTTATGAGTTTTTGAGGACAGGAATGATATATCTTGTACCCCACTCTCACCCCTTGGCACCTATCAGTTCACAAAAATGGACTCAATTTATGGTTGTTTTAAATAAGTGGGGGTTGGAAGTTCTGGTCCTGGCCCTTTCTACTCTACTCTGGGTCTTCCAGGCAGAGAAAGGATACCTCTGAGCTGCCTTCATTTCCAAGCTCTTGCTCCAGACAAACTGGACAATCCAGGAATTGACCATTTTAGTAGTCCGTTAATGGAGAGGGCCTAGATTCCTGTCCCACTTGGGGCAAAACCAGGCAGAACTACCCCTTCCCGTCAAAGAGCTCTGAATTCCGGCAGCTGGCTTTAATTTGGGCTTTAAGTCCTCTGCTGGGCCTGGAAAATCTTGATCTTGAGGGTTGGCTCTGATTTCCTCAGGCTGTCACGCACATCCCTTCGAAAGTTAATGCCGCAGTGTCAGAAAATGACCACAAGAGGGCAGTAGAGACCCATTACTATGCCATCAAGTTACGTGCTGGGCTGGAAGCAAGAAGAAAATGTTTCAAAGCAGAAAAAGGAGTACAAATCAGAGAAAAAAATAAAAATTCTGAAAGAGTTAGTCAGCAAGCTGGCTTGGGTCACCAGTGTCTTCCTGGGCCCAAGACCCGAGAGCAGCAAGTTAGTCACGGATGCTGGTAAGACCAAATGGTACTCCTCAAATCTCTTCCCAGACTTGTTGCTGGTCCGTCATTTCACCTTGAGAAAGTCATTCTCCAGTGGTAATGAAAATATTCTATGGAGGAGTTTGGGCATTGCCTATTTAGTTCTTTTTTTTTTTTTTTTTTTTTTTTTTTTTTTTAAAGATTTTATTTATTTATTTATTCATGATAGTCACACAGAGGGAGACAGAGAGGCAGAGACACAGGCAGAGGGAGAAGCAGGCTCCATGCATCGGGAGCCCGACGTGGGATTCGATCCCGGGTCTCCAGGATCATGCCCCGGGCCAAAGGCAGGCGCCAAACCGCTGCGCCACCCAGGGATCCCTGCCTATTTAGTTCTTAACACACTGTATTACAGCTTTATGGTTTTTTACAGAGGATTTTTCATTCCATTTCCCTCCATCTTTATTGAGATATAATTGACAAAAATTGTATATAATTGAGGTGAACAACTTGATGTTTTCATATATTATGCCCATTTTAAAAATCTGAATCTCTTGTCAGTCTTAAAAGGTAACAAGAAGAGATATTATCATCTCTGTTTAAGGAAATTGAGACTCAGAAACATGAGGTGACTTGCCCAAAGGCATGCCAAGTTCATGGTGGAACCAAGTCTAGAGTTTCTCTGATCCCAGATCCTTTTCTCAGTCTTTATAGTTTTCAGTTGTTTATGTTTGTAAATTCTGAGTTTTTAAGAGCAAGGACTGTATCTGATTCATCTTTATGTCTTTGAATGGTGTCCCCTTTAATTTTTAGGACTGTGATTAGGTGTGTTGTATAAGGTCCTGCCCCTTAGGAGTTGGATTCCATGGTTTCAGTTTTATCCTCCATGATTCAGTAACTTTGTGATTTTGAGGCATAGCCATTTCAACAAGGGCAGCCACTTGGCTGCCAGTCTGTGAAGATCTATCCTTAGTAATGCAGAGTTGATGTAGGACAGTTGGACAGTTTCTCAAAGAGTGCATTGGCATCCCTGGTGTTATGAGAATTGACTTTAAGATATGAGAATGAAAATGTTTAATTTTAGTAGCTACACATATAAATATATACACATATTACTTATGCATAGATACAGATGCACATATATTGTTGCTTAGAATAAAGTCAATTTCTAAAGTGAATTTATTTAAAGAAGAGTGTTAAATAAGTAATATATGGTGGTATACAGTAGTCAAAAAGCATGAAGCAGGTGTATCAATCACTCAAATTCAAGGAAATGTTGTGAAGTCAGAAGATGTAACTAGAGTCACACAATTCAAGTCTGGCTCTGTGACCCTCAAACCACATAACCCTGATTAAATTGCTGACCTTGAATGAGCTTCTATTTTCTCATCTGCAAAGGTGGAAAAGAATTCTAGCCCTCTTTAACTCAAATGAGAACTAATGAGAGCACACTGAAGCCTGAGAAACCCCTGTGCAAATGTTCAGTGGTGCTAATATCCCAATTCCCTGTTTTACTGAGGTTTATCTAGGATCTTTTCTCTCTCTCTCTCTCTTTTTAAGATTTTATTTATTTATTCTTGAGAGAGGCAGAGACATAGAGGGAGAAACAGGCTCCCCACAGGGAGCCTGATGCAGGACTCCTTCCTAGGACACCAGCATCATGACCTGAGCCAAAGGCAGACGCTCAACCACTGAGCCACCCAGGTTCCCCTCTCTCTTTTTTTTTTTTAAGATCGATCTATCTATTTATCTATCTATCTATGATAGAGAGAGAGAGAGAGAGACAGGCTCCATGCCGGGAGCCCGACGTGGGACTCGATCCCGGGACTCCAGGATCGTGCCCTGGGCCAAAGGCAGGCACCAAACCGCTGAGCCACCCAGGGATCCCCTCACTCTTTTTAAAAAAATATTTATTTTTTATTTGAGAGAGAGTGTATGAGTGTGTGAGTAGGTGGAGGGGCAGAAGGAAAAAATCGCAAGCAGACTCCCCACTGAGTGCGGAGCCCAACCACTCAGGCTCAATCCCACGATCCCTGAACCAGAATCAAGAGTCAGATGCTGAACTGACTGAGCCACCCTGGTGCCCCAGGACCTTCTCTTTACTGCTGCAGAGGATGCCTCCTAATTAGCATCCATTTCCCAGGATCCCAAGGACTGAGTTCAGTTCAGTTAGTTGTCCACACCTAGGCTGCCATTCTAAAGATCAGGAGGAGGGAGAGGCTGGAGAAGCCTGGAATCAGGGCAGAAACAAGCCCCAACACATGTCACTGTTTGCTTTGTCATCCTGATTCAATGACCTCATACAAGGAAGGGAGGGAGCAGAAGGAGCTGTTCTCTTCCAGATACCTAAGGAGGCTTCTGACATCTACTGTTTTCCTTGGCATGAAAGGAGCAGGCGCTGGGCTGTGATTTTTAAGGTCTGAGCTAATCTTGGAAATGAAGGAGAACAGCACCTCCCACAGCTGGCCAGACTCTGCTTGTTGGGGAGCTGCCTGGAGTAAAAGGGCAGAAGATGACCCCAGGGGCCAGGAAGGATCATCATCCTCACACACTCATGCATTCCGTGAACACTTTCTGAGTACCTACTATGTACCAGGCTTTTTGGGGAAATGAAGCAGCCATGTGTACCAAAGGGCTGCATAGGACCTTAGGGTCACATTGTTACCACTAGAATTCCTTTTGTCACCCTTAACCGATCCGCTCTCCACCCTAGACTTAATTAAGGTTTAAATAAATTAAGTTGTCACCAAAAACTGCATTTATTAATTATTTACTTTTAAGTTTTTGGTGATTATTTATGTAACTGCAAATAAGTAAATGCGTTTGATCAACACAAGATAATAACTAGCATTACTACACCGAGTAAGTATCCAGTCAGACAAAAGCAGTCAACATTTTAGCTATCTTGTTTATCCTGGTTGAGCTTTTTAAAATTTGGAAAGTGGCTGGCCAACTACCTGAGGAGTACGTTTTGGAAGTGGCAACATAACCACGGGGTTTTGAAAGAAGCAGGAGTTCAGCAGAGATAAAGAGGGTGCTGCCAGGAGAGGGGCCAAACAGCCCCACACTGCTGGTGTACCTTCTCTGCCCTTGGGCCAATGGAGTGGATCAGGCTGTGGCATGAACTCAGTGAGTGGAAGTGGGTTTGGGAATGGAGCTAATGAGGGTGGAGATGAGAATTGAAAATTTTATGGTCAAATGTTCTGTCTTTCCACATCATGGTTCTAGAGAAACTGAGGCAGGAAATCCCACTGGAGTCTCTTTGGTTCTCAAGGGCAGAAGGGAAAAAGACAGCAAAGAACAAGCCAAAACTCTGCCCCAGAGCTGGCCTGAAACCTGTCTCCCACCCTGGCTGCCCCACCCCTTTGCTCCAATAGCAGACCATTTTTCTGTGATTTTTTGGCTCATCTCATAAATGTTCCAGAGCCAGAACAGGCTGTGCCATGGCTGAAACAAACTTGTTGAACAAATAAACAAGGCAGGCTTGCAGGGCTGGGGAAGGCACCAGACATGGGCCCCCAACTGGATCCATGGTTTCTGGCAAGTCTGTTCTGAGCCTGGGCCTTTGCTTCTTCCTTCCAACTTGAGAGGTGGGAGCATGGGATTTTTAGGGTGCCTTCCAGCTCTGTGATCTAAGCAAACTGCCCACAGAGGGGTAAATGTCTGAATTGCAAGTTCAAAAGAAACCTTCCTTTTACATAGTATAGCTAAGGGCTGGGAAAGGGAAGATCTCCCCATGGCAGATACTGAAACCAAGGGATATCTATTCCCCTGTTTACTCAGCAAACACGGAGTGACCAATCTGTGCTGGATATTCTGCTGCCCCAGTCCCTCAGGGGCATTCACAGCGTCCTAAATGCTCTAGCAGAGGAGAGAATGTCATAGTTCCTTGCATGTGCTGAGTGCTTGCCCACTTCAGGGCCTGTGCTCCTGCTGCTCCCACCACCGAGACTGCCAACCCCTCCCTCTTTGTTTTTCAGTCTCGGCTTAGATGTCATTTCCTTGATAAGGCTTTCCCTGACCACTGTATATGTGGTAGGGTTCCCCAGCTCTCCTGCCACTCCATTACTCATAGAATTTATGGCAGTTTGTAGTGCTATGTCTGCCTGTTCATTTATTTATTTGCCACTGTTTTGACTACAGTATAAGCTGCATGAAGAGCAAGAATTCTGTTTGTATTTATCACTTCTGGACTCTTAGCGGCATATACTTGTAGAATCTGAGACCAAAATGTTGACATGTACCAGATTTTTTTTATAGACTACCTCATTTAGTCCTCTTGACAACCCTAAGAGAAGAGCATTATTATTCTGTACATTTTAGTGAAGGGACAGAGTCTAGGGATGTTAAGCATCTTGCAGCTGACAGGGCTGGGTTTGGACCTCATCTCATGTCAGTCTCTTTGGACTTCACACGAGGCTCTGACTTTTTTTTTCTTTTTTACTTTTTTATTTTGAAATAATTTCAACTGACCAAAAATCTAGACTAGTACAAAGAACTCCTGTGTCCTCTTTACTCAAGTCCACCGATGTGAGCATTTTGCTATATTTGTTTTAATATTCCCTCTCCTGGCTTGTGTTTTTCCATGTTTATACTGATTTTCCTTTTTTGAATGATTTTAGAGTGAATTGCAAACATTATACATCTTTGCCCTTAAATACTTCATTGTAAATTTCTCAAGAACAAGAATTTTGTTTTACACAAAATCAAAATCGGAATTTACATCAATATGATGCCACTACTTAATATATAACCCATATTAAATTTGTCCAGTTGTTCCAGTAACGTTCTTTATAATGATACTTTTTTAGTCTAGGATCCAACCCAGGATCACACATTCCTTTTAACTGTCTTATCCCTTTTGTTTTTAATTCAGAACAATTCTTCAGCTTTTCTTTTCTCTTTCATGACATTCATATTTTTCCAGAGTATAGGCCAGTCATTTTGTAGAATGTCCCTCAGCTTGGTCTAGTCTGATGTCTGCTCATGATTAGATTCAGGTTAGGCATTTGTGGACAGGAGTCTCACAAATGTGATGCTATGTCTTTCGTAGTGCATCCTATCAGGAACCACTTGATGTTTGCTTGTTTCGGTGTTGGTGACATTAACTTCAAACACTTGGCTAAAGAAGTGTCTGCCAGGTTTCTCCACTGTAAAGTTACTGTTTCTCTTCCTTTATAATTTTTTCTTTTTTAATTTAAATCCAATTAATTAACATATAGTATATTATTAGTTTCAGAGATAGAGTTCAGTGATTCGTCAGTCTTATATAATACCCAGTGCTCATTATATCACGTGCCCTCCTTAATGCCCATCCCCCCATCTCTCCTCCAGCAACCGTTTGTTTCCTATGATTAAGAGTCTTTTATTGTTTGTTTCCTTCTCTGATTTCATCTTTTTTTCCCCTCCCTTCCCCTATGCTCCTGTTTTGTTTCTTAAATTCCACATATGAATGAAATCATAATTCTTTTTCTGATTGGCTTATTTTGCTTAGCATATAGTACTCTCTAGTTCCATTCATGTAGTTGCAATTGTCAAGATTTCTTTTTTTTGATAGCTCAGTAGTATTCCATTGAACGTATACACCATATCTTAATCCATTCATCTGACAAGGGACATCTGAACTCTTTCCATATATTAACTGTTGTGGACATTGCTGCTATAAACATTGAGGCGCAGGTGCCCCTTCAAATCACTATGTTTGTATCCTTTGGATAAATACCTAATAGTGCAATTGCTGGGTAGCTCTATTTTCAACTTTTTGAGGAACCTCCGCACTGTTTGCCAGAGTGGTTGTACCATTTAGCATTCCCATCTAAGAGGGTTCCCCTTTCTTTGCATCCTTGCCAACATCTGGCATTTCCTGACTTGTTAATTTTAGCCATTCTGACCAGTGTGACGTGGTGTGGTTTTGATTTGTATTTCCCTGATGCCAAGTGACGTTGAGCATTTTTCATGTGTCAGCCATTTGTATGTCTTTGGAGAAATCTCTGGTCATGTCTTCTGCCCATTTCTTGATTGGATTATTTGTTCTTTGGGTGCTGAGTTTGGAAAGTTCTTTATAGATTTTGGATACTAAGCCTTTATCTGATAAGACATTTGCAAATATCTTCTCCCATTCTGTAGGTTGTCTTTTGGTTTTGTTGACTGTTTCCTTTGTTGTGCAAAAGCTTTTTATCTTGATGAAATTCCAATAGTTCATTTTTGCCTTTGTTTCCCTTGCCTTTGGAGACTTGTCTAGCAAGAAGTTGCTACGGCTGAGGTCATAAAGGTTGCCGCTTTTGTTCTTCTCTAGGATTTTGATGGATTCCTGTCTCACATTTAGGTCTTTCATCCATTTTCAGTTTATTTTTGTGAATGGTATAAGAAAGTGGTCCAGTTTCATTCTTCTGTTTGTGGCTGGCCAATTTTTTCAATATCATTTGTTGAAGAGACTGTCTTTTTTCCATTGGATATTCTTTCCTGCTTTGTTGAAGATTAGTTGACCACAGGGTTGAGGGTCCATTTCTGGGTTCTGTATTTTGTTCCATTGACCTATGTGTCTGTTTTTGTGCCGGTACCATACTGTCTTGATGATTACAGCTTTGTACTATATCTTGAAATCTGGCATTGTGATGCCACCAGCTTTGTTTTTTGTTTTTGTTTTGTTTTTTCAACATTCCTTTGGCTATTTGGGGTCTTTCATGGTTCCATACAAATCTTAGGATTTTTGTTCCAGCTCTGTGAATCTCCCTTTATAATTAATAAGTAATTTAAGGTGAGATATTTTAAGTCTGTGCATACTCTGCTCTCACTAGACTTTTCCATCCATTGATGATTCTTGACTGAATCAATGATTAGTATGGCAGTTGCAAAACGGAGATGTTGGTTTTGATTGTAAGGCTGGTATCTTTATTTCAGGATGATAGGATAGGCTGGAAGGGAGACAGGGAGCTGGAGACAACATCTAATTCTGTAAAGAGTTAGTTTCTCAAATGTCTATTGTGGAAAATAGAAGATGACTGGTATTTACTTTCTAACCCTGCTAACTAAAAAACTAAAGAATCAGATTGGATTTTTTAAAAGATTTTATTTATTATTAATGAGAGACAGAAGCAGAGACATAGGCAGAGGGAGAAGCAGGCTCCCCTCAGGAAGCCCAATGCGGACTCGATCCCCTGACTCCAGGATCATGCCCTGAGCCAAAGGCTCAGCCACCTAGGCATCCCAATCTTTTATCATTTAAAATACAGTCTGGGGTCGTCTGGGTGGCTGGTTGAGCATCTGCCTTTGGCTCAGGGCATGATCTGGGAGTCCTGGGATTGAGTCCCGCATTGGGCTCCCCACGGGGAGCCTGCTTCTCACTCTGCCTATGTCCCTGCTTCTCTCTGTGTGTCTCTCATGAATAAATAATCTCTTTTAAAAATGATAAAAGATGTTACTTCCTAATAAAAGAATGATTTCCACTTATGTAGCACTTATTAAACTCCAAACACCATTGGAGCTACTTGGCAGACACTGTCACTAGCCCTTTGTAACAAGTCTATGATGTTACCTCCAATTTACTGATGAGGAAACCAAGTCTCAGAAAGGCTGGGTATTAGCCTAAAGTCACACAGCTAAAAAGTGGAAGAGTCTAGATTCCAACTAAGATGTGTTGGGCTACAAAACTCTTACTCTTTTTGGGAAGAAGAAGCTCGGTGAGGTCATGACATTTAGCCTTGACACACATTCTGGGCAGATCAGTTTTCTGCCCAATTCCCACCTTATGGATGAGGTTAGGCTCCCAATGTGGATGTTAAACCTGGGGATCCGAGTCTTGCAAAGAGGCTGGTGAGGCCCCAGTGTAGTTATCTTCTGGCCTCAGCCAGGGATTGCAGACCGTGAACAGTTCCTTGGCTGGGAGTGGCCTGAGAGGACCTCCTGGCCTGCTCTGTAGCCATCCCCCATTAGCCCAGGTGGCAGAGCCATCCCCAGACATTGAGTCATCAGTTCCCCTCACTCAGCATTGCTATATCTCCTGTGCTTAGAAAGGCAGGAAACTGAACTCCAGTACTTTAGAAAGTCTTTAAACAATAAGCTTGATGAAAAGGGGATTTTCCAGTTAACCCTGGAGAATTTCTGTTAACCAATATCTTACTGTAGTCTAGTTCTTTGAAATATGGTAATCTATGTTCAGTGTGTGTGTGTTTAAAGATTTTGTTTATTTGTGAGAAACACAGGGAGAGAGAGAGGCAGAGACATAGGCAGAGGGAGAAGCAGGCTCCCTCTAGGGAGCCTGATGTGGGACTCGATCCTTGGACCCCGGCATCACAACTTAAGCCAAAGGCAGATGCTCAACCACTGAGCCACCCGGGAGCCCTGTTCAGTGTTTTTATGGTAAATCTCATTTTTAAAAATTGTATAGTAAATCTCACTAACTAGACAATTCAATTAAACAGCATTTCCGCCACCATTTAGGATAAGCTGAGGAACCACAGAATTACCAAATTGAAAAGGCTTTGGGATCATTTAGTAGGATCCTTCATGTACAGATGAGAAAACTGAGGCCCAAGGGTATACAGCTTGTTACTGACACAACTGTAATTTAGAAACTCCCAGCCACAGTGCTTTCTCCCGTGTCAAGAATAATTATAAAGCAGGAAGCCTTTATGTCTGGAGTTACCTATAGACTGAATTTAGCCTGAGGTCATGTTTTGTTTGGCTTGCACGGTGTTTTAAAAGTTGGGAAATTTCTCATAAAAATCCAAATCTGTTTCTTTTGAAAAGCTGGAAAATCTAGTTATACTTGGCCCAATGGCAATGAATGAGGACTGAGTAGAAGCAACCACTCTAACTAGGGATATGGGATGTAGATGCCATCTCCTTTCACCCTGTCATTGTATAACTGGCCTATTTCATCCATTTCATGACCTACTGGCCCCTCTAGGCATTGGAATTTGGGTTCTCTGCTTTATGGTGAGGGCATTCCTTGGTTAATAAAGAAGAGGGCTGAAGTGGTACAGACCAAATAGGGGAGATAATGAGGAGTCAGAAGCACTTGTGTCAAATACCAAGGTGCAACACCAGAGGTCTTGGCTCATCCTGCACAAGCTTAGGTCAGGGGCTGAGAAAGAGCTCTAGGGTCTTTTCCGTTTAGGTGAAAAATGTAAAACATGAAGTTACAATAGGAGAGAGATCACCTGGCAAGATAAGATGTACTGGCAAAGTGACTAGAACAGGCAAGATGTCCTAAAGCCTTTCAGATGGTTGAGAAAGCTATAATGGAGATAGGTCTTGACTCCCAAGTTAACAGAACAGAGAGACTATGGGTAGAAAAACTAGCCAGGAAGCTACTACAACCATCAAAGCTGAAAGCTAGGTTCAAGTGAGTGGAGGTGGGAAAGAGAAGGAAGGGCTGGATGCCAGGGAGATCCCAAAGGGGAGACAGACAGGATTTGGTGCTGGCATGGAGGTGGGAGGAGAGGAGAGAAGAGTACCAAGTTGATGGCACCTTTGTGCTGGGGTGACCAGGGGGATGTTATGCCTCAAACAGAAAAGGGAAAAAAGGAGGGAGAGCTGACTTGGGGGAAGATGAAGAAATCATTTTTAGATGATAACAGGGCTTACATTTACTGTCCCAGTGGACAGATGAAACAGACTGGAGCTCAAGAGAGGTTAGAGCTGGTAGAGGAGATAGCTGAAACCACCAGGGTCAGTGCCACCAAAGGGCAGAGGGCACACCTTGGGGAACTGATGGTGATGTGATGAGCCCTAGGCACAGCGACTCTTTCAAAGGCATAGAGGAGGAAGGGAGCCAGCATGGAGAAGGAGCAATAAGAGGTGGGAAGAGAGCTAAGCTGGGGTATTACTGTAAGAGAGCTTGAGAATGGCCCTCTGTAGTGTCAGAAAACACATCCAGAAGTTAAGAGAGCAGAGACTGAGAAAAGGTCCCCAAACTGGACAATGAGGAGGCCATCAGGCTAAGAATGCATATTTAGGCAGTAGACATGACTCTCGCACTCTAGAGACATTGCACAGGGCTAGGAGAAAGAGCTAAGGGGGGATGCAGAGGGGACCTTAGGGAACAGGGAAGAGGGGAGGGAGGCATGTCTGTAAGTGGTAGGGAAGGTTTCATCGGAGAGGAAGAGATTGAGGATCCCTTTTAACACTTGTGGGAATCAAGAGCAGCCAGATTTCAAAGACTGATTTCCACGGTAGCTGCTCTGTTTGCCTGGCGATGGGCTTTTGACTTCTCACTCATCATTCTGGAGATAACTCATCTCCCATCACTTCCTTATTTTGGACTCATTTTTCCTATTGGCATTAAAAAAGACAGAAACTTCATCGAGTGTTGCCTGCTCTGAGGGGCAGCAGACAAAGTCCAAGTGATTCAGTGAGAAGTAAATGGGCTCCTCCCTTGACAGGGAAATACCTTTGAGAGTTGCCTCCCTTTGCACTAGCTCATGTAGTTCTGTGAGGGAAGCTTGATTAATAGACTTCCCATTGTGCAAATCAAGTGGAGGCTCAGGGAGGCCAAAGCGCCAAAGCTACTAGGTGTTGGATTCCAGTGCAAGTCTCCACAAGTCCAAGTGTGATGTCCTTTCTACCACCAGTTTGGCAGGACCCAGGGAATGAACTAGACTGGAGATCAGAGGCGTGCCCACCCATCCCAAGTAAGCACTTTACACACTGACCTCCCATGGCCATTTGGGGGTGAAATCCTTGCACATGCAAAGCGACTTTTTAAAACACATTGAGGGGATCCCTCGGTGGCTCAGCAGTTGAGCGCCTGCTTGCCTTTGGCCCAGGGCATGATCCTGGAGTCTCCGGATCAAGTCCCACATCAGGCTCCCTGCATGGAGCCTACTTCTCCCTCTGCCTGTGTCTCTGCCCACCCCCCACTCCCACAGTGTCTCTCATGAATAAATAAATAAAACCTTTAAATAAATAAATAAATAAATAAATAAATAGATCACACTTTGAATATAAAGAGGCAGATCACAGGAGAGGAGAGGAAGAAGGGAACAGTGAGTTTGGGAGGAAACTGGCAAGAGGAACTGATCTATGGGATACTGGGGGCCTCTGAGCTGAAGCTTTTGACCTGGGGTCCTGGGACCCCTAGGGTTGCATACCCAACTCTGACATTATAATCACAATTGCAGGGTCTGTGTGTGGAGGGGGGAGGTTACATATGGACACATTCTGGGAGAAGGGTACATAGCTTTCATCAGATTCTCAAAGGGGCTTTTGTCCAAGAGAAAATTGAAAACCACTGATTGCAAAGCTACAGGGGACACAGTGGTATAATTTATACCTGGTCCCCGTCATTTTTTTCTAAATCCTTGCCCAGAAATACTCTAACTAGCCTTTCATCGGGCACAGGGCAGGGAGGAGGGGTGTAAGGCCCTCCTCTTAAAGCCTCCTTGGGGGCAGTTGTGGCAGAGTGACTCCCTCAAAGTCTCTGGGGTGCAGGGGTGGCCACCCAGGGAAGGGTCGAGTTGGTGCTTCCAGGGGGCGGGAGGGGGAGGCTGCGGGAGCTGAAGCGGATGTCACGGCTTACCTCAGAGCCCGAATTAGAAGGCTGAAAAAATCACAGCAGGAAATAATGTGGTGCCTAAAATAGAAGCATCAACTGGGAGAGAGGCCGGGGAGTAGGTGGCATTTGAGGCTCCTGCCGAGTCCTCCCCAGCGGCTGCCTGACTAGTGCTTCGGAGGCGTGCGTGGATGCAATCAGGCCAGAAGAGGCCAGAAGAGGCCAGAAAGGCCGAGGCTGCTGTTTCTGCTGAGGAAGGAGGACTCACTGTTCAGTAAACAGTCACACTGGGGATGGGAAGGCGGAGCTGCCCTTTCTGGCCTGGAGCCCCACTAGTTTCCCTGCTGGTTCCTTCTCAGCTGCCTCCTCCTTCCTCTCCTCGACAAGCTCCCCTCCCTAACTTTGGTCTTCCACCTTCCCCACTGCCTCTAGCCTCCTCCCCACCCACTACCTTTCCCTTAATCCTCCCTTCCCTCCTCTTCTGGTTTTTCCCACACCAGCCCCTCAATTTCTACCCTCTCCCCCAAGACACTGCCCATTTTGCTCCTGGCCTCTGGGTTTCAGGCACCTTGCTGTCTTACCCAGGAAGCTGCCTGGAGGCCTTGGTGTCTTCCTAGGCAGTCCAGTCAGAGGTCATTCTAGCAGCAACAGCCTTCAAGGTCAGCCTCCCTCTGTGTGATTGCATGACCCCTCCACCACCCCTGACCCAGGCAGCATCCCCACATCTGTGAGACTGTCAGAGCCTGGTGCCTGCAGAAAGGCTGGCAGGGAAGTCATTGCTTCACCTGGACCACTGCCTCCAGAGGGGTTGAGCAGTAGCAAAAATTCTGCCTACAGACCCAGACTGGCCCTCCTTCCATGGACACATCCTCAGAGGGGACCCTCATACAGGTTCCTGGACTGCCTGTGAGGTTTACCAAGCAAGGGGCCCGCTGCTACAATGCTGCCTGAGACCAACAGCCACATGCAAAAATAGTACCTGGCCAGCACTTATATATTAACTCAGTCCTTGCAACAACCTCCCACTAGAAAAGTAGGTACTTTTGTTATTCCCATTTTCCAGATGAGGAAACTGAGACAAAAAGGTGAACTAACTTGGCCATGTTCACAGAGATAGTTGGATGGAAGAGTCAGGATTTGGGCCCCAGGGGCCTGACTATGGGGTCCCTTCAGCCAAATTTCACATGCTATTGCCTCTTAGCTTAGTGCCCTTCTACTCAGCTTTTCTTTCTAAAAATGATCTTTGTTTTGTTAATTATTTTTCCCCTGAAAATAAGTATAAGGTATTTGAGATTCTAAGCATTATGGATGTTTGGAGATTTCAGTGCTTAAAAAAAATCAGATATTCTTATTTTTACTTCTCTGGGTGTTTTTCCCCCCCAGCTGTTCCTCTACTGAAAATAAGTGCTCTCATTTTTGCCATTTTCAAATGCTGTGCATCTTCATCACCATCTGGAATGGAATGGGCATTCATTCGTGCTCAAGTGCACTGCCCACACACATACATGCGCCACTGGTTCCCTCCCGCATTATGCCTTTGTGTTGCTCTGGGCTTAGTCGCTCATGATTTGCCAAACACAAATCTCGGGAAATGTATGTGGCCAACGTGGCTTCACATGGGCTTTGCTCCCTGGAGACTGGGAATGATTGGAATAAATGGTAAGAAATAGTGGGTAAGGTTGTGGGAAGGAGACTAAAATGTCAGAATGAAATAACAATGTAGTTAACATTTATTAATACTTACTAAATGCAAGGCATTATCCTAAGCATTTTACAGGAATGATCTCACTGTAACACAATAACCTATGTTAGTAGTATCACCCTATGGCATTAGTAGTATCAGCACCATTTGACAGAAAACTCGAGTTCGGGGAAAGGCTTAGGGCTTGAGGTTCTCAGTGCACTGAACCAGCACTCTGCAGATTAAAAGGAGGTGCTAGTTTTTGCAAGCTTTTTTTCCTCCAAAAATATCCGGAAATATCTTTGTCATCATGCTAATTTTACAAGTAATATGCTCACTGTGAAGAATTAAAACAACACAGAAGTGTACAAAGTAAAATATAGAAATCCTTCCCCACAATGTACCTCTGCATTGACTTTGACACACTTCTACATTTTAAGATGCCTGGTATCACACTATCATGCTCTTCAGTGAACATCTTTGTGTGTGGGCAGTACACACTTGATTATCTTTTCAAAATTCCAGTGGGGAATCGGTGGGCCAGAATTTATGAACACTTATATTTTGGTCACTCATTGAAATATACAAGTTGTGGTTTTATTTTAAGCCATGGTATGCAGTGAGAGGTGAAGATGCAGTGCAAATAGGCCCCGCATTGCTAGTGGCAGTTTAATGAATACAATCTTAGAGAAAACAGTTTGTTGACATGTGTCCGGAGACTTAAAAATGTTCACACTTTGTGAATCAGAATGATTCCACCTATAGGAGTCTAACCCACACAAATTAATAAATGAAAAAGTAATATTTAGCATCATGAGAGCCAAACTTTGGGCATAACTTAAATATCTTCCAATAAGAGAATGGTTAAATAATAACTAGGAAAAAAAATGACAGCCATCTTTTTTGTGGGAATACTATATGGTCATTAAAAATGATGGTTATGAAGACTAGTAACCTGGAAATGCTTAGAATGTAAAGTCTAATGAAAAGAAAGTTCACACAGTTACATGTATAGGTGATTATAATTGTGTAAAAAGAAACCATAAAGAGATAGTAGCAGAATGATGTCAATGGTTATATTACAGTGTTGGGATTAGGGTGGTTTTTGTTTTTCATTCTTTCTGTAATGTGGTTTTTTTTATAGCAAAAATTATATTTATTTAAAGGCCAGAAAATGGATGGAAATTGTCAAAGAACTCTGCTTCCTTTCTCCTCTCTGGATTTGAGTTTCATTTTCTGTAAAAGAAGGAGTTAGACTAGGAAGGACTGCTAACTCATCCCAGTTCTGATGTTGTATATTCTCTGATAGAAGCAGGTGGCTTTTTCTGTTACAGATTTGAAGCCAAAAGTCAGTCTTCACACCAAAAACGGATAGATCAGACAAGAACCTGTTTTGTAACCATTAGCTTAAGCTATGATTGCATATGTCAAAGTCTTCATTTTCATTCAAAGAAGAAGAATGTTATTTAAATCTATGTAGATGTATGCTTAGGCTCAGTGTTTTCATGGGGAGTAGGGGGCCCCAGAATTGGCAGTCCTGGGACTAGATGTTGAGCAGTCACTTCCTGGCCCATCCCAACATTGAAGGGCTGTGTCTAGGGAATGAGGTCCCTCATTCCCCCTCCTATGACCCAGGATGCCAGTGGTGTGTGCGGCAGCTCTCCCAAGGCCATACTGGCCCACTCCTCTGCAGTGCAGGGCCTGAATGGAAACTGTTTCCCCTCCTTGGTGGAGGGCTCCTTTTAGGTAAGAATTAGGTTTTTATCCCTGATATCTGAACTATAAATGAATGAATGAATGAATGAATGAATGGGAGATAGAGTGAAGAAGATCCATCAAATGGGCGGCTGAGGATTTCAGTGAGGCTTTGAAATAAGTGAGGCTAGCAGTCAGAAGAAACATGTGGTGAGTTCATGGATTTAGAGTATTGAGAGAGAGAGAGAGAGAGAGAGTGTGTGTGTGTGTGTGTGTGTGTGTGTGTGTGTGTGGTATGTTTGGAAAGGGGCAAGGCTGGAATACCTCTCTGCTGGCACAGCCTTCGTCAGAGCCCCGAAAAGGGCTGAGTGGGCTCTGACTCAGCTCTGTGACTCACTCTCTGCATTGCCGTCTCCATGCTCTGGGCACATCCTCTGGACCATTTCAGCCCAGCTAATAGTGGAGGAGGGCGAGATATAGGCCAGCACCTCCAGATGACTCAGTCCTGCTGAGCTGGAAGGAAGGGGCCAAAGCCCCACTATATCCTGCACCCTCATCACCACCCCTGCCTCTCCAGGGGTTCCCATGCAGCCCAGATCTCATGCATAGATTATGGCTGTTCCACTAAGGTCCCTACCCAGGCATTACCCACCCACATCCCCACACCTCCCTGCTTCAACTGCCACAATTTCATCTGAAGTTAGCCTTAAGGAGGCTTATAAGACTCTTCCACACCACCTAACTGCCATTCTATTCTTTACTTCTCATAAAACTTTTCAGTTTACAAGATAGTTTTGCATCCCTTTTCTCAACTGATTCTCTCTGAGACCTACAAAGCCTGGCAAGGTGGCAAATTATCACCATTGTGCAGGGAAGGACATGGAAAGCCAAAGTGAAGGACATAATAGAAGGAAGAGTGAAGGGCATGGAGATGGTAAACAGAGGCATGCTGAGGAAAAGACAGAGCCTGCAAAGGAACTGAAAGGCATTTGGGTGGACAGTGGGCTGGGGAGGAGGGATGATCCTGGCTGGTTTGTGACACAACAAGAAATGTGGCTGCATGGGGGCAGAAGACAGACAAGGTGTTTTGACTTTATCTGAGACCAGTGGGAAAGCATTGAGGGTTTTTAAGCAAGGGACCCTGAATGTGGTGTGGCAGGGACTTGGAGCAGGGCAAGCTAGTAGGCTGTCTGCTGTGGAGGTGAGAGCTGGTGGTCTGCCTGTGGACA
The DNA here is from genome assembly GCF_011100685.1 of Canis lupus familiaris. Lineage (NCBI taxonomy): Eukaryota > Metazoa > Chordata > Mammalia > Carnivora > Canidae > Canis > Canis lupus. The sequence goes on from NC_049238.1 coordinate 21,766,522, forward strand.
GCAGCTTCTGGGATGATGTCACCCCTGAGTAAATTGTATATGCTGATTTCTACGGTAAAGGGCCAGAGCTCTAAATAGATGGTGACTGGAACAGGGCAGTAGATGAGGAGGCTCAAGGAAGAGGGAGGAATACTACGGACCCCAACACTTAAGAGCTGAGCAAAGGCAGGTACGGCCCCTGTGGCAGTACTTTCACAGGAGGAGCACATGGTGCAATGTTAGGGCACCTGCCCACCAGTGCCCTCCATTCTTACGGACAAGACGCTGTGAAAGAGACAGGTTACTCTTGTCTCATAGAGGTTCACAGGTGAAATGACCTGAGCGGACCTCTCATTCTTCCCTCTGTCATGATCCTTCTGCCACCCAATGCTTGGCTGCATGGGTCACCACCCAGGAAGTAAGAACACAGCCTTTGCAGGCAGCCAGGAAGTGGCTTCTCAGAAGAGTTCCCAGAACAGCCAGTGGGCTGTAGCTGCAGGCTCTGAAAAGGGGCTGGATTCCTTGAGCCCTTTTAACCCTGGAGATTTCGGGAAGGGTAAGGTTTCCAGATAAAATATGGGATGCCCAGTTGAATTTGAATTTCAAATAAATAACACATAATTTTTAGTGTAAGTATTTGTCAAACATTCCTGGGGGTAGGGGAGGGCGGTGCCTGGGTGGTGCAGTTGGTTAAGCGCCTGACTCTTGATTTTGGCTCAGGTCAGGAGATTGAGCCCTGCATTGGGTTCTGTGCTCAACGTGGAGTCTGCTCAAGATAGTCTTTACCTCTGCCCCTCCCCCTGCTCTCTCTCTCTCAAAATAAATAAATAAAATCTTTAAAAATATTCCATGGGATATACTTATATTTTTAAAGTATTTGATTCTTATCTGAAATTCAAGTCTAACTGGATGTCTGTCCTATTTTCTTACTTGCTAAATTTGGCAACCGTTGGGGGTGCCTCACTGCCACTGCATACCAGGGCCTTGGGGATTTTCCTCTGCCTGAGACCACGTTAAGAACAACTTCTGCATCCCTAAGCCTGCCTGGGGCTTAGGTCACCTGAGGAGATAAGCTCTGTCCCCAGCAGCCTCCAGCTTCTGGCTCAGCCTAGCCACTATGGCTTCCCACCTGGATGGACATCCTGCTGCTTCCGATCATGGGACCTAACAAATGAGGTACCAGGGCTGTCCTTTGGTCAGCAGCATTTGCCAGGGTGTCACATCCCGGCCCAGGAGGTGGCCCAATATGTAAGCTCTGCCCTGGGTCTAGGGGATGAAGGTAGGAGGTCAAGGTTGGGGAGATGTTTCAGAGGCTTCCTGATAGGAAACACCACACCTGGCCTGGGCTTCACAGAGTTGAGGGGCTGTCACATGTCTGACCTCATTTGACCCTCACCATGTCCTTGTCAAGTGAGCAAGGAGGGTACGTGAAGCTGCCTTCTTTATAGATGAGGAAATGGGCTGAGAGATTAAGTCTGCCCAGAGAGCTCAGGCTCCTCTTAGCATAGAGCAAAGTGATCAGCCAGGATGCTGCTTCAAGAAGTATGAGAGTTGGGGACACCTGGGTGGCTCAGTGGTTGAGTGTCTACCTTTGGCTCAGAGCATGGTCCCAGGGTCCTGGGATTGAGTCCTGCATTGGGCTTCCTGTGGGGAGCCTGCTTCTCCCTCTCCCTATGTTTCTGCCTCTCTCTCTGTCTCTCATGAATAAATAAATAAAATCTTAAAAAAAAAAAAAAAAAAGTATGGGAGTTGGCACTCTTGGTGAAGTTCTTCCATTTTCACGGTAGGGGGCAGACCTGAGGCCATGCTCTAAAAACTAGATGGACAAGGCCACAGCCCTACTCTGGCCCTAAGCACAAAAGGCAGGCTGGCAGCTCTCACTGAAGAGCTTGGAGGGCTTCCTTAGGACATATCTATACCCCTTCCTGGGCATGCAGTGGGCAGCGGAGAAGACCTCCCTGAGGCAGCAGGATGGGTGCTGAGTACTGTAAGTGAGGATGTGGGTCATTCACAGCAGAGTCTCAGTGAATGTTGAGCCAGACTTTGAAGGAGGAAGACACAATGGTGTGTGTGGCTGAAACTGCATATGTGAGGAGTTGTATGTATTTATTCGAGAAATATTTTCTGAGCATCCACTGTATGCCAGACACCATTCTAGATCCTGGGGATACTAAAAGATAGAATAGATGTGCACACACAGATGCCTCACAGATTGTTCTCTCTTGCTTGTGAGTTGATTGTTTTGACCTCAGCAAATGTAATGAGGAATTGAGCCCCTTTACCAGCTTCCAGAAAAAAATCCTTTTCTACCAAACATGGGTGGGGGGCTTGTTTTACTGAAGATTTCCTGCAACAGGGCAGGAAAGATGTTTCATTGTGTGAAATCTTCTCCCAAGGCCCCCTTTGGCCCTGCAGCTCCCTGGCCCTATACCTCCCTCCCTCTGCCTCCCAACCCTAGCTTTCCATCTGGCCAGCCTTTCTCCAGCAGTTTCACACAGACCCCAGTCTTGGGAGGGAAGGATTTTTGTCTCTTTTTTGTCTCACTGTTTGGCCTTGAAGGACATGGCCTCGATCTGCAGGGGCCCCTGCTTTCTGATGTAGAGATGTTGTCTCTATCCCATTTCCATTCCACTTCTCAGAATTATTCCAAGTGAAATGAGCTTATATATGGAAAGACTTCCTCAGATCTCTAGCACTGTGGGTCAGGTCAGCCAGAGACACACTTGATGGCATCTTGCTCAGTATTAGATCAGCCTGGGGAAGACCAGGCCCTCGTGTTTTCTAAACTCAGGAGATGATTGTCCTTATGGGAGTAAAGGCTCCCTTTATTTTAGATTAGATGGGGTTTAGCACCTTGTTCTCACTCTTGTTAATAAAACAATAAACACACACTACCATCAAAAGAACATTGACAGCCTGTGTTTATGTGTTTGTGTTGTGTCTGTCACTAAAGCAGCAACTGCAATGTAGATTTTTAACAAAATGAGTTTTCCCTCAGTGCTGGGGATTATGATAATTAAGAAAAAAAAAGAGCAGATTCTTTTACTGTGTCTTTTCAATCCTGCTTTCTCTTCCTTTTCTTCTTTTCTCTTTCTTCCTTAAAACAGAGGTGTTGACCTGTCTGTTAATATGACCTTGGGGAACACCTGGGTGGCTCAGGAGCCTGCTTCTCTCTCTGCCGATGTCTCTGCCTCTCTCTTTTTGTCTCTCGTGAATAAATAAATTAAATCTTAAAAAAAAAATTTTTGACCTTGGCCATCTCTGACAAGGCCAAGGTAGATAAACTGGATTCCAAGAGTGCTGGTGCTCACACTGCAAAGGCTCTAACTGGGGAGCCCGGCAAATGCTCTCCTTCCTTCTGCTGTTGCTGGGGGTTTTAGCCACTTGTCTACCCTGCCGTCCCCTCAGAGGTCTGCAGTGTGATCTGGACCCTGAATGTGGTGCCTCTGGTGAGCAATGTGAGCCCCATATTGGGTGTAGAGGTTACTAAAAAAAAAAAAAAAAAAGTTTGGTCTATTGGCTGAAAGTAACAGGAACCATTCTAATTAGCTTGAGCCCCCAGGGGTAAGGTGTTGGCTCACAGAGGCTGACTATGGAGCAGAGAAGGAACAACTGGGTTCCGGGAGTGGACACCCTTGGGACTTGCCTTCCCCTCTTGGGTGTTGGTTCATCCACAGCTCTCAGGGCTGTGCCAGAGAGAGAAGAGAGAGATCTACCCACCAGCTTCAGGTAGGAGGCTCCAGCAAACAGTGACATATCATTTTTCAGTTGTTGGATTTCAAAAATGTTAAACTTCGATGATCTCAACTATTGGTGAAAGGATGAGGAAATGGGGACATTAATGCTGGAGGGTGGTGTAGGTTGTCCCAGCCACTCTGGAGGGAAATGTGGCACTATGTATTATTATTTCAAATGTGGGTACTATTGATCTGATGGTGCCACTTCCCAAAAATCCAGATTAGTAAATCTCACACATGTGCATAAGGAAATAAATGCAAGGATGTTTCTTGAAATGCTATTTGTAGAACAAAAATAGGAATAACTTAAATGTCCATCTAAAGATGGACTGTGGTAGTATATTTTATACTCCAAAAATGGTGCCAGACACCATTCTAGATCCTGGGGATACTAAAGGATAGAATAGATGTGCACACATGGATACCTCACAGATTGTTCTCTCTTGCTTGTGAGTTGACTGTTTTGTTGAAATATGTACTGACATAAATCCCTAAGACATCTTAGCAAATAAGAAAAGTAACTTGCAGAATGATGCATATAACATGGCATCACTCAAGCATAAATGAAAATGAAAACAAGACCTCAAAATAATAATAGATATGTGTTATTTGTATGTTTTTTTTCACATATATTTCAAACTGTATCCAAACGCTTACAAAAAAGTGATGAGGAACTAAGATTAGGGTGGAAATTGAAGGAAACTGTCAGGTTTGAAGTTTTTCAATGATAGTGTATTAGTGTATAATTTATTTAAAATTAAAATTGAAGAAGAAAGAATGATGGAAGCATCCTAATTGGTGTAACTTGGATCATGTGATTATTCCTAGACCAATCAGTGGCCAAGGGGCTCCTAAGGTTCTGTGATGCACCCCAGCTGGGGTGTTCACCCCTGTGAATACTGGGACAATACTCATGATTGACAGTTCCTTCTATAATTACATATTGTAGTGGGGAAGAGCCCATTCCCTCAAAGAAGGGAGATGCTGTTCTTTGTTTTTTTTTTTTTTTTTAGAAGGGAGGTGCTGTTCTGGGCAGACAGAATGGTAAATCTCTGTAGTGAAAGCATTTGGGCCAGCATCATCTATATGGATTCATGTATGTGCCATCAAAGACTAAAATGCTTCATTCAATATATTTCTATTACAGTGTGGAATAAGGATTTGTATTCTCACTGCTATATTTCCAGAACTCGTGAAAGTTCAGGTTATATAGTAGTTGCTTGGCCTAGCAGATATTGGTTGAATAGAGATACCACTATTATCATCTATGATTATTTTAATAGTAATCTACAAATGGACCAGCTGACAGAGACAACTTCCCCCAAATGCTCTCAGTAGGGACAGAGGGAAAAAGGAAAAGGAAGTCAAATTGCCAGCTCAGGACTCCTCCCAAGGCCAGGGAGTCACCAGGACACACACCTGGGACAGTTTGGCAAGGACCTGACAGAGGCAGGGGGTTGTTCAGGGGGAATGTCTGCAGCCCAGGCACTCATCCTTCTCATGGTTAAGTTGTGTTTCCTTTCCAGGCTACTCACTTTGCAAATGCTCTCTTAGCCTGTGTTATAGCCTCACCAGGCGTGGAAGATGGGGGCCACAGTAGAAGAGAAGATGGCAAAATGGCTTGGTTACCCAGGGTGGGTGACCCTTGGGGGAGCCACTTAAGTTATCTGAATTCTTTCCTTATCTGCAAAGTGCGAATGATATCATAAAGAATCTCTCCCTTAACCAGTGGTAAACATGTCCCTCCATTATCCATTGGTAAACATAGAGGCATCAGCTGAAACCCTGAGAGGTCTTGTTTTCCTGAGAAAGCCCACCATGGTGAAAGGAGTCCCAAGGATTGAGCCTTGGGGGGTGCCCCCAGCAGGGAAGGAAGGACTTGTAAAGGGCACAGTGAAGGAGGAATAGGTGGCCTCAGGGGAAGAATAACCAGGAGCTTAAGGTCAGGGAAGCTAATGATGCAGAGGGTTCCAGAAAGGGGGCACCAGCAGTGTTATCACTGGTGCTGTCAGAAGGAGGCCTCTCTATCAAGAAAATGCTTCCAGAAAACAAATGAGTGAAGCTGGAAGCCAGCCTGCAGAAGTGGCAAGAAGGAAATGGCTTCCAGTTCTCTTATCCCCACTTCCCAAGACTGGGTAGTCCTTCCCCTTCTTCCATTCTCCTCCTGGGTGCTGGCTCTGCCTGAGGAAAGAGCTGGTCGCCCCAGGTCTGCAGGCATGGAAGACTCAGCTCCAAGCCTCAGGCCTGACCCAGCCCTCATCACCCCCTCTGCAAGAGAACTGGATCCTGCTGGGTCCTGCACTCACCCCACCCCTCTATTCCAAATAGCCTGAGATGCTGCCTGGAAGGGGGTGACCAGCTAGAATCCTTCTTCCCAGCCTGGCCTCCCTGGGCCCAATGGCAGATGAGCTTCCTTTAGCCAGGTCCAGAGTGTGTCTGCTCCAGGACCCCTCTGTATCTTGGGCCATGTGTTTACTCTTTTTGGGTCTTTCCCCTGCCAAGTAGGTACCCCCAAGCCCCGTGCCTCTTCTGCTACAGAGTTTCCAGAATGCCTCTCATCTGAGCACTTTTCCTGAGTGGAGAAATAGGATGATCTTAAGACAAAGCAAACAAAGTATTATATAAACATCTACATAAATGTATAATTTATAAATGGTATAATATACATGTCTATATGTTTTATATTTGGGGATTGAGACTTTACCATAGAGATACAATTTTGTATCCCTCCCCCACCTTTTTTTCACAGAATGCCAAATCAGAATCATTTTTCCAGGTCATAGAAAACGTGTGAAGGCATTTTAATTAAGGCCAGGAGAGACCAGCATGGAAATCCGTGTGTATTTGTAGGCAAAGGAGGAGGTGTGAGTGGAAAAAGAGGCTTAGAGATGCAGGGTGACAGGTCAGGCAAGAGCCCAAGTGGAGCCTGAGCTGGGAGAGAGGGCACCAGGGCAGTTAGGGCTGGAGGTGTCCTGGATCAGGAGGCAGGACACCTTTCACTCTCACTCCTGAGCTTCGGGACCCCCTACAGACCAGGCAGTGAGTCCACATTCTTCAGCTTTGGTGGATTTTCTGGTTGGAGAATCATGAGAATTTAAAGTGTTGCCACTAAACAGATCTAGTTGCTGACCCTTTGAATCTTGGGCTGAATTTGGCTTGGCTGAGTCTTCCATAAGAAACCAATGGGAGCTGGAGGTGTGCATATCTGGTTGAAACTAGAAACCCAAGCCAGGCAATCTATTAACTAAGCAGATCCCAGGACACATGTTCAGACGCCTGTCCTTCACTCCCCAGTGCTCTGTCCCCTCATCAGCCCTGTCATCACTGATCACCTCATCATCCCACAGCTGAGATTCTGCACCAATAAACACCTCCACCCTTTGCTATGGTCATTACCCAGCATTTGATGAGTATCATTCATTCTGTCAACAAATATTTATTGAGCATCTACTGTGTGCCAGACACTATGTTATGCTGGTGTTACAAGACATATCCTTGTCCTTAAGAGGGTTGCAACTAAACAGAAGCTAGCTCAAGGAACGAAAGGGATCACCAAAACTTTGGCTGGGTAATAGACCCCTCTCTGAACTGATGACAGCTTTATACACCTCCCCAGAAAAACACAACATGCTTGGAAATTTGCCTACTGTTGAAGGTGGCAAGTTCCCTGGAAGCCCATTTACCTTTTTTTAAAGATTGTATTTATTTATTCATGAGAGACAGACAGACAGAGAGAGAGAGAGAGAGAGAGAGGCAGAGACACAGGCAGGGAGAGAAGCAGACTCCATGCAGGGAGCCCGATGTGGGACTCAATCTCGGGACCCCAAGATCACACCCTGGGTCGAAGGCAGACGGTCAACCGCTGAGCCACCCAGGCATCCCCCATTTATGATTTAAACATCTTTGTTTCCCAAGTTGTAAATGGTTTATCTGATTTAAACTTCTCATTCTGTAGATGGGGAGACTCAGACCTAGAGAGAGAAATTACTTGTCCAGGGTCATGCAGTGGGTTAGGGACTGAGTCAGCCTTTGATGCCCGGACCACTGGCTCCCCAAGCACTGCTCCACCAGGCTTCTTCTGCCTTCCCTGTTGGCTGGGAGAACCTGGCTGGAGAGGGGTCCTGGGCCAGTTCCCTTTTCAGCTGTCAAACCTGGGGCTGCCCAGCCTACAGGCCTCCTTTTCCACCACTTTATTGCCCCCTCAGGGATGTAGGCCAGTGGTCAGGAGTCCCTTGAACAGTTGCTCTGACCCTGACTACCTGACTGGTTCCTCCCAGACATCAGGGGAAATGTTCTGCAGAGAACAGGATGTGTTTTCCTGCAAAATCATTTGTCTCACAAGATGATTTGCATACTGGTAGGGATACAAATGTCATTCCCTGCCCATTTCCTCCCTAGGGAAAAGTGTTCCCATCACAGCTTTCCCCTTGAAGGACAAGCCCAGCCCCAGCCCCAGCGGACAACTTCCTGCTGGAGGGATTCATACATTAGCAAGGGCTCCCAGAAGTAAGAAGTCTCCTTTCTTGCCTTCTCCCTCACCCCACTAGGCTAGAAGGGGCTCTAGTCTCTAGCTTTGACAGATGGTCTGCTCCTGTGATCCCCAGGACCCTAGGCATCTACCTTGTTCTTTAGAACACTTTCTTGCAGATAAATTACTGAAAATTCAGCTACTGGAAGGGAGGCTTGAGGTGATGTTAGGTCAAATATAGTAACACATACTTAGTGCTTATTACACACCAGACATTGCTCTAAGCAACTTAACTGTAAATTCATGGGATCTTCACAGCAACCTAATGAACTTGGTTCTATTATTTTTTTCCATTGTCCATATGAGAAATCAAAGTTCCAAGAGGTTAAATAACTTGCCCAAGGTCACAAAGCTGGTGAGCAATACAACCAGAATTTAAACACAGCCAATCTGCCTCCTGAATTGAGACTTTAAATACTGTGTTATAAGAGGGAGAATTAGAAGGTTGAAGGTCTATCTAACCCTGGAAGGCTGTGCTGTAGTCTAGAAGCACTGACATGGAGTCTTAGGTTCTCCTATGATCTGATCTCAGCCACCTGGCTATCCCTCCCTGCCTTCTACCACTATGATCCACTGCCTAAACAGTCTGTGAACATGCCCCAGCTGGTCCATACATATTGTTTCCTCTACCCGGATACCACTTCCTCATTTCTCTTTCTGAAATATCTCTTTTTCTACTGAGAACCTCTAAAAAACCCCTCCAACATCTGTAGACTGAGGTGGGTAGTCTCATTTTTTTATTATTATTATTTTTTTAAAGTGGCTCTTATCATTTTGCCTTCCAATTATTGGCTAAGTCTCTTTTGCTCCTAGACTTCACTCCAAAGGGCTAGATGTCTGTCATTCATTTCAGAATCCTCAGCACTAAACAGCAATTGATATGTGGTAAATACTCAGCAGATGTCTGTTATGTATAGTGAACAAAGTATGTTACAAAATAATATGCACAGGGGATCCCTGGGTGGCTCGGTGGTTTGGCGCCTGCCTTCGGCCCAGGGCATGATCCTGGAGTCCCGGGATTGAGTCCCATGTTGGGCTCCCTGCATGGAGCCTGCTTCTCCCTCTGCCTGTGTCTCTGCCTGTCTCTCTCTGTGTGTATCTCTAATGAATAAATAAATAAAATCTTAAAAAATATATACACAGTATACTAAATATTGTATTATGTTTACTCTAAATATATCACCACCCAGATCAATCCCAAATGTTAACAATGATTTTCACAGAATTTGGGGGTTACAGGTGGTTTTTATTTTTTTGCATGTCTGTATTTTCCAAAATTTCTGTACTGATCATGTATTACCTTAATAATACAAAAGGAAAAATAAATTATTTGTAAAGTATTTTTGAATGGATAAAGCTAATATTTATTGAGCATTTACCACATAAACTGAGAGCTATATACAAAGATTAAGAGCCATACATGTACTGATTCTAATACAACAGTTCTCTTTGATAAGTACTATTGGCATAATTACCATTTTACAGATGAGAAAACTGAGATCAAGAGTTGAGCCTAGCCAAGTGCCCCCACATATTATTATTATAACAGTTTTAGTGAGGTATAATTCACATTCTATACAACTCACCCATTTAAGCTGTATGATTCAATGGCTTTTAGTGTAATCACAGATATATACAGCCATCACCACAATTTTAGAACATTTTTATCACCTCAAAAAAGAAGCTCTGTACCCTTTAGCTAACTCCCCCCAACTCACCCCAGCCCTAAGAAATCATGAATCTACTCTCTGTCTCTATAGATTTATTTGCCTATTCTGGACATCGCATATAAATAGAATCATATATGTCATTTTTGTGACTTGGTTCTTTCACTAGTGTAATTGCTTCAAGATTCATCTATATTATAGTTTGTATCAGTACTTCATTCCTTTTTAGAGCCAAATAATATTCCAGTATACAGATATATATATATATATACTACATTTTATTTATCCATTTGCCAGTTGATAGACATTTCAGCATGTACATTGTGACTATTAGGAATAATACTGCTCTGAACATTGGTGTACAAGTTTTTGTATGGACACATGTTTTCATTTCTCTTAGGCATATACCTAGGAGTGGAATTGCTGGGTCATATGCTAACTATATGTTAACTGTTTAAGGAATGATAATATAATTATCATTTCTTTTTGTTTTTTAAGATTTATTTATTTGAGAGAGAGCAGAGGGGGAGGGGTTGGGGAGAAGCAGAGCGAGAGGGAGAGAGGAACTCAAGCAGACTCTGTGCTGAGTGCAGAACCCCACACAGGATTCCATCCTATGATCCATGAGATCATGACTGGAGCTGAAACCGAGAGTCTGACTCTTAACCAATGGTGAGACCCAGGTGCCCCTATAATTATTATTTCTAAACCTTATGAGAGTAGGTTGCAGATGTGTCCTTTTATCCAAATACTTTGGAGAAAACAAACCAAGAACTTTTTTTCCCCATTTTTATCATAAATTTCAATAATCAAATTTAGGAAATTTAACACCAATATAATATTACCATCTATGATATAGTCCCTATTTAAATTTTGCCAATGACTTCCTTTATGGCAGTTTTTCCTCTGATCTGGATGCAGTCCAGGGTCACCCAGTGCATTTAGTGGTCATCCTCTTTAACCTTCTTTAGTCCCAAACAGTCCCTTGGCTCTGTTCTCTTTCTGTTGCTCTGGAAAGAGCCCTCAGTTTAGTTGTTTCTGAGTTTTGGGTGGATGAGTTTCCATTGTCCATTTGGTAGGCACTGAGGCCAAGCTGTGTAGCTGCAGAAGAGAGGAAACATGGCTGGGCACACACCTGACCCTTGTAGTCAGACCTGGACGCAGGGACCTTAACTGTGTGGAAAATTCCTCCCCTGGAGGATCTGCTGGGAAGTGCCTCAGGAAAGAAAAGAGGCTTTGTGGGGGGTTCTTCCTCAGCCTTCCGAAGGAGCACCTGAGAGAGGGAGGGATATGACTCCTGACCATGTGCTTCCTCATGGCTGCACTCAGGGCTCCTGAGGGCTAACCAGTCTGAGCCCAGCCTGAAAAAGACTGCAGTGAGGGACACCAGCACGTCCGGGAAAGGGCAGAGGGGGGAGACCAGCAGTCCCAGTGCTAGGAAGGACCTGCCCCTTCTGGGAAGGACCCTGATGCAAGTGCCCACCCACCCCCACCCCCTCAGCCTCGCCCTGCACTCTTGCTTCCGGCAGCCCCAGCTTGATTCTCTGGAAGGCTCCTGGGGGAGGAGATTGCAGCCTGATTCTAATCAGAGCACGAGATAGAGATTGGGAGCTGGAAGGCAGTTTACTTCGCTTGGCTCTGAGCCTGCTTGCTCCACAAGGACTCCCAGCCAAAGGCCCCACCAACCTTTGCAAGAGGTCTTCTCAGAGTTCTGTCAACATTATTGAGAAGAGCATAATCTTTAGTCCTGCCCCACAGCTGCCAAGCAAAATTCTACCTGAGTCAGCCCTCTTTCATTTGTTCTTAGTTCATTCATTCATTCATTTTGTGGTTGAAGATCCCTGTTCCTCATCTTCCCTCTCCCTCTTGGGAAAGAGGCTTAGTGGGGCTTTCAAGTGGCAGGCCTGCACCGGCCCACTTCTGTTGAGAACATCTGTCCCCCCTCAGCCCCACCCACGGCCTTGGGTTCAGACCACCCCAGGGCTGAACTAACCCCAGCTCGGTTTACAATGTGGGTGACAGACACCACTAGGGAAAAGGCAGAGCCTTAGGGAGCCAGGAAGAAAGGACTAAAACAGGGAGAGGAGGAAGGAAACCCATACTTCAAGCACACAGTGTGTCAGGAGACCTGTAGGAACGTCATTGTTTTCTGAGTTGATGCTCAGATATCCTGCAGACATGCTCTATTCTGTCCTCACAGAAAATTGGAAAAGTTCACATGAAAATACAGATTTCTGATTTTTCTGACAAATAAAAAGATCTGGGAGCCCTGAGCCTGTGTTCCACATGGCAGCCATGACTGAGTCAGGAAAGCTTTTTGTGGGAATTCTCATCACTAGTTCCATCACCTGCCTGTTCCCCCAACAGCACCTGTGATCTCATTCAGGCCTTCCCAACTCCCGTTGAAGAACATTAACCCAATTCTATACATGAAAAGAGCAAGGGGAGAGGTCAATAGCGTATGGCCCTAGGTCATAGCCAGGGAGAGACAGAGCTGGGAGTCTTATCCCTTTTCTTCCTGGTCAAAGAGCTGGTATTCCCAGCAGCAGTTGGATGGACTTCAGATGTAGACGGCAAATGAAAATCTGGCCACCCAGATCTGGGGCCTCCTAGGCCACTGCAGAGTCCTGAGCTTGGCTAAACAGCTCTTGGCTGAGCCTCTGGAGAGGCAGTGCTTTACCAGAGCCTGGAGCGGGAAGTGCTTGGTCAATGGTCTCACAGCAAATATGGACAGGAGAGAGGCCTCAGGCACCTTGGCATGGGGGCATTGACCTCTCTGTGGTCAGTCTGGTGGTTGCCCTTCCTGGCTTCTCTCTCTTCTCTGGAAACAGACTCCCTTTGGCAGCATTTTTCTGTATTTGGCCTTTCGGCCACACATGGTGCATCCTGATGGCTCAACAGTGCCAGAACCACTGTAGTCTGTAAATCACAGCACAGTCCAGTCCAGTGAGGCTTCCTTGAGCAAAGCACTCTTTCTCTTCCATTGTATATTCTCCTCCCGGAAAGGCTGGCTGACTCTTTTCTTAGATGGGCTTGGCCAGTCCACCCTAGCAGTTTCTAGGAATGAATGGAGGGGCAGCACCTTAGGGTCATGGGGCATCAGAGGAGGCAGGGTAACTGCTAATGAGAATAGTTCAGTTGTGTATGACACTCTATATAACCATTTCACATCCATATGTATTTCATTCTCATAATTTTATGAGCCAGACAGGGTAGAACTGGCAAATATGATCATCTACGGAAAGGGCACAGAATATTGAGTTACCTTCTCAATTCTGCTACTTACCTTGGGCAAATTCACTTCATCTTTCTTAGCTTTTATTTCTCATTGATTTTTTTAAAAAGATTTTATTTGACACAGGGAGGGGGAGAGAGAGAGAGAGAGAGAGAGCACAAGCAGGAAGAGCTGTAGGCAGAGGGAAAAGCAGGCTCCCTGTGAGCAGGGAGCCCAACTTGGGACTTGATCCCAGGACCTTGGGATTATGACCTAAGTCTAAGGCAGATGCTTAACTAACTGAGCCACCCAGGTGCCCTATTTCCTCCTTGATTAAAAAAGATAATAATCTCTCCCAGGCAAGGCTACTCTGCTTTATAACTCCAGGGAGTGCTATTCACATTAAGTACCAAGAGATAGGTCTCCTTGCTACTATGTGATGGGCCCCCTTGCAATTGTTCACAGCATGAAACTCCTCATGTGTATGTTGTGAAGATTAAGTGACATGATTTATGCACCAGCAGCACAGGGCCTGCGAGATAGTAGGTGATTAACAAATGCTTGTCAAGTGAATGAACTGCTCACTCAGTCATGATGCCTTTTAAGAGCAGCTCACAGGAAGAAGGAAGTAGTGCTGGCTCCCTGTGGCTGGTGTTGCATTTCCTGCCCATTTTTCTGTGACTCCTGCCAACTTGCCCTTTGTCCCAGGCCTCTGGGCTCCCAGCCGGCTGGAGGCACAGACTTATCTATGGGGCCTGGAGAGCTGGGCCTGGGCCGAGTAATGACCAGCCTTCCGCTCACTTGAAGTTTCCGTTGGGGGGCTGGAAGCCACAGCATCCAGATGGCTAATTGCTTTGTGCCTGTTTCTGCAAATCACAGTGATTCACTGTCCCTGCTGAAAACATGCTCTCTTTTCAAAGATTTAATGGTTTCCAAAATTAATTTAGCCTCATCTGTTATCCCCCTGCCCTTCTGCACTGTCCCCTCCTCCCAACACCCTCCTCCACCCCAGGATGGAGCTTTCTGCTCCAGAAAACTGGCTTTCACTCTGTAGGGTATAGTAGAAAAGGTTGGGGAGCACAGAACACTTTCCAACTTTCCAGGGTCACCTGAGCAAATACTAAGTGTGGAGTTTTTGAGTAGAAGCCCAGGAGGGAAGGGCTTGTGTGAGGAGCACTTCTCTCACCATCCTACGTGTTTTTGGCCACCCAGCTCAGGTATGACTGATGCTCCAGAATCAGGAACTCCAAGAAGCTCCCATTTGCACTGCTTTGCTTGTAAAACTCCCAGACATTATCTGTTTTCTACATGTGAGAGACATTGTTAGTTTTGTTTATTGTAGACAGCTCATTATGGGTCCATGAGACCTGGAGGCCAGAGCCTTGGCTAAGAGAGCAGAACTTTAGGGAATTTACTTTCATCTGATTCTGACTTGTTTCTTGCCCATCTTTGTTTTTTTTTTTTTTTTTTTTTTTATTGGTGTTCAATTTACTAACATACAGAATAATACCCAGTGCCCGTCACCCATTCACTCCCACCCCCCGCCCTCCTCCCCTTCTACCACCCCTAGTTCGTTTCCCAGAGTTAGCAGTCTTTACGTTCTGTCTCCCTTTCTGATATTTCCCACACATTTCTTCTCCCTTCCCTTATTTTCCCTTTCACTATTATTTATATTCCCCAAATGAATGAGAACATATAATGTTTGTCCTTCTCCGACTGACTTACTTCACTCAGCATAATACCCTCCAGTTCCATCCACGTTGAAGCAAATGGTGGGTATTTGTCATTTCTAATAGCTGAGTAATATTCCATTGTATACATAAACCACATCTTCTTTATCCATTCATCTTTCGTTGGACACCGAGGCTCCTTCCACAGTTTGGCTATAGTTCTTGCCCATCTTTGAGTCTTTGTTCTTCCACAGTAACACAAAGATAATATAATTCCTACCTCTGCCCATTATTCATTTATATTTATATTTTTAATATTTTTTAGATTTATTTATTTTAAGATGGAGGAGGGGCAGAGTTTAGGGAGAGAGAGAGAACCTGGATCAGACTTCTCCCTGAACATGGAGCCCAATACAGGGATTGATCCCATGACCATGAGATCATGACCTGAGCCCAAATCAAGAGTTGGACGAGCCACCTACTGAGCCCCTACTATTCATTTGTTTAATAAACATTGATCCTTTCCATATATTAGGCATGTTCTAGAGGCTGCAAGTACAGTGGTTAGAAATCAGCATAACTCAACTCACAATCCGGAGTGGAGAAAGGCAGGCCCAAGGCCAGCAGGTGAATACACGTTATGTTAGGCAATGTCAGGCATCTAAGGAAGCACCAGTCTGGCAGAGCCAGAAAGGCTCCCTGGAGGAGGTGATGCCTGAACCAAGTCCTAAATGATTAGAAAGAATTATATTGAAGAAGAAAGAGGAGGAGGAGGAGGAGAAGGAAGAGGAATGGAAAAGATGAGCCATGTTCTAGGTAGAGGAAATAACATGTGCAAAAGCCCCAAGGCAAGGGAAACCATGGTCCATACTAAGGATACAAACCAGTTTGGTGTGACTGCCTGTAAGAGTGGGAATGTGGCAAAGGTGGCTGGTAACAAACATGAGGCCAGAGCAGCAAGGCTTTCTAGCACCTTATGGAATCATTTTAAGCATGGTCCAATGCATGTTTTAGAGAAATCATTCTGGCTTCAGTATGGAGAATTGATTAGATGAGATAAGACAGCAGTAGGAAGGTCAGGTATGCAACAATTGCATCTACAAAGCATTCTAAGACCCTGGTGAGATATTGTTAGCCATTTTTTATGAGAAAAATGAACAAAATGTCTTTATGGATTTGTAAAATTCTCTCTGTAACTTTTGGATTTTGCTTTATCTATTTGAAGGCTGCATTAAATACATTCAAATTCCAGTTATTCTGTCTTCTCGGTGAATCATTCCTTTTATCAGTATGAAATGTCCCACTTTGACCCTTACAATATTTTTTATCTTAAATTTTATTTTATTTTGCCCATCAGTAAAGGACTAGTTGAATCATTTGTGTTATATCTACACGATGGAGTACTATACAATTATGAAAAAGAATGAGTGCCATCTCTATATGCTTCTCTAGAGTGATTTGTAGCTTATGTTGTTAAGATGAAACAGTAGAGTGGAGGATATATGTATTGTATGCTACTGGTTTTTGTTTTTTGTTTTTAAAGATTTTATTTATTTATTCATCAGAGACACAAGAGAGGCAGAGACACAGGCAGAGGGAGAAGCAGGCTCCATGCAGAGAGCCCAACATGGGACTCAATCCCGGGTCCCCAGGATCAGGCCCTGGGCTGAAGGCGGTGCTAAACCGCTGAGCCACCTGGGCTGCTCCAGTATGCTACTGTTTATCTAAAAAAAATTTTGTCTCTGTATGTGTTTGCCTATATTCTAAAAAGGAGAATAAACCATAATATTAAAAAAATAAATTAAAAACTAAAATGGTTCTCTCTGGGAGAGAGACTAAGCACAGAGATCACTGATAAAAGCTTGACTTCTTTGTTTTTTTGTTTTTGTTTTGTTTTTTTGTTTTGTATTTTAAAGATTTTAAGAAAAAATTAAGTAACCTCTATACCCAATGTGGGGCTTGAACTCAAAACCCTGAGATCAAGAGTTGCATGTTCTACCAACTGAGCCAGCCAAGTGCCCAAAGCTAGATTTCCTTGAATACATGATGTTATGGCCCTGACTTTGGAGCCATATAAATATTTACATAATTATAAAACAATTAAATTAAAATAGAAAAAGTAATTTTAAAAAAAGGAAATGAGGGATCCCTGGGTGGCGCAGCGGTTTGGCGCCTGCCTTTGGCCCAGGGCGTGATCCTGGAGACCCGGGATCGAGTCCCACATCAGGCTCCCGGTGCTTGGAGCCTGCTTCTCCCTCTGCCTATGTCTCTGCCTCTCTCTCTCTCTCTCTCTCTCTGTGACTATCATGAATAATAAATAAAAGAAAAAAAAAAAAGGAAATGATACCATGTATCAAATTGGGGGCAAAACTCAGGGAATTGTTTCAAGAGACTTTAAAACCCCAAAGTTTGAGGATATGACTATAGAAGAAGACATACTATGGAACAATAACCAAAAGCCTTGTAACAATATTAAACTTTTTTGGGTAATCATATACTAACTATATAGTTAGTAATATTATTAAGATTATTCTGATACTACTATATATACATAAGATGAAGCAAATAAACAATTATGTTAAAATCATTAGCATCCAAGATTTTCCAGGTAAGAGAAAAGATAGACACAAATATAAAAATCAAGGGGTACCTGGGTGGCTCCATTGGTTGAGCATTTGCCTTCCACTCAGGTCATGATCTCAGGGTCCTGAGATTGGGCCCCGCATCAGGCTCTTTGCTCAGCAGTGAGTCTGATTCTCCCTCTCCCTCTCCCTCTGTGAGCTCTCTGGCTCTCACTCTCTCTCAAATAAATAAATTAAAAATCTTTTTAAAAAAATCTAATAAATTAAGCAAAAATCCAAAATTTGAATTGTAAATATAAGTATGTTCTTATAATCAGTTTACTTATTTACTTAGTTTTTTAAAGATTTTACTTTTAAAAGACCCAATATGGGGCTCAAACTCACAACCCCAAGATCAAAAGTCACATGTTCTACCAACCGAGCCAGCCAGGCATCCCTGGACTTATAATCAATTTAAAATAATTTCCCAGTGAGGTCAACTGAGAAGTCCTAGAAACAATAACCAACCCAGTAACAATGAGCACCTCTAATTCCTAGACTGTGACTTCTAAATACCACATTTTACTAAGACCAGGGCTCCTTGGAGGAAATGGCTGATTATAGGAGGATAATGTACAGTGTGGAAAAATTTGCCAAACCAGATAGAAGGAAACTGTCAAAGACAATTAGGGTCTTCTCAAAAGAACTACAGCATCAACTTGAAGAGGCTCTCGTTGGCCAAAGATGGGATAATTTAAGTGTCAATAGCAATGATAGCTTTACTGGATTAAAACACAGAAAATATCTTAAAGCCTGAGTTAATATTATTGTCAAAAAAATAATTAGTCACCCTGGGAGGATCCTATGAAAACAGCTCATAATTCTGAAAACTGGTAAAAGAAAAAAATTAAGCATTTAACCTCCTTCTTATATGAACTGTATCTCAGGGTGACCAAAAGGCTGATGAAATATTCCTGCTAATAAATAAAAAAGGAGTAAGAGATTTAGAATATCATTTCATAAAGTACTAATAATAGATTTAGCAAAGGCCATGATCAATGTCCAATAAAAATCACAGAGAGAGATATCTGGATATAATGTGAGTCCTGATAGAAGTATACAACACAATCTAGTAAGTATTCTTGCCAAAAGCTGAACCTGAATCAAATAAAAATGCCACATACTAACCAATTCACTGGAAATACAGGGTATAAAGAAAGATGTAAACAACGCTACTGTTAATCAACAAAAATTCACCTGAAAAAAAAAAAAAACAAAACAAAAATTCACCTAAGTTTGAAGATCTAATTAGCTTTACTAAGTGATTCATGAGTTAGGCAGCATTCCATTTAGCAAATAGAGGAGTGCTTCCAGGAATTATACAAAATGGAGGGTTTTTATAGGAAAGGAGCATGGGGCAAACAGCTATTAGGAATAGAAAAGAAAGCATTGTTTCAGGCAAGGTCACCTTTCTTTAGGGAGAAGGGCTGGGGGTCTTATCTTGCAGATTATCTCACCTTCCTTTGGAGGAAGGAGAGGGACCATATGACAGATTACCTCATTGGTGCTGACCAAAAAATTCCAGATGGATTGGTTTAAAATTCCACTGCTGGAGAGGTCGAAACTGCAATTAAATCTTGGTTTGCTGTCCTGGGGGCGAGTTACTCCACCTTGGACCTGTGGTTTTCTTTTGACACTACAAAGAGGCAATCAGCAAAATCCAGACCATGGGAAATTCTATTAAAAAATGACACAGTTCCATATATATATAGATAGATATATAGATATATAGATAGATATAGATACATATTTAATAATATATAATATTTAATATATTCATATATCATATTTAATATATACATATAGAATAAAAAGGGAGGGACCCTGAAAATTAAATGAGACTTAAAAGATATATCAAATAAATGCAGTTTAATATTAAAAACTAATGTAAAGAATGTTTAAATGTGATACTATAACCAAGAAGCAGAAGCAACCCAAATGTCCATTGATGGATGAATGGATGAACAAAATATCATATACACGTACAATGAAACTATTCAGTCTTAAAAGGGAAGGAAATCCTGTCACATGCTACATGGATGAACCTTGAGGACATTACTTTAAGTCAAATATGCCAGTCTCAAAACGACAAATATTGCATGATTCCACTGGTATGAAGTATCTAAAGTAGTCAAATTCATAGAAACAGAATGTAGACATGGTTACCAGGGACTGGAATGGGGGTGGGGCAGGAAGCGGAGGTGTTTAATGAGTACAGAGTTTCAGTTTTGCAAGATGAAAAAGTTTTGGAGATCTGTTTCATAACAATGTGAATATACATAACACTACTGAAGTGTATGCTTAAAAATGGTTAAGATGGTAAATTTTATGTTATGTATTTTTTACCACAACTTAAAAAAATAGGTTCAAGGCAAAAAAAAATTTAAGTGTTATAATGACATTGTGGTTATTTTTAAAGAGAGTCTCTTAGCTGTTAGAGACACATACTGAAATATTCACAGTTTATATGATAAGAGATCTTGGATTTGCTTCAAAATAACCCAAGAAAAAGATAGGGGAGTGGGTGGGGATACAGTTGAAATAACATTCCCTAATTATTGAAGTAGAATAATGGATAAATGGAGTCTCATTATACTATTTTCTCTATCTTGCTGTGTCAGAAAATTTCTATAAGGTGTTAGTCAGCTTTTCTGTGTGGACAATTCTCCAAATCTCATTATCAAAATTTAGGGAGGTACTCACTTTCAGGTGCTGGATGGTGGCTCAAAGTTCATTTCACATCTCAAATGGTCAATTTCTTTTAGTACAGGTTGGTGACTCTTGATAATGCAATTCTCTCAAAAACTTTAAAAAAAAAAAACTATTTGATTTTAGGGAGCTCTGTATGTCCATAGTTGTTCCCATAAAATTTTTGGAGAATTGCCTCTTTCTAGATTTCACTGCAAGTATTTTGATTAATCAGCTTCTATAGAATCCTGTTTATACTCTCTTTTTTGTCCAACTGAAAGGATTTACTGGGGGCCACCTTGTTCTCTTTAGAATTGTTGGCTTGTGGGTTTGTTTGTTTTTTTAACCTTTTCCTTCAAATAAGTTATTTGCTGGGGGATCCCTGGGTGGTTCAGCGGTTTAGTGCCTGCCTTTGGCCCAGGGCGTGATCCTGGAGTCCCAGGATCGAGTCCCGCATCGGGCTCCTGGCATGGAGCCTGCTTCTCCCTCCTCCTGTGTCTCTGCCTCTCTCTCTCTCTCTCTCTCTCTCTCTCTCTCTATGTCTATCATGAATAAATAAATAGATCTTAAAAAAAAAAAAGTTAGTTGCTTTATTTTTTCTAACTCTAAATGGCTCAAGGGGAGAGGTCATGGTATTTATCGCATGTTTCCAGTGTGCTATGATGGCCCATGGGAGGGTCTAAGGAAAAACATGCCATTGAACTGATAAATGAAAACTTATTCGGGTAACCAGTTTTACCCTTAGACTGTGAATTTACTTTTAAAATTAAAATGCCCTTGTAGTTACTTCAGTACTCAGTGAGGTGGGGGAGCACCCCTTAACCCAACTCTTTGTTTTGCATGGCAATATTGGTGGAACAAGATGGGTGGGGATGGCTGGGAGGTGACAGAGAAAACATGCAGCTCTTCTCAATGGTCATGTCCAAACCCATGGCTGTTGGCCCAAAGACTATCTCCAAGTTTGATCCCTCCTGGCCTACCTTCCATATTAGGATTCATCACCCACTCACCTCTCTGGGTGCTGGTTTATGCAGACTTCCTATATGAATAGGTGGTTTGGGTCTCTGAAGTTTCTCCCACTGCCTTGCCTGTGTTCACGCATGTGCTCTCTACAGGTCTGCATTAATTACCAGTATTGCTTCCAGTCCTGATACAGGGCCATGAAGTCTGGCACTGTAGAACAGGAAGCAAAATAGGCAGAGCAGACCATTAACTGGTGTGCTGGGGTCTCCACCTTCCTCATCCTCTTGTCTTGGCCTCTTGAGCCCAGATGTGGCCTTGAGCTCAGATTGAAATCCTGGGGAGTCTTAGAAGGCAGGAGGATGGGGCAGCCTGGATGGCTCAGTGGTTTAGCGCTGCCTTCAGCCCAGGGCCTGATCCTGGAGACCTGGGATCGAATCCCATGTTGGGCTCCCTTCATGGAGCCTGCTTCTCCCTCTGCCTGTGTCTCTGCCTCTCTCTCTCTCTCTCTGTGTGTCTCTCCTGAATAAATAAATAGAATCTTAAAAAGAAGAAGAAGAAGAAGAAAAGAAGAAGAAGAAGAAGAAGGAGGAGGAGGAGGAGGAGGAGGAGGCGGCAGGAGGATGGGTCCAAAGACACACTCCTGGAGTGGTGGCATCAGATCTGTAGGTGACCCCTATGACAACTGGAGCTCTTCTGTGCCTCCCTTAAGGAAGCAGCCTCTCATGGGGGAAGCATGGTTGGGAGCTGGGTCCACTGCCTGTTCTCATTGGCTCTTCATCTAGTTCTACTTAGCAGTTTTAACAAAAATCTTTGCCCAAAAGCTGTCTTTTTTTTTTTTTTTTTAAATTTATGATAGTCACAGAGAGAGAGAGAGAGGCAGAGACACAGGCAGAGGGAGAAGCAGGCTCCATGCACCGGGAGCCCAATGTGGGATTCAATCCCGGGTCTCCAGGATGGTGCCCTGGGCCAAAGGCAGGCGCTAAACCGCTGTGCCACCCAGGGATCCCCAAAAGCTGTGTCTTAATTGACTTTGTTGCATGCAGGATTTTGCTGCTTTATTTCTGCTGATCTTTCAACCCTCCAAGTTCCCAAATTCTGGATTCCCTGTTAATCTTTCATCCCTTCTTGAAAACCAGCTAATCATCTTCTAAACCTTTTTCTGTCTTGTGGAACATTGTCAAATGCCTGTAGTAATAATCAAGATACACTACTAAACATCCTGTTTCACAGCCTCTTCACTTGAATCTACAAGTTCATTAGGTACCTAAACCTTCCAAATGATCACAAATGACAGCTTTTCAAATGTTGCACCACCGCGACACGTAGGCCACCATTTTTTTCGGCTTCCAGTAAAATTTTCCTCACTACCCTTTACCCAACTCCAAAGCCAATACCACATATTGTAATGTTTTCTTTTTCCTTTCCCTTTTTCCTTTGGTATGGCAGCATCTCAATTCCATGTAGCAATTTCTGTATCTGCTTTGCTGGAGTAATAAACGTACCACACAGAAGAAAAAAACTAAAGAAAAGAAAGCTAAAAATCCATTTTATTTGACAATAATATTGAATTAAAACCAGCTTTTTATTGGTTAATATTTGCTTGGTTTATCTTTTGCCATCCCTTTATTTTCATCTGTTTTATATCATTGCTTCAAGGCTTATTCTTCTCTTATACAGTATCTAGCTGCATTTTGATTCAGAGATCTAACTGGAAGTATTAATTTGTAATTAATATATTAAATCTATATTTATTGAGATTAATGATATATTTTGGCTTTTTTTCCCTGCCATTTAAGAAAAAATTTCTATCCCAGAATTCTCATTATAGGAATCTTGCCTCGTCTTTTCTTTTTTTAAAGATTTTATTTATTTATTCATGAGAGACACAGAAAGAGAACAAGGCAGAGACACAGGCCGAAGGAGAAGCAGGCTCCATGCAAAGAACCCGATGCAGGACTTGATCCCAGATCTCAGGGATTATGCCCTGAGCCAAAGGCAGATGCCCAACCACTGAGCCACCCAGGCAATCCCTTTTATTTTTTTTTAATCCCATATCTTTTATCTTTCTGGCTATGATCTAGGAGACTTCCTCACTTCCATATTCCAAATCACTAAAATCTACTTCAGACTAGAGTTGCGGAACATGAAACTGTTTATCCACAGTTTAGAATTGGCCCCTCAGCAACAGGTACCCACAACTCACATTTCAGTCATCTGTCCCTTTTTCCTTCAGTGTCATCCCTTTTAGTGTCTGGGACCAGGATCACAGGCAGCTGACACCTTTGGCTTCTTCTTTTCATTGTCTATGTGAATAATAAATTGTCTAAATCTAAAAGTGGCCCATTATATCTTTACTGGTTGAATCAATCAGGTCTTGGCCTTGCCTTGATTCCCATGCATGAACATGACAGATACTGTCTGTGGATTTCCTCCATGGTAATAAAAGTTTTAGTTTTCTTACATTTTCCCTTCTTTCATGTTCCTGTATAAGTACAATATGATTTTTAAAAATTAAATCGGTAGTCAATGTCTATTTTATTATGACTGTAAATTTTATTTACTGCTGAACAATATTACAAATTATATTCCTTCCAACTTTTTGGGTTTTTTTGTAGTTAACAGTTGCCATAGTTTTTCTTTTGCTTAGTTTCTTTTTAATAACTATTGCTAATATTTAAAGAATGTTTTCTAGGTATCTGTTAAGCATCTAGTGATGTTTCTTTCCAAATGTCCAAATATATCAAATAATCTATGACTATCTTTCCTGTCATCCACCCCTGGAGGTCTCCCTTTTATGCCCTCTGTCATCTTGCTTCAATTTGGTTGGGTTGCTCTTTATACCTGGGACTCAGGAGTCATCTTAGGACTTCCTTTTATCAGTCTTATCCTTTGGATTGTTTCTCTGTTTTCTGGCATCCCGTTGTTCCCAGTTCTTGGCTTAGTCTTTCATTTCACTGAATCATATCCTTCACTATCTTCCTAAGAAAAGGTGTGTGGGAGGTACAAATTTTGAGTTCTTACGTATCTGAAAATATCTTTATTTCACACTTGTCCTTTATTTGGATAAGTATAGAAGTATAGGATAAAAATGATTTTCACTCAGAACTTAGGGTGCCCAACACTACTGTCCTCCAGCATCCTGCACTGCTGTTGAGATGTCTGATTCCACAGCTTCTTACACCTTCATACGCAACATGATTTTTCTCTCTAGAAGCTATTAGGTTATGTCTTTTATCCTGGCATTCTGAAATTTAAAATTATTGCCTTGGTATTTTTCCTCCATTCTCCTAAACATTTAGAGGATACCTTTAATTTGGAGATTTCTGTCTTTTACTTCCAGGAAATTTTCTTACATTATTACTATAAAAAAATAATAATAATTTCCTATATTTTGTTTTCTGAAACTGAATACTGATGTCAGAACACCTTAAATAATCCTCTAAAACTCTTTTCTCCAAAACTAATTTTCACTGATGTTTTTATTCCACTTTCTGGGAGATTTCTTCAACTTTATTTTTCTGCCCTTTTATTGAATCTTTTAATTTATCTATCACATTTTAAATTTCAAATTGTTTTTGCTCATCCTCTGATGATTCCTTTTTCAAACTACCCAATTCTTTTTGCATGGAAGTGCATCTTCTTTTAGATCTGAGGCCATTAATTAAAGGGATATATAAAAAATATTTTCTT
Source organism: Canis lupus familiaris (assembly GCF_011100685.1). NCBI lineage: Eukaryota > Metazoa > Chordata > Mammalia > Carnivora > Canidae > Canis > Canis lupus. The sequence goes on from NC_049238.1 coordinate 21,791,279, forward strand.
CTCTTCATCTGTTTCCTCTGAGTTCATTTTATGTTTTTAATGTTTGTTTTGCTTTGGTCTCTTTCTTTCATGTGGGTTGTTTCCTGCAAATTTGTGGTGATCCTGGGCTATACAGTTCTTTAAAACACAGAGGCATCAATGTGGAGATGCAAGAGGGATTTATTTGACTGGCAGGCTTCACTCTTAGGCCATTTCACTGGGAGATCATTTCATGGAGAGAAAAGTCATTACTTAGGGGATTTCTCTCTGGAGCTAGTAAATATTTTCCAGTGAAGAATCCTCCAGTCTTCTACCCAGGGGACATATATCTGTCAGTCTCTTTCTGGGTATGGGGTAACGGAAGAAGTCTGGCAGAGGGTCCCAATATTAACCAGTGAACTTACACTCGATTTCCCTGTTTACAGCCAGGCAGCTGCATTTCTACTGTTGCTGGAATCACTGAACTTGGAGATTCTCTGTTTCAATTTCTCTAGAGAAAAAAACCCTCTAGTCTCTTGTAGGGACATAATTGTCTGACTGTATGGGATTAAGAGGGGATTTAGAGTTGTCATTTCTCCACATATCTTTTCCAACCAATTCCCTAGTGTTTAGCCCATGCTTCAAACCCACTTTTGCAAAATCCTCTGCCTCTGAGTTCCCCATCTCTCTGGGCTGTACGGGTAGAATCTGCTTCATCATCCCCATCAGTTCCCTCTCCAGGCCTTTTTGAGTCTTAGTTTTACTTACTCTATTAATTCAGTTACCTCTCCTTCAGTCACTTTCAATCATCCCCAGATGCTGAACTGACTCTCTTGTCTAGATTTGTCTTTGTCTAGACAAAGTTCTCAGAAGCCACTTTGGCTGCAGTGAGAGATGAAAGTATCTGTTTAATGGTGTGTTCCCATATTACCACATACCACATTGCCCAAGGAAACACTGCTATAAATAGTACTTGGTCTCCTCACCAGTCCACCACAGCCTAGTTAACCCAGATGTGATGGGACTTAGTAGGATGAGGAGAAAGCAGAAGAACAGATAAAGCAAGGAGAAGAAAGGAAGAAGAATGGTGGGGAAAGGATTGTAATATTAATAATAATGTTTATGGGATCCCCGGGTGGCGCAGCGGTTTGGCGCTTGCCTTTGGCCCAGGGCACGATCCTGGAGACCCGGGATCGAATCCCACATCGGGCTCCCGGTGCACGGAGCCTGCTTCTCCCTCTGCCTGTGTCTCTGCCTCTGTCTCCCTCTCTCCGTGTGACTATCATAAATAAATAAAAATTAAAAAAATAATAATAATGTTTATAATCAATGACTTTCATAATTGCATGTGCAAAAAACTTCCAATTCATGGTCTCACTTATCCATTAATTATAACAACTCAAAGAAGCATACTCACTTAAACTATCTTATATGTGAAATTGGCTTTTGTGGGGTCTAGATTCAGGGATAGACACATGACATGAGCTGGGCCAATGAGAATTGGCCCTGGGATTATTACTAGAAATATTGAAAAAGAAGCATGTTCTCTTTTTCTTTGGATTGTAAAATAAGTATCAGTGGGTGTTCAGTATATCTAGTTATTTGTTTGTTTGCTTTTCCTCTATATGCATAGAGGAAGCTCTGAAGGAATATTCCAAAATGTTAACATCGATTAATTTTTGGTGGTGGGATAACTGGTAATATTTATGTATTTATTTTTAAAAATAATTTAATTATTTATTAATGAGAGACACGGAGAGAGAGAGGCAGAGATACAGGCAGAGGGAGAAGCAGGCTCCATGCAGGGAGCCTGATGTGGGACTTGATCCTGGTACTCCGGGATCACACCCTGAGCTAATCCACCCAGGCATCCCAATATTTATGGCTTTTAGCATTCGCTTTGTGCAATGGTAGTATCGTAACCAATGAAGTTTATCCGAGGCGCAATTATTGCTAATATGGCTTTTACCATTTACGTATTATTTATATTTTCTATAAAGTAGTATATTACATTTATATTAACATGAATTTTTCTGTTATAAATTACTGTTTTTAATTATAATATATTTATGTTATAAAATAATATAAATACATAGTAATATATTTACTATCTTTGTAGTATATTATTATATAAATAATAGATGAATGTAATTTTTACACTAATGTAAGACAGAAGTGCAAATACCCATTTATTCCTTTCTTTGGTTACTGCCTTAAACCCAATTCCCTATGGCTGGCAGGACATGCATGCTTGATCCCATGATGATCGAATTTCCTAGAACAACTTTTTCAAAATTGAATATTTTACCTTATCAAACTAAAGTATTGAGAAAAAAGAAAATTGTCAACTAAATTTTAGCAACTAAACATTTAGCAACTAAAAGGTTCTACTGGTTTGTCCATATCCCAGCAGACCTTGAGGCTACTAACAGAACAAAGTTGAAAGGTGGGGAGACCCTGCTCTCCCAGAGGGGTTCTCACTCCACTCTGGGTGGGCTGTGGCAGGGGGTTTAGGGGTAGATGTGCCAGTTTTACATGACTTTGTGGTCTTTTCGGAAAGAACTCAGTGGGCTTGTCACTGGCTTTGATGGTCTCAGTAGCCCCACCAGAGAGAGGAACAGATCACAACCCCCTAACAGAAAAGGAACAGCTCGGGGCCTGGCTCAACCCTTCCCTGGCTTTCCTCCTCTAGGGTTTGTGAGTCCTCCTGGGAATCCCACACTGACAAGGAGGCCCTCCCAGCTGGCTAGGACCTCAGTCCTCTTTTCCACAGCCCAAAGGGGCCCCTCCCACAACTCCCCAAGGCACAGCTAAAGCCAGGCTGCAGCATTTAACAAAACTCCCCCTAAACCCTAAAGAGATAGGAAAATACCTTCTACAATTAAGATGCAGGGCCCCTAACTTCACATCATACCGAATTGCTTTGTCTCTTTTCTAGAATAGATTGAAATTTTATCCTTGCGTAACCCAAAGACCTATTAAAATATTTTCCTGAAAACAAAAGGGATTATTCCCACCAGAGCAATCTGCTTCCCCCTCCGCAGGAGACAGAGGAACTGGTATAAACCCCAGCCCATGCAGTTTCCAATAGCTGTTTGGCCCCTTTTCTTGCCATTGCTGCTTCCAGAAACAGCAGCGCCCACTTTCTGTATGCTCCGCTGTCTGCCTGTTTGGAAACAAGTCTGACTCTGAAAGAGGGCAGGGATTTGGCTGGCTGGGGACTATGGACTATGCCAGAGACCCAGGAGAGGGGCAGCAGGCCAGTGGCCAAAGAAACCACCAGTGTTCCCGAGACTGGGGCTTTAAATCTTGGAGTCAGATGTGGGGAGGGAGCGCTCAAGGTGTCAGCTAGCCAGGAACTCCGGGATCTCTGGTGACCTCTAAATGTAAAGGAGGCACCTGGAACAGATGACCTCTCCTGGCTCTTCCTGCTCCAAAAGTCTCCTTAGCTCAGTGAGGTCAGTGAGGCAAGGGACTTGTTCCCCTGTTGTAGGTTTCCACTGGGCTCTTCCCAGTTTGCTTCAGTGCTGCCAGAGTGCAGCCCTCCCACCCCAGAGTGCCTACACCGCCCTCCTCCCCTCCCAAGGCTTCTTAGCTTAAGATAACAGTCTTTTGTTCTCCCAGTGACTCCACACCCAAGGGGAGAGGGTATGAGGAAATCTTAGGAAAGTGTATCCTATCTGATGAAGGTAAGAGGCTGCTCCTCTGCTCCGTGCCTTCCAGGGGAGTTTGTTCTCAAGGGCCCCCACCCAGTTCAGGAGGCGTTTCTGGGCTTGGCTTCCTGGCAGGGGAAGCTCAGAGGCACTGGGGGCGCAGAGGGTGGCAAAATACCTTGGCCCATAAATTTTCATCTTGGGGATACATTAGGGATTTTTTTCGCCAGAGAATCCTCCAAGGAGAAGGTGGGTGTCTTCTAGTGGCTTCCCACCAGACCCCTGATTGGGTCTAAACTTCTTAGCATGGCATCCAGGACTCTGCAGAATCTTGCCCCAGCTTTCCTTGCCAATCCCAACTTCTGCTATCTCTCCTCAGACCCGCTGGGCTCTAGTTACATGGAACTATAGTTATTCCCCTGAAAATGTTATGCATTTTCACACCTCTGTGACTACTTTGCATATACTATTTCCTCTGTCTGGAGTGCACCCCCTGCCACTTCTCTTTGAACTCCTACTCATTCCTCAAGACCCTGTTCAAAAGTCAGAGGCCTCTTCAAAGCTTGCTTGACTCCCCAGACAGGATTGGTTGCTCTGTGCTCCAAGGCATAGGGTTCCCTTTCCTGGCTCATCACTCAGTAAGTACTTATTAGGATTTGCATGTTTATCTTACTCTAGTCGCTCCTTCAGGGCAAGGACTATGTCATTCACCTTTGTAAATCCAGTGCAGGGCCCCAATAATTCCTCAGGCAATATCTGTGTAAGAATGAACACCCAATACCGTTTCTGCTGGATTTGTGGTATTTTTGAGTGGCATTAAGAGAACACTTCTGTCACCATGGGTCTCCCTGGCCCATAGTGCCATCTCTCCAGACAAAGGTAATATATTTGTGAATCTGAATATTCACACAGCATCAGTACAGCAATCCTCAGGTAATTTTACATCTGATTTTATTTTATACATTAACTCTCTGGGTGATTATTATAGTTACCATCATAAGATGAAGAGACTGAGATGTCAGGTGATTAACATTGTGTTCAAGGTTAGAGTACCTACAGAGCAAAGCTGGGACTTAAACCCTGGTATTCTGGCTGCAAGATCCACAAGACCTCTGCCTATACCAGAGATTCTCAGTAAATGGTCTTTGAATCAGAGCAGCATCATCTTGGATCTTGTTGCAAATGCAAATTATTGGGCCCTGCCCTAACCTACTGAATCAGAAACTCCTGCGATGGGCCCAGCAGTCTGTTTTCACCAGCCCTGCAGGTGATTCTGTTACATTTTTCAAGTTCAAGAACCCTGGCCTACACTATAACTGTGCCAGCAGCCCAGAGCTGGAGCCAGAGGAGGGCGCTCCAAGGCAAACTTTCACCTCAAAGCAGTCGCGGCAGCTGGGATAGGGCAAGTAGCAGTCAGGGTAGAAGGTAAGAAAAGGCAAGGACTGAGTTAGGAGACAGAGTTCTAATCCCACCAGCTCTGCAATTATTAGTTGAGTGATTCTGAGCACTTCTCTGGGTCTCAGTTTTCTCATCTGTACAATGAGGATGTTGACTAGCTGATCTCAAATTTATGTTCTTTATGTTCTGTTATTCAGCTCTCCTTCTTTGGAATAATATGTTGTCTATGTTAGGAATGGAACGAAGACAGAGTATGAGTGCTCATTTTTAATGGATTTTTCCCATACTTGGAAATCAACAGCCCCAAATTCCAAATGCTTGGACTAGCTACCTTCTCCTCCTTAGGGGCAGAAAGTTCAGAGCAAACATTTGAGTCGACTCATGAAACTTCATTAGGCGAAAAAATAGAAAACTGTCTGATGGTATTGGTTTGGAGCCCTTCCACTGAGACTCCTCCACATGGGCCTTCCCCCCTCGCTGATCCCTCTCCTGTTACCTGCTTCCCCACTGTGACTCTCCCATACCCTCTTGCTCACAGGACCATCTCCCTGTTCCGCTAGTGAGCCTGTGTACATTTCCTACCCCTTTTCATGGGGCTGCCCAACTCATAGGCTCTCACTTACCCAACTTTTTTGAGGAAGGTGAGGTATGATGTGTCAGGGTGACTTACTAGGTGTGCCAGGGACTCGATGGCCCAAGGTGGAGTCCTATGGTCACGCTGAAGCCCTATCTTCCTGGTTTCCTATGGACCTGAGGGCCTTCCCTGGAGCCCCCCCCATAGTGGATGGGCTGGGCCCATAGGTACCACATGGTACTTGGTGGGGCCCAGTATTTACTGGCAACTGGAAAACCTTTATACATCAGGATGAAAAAAGGAAGATTGTTTCTTGCCCCTTTGAGATGATTATGAAAATTTGAGACAAGTAATTGTACTGTAAAAGTAGAACCCTGAATCAGAGAGGTGGGTAGTCAGCAAGAGTGCATGATTGAACTCTCAAGTCTGGGGGGCTATGAGAAGGTGGGCAATTTTAAAAACCAGCCAAATAGTATGTCACCTTTGGCATAATCACATGTGCCAGATAAATGGCCTGAGTGTCAGTATCACACTCAGACTTTCAGTGTGAGTTTTCCAGAGTCCAGGAAAAGCTTAAAATGCAGGATGTCAGGTGTTGCCAAGTCCTTAGGTTAAAAGCCAAAGAAGGTGATTATTAAACAGGGCCCCAGAAAGGACAGGAGCTTACTGAGGCTGTACTCCTCGGCTGCAGGTAGCTCAGTGAAGCTGGATCCCTCCTAGATTGGGCATCAGTGGAATCATGCAGGTTAGTAAAGAATACGTATATTCTCCAAACTCACCAAGTATACATGAAGTATTTTTGGTTTTTATATGTTAATTGTGCCTAAGTGTTTTTTTTTTTTTAAAGAATGTGTGTGAATTTGTGTGCAGTTCTAATGTACCCTTTAAATCAGCACACCTCGTCAGTAGTGGCTGATTTCCACTCAATTCCCTTGAGTCCCGTGTGAACACTTTCTGTGGATGGCTACTCCTTTCCACTCCATTCTGAGCCCTGTCAAAGGGGCCCTGATAGTTGAAGTGCAATCTGGAAACTGCCAGTCTGCCTCAGTGGTCCTGGCACCTCCCAGGATCCAGGGGGCTTGAGGGCCTGGGCAGATCCAGGCATAGTGTCATCTCACTGGGACTGCTTCAGAATGGGTCCCTCCTCTCTATCACAATCTGTTCCTGCCCCAACTCAGCCTGATGTTGGCCTGTTCTCCTGTGAGATCTCCCTCTCCTCCTCTTCTGCATATGTTCAGAAGGTGTGTCAGCTTCACTCTTTAGAATCTTCTAAGCATCCTACTTGCCAGCTTATGTGACTTCTGAACATTCATTTCTGGTGCTGTCTTCCATCCGCAGGTTGGCCAAGTCGGAACACCGTGGTTCTTTAGCTGTTCCTGAAGTGGTGCTGGAGCAAGGAGGTGTGGGCCAGAGTCGGAATAAGCTGATGCAATCTAGCTGTGTGGGCCCCCTTCCACCCACTCCACCCTTCCCCCTGCAAATTATGTTACTTCCCTGGGCCTCACTTTTATCATCTGTCAAAGGAAAATGTTGATTCAGATGCCCTCTCAGGTTCTCCTGCTCTAACATTCTGAAATCCTGGAGCCCAACCTGCCTAAAACAGAAGGCTCCGATCTGAGGTCCTGCCCATGACCCCACCCATGCCCAAGTGGAGCTGGAAGGGAGCACATGCAGTGTCAGGACAGTGGGGAGGACTCTGGGCCAGTTGAGCACTTGCCTTTCATGGACTAAAGTTTAAGGAGCGCCTGTTGGGTGGGACCTGGCTGGAAGGAATGAGCCAGCCTCCCCCAGATTTCCCCCTGCCTGAGTGCTTGCCTCATAGACTGTTACTTCACCCTCCTTACCACTTCCCAGGGCGGGGAGGGGAAGGGCAGATGGGCAGAAGCTGATGCAATAGAAGACAGGTGCAAGCCTGTGTGGTTCTTCGAAGACAGAGCAAAGGTCAGCTGGGCCGGCCCACCTAGGCTGCAACTGCAGAGTTTCTCCCTTCCTTCCCTTCCTTCCTTCCTTCCTTCCTTCCTTCTTTCCTTCCTTCCTTCCTTCCTTCCTTCCTTCCTTCCTTCCTTCCTTCCTTCCTTCCTATATATATTTTTTTGGAGTTTGATTTGCCAACATTTAGCATAACACCCAGTGCTCATCCCGCCAAGTGCCCCTCTCAGTGCCCATCACCCAGTCACCCCATCCCCCTGCCCACCTCCCTTTCCACTACACCTTGTTCGTTTCCCAGAGTTAGGAGTCTCTCATGTTCTGTCTCCCTCTCTGATTTTTCCCATCCATTTTCTCTCCTTTCCCCTTTATTCCCTTTCACTATTTTAATATTCCCCAAATGAATGAGACCATATAATGTTTGTCCTTCTCCGACTGACTTACTTCACTCAGCATAATACCCTCCAGTTCCATCCACATTGAAGCAGATGGTGGGTATTCGTCGTTTCTAATGGCTGAGTAATATTCCAGTGTATACATAGACCACAGCTTCTTTATACATTCATATTTCGATGGACACCGAGGCTCCTTCTTCAACCTTGACTCTCTCTTGGAATGGAGTTTACTCTCTGGTGTCAGAGCCAATAGTTGATACTATTGGTTAGAGTCTCTTCACATCCATTCACTTGTGGTGTTCTAACCTGCAGAGAACATCCTTGCCTGCTAGTACACACACACACACACACGCACACACACACACACATGCACACACGCACACACACATGCACCTGCCTGGTGGGGGCATCCGGAAGTGAGATAGTTGTTCTGAGTATGTGCTCCCATTGCTCTTCTGAGAAAGTAGGGTCAGTCAGAAGGATGAGAGAGTGTCAGAAGATCTGGAAAATTCCTATGTAGCCAAAGTATCAAAATAGGCCTAGGCAATGCCATTTCTATTCAAGACCCTATGTATCAAATAAATGAGACTCTGAGCTACTTGCCTATCTCCCAGGGATCTGCATGCCTTGGACACAATATAACTCTTTTAATCTTTAATTTTTTTTTTAATTTTTATTTATTTATGATAGTCACAGAGAGAGAGAGAGAGAGAGAGGCAGAGACACAGGCAGAGGGAGAAGCAGGCTCCATGCACCGGGAGCCCGATGTGGGATTCGATCCCGGGTCTCCAGGATCGTGCCCTGGGCCAAAGGCAAGCGCTAAACCGCTGCACCACCCAGGGATCCCCATCTTTTAATCTTTAAAATTAAAACAAAGTCTGCAAGGGGAAAAAAAACAAGGTGCATCAAATCCTTTATCAAGTCCTTGACAGAAGGAAAAATTACTAAATATTACACTCAAACTAGCTTGATAATGAGTAACTATAGTTTCATGATAAATGAAAATAAAAGAACATTGTCTTACTAAACTCAGCTTCAAGGCTGCACATTCTGCTCACTAGGCTCAAGAAGTATAGTCTAAGTACATTTAGGCCTTATGTGACTCATAATCATCATAATTTACTTTGCATTTATAATGTGCCAGACATTGTGCTGAGCAATATACATGAATTCTCACATATTATCCTCAAATCCTAGGAGTTGGAGTCTATTATCATCCCTTTTTACAGGTACAGAAATTGAGGCACAGATACTTAAGTAACTTTGCTTAAGGACACAGAGCTGTTAAGCGGTTGAGATGTTAATCTGGTTCCCCTGACTCTGAGCTGTTTTTTTCTTCTTCTCATAAGCATCTGGAAAACTTACCTATGCAAATAAAGGATTTAAGTGAGATAGAATCCTTCAAATTATAAAAGGATTCCCCAAAATGTTCTCTAAATTCCAAATTCCCCTATAACTTCAGTCAATAAAATCCACAACTTTATTTTCTAGGAGCTTATTTTATTTCCATATTTTAAGGAACATAGTTTTTGAATATAACAGACTTTAGCTCTTTGGGGGTCACTACCAAACTTCTCATCAAATTAGTTAATTCCAATATGATTAATGCTGGTAACAGTTGATTTATTTTCTAATGGGTATTGAGTAACTGAATTTAGAAAGGAGCTTTGGCAAGGTAGTTTATAATTTAAGTATGAATTTTATAATTATACATTTGTATATCTTCACACATAATCAAATTTAATCAAATAAATAACCTGAAAGAGTGAAATTATGGCGTTATCACAGTGTAGCAGGAGTTGGGGGCTTTCTTCTTGAATCAGCCATCAACTTGATTTATAGATGTTTTATCTCATTAACCTTTATGTCATAGAGCTAATTGGTGATGCTGGGAACTGCAAAACACAGTTTTGCAGCCATGTAGCTCTTTCACTCCATTGTGTACCAAATTAAACTGGACCCAATTATTCTGAATCATAGAAGCCATCTCTGGAAAAACTTTGCCTCCTTTATTTCAAATGGTTTACTGGAATGAGAAACAAACTTGATGTAAACCATGTTTTTTCTCTTTTGGTCACACACTATTTTATATCAAAACCTTCTGAGTCCTTCAAAAGCTCTTCCCAGAGAGGCAAACATATGCAGATTGTTCTGACCTATCCCTGTTTGGGTAAAGTTGTCCTGGGACCCCATGGTGGGTCCTGAGGATTTTACTGATGGCCTTGCATGTGCTGATGGGCATCAAGGCAGCTATACCTTGAAGGTATAGCTCCCTTCAAGGCAACTCCATTTGAAGGGCTACCATCATAAGGATGGAGAAAGTTCCTCAGGTTCTCACAGTGCTCTCAACATTTTTTTGCTCCTGTTCCCCATTTTTACTTTTGGGATTGAGCCCGGGAGGCACAGGTACTTACAGCCTTTCTCCCCCACTAGCCTTCTTTGAGAGGATTCAGAGCTGCTTGGCCTCCCATTCTTGTGGCTGGATTAAGGTGATGGCTAGGATGGATGGACAATGAGAATCCATAGGCTGTATTGATTTATACAGGAAAAAGTATGAAGCTACTTTCTGGAGAGAGAATGCACTGGGTGTAGCTCTCAAGTGGGATTTTGAGTGAGAAAAATGGCCACTTCTTCAAGAAGCTTAGCAAAGATTTATGCTTTAAGGCATTTGGAGTTCAACTTGTGTTTCTTTTTAAAATATTTATTTATGAGAGAAAGTACACAAGTAGGGGGGAGGGGTAGAGAGAGAGGGAGAGAGAGAATCTCAAGCAAGCTCCACACTGAGCTCAGAGACTGACTTGAGGCTTAATCTCATGACCATGAGATCACAACCTGAGCCAAAATCAAGAGTCAGCCACCTAACTGACTGAACCACCCAGGTGCCCCAACTTGTGTTTCTTTTGAATACACATGAAGATGGACCTTCATCAGGGAGGAAGAAGGCTCAGGTTTATTCAAATTACATTTCAAGTCATTTTCTGAGAGTGGAAACTGGTTTGAGTAGAAAAATCCAAGACAGTGGCTTACAGTGGGGTTTTCTGAATTTGCATGGGCTTAGAACAGGACTGTGAAGTGTGGGAAGTTGTAAGAGAGGGGCCTGTGGGAAGATATATTATCAGGTGGAGGCCCTTCACCTTCCTTAGATTTGTGAGTGAAGCTGAGGTTTCCTTTGGGAGTGATTTCACATGAAGAGTAAACCTCAGACTTAGTAGTAGTAAGTAGTAAGTAGTAGTAGTAAGGTGACACCAAATGTCAATTTCTTTTCTTGGTTTAGTTTAAAAATGGACTGGATTGTTAACATACAGAAGAATTTTTCTGTGGGTTCTTGCTCCTTAAATGCCAAACTGATGTTCTAATGCCATTTGACATGTCTCTTGGGTGAATGACTCAACCCCAACCTCATGGACCCTCCACAGGCTCTCCTTCCCTCAGGGGTGCAGGTGTGTCCCCACCTCAGTTGGAGGCCAGGAAACTAACCACAATCTCCTGGCTCTGAGACTGGAGGCTCCTGCCTTGGAGGCAAAAGAGGGTGTGAAACACAGGCAGGCAGGATCCCAAACCACAGAAGCTCAAGTTAGGTCATCTTTGTGAACATGACAACTTGCTATCTTTCTCAGTCAACAACAACAACAAAAAACACATAGACTCATTAAAAAATGGCTTGGAAAGACAGAATTTGCATGACTTTGGTGACTTGCCATTGAGCGCTATTCCAAAGCAACAGAGAACTAATTAGCCAGTCCTTTTCACGAGCCAAGAAAAGTGCATTGGTACATTCATACCAGTTTGTTGCAGGGACCGTTGAGTACCAGAGTTTAAATCACTTGTCTGGTAGCCAGTGAGTGCAATGTCTGATTTCTTGTTCCCTCTTCATATGTACCCAGCAACTTGGGGGACTCTGTGCTCTAGGGGAACTATTTCAAAGCCCTTGGAGAGGTTGCAGAGACACTCATGGAATTGTCCCTCTGTAGGACTGGGCTCATTGAGGCAGTTAGAAATTAGGTTGAAGATCAGGTTAGTTAGGAGATAGCAGTGATGGAAAATTATTCTTCTTCTGAAAATAGTTATTCATGGGAACTTTGCCATGACTGGTATGGCCATTAATATGGTCATTTCACTTTGCCTTAAACATGGGATCCAGTCCAGGGTGAAGGGAGATGAACCCTTAGGAATGCACAATGACTATTTACCCAGTTTACTTGTGGGAATCAACCAAATGAAGTGACTTGAGAAAAACAACACTGCTTTAAAAAGCATTCTCCTGTATTCACAGTATATTTAGAATAATCATTAGGAAATAGGGGCTGGTATTTTGAGGAATCTATCAAAAATCTTCAGCCCAATTTGTTGCTAGGGCAGAGTAAGAATAAATTTACTTCACTGAAATCCTAACTGCTACTGTCAGGGTTAACCAGAAAGTCTGGATAATGCTACACATAGAAAATACAAACACACTAAAAAAAAAAAAAAAAGAAAAGAAAAAAAAAGAAAAAGAACAAACAGAAATGTTTTCTTTTCTAGACTGGCACCCCTGAAGACTAGGAATAATAATCATTTCAAATATGAGTTATTAATACATTCCTCTAAGGCCAGTTAATAACAAATACTGTTTGTTCTTTGTAGGATTTAACATTTGCCCAAACTACTTATAGCACATGGAATTTGGTCTTAACCCACAGAGCCACACTGGTTGCCTTTGACCCTGGCATGTATCTTATTGACATCTATTTTGAGCAGAGGAAATAGAGTAATAGAGTTGATGGTGAGTGTACTTAATTCTTCCCATGACAAACGTGTTTCAGGCAGCTTCATGGAATTACTCCTACTGGGCCTGGGGTTTCTCTGGCTACCTACCTCCCCACTGGTTGGTTCAGTCCCTGATTCCTATAGCAGATCTACTTAAGAAGGCTGGTGTATTTTCCTGGTTGCACTATTCTGTAGCCTTTTAATTGCCTCAGATGAGACGACTTAACATGCTCTTGTCTGCTGTGGCCAGAGATCTGCTCTGGGACAGCTTCAGAACCAATCTTTCCTGGGCAGAGGGCCAGACAGACCTTGGCCCTAGTAGTTAGCATCAAGTAATGGTGGTTCCTGCCTCCACTCTGGCCCTTGCCTAACTCCAGAAACTGGACTCTTACATTGTCCATTTACTTTATAAATATTGATTGACACCGCTCTGTGCCAGACCCACAAGCATGGCAGTAATTAAAACAGATGGAAATCCCTGCCCCTCTGACTGTTTTTTTGTTTTTAAGATTTTATTCATTTATTCATGAGAGACGGAGAGAGAGAGAGAGAGAGGCAGGCTCCATACAGGGAGACTGATGTGGGACTGGATCCTGGGTCTCCAGGATCACGCCCTGGGCCAAAGGCAGGTGCTAAACCACTGAGCCATTCAGGGATCCCACCCCCTCTGACTTCTACTTCAGTTTAAGAAACTGAGTCTTGTTCTACCATTATTATCCCAAATTTCAATTGTGGTTCCCTGGTCAGTAAGGCACTTCTAGAATAGATTTCTCAAGCTTTAATGTGCATGCAAATCACCTGGGGGATCTTGTTAAAATGCAGATTCTGATTCAGTCAGTCTTGGGTGGGGCCTGAGATTCTGCACATTTAACAAGCTCCCAAATGTTACTGCTAGGAAGCTGCTTAGCTTACGCTTTGAGTGGCAAGGAGGTACAGCTAGCAGTCTCAGCACCATCTACAAATTTGTTAGAAATGCAGACCTTCAGGCCTTGCTTCAGACCTATTGGCTCAGAATCTGCCCTTTAACAAGATCCCCAGGAGCTGAGAAACAATAGTTTAGAACAATGACTCCCAAAGCACATGCAACATCAGAAGCTACAGGTGACAGTTATAAAATACCTGTGGGTCTCGTTCGCCCATCTACCGAGTTGTATTACCTGGTAAGGTAGTGAACAACCCAGGCGATTCTGATGGATACCAAGTTTGAAACCTCCAAAGCATTTTCAGAGCTCAAATTTCCGAGCTTCATGGGACTTCACAATGGAAACAACTTTAGAGATGACCTGATGATAATCATCTGAGATCGTGTGCTCCTCTGAGGTTATCCTCACATAAGTCCCAGATAAGAAACTGAGGCCAGGGTTTGCCTGGGTGGCTCAGTGGCTGGGTATCTGCCTTTGAATCGGGGTGTGATCCCAGGGTCCTAGAATCGAGTCCTGCATTGGGCTCCTTGCCAGGAGCCTGCTTCTCCCTCTATGTCTCTGCCTCTCTCTGTGTGTCTCTCATGAATAAATAAAATAAAAATCTAAAAAAAAAAAAAAAAGAAAAGAAAAAGAAACTTGCCCAGGGTCCCATGGTTATAAATGGCAGAGTCTGACCTCCAGCACACTTGAAGTTCTCTTCCTACCACCACCCTGCTTCCTATCCATGGAGGGAATGACTTTTTTTTTTAAGATTTTATTTATTTATGCATGAAACACACACACAGAGAGAGAGAGAGAGAGAGAGAGAGAGAGAGGCAGAGACACAGGTAGAGGGAGAAGCAAGCTCCATGCAGGGATCCTGATGTGGGACTCGATCCCGGGTCTCCAGGATCCCACCCTGGGCTGAAGGCGGCAGAATGCCTCTTCTTGACCATGACCCAAACCTTTCCCTCCTCCAGCAGCCAGTTTCAGCCCATTACCTCTAATTCTCCATACCTGCATAGGTGCTTTACTGCCATCCTCTCCCCACCCACATCACCCATCAACTAAACTACACATTTAATTTGTTGACTTTCCCCAAAGACTGTTACTGTCAGCCTTTTGAACTTTTTTTTTTTTTTTTTTTTTTTTTTTTTTTTTATGATAGGCACACAGTGAGAGAGAGAGAGGCAGAGACACAGGCAGAGGGAGAAGCAGGCTCCATGCACCGGGAGCCCGATGTGGGATTCGATCCCGGGTCTCCAGGATCGCGCCCTGGGCCAAAGGCAGGCGCCAAACCGCTGCGCCACCCAGGGATCCCTGTCAGCCTTTTGATAATGTTTGCAGTCCTTCTTGGGGACAGGTGGGAAGGGTGTTGTCCTCTGGACTTCCATCCATCTTTCATGAAGGCAGCTAAACTTTCTGCTCTTTGTCTTCCATTTCAGCATCTCTGAGAAGTGTTCTGCAGCTTTTTTGGATGTATGTGAACACCTCCTCTTTGCTTACAGCTTCAAGACTTCATCAGTCTTTCAGATTGGGCACTTTCTCCCCTCCACCCTGCTCAGGGAGGTGCTGCTCACTATGCGAAGTTAAATGGACACCCTTGGAGCTTATGGTCTAAGATTGGGGACCTGGCTCGGCGTCCACATACTCCAGCATAGTACTTTTCAATCTTGATTGTACATTAGAATCTCTTAGGAAGCTGAAAAAACTCGATGTGTGGACAGCACTCAGATTGATTAAATTAAAAACTCAGGGTGGGAGGTAGGAACCAGTAGTTTATAAAGCTCCCCAGGTGATTCCAATGTACAACCAAGGTTGAGGGCCACTGGAAAGTCCAGGTAAAATTGTTTCTAGACCAGTATATGCGCATTTCCTGGAAAAGCTAAGCCATACCAACCAGGACCTAAGCAGAATACACCTTAGATGATTCCAAAGAGGTCAGAGACCAGAAAATAAAAGAAAAAGAACAGAACAAAATAAAACAAAAGGATCACTAAAGTGAAAAACAAATTTTAAAACAAAGTAGTAAAAATAAAAATAAACTTTTTAGCAGATTCTCAAAGATGTCTATGGCACCTTCCTCCTTCCCTTTCCCCACTTCAGAAAAGGCTCAGTGACCGGTCTAAGATAATAAGTAGGAAGAACTTACCAATTGTCAAGGAAACGCCAAATACATGTGTTAATTTAAATAAATCTGCATTAATATACAGAGCAGAGAAAGTCCCTATTGTTGCTTCATAAATGAAGAGGACATTGGGAGTGTTCTGGTTGGTGGGATGAGAGAGTCCTTACCTCTCCCAATTAGCCAGGCATACCATGTGATTTCAGATGCTGCCAATCTAGGGGTCTGATTGCATCACTTAACTCCCCCACTGCCACAGAACCAGACCCTGACTCCCAACCACAATATCCTAGTTCCTTCGTGACCTAGCTCCAGCCATCCTTTCTAGCTCCTCTCCCTCACTTCTTTAAACACTAAGCTCCAGGAAGATGCTCACTGTCCAGCGTTTAGACATTGTGCTTTTGCTTCTATTCTTTCCCAGGTTCCTTCCATTCTTGGGGTGGACCTGGGTGGGGAGGAAGATTGAAGAGACAGAGGGAATGGCGGATGCATGTTCCCTGAGTACAGAAGGTGCTCAGTTCATATTTGTCAAAGTGAGTAGGGCAGCCACCTTAGGAGCTCTTGCCTGCAGGGTTAGAGGGATGATGTGCAGAGATTCAGAAGCTCTGGCCTTCAGGGGACTTAAATGCCAGTTCGGGGAAGCAAACCAATGAGGAGTGCAGGGAAGTATAATAGGGGTGGAAGGGTGAGTGGAGGGTGAGGAGAGACTTCATCCAGAAAGGGACGAATACTTAGCAGGCCCCAGTGAAGAGAGATGGGACTGAATTAGGAGGTCAAGGCTAGATTATGGAAGGCATTGAGGGCCAACCTGAGGACACCCACCACACAGATTTGAACCCAGCTGGTGCCCCCTGGGCTTGCCAGCCTTTAGTCTCACTCCCTCAGGAAGCCTTTGCTGTAATACCAAGCTGTGGAGGGATAGGGCCTAATTCTGAAGCTGTCTCATCTGCCTGGAGGTGTCTGTACTTGGGAAGGTGCCAGCATTGTGCAGGGAGCCCCAGCCTTCTCCTGCAGAGTCTCCCTCCCTACACTGCCCATGTTCCCAGGCCCCTGGAATAAGTCAGGGAGCCAGAATCACTGACCCCGTAGATAAGAATTGTGACTGTACTTCCCAACCATAAGTCAGGTGGGACATAGGTATGACAGTAAGTTGGACAATGGGATTTCTTGGAACAGTAGAGGAGGAGGGGAATAGCTTCTAGATCTTGGTTTTGAATTCCAGCGCTAAGTGCTAGGAATGCAGTGTTCAGCAATGTAACACAGGCACTGTCTAAAACTCTGCAAAAGTATATGTTCAATAAATGTTCTCCTCCATCTGCTTTCCTGGACTGAGAATCCAGGCTAAATAGCTGTACTTTTCCCCAACTCGGCACATCCCTTCCAAAGAGATGGGTGCCCCTCCCCTAAGGCCTTCATCCCTTCCACTTGGGCTGCCAGGATTCTCTAATTATTCTACACTTTAATAAGGCACAGAGGGCTCATTATGTAGATTCAGGCAAAAAAACCCCACCCACCCAAAAACCCACCCCCAAACCCAAATCATGAATTGCATCTGTATTAATAAACATTTTAATTAATATTATCAACTGCCAACAGAGTGTTACATGTAGATAACAGGTGGATGCAGGTTGAAGTAATGAGACTAGAAAGCCACTGCTTCCTTTCTACTCCATTCAGGAATTTCAAGAAATAGTTCATTTGCTATCTCTTTTTATTTATTTATATATATTTTTAATTTTTTAAGTGGGTTCCATGGTCAGTGCAAAACCCAATGTGGGGCTCAAGCTCATGACCATGAGATCAAGACCTAAGCACAGATCAAGAGTCAGACACTCAACTGCCTGAGCTACCCAGGTGCCCCAATATCTCTCTTTAAAATTTTTTTTTTTATTTAAGTAATCTCTGCAGCCAATGTGGGGCTTGAACTCACAATCCCGAGATCAAGAGCTGCAATCTCTTCCAACTGAACCAGCTAGGTGCCCCACTGCTATCTCTTTTTAAAAACAAGCTTGTAGGAAGGAGCAAGCTTGGGTGGGTGGCTTAGTCAATTAAGTGTCCGACTCTTGATTTCAGCTCAGGTTGTGATCTCAGGGCCCTGAGTTTAGGATCGTGAGATTGAGCCCCACATCAGGCTTCACGCTGGGCATGGAGCCTGCTTAAGATTCTCTTTCACCCTCTGCCCCTCCTGGCTCAGTGCACATTCTCTAAGAAAAAACCCCCAAACTCCCACAAGCTTATAAATTCTCCTGAATGCTAAAACTATTGGTATACCCTTAATATTGTTTGCTATTTAAACATATTTATTAATTAAAATTTGTATGGTACCTCTCATCTCAGACTCATTTATTCGTTCATTCATCAGATTGTCAATAGATGTGGTAGGCACTGTATTAGGCTCCAGGATACAGCAGTAAGTGTATAAGACTTAGTTCGTTCCTGATCTCAGGAAGTCTACATTGTGGTGAGCAAGACAGATAATAAGGAAATCAACAAGTACAAAATAGTAAATGGTGAGAAGTGCTATAGGAAAACATAAAGTGAGGTAAGGAGAATAGGGAGTGTGTGTGTGTATTGCTTTCCTTCTGTGGCCAGGGAAGGCTTCACTGAGTGGGTATTTGATTGACAGAATTTAGAGATTGATTACATATAAGGCATGAGAGAAAGAGGAATTAAGTTGGCTCCTGGGCTTTTTACTTGAACAACTGGAAAAATGAAATTGCCATACACTGATACAGGGGAAGCCTTAGGGTTACAGAGCAGGTTTGGGAATTTGATTTTGGACATAAGATGTCAGTAGGCAGTTAAATATGCAATCTGGAATCCAGAGGAAAGGTTAAGACTGGAGATATAAATTTGAAAACTTCAGCCCCTAGCTTTTCAAAACCCAAACTCAGGTGTGACCACTAAGGGAATGAGTGGACAGAGATGAGATCCAAAGACTGAGCTCCTGGCATGCCTCCATTGAGGGGTGGGTGAGGTGAAAACAGAGAAAGAACTGCTGATGAGGAAGGAGGAGAACCAAGAAAGTGGACACCTGGACACCAGGTGAAGAAAGTTTTTCAAGGAGGAGTGGAGGAACCGTGTAAAATAAAACTGATAGATACTGAGTAACATAATGCTGGAGAATTGACCATGGGACTTGGTACTGTAGGGATCACTGGGGCCCTCATTAGAGTGGCTTCTGTAGAGAGGAGGAAGGAGGGGAGGCAAAAGTTTGATGTCAAATTATGACAGAGAGAGAGAGATGTTGTCTTAGTCCATTGATTAGATACTGTTTTGGAAGAAATCAGCTATAAAAGACAATTTGAATATGGACTAGACATTAGGAAATTATTGTTAATTTTTGTAGGAGAGAAAGTAGTATAGTTATAATCTTAGTCTTGACAGATACCTACTTAAATGTGTAGGGGTGAAGGGTTATGATTTCTGCAATTTACTTTCATATAGCTTAGCAAAAAAACATATAAAATATACTTATTTATTCAGTATACATAGCAGAATGTTAACATTTGTAGAACTGGGTATATGGTGTCTTCATTGCACTATCCTTTCAACTTTTTGATATGCTTGAAATGCTTCTTTATAGAAAACTTGGGGAAAATACAGGGTCTGAAACTCATTGGTGGCAAATGGATTTTTAAAAAGACAGCAGGTGCCTCTGATATAACATCAGGGATGAGAATCACTGATCCAATGCTCCACTGAACATGAAACTGAGGTGTGAATAGCTGACTTTCCAAAGGACAGAACAAAGGCTAAAATGCATGTTTCTTGGCTTCCAGTCCTGGGTTCCTTTCTTATATATCCTCTAAAGGGATTTCCTAGATAAGAAACCTGACCTTGAACACCTAAAACTCTGTCAGCAGATGAACTGCACAAGGTAAGGAAGGATTTGGGCGCTTAGAGGGCACTCAATTGTTAGAGTCAGGTTATTAAAAGATTGAAAATCATTAGATGGTGATAAAAACCTATAAGGTACTAAAAGGCAAGGACAGCTGCAATTTATTTTTATTTTTATTTTTTAGAGATTTTATTTATTTATTTGAGAGAGCGAGACTGCACACATGCACAGCAGGGAGGGGTAGAGGAAGAGGGAGAGGGAGATGCAGACTCCTTGAGGAGCAGGGAACCTGATGCAGGCCTCCATCCTAGGACTCTGGGATCATGACTGGACACTTAACTGACTGAGCCACCCAGGTGACCCAGGGACAGTCCTAATTTAAAAAAAAAAAAAAGGAATAGAAGAACTAAATTTTATTTTTAATTTTTCCCAAGATTTTATTTATTTGAGAGTTAAGGGGGTGAGAGTGGGAGAGAGAGAGAGAGAGAGCATAAGCAGAGGGGAGGGGCAAAGGGAGAGGGAGAAGCAAACTCCCTGCTGAGCAGGGAGCTCCATGCAGGGCTCTATCTGGGAATCCTGGGATCATGACCTGAGCTGAAGGTAGATGCTCAACCAGCTGAGCCACCCAGGTGCCCCATGAAGAGCTACATTTTCTTTCGAATAATTTTATTACTTTTTGTGAAGAGAATCCATGAGATTGAATTTTATTTCACGTTTGTAAGATTTAATATACAGACAAAATCACAGATTAGGAAAAAAATCCAGAAGTCCTGATTATTGGGAAATGAGGTTACAGATGCTCTTGGTGTTGAAAGAGCCCAGGTTCCTTGCAGAGAGACGTGAAGAATTGAAGATGCAAATTAGTAGTAGGTCCCAACGTCTAGTGGGAAAGGCATGAGTCTCCATACAAGCCCTGTGTTGGAATTCTGACTCTGCCATTTACTAGTTTTGTGACACTGAACAAGTTACGTGAAGACCCCAAACCTGTTGTCCAGCCCCTCTTGGAGGTACTGTAGCAGGTGCAGCAGGTGCTCGGATACAGCAGTTAACAGAAGATGCTCAAGGTGGTGCCCTCTTAGAAATCCAACAGATTAAGGAATGGGGGGTCTTCAGGTGGGAGTTCTAACTCTAAAGAGACTGAGAGCAGCTCTTAACCAGGTGGAGATGAAATTGGTTGGGGAGAGGCAAACGAAGGAAACTTTTTTTTTTTTTTTTAGATTTTATTTATTTATTCATGAGAGAGACAGAGGCAGAGACACAGGCAGAGGGAGAAGCAGGTCCTCGAGGGGAACCTGATGTGGGACTCGACCTCAGGACCCCAGGTTCATGTCCTGAGCCAAAGGCAGATGCTCCACCACTGAGCCACCCAGGCGTCCCCAAAGGAAACATTTTAAGGAAATACAGGGGGGACCTGATAGCCTGGAGCAGCTGAGAAACACAGTTCCTATGGCTTTAAAGCAGGTGGTGGCGATTATTTAATGAAACAAGTGTGTAAGGACCTAACTCTGACCCAGAAGTAAGAGGAAGGGCCTAGGGCGCGGACCTGAGCGCTTTTAAACTCATTCTCTGGTAGGGAAGGGGATTCCAACCTCCAACCCCACTGGAGTAAGACGCCGGGCCTGCAACGAACTCAAGCCACCGGTGGGGGAGGGCCTGAAGATTTATATGGGGGCGTGGCCTCGGGCAGCTCCCGACGTCCTCTTCCGGGACAAGGTGTGTGCCCCGGAAGCAGTTGTTTGTTGAGCGACTTTGGGCCCGTTTCGGAGATCGCGGGGGTGTTGTCACCATGTTCCTGTCCGCGGTCACCTGTGAGTGGGGCTGGAGGCGGCGGCAGGGCCTTCGGCGAGGGCGAGAGGCAGGCGTCGGGACGGTGCGGGGTCGGGGGCACGCGGCGGCCGGGAAGCTGGCGCTGCGACTCTCCAGGCTTTCTGGACTACAACGTCCGGCATGCCCCGCGGCGCGCCTCCCCTTTGGGGGCGGGTGGTACTTGGAGGAGGGGGTCTGCGGCGCTGGTTCTGGGTCCCGTTGGGGTCCGACGCGGGGACTGTAGAGTCTGAACAGCAGGAGCGGGGCGCTTTTCCCCGTCCTCTGTACGGACATGTTGGTACAATCCCTGCATGTCCGAATTGGGGGAAAAACCTCAGAATTTTTAGTTCACTTGCTTCGAACTCTGAAGATGGGGAAATGGCCTGAGCCGGGCAGTGATTTACCCTAAGTCAGAACAGCTGGGCTCTCGGTAGTTTCCCTCCTCCACCTAATATGACGGTGGTTCCAATTAGCGTCGGCTAACTTGTCAAACCAGTGGCTTGTTCCATTGCAAATATTTTGCACTTTAGGAGAGGAACATACGGAGCAGATCTTAGAAAGATTTGGAAAGTAACCGGTCCACCTGAAAAGAGACTGTGCAAAGCATTATATCCAGAATTGTGTTGGTCTTCTTGGATCTTTGTCTTCCTTCTAGAATCCTAGCGGGAGCTCTACAAGCTAGGGAGTAGTTGAATGGCAAGCCATGGCCTACTTCGTTACTTACATATATGTATTACAGACATTTCTATGAACTTTGCATAAAAAAGCTAATAAATTGATATTTTCTTTTCTCTTTCAACCTTTCCTCTCTGCAAAAAAGTTGCCAAGAGCAAGTCAAAGTAAGTAAGGTTTTTCTTTCTTTCTTTCTTTTTTTTTTTTTACTTGTTTATGTTCAATTTGTTTTTCCAGCCACTGCCAGTACTTCCTTAGGTTTAACTAAGCATTTGGTCTGGATTTTCTGAAAGTTGGTTTGAGGATTATTTACTTGGGGAATTGTTTTGGCTCTATGAATTCTTTCAAAAAATATTTTCCCTTCTGCCCAACGACCTACTTAAGTGAGTGTTTAAATAATTGAAGAAGCTCTTGTTGTCTTGTTCCTAAACAAAACATCAGGGTTCCCATGCTCTCTTTTTGGACTACCACCATATTTCTGTGTCCTCAGAGGGAGGACCCAGGGCCATTTGTCTGGATCCCACCCACTACAGGAATCAGGCTGAACAAGCTGTGATTTGATTGAACTACAGTCAGTTTTAATGAGTTTTGTAATCCTTTGCATTCATGGAATGAGCATTTCAAAAATAGCAAAGATGAAAGATTCCACACTATACCAGAGAGACTATAAATACCAAAGTGGCATCTCAAAATAAATTTTGTAGACAATAACTGAAGTAAGATTTTCTGTGTTAAAAATAGGAAAATTCTTTTCCAGGAAAAAAAAAATTGGAAAATTCTAATGCAGCCTTTGCTTACAACCCAAGACACATCACAGATCATAAAACTAGGTATTTTGGATTAAAGTTAATGAAAAACATGTAAGTTAGTGTTTTCTCCAAGATAGCTTTTATTCATATTGCTTTTCCCACAATCCAGTTATTTATGTTAGGGTTTCCCCCTCCAGGTTCTTTAGGAACCTCCCATGCCTTTGGTTTCTTTAGAGTCACTCCCTGCCTCTAATGTTCTTTGTATCCTTCTTGTGACATCTGTCAAATATGTCTTGCCTTATAGACCTTGTCTACACAACTCACCTTCCTTACTGTACTGTTGGTTCCTGGCGGGGGCAGCTATAGCCTTTTAGAACTTTGCAATTCCTGTAGTGCATTCCACAGAGTAAGCACTTAATAAGTATTTGTTAAATCTTTTTGAATGAATGACTAATTATTGTCTTTCTTAATTAGCAAGTGTATGCCTCTTATGTGTGAGGCACTGTGCTAGACATCGAAAAGGAGACAAAGATGTGTAATGTATTGTAGGTGCTACAAATTCTTTTTGGAGTTAGATGAGAAATAAAATAGCATGGTCTACACAGGGAAGCCAGACACATGAAAAAGTAACAGTACAAGGTATTAAAAGGTCTAGTGAGGCAAAACATGAACTTTATTCTTTGGATGACTATAACTTAAAATATGAAGGGGAACAAGGTTTTGCATGTTAGCAGTGTAAAAGTTCCAATCCCTTTATTTTGTCCCTTTCTGACTACTCCTATTGCACATCCTGGAAGAGAGGGCTCTTTCTTGAGATGGCCATCTTCACAATTTCGTGACTGGTCACCTAGCATTACCAATACTTTTGCAAATTCACCCCTCCTGACTTCTGCTCCTTCCAAGAGGTGGGTGTCTGAGTGTTCCCACAATGTGGTTTGATTTTTGTTGTTTGGTTA
The DNA here is from genome assembly GCF_011100685.1 of Canis lupus familiaris. Classification (NCBI taxonomy): domain Eukaryota; kingdom Metazoa; phylum Chordata; class Mammalia; order Carnivora; family Canidae; genus Canis; species Canis lupus. Next base: position 21,814,980 of record NC_049238.1, read on the forward strand.
GTTGATAACCAAGGCACTCTATAATGAAACAAACCTTGGAAATCTGAGCCATTGAAACTGTGGTTTATGGAAAATGTAGGCTGTCTTAGAACTGAATCTTCTTAGGGCTAAGTGATATTCCCACAACTAATACTACTGTACAGAGTTCTCACAATACGCCATCCTCCTGTGACTGACTTTAGTCTATTTCCTCAGCTTGTAATAGCCTCTTTTTAAATCTTAGAACCATTCTGGTGAAAATGCTGAGCCAAGCTGGAACAGGTTACTCCTTCAACACTAAGAGAAGCCGACTACGGGAGAAACTCACTCTCTTACATTATGACCCAATTGGTAAGATTCAGATAAATTACTCCAAAATAAATTCAGATGCTTTCAAGGTCTGCTGCCCTTTCCAGAATGAAGCTTAACATATCTTGGCAGTTTTGCAGCCCCTTTAATTCTGTAGCATTCAGTTAGCAAGTGAGTTTTGAATGTTTACTGTAGTGCCACTTACTGTCCCAGGTGCTGGGATATACCAGGACACATTCAAGCTTAGTCTCCGCACTCGTGGTACTTATAATCTGGTTTGGAAGGGAGAGAAAGAAAGAAGAAAATGATGTTCTTCTCAGTGCTTTGAGAGACACAAACGGGATGCTGAGATACAGCATAAAGTTGGGAAGAGGCAGATTTCACCTCTATTCTATCCTTTAGATAGGTTTCTTTCTGGGAAGGAAACCAGCCATGTAAAAAGTATAGCTGATACTGTTCTGGAAACAAAGAAAAGAGTATCTTCAGAAAGAAAGGAACTATTCTCCTGGGATCATCTGACAGTGGCAAGCAGTTAGGTCAGTCCAGATTTGAATTTAAGAAGTATGGTATCTGTATATTAGTGCTGGAAGATAAGAAAAGTCCTTTTCCATTTTATACCCTCTGCTAAAATGCAATAATAAATGGTAACTTTAAATGGTCTCAGTAAGGGGCACCTGGGTGACTCATTCGGTTAAGTGTCTGCCTTAGGCTCAGGTCATGATGCCAGGGTCTTGGGATTAAGCCCCACATTGGGCTCCTGGCTTAGTAGAAAGTCTGCTTTGCCTTCTTCTCCCCCTGCCTGTGCTTTCTCTTTCTCTCTCTCAATAAATTTTTTTTAAAGGTCTCAGTAGATAGAAGTATTTGTCCAAAAGAGACAAGTGTTCCCAAGGCCAGATTGCCTGCTTACAAACAAAAGACAGCAGCTGATTGCTATTGGTAGGAGCCCAATTTTGTTTTTGGATTTCATGAGCAGATTTATATAAACTAGCAAACAAATTATTTATTTTAAAACTCCAGGCCATTTGTTTCATTTTTGTGTCCTGGATTCTGAACAGTCTCTTTATAATTGCTTCTTAATAAGAACTGTACTGGAGCTTCTGGGTTGGTGACCGTGTAGTGATTGTGGGAGGGTGACCTGCTGGGAAAGGGCATAGAAGCTTTGTGCCCCTTCCCCATACCTTGCCTCTGTGTGTCACTTTTGTCTGGCTCTTCCTGAGTTACTAATCCCTGGTAGCTGCTATCAAGATTTTTCTTCTTCTTTTTAAATCATGCTGTATTATCTTTAATTAAACATAATTCCAGTCACATCACCTGCAGACCATTTTACCCACTGCTCTGGCTGCCAGTCTCTAGTCTCTCTCTCTCAAGCAGTGGTGAGGCAGATACCCTTTCAATGGGGAAAGGAAATGGTTTGTTGCTTTTGCCAATAACAAAAATGTTGGAGAGCCGGGTGGCAAAGCTCTGGTATTGGTATCTTTCACATGAACTACATCAAAAGAACCAGGGTGTCTGTCTGTTGGTAATCACACCAATTCTTCCCAGGTTAGCACCTCCAGTCACCATACACAGATTACCAGTGTCAAACTTGATGAAATCAGTAATCTTTCCAGTCTCCAAATCAGTCTGAATGGTGTCCTTCACCTTGATGAGCTCAAGATTTCACATGGTGTGAGCATCATGGGTCACCAGTTGAGGGATTCCTTTTGTCCCAACAAAGATCTTTCTCAGTTTGCACAACTTCTATTTGACCTCCTCAGGTGTGATGTGATGAATAGCAAAGCATCCCTTGGGGTCATACATCAGATGGATGTCTTGTCAATGCTGGTGACATCCATAAAACCAGCAGGGTAGGTTATATCGGTTCAGACCTTGCCATCAATCTTAATAAAACGCTGCAAACAGATCTTCTTTACCTAATCTCCTGTTAGGGCATACGTAAGTCTGTTCCTTAGGAAAATGATGAGTGGGAGACATTCTCTGAGGTTGTGGGGACCAGTAGATGGATGAGAAGCAAACACACTGGTCAGTTTATCTAGCATCTAGTGCTTTGGAGCTGCACATGCTTCAGATGCTTCTTGAGACCACGAGCCATGGCTATGCTAGGGCACAAAAAGAGAGCAGAATTGAGTTGAATTGTAAGACACCCAATTGGTGATCAGAATTGAACTGGTATCAGAATCCTATTCCCAAAATTAATCTCTTATATAATGAAAGACAGTTACTTAACCTCATAATCAGCTTTTTCATTAACTAAGACCTCATAGACTCTTACTTCTGGCCGAGATGGAATAATAGGAACGGAATTTCCCTTCCCCCCCTGGAAACAACAAAAGGACAATAAAGGCAATAAAAGACAGTGATCCCTAAAAGAAAGGAAACAAACAAGTGCTTTGAATGATCAAAAAAAAAAAAATGGAAAGGTCTGTCTTACCTATACAAATCTCGTATCTTCAGATGTCATGAACACAAGCACCTGTACTCTCCAGGCAATGTCCATTTTGTAGATGAGAAATCTCTTGTCAAGAATCTTGATTAATCAAGGACACACAGCTAAAATATGTTTAAACAAAGATTTGAACTCAAGACTGTCTGACTCCAAAGCCTGGGCCCTAAACTACTCTATGTAGGGACCTGTTAATGAGAGGTTTCACAGGAGGTTAAACCCAGCAGTGCATGATGTCTGGGCAGGCTCTAAGTGTGAATCCTGGCTAACAGCTACATTTTACATTCATAGCCACCTTCAGAGTCTGTACAGAAGGTCTCACAACCACTATTGAACCGTTCATTATGCTGCATTCATTAATGTCTAAGAAAAATAAAAATATCACCTTCAAAATAAGCCCTGTTGTCAGCTTAAAATTGGATAATTTCCATTCTTCAACAAAAGTAAAATTCCCTGCTGTTTTTATGGTGTTAAAATTTTTGGTCATTCTTTATCATAACATAAAAGAGATTCTAGGTTTGTACCTGATGATTGGGAGTCTGAATTTCAGGGTGATACCTCATATGGTAGAAAAATTACTAGAATGATAGAGTATGTGTCTTAGTCCTTTTGGGTTGCTATAACAAAATACCACAGACTAGGTGGCTTATAAACAACAGAAATTTATTTCTCAGAGTTCTGGGCCTGGGAATTTCCAAGATCAAGGTGCCAGCATGGTTGCTTTCTGGTGAAGGCCCTCTTCCTAGTAGCCTGTGGAAGGGCAAGTAGGCATTGTGGAGGTCTTTTATAATGCGTTACTCCTGTTCATGAAAACGTCCTCATGACCAAAGTACTCCCCAGAGGCCCCCACCTCCTAATACCATCCTGTTTGGGGTTAGGATTTCAACATATGCATTTGGGGTAGGGAGACCACAAGTATTCAGACCACAGCAATATGATACTGAGTTGGTGTGGTATTTTTCTCCCTCTGATTTCTTTAGATCAGCTGATGAAAACTCAGAGTGATGAACTTTAAAGTAATTGTTTTTCTAGCATTAAGCTCCCTTAGAGTTTATTTTTAGGAACTTGTCCACTGTTAACAAATGTTACTTGAATAACCTTTTATATTTTCAGTATGAAAATGTATCAGGATTTTCATACTTAGTGTAGAAGTGTTAGGAGCTTATTATTAGATTGATTTTAAGTTTTGAGATTGGGAAAGAACACAACCATGAGCAGTTCTGATCATAAGTTGAAAGTGGGAGAAACAGATTCATATATAAATTTCAAACAAACTGTTAGAGCTTTTCTGATAAGGGATGGTCTAAACCTTGACCGCACAACTTTGTCTTTTCTGAAGAAGAAAATGTTCTGGGACAGTGGACTGCTTGGCTTTCTGCCCACCTCCTGAATACCCTGCAGGCCAGAATGATGATGTTCGCCTTGGGGCCTGCCCCATTGCCCAAGGTACCAAATAGCTTGGCAGTTCTCCCAGCATATATTATTGCAGTGAGTAAATGGTTAGTTTAAGGGTAATGTTTTATTGGTCTACTTTATAAAGGAAACAGAAGAGTTCCCAATTATTTGAGCATTTCATAGCATACTCTGGCTAGAACCAGTTTGTGTCTTTTCAGACTCCTTTTCCTCATATAAAACTAGATGCTCATTTGCAACGAGGAAGGATTAAAGGCTGAGGCGTAAGCTTATTTAACTTTGCTAAATATATGAAGGCTTGGGATCCCTGGGTGGCGCAGCGGTTTGGCGCCTGCCTTTGGCCCAGGGCGCGATTCTGGAGACCCGGGATCGAATCCCACGTCGGGCTCCCTGTGCATGGAGCCTGCTTCTCCCTCTGCCTCTGTCTCTGCCTCTCTCTCTCTGTATGACTATCATAAATAAATAAAAAAAAATTAAAAAAAATATATGAAGGCTTATCGTAAAGAAAATGAAAACTTGTCAGTTTTGATTCCTTGGATGACTAAACAAGACAATATAGACTTTAATTGAAGCAGAATAGATCTAGGTTAGATGTAAGGAAAGAGTTTGACAGATTCATTCTTCTATGAATTAAGCAGCTAATATTTTGACAGAAAATTATGTTTATGATTATGGATAGCAATGTGTCCTTTCAATTCAACTGTATACCTGACAACAATTCTGTGAGGGAGGTGGAGTTATCCCCCTTATAGGGAAGCAAGCTGAAAGCCGAGCATTTTGAGAAATTTGCCCAAAGACTCATAGCAGATATAAATGTAGAGCCCAGGTTTATTTATTTATTTATTTTAAATTTTTATTTATTTATGATAGTCAAAGAGAGAGAGAGACACAGAGAGAGGCAGAGACACAGGCAGAGGGAGAAGGAGGCTCCATGTACCGGGAGCCCGACGTGGGATTCAATCCCGGGTCTCCAGGATTGTGCCCTGGGCCAAAGGCAGGCGCTAAACCGCTGCGCCGCCCAGGTTTAAACCCAGTTTCAACTCCAGGCTCCTACTTTTTCTATGAAATGGACCTAAGTTAACCTTCCTGTTATTATTTTTGAAATCGGGGAGTGCTATAAGGCATTTTAAGAACAATGAAAACCTTACTGCCCAGCACTAGTCCCTGACCTTTCATCCAGGCAATTAGTACTTTTTTAAAGATTTTATTTTTATTTACTTATTTTATTTTATTTTTTGTAAATATTTTATTTATTTATTCATGAGAGACACAGAGAGAGAGGCAGAGACACAGGCAGAGGGAGAAGCAGGCTCCATGCAGGGAGCCTGACGTGGGACTCGATCCCGGGTCTCCAGGATCTGGCCCTGGGCTGAAGGCAGCACTAAACTGCTGAGCCACCTGGGCTGCCCTTCATTTACTTATTTTAGAGAGCATCTGCACATGTATTAGTGAGGGGAGGGGCAGAGAGGAAAGGGGAGGGAGAGAGAATCTTGAGCAGACTGTGCTGAGCATGGAGCCCAAAGCGGGGCTTGATTTTTTTTTTTTTAAAGATTTTATTTATTTATTCACAATAGACATAGACATAGAGAGGCAGAGATACAGGCAGAGGGAGAAGAAGGCTCCATGCCAGGAGCCCGACGCGGGACTCAATCCCGGGACTCCAGGATCGCCCCCTGGGCCAAAGGCAGGCGCCAAACCACTGAGCCACCCAGGGATCCCACGGGGCTTGATTTCTGACCCTGTGATCATGACCTGAGCTGAAACCAAGAGTTGAACACTCAACTGACTGAACCATCCAGGCACCCCAGGCAATTAGTACTTTTGTTTTGGTTTTGTTTCAGAGAGCTATACTCTGTTATGGTATTTTCAATAATGAGATTTTGGTTATAGTTTTCATTCTATTACCATACTACAGAATCCATATTTGGATATATTAAGGCATCTCTGGAAAGTATAAGGTTTGATGTGTATTTACTCTTCTAGCCAGACTGCCTTTTCTTCCTTGGTCTGCTCAGTTCTTGTTGCTTTTTTCTTTGGAGTCCAGCTCTTGTCTGGTCTTGCTAATCTTCTGCAAGAGTGTTCATTAACTGGGTGAAGACTTTGAGTGCTTTCCATGCTTTGTTCCTTGCTTTTTTTAATTTGGATATTTCACATTGGGTGAGAAATGACTTTGTGGGGTACCAAATGTGCCACTGATTGGCTGGTGAGCCTTCCCTTGGCTTCCTTCCCATTTTCTCTAGGTTTCTCTGGCCTCTGGGATTGAGGAACTGAGTTTGCAAATCTGCTCCATCCCCGTGTCAGAGGAATAGTAAAATAAGAAAAAGGAGAGTACTTGTAGTCTGATAGGTATTTTTATTTAGAAATGGTGATGCTTTTAGTTTTCTGCTACAACTCATTTTTCTCTTACAGTGAAAACAAAAGTCCTCTTTGTGGAACAGAAGAAAATACGCTCCCTCTAAACAATGGATTGAAAATGAATTTGATTTATAAATGAGAAGACTAAGGGCGGGATACTGATTCAGAAATTCTGCAGTGTGTAATAAAAGAAGAGGAAATAGCACGGAATCACTGCCTCCTGTGATTTGAAGGCCATTGTGAAGAAAAACAATGTACTGAAAGAAAGTTCTTCATATTAGGACATATATCATTGCATCACATTTATTTATCTTTCTGGATATTTTTATAGCCCTTAATAAAAAATATTAAAATAGCCTGTGCTATTGTCTCTTAGTGATGTTTTCCCCCACTCTTTGAAATAAAAAACAACTATATTACTAAAGAATAACCATTGTTTCATATAAAAGAAAGTTTCCATAATGAAACTTGTGCAAGACTTTCCAGTCTGCTCCTCTTTGTACTTCATAGGAAAGGCAGAGTCACTCTCCAGAGTGATCTTGAAAAAACTCTTGTGTGATATAACAGGGTAATGCTGAACAGGAATAAGAAGTGGGCCAGCGTTGTAACACAAAAGAAACCATGAGAACTTTTGTTGTGTGCTTATATAATTAGGAAAAATGCCATTGGTCCAATTCTCAAACTTAGGTCACTAAAGCAGTATCTAGGAGTTTCTAGGAATGCTTTGGACTCCCTTTATCTTCTAATTTCCTTTTTTTTTTTTTTTTTTTTTTTAAAGAACTATAGTATTTCCATAGAGACACAGCTAGGACTTCTGCAGCATGGTACCACACAGCTAACCAACATGGAAATTCCACTGATAATCCCTAATGTTCACGTAAAGTAAGACTGCCCTACCCAGATCCATATACTTTCTCAAGCTATTGTTTACTACAGATTTTCAGAATTATTCAGTTTTCTTCTTTTAAAGATTTTTTTATTCATGAGACGGAGAGGCAGAGACCTAGGCAGAGGGAGAAGCAGGCTCCATACAGGGAGCCTGATGTGGGACTCAATCCGGGACTCCAGGATCACACCCTGAGCTGAAGGCAGGCGCTTACTGCTGAGCCACCCAGGCATCCCAATTTTCTTCTGATCACATTTCTGATTGAATATAAGAAGGATCAGCTTCTGTTTTGAGTTGTGCTGGTTCATATCCTACACCATTTAAAGCATTTATGTAGAAGACTGATGGTGTGCTCACCATGACCCCAAGCATGAGGAAACCAGTGTTCCCTCCCTGTGGCCCACCCTGTCTATGGAGGATACGTAAGAATGGCTTTGCCTTTCTGAAGTTGGAATTAGATGTAGACAGTTGTTGACTTTCAGGGGGCTTGTGGTATTATAGTCCATTAGCTATTTTCTGGCATCTTTTGTTAAAACTCTGCCTCAAAGTAATAATAGGTGAGATCTTCGCTTTTTTTTTTTTTGGTTGAAACTATATATATGATACTGGGTTACAAGAAAAATTGTTCACCTGATCCTGGGCAAGCCTGACACAAAGGGTCTGTGACACACAGGAATCACCATTAAAAACAAAGCAAAACAACAGCTTAAAATCTGGCTTAACAAATGATTCGTCCCTTCAGCACATGAGCTTAATGTGGCCCACAGGTGGTGTTTACGTTTTTAAAAAAATCAATTGCTGATACAAACATTGATAAAATTTCAATGAACATCCAAGCTTCTGGCTTCCCTGGCAAAACAAGCTTTGGCAACACTAAGGCTGAGTATCAGCTGTCCCTCTTAGGGACTGCTTGAACAGTCCATGTGCCCCCTTTATTTAACATTCTCTGCTCCGACTCTAGATATTGTTATCCACAACCCTTGATCTATGGTGGACACACAGTGTTCATAATCTGTTGGCTAGTGAGTTTGCTGGTTCCTGCTGGTGCTAATGTTTGTATAGTTCCCGGGCATGGGATCTTAATTTTGGTTGGCTCTTGCAAATACATAAAAAGCAAAGAAATCATCATTATAAAAGAATAAGTGAAAGCTGGAGGATGACTTCATAAATCAACATATTTGCAAATAAAGGAGAAGAGGGTATTTTATAGTAAGCTGCTGGCTAAGAGGAGCCACCTCCCTCCCCCAAGTACATTTTATTTCCAGGTATGTTTATTTTAGGGTTAGTAGTAATCAAAACAGATCAAGTGGCAGGTCTTTTTTGTATGGATAAGATGACTGTGTTCCTGCAGCCTGGACGCTGACTGCAGCGATGAAATTGGATCTCTTGAGCATTTCTTCCAAGGACAGATGTGGGTAGTAAGCCAGGTAGAAGGCCAAAGCCCCCACGAAACTGTCACCAGCACCCTGAAATTAAAAGCATAGTTGTGGAGATAAGCATTAGTCACCTGGTGTCCAGATTGTATTTTAGAACTATTCAAGTACACTTCTTATTTTAAAAGATTTACATAAAAGGTAAAAGGTAGTACACAGGTTCCATATACCCCACATCCAGGTAATGTCTAGTAACCCCTGGTAATGTGCTACATGTGTCATAATGGTGAAATAGTATTGATATTAGTTGAACTCCATACTTAATTAATTTGGATTTCACTAGTTTTGCTTAATGTCCTTTTTTTTGTCCCAAGATCTCCTCCAGGATACCCTATTACATTAAGTTGTCATGGCTCCTTAGACTCCTATAGGCTGTGAAGTTTCTTGGACATTCTTTGTTTTTTTAAGATTTTGTTTATTCATGACACACACACACACACACACACACACACACACACACACACAGAGGCAGAGACACAGGCAGAGGGAGAAGCAGGTTCCATGCAGGGAGCCCAACCTGGGACTCAATCCCCAGTCTCCAGGATCAGGCCCTGGGCTGAAGATGGGGCGCTAAGCTGCTGAGCCACCCGGGCTGCCCACATTCTTTTTGATGACCTTGATAGTTTTGAGGATGGGTCAGATATTTTGTAGAATGTGCCTCAGTTGGGATGTTTCTCTCATAGTTAGAGTGTGGTTACGGTTTTTGGGAGGAAGACCACAGAGGTGAAGCGTCATTCTCTCATCACATATATCAAGAGTACATACTGTCATGGGGACTTGCCACTGATAATATTAATCTTGATTACTTGGCTAAGGCAGTCTTTGCCAGCTTTCTCCACTGTAAAGTTACTTTCCTCTCTCTTTACAAGAGAAGTAAGTCATTAAGTGTAGTCCACACTTAAGGGGAAGAGCAGAGTATTATTTGGAATTCTCTATGGGAAATTTGCCTCCCCATTTATTCAGCCACCTAATTATATCTGAATGAACTCATGGGTCTTTTTTTTTTTTTTTTTTTAAAGATTTTAGGAATCCCTGGGTGGCGTAGCGGTTTGGCGCCTGCTTTTGGCCCAGGGCGTGATCCTGGAGACCCGGGATCGAATCCCACATCGGGCTCCCGGTGCATGGAGCCTGCTTCTCCCTCTGCCTGTGTCTCTGCCTCTCTCTCTCTCTCTCTCTGTGTGACTATCATAAATAAATAAATTAAAAAAAAAATAAACCCAATACTTTAAAAAAAAAAGATTTTATTTATTCATGAGAGACAGAGAGAGAGAGACAGAGAGAGGCAGAGACATAGGCAGAGAGAGAAGCAGGCTCCATGCAGGAAGCCTGATGTGGGACTTGATCCCGGGACCCCAGGATCATGCCCTGTGCCAAAAGCAGGCACTAAACCGCTGGGCCACCCAGGGATTCCCCTCATGGGTCTTTAAAATTTTTTTTTTAATTTATTTTTTGGGCTATAATCCAGTACTACATTATTTCATTGCTCAAATGTTCCAGCTTTGGCCATGGGGAGCTCTTTCAGTTGGCTCCTCTGTCCCTTTGATATACCCCCATTGTTTTGTTTCTTGAGTGTTTTACTTTCTGATATTTTAAGATACTCCAGGCTCATCTTTTATTAGTCCCTGCTTTAGCCCTAGATTTAGCCATTTCTCCATTAAAATGGATGCAGAACAGGGTGAGAGCTATTCAGATACCATTTTCAAACTAAATACAGGGAAAAAACAATTGCTTTCCCTTTTCTCTGAAGTTCCAAAGGTCTGAGTTGGTAAAATATATATATATGGGCCCATAGAAATAGAAAACACTAAAGAAAGTCTGTTACTTCTGCCTCAGGCAGGGTAATACCTAGTTATGTGTTCATCTAACAGATATATTTAAATTAATTTAAATATGATTATACAAACTCACTTGAAAAATCATTCTGATATTTAATAGCTTTCAGGGTCATTTTCCAGTTTTTCCCAGTTTGTTGTTCCTTATACCCAAGGGTTTTCTTTTTTTTTTAAATTTTTATTTATTTATGATAGTCACAGAGAGAGAGAGAGAGAGGCAGAGACACAGGCAGAGGGAGAAGCAGGCTCCATGCACCAGGAGCCCGACGTGGGATTCGATCCCGGGTCTCCAGGATCGTGCCCTGGGCCAAAGGCAGACGCGGAACCGCTGCGCCACCCAGGGATCCCCTACTCAAGGGTTTTCATAACAAATCTTGAGGTTATACTTCAGACTTCAGTGAAGAGCCTTGGCACACAAGATTGTTCCAGTTGCAACTAAAGTATTTAATGAGCTATATGCCCAGGACAGCGATGGGTGCTGGTAAAGGGGTGGATTCCCTTTAACCCATTGTGGATTAAATGCTAAGTAGTATGGCAGAGTTTATAAGTGCTGTTGGATTTTTTTTTAAGATTTTACTTATTTATTCATGAGAGACAGAGAGAGAGAGGCAGAGACAAAGGCAGAGGGAGAAGCAGGCTCCCTGAGGGGAGCCCGAAGTGGGACTCGATCCCTGGGACGCTGGGATCATGACCTGAGCCAAAGGCAGACGCTCAACCACTGAGCCACCCAGGCATTCCTATGCTGTTGGATTCTAAGAAAGAGTTTGAAGACAGCCTCCCTGAAGAAGGGAGTTCTTATAGACAAGACAGATTTATAGAGAAGGCAGGCCTCAAGGAACAAAGACACATGAGGAGGAAGGAAAAGAATGAGCTCATGAGACAGTGAATGGCTTTAAGGAGAATGACATTTCCCCTTGTTTACACAGATAAAGCAGTCAGTATTAAACTTGCCAAGGAGTCATAGTAACCCAGGTGTGAATTCAACACTTTCCTTCCTCCCATAAATGTTTTTTGAGTGCCCAAAATGTGTCAGGTGCCACACTAGATGCTTTGCAATTGTTTGTATCAGTCTTTCCTGACGGAAACAATGGAGTAAGAGAGACAGGGCTCTTGCCCTCCCTCAATACAATGTTTACAAAACTCACACTCCCGCAAGTGGGGGTGGGGAGGGGAGAGGGACAGACTCCCCACTGAGCTGGGGGCCCAGTGTAGGGCTTGACCCCAGGACCCTGCAGTCATGACCTCAGCAGAAGGCAGACGCTTAACTGAGCTACCTAGGTGCCCCAATATTTGGTTTTCTTTTTCTTTTTTTTAAAGATTTATTTATTTATTTATTCATGATAGATAGATAGATAGATAGATAGAGAGATAGATAGAGAGATAGATAGAGAGATAGATAGAGAGGCAGAGACACAGGAGGAGGGAGAAGCAGGCTCCATGCTGGGAGCCGGACGTGGGACTCAATCCCGGGACTCCAGGATCGCGCCCTGGGCCAAAGGCAGGCGCTAAATCCCTGAGCCACCCAGGGATCCCCCAATATTTGGTTTTCTTATTTACAAGGCAAGGGGACAGTATTTTTTTCTTTTATGTATCTTTTATATTATTGCTTAAGGTTATTGTTATGAGCTGATAATATTTTTCAAAAAAATTTAAGAGAATAAACATACTTCATGAATAGGTAAGTCATATTTATGTAACTCTTTCACCTTTAACTTGTAGCCTGACCAGTGCAAAGGCACAGGGCTGAGGGGAAACATTTTAGCATCACTGACAGAAATCAGTTTTATATACTCCTGTTGGCTAGTGGAGTTATTTAGCTGCAGACAAGGTCTTTAAGAATGTATAAAAAGCATTGTACTTCTGTCTGAAAAGACTACTGAAATAATTTAAATTGCTTCTCATTATAGCCAAAGCCAGGGAAACAGTGTTTGATAGAACTGTGTGTGTTGGAAGCATTTAGGCAATGGTGATTTTCACAACTTGATTTCCTTTCATTCTTAGTGCTACACACTGTGTTGATAGAAACTACTTTATTAAAAATAGTCTCTCCACATAAAAAACCTCTAAGTTAGGGATGTCTGGGTGACTCAGCGGTTGAGCACCTGCCTTCGGCCCAGAGTATGACCCTGGAGTCCTGGAATCGAGTCCCACATCGGGCTCCCTGCATGGAGCCTACTTCTCCCTCTGCTTATGTTTCTGCCTCTCTCTGTCTCTGTCTCTAATGAATAAATAAATAAAATCTTAAAAAAGCCCCTCTAAACTAGATAGCTTCATTGATAATTCTAGCAAACATTTAAGTAAGAAAAAATACTAATTCTACCCAAATTCTTTCTGAAAGTAGAAGAGCCAAGGAAACTTTCCAAATAAATTTGTAGGGCTAGCATTAGTGTGATACAAAACCCAGGTAATGATAATTCAAGAAAAAAAAAAAAAAAAGACAAAGCAAATCAAAACTTCTCATGAACTTAGATGTAAAAACCTTAAAAAAATTTTAGTAAACTCGTGTGTGTGTGTGTATGTGTGTATCTCATGAACAATAGGGCTTATCCCAGGAATGCAAGATTAGTTTAACATTAAAACTAATTACATTTAAAACTAACATTAAAAAATCAGTGTACGGGCAGCCTGGGTGGCTCAGCGGTTTAGTGCGGCCTTCAGCCCAGGGCGTGATCTTGGAGACCCGGGATCGAGTCCCACGTCGGGCTCCCTGCATGGAGCCTGCTTCTGCCTCTGCCTGTGTCTCTGCCTCTCTCTCTCTGTGTCTCTCATGAATAAATAAATAAAGTCTTAAAAAAAAAAATCAGTGTAGTTTTACTATATTAAAAAGTTAAGAAAATTTTAGTAGAAACAGAAAAAGCACTTGACAAAATTCTATACCCATTAATGATAAGAATTCAGCAAAACTGGAATAGGAGGTATAACTTGATCTTCTTGATAAAGGGAATTTATGAAAAATCCAGTGAACTCATGATTAATGAAAAAGATTGAATGATTTTCTCCTGATATTGGAAATAGATCAAGGATGCCTGTACTCACTACTTCTATTTGACATCATACTAGATTGTAGCCAGTGCAATAAGATAAAAAAAAAAAAGGAAAGAAAATAAGATAAAAAGAAAAGGAAGAAGTAAATCTCTTTCTTAGCAGATGGCATAATCACCTATGTAGAAAATCATAAGAAATCCAGCAAAAAAGCTACTAGAAATAGTAGATTTAGCAAGGTCACAGGACACAAGGTCAATATAAAAAAAACAATTGTATTTCTATACAGTAGCAGTGAACAATAAGAAGTTTAAGTAATCAAAACATAACCACATTAGCATAAAAATATTAAGTAGGTTTAAATGAAATCTGTGCAATATAAATGAATATGTGCAAGATTTATACATTCTTACTATGGAAAGTAAAAGAGATTTAAAAAATTCAAATAAATGGTGAGATAAACTATGTTCATGAATTTGGAAAGCCCAGTATTGGTAATGCATCAATTCTTCCTAAACTGATGTATAGTATAGATTCAGAGTAATTCCAATAAAAATCCCAGTTAGCAGTTTTTAGAAGTTGTTAAACTGATCTCTAAAATTTATATGGAAATACAAAGGACCTAGAATAGATAAAACAATTTTGAAAAGAACAAAGCTAGAGGATGTAAACTGATTTCAAGACTTACCATAAGATATAGTAAGCAGACAGTGAGATAGTCATATAAAGACAGACATTGTAGATCATTTGAACAGAAAAGAGTCTGTTAAACAGACCAGCAACTTATTTTTAACAAGGTAATTCAGTGGAGGAAAGGATAGCTTTTTCAACAAGGCAATTTAGTGGAGGAAAGGATAGTGCTGGAAGAAATGGATATCCATATAGAAAAACATGAAACTTCACATAATACACAAAAATTAATTCTAAATGGGCATAGACTCAAATATAAGGGTTAAAACAACAACAACAACAAAAATCTAGGAGAAAACCCCCATATATCTGATAAAGCATTCTTATATTTTAATAGTACAATCCAAAAAGACAAAAATCCCAGTAAAAATGGGCAAAAGTATTGAACAGAGATCTCATCAAAGAAGATACATGGATGGCAAATAAGTATATAAAAAGATGCTTAACATCATTGAACACTAGGGAAGTGCAGATTAAAAACACAATGAGATAATACTGCTTACCCGTTAGAAAGGTTAAATAAAAAAAAAACTAAAAATACTGACTTTTGTTCCAGTGGAACAACTAGAACTCTTATCTGTGGGAATACAAAATGATACAGACACTTTGGAAAAGAGTTTGGCAGTTTCTTACATTATTCAGCATAAACTTATATAGCTGAGCAGTTCTACTCTTAGGTGTCTATGTAAGAGGAATGAAAACATATAGCACACAAACATTTATATGTGAATGGTTATATCAACTTTATAATCATTCCAAGTGGGAAACAATCCAGATGTCCTTGAATGGATAAGTGGGTAAAAAAAAACTGTGGTGGCTTAGCAGTTTAGTGCCGCCTTCAGCCCAGGGCATGATACTGGAGACCTGGGATCGAGTCCCACATCGGGCTCCCTGCATGGAGCCTGCTTCTCCCTCTGCTTCTTTTTTTTTTTTTTTTTTTTAATTTTTTTATTTATTTACTTATGATAGTCACAGAGAGAGAGAGAGAGAGGCAGAGACACAGGCAGAGGGAGAAGCAGGCTCCATGCATCGGGAGCCTGATATGGGATTCGATCCCGGGTCTCCAGGATCGCGCCCTGGGCCAAAGGCAGGCGCCAAACCGCTGCGCCACCCAGGGATCCCTCTGCCTGTGCTTCTGCCTCTCACTCTCTCTCTGTGTCTCTCATGAATAAATAAATAAAATCTTTAAAAAAAACCCCCAAAACCTGTGGTACATCCGTATGGTGGAATACAACTTAGCAACAAAAAGGGAAAGACTGCTAATACAACATGGATAAATCTCAAAAGCATTATCCTAAGTGAAAGAAGTCAAACACAAAACACTACATATTATATGACTTCATTTACATGAAATTCTGGAAAAGGCAGAAGTAGATGACCAAAAAACAGGCCAGAGGGTAGAGAATATCAGCTCCACAAGGTCTATGCAGGGAACTTTCTGGAGTGATTCAAAGTTCTAGAATTATGATTGGTAGTTCAATGCCTCTACATTTGTCAAAACTCATTGAATCATACACTTAAAATGGGTGAAATCTTATGTATGAAAATGACATTTCAATAAAACTGATTTTTTTAAAAGGCAGGGTTGAGGGGTGGAGGGCACTGAGTCATACAGGAGTGTAATATAAGGTTTGAAAACTTTGACAATATCTAATATGATATCTAATAGATAATCGATAATATGATATCTAATAGATAATAGATATCTAATAGATAATAGATATCTAATATCTAAGTACCCTCACCTTATTGCTGATTAAAGTGCATGGTTAAGATAATTTTTGAGACTTAATTGTGGGCCAGTGTTAATTGTCATGATTGGCATATTAGAACCTACTGGGCCTTATACTGTGGGCCCTAATTCCACCTCTGTTCTTCACTACAAATGTTTCTCTCCTTGTGCTGTGGCTTTGTAGTCAGATTTGTATTGAATCTCGGCTTTGCCACTTACTAGCTCTGCGACGTTGGGAAACTACTACAAATTCTCTCTGACTTAGTTTTCTCATAAATAATGAGGCTATTAATATCTCATAGGAATCTTGTGACTCTGTCATTCCTTACTTCTCAGTTTTCTTACCCAAATTCAGTTCACCAAACTCATGTTGTTACTTTAGCTTAGCCTTTCCACCTTACTCTCCTGACCTCTTTGCTCTTCTGCATATTCGTTCCATCTCCCTGCCCTTTGTCCACCCCACTCGGTTCTGTCATGCCCCCCTTTTTCTGTCCACTCATGAAGTATGATTATGCCACTCTTCTTTCCCTTCTCATGTCTTCCTGCAAAACCCCTTTCTTTCCTTTCTTTCGAAGGGCCTGCTCCCTTGTGTCTTCTCGTGACATCCCATTTTGCCACAGCTACTTAAAAACACTTTTTTTTTTTAAAGATTTTATTTATTTATTCATAGAGACACACACACACACAGAGGCAGAGACACAGGCAGAGGGAGAAGCAGGCACCATGCGGGGAGTCCGATGTGGGACTCCATCCCGGGTCTCCAGGATCACACCCTGGGCTGCAGGCGGCGCTAAACCGCTGTGCCACCGGGGCTGCCCTACTTAAAAACACTTTGATTATCTATGTGTTCAACCAAAAATCCCCATAAAAAGTTCTGTTTTCTATTTCCTGTTTGCCTTTGTAAATAGTGGGGTGTAGATGAAAAGTTCAGGTCCATATCAAAAAAGAAATATGCTTGCAATGAGGCTGACCCATCCACAAATGCAGAAGTGATTTATTTATTTCTATTTATTTTAAAGATTTTATTTATTTATTCATGAGAGACACACACACACACAGAGGCAGAGACACAGGCAGAAGGAGAAGCAGGCTCCATGCAGGGAGCCCGACGTGGGACTCGATCCCAGGTCTCCAGGATCAGGCCCTGGGCTGAAGGCGGCGCTAAACTGCTGAGCCACCCGGGCTGCCCGCAGAAGTGATTTATAGAAGGAATAGATAATAGGTAATCTGTTAACACAATCATTTGAAAATTTATTAAGAATTCATGAGTCTGGGGTGTCTGAGTGGTACAGTTTGTTAAGCTTCTAATTCTTGGTTTCATCTCAGGTCATGATCTTGAGGTGGTGGGATCAAGCCCTGAGTCGGGCTCCGTGCTCAGTGTGGAGTCTGCTTGGGACTCTCTCTCTTTCTCTATCCCTCCCCCTACTCTGGAATAAATAAAATAAATCTAAAAAAAAAAAAAGAATCCATGAGTCTATACTGATTTTAAATAGATAAATGAAAAAATAAATAATGTAGAAGGGAAAACTCTTCCTTAAAGTAGAATGCCAATTAGTAAATACAGAAGTTTGATGGTGATTTTTCAGCCATCATAGTAATAACTGATTCAGGGAAGAATCATCAATGGATGCTTTTAAAACTGCTGGATAAAGGTTTGATGAGGACACAATATTTGCAAGTCTGAAAGTATCTCCATACAGATTGCCTATTCATAACAGATAACTGTCTAGTAAAGAGCCCTGGGAGACAGCACCTTGACCTAGTGAGCAACCTACCAATAATGAGACAAACTGCTGTCACAGGTGCTCCCCGATATGGGGCTTTGATGAGGACATAATGTCACTTGTGTAGTATTCCTGCCTAAAGCGAGTTCTCTAATTCAGATCATGGGGAAGCCCTCGACAAACCTAAATGGTGAAAAATTCCACAAAACAATGAGCTTGTGCTTTTCAAAAAAAATATCAATATCAGGAAAGACAAGGTTGAGGACCTGTTTCATAGTAAAGGAGCCCAAAAGACCATGACAGTTAAATGCCATACATACTCTTGGACTGCCTCCTGGACCAAAAAAAGTTATAAAAAAACACTTTGAAAAAAAAAAACACTTTGAGACATTATCGGACTAGGCATATAAGATTATTTCAGTGTTAGGTTGTAGTTTTGTTATGTCCTCGTTCTCAGGAGTTCTATACTGCAGTAGTAAGAGGTGAAGAGTCATGATGTCTGCAAATTGTTCTCAATGGGTTCATCCAAAAAGAAGTATATTTAAGTGCTCTGAGAGGCAGCAATAAAATCACTGGTGAAACTCCGCAGCGTATATAACTACAACTTGTCTGTAAGCTTTACTTAGGTAAGCAAACGTTTTAATGTTTTTAATAAAAGAAATTTTACTAAAGACATTTTAAAAATCAACATCACCCTTTGTGAATTTACAAATGAGCCGATTTCAGCCTCTGAATAATTTTCCTTTTTCTTAATTTAGTTAAGACATCGACTCCAGGTCAGGGTGAATTGAATTGAGAGATGCTCCTCCCTGCATTGAGAATACCCATCTCATCCAGGCGGTTTCCCTTGCAGTGAAGGACTAGGCAGTGACATCCATCTGAAAGTCAAGGGGACTGGGAGGAACTTTCTGGCCATGACAGTGACTGCAGAGGACCTGCGGTCCGGGATGTTAGGGGTAGCACTGTGATGACAGCGTCCAGTGCCTCATGCCAGTCCCACAACTGGTCTGCTGTTTTCCACCAAGAATCTCGACTGAGGTGACACCAATATGATGAAGTCTTAGGAGAGGTCAGAAATCGTGTCTAGTTCTTTCCTTGACTCCTCAGAGTTTAACAGTATGTGCTCAAATACAACATACGCTCATATACGGTATATGCTCAATGACTGCCAATGGGCCGGTTCTCAGCTGCCCTGGTCTCCACCTTCTCACCAGAAGGGAGGCGGCAGGCAGGGTGGTGGTGGGTTTTGCATGTTCTTTACAAAGAGGGCAGCAGTGGGGCCTCTGAGTCCCAAAACACAAAGAAGTAGGAAAGCTCTTGGAGGACAAGAGCCATCAACTCCATACAGACATGCAGCAAATACCACCTTGAAAATCACCTTATATCCAAAGATGGACAAGCCCTTTGAAATTTAAGCATGAAAAGGGTGGAAAACTAAGTACTCCTTAACCTTCACAGAGGTGTGGAAGGGTGAGGAAGAAGTGAACTTTCACCATTTGCTTTGCATCAGGAAGCAGCAAAGCTGGGTACTTAATATACACACACAGGACATTTCATCTTTACAACAGCCCCCTGCCCCCTGCAACCCTGCGGGGGCCTGATTCCTAGAAACGTGAAATCATTCTGTCCCAGGTCACGCAGCTAGTGAGTGGCAGGGTTGCTGTTTGCATCCAGACCCAGCTGACTCTGTGTTCTGTTCACATTACACCACAGGGAGACTGTGGGAGGCAGGGAGAGGGGAGGGAGGGAAGGAAATTACGAAGTCAAAAGAAGCTCTCTCCCTTCTATCTCCTATTGCACTGCCCTTCCCTTAGGACACCATGCTGGCGACTGTTTTGTGTGCAGGCCTCCAGTCTGGGACAATCTGAAGACTCTTTGAGGGCAGAGGCCACAGTGCTGTCCCTCTGTCCCTCCCACTGCCTCACCCAGTGCTTTGGGTTGACCTGACCTGTTGGACCTAATTTTGTTGTGTTCTTTTCCAAGGTGGCCAGATGACTCGCTGAACTACATGTGACTTTCTTTTGTGTCAGTGAAAATGGAGGTTAGATTGCCACAGCCCAGAGTTACTTGAGATTCATTCTCATTGTTGAATCTATTTATATCACAAGGCTTTCAAGTGCCAATAAATTCCTCGGCTGTTGATTCACATCTTCAGTATAACTATTTTTATACATTGGTATGATTTTTTTTTTAATGGAAAGTGCTTTAAAAGTGGAAGCTGCATTGTATCACTTTGATTTTCCTGTAAGTAAAGTACTTTCCAATCAATCATTCTTGGAATAATGGAACGATTCTCATTGATACAACATGATGGTTTTAACCTTTTACTGAAAATTATTTCTGTGCCAGAAGGGGTGATGGCATAATTCATCTTTCTTCCATAAAAATACCCAGGTGGCTACTATTCATTGCCTTTTGCACAGTGGTTTCCTCTTAAGGAAGAGCTGCTCTTACAGGATGGACAGGCCTTCTGAAATTCCTATTCTCCTGAAGGCCTTCCCACTCCTGGCTTTGGAGGAGTCCTGGTCTGTGGCATCCATGGGGGCAGGTGGATTATCAGTGGAGTGAAAGAACAGCAGAACATGCCCTCTGGCCTACCCGAGCCTTCCAGTGGGGTGAGCAGGTGCAGAGGCCCAGGCGGTCTGCAGGCATGGTGGGGTAGGGAGCATCACACTCATGAGCAGCTAGGGAGAGGTCTCCATTGGGAAAATCTGAGAAGTGGGGGTTCCTGAGGGCAGCTCCGCAGAGTTGGGGTGTGGGGCGGAGGTGGGCAGCCTCTGCCCCTAGTACCTGGGGCACTGTTGCTCGGGAGGTGGCCACTCATTTGGACCAATCTCTGTCGACTGTCCCACTGCCCCGTGCCCTCCTGGAGCCCCTGACTATGACCATAAGTCTGCTCCCTCACTTCCCAGCTCACTTCCAGTCTCTCAGGGCTCTGTTCTCCTGACAAGAAATGGGAGCACACTGATAAACCTCACGGAGCTGGCAAGAGATGCCTGAAGAGGGCCGATGGTGCCATCCCAGCAGAGCACACCCACGTGTTGATCCAAGTCCAAGTGGTCTATGTTAGCTCTTTTGTCTGAGGTTCTGCTCAATCATGCTCTTGGCCAAGTGCCGTGCATATTATGGCCTTTATTTCACAAGAGCCTGTGCAGAGGTAGGCGCAGTTGGGGCCGCAGTGAGTGGTTCTGCAAGGTGGCACTGCACCAGGGTGCCCAGGTTGGGGGCGGGGACTGTGGTCCACAGGCCATGCTTGGCTCCTCACGCCATCTGCCTGGCCAAAGGGGCACCTGCTTCAGGTTTGCACAAGTGCCACAGAGGTTGGCAGCAACACTGAGGGGGTCCTGATTTTAAGACTGAGGACACTGGTATTCGAGGAGGTTAAATAACTAGCCCAAAGGAAAAATCAAGGTGGGAAAGGGCAGTCAGGAGTTGCACCAAGGTCATCTGTGTGGAAACCCAGCAACAGAGCAGGTGGAGAAGCTATTTTGAGAGAGAGAGAGATTGGGCTTTTGGCTACGGCTTGAATTTTCCTATTTCCCCATGGGAAGGTGTAGGTTTTCTATAGCCACGAAGAATGACAGGGATGACAGAGTAGGGATAGGGAATGTCTAACGATGTTCCTCTGTGTGGAGTCCTATTTTCCTCAGTGTGCTTGGGGCAGGAGCAGAGAAGAGGCTGTGACCTTGCATTGCCCTGGTCACGTGTGGGGGAGAGTGGGAGTGCAAAGAAAGCTAAGATTTCAGGAAACACCACCTCAGATGAACAGCCAGATAGTCTAACCTGGTTAAGGAAGGAGGAGAGGTCAGGAGGGAGTCAAGAGGTCAGAAGAAAACAGAGGGGGCTAAGGACAGTGAGATAAGCGTAGGAGAGATGAGAGAGCTGGTTGTGCTCAGAGAGTAGGATGTGAGGTTTGTTCCCATATAACGGAAGTGAGGCAGATATTAACCATTTCCTGGGAGTCTCTTGGGAGTGGGAGGTTGGACGGGAGGTGAAGAGTCACTGGAAGTGAGGGCACCGGGGAACTGTAAGCCTCGGTACTGGTTCACCATCACGGCACTGAAATCATCTGGTAGGATGGCAGCAGTGGGGTGGAGAGAAAGATGGTGATGCAGGTAAACAGAATGGTCAGGAAAGGACGTCAAGGCATTGTAAGTGAATTGCATGAGCCTTGAAAATGCAGGATTCTCTACGGGAGGGTAGGTGAGGGATGGCTGGCAGCTGCAGGGAATGGGCTTTGGGATCAGGAGCAGCTTTCACCTGCAAAGGCTGTATGGGGAGCTGAGGATTAAAAGGAGCTTGCTTATGAGGAGTAAGACTGCCAGAGGGCCAGTGGAAGGTTCAGGAGGGAAGAGAAGGACAGAGCAGCAAGGGACTCTCCTGGGTCCTGTGTCTCTCTGACTCTCCTTTGTTTCTATCATGGGGCCCTTTTCCTTCTCCTGAACTAACAATACTGGCATTCCCTGGGGTTCTGTCCTTGGCCCACTGTCTTCTCATTGCCCATCATTTCCAGGGTGCCTATACTGCTATGCGGTTAAAGTTTCAACTGTGATGAACACCAGGAGTCCTAAGTCGATATCTTTAGCTCACACTCTCCGCTGTCTTCAGATTCATGTATCTAACTCCTCATGATCTGCTTGACCAGTCTCATGGCCCCTGCAGGCAACTCTAACTCGGCATGTCCCAACTGAACTCATACCTCTGCCTGAACATGGGCTCCTTATCTTTCCCACACTGAAAGTCTGGGGGTCTTCTGGATATCTCCCTTCTATAGAACTAATTAGTCACCAGTTGCCAAGTTTAAATCCTAAATATTTCTCAAATCTCTCTCATCTCCATCCTTCCTCTCATCACCCTACTTGATGCTCATGTCACCTCTAGAGGACTGCATGAACTCTCTGACGAGTCTCCCTGCCTCTAGTCTGGCCCCTTCCAACTCAGCCTCCATACATCTGTAAACCTGGCCACCTCACCTCCACGCCTAAAGCCCTTTGAAAGTTTTTCATCGTCCGTAGGATACATTTTAGCTCTTCAGCATAGCACGCAGGAGGCTCTCTAGCACACTTGCCCAATTTCATCTCTTACCTCTTCCTATTCACCTATGGAAACGTAGGTCTTCATTCATGGAAATATCTTGCTTGGACTCTTCCCTAGACTAACTCCTACTCATCTTCTAAGACTCCACTTAGGTATTCACTTAGTCATCACATGTTTACTCACTGACCCCACATTGAAAGCACTGTGTTTCCCCTGATCCCATGAGTCTGGGTAGGTGCCCTCCTGCATGCTCCTGCCCTCCTCCTTGGTCTTCATCCCCTCAGACTAGCTCAGCACCAGGCTCACCACTGAAACACATGCTGACTGAATTGAGGACTGTCAGGAGAATGGGTGCTGAGTGATCAGTTGAGGAGCACACACTGTCCCAAGAGTGCCCTGTAGCAGGGACAACAATGAGACAGACTTGTGAAAGTCCTAGTTTGCCAAATTCTAGGTGATAGAAAACTGGATGAGTTAGAAGGCATGATGGGTATTAAGTGTGTTTGGGATAAAAACCATGTGATGAAAATCCCCAAGGTAAGAATTTGTCAGGCGGCTACAATAGATCCCAGACAATCTTGCAAGAATGATGTCATCACGAGGCTTCATTTCTTAGGAATCTGTACCCACACCGGATGACTCATCACCCGAACTGCTGACGGACCCTAACACTCAAAACCCTCACATTCTTCCTCGATGTCTTAACACATTCCATCTGATGAGTAGATACCACTTTCCTTTCTTTTCAAAACCTCTCCCTACACACAGCTATTCAAAGCTCACACTGTGGACCCGAATTCCTAAGCCAGGCTTGTGGTTTTAGAGGCCAGGGAAAAGGCAGATGGATGAAACATGACTAAATCCCAAATCAATGCACTGTTTCTTCACAAGAAAGAATATTGCAAGGGGTTCAGGAAACAGAGATAGAGAACAGTGTCAACCTGCCAGGACTCCTGCCCCCTTCCACCCACGCAGGCAGGGCTGCACCAACGTTGAGACGGCTCGCCCTCAGGCTAGCTAGATGGCAAGTCCTGCTTTGCTCTGGCTTCCATGTCCTGAGAATGGGCTCCTGCCTTGCTCCCATCTGCAGGAGGTTAAAGCATGAACATCTGGCGGGCCTGGGGAAGTAGAAGTCATTCTTTATCCTTAAAGTGCTAATCGTGGACCGGCAGGAGATATCATGTCATGACCCTCGGGGAAGCAGCACAGAGGGAACAAACAAACCTGCATTTTTATTAGCCATGTGTCATCTTTTAAGAATGGTAAATTCATTATTTTTATACCTACAGTGAAGCCCCCCTGGACACAGCTGGGAAAATGTTTACACATTTTCTCAGCTGGAACAATGCAGTAAATGGTTTGGAATCAGATGAACCTGAATTTATGTCCTGATTTCACCACTCCGGCAAGTTACTCAATCTCTACATGACTATCTGTAGAATGGGAACCTACCTCATGGGGCTATTGTAAATCTTGAATTAGATAATGCATATGAAAGGCCTAGCATAGTGCCTGGAGCAGAGCAGGTGCTCAACAAAAGTGGGATGGACTAGATGGCATCATCTCAGCAGCCCTTCATTTGTTAACGTTTTTGGAAATGAAAGCCCATGACCTAGGTCAGAAGGGGCCAGACAAGGGTTCTAAGGAACAAGGAGGGTCATGATCCTATGGCATGGCCCTATGGGTTCTAGGAGGACGAGTTTATGCCATGACTAGCTTTATGTTGCAGGAATGCTCTCACAGCCTGGAAGAGACAGAAGCCAGTGTCCAGTAGCTCTTAATTACAAGGGAGGCCAGGCTCCAGAGAGTTCTAATAGTGGCTGCCTGTATGTGCCAGGGTCTGGGATATCCATCTCTCTGTGGGGGAAGAGAGATACTTTAGGAGACTTATAGAGAGGCTGCGAGGAGGAGATTAAAGAAATGTCAAGTGAAGAGTGCAAGACTGGAAACCTGGTAAATCTTATGCTTCCATTTGGGGTGAAGGAACACAGGAAGAGCAATGAGTGAGGCTTCTGGGAGAGGCCTACAGCTGGGAGGTTTGGAGGACAGCACGGGAAGAGGGTAACCCACTGGCAAGGGAAGCTGTGCCCTTCCACCAGCACTGCTGCTTTGATGAAGGATCCTGTTTTCTATCACAGCAAGCCAGTCGCCAGGCAGAGGGCTGCTGCCCAGGAGGAGGAGGTGGTGGCAGAGCCTGGAGGATGGCAGGCAGGCCGAGCAGATGGCACAGGGACAGCGTGATTTTGGAGGAAACTCCTCTAGTTGTGCTGGAATCCGAAGTCAGGGCCCATCTTGGTTAGTGATGGACACGGGGTCACCCGATTCATCTTCTCCATGTGAATGATCACAACACTCACTCAGAGTGTGAGTTGAGAGAGAGAGAGAGGCCCTGCCTAGACCATTCATTCCATCCAGGGCATGGACTCTCAACTGGGGCGGTACATCTCAGAGAGGGGTGAAAATTCATGCTTGCATGGTAGGGAGAGGGTTGTGGTGAAAAAGTTTTCTAAATATTACAGTGGTCTGTGGCTCTCTAAAGGCACAGTACATAAATGTATCTATCTAGAAAGAAAGAGCATCTGTGGTACCAAAATTTCATAGGGGAAGATGATAAAGAGGAAAAAAAATACTAAAAGGCTCCTTGAGGTGGATGGGGATTACCCAAAGATAGGTGTCTGGGTCTGGTGTCCCAGAGAACTGCTGGTGACATTGTTATAATCTGCTGGTGTACTACGAAGCCCTAACCAGTTAACTGTCTGACTCTTGATTTCAGCTCAAGTCATGATCTCAGGGTCATGAGATTGAGCCCCGTGTCAGGCTCCATGCTTGGTGTGGAGTTGGCTTCACTTTTTCTCTCTCCCTCTGCCCCTACCTCTACCTTCTTTCTCTAAAATAAATAAGTAAATAAATTTGAAAAAGAAAAAAAAAAGAAGAAGGAGCCCAATTTGCAATCTCCAAATTGCAAGACACACTGAGCAGGTGTTAGTAGCTCCTTGCTCACTGTCTGCTGAGCCAGAAATCCCCACATTTCCCAGTACTTCCTCTCCTGTTTGCCTCAGTCAGGTCTCCATGGCCACCAGTGAGCCCTGGGCAAGCCCCACACTGTGGTGTGAGGACTTTCCAAGGAGATTAGAACTAGTGGAGGCTGGCCTATCTTCCCAAGGTAGGAAAGTGTAAAGGTTCTCTCCTAGGCAGACAAAAGTAAGTCTGAGGAACATATCATGAAATAGGATGCTGCTTACACAAGAGCCCCATTTCATAGTTCAGTTCTGAATATCTCTATTTTCTCTTATCAGTGCATACTGACATCATAAGGATGAGATCACATCCTTTCCAACCTCAACCTTCTGGCTGTCCCATCCAGATCAGTTTAGAAGCATCAAGATGGACAGTGAGAATCCTGTTTTCTTATCACTATTGTGTAAGGGCTGCTGATTTTTATTCTAAATAAACCTGAGGGAGCATGGACAAATCATTATGTCATAAATGCCCATGACCGTGGCTTCAACTATTAGCCAGCTTTGTTTGTTACATTTAAATTTCAATTATCAGGCTGAGATAGTCAACTTTTAAAACACAGTGTGATTAAAGAAAGACAAACCTTTCCTGCCTTAATATATTTCAAGTGATCATTATTTCATCTTAATCAAGTATGAAACTGCATGCAGCAAAGTATTGATGATATTTATTCCTGTCTTTCATTTTATTTTATTTTTTAAAGATTTATTTATTTATTTATTTATTTATTTATTTATTTGACACAGAGAGAGACAGAGCGTGCACAACCAGGGGGAGCAGCAGGCAGAGGGAGAGGGAGAAGTGGACTCCCTACTAAGGAGCCCAATGTGGGGCTCAATCCTAGAATCCTGGGATCCTGACCTGAGCTGAAGGCAGATGCTTAACCAACTGAGCCACCTATTCCTGTTTTTTAAATAGGCACAATGTTTTCCCAGCTCTACAATTTATTAGCTATTTAATTTAAAAAACACCAACAACACTTTTTTGGGGTATCTGGGTGGCACAGTCGGTTAAGTGTCCACCTCTTGATTTTGGCTCAGGTCATGATCTCAGGATTGTGAAATGGAGCCCCACATGGGGCTCTGCACTCAGTGCAGAGTCTGCTTGGGTCTCTCTGTCCCTTTCTTTCTGCCTCTCCCCTCCCCCACCACTACCACAAATAAATAAATAAATCATTAAAAAAATACTTTTTTTTTTTTTTTAAAAGTCAGCTCTAGACCCAATGTGGGGCTACAACTCACAACCTATCGATCAAGAGTCACATGCTCCACCAACTGATCCAGCCAGGAACTCCTAAAACAGCTTTATTCAGATATAATTAAATAGCATATAATCTGCCCACTTTAAGTATACAATTCAGTGTTTTTAAATATATTCACAGGGTTGAACAACCATCACCACAGTCTAATATTAGAAATTTTCACCCCCACCAAATGAAACCTTGTACCCACTAACAATCATACCTCCTTCCTCCCTGATCCCCTCACATCTAGGAGTTATTACCCTGCTTTCTGTCTCAGTTGATTTGTCAAGTAGGCACATTTTTGAACAAAATCATTTCATATTCTAATTCCATAATTAACCAATAGCTTATTATTACATAATCAGCCAATAATTTAATCACATTTAACCAATTCAATTCATACCTAATCTCTTGATTTTAGCTGGCACTTTGTGTGAAATGTGAAGTTGATGTTGGCCTAGTGGGAACTGCTCTGGGTTACTAAAACTGCATTCCTAATAAGCACTAAGGCAATAGATTTAATTTCCTGCCCAGGTATGTTCACTGAAGTGTCAGTAAAGTTTTTAGGTGAAATCATAAATGCATCAGGAACTTGCTATTAAAGAATTCCTATGGTGAAGGTGTTTGGAAAGGCTAATCTCTAAGGTACAATCCACCTACATTCTCTCCAGCACAGATATGTTGACTGGTCTGGTTTTGAACTCTTGGCTTATATAGATTTGGTTTGCCTGAGGGGTTTTCTTTTTGGTCCTCTCTGCAACAATTACTGTGTGGCAGTGGACACTTAGCATCATCCTTCTTCAAGGTCACAACTCCTTTGCATAGCGCTGAAATGGGTGGTTTCAGGAAAGACCCTTCCACTGCTAACAGGAGACAAATTCTGGTCATGAGAGCTTCCATGCCCACATTCACAGTCTGTCCTTACCAATCATCGTAGAGCTTTCCATGGAAAACAGCATGTCTGAAAATGGGTATATTTTCTAGACCTTGTAGCCATTTATCAGGCAGTAGTATCCCTCTCTTAGCATCAGATAAACTATTAGGCTAAAATGGCAGAATCAGAGGCACATCCACAAAGATGATGAAGTGGTCATTACATAGATAAAAAGGTGGATCTGGCCAAGGGAATTATAACTTTTTCCAAGTCTTCACCCTGGTATAATGCTTAGATCACCAGAATCCTGTCTGCAGAATAACAATGACTTTCATTTTTTCACAGTACCAAGAGCATACCAACATGCTTTATGGAGTGTGTTTGCAGATGTGATTCACTTTGAATCTCATTACAATCCTGTGACGTAGGTCGGATGCGTCTTTCATTTTCCAGATGAGAAACCAAGTGTGAGAACTTGCTTAAGGTCAAACGGCGAAGTGGCGGGAGTGGATGCCTCAGCTGAGGTAGATTTCTGCAGAAGCAGTCCTCTGGAGAGGCCAGACATGTACTCCAACTTCGCTCAAAAAGATTTAGAAATTTTTCTTTGGAATACTTTCCAAGTCTGTAATACATCTTTGAATATCCTCAATGGAGGCAATATTTCTTTTTTTTTTCAGAGGCAATATTGCATCTTCAGTGGTTCCCAAACTACAGTGAGCATCAGACTTACTTGGAGGGCTTGGTAAAACACACATTGCTGGGCCCACTCCCATGTTTCTGATCCATTAAATCTGGGGTAAAGCCCAGATGATATTCCTAGGTGATGCTGATGCAGCTAGTCCAGCACCGCATTTTAAGAACCACCACCCTAAGGAATTTATTTCTAGAAAGAGTGAATCATTTAAAACCAAGTCTAGTAATTAGTGGGAGATCAAGCTAGGGAATTCCACCATTGGCCAAGACAGTAGGCAACTACCAAGACTACCCACCAGTTCTGAGGGAAATTTGAATAAAGAGCTCCAAGAAGGTTCTAAATAATGGCAGTCTGGTTGGACTAAATGTGAAGCTTCCCAATATTACTACTTTAAAGGGGATTTCAGTCTTTTGGATGTGTGCTAAAGAAGTTTTCTCTTGCACCGTATTACATATGTGAGATATGTGTTATCAACTCTTTCTTTTCCCAGCTTTAAGAAAAGAAAAGAGACCATGGAGGTGACACCCACATTAGGGAGAATCAGTATCAGGGAAGAATTAATAGCTATTTACAGCAGATGACTAGTCAGACTGGTGTCTCAGGGGTCCTTTCTAGGCTGCAAGCATGATTGGCGTGGAAGATGTGGAGGGAAACGTGGACTCTTTCTACCCTGACTGCTCTGTTGAGATTAGAATGGAAAAGGTGAAAAGATCTAATTTTGGATGCCAAAGACAAACATGCAACATTTTATGGGAAAAAGAAAATTCCAGCAGGCAAGAAAAATGAACTGTATTAGGTACTTAGGCTGGGAGTCAATCCTTCGTTGTGTCACAGAAGGGGAAAAAAAAGAGGCGGAGGACTGCCTGAATATTCGTTCTAATTTTATTTTCAATTCTACATTACATTAAACTCTCCTTGTACTCCTCTTTAATTTACAGCAACTGCTGACACAAATTGGTGTGCCTTCTCTTCTTTGACATCAGTATTTCTCTTGAATTATGCATTTCTATCTGGAATGGGGTTTGGGGGCTAAACCCGTCTTTATTTTATGGGTAAAAATAGAGAGGGATCAATTGGGGGTTGAGCGCAAAACCAAAGTAAGGTGGGGCCAATATATGTTCAAGGTAGCATCTCGCTGCCCCCAAATGACTATAAATGCTATTAAAAAATAACATCAGTCTTTCACTTTTTAGCATATTGGTTAAAATTCAACTACTAGGGGCACCTAGGTGGCTCAGTCAGTTAAGTGTCTGCCTTAGGCTCAGGTCATGATCCCAGGGTCTTGGGATTGAGTCCCATATCAGGCTTCCTGCTCAGCGGGGAGTCTGCTTCTCCTTCTTCTTCTGCCTCTTCCCCGGCTTGTGTGTGCCTCTCGCTTGCTCTCTCTCTCTCAAATACATACATACATACCTAAAACTTAAAAAAAAAAATCCTACTACTAGAGAATAAGAAAAATTCTATCAACCTCCATCTCAGAACTTCCAGATTCTACATTAATTGGTACCTTACACGTATTTGGTAACCATTTGTAAGAGTACAGATGATCATAATAATTGTATCAATTCTATTTGATCTATGGTGTACATTGGTTGTACACTCAGAGATTAGCACAATGGGCTGATTTGGCTCCATTTTTGGTAATATATGGCTCCTGGTCCAAGTCAATCAGTGGTTCATTTTGACAGAGGTCATTTGCTGGCTCCATTTAGGGCCTTATTCAGTGTACACTTAGTTTCTGGTTTTTGAGGTTTCTGGGCTGGCCAATCAATTGGTAATGAAATGGGGAATCAAAAATTTATATTTATTTATTTGAGAGAAAGAGAGAGAGAGAGAAGGGAGGAGGAACAGAGGGAGAGAGAAACGAGGGGGAAGGAGTCTCAAGCAGATTCAACACTGAACACAGACCAATGTAGGGCTCAGTCTCACAATCCTGAGATTATGATGACCTGAGCCTAAACCAAGAGTTATACACTTAACCAGCTGGGCCACCCAGGTACCCCAAAATGGGGCATTTTGATGAAGCTATTTTGAGGTAGCACTTGCATCAAAATGACCATATGAAAATGCAGATATACTGTGTCATATTACCATGTAACATACAGAACAAACATCCCTGTTCCCATATCCTTTTTTGCACCTCATGCCTCTCTCAGCCCATGCCTGGCCTCTGCCCTAAAAACAATCCTCAGCCATCTCACAAAACCTTTCATCTTTAATCCTCACCCATCACACACTCCACCCCAGCAGTGGGATTTAGGGATGAGGTGAAAGTCTTTGCTTTGTACATTGCTTGATAGTTTATTTTAATTAATTTAATTTAATTTAATTTAATTTAATTTAATTTAATTTAATTTATTCATGAGAGAGAGAGAAGGAAAGAGACAGAGACAGAGACACAGGAGGAGGGAGAAGCAGGCTCCATGCTGGGAGCCCAACGTGGGACTCCAGGATCACTGTCTGGGCCAAAGGCAGGTGCTAAACCACTGAGCCACCCAGGGATCCCCTTGATAGTTTAGAAGAGAGGAGAATTTTATGTTTCATTTATTGTAGTTTAATGTGAAAAATGTTCTTGAATCAGTATGGCCACATGAAAGCAGCTTGATCATAATATTGTTTGGCTAAAACTGGCTGTGCCCAGCAGCCCCGGCATGATGTCCCTTCCTCTCTAGAACAGCGACCAATGGTCGGCTAGCTTCAAGAACAGGTGAGGGTCTACTGTCAACCTGGGAGGGGTTGGCCTAGCCTCTCTTCAATCTTAGGGGCAGAGCCGGCATGCGCTCAGCAGGTGCTGCTCTGAATCACAGCCCTTGAGGCTCTTCTGTCTGGCTGTCCACAGAGAATGGCCGGTGGAGACTTGAAACTGGTTAAAAAACCCCATTCTGGCCTTTATTCTATCATTAAAGAACTCCATTATTGGAATGGAATTAATGAAAGAGAAGCAGAACCCTGAGTGTGAGCTAAAACTGGAATAAAGAAGGTCCATTCTTTAGGCAACATTAATGGAAGCTTTGTATATAAATAACTTTATATATTGGTGACTAAGTAGCACTTACAACTAAAATGTCTGTGAGTGATTCACCAGGTTCTAAAGGCTGGCCCTGCCTTCTGTGGCCAGTCATCTTTTTTCTTTGTGACTCCACTATTCTAGACAGAAAACAGTTAACCCAATCTGATTTAGTATCTCACAAAAGATTCTGCTGAAACATTTTCTGCCAAATGTTCGTCTTCTAACAGCTGCTTTTTTATTTCAGTGAGAGGTACTTGAAATAAAATCATTGTTCTCTGGGCAAATTGCGTGCTACATAATATAGAGCTACCCGATTATTAAACAGTAAAGACATGTGATAATATTAGCTCCAGCCACAGGTTCCACTTCTGCTGATGCACAAAATTTTAAGTAATTAGTCATTGCACAATATTGTATTTATATCCTTTTTTTGCTTGAGCTGTTAGGCCACAAAATCGGTAGGCAGTTGCTGTTATAAAAGGGTTCTCTGGGTTATTTATAATGTTTCTGGTTCCTTACAGTTGCTGGTTCACTCTTGGGTCTTGAGCTAGTTGTACATTGTGGAAATGAAGGTTGGGGACGCCTGGGTGGCTCAGTGGTTGAGCGTCTACCTTAGGCTCAGGGCATGATCCTGGGGTCCTGGGATCCAGTCCTGCATAGGGCTCCCCATGGGGAGCCTGCTTTTCCCTCTGCCTATGTCTCTGCCTCTCTCTCTCTGTCTCTCATGAGTAAATACATAAAATCTTTAAAAAAGAAAAGAAATGAAGGATGGAACTGAACAATTGTTCTGGGAATCTCCCTGCTGAAGGATGAGGTGGATGATTCACAACAAACTGTACACCTAGGCTGGAAGAGCTGGTGTTTTGTCTACACAACCCAAATTCATCACATGCTGGCTGATTTGTCACTTCATCAGAGGGAGAACATGTAGTTACATGAAGGCTGTGTTTGTATCTAGAGAAATGTCTCAGGCACAGGTGGTAAGGGAGATAGCTCAACCAGAATTGTGTTGCAAAAGAGTTTCCTTCACTGTTTCCTTCCTGTTTACTTTAAATGAAGGATAAATTTCTGCTCTAAATGCTTCTCTGTTGCACAGATCAGTGATTCCACAGAATGGGGCTGGCAGGCAGCCAGACATGCCCAATGGAAGGGCATGCAGGGATCACCTGAGCATTTCATTTTATTTTCCGTAAACTACACAGCCATCTTCTGGTGCCATCTGCAGAGAATCACCAATGATATGGACTGTTTCTAATAGGAGTAGGTCTTAGTCCTTAGGTGAGTCAAGGCTCAAAAGATGTTGACAACCACTGACACTGGTAGAATGATCTACTGGTTTTGACCATTAAATAACCATCTTACTTGGCCCCCCCACCATTTTATTTTAAGAGAAACGAACTACCATTATGTTCTCTGATTCTTAAGAGTTCTTAAGCTCACTTTTCAACATCCCCTTGTCACCTCCCTAGTCCAGGCTGCCATAATCTGTTACTAGATAGATCAGTGCAACAGTCTTTGGGTGGTTCTTCCTGCCTCCAGGATTGTAATATCCAATTTATTCTTTTTTTTTTTTTTTAAGTAGGCTCCATGCTCAGTGTGGAGCCCAATGAGGAGCTTGAACTCATAACCCTGAAATCAAGACCTGAGCTGAGGGATCCCTGGGTGGCGCAGCGGTTTGGCGCCTGCCTTTGGCCCAGGGCGCGATCCTGGAGACCCGGGATCGAATCCCACGTCGGGCTCCCGGTGCATGGAGCCTGCTTCTCCCTCTGCCTATGTCTCTGCCTCTCTCTCTCTCTCTCTGTGTGTGTGTGACTATCATAAATAAATAAAAATTAAAAAAAAAAAAAAAAAAAAAAAGACCTGAGCTGAGAACAAGAGTTGGATTAACTGACTGAGCCATCCAGGTACCCCTCCAATGTATTCTTTATAAGCAGCCATGTTAATCTTTTAATAGAGTAGAAATCTGATAAAATCTATCCCTGCTTAAACTCTTCAATGGCTCCCTGTTGCCCTCAGGAGAACATGTAAATTTGCAGTTGTGGCAAACGAAGCACTTCACAGCCTGTCCCTGTTACAGCTGCACCTACCTCATCCTTTTCCATTCTCCCTTGTACTATAAGCTCTTTTCACAAAGAACTACTTGAAAAGGCACAAACATTGACAATTCTGGGATCCCTGGGTGGCGCAGTGGTTTGGCGCCTGCCTTTGGCCCAGGGCGCGATCCTGGAGACCCGGGATCGAATCCCACGTCGGGCTCCCGGTGCATGGAAGCCTGCTTCTCCCTCTGCCTGTGTCTCTGCCTCTCTCTCTCTCTCTCTGTGACTATCATAAATAAATAAAAAAAATTAAAAAAAAAAGAATATTAAAAAAAAAAGAAACAAAAAAAACATTGACAATTCTTAGCTCTGGACCTTTCATGAGCTGCCGCCTCTGCCTGGATTACCCTTCCCCAAGCTGACTTATCCTTTAGCTCATCTTCCCTTGCCCTCTCATAGCAGGGTCACAGGCTCCTTAGGCGAGGTGGGCTCCTCAGCTGCACTCCCATAACACTGTACGAGCATCTCCATCACGGCACTTCTCATTCTGACTGTGGGCTACAGACTCTTCCAGACTCAAGTTCTTTGTGTCCAGAGACTGTCTTATTACACCAGTGTCCCTATGATACCAGTGCACACCTGCTATTTACAATGAAGAAAATGAAAATATAGTGTGCTAAGTAAATGTGTGCACAGTGGGGCACTTCTCACCTTGTTTTGCTATAAATTCCCACAGTGGTCTTTCTATTTCTTAAAAGACTGTGACTTTCTGTGTTTAAAGGACTGTGTTGGCAGCCCCGGTGGCGCAGTGTTTTAGTGCCGCCAGCAGCCCAGGGTGTGATCCTGGAGACCCGGGATCGAGTCCCAGGTCGGGCTCCCTGCATAGAGCCTGCTTCTCCCTCTGCCTGTGTGTCTGCCTCTCTCTCTCTCTCTATGAATAAATAGATAAATAAATCTTAAAAAAAAAATAAATAAAGGACTGTGTTTTCTGTGTTTTCAGTTCTCAAGGTCACTTTTGTTTCATTGACCCTGGAACAAGAATAGGTGACAGGCAGCCTCAGGATCCCAAGCTTCTCTCTCTCTAGCAGTTCTTTTAAAAGATTTTATTTATTTATGAAAGAGAGAGAGAGAGAGGGAGAGACTGAGAGCATGCAGAAGGAAAGGCAGAGAGAGAGGGAGGAGAGAGAGAATCCCAAGCAGATTCCCTGCTGAGCATAGAGCCTGACGTGGAGCTGGATCTCACAATTGTGAGATCATGACATGAGCTGAAACCAAGAGTTGGATGCTCAACCAACTGAGCCACCTAGGTGCCTCTCTCCCTAGCAGTTTTAAAATATGTGAAGAATAGAAAAGAAATGGTCTAATATATACCTTCTAGGGGTTCTAGAAGGAGAAGATTGAGGAAGAAGGAGAGGCCATGATAAAAGAGAGAATGCTTAAGAATTGTTCATAACTGAAGAGAAACACAAATAGTGAGATTCAAGAAAAACAGAGTCACGAGCAGTATTAATAAGAATACATTCAGATCTGGGCTCATTGTAGTAAAACTGCAGAATGACAAAGATCAAGACAAATTCTTACAAAATCCTACCATTCTTCTGTTCAAATGTGCATCTAAAAGCTAGGTTCTGACAGGCTGTGTCTTCATAGCACTAAGGATCCTAAGCCAAGAGGTCACATTGTGTTCATGACATTTTATTTCTTAAAAACTACTTGAAGGAAACATAGCAAAATATTAAGAAATAAAGCTGGGTGGTGGATCCATGAGTGGTCATGATCTTGTTCTCGGTATACTTGAAATATTTCACAGGGCACCTGGGTGGCTCAGTATGTTAAGCATCTACCTTCAGCTCAGGTCATGATGCTAGGGTTCATGGGATCGAGCCCCACATCTGGCTCTGCTCAGCCTGCTTCTTCTCCCTCTGCCTGCTGCTTCCCTTGCTTGTGTTCTCTCTCTCTCTCTCTCTCTCGGTCAAATAAATAAAATCTTTAAAAAAAAGAGAAATATGGGATCCCTGGGTGGCGCAGCGGTTTGGTGCCTGCCTTTGGCCCAGGGCGCAATCCTGGAGACCCGGGATCGAATCCCACGTCAGGCTCCCGGTGCATGGAGCCTGCTTCTCCCTCTGCCTATGTCTCTGCCTCTCTCTCTCTCTCTCTCTCTCTCTCTGTGACTATCATAAATAAATAAAAATATAAAAAAATTTAAAAAAAAAGAGAAATATTTCACAATTTATAAAGAAGGAAGGAAGGCAGATGGCAGGCAATCTGATTGGCCTTGGGAAGACTGTGGGGAGTGGTCAATGTAAGTATTTGATGCAAATTACATTTCATGTATCTACACAATTAGATTCCCACATGCTAAAATTAAAGGATCAGACTAAGTAGAGAAAGATTTTTTTTTTTAATTTTTAAAGATTTTATTTATTTATTTGAGAGGGAGCATGCCCAACCACGTGTGGGGAGAGGGGCAGAGGGGGAGGGAGGATCCTGAAGCAGACTCCCCGCTCAGTGTGGAGCTCAGCTTGGGGCTCGATTCCAGGATCCTGAGATCATGACCTGAGTCGAAGGCAGACACTTAACCTACTGAGCTACCCAAGTGCCCCAGAAGATGGTTTTCTTAACTGGGAAAAGGACAGTCACGTGAAGTCACTTAGCAAATGTACCTGTGATTTTTCTTTTCCTAGTTTTCATTTGTTTTGACCAAAGGAAGGAAAGGATATAAAATTTTGTTTTTAGAGACACTTTTAGGTGCAGTGGCCATGGCCCCAACTCACTGGGCTCTACAGCTTGGCTCCAGAAGGGTTTTCACCTCATAATTTCAGGTCTACCCAAGAAACATGTTCACACATTGGAAACCACTATAGTCTATAGTCCTGGCAGTTTTGCTCCAGAGAACGAGTGTAGCATCTTAGGATGTAGGCAAGGAGGAGACATATGATCACACCGCTATCAAGGAGCCGGAAGAGGTGGAGGGTAGAGGTAGGAAGCTACATGTCTTCACTGTGAATGGATGAGGAAGCTCCTACAACCTTAAACTGTCCCTTCTTACTGAGACAGGGACTATTTCCTGTCCTTTCAAATAGGTTGCATCAAGGCCCACAGAACACTCTAAATCTAGATCTAGACTTTGCTTTCTTGATTTTTGCGGAGGTTTTAACAGTTGTTGTTGTCTTTTTTTCCAACATCTTACCTCCACCTCCATGCCCCTCTTCTCCACTACGATGGCTCTTTATAACCTCTGGGTGGATCTGAGTTCTGAAGCAGGGCCAGGGATCCCAGCTGCCGGTTCAGGAGCCCCTAAGATGTCCAGCACTAGGCACATGTACATGTGTGTCCGGGTCTGGCCATGGGACGGTACTTTAGGAAAAGGGAAAACACAGCCTTGTATTTGGCCCTGGTCCAATTCCTCAAAGTGAAGATGACATTTCTGGTAAGCAGTTACAATTAGATTTTTAGAGCCCTGGGTTTTCAACTGATCACATGTAGGATTAAGAAAGATAATGTAAAATATTTAATTCTGCTTGATTAGCCAGCAAATGAGGTGATCTGCTGATACGTAAGTAATGGAATAGAGCTAATACAGACCCCCGGGCATGACAGATGTCCTGTGCCTTGTCGATCCGTCTCTTTAGCAGTTACCTTGTCCTATGTCCTTTCTTTATATTCAGTTACCTTCTTTTTGTCCTCTTCATCTTTTCTGGCAGCCAGAGTTCACTCAGATCATGTCCATTTACTGATATCATTCCTAAGGTTAAGATGATTATTTCAGAACCTCAGCTGGGTTTTCTGTACTCTGTGATGCCTATTTTGAGATGCCATTTACCCATGTAACTTAATTGTTTTGGTCTGGCCTATCACTGCAGGTGAAACAATTTATGTTTAAAAATGGGAAACTGGGTATTTTGTTTTCATAACATTAAAAAAAAAAGCATTTGTATCTGAGATTTTTTTCTTTCCCTTGGCATATTCAAAGTAGAATTTAAGGACTATAAGGAATCCTGGAGATCCTCTAGTCCCCTGAGAACAGTGGGGCTCAGCGAGGCTAAGTGATACACATACTAGTTACTTTTCCAGAAGGAACTAGAACTCTTTCATTACTTCAGGAGGGCTTGTTATTATATGCCAAACATATACTAAGCACTGAGATTGCCCAAAAAGGAACTCTCTGAGCTGGACCTTTAGGACGGATGGGAGTCTGCTAGGCAGGGAAGGAGGAATGTTTTTGTCTTTCCTTAAACTAGAGAGCTAGTTTAGGAATGTTAAAAAAAGAGAAATTATAGGGGTCCCTGGGTGGCATCAGTTAGGCATCAGTTAAGCATCCGCCTTAGGATCAGGGTCATGGGATCGAGCCCCAGATCGGGCTCCCTGCTCCTTGGGAAATCTGCTTCTTCCTTTCCCTCTGTCTGCAGCTCCCTGTGCTTGTGCGTGCTCTCTCTCTCTGTCAAATAAATAAATGAAATTAAAAAAAAAAAAAAAGAGAGAGGGGAATTATATTTTCCCTAGTTTCTCCACTTAGCAATTCAGGCCCCTATTTACAGAAGTTTCATGGAAAGATGATCTAGCGATTTTCTCCAGGAGTGGTGCACCTCTCCTTCACGTTTGATGACTCAGTGACAAGAATGAATGGAAGTGATCTGTGCCTGAAACTTTGAAATTCAGACTGGAATGATCCTGCCACCCTACTATCCATGCAGTCCAGCTCCTTGTTCTGTACAGGAGGATGCTGGAAGGGGATGGCAGTGGGAACTGGGTTTCCTTCCAGTAATGTACAGAGCCAAGGTCATGCCCACTTTATGTACTGGAGGGTGGTGCAAGCTCTGTGCAGGCTTCCTGGTACCCCTACATGATCCAGGTACAGTGAACAGACATGTAGGGATCTACTAATGAGCATCTAAGAAGTATTGGGTGCTTACATGTGCCAGGCACTGTTCCTACATGGGTGCCTGTTCTTAAGTGAGGCTGCAGTGTACAGCACAAAGCAGGCAGTGCCTTTGCAAGATCTTGGCAGTTTCTGAAAACCTAGAGAAATGGAGTGATTACAGAAGCCATTGATTCTGATTACAGAAGCCACTTGTCATGACAAGTGACAAGGAAAGTCAGTGCCGAAATGCCATAAAGAAGGGACTGCAGGTAGGCAGACTGCCACAACATCAAGAGGCAGAGTGGTGTGCCAGGGAGTACTCAGATATAGGCGTTAGACAGACAATTCCTTCAGGTCATCAACTAATAGAGACTGAGAAATGGGACAAAGGCAAAGTCTGGAATGTTCAATATATTATTAATTGTGGGAATGAGGGTTGAAGAGATTAAGATATGTAAACTGACCTATTCAGAAAGAAAACTTGACCATGAGTAAAGCTTCTCTGAAGATCTGCCATGCATATGAGTGATGAACAGAAACAGTGCAGCTTTGACATTTATTCTGTTATTTCTAAGGAAAACTGTATAAAATAATATATTTTTGAGGGAAATTGTTTCTTTAGGAAGATTAAGGAAAAAAATCCTGTCAAAAGTGTGTAGTGAAATATCTAGACCTAAAGAGGCCTGGATCTAAAGGCAATGCAGATCTATTTCTTTGGTATCAGGTGTCCATTCATTCAGAAGTCGTCTTAAGTCAAAGGGCTACTCATCCTACTTATATAGAGATTTTGGAATGCTTGAGAGATTCTTTATGAAACCAAGAGTGCACTTGGCCAATTACTGGCTCCTTTGTGAAGATACTGCTCAGCATACTCTTTGAGAAATATCACCTCTCTTGTTAGATGTGGCTCCAAATAGTTTTTTGCTCTGTCCCAAATCATATATCCTCCCAATTTCAAAGTAATACGTGAAATAATAAATGAAATACTAAAGCAATTCAGAAGAATATGGAGTAGAATGTATAAGCCCTCCTTTATGACACCTGCCTCCTATCCCCTTCCCATGAGCAATGATCATAATGGTTTGGTGGGTTTTTTCCCCCAGATTTTTAAAATGTGCTTTTATTTATGGATAGCTAGAGTTATTTTTTTAAATAAATAGCACCATTACTATTATAATTTGAATTTCTTGGGCGGCCCGGGTGGCTCAGCGGTTTAGCGCCACCTTCGGTCCAGGGCCTGACCCTGGAGACCCGGGATAGAGTCCCACGTCGGGCTTCCTGCATGGAGCCTGCTTCTCCCTCTGCCTGTGTATCTTCCTCTCTCTCTCTCTGTGTGTGTCTCTCATGAATAAATAAATAAAATCTTAAAAAAAAAAGACTAATTTCTTCTACTGATGATTATGTAGATATGTCTGATCAATTTTTGATTATTACAAAGCTAGAATAAATATTCTTTTAGAAAAATTTGTATATATGGAAGGAGGGTTGGGGGATGGGGTAACTGGGTGATGGGCACTAAGGAGGGCACTTGATGGGGTGAGCACTGGGTGTTATACTATATGTTGGCAAACTGAATTTAAATAAAATATTTAAAAAAACAAAAAGATAATCAGCCTTCAGAAAAAATATTTGTATATATGAACATTTCTGTAGGATAGATTCTTAGAAGATTTACTGGGTCAAAGGGAAAGCATATTTAAAAAATTGGTACTGTCAAATTCCCCTCTGAGGTAAAATTTACACTCCCATCAGAATTATATGATAGCGTGTGCTTCCAGTATATTTGGACTTTGACATTATCAGTCTTTAATTTTGCTGAACTGATAAGCATTTAAAGGGGGGGAATCTCACTGTGATTTTCATTTGTGTATTCTTGACTTCTTGTAAGGTTGAACATGATCACATTTATTTTCTGATTTCTTCAGTGAATTGCCCATTTACTAGAGAAATGGTTGATCTTTTTGAGTAGTAGAGGCTTCCCCTAACTATACATGTTAATCTCTGCTGGGGCAAATATTCAAATTTTCTGTTAACAGATATTCAAAAGTGTGTGAATGAGTCTGGAAAAAAATATGGAAGGATTTGTACTAAGAGGATAATGGTGGATGGGGTACCTGGCTGGCTTGAGCCAGTGGTGTATATGACTCATGATCTTGGGTTGCAGGTTTGAGTCCCACACTGAGTGCAGAGACTACTTAAAATCTTTAAAAGGATAACGATGGTTACATCTAAGTGGTAGACTCATGGGTATTTTATTTTCGTCTTTATCCTCTTCTATGTTGTCTGTTTTTTTCTCCTCTTGAGAACTATGTATTAATTTTATGAGTGGATAGGAAAAAAAACCCCAGTAGGCTGATAAATAGGGCAAAGATGGTCTCAAGGCCATTCTAAAAGATAATTTTCCAAGATGCTTTGAGTGGTGACAGTATCAGTAGATACTTAATTTTCCTGAGGTCAAAATGTAGAGGAAATGACAGTTACTTCTTGGATCATAAATTGATATGGCAGTTAAAGTTAGCCTTATTATTTTATATTTACCTCTTCAGCACCCAAGATTCTATCACTCTTTACCCACAGTATTTTCCTCTCCCAACCCCTTTTCAAGTCCTGGCAATCAACAGTGAGGGGAGCTCAAATGATATCTTGGCTACAATCTAAGTTCCTGGACAGAACTGTGCAAAGGCTCTTTTCAAGGACAGAGTGGAGTATGAGCTGCAAAGACCCCTCAAAAACCCTACCAATTATTAACAAATGCAAAGAACGTATGTATTCATCAGAAAGAAAGAGTGGTTTGCTGGGGAAGCACATTTTAAGGAGCGTTACAGAGACTAACATTGGCAGTGTCTGTGTAAGAAACTGAGGAGTGAAAAAAAAACAAAAACTGAGGAGTGTTTAGTCCTCTCAGTGAGACCATGGCTAAGTAGGAAACACCTCAGTTTGCCCGAATTTAGACACACCTCTTAAGAGCTCTAAATTCATGGGTTCTAGTGGCATCCAACAATAGTAGCTTGCCCTTCCACTTGCAAGGGGGAGGGAGCAGGAAGAAGACGTAGGTTGGGGGGGGAAAGTCATACCAAGATGGGAACCCGGCCCTTTGAATCTGGGTTTCCAAAGGCTGACCTGTCATTCTGAATGGTGCCTCAGAGGTAGATCAATGGGAGCCAGTACTCAAGAACAGCCTGGATGGCTGAAGGCCAGATCCAAGGATATGGGGAATATGCTAAGGAGAAGTTACCTTGGAAAACTGGAGGTAACTCATCAGTCATAGCAATCATTGTACTTTCATGAGTGCTTCCATGCCAACTTTAAGAGAAACTATCCCCACATCCTATTGGGGCAATTTCTAGTTCAGGGCTGACTCTCCAAGCCCTGAGTTATCTGTTGGGGGCATCCATGCAGCTGGCTGACATTGCCTAGTGCCTCAACCAGCAGCTGCAAATACTACAGGACTCAAATATAATGGATAGAAAAAAAGAGGAATCAAAAGGAGGTAAGAGAATCCCTATGCCTCTGGCTTTTGATCACTGTCAGCTTGTGTGTATACCCCGAATTATGATGATTTATTATAAGGTGAGTGATTCTAGGGAAGATGGCTTTAGTCTATGGGTTGAGTTCTTAAAATCAGAGGAAGAATGCAGATTCTAGGACTTCACCATTTACATGTAGAAAAGCGATTTCTATGTCAAGAGTTTTATGTAGCTTGTAGGCCATGGATAACCAACATTATATCACACTAGAATGATAACCCAAAATATTACCATGTTTAAATGTGTGTGACTCTTGACTACTGAGTGATTATTTAGTGCAATGAACACAAGAAGGCAAAGCTCCCCTAACCTTCAGCGTGGAGGACAGCACTGAGAACACGAGGGCCGTGGCATTTTGAGGCTGAGATACCCTCTAACATAGAGAGGTCAGAGAAGAAACACATCTGTCATGTCTCCTAATCTCAGCTGAGGACATCTGTACTACCGGCACCATCTCACTGTCATACAATGGGAAAAATGGATATAAAAATAGAAGTGATACAGCCAACTATTAACACGGAGGTAGGGTGAATAGAGCACTGCACTAAGTGGGAAACGACTCCTTGTAGGGCAGGCTGCCTGACTCAAGGGGACAATGTGAACCAACTAAAGGTGTTTCCACCATCCATGCCATTCCCGACTGATTGATTGATTGGATTTTGGCCAGCTCGGTCGAAGTGTGATTGACAAAAATTGTATACGTTTGGGTTGTACAACATGATTTTTTTTTTTTTTTTAAGGTGTGCATCGTTGAGGGATTAGTAGGAGGAGAAAAGTGAAGTAATAAATCTCTGGAGAGCAAGTAATGCCCTCCTGACAGAAAAGTGAAGGAGCCCATTTGTTCGGGAGAAAATGGCTCCCTGGGAGCTCTTCACCTCACCCTGTGAATTATCAGCTCTTTATTAAGACTTATGAAGAGGCTGAACAGTTGTGTGCAGAACAGGCAAGGATTTTCATAATGACAGTGCAGGATGAGAGGACAAAGATAGCATAAAGAGGCTGAGGGAGATTCTACACCCAGAAAATAACTACTCTTGTTTCCTGTGTCACCTCCGCTCCACTGGGGGGACGCTGAGAGCCCATTGAGTAGATTCAGTGGAGCAATGAAGTGGAAAATTCTTTATCACAAGAGTATCTGCTCATTGGTGAAGTGCCTACATGGATCTTTGTATTACTGTTGTCTGACCTTTGTTTTCTAAATTGATATAATTCACATATCATAAAACTCAGCCTTTAGAAGTGTACAATTCAGTGGTTTTCAGTATATCCACAAGGTTGTGCACCTATCACCAGCATCTAACTCTAGAACACTCTCCCTACCCCAGAAGGGAATCCTGTACCCATCAGCAGTCACTCTCTCTTCCCCCTCTTCCCAGCTGCTGGCAGCTATCAATAGACTTTCTGCTCCTATAGATTTACCTTCTCTGGACATATCCTCTACATGGAAGCATATAATATGTGGCCTTTTATGTTTGTCTTCTTTTTAAAAAGATTTTATTTATTTATTTGAGAGAGAGAGAGAGAGCAGGAGTGGAGGGGCAGAGGGAGAAGGAGAGAGGATTTCAAGCAAATTCCATGCTGGGCTTGGAGCGTGA
Organism: Canis lupus familiaris; assembly: GCF_011100685.1. NCBI lineage: Eukaryota > Metazoa > Chordata > Mammalia > Carnivora > Canidae > Canis > Canis lupus. The sequence goes on from NC_049238.1 coordinate 21,858,650, forward strand.
CACGGGGCTCAATCCCAGGACCCTGACATCATGACCTGAGCTAAAACAAAGTGTCGGATGGTTAACCGACTGCACCACCCAGGCACCCCTATGTTTGTCTTCTTTCCCTTAGTATAATACTGTCTTAGATGTTCATCTATGCTGTAGCCTGTATCAGTATTCCATTTAATGGCTGAATAATATTCTTTTATATGTATGTGCCATAATTTGTTTATCCAATCATCTGTTGTTGAAAGTCAGGTTGTTTCCAATTTGGGGCTGTGAGGACTAACGCTGCTATAAACCTTTGTGTATAAATTTTTGTGTGTTTCTATTTCTCCTGGGTGTATACTTAGAAGTAGAATTGCTGGGTCCTATTGTTAACTCTAAATTTAACTTTTTGAAGCACTTCCAGACTGTTTTCAAAGCATTTCTGTTTTCCCTTTCTACCAGCATTAAGGCTTCTGATTTCTTCATGTCCTAGTTACACCTTGTTATCATCTGTTTTTTTATTCCAGCCAGGTATCAAGTGATATCCCACAATGTTGCGTCATTTCAGAAAAAAAATCAAATCCATCCATATATATAGAGTAAAAATACAAGGCTTAAAGAGTAAATGTCCCATCTCTCTCCAGAACCATTTCCATGAGGCAAATACTTTAAATTCCTTTAGCGATTTCTTCTGGTATTTATCTTCTCTTCCTGATAATATACTTCTACTGCTGTTTCTTAAGATCAGTTTCTGACACTGGGACACCTGCACCCCGATGTTTCTAGCAGCAATGTCCACAATAGCCAAACTGTGGAAGGAGCCTTGGTGTCCATCGAAAGATGAATGGATAAAGAAGATGTGGTTTATGTATACAGTGGAATATTCCTCAGCCATTAGAAATGACAAATACCCACCATTTGCTTCAACGTGGATGGAACTGGAGGGTATTATGCTGAGTGAAATAAGTCAATCGGAGAAGGACAAACATTATATGGTCTCATTCATTTGGGGAATATGAATAATAGTGAAAGGGAATAGAAGGGAAGGGAGAAGAAATGGGTAGGAAATATCAGAAAGGGAGACAGAACATGAAGACTCCTAACTCTGGGAAATGAACTAGGGGTGGTGGAAGGGGAGGAGGGCAGGGGGTGGGGGTGAATGGGTGACGGGCACTGAGGCGGGCACTTGACGGGATGAGCACTAGGTGTTATTCTGTATGTTGGCAAATTGAACACCAATAAAAAATAAATTTATTATTAAAAAAAAAAGATCAGTTTCTGATACTCTCTCTTGACTTCCAACCCTGGAGGATAGGCATTCAGCTCTCTTCTCTTCTTCCAGGTGCACAGAGACACACACTCACTTTATCTTCCATCTTCAAAACAGGATTACAATCTCCATTTTTGGTTAAATCAATAATTGGCACTTGCACTGTTATGACTGCATATTCATAGCCGTGTGAAAGGCAATTATATTTACTTAATCATACTTTAACCCTCGGACTGCAGATGACATAGAACAAAAAAATTTGCCTGTTTTTCATTGCCACAGTTTTCTGCATCTTAATTACTACTTTATCTTCAAACTTTGCAAGAAAACTAAGAATCTCTGGGCATACTCAAACACATGGATATTCCACTGTTTCTTTCTTTGTCCTTTCCTGTATTTGTTTTTGACTCTGGGAGACATTCCTCCAGGGCTCTCCACTCCTGCTCTCACCAGGATGGCCCGGTTAGGGGCTTGCTGCATTGCTGGGGCCCTGGGACTCCCCTTCATTGTCCTCGACTTCTCTCCTTGGTAGCCTTGCCTGATTCCTAAATCCCGTGTTTCCCGCTGTCTTGTTTTTATCCCTCAGTTTACAACAGTGTATCTCCAGTAGCTTCTTTAGTCCTCCATTCCTGCCTTCGTTTGTGTTAAACAGATATTTTTAAGTGTACCACTATAATTCCTTTGTTTCTTTCAGGGTTTTTTTGTTTTGTTTTGTTTTGGTTTTTTTTTAGTGATCACACTGGTGATTCCAGTGAACACCTACCTTAAAACAATGTAGTTTAGATGAATACCAACTTCGTTTTGATAGCATACCAGGTTGTTTATGGCTACTTTCATGCTACCAGGGTGGAAGTGAGTAGTTGTGACAGAGCGTGTATATATATAAGGCCTGTAAAGCCTAAAACTTGACTGGCCCTTGATGGCGAACACTCGTTGATCCCAATCCGGTGCCCTCATCTTTGTGATCCCATTCTCTGCTTCCCGCCTCCTAGCATTAGTAATCATTTCTTCTCTGAGCTCTCACTGTGTTTCCCCTTTCCTGAAACCCAAACATTAACTGCACATGCTAAGAAGGCAAATAAAAGGGCATAACAATGTGTGAGAACCTCCCTGTACACATCGCTGTGTTTAAGATAGATGCTCAAGGCACAGTCCATCATGATCTATGAAATCCAGTTCTTCAACATGAAACGGCTCTGAGGATAATGACTACTGAGTCAAATCTGAGGATTTCCAAGGCTGGTTTCCTCATCACTTGGTCCCATGCCCTGGCGGTGCATTTTCACACACTTGTTCTGCGGTGAGCAGGGCTTGTTTTTGTCTGACCAGCATCTACTTCCCATCCTCTGAGAAGAGTTCTTTGGTTTTTATGTGATATCCAGGGATGGGGACATGACATGAGGCACCATGTAGGCAGGTAGCTGCCAGAACCACTCCTTGGAGGGAATCTGCTTGAGCTCAAAGCCCAGCACAAGGCAGACAGAGAACAAGGAGAGAGTGAGCAAGCCCCTGGGACGTGGCTTCGCCTCTGTGCTCGGCCCTGCCTTTGGACCTTCCACGTAGGTGCACCAAATCAATCCCTGTTTCTGTGGAGGCCCCTCTGATTTGTGCTTTGGTGCTTATGTACCACAGACACAGACATTGGAAGCAGAGGCTGAGTCTTTCTTGGGGAGATATGTAGGCCCGACATCTTCACGAAGACCCTTCATTTTTTAAGTGTATTTTTTGCTCATCATATGCATTTTATTTTAAGTAAGTTTTATGCCCAATGTGGGCCTTGAACTCATGAGCCTGAAATCGAGTCACATGCTCTACTGACTGAGCTGGCCAGGCAACCCCCCTAGGACTCTTCATTTTTAGCAAAGGAGAGTAAACTCTTCTGCTCTTGTTCAGGACCTGGACTAGTTTTACTCTAATGCAGGGTCGATTTGAGAACTATGAAGGAACCTCTCAAATTCAGGTGACTGCTTGACAGAACAGAAAAACACTAATGGTTTCTAAAATGACTCAGTATGAAGAAGATGACAACATCAAGTACAGTTTATCAAATACCCGATCACGCACACTGTGAAAGGCAATCAGGGTGTAATTTCAGGTTATAAAAGCATTCCTTGTACTAATCTGTTTTTCAAAGCATATTCGCACCCATGACTTCATCAGATTCTCTTTGGTTCCTTTCTGATACGTGACCCACATTTTCAAGTATTTTCTAAGCATAAAACCAAAGTATATTTTATAAATAATTACATACTAACTTCTTATAAATAAGAACCTTAAAATGTTTATTCTTCTTCAGCTCTAGTTTTGCATCTCTGACACTTATTTACTTTGCTAGTCAGCTCTTCTCTTTTTTTAAGTTAAAAAAAAAAACTTTTAAAGTAGGCTCCACACCCAATGAGGAGCCCAATGTGGGGCTTGAACTCATGATCCTGAGCTGAGATCAAGGTCAGCCACTTTAGCTGCTGAGCCACCCAGGCATGTCCCCATCTCTTCTCCATTGTAGGCCACAAGCAATTTTTATTTTCCCGGTTTTAGAGGGACCCTGAGCTTCTTTTTTTAACCTGTTTCCTTTCTACTCCATTCTGGGCTGTGACTTATCTACTTAACCTGCTTATCCTTAATGCAGCACCTTACACAAGAAATGTCTGGAGTCCACAGGCCGAGTTTTGAACCCCTATCTCTGTTACAACCTAGCATTACGGTCCTCAGCAAGTTTCTAAATCTGTAAAACGAGGACAGTAACTTGCATCTCATAATTGTAAAGATTATATGAGACGTATGCAAAAGAGACACAGCAAGCATGCAGTAAATGTTAGCTGTTATTGTCTGTTGACTAAAATAATGATTTCTGCCAACCCGTGCACTTGTTCTCTCCACACGAGAGGCTTGTAAGAACCAGCGATTGCTATATCATCTAAAATCTAAGCCCCATGAGACAGAAGTTTTGTCTTGTTCATCACTAAAGCCCCAGCACCTAACAGATGACTGGCACATAACAGGTAGTCAGTACATATTTATTGAATGAATCAGTGACTGAGTATAGGTAATACAGGTATTCTGCTATTGCTACTCCAATTTTATGGATGAAGAAACTGAGGCTCAGAGAGGTTAACTGACTTGTATAAATTCCCCCCGCTGGTTAAGGAATGATCAAGAGCTAGTCCTCCTGCCCGGTTTTTCTTCTCTTCTATTGTATCACTTCCTCAGGCCCTTATCTTATGATCCAAAAATTCAGGTGCAGAATCTTTGTTACCAAATTATGATTTTCAAGGAGGCAGAGGTAATTTTGAAATTTTAAAACCTACCGTGGTATCCACAGGCTTGACTTTCTCAGTGGGAATGTGCTTTGGGACAGGTTCTGTCTGTGACAGCATCACGCATCCTTCAGCACCTAAGGTGACGATGACCACATGGCAGCCCCTCTCCATGAGCACCAGCGCAGCCTTCCCAGCGTCTGCAGGGCTGCCGACTGCCAGGCCAGTTAGGATCTCAGCCTGGAATACATAAAAGTGAAAGGAAAAAGCAGTGAGAAAAGTGACCTGGGTCCACTTCCAGATTAGATTTGCTCTTCTAGAAAACGTCTCCCTTCTTTTGCATAACAACCAATGCCATCGGGAGCTTTGATGCACACTGGCTCAAGAAAAGAAATAACCCAACAACAATGACAACAAAAATTAGCTTTCAAGGACACTCTTGGGACAACTGAGGAAATTTGAACGTGGCCCTGGATGTTAGATGACAGTATATTATTATTGATAATTTTCTTAAGTGTGAGAATGGTATTGTGGCTCCTCTCAGGAGACACACACTGAAATATTTAGGGGTCAGGTATCATGTTATTTGCAACTTACTCTGAAACGATTCGAGAAAAACAAAAGGAAATACACACGAGAGAGAAAGCAAAACAGCAAATGTTAACAACCATTTGGGCGGACAGTCTATGGCTATCTGTTGTATTGCTCTTTCAGCTTTTCTGTGTGTATGTGTGATGATTTTCATCAAGAATTCTGGGTGGCTCAGCGGTTTAGCACCTGCCTTCAGCCGGGGACGTGATCCTGGAGACCCAGGATCGAGTCCCATGTCAGGCTCCCTGCATGGAGCCTGCCTGTCTGTCTGTCTCTCTCTCTCTCTGTGTCTCTCATGAATAAATAAATTAAAAATCTTAAAAAAAAAAAAGAATCAGGGAGAACAAAGAATTCTACAAAAGAAAGGCAGAGGGGAGGGGAGGCAGGAGAAAGGGAGGGACTGCTGCCAATGATTTTGATATAAATCATGTCTGTAAATTTCACACCTAAGGCCGTAATTCTTCTAGGCCCCTCTTGGGCCATAATGCCTTTCTCTTATTACTAGTCACAGCTTCCCACGTTTGCACAACACCCATTTCTTTTGTTTGTTTTTGTTCAAGAAGATGGAAGCAGAGCAGGAAGGGCACTCCTGTGTAGCAGAGAGAGCACTGTGCTGACATCCAGATGCCCACTACTTACTGACTCTGGGACTTTCCCCAAGTCATATACAATCTGTAAAGTTAGGGGCTGGCACAGGACCACAGTTCACTCCCAGAAGGTAACAAAGGCTCTGCCTGTAGTAGGGGCCCTGCTTCCTCATCCCCTAGGCACCCCTCTAGCATCTCTGGGGACCCTCTATGGTTCTGAAATTAGTGGCTGTAAAATTACTGGACTAGATGAATTATAGGATATTTTTTGACTCAAAAAGTTTATAGCCAAATTGTCTTTTCTGTATCCTATTTCTTCCTAAGAAAGAGTCTGTTTCTTCCTGTGCCTACTCTGAACATGCCCAGATTAACCTTTCCTATGGCCTGTAAGTCACCCCCACTGTCTGTTCCTTTGGTCTTCCCCACAGCAAAGGTTTCATTAACTTGACCATGTGTCCTTCCTGAACCATCTTTTCCACAGACCTTTTCTGTCTGCGTTGGCTATGCCTTGAGGCCACCTTCTATTTTCTTTTCATAAGTTTTTCACTGATCTTCATTACTGAGATCACTTACATCTGTTGAGTTAGATGGTATATTTGCAGAAACATGGAATTCTTGTGGTTTCTAAAAACCTGTTAAAAACTATTCTTTTATGAAAAGTTCCTAAATGTAAAAAAGTAATACAAACACCCATGTACCTACCACCTGCTTTTAATAAATCTTAATGTGTTATTTTATTTGCTTCAGATGTTTCTCTTTAAAGAAGGTGAATCATGCCTTCCATAGATACTATTTAGCAATGTGCCTCTTCCCTTAACGTAATTTCATTTGTGTTGATATGTGTAGCTCTACTTCTGTTTAACTGCACAGTTCCATACAGTACAGATATATTACAAATATACTACAGTTTAAAAAGATCTATTCTCCTTTTCATGGACACCAATTTTTCCATTTTCCCCTTTTACAATCAGTGAAGTATTGGATATTCTTTTTTTTTTTTTTTCTAATTTTTATTTATTTATGATAGTCACAGAGAGAGAGAGAGAGGCAGAGACACAGGCAGAGGGAGAAGCAGGCTCCATGCACCGGGAGCCTCATGTGGGATTCGATCCCGGGTCTCCAGGATCGCGCCCTGGGCCAAAGGCAGGCGCCAAACAGCTGCACCACCCAGGGATCCCATCCACATTTTTTTTTTTAATTTTTATTTATTTATGATAGTCACAGAGAGAGAGAGAGAGGCAGAGACACAGGCAGAGGGAGTATTGGATATTCTTATCATGTATATGTTATCTGTCTTTTTTCCCCTCTGGCTGTTTAAGAATATTTTTGTCTCTACTTTTCACTTTATGCAGTTCCATTAAAATGCATGTTAGGAGGGAGTTATATCTATTTATCTCAGGTGATACTTTTTTAAAAAAGATTTTATTTATTTATTTGAGAGAGCATGACAGGGAGCAAGAGAGAGCATGAGTGGGAGTTGGGGGGGAGGATCAGAGGGAGGAGAAGCAGACTCCACATTGAGTGGGGAGCCTGATGTGGGACTCGATCCCAGGACCCTGATATCATGACCTGAGCCAAAAAGAGTCGGACACCCAATGGATTGAGTCTACCATGAAACCACTGCAGAGGCAGGATCAGCCTAGTGGGAACCAAAGCGTGGGATTCCCCAACTCAGAGAGAGCAACATGAGCCTGCAAATGAGGAAGCATAATGCTCAAAAGTTATCCAACAACATCAATAGTCTTGGATGAATTTTCCCAAGACAAAATTCAAATAATGAAACAATGCCAAGAAAGACTTTAAAATAAGTATGATTGAGATTCTCATTCATTAAAAAAGGAGATGAAGACTCCTAACTCTGGGAAGCGAACTGGGGGTGGTGGAAGGGGAGGAGGGCAGGGGGTGGGGGTGAATGGGTGACGGGCACTGAGGGGGGCACTTGACAGGATGAGCACTGGGTGTTATTCTGTATGTTGGCAAATTGAACACCAATAAAAAAATAAATTTATTATTAAAAAAAAGGAGAAAGTAAGTGTGAAAGAGAAACAATTGAAGCAATGATATGTGAATATAAAAACCAATCAATTAGAAATCTTGAAAATGAAAAAACACCTTTGAAATGTTTCTATTATTACACTCATTAGGAAAAAAAAAACCACTAGAGGATAAACATTAGAATAGAATGAAGAATTAGTGAATTGAAAGAGAATCTTGATCAATTCACCTACAAGTGAAAAACTCAATTCACCTAGAATGTATCACAGAAAGAATTTTTTTAATATTAAAAAGAAATTTAGAGAAATGAAATATAGCTCAAGCAATTCTAACATACATCTAGTTGGAGTGAAAGAAGAGAAAGGAGGGAACTAGAGAGAAACAATATTAGAAGAACTGTAAGGTGTTATCAAGAACTGAAGAAAGGCATGGGTCCTCAGATCAAAAGTAGATTAAAAGTACTACCCCTGCCTTTTCAGTGGTTTCATAGTAGCATCTATTAGGCCCCTGAGGGTCTCTAAACCAGAGCCAAGTTTTATATCAGCAATATGGAGTTCCTGATCTGCTGTTATTGGAGATATTGCCAATCTAGTCACATTCCTGGTCACCAGGTTAGCAGTTGGCCTGATTCCTTCTTGATCACAGGCAGTACCTCTGTCCTGTCTCCACAGCTTGGTAGCTTTACATAATGCTGTAGTCCGGGTAGCAGGCTTAGCAACTTCCTCTACTTTTTTTGGTTAGCAGGGGAGTCTCAGCCTAGCATATCTGGGTTCCAGCAGTGGGCACTGCTCCAGGCTCCCATGAGGGGCACATTTTTAGTGCCTATTACCCATTGGAGGTCCCTACCACCTATACCTGCTTCTAGCACACTCAGGGCTGAATGCTCTAGGATTCTGTTCCCTTTCTGATCTGTGGAGTTATCTTGTTTCTGAGCTTGTATCTTTTCATTGTCTCTTTGTGTATTTATTTATCAATGGTTTGTCTGTTAGCAGAGAGAGGGGTTTTTTTTCCTTAAAGAGAAAGAGAGAACAGGGAGGGGGGAGGGGAGAGGGAGTGAGAGAATCTTACGAAGCCTCTACACCCAGCACGGAGCCCGATGTGCGGCTTGATCTCATGATCCTGAGATCATGATCTGTTCCAAAATCAAGAGTTGGATGCCTAACCAACTAAGCTCCCCAGGTGCCCCCAGAGAGAGTATCTTAAAGCATGAATTTACATTATTATCCTTTTTAGAAGTCATCCATAAGAATCTTAATTAAGCTTTTAAAGTTTTTCTTTTTTCCACTGAGTGTCTGAGATCAACTTTCCTAAAGACCAAAGTTTGTTCATTTGTTCATTCAAAAAGCATTTACTAGGTGCCAACTATGTGCCAGGTACAATATAACAGAGTTACATAATTTCCAAAAATAATTCTATCAATTTATATCACACTATATATGCTCTTTTCACACTGTGACAAGGACAATCTTATATTGAAACGAGGGGTGCAAGGGTAGACTTTCCTGCCTCAGTCAATAGAATGGGCCAGAAGAGATACTGTGTAACTTCAAAAGTGATGTCATAAAAGGCAACATGTCTTCTGCCTGATTCCCTCTCTCTCATCCTCTGGATACTGTATCTTGGAACCCAGCTTCCATTGTGAGGAAGCCCAGGTCCCAAGGAGAGGTCCTGTGTAAGTGTTAAGTGTTCTGGCCAAAGGCCAGCATCAACTAGCAAGCATGGGAGTGAAGCATGATTCCTGCTCTCCACCCTTGAGTCTTCTAGGCCCCAGACATCATGGAGACAGACAAGCCATGCTGTGCCCTGTCTCAATTCCTGATGGACAGAAACTGTACAGGACACGAAATAATTACAGTAGTCCCCTCTTATCCACCGTTTCACTCTCCTTGGTGTCACTTATTCGTGGTCAACTGCTGTCAGGAAAGTAGGTAATCCTCCTCCTGTCATATCATCAGAAGGTTAATAGTAGCCTACCTGCTGTGTCTCAAGCCTGTGTCACTCACCTCACTTCATCTCATCATATAGGCATTTATCACCTCACATCATCACAAGAGGAAGACAGGTGAGTACAGGATAGTGAGATATTTTGAGAGAGAGAGAGAGAGAGACCACATTCATAAAACTTTCATGACAATATATTGTTAAAATTGCTTTATTATTAGTTATTATTGTTAACCTCTTCTGTGCCTTCTTCATTACTTAAACTTTGTCAAAGGTATGTATGCATAGGAAAAAAACATAATATTTATCGGGTTCAGTACTATCTGTGGTTTCTGGCATCCTCTGGGGGTCTTGGAACTATTCCCAGTGATAAAGGGGGATTACTATATTGTAAGCCCTGAAATCTGGGGGTAATTTATTATGCAACAGTAGATAACTATACAATTAGGATTACCCATTAGGAATACAACAGTGAATAAGACAGATGTCCCTAGCCTCACAGGACTAGTAATTCAGTGGAGAAGATAGAAGTATTGAATAAGTAATTTGAGCTGTGATGAGTGTTTGAAGAATAAATATAGTGCTCTCCAAGTATGCAGCAGGGAAATTTAAGCCAGTTGGCAGTGGAGAGTAATCAAACTTCTTATTGTGCAATAGCTACTATTTCCCACAATCCCTTTCTCCTAGCACAAGGCCTGGCTATGGTGGTTGCTCAAAAATATTGCATAACCTGTTGTGATTTGTTAAAATTAGTTTCCTTGTGGCAGTCTTCTTTTTTGTTTACTTCATGTTCTGAGAGATAAAATTAACAAAAAGGCAGGTCGGGAAATCCTGGAAACATTCATGCAGCCTTCTAGAACCACATGGACAATTACTATTATAATTCTTTAATTACTAACTTTCTCTCTCTTCATGTTGCATTGTATAATAATATGTCCTTCTTCCCAATGTGGAGAGCAAGCTCTGGCCTAAAATGGTTTGGCCTATAAAAAGGAGGAATACTGAAATTTTCTTCCTAAAATGCTTCAGAATGGATGGCACCATCTGAACATATTGATCAGTATTTTATGCAAATCTATACATTATGATCCTCAGGTGGTCTGAGAGGGCCCTCTCCTAACAGAGTGGCCCCCGAGGTCCTTCCTGTGGTATCAACAGGGAGCCTACATCTGTACACCCATGCAGTCCCAGGGTCTTCACAAGAAAATGTAGCAAATGCTCCAGGGGTCGTATCTTAATTAGGGTTGTTAGGCCAGCTGAATTTGAATTTCAGATAAATAACAAATAATTCTATAGCACAAGTACATTTAATATACCACTTGTTGTTTATACGAAATTCAAATTTAACAGGGCTTTCTGGATTTTTTTTTTTGCTAAATCTAGCAACTCTAGTACTAATTAGTCCACAGAATGTAGAACAATTTAAAAAGAAAACAAACCACCAATAGCTTGAAGGCAGGGAGGGAACTAAAAATAGCTGAGGTTTGATAAATGCCAGATTATGGAGATGACTCAGGAAATCGCCCCCCCCCCCCAACTCACTAATTTCCTTTTCTCTACACCCTAGTTGTCTGACAATTGTTTTCAATGGGCCCAAGAATTTACATGCAATCAAACTGAAGTGGTTAGTTCTGCCTCTGCTTCATCCACTTGCATGAAAGTCTTTGGCTTCTTCTGGAGGGAGCAAAACCTTCCATCCTTACCTCAGTTTCATTGCAGCAGAACACATCTGAAAGTGTGTAGAAGCGAGGGTCCAGGTCAGCAATAGCAGGAGCTGGATTGAACAATGTTTTCACTGTAAAGAATGGAAAAGGGGGTTCAGTGATCATTTTTTAACATGGTGCACTTATAGACAGTAAGGGAAATCCCATGTGCAGCATTTTCCCCATTAGATGACAAATTGACTTAGAAAAGTCTGAAATCTCAATCTCTGTGGTGACCTAGTCCCAGCCCCTTTTTATTTCCATTTGCTCCCCTTTTTTTTTTTCTCCCTTTTTCACTTTACAACATTTCAACTTCAAGGGCAAGCAACAGTATCACAACCAAGGTGATTACAAAGTTATGTCAAAGGGCAACATAAAATTTTAAATGCTGTGACATGAAAGGACATGTATGGATGCGAACATTCAGGCTGGTGAACATTTTTGCTCATAAATCCATTTTCCAGGAAAAAAAAAGAGATGTTTGGAAAGAAGTAATGAAGAGATAAAAGAAATTTCCTGGTAAGAACAGGAAGTAGGAAGTTCATTTACATATGTAGGTTTTGTACACCTATGCATGTCTTCCAAATATATCACAATTACTCATGCAAACATGTACTTTTTTTTTTAAGATTTCAAGTAATCTCTACACCCAAGGTGGGGCCCAAACCCACAATCCCTAGACAAAGAGTCCCATGCTCCACCAACTGAACCAGTCAGGCTCCCCAAATATACACTTTTCACAGAAGCTTACGTTCTTGGCTTCTATGAGCAACCTGGAAACATAAAGAAAGCTTGAGAATGGAGGATAAATTCGATCTGAGGCTGAAAGCTAGCTCAGACTACGAGCCTATAAGAGAAGGATGGATGGGGATAGCAGACAGGGAAAATGAGAATGTCATAGCATTACAGTGTTAGAAGAATATTTACATTTTTCAGAGGAGGAAAGTGAGCTTCAGTGAGGTCTAAGGTCATACACTGGGACACAGTTAAGCTGGGTCCCTACCTGGGGTCCTCCAGCTTAAAGTCCAGTATTTGGGGGATCCCTGGGTGGCTCAGCGGTTTATCGCCTGCCTTCAGCCTTCCAGGGTGTGATCCTGGAGTCACGGGATCAAGTCCCATGTCTGGCTCCCTGCATGGAGCCTGTTTCTCCCTCTGCCTGTGTCTCTGCCTCTCTCTCTCTCTCTCTCTCTCTCTCTCTCTCTTTCTCTCTCCCTGTGTTTCTCATGAATACATAAATTAAAAATCTTAAAAAAAAAAAAAAGTCCAGTATTGGTTATCTCTAGGCCAGGACTCTGTTTATAGCAGTGCAAACCTTCATCCCCATTTATAGTATTTTAAAACAATGTTTGATGTGGAATTTTGAAAATATATATATATATACATTTTAAAGTCTTTAGAGATTACATTCACAGGAAGCTCCCTCTTTGTCAAAACACTTACTTATCCACCAGAGGATCCAACTAAATTGGTTGGTCTTCTTTTCCTCTACCCAGGTCCACTTATGTGTTTAGCGACTCCAATCTACTATGGACTCACAGAGTAAAATCTTCTACCTGCAATTCTCAGAGACCCTTCCAGAACAGCGGCTCACAAACTTAGCTGCACATCAGCATCACTAGGAGACCTCATAATGTTGTGCCCGAGATTGCAAATCCAAGAAACCACCGAGGAGCCAACACAGATGCAAACGCATGAGGGTTTATTTACAAGCTTGGGTCCAAGTGTACCTGACACAGCGGAGCAGGGACTTGGACCCCGAGATTAAGAGGGGTAGCAGCTTTATAGGGGCCAGTGGCCCATGGGATATGCAGAAAGTTGCGCAGTCATGTCAGTCCACATGCAGGTGGCCAATGGAATTACATCTTACCCTATAGTATCCATTTGAGCTGGCCTATTACTTTGGTCAGAATTGGCGCGCAGTTTTGGCTGGCACAAGGCAGGGTTACATTGTTATGAGCCGATTTCCGATTAGGGTGTGCCCAGCGGCTTGACTAGGGTGGGGCAGTGCCTTAAGCAATAAGCAGGTCATGTGGGGGTGATACAGGAGGTGGCAGGTGCAGCACAAAATGGAGTTAATCCTGCTCTGCTTGTCCAGGAGTAGGGGATTTTTGTTAAATTTCCTGGGTCCCACAATTAAAGTGCATGACTTTTAGGCTCCACCTCAAATCTGATTAGAATCTCTTGGGAAAATTCGCACATTGATGAGTTGTCCAAGTGGCTTTTCCACAGCTGTCACAGCACTGATCCATTCCACGTTCTTGGGTAGATGCTTATCAGCACATGGCTAATGGAAACTGTCCACTACTGCCTGGTGAGGCTAGCGAGTTTGCTTCTACACCTTCCTTGGTCTTAACATTTTGGTTTGGTTAGTGGATCTTGTCCAGTGGTTTACAGGCTAATGCTATTCTCACATTTTCATTATTTTAGAATCTAGAATGTCCATCCACAAAAATTCTATGGTATATTTTTGGCTGCTCATATTTTTGTACAGGTCATTGTGCAGCTTAAATTAGAAACTGGGTGTAAAAGCCCTCTGTAAACTGTAGAGTGTTGTACAAGTGTAAGGGATTATTACTGTTATTATATTGTCCTTCACACACAGCCTAACACCCCCGCCTGTCCACCCATCTCTTTTGCCTTCTGTTGGAATTCATAGCCTGGCAACAGTCTCTCATTGGTCTTCCCGTTTCTGCAAGGTCTTAGAGATGTCAATTATGCGTAAAGGCCCTCCATGCCCAGCATTCCAACACACCCATTTACTTTTTACAGTTCCAGAACAAATATATTGCTCCCTATTTTCCTCAAACGGTGAAATGAAAAAGCATTGCTCATGTATTGTGATCTCCAATCTGCACGCAAAGGCATTTGAGCACAGGGTAGAGCAAGCTACCCGTATGGAAAAATAGCATTGAGCTACTCTTATTAAAGTTCCATTTTATCTCAAAAGAGCCCTGATCTGGCAATTCCTTTTCCAAATCTCTCCCACAGAAACACATAGGCATGCAAAGTGATGCTCAGCTAGTTTTTAACAGAAAAAAATAAAAAGAAACCTAAGCTTCTATCAGACAGGATTGGTTAGGAAAAAAATAGCTCTAAAAGAATACTCTGCTGCTGTTAAAAAGAATGAAGGAGATCTCTGTTTTGTCACAGAAAATTTTCTATAATTTATATGTGAAAAAAAGGAAGTTTTTCTTTTTTTAAGATTATATGTATTTATTCATGAGAGACACAAAAAAAGAGAAAGAGAGAGATTGAGAGAGAGAGGCAGAGACACAGGCAGAGGGAGAAGCAGGTCCCATGCAGGGAGCCCAACGCGGGACCGGATCCCAGGACCCCAGGATCAAGCACTGGGCCGAAGGCAGGAGCTAAACCAGAGCCACCCAGGGATCCAAAAAGAAAGTTTTGTAATAAAATCTTTAGTATGACTCCTCCTTTTTTAATAAAGCAAAGCATAATTGTATGTGTATTTACATTTATACACTTGGACAGAAGAGAAAAAAAAAAGTCTGAGAGGTTACTCACTAAACTAATAAGGATTAATTCCAAAGGGTGATGGGAATAAATCTGACCAGAGATTACCTGGTGTACACCAGGCAAAGACATCATTCTTAAAAGATGTGTAATATCTTACAGCAAAAATCAAGTCCATTGTGAATGAAATGATATAATGTTTGGCTGGTGCTTCAGAATATAACCCAAGGTTGCAGTGGGAGGGTGTGGAGAGTAGTCAGTTAGGGTATAAATGCAACAGGATTGGCCATGTGTTGAGAATTATTGAAGCTAAGTGATAGTATATATGGGTTTACCCCATATAGTCTCTGTATGTCCACATATATTTGAGATTTTCCACAATAAAAATAAATTTTATTTTTATTTTTTAAAAGATGTATCTATTTGACAGAGAGAGAGCAAGCTAGCACAAACAGGGGGAGAAGCAGAGGGAGAGGGAGAAGCAGACTCCTCAGTGAGCAGGGATCCAACACAGGGCTTGATCCCATGACCCTGGGATCATGACCTGAGCCAAAGACAGATGTTTAACCAACTGAGCCACGCAGGCGCCCCTAAATACAAATTTAAAAAAAATAATTACACTGAATTTTAAGCAATAGAATTGCTGGAACGAGAAATCCTACAATTTAATTTGACCATAAATATTGTATAAAAGTCAATCAAATCAAGACACCTGGGTGGCTCAGCAGTTGAGCATCTGCCTTCAGTTCAGCATGATCTAAGAATCAAGTCCAGCATCAGGCTCTCTGCAGGGAATCTCCTTCTCCCTCTGCCTATGTCTCTGTCTCTCTCTGTGTGTTTCTCATGAATAAATAAATCAATCTAAAAAAAATGAATCAAATCTTATCTGCTTATTTCCCTATTGAAGGAAAGCATTTTGACCAATGCTGGATGGTAATAGGCTGGATACCTAGGCTTAGAGTCTGACTAGTAAAAAAAGTTAGGGGAAAAATGAAAATGCCATAAAGCAAGGACTCTTCTTTGGCTCATGCTACCAAAAATAAACATAAACACTTTACCATGGTGAAAAAAATGTGAAGAATGAGTAGATGTGGTTAATCAAAGAAGAATGCACATTTGCAATAGATAAGTTGGGGAAAATGATGCCATCCTGGAACCACGTAAAACTAGAGACACAAGATGTACCATGGAGTAGTGTGGAGCTGCAGAGGGCACTGACCACACCCAACGTAATCATTATTCATTACAACATAAGGTGGGCTAAACTCCTGGTTGTCTTAACAGCATGCCAAAGGCTGGCACAAGAATGTCAGTGAGGAGCTGCATAGGTACAGAGCCAGGAGAATGAGGTGGAAGCTCTTTTTTTTTTAAAGGTTTTATTTACTTATGAGAGATGCAGAGAGATGCAGAGAGAGGCAGAGACATGAGCAGAGGAAGAGGCCGGCTCCCTTCGGGGAGAGAAGCCTGATGTGGGACTTGATCCCAGGGGTCCTGGGATCACCACCTGAGCTAAAGGCAGATGTTCAACTGCTGAGTCACCCAGGCATCCTGAGGTGGAAGCTCTTACCAGTCTCACCATGGAGGGCATGAACTGGACAGTTGAGAAGGCCATAATAACTTAGCTCAGAGAAATAGGAAGAAAGTCACCCTAAGTAAAGAAACTGTGGAAAGATTGGGGTAACCAAAACGCTGGCTTGGCAGTCTCCCTCTGGGGGTTGTTTCCTGTGAGTTGAGCAGCGGAAACACTCAACACTTGGGCTATGTGCTGGACAACGTCACTGTGAAAGTCAAGGTGGCCAGCCAAGAAGTTTGGTTTGCCAAATAGAAAAGGACTCAAGTGTCATTAAAAGATATTTTGTGTCCTACCTAGAATTTGATCTTGGCGATCTTACAATCTCAATTATTTATAATTGTTCCAGTAATGTTCCATTTGCTTTGAAATGGATATAAAGACCAGACCCGACATGCATAATTTCATCACGAGCAGCTGCAGCACCAGCTCTGCTGTGGGCCTGCCTCACAGCATCATGACCTAGAGAGGAGGGGGCCACTGAGGGCCACTGGTGCTGTCCATTTAAAACCAATGCTTTCCTTTAGGTGAAGACAAAACAGAGTTCTGACACCATATATTCAGAGATGGGGGGGAGGTGTCGGTTTCCTCTGTATTTTTAACAACTATATATAATCCAGTCATACTATGTATGTGCTTAATTCAGATAAAGGAGCTGTGATAATAAACCCAGAAAGGAGGAGGAGGAGGAAGAGGAGGATTATTTTACCTCCTTTCTTGTAGGTGGAATATTGCTGATTAGCACATAGGTAGTCTCACGGGGCAATGGACAGGACACGAAGTGCTCAACGTATCTCTAAGCTTTGCCTGCTCTGCTCTCCATTCATATATCCTGACAGTAAACAGCTGCAAGAGCTCTTGGACCAGTACTGTTTCACAGAGGCCTAGAACCAAGAACTGACTGACTTGCATGCGGTCCCCTATTTACTAAGGGATGGATTCTGTATTCAAACCCAAACTTCATGACTCTCAAACCAGTGCTTCCTTCATTGTATCACTCTTCTCTGACGTGAGAATGAAAACACATTAAATTCACACACACACACACACACACACACACACACACACACACACTCATGGTTATAGAGAGTCTAAGTGGTTCTGGCTGCTTCACCAAGTGAAGACCAGCTGAATTCTGGTCAGAGGAGTCCATGTGCATGTATTTTATGGGAGCAGGTAAGAGATGCATCACAGAAAGTAGTCTAGTGTCTCTGAGATGTGAGCTTCAAAAACACTCAAAGCTTAGGCTACGTGTTGAACAATATTACAGTTTATGGGTTTTACTTTTCTCCATAAAGGCTCAGTTCCTTGGAATCAATGCGGTGTGGTAATATTTAAGGCGTGCTCTAGGACACAGAACTTGGGTCTTGGCATCTGAAATCTGGGTTTCTACACTGACCTTGGGTAATTACTTACATTTTCCTAGTGTATCTTCTCGCCTTCATTTTGGGAGAATGATGCCTGCCATATCTTTGTCATGAGGTTTTTCAAAGGTCAATATATATGAAAGTACGTGGAATTAATACTTAGACATGCTGACTCTTAGTAAAAATGTGGAATCGGCTAGTGCTAGTTTACCATCACTACGCCTGCCCATTCCCTTCCCCCTCTTTTTTTTTTTTTTTTTGGTAGGCTTGAACTCATGACCCTGAGATCATGACCTGAGCTGAGCTCAAGAATCAGACCCTTAACTGACTGGGCCACCCTGGCACCCCATACCACTGCCCATTCCTGATGCCCTAGGTCATCTAGCTCAATTGATAGAGCTGGCTAGCAGGTGATGGAGGAAGCATTTTTGGACTCCACCCAAATGACAGCCCCAAGGTCAGGCTGTCTGCCCATTGGGATAATTCTAGCCTTACCTGTGAAACATATTCAACTCTGGTGGCTTTACCTTTCTCTCCTCTACAAGCTGGTTAGTTAACCTGAAACTAGACTAAGACAAAGGGAAGAGTGATCTCTGAGAAGCAAGGGAGTGTAGGAAAAGCAGTTACAAGAGACTATGCCCCAACCTGTAAAAGGAAAGACAGGAGCATGAATGAAGTGTCATGTTGTATTCACATTGCTCAATTCAGATGAACACGGTGTAGGCAATGCTCACCATAAGCATTAGACTCTATCTGTGACACCCTGAGAAAATGTAACCAAATGGGTTTTTGGCTTGCTTAGAATTCTTTCTGACAGCTTTGAGTCCATTAAAAATACATTAAATGTCAATGAGAATTTACCACAGCACGTTGTTTTGCCAAGAGGAAAATTTGTTAAATCTGGACATACATTTAAAAATTCTCTACAAAATCATTTCAAGTAACTTACTTTCCATTTATTGCTTTGTAGAACGCTGGAGATTTTGGGAGAAACCACTTATACAAACACACACACACATACATTTACTGTTCTTTTTCTTCTCTTTTTTAGTTTTGTATCTTGATGAGAAAGTTTTATGTGGAAAATTCAAAGTGGTTCTCTCTCTTAAGTCACAGAATTACGGCTGCAGTATCAAGAGGAAGCCATTGTTTTAGAATGGCTATGATCTATTTTGATTTTTTTTTGATGCTGAGATCAGGATATTATCCTAATTTAAATTTCAAGAGAGAAGTGAAAAGGAGAAGAAATTTGGGATTCGTTTAGATATATTACATCATGCTCAGCATCATATTTTATTTTGTTTCATTCTTAGAACAATTCTGTAGGGGAGTATTTCTATATGCTCTTAACAAACAAGGCTTAGAAAAACTGGATCATTCTAGAAACACCTCAAAGCTAAAAAGGAATGGAAACGGGATTCTAACTCAGAAGATGCTTTGCCCACCAGTCAATGGTGAACAAGAAGTAAACACAAAGAAACTCTTTGGATTTTTAAAGAGTTTGTGATTTGCTGGGGGTGGAAGCAGGGAGTGAGCAGGAGGGCAGACGAGTCAACATTAGCCACACGTTGATAATTGTTGACACTGGGTGAAAGATTTTGTTAGGCAATTCTACCTGCCTTTGTGTGTTTGAAAATTTTCAAAATTGAAGGTCAAAAACCAACTAACTGCTCAAAGGACATTGACAACATAGAAAATATTACACGTAAATAATTTTTTCTGGTTTATTGAACAGAGATGGAGTTTTACAAAAAAGAGAAAGAGGTAATCTTTAATTCCTAGAGACATTTATCAAAATAGACCTACCAGGGCAGTCATTGTACATGACATGTAACTTGACCTCTGCTTCTACTTTTGGGCTATGGGCTGTTTCTGAGGTTCTAGTCACTACTTGTTATCATCTCCACTAACTAGATAGAAGATTTATATTGTAGGGTATCAGTAGTGCTACTCAGGTTATTTTTTACCCTGTTTGTAAACTTTCCTAGCTACAAGAAGATCGTGAATCTCACAGGTGGAAGAAAGGATATTTTACTACAGGGAAAGTATTGCTTTGCTTAACTTAAAAGGCTACCTTTTATTAAATTAACAGTGATAAAAGCTTTTCTAGGGGGGCACCTGGGTGACTGTCGGTTAGGTGTCTGCCTTTGGCTCAGGTCATGATCCCAGGTCCTGGGATCAAGTCCTACACTGGGCTCTCTGCTCAGTGGGGAGTCTGCTTCTCCCTCTCCCTCTCCCTCCTGCTCGTGCTCTTTCTCTGTCAAATAAATAAAATCTTTAGGAAAAAAAAAAAAAAGCTTTTCTAGGAAGAATAACAAATAGGTAAAATCACCTCCATTGCTGTGGGCCATCGTCAGGGCTTCCAAAGATATTTCTGGAATTATTTCTAACTGGCAGATCATGACTTTGGCTTTGTTAATGGTCGTAGCTGCTTTCTTCAGGTCTTCAGTATTCAAAAGTAAATTTGCTCCAGCCACTATAATGATGATATTCTGGCCTATAAAGATTTTCCACATATTTATATTAAAAAACAAACAAGGCTAAGTAATGATATTCTGCAATGTTACAATCACCCTTCCAAAGTCATCATGCTAAATGTATTATAAGTATTAATTTTGACATTTTTAGGTGATTCAGGTGAAATTCTACATTCCTACTGTATCTTCTTTTATGATACCCCTGCTCTGTAAAACTGATATTATTCTGACAATTTTGAGTAAAATCTAAAAAATAATTCCCCTATCAGTATTCTTATATACAAAGAATACTAGCTGGGAAGAGATATATAATATACTTTAAAATGGTTGGTACAAGGCATCTGGTAAACATTCCGAATCCTAAATGACAGATGTCATAAGGATACATATGGACAGGAGTGTACTTTCCCAACACTAAAAACTAAGGCTCTGTGGTATGCAGTCAGTTCATGTGTGTACCCTAGGGTATTCTGAAAATCAAAACATATTTTATAATATCTAACAGATGGGAAATTGTGTTAGATAACCTAAGGTCGAGAGAGAGAGATCTGACCTATGCTGTACCAGATCAAACAGAAGCAGGAGTAAAGAATCTTACATACTTATCACTTGGACCTACTCTCTACAATACCACCTAAATGGGGAAGGATTAGGGTGCATTTTATCTGTTAGGTGAACTCTTAAGAGCTGTGCTGTCCAATATGAGAGTCATGAGTTCAGGCCACACGTGGTTGTTAGCACTTGAGATGTGTCTGGTGTCTCACATCTTAAGTGAGATGTGCTTCAATTGTACAACACACAGCAGATTTTAAAGACTGAGTACAAAAAAAAAGAAGGTAAAATATCTCATTAGTCTTTAAGAACATTTTGATTACATGTTGAAAAGACGATATTTTAGATATATTGGGTTAAGTAAGTATATTAAGATTAATTTTACCTGTTTCTTTTTACTTTTTAAAATGTGGCTAATGGAAAATTTAAAATTATGTATGTGGCTTGCGTTGTATTTCTTTTGGACAGCACTGATCTAGAGGGACAAGTTGTAGCAGTCTTTTTTTTTTTCTTCTTTTGTGCTCCAGGCTGCTTGTGATGGTCTTGTATAGACATGACCTAAAATTACCTCTGAACACAAAACACATGCTAGCCGATCATCTTACCACAGATGTGTCTGTTGGCCACAAGGAGGACTTAATAAAGTGGGGATGGTTCAGCATAAACCCAATCTTGGTACTGGAAAAATTCAAGTACCCACACACTGAAAGATGGCATGTCTCCTTCCTTTTCTCCTTTGGTGACCTCATTCCTTCTGCTAGAGTCAACTGCTGCTTCTGTGTTGCTGACTCCAGAAATCTATGTTTCTGGCCTAGCCTTGGCTGATGAGCAATAAGACCAAGACTACAGCTGTCTGGTAGACATTGCCATATGGCGAGATCATTCATGCCTCAAATTTAACTTGTCAAAACTGAATTCCTTACTTTACCTTGGTACTGATTCCTTCACTTAAGGGAGTTGATGGTCCCCTCTCAGGGTATTTGTGTTAGCTCTTCTATGACAATCTATATTCTCTATATATTTACATATGTGTTATGTAAATCAGACAAGTTCTAGCATAACAGGCATCTAATACACGATATTAAACTAATCTTTGCATGGGAAGTGTAGTACCTTGCTACACTGATAAGCAAGAAATGGAACTTGAAGATATTCCTAGAACACATAAAAGAAGTTTAAGACAGGGAATGAGGGGCTGTTGGCAGCAATAATTATTTAAGATGTAGCTTAAAGGAATGAACATAGACTGTCTATTGTTAAACATTTTATCTTCTTTAAATATAACACATATTTTCATTGTTGTTATTGCAACTTTGGGATCACTAGAATAGAGTGAAACATACCATACCTTCTGTGAGAAACAATTGTTTGAAACTCTATTACAAATCAAAGACATATTATGACAAATCCTAATTTCACAACATGCACGCTGACTGCCTATAATGCATTAGGTTCTGTCTGAAGTGCCCCATGAAATGTCTGGTCCTTCAGAATATTAATTCTGAATTAAACAATTTTACATAGTTTTTATATATATATACTTAAAGTAGTTGGCAGAAATTATGAAGACTTTACTTGGGGGTAAAGGGAAGTTACTGTTTTTATAGACAAATATTTCAACTGTCACAAGGCCCTGTGACAAATATAGTTGTATATATCGACTTTCGAGATTTGATTGCCATTTAAAGAGCAAACAAAATTGAACACAAATGATAAGTTAGAAGTAATTAGTTGCTGCCATTTGCTCAGTAAATATTCTATAAATATGATTCATTAACTTCCTTGTGCACCTATGTATTTACATTTATTTACCTAGTATAACTGAAATGACAGATGAGAATACTTAACTGCTTTTAGAGACAAATATCAATTCTGAGTTCACATGGAGGGTAATGGGATGCTTCAGGATATAAATATTATTTTGAGGCAATTTAACACTTCCTATGTATTGGATGGACAATTTTATATTTGAATGATCAAGTTGGGAAGTATAAATAAAGGGAAATATTCATAGTTAGATTGGAAAGACCACACTTGAAGCCTTGGAGTGGTGGGTATGGTAAGAAATCCATAGGATTAGGGTAAAAACTGATGCTCCTACTCTAGTTGTGGACATGAAATGCTTCATGAAATGACACTCCAATATGCGAAACACGTACCTTCGTTATTGACAATTATAGAAGCAGTTCCTGTAGCAGCATCTTGAGTCTGATATGTAAATTCTGAGAGAAAAAAGAAATTACAATCATGTATATACAGCCTGGCATGGATAATCTATTTTAGCAATTTCAATGCACCACTCATCTTTGGAAAAACTTTTTAACCTTTAACCATCTGGAATGATAAAAGAAATAAGTAATTAGCACTAATTTATACCCATCACCTATACATCAAGGAAGACAGAAGCCTTTACACTCAGTTGCACCTTTGCTCTACATTAGTAACAACCCAGCAAACCTACCCCACTCTCAATCTGCCCAAATTATTCATAGCATATACATCTGCATTTTTCTAGACCACCATATTTCTTTTCTTCAGTGAAAGAAATGACAGAGTTGAGTGAGAGATTAAAGGTCAAACCTATACAATGAACTTGGTTGCGTTTCTTCATAAACTTTGCATTTCATCAAGAATCATGGTCTGGAGCATCAATGGAAGTGTTGATCAGGCGGCCTTTGGCAGCAAAAAGCCTTGAAATGGAGCCAGAGACCTGCATTCTACTCCTGGCGGTAGCTCCAACTAGCTGTGTGCTCTTGGACACATTGAGAACCAATCTGGCCTTCAGTTTCTCTTTTGTGCAATGATGGGATCAGCTTCAGTGGTTTTGAAGATTGTTTCCAGCCATGACATTCAATGACTTTTCTTAAAATATCTTTTGTGAATGCAGCACCTGTTTTTTCCTTGTCACCTGCTTTTGAAACATTTCTATGAGATGAAGGTTTGTAACCTCCTATCATTTAATTCCCATCTGGAGGAATGTACATGAAAAGAATTAACCAAACAACATTTAAGTAAGATGAGACAAAGCTGTGCATAAAAATTCTCTGGCCACCAGAGGAGGATCTAATAATTCTATTCTATATTCAACTGTTCTTGTAACCAGATCCCAGAGGAAAAGTCATAAAAACTAACTTTAAAAAAGATGAAATTTTACCTGTAGAAATATCGTTCTGTTTTAAGTTTTCTATATAGTCACTGCCAAAAGAATCTTTGCCAACCTGTACCAAAGAAATGATGAATGTTAGATCTTTTACATTTAGTAAAATGCTACAATGTAGTTTTTAGAATACTTAGCATTTTAAAAGGGCATATCTGCACAGTACTTTATAAACATTAGCTAATTAATCTTCTTAATGTAAGATGCTAAACTTGGTTTCAGCCCAAAGAATTGTCCCACTTACATCCTAAAACGTGAAGCATTTAATGAACTTTGCTCTCATTTTGGTCTGTTCTTGTGGAACCTCCCACTGAGACAGAGCTGTCTACCATCAACAGTCCTCAATATTTATGAAGAATCTCAGTTGTTTGTACTTCACTATAAATGAGGGCATCTTTGTAATGACTTGCCTGTTTTAGAATCTTATCGGACATGGGATGGCGGCATAGTTAGACTGGAAAGAGAAGAGGGAATTTAAAAAGCCCTCACTGGTGGGTCTGGGAAGCTCAACGGGTTAAGCATTAAGCGCCTGTCTGCCGGTCTTAGATCAAGTCGTGATCCCTGGGTCCTGGGATCCATCTCCTAGTCGGGCTCCCTGCTTAGCAGGAGTCGGCTTCTCCCTCTCCTTTTGCCCCTCCCCCTCTGCTTGTGCTCTCTCTTGCACTCTCTCTCTTGATCTCAAATAAATAAAATCTTTCAAATAAAAAAAAAAGCCCTTGTTAACTTGGGTAACTCAATATAGTGTAAGTCTGTGGCTTCCGCATCCTAGCATGTATTCTGATAATGATAGTTCAGTTTTTCCCAATCATTGATGCTATGTTGACACATTGTTATCACCCAAACTCCATAGTTTACATTAGGGTTCACTCTGGTGTTGTACATTCTATGGGTTTTGACAAGCGTATGTCATGTATCCACCATTATAGTATTATCCAGAATGGATTCACTGCCCTGAAAACCCTCTGTGCTCTGCCTATTAATACTCCCTTCTCTGGGATCCCTGGGTGGCGCAGCGGTTTGGCGCCTGCCTTTGGCCCAGGGCGCGATCCTGGAGACCCGGGATCGAATCCCACATCGGACTCCCGGTGCGTGGAGCCTGCTTCTCCCTCTGCCTGTGTCTCTGCGCCTCTCTCTCTCTCTGTGACTATCATAAATAAATTAAAAAAATTAAAAAAAAATACTCCCTTCTCTCCCCAAGCCCCTGGGAACCACTGATCTTTCTACTGTCTCCAGACTGTCATACTGTTGGAATCATACAATATGAAACTTTTCCGACTGGCTTTTCACTTAGTAAACCCATCTAAGTTTCCTCCATATCTCCTCATGGCTTATCACTCATTTATTTTTGGTGCTAAAAAATGTTCTGCGGTATGGACATACTGTAGTTTATCCATCCATTCACTCACTGAAGGGCATCTTGAGTTGCTTCTAAATTTTGGTAATTATAAATTTTCATGTGTGGGTTTTTGTGTGGATGCCCTCCTATTGTGTTATTTTATTTTAACTTAAGTGGAGGTAACATACAGTGTTTATTAGTTTCCTCCCATCTTAATTTAAATTCTAATCAGCTGTCACCATTTAAGTATTAGGCCACTTCACAAAAACAAATTCCCAGGAGGTCCTGAAAATTTAGAGGTTCTGGCAACATCGGGCCCACATTCCTGTAAGGCAACCCAGCTAGAACTGCCCCAAAGGTGAGCACATGATCTCTAGTTGACCACAGCCTGCACCTGGCCTACTGCAATTAATGTTACTTGCTTGGCACCTGTAGGCTTGTAGGGTGGCCACTCCTGAATTTCTATTTTGTCCTGTAGGGAGTGCTCACTACCTCAATGGATCGTGTATCTATCTGGGTCTCAGCCACTCCTGGTGTGTTTTGCTTTTCCACATAAAATTGCTTTCCTCGGGATATATCAATAGAAAGAAACCTAGAGATTTGCTTGGGTTGAGAGCCTCAATGAGTGAAGAGAAGATTTTGGACTATCTAGATCAGCGGTTGGAAAATTTTTTCCTATAAAGGTACACATAGGTAGTAGTTTAGACATGGTGGGCCAGATGGTCTCTTTTGCAACTACGCAATTTCGCTGTGTGAAAGCAGCCAAAGAAAATCTGCAGACAAATGGATGTAGCCTGTGTTCAAATAAAACTTTATAAAAATACATGGTAGGCAAGATTTGCTTCCTGAATGGTAGTGTACTGACCCCTGATTTAAATGTCACCTCTGAGAACTTCTTCTTCAAAGAACACTTTCCCTGTGCTCCTTCCCCGGCAGAAATGCTGACTAGGCAATAATTCTGAACAATATCCAATAATTTCTTTTTTTTAATTTTTTTTATTAAAGGTTTTATTTATTCATGAGAGACAGAGAGAGGCAGGGACACAGGCAGAGGGAGAAGCAGGCTCCCTGGAGGGAGCCCGATGCAGGACTTGATCCTAGGACACCAGAATCATGATCTGAGCCAAAGGCAGATGCTCAACCACTGAGCCACCCAGGCGTCCCTATAATAGTTTCTTATTAGCAGATTTTCTATCTCTACAATGGAGAGTGTCCACTCTAAAGCACTGCTGTGGGGCAGAGTTCCCCGGGGAAAGGAGGTCATCTGTCAAAGGTTTTCTTCATGGAAGATAGGCCACGTATCTACCAAAGCATCCCATTTCTTAGGTCAAAGATTCATACCAGAAACAAATTGTTTATTTTCTCATCTCTCTCTCTTTTTTTTTTTAAACATGTATTTCTCTCTTATGAGCAATTAAGATGCCATATAGTTGGGAAAGCATCATTTTAAGAATGTTGTAGCGATTAAAGGAAGGCCATTCCTAGGCATGTGGGGCTTGGTACAGATTAGAGCAAAGAAACTTCTCTCCCTTTTCCAACCAGTTTAATATAGGCAAAAATCTGTTTTTTTCTTTTTTTTTTTTTTTAAGATTTATTTATTTATGATAGACAGACAGAGAGAGAGAGAGGCAGAGACACAGGCAGAGGGAGAAGCAGGCTCCATGCACCGGGAGCCTGACGTGGGATTCGATCCCGGGACTCCAGGATCGCGCCCTGGGCCAAAGGCAGGCGCTAAACCGCTGAGCCACCCAGGGATCCCCAATCTGTTTTTTTCCAGGCAAAATCTGTTTCAGGTGAATTTCAAAGGCATGTTTGGTAAATGGTATAGTGATCTATTCATTAGGAAGTGCAGGGATTAAGAAGAATTGTTGGAAAGGAGGAGAAAACCAATGAGTAGGCAGCTTTGCCTTCCAGAAACTGTTGGAGGGAGGATAAGACTTACAGAGGCACCTGTCACTCCAAGTGGAGTATCACGTGCATCCAAGGCATAATCAGGAAGGGACTGCATGCTCATGGTAACTGCATTTTGCAGGGTTGCTGCAGTGGTATTTTTTATTTTTATTTTTTAAGTAGGCTCCATGCCTGGAGCCCAATGTGAGGCTTGAACTCATGATCTGAGAGATCAAGCCCTGAGCTGAGATCAAGGGTCAGAAGCTTAAAGGGCAGAGACCCCCTTGCCCCCCACCCCCACAATGGTGTTTTAGAGGTGGCAAAGCTGTCTGTCTGCTTCCTACATGGGAATCACCTGAGGGGGCTACATCCTTGGAGATGTTATGGTTCCAGATTTATTCCACTAGTGATTTCCTGGCAAACCTGTTGGCTGGCATCCTAACCTCTATATGAGAGTGGAACAAAATACTTTGCTTTTGCCCTTTTTGATATTCCCATGACAAAATTAAAATCTGGTAACTAAGGTAGCCCAGGTGGCTCAGCGGTTTAGCACCGCCTTCAGCCCAGGTGTGATCCTGGAGACCGGGGATCAAATCCCACCTCAGGCTCCTTCCCTGGAGCCTGCTTCTCCCTCTGCCTGTGTCTCTGCCTCTCTCTCTGTGACTATCATTTTTTTTTTTTTTTTTGTGACTATCATAAATAAAAAAAAAATTAAAAAAAATCTGGTAACTAAAAAAAATAATGGTAAAGTAACAATACCCGCTGAGGATCAAGAGAAGTAAACCTTAGCTCCATTAACTTTGCCTCGGGGTCATGGTAACACATTACAAAGTAAAAGAAGTGGTAAGAAGCCTATAAATAAACCACAAGAGACTCTTAACTCTAGGAAACACACGGAGGGTTGCTGGAGGGCCGGGGTGGGGGATGGGGTAACCAGGGGATGGGCACGAAGGAGGACACGTGATGGGATGAGCACTGGGTGTTACCAGGTATGGATGAATCACGGAGCTCTACCTCAGAAACTAGTAATGCACTATATGTTAACTAACTGAATTTAAATCATAATAATAAAGGAAGAAGCCTACGAAAAGGAAGGCGATATTTGCATTTGTGTCCTGGAAGTCAGAAGCCCCTACGTACTTCCTTTTTTTTTTTTTTTTTAAGATTTTATTTATTTATTCATGAGAGACACAGAGAGAGGCAGAGACACAGGCAGAGGGAGAAGCAGGCTCCATGCAGGGAGCCCGACGCGGGACTCGATCCCAGAACCCCAGGATCACGCCCGGGCATGAAGGCAGATGCTAAAAAAAAAAAAAAAAAAAAAGAAGGCAGGTGCTAAACCACTGAGCCACCACAGCGTCCCACCCCTTTACACTTCCAGTGTGGCTTGGGACAAGCCACTTTAACCGCCTCTCAGCCTCAGTCTCCTTATCCAGAAAGTCAAAGCACATTTGCTGTGAGGGTAACACGCGTGAAGCACGTTTACAACTATAAAGGATTAAATAACGTCTCGGGAGTCACTGTCATGGTCCCCATCCTCCTCATCACCACGGCAGTACCACTGCCACTGTGGCCGCTTCCCTGGGGGGAGGGACAGGGCTCCTGCTGCTCGGATTCAATCTTATAAACTACTTTCCTGCCCATCTGGTTCCCCCTAACGTTTCCATTTCTTCCTGTTGTTCCCTATCTTCTTTTTTTTTTTTTTTTTATTTATTTATGATAGTCACAGAGAGAGAGAGAGGCGCAGAGACACAGGCAGAGGGAGAAGCAGGCTCCATGCAGGGAGCCCGATGTGGGATTCGATCCCGGGTCTCCAGGATCGCACCCTGGGCCAAAGGCAGGCGCCAAACCACTGCGCCACCCAGGGATCCCCTGTTCCCTATCTTCAAACAGAAGAGTACCTGGTCATGGAAGCAAGCCCATGGGTGCACTGAATTATTTTAAAAATAAGACTGCATTACTGTTATTAAAAAACATAACATCTCCATTAATGGTGACATGAATGCTGTTTAATTAACCATGTATCTCGTTACTTCCATAAGAATAACAGAGCCAACTGCGAGCACGTCTGTGTCTTAGACATGCGTATTTATTATATCGAAATGTGGGCAAAAAGAAGCAGAGATCTGAGTCCTCCTTTTTCCCCCTGCATTACAGAGTTGCACAAATGCTTTGTGCAATGTCATACTAAAAGAATGCCATTTCCCGTTTCCCCACCCTCAAACCTCTTGCACAATCATTTATTCTGCTGGATTTGCTTTTAAAAAGGTTGAGAGGGGCAAACACCTTCCAATCCCCTTTGCCTACTTCTGACTCAAATGTAAGCCTCTTCCTCAGTAACTGGAAATTGATAACCAGAAATCAGAGTAGAACCTAGACGAAGGTCATGCATCGAGTGCCATTGAGAGTTGAGTGAAAAGTGTCCTGAAAAATCACAGTGAATGATACAAATGGAATGATTTGTAATGAATGTGAATGAAAATCGTAGTGAATGACTTAAAATGGTCCTTGAAATAAAAAGGACTTGACATAATAATATCATAGAGGAATCTTCATAGGTATTTTGGGGGGCTTCTCCATATACCTGGTCACGTTTTGTCTATTAAATTGATAAGAGAACTTTAAGTGTAAGTATCTTGGTCATGCAGCAAAATAGAGCAAATGGGAGTCAGGAAACTTGGAATCAAATTTCAGTTCTGCCATTATCAGGCTAGTTAAAATTCTTTATATTTTGCTGCAAATTGTTGCAACTGAGCCAGGTAGAGTGGGACTAGGGTAGGAGATCAGTAGTTCTCGGCCTTCACTGTGCATTAGCTCCCATGGAGCTTAGACATCTTGGTGCCCAGGCTACACCCCAGATCAATGAAATCAGACCCTGTGCAGAGAAGGGGGGACCGTGGCACGCGCCACAGGTGATTCCAATGTATGCCTCCAGCTGAGGCCCACTGGATTGCAGGATGAAAGCTGGGAGAGTGAGTGCGAAGCTTTGTGTGGAAGTAATGAGGAGGAAGAGCGCAGTCCTGCCTGGCCCTCTGTTGGGAAGTCAACTAAGTGGGAACACAGTGTGGCCTATAGCGTCAGCCCTGGGGCAAGGGGCCCAAGAGTGCCCAACACTGTGATCAAGTTATTGTAAAACTACACACGTCCCTACGCTTGTGTTTGCTGACTCTGGCCTCATTTTGATGTCACCAGGCTTGCTTCCCCTTGCTTTGTTGGCTTCTCTAACACTCCTATCTGGCAAAAAAAAAAAAAAAAAAAAAGGTTGGATATCCCTGTTCTACAAAGTGGTCAGTAGAAAGGCACTATTAACTTAATATTATCATTTGACTGTGTTAAGACACAAGGTGAGTACAATACATTTGTGTCAATTTCCCTGCCCTCTGAGAACCTAGACGTCCTTTCCTTTCTCCATTTAACCAAACTTCACCTGTTTTTCTTTCTCTTTTTTAAAGATTTTATTCATTTTTTCCTGAGACACATAGAGCGGGAGGCAGAGACATAGGCAGAGGGAGAAGCAGGCTCCCTATGGGGAGCCCGATACAGGACTTGATCCCAGGACCCCGGGATCACAACCTGAGCCAAAGGCAGATGCTCAGCCACTGAGCCACTCATGCGTCCAAAGTGCTTCTGTTTTCTATCATGGAGAGCTCCTGGAGGGAAGTAATTTCAGATTCCTGCTTCCCAGGGCCCAGCACAGACCTTTATCCACAGTGGGGTTGGATAAATGGGACCAAGTTAAATGTGGGTTTCTGTACAGGTTAATCTGGTCCCTCACCTATTTTTCAAGTGCAACTTAAGGCCTCCCTTCCCTATTCTAGCCCTTCTTAATGCTCTCATTTCCTGGAACTCCTAGAGCATTCCTGATAGATACTAGTAAATATTTAATTGAATACCACCTTATATTTTTTGCCTAAACAATCTTCCTAAAAATCTGGCCTTCCTAAAAGCTTATTGGAGACTCCAGTTTAGCATATATTTATCCTTCCTTAAGCCCTGTGCATGAAATGTGTTCTATTAAGTATTTGGTCATCCTTAGTTGCCTGTCTGTTTATTTTCCTTGGCCTAGCTTGTCATTCTTAAAGGGACAGGACTACAGGCACTCAGACTATCCTAGCTGGGGCTGCCAAAAGGTCCTCTACAAGGTTTTGCTCCTAATAGCCCCTTGGAAGGCACTCCTATACTCTTTCGGTAGCAGCAGTGAAATTCTTTTGGGCAGGTTTCTGGGAAAACCACATAGTCTGAGGTAGCCTGTGTAAGCCTGTTCTGGGTGAAAGAAGCCAGGTCTTCAGCAGTTATGGACAACCACTTGCACTTAATCTAAGGCAACTCCTAGAACCCCAGAAGCTCTTTAGGAAATCCCAGGCTCAGGTCTACCTTGAAGACTGTAGAGTCATGCAGTTGGATAGAACTTTCTGCAATGATGAAATGCTCTCTATCAGTGTTACCCCAAACAGGCACTTGAAATATAGCCAAGTATGATAGAGCAACTCAATTAAAAATTTTATCTGAATTACATTTAAATCTAGCCACACATGGCTAGTGGCTGCCATCTTGGATAATGCAGCTATAGAGATGTAAATTAGAATCAAGGGAAACAGGACTGTGTGTATCAGGAGTAGGAGCATTTCCTCCAGCTAAGGGCACTGAGGTATTTCCTTTACTTTTACCACTGAGAAGGCTCCCTTTGCGTTGAGGGAGAGCCTACCAGTGGCTTCCACAGTCCAGAACTGTGATCTAATGCTGAGGAAGGTAACTTTAGTTAGCACTACAATATAACGAACATCCACATTTCAAAATGGTTGAGGAAGCAGCTGCTTGGAACCCCTGAATGGTAGAAAACATCTAAAAATTCCATCTGTCAATATACAGTTGAGGTAAATAAAACCTAGAGGCCCAAGATATCTAAACTGAAGTCACATGAAGTTGAAGATTTCTGCTAAAAAAGTAGTCACATATATTAAAACAGGTTATCAGTTTTCAAAGTTAGAATGCACAGAAATATAATTAACACTAAAACCAAGTTGAATGCAGCTTAATATTTGTGACTCAAGACATTTTGTGACTTTTCAGTGCCTGAGGGTAATGATGAACAGCAGGTTTGGGAGACTAACATGAATTTCTTGTCATGTAACAAAACCTGGCAGTTGCTTTTTTGAATTAAGTCTCTCATATTAACTTTTTAACCTGTCACTTGTGGCTTTGTCATAAAAGAGGACAGAAGAATACATATAATTCCAGTTGCTTAAGCTAGCTGATTGTTTAAATCCTATCTAAATGGAGATAATGGCCTTTAACATAAAAAATTAATGTTACAGTCACTATTGAGTCCTGTTTATTTGGGAGTAGAGGTGGATAGGAGGTAAGAGGTGGTTGGTGGTAACCCCAATTTTGTTCCATTCTTCTATAGGAGACACTTATTGTTTATTTGCTTGGGGTCCTAGGGTACCCTGTGTTTGGACATGTGGCCAGGGACTCCAAACAATATAGCCAATATTGTCCTCCAGCAGAGTTCAGGCAAGGACCGATTTCACTTCATTATATATTACCTGGAAAGTGCTGGTGACTACTCATTTGATCTTTGAAAACTAAATCTTAATGCGTATCAGTTAACAGTCCCACAGTAATCTGACAATCTAACCTTTTTTGGTTAAGATGATGAGTACTCTAATACACTGCTTTTCAAAGCCATCTGTGGTGAAGGCTTTTTTTTTTTTTTTTTTTCATTTTCAATCCATTGTGGACTAATAATTCTGTAAAATATAAAAATGAAATAAACAGAAGAGAGTCCTACAAAACACAAGGCTTAATTTATTATTACTATTATGTTCAACAGCTATAAGATTATTTTGTCAAATGCTCTGCTTATAACTGCTTACTCTCAATTTCTGTACCATCCAGACCAGTGACAGTTTGCAGCCTGGCCTGAATTTCAGACTTTGAGTAGTGTGGCTCTAACATACTGCCTCTGTCACAGAGCTTAATATATGCCCATTCTGCAAGGAAAACACACATCCGCTTGTATTACAGAGGTTTTTCTTTTTTTCCTCTCTCTTTTTTTCTTTTTAAAGTAAGCTCTATGCCCAGTATGGGGCTTAAACCCACAACCCCAGGATCAAGAGTCATGCATTCTACTAACCGAGCCAGCTAGGCACCCCTAGAGAGTTTTGAGAGTGTCATATTCCAGGAAAGCAAGACCAGTAATTTCTTGGAAGTTCTCCCACATGGCTGATTTCAGATCTGGGTCATTTGGGCCCATGCCTGTTCAGGGCTTCTTCCTACCACATAAGAAGTAGGGTCTTTAGGCTCAGACTAGTCCACTACATCTTTTTTTTTTTTTTTTTTTTTTGATTTTATTTATTTATTCATGAGAGACACACAGGGAGAGAGAGAGAGAGAGAGAGAGAGAGAGAGAGAGAGAGAGAGAGGCAAACATAAGCAGAGAGAGAAGCAGCCTCCTGTGGGGAGCTCGATGTGGGACTCGATCCCAGGACCCTGGGATCGCGACCTGAGCGGAAGGCAGAGGCTCAACCACTGAGCCAGGCACGTGCCCTTAGGCCACTGAATCTTGAACTCTTTATTCTACTACGGCGCTCCTGAGCAGCCAGTTTTGGATATCTGGAAATAACTTCCTCCTCTCGAACATTTAGCTTCAGTGGAAGGGTGGAGGAGGAAACACTTAAGAAAATTGTGTGAAGTCCTATGAACAGTATTCTCACAGGCTCTTGCCCTGCCAGCAGACTTCGTTTTTCTATGATACCTGCCTGGATTTGTAATCTGAAAATATCACTTCAATTATCCTTGGATTGTGGCCTTGGGCCCATGACTCAGGTGAATACTGACTGTGTCACTCTTTAACGACTTGAAGTGTTTCATCATGACATGTTTCACTGGATGCATATTGACAGACTCTTGCTTAATAGTCCTTGTCACAATATCTTGGCAAATAATTCCCCTGAGCTCAATATCAGCTGTTTTGCGTGTGCCATCAAACAATCTTACTTCACCAGAGCTTGTATTTAGGTTTGTTGTGGGGCAGTCATAGGTAAGTTAACATTGCTAAGAAAACCGGAGGCAATTTTCTACCTGTTTTTCTTTTGCTCCATCTGTTCATTTTTATCTTGAATCATTTCATGATTTTGGTTTCTACTTGAAATTTGTCATCTTTGACAAACTGCTATACAGCAGGTTGGCTAATTCTGCTTAATGAGAATCTACTGCACCATGGACAAAAAAATTATCATGATGAAGGGGTAACAAACAACAGCTTCTATTATAAAAATTTTTTTTCTTTTGAAGAAGTCTAAGAATATTATGCCGTTTGTTTAAGCTTAAAAAAATACGTGTCTAAAGATGCCAAGTTGGGGACGCCTGGGTGGCTCAGTGGCTGAGCATCTGCCTTTGGCTCAGGTCATAATCCTGAGGTTCTAGGATTGAGTCCCATATCGGGCTCCCTCTGGGGAGCCTGCTTCTCCCTCTGCCCATGTCTCTGTCTCTCTTTATATCTCTCATGAATAAATAAATTAAATCTTTAAAAAAATAAAGACGCCAGGTTGTCTAAGCAAAGTCACCCCGTGGGGTTTTGGCTGCAGCCATGCCTTCTTATCCTCTCTGTGCGGCCACCCAGGAGCCCAGCGCCAAATGGCCGCCGGCTGCGTCAGGGGCATCGCGGATAGAAACAGCTTTCCCGACCGTACAGGTGTGAACATAAACTGCTGGATACAGACCAGAATAAAACAAATGGTACCATTGCTTTATCAAACTCCCGACTGCAACGATTCCCCAAAGACAGCCCTCTGCTGTCTATTCCTCTCATATCCACTCCTGACGGTTGTATGATTCACTTCCTAAGTTCAGTTCCACAACTCAAATATTTCTATTTTGCGTTTCTTTTTGCCTCAAATTCAACAGACCCAAAATAACACCAATCTCAATCTTCGAGTTGGATGAGATCCCAGGGGACATCCAATTTTGACTTTCATGGCTACATGAATAGCATTTATGAAGCTTCCAAGAGGGGTTCTCTAATCTCTCCTTGTATGGCTCCGGCTCCAGGGAACTCCTCTCTTCTCAGAGCAGCCATTTTTGGTACTTTGCTTCCAACACCAATTCTCTGTCCACATTTTCCCAGCCAGGAAATAGCCTCCTTTTGCCAGTTCCCAAGCCCCGTTAAGTCAGCACCATCTGATGACTCCCCAGACCCTTCATTTCTAATCAAGTATACACTGGTCAGGCCTACTGCTCCCTCTCCTAGCCCCACAGTTCCTAGCATGGAACAGGTCATCAAAAATTAATGGCTGATAATTGACACTGGAAATCTATCAAGAATTCAACTTTAGCAAATGTGCATTTCTTACTATGAATCTTGTGCTTTAGGTGATGTTTTTGACCAAACAGCCAGATGAGAATTTTATCACATCAATCATAAATTAGAAATAAACTACACTTCATTAGCAGATGAAAAGATAATTGTATAGCTTGTACATCATTTAAAGACTCCTGTGGAGAGAAGAGTGCTGTATGTAATGAGAAATGACATTTCAGAGAAATTTTGGTAAGACTGACCCAGATCACAGGAGCGAGCTCATTCTTTTAAATTTCTCAGGTTTTTCTTATCCTTTACTGTGCAGACTTGTGTCTAACTTCCTGAAGATAAACTATCTTTCGTGTTATACCAGTAATGCTAGCATCTTAAAATTTCACTAAACACGCAAACCTTGAACCTTTGGAAGCCAATTTTATTTTCAAATGATTTCAGTCAGGAGAGAAAGAGGGACTATTGGATTTTACATATCATTTCCTTACATACTTGCAAACAGAACTGTGCCTAAAGATTAGTTATGCATAGTTCATTAAGGCCCAGGTTCCTTTCTGGTCCAAAAGCTAGCATTAGAAGACCTAATTTAGAGATGAGTGGATCAGCAGTTATTAGACCAAGTTTCCAAAAGCTGTGTTGCAGCAAAACCTGCTAAAAACAGGATGACTTGTGCTGTTGTGAAGCCAGACTATAGAAACTCAGTGGAGTAGGCGAATTCCCCTCACTTTTCAGCCTTCACTTAGAAGTTCATTAAGTTAAAGGAATGCAGCATTAAGTTATTTGCAGCATTAAGCTACTTCCCAGAAGACTCAGGGAAGAAACTATTATAAAGGTAAGGAAAATTACTCTCTATTTAAATCTTTAACAATACAAAACAGATATTCACGTAAGTACCTGGACACACATGTTTACAGCAGTACTGTTCACAACAGCCAGAAGGTGGAAACAGCTCAAGTGTCCATCAACAGACAAGTGAATAGACAAATTATGGTCTCTACAATATTATTCAGCCACAAAAGGACTAAAATAGATAACATGCTATAGGGTAGATGAACCTTGAGAATATCATGCTAAATAAAAGAAGCTAGACACAAAATGCCATGTAACCTATGATTCCACTTATAGGAAACATCCAGAATAGATCAATCCATAGAAATGGAATGCAGGTTGTTGGTTGCCAGGGCCACGAGTTTGGGTGGTGGGAGGATTGGGGGAAACTGCTTAATGGTAAGGAGTTTTACTCTGGAATGATAGAAATGTTCTGGGACTAAAGAGAATCATGGGACGCCTGGGTGGTTCAGTAGTTGAGCATCTGCCTTGGCTCAGGGTGTGATCCTGGGGTCCCGGGATTGAGTCCCACATCGGGCTCCCTGCATGGAGCCTGCTTCTCCCTCTGCCTATGTCTCTGCCTCTCTCTGTGTTTCTCATGAATAAATAAATAAAATCTTTAACAAAAAATAAAAAGAATCCTGGTTGTCCAAAATTGTGAATATACTAAATGCCACTGAATTGGCTGCTTTAAAAAAAAAAAAACAACAAAAACCAATCAGCACAAGTCTTAAAACTGGACTCTGGCCTCTAGAATCCTCTCCACCATACTTTACACTTACCTTGCATACCATGGATGTCTTTGCTCCAAGCCTGGCAGCTTGGACACACTGGTTGGCACCTTTCCCTCCAAAGCCAATAAAAAACTTATGTCCGTGGATGGTTTCTCCAGTTTTTGGCAAACGAGAAGTGAGACTATCATAGTTTAAAAAAGAGAAGGAAAAAAAAGGCACATTGGTAACTGCAATCAATTTAAGTTCTTCAGAAGAGAGAGAGGGAAGGTTCTCTGATGGAGCTCCAGTCTTAGCCTGCAGAAATGCAAGCAGAAGCAGAGATGACCTATTCCTTTAAGGTAACATTCAGTAGTTCATGGCATCACTAACCAGAATGAATCTGCTGACAGGATGTCTCCCCCATTCCCAGTACCACAGTCGTGCACTGTAGCTCCACTTCAGACCATGGTTTCTAGTGTCTACTGCATTAGGGGTGCTCATGGGTGCCTCTTTTTTCTTTTTTTTCTTTTTTAAGATTTTATTTATTTATTCATGACACACACACACACACACACACACACACACACACACAGAGGCAGAGACACAGGCGGAAGGAAAAGCAGGCTCCCCAGGGGGAGTCTGATTTGAGACTGCATCCGAGGACCCGAGGACCCCGGGATCATAACCTGAGCCGAAGGCAGACACTCAACTGCTAAGCCCACCCAGGTGTCCCAAGTGCCTCTGTTTTCTATCATAGGGAACTCTTGGAGGGAATTAACTTCAGATTCCTGCTTCCCAGTACCCTGCACAGACCTGTATTCACAGTGGGACTGGATAAATGGGACCAAATTAAATGTGTGTTTCTGTACAGGTTTATCTGGTCACTTTAACAAAAAGTAGGAAGTTTACCAGGATTCTGGTAACCATGATCAGGACTTAAGGAGAAAAGGGGAAGTGGCAGGTCTTGGGCCTAAGGAATCCCATTTGTTTCCCTGCAGGTGGGGTGGGCATGGGTTATTGTTTTGATGGCAGGGTCAGGTGTTAATCCCAGGCCATCCTGTAGACCACCCGTTTCAGGTCCTGACTCAAAAACAGCATCTATTTTTTTAAAAAAAATAGAGTCTAGAGAGCTACATTTAGCTTTGAACGTTTACTATAGGAAGTTTCAAAAGCAACTAACTCTGTTTATAAAACAAGAGAAAACAGTATACTGACTTCCCCACCCCCATGCCCTCATCGCAGATTCAACTGTTAACTTCTAGCCAACCCCGTTTCAGTCTCTACCTGGTGGACTTCTCCAAGAACTAAGGATTTTTACTGACCTGTTACCTCCTAGTGAGGGCAGTGCTAAAGGACACAGAAAGTCAGAGTAAAAGATTTTCTCCAGGGTAGGACTCTCATAACATTAAAGTAGAAGATGTGAGGAAACCACCTCTTTGAAAGACTCCGGAGATGTGGAAATGGAAAGAGTCCTGCATGTAAGGGTGAGTGAGGGAAGATGGGTGTGAGTAGCAGGCGGACTGGATGGCTACAAAGAAGCAGGCCCAAGGCCAGATAGAGCAGATGGAGCCATGGCAGGTGTGACTAAAAAGGTTAATTCGCTTTAGATGAGGAAGAAGAGCCAAGAGACAAGTTCACAACAGTAGGTCAATTGAGATCCTACCCTGTTTGGGCAGATTTGAAATTTATATTCACTTCCCCACCTAGGCTGTGACCTATCTGAAACCAGTATCTGATGCCTAATATTAGAGTACCAGCATGATGCCAATTCCAACAGGTCACTCACAGCCTGTTTGTCATGCAATGACCTCTGACTGATGCCAAGAACACTTGATGGTGTTGGCAATGACCAAATTCAACCTGTGTACCTCCTGTATGTAGCTCTAAAAGTCTCAATAAATTGGCTAAACTACTCCATTCCCTAGCAGTGCAGTGTCAAATATGGTTCTTTGAGATAAACAAGAGACTCATCAATAATTTGAAAACATTCTATTCCACTCCGCCCCTTTTCAGTTCTATTTTTATCTCCTATTCTAAATGCATTTATAGTACCGATGAAAAAATATCCATCTATAAGGTTCACTTCTGAAAAAGGTACTCAATCAAGAGAAAAATGGTTTTAATGTAATGTTATTATCCTGTCATTTAATTTAGCGATGACAAGTGATGATGAGATTTTGATTTGCATCAGAAATCTTAAACATTTTAGGATTCTGTTATGAACAGGCAGTGATGAGTAATCTGCGCGACTGAGTAACTATGTGAATTCTTGGCTTATTGATGCTGCTACAAACAACACCCATAACAACCTTAAAAAGAAAAAAAAAAATCCAATGTGGCTAAAAACAGGCCAAATAACTTAATTAGTAAGATTGTCAGTAACGAAATTTATGACTTCCACTATATTTATACTTAGATATGGGTCACAATTCACTGGCTTGAATCAAGTGTATTTTTTTTTATTATTGGCTGTGGGAAATCATGAAAAATAGACCAGCAGATGATTATTGGGATGTATATATATATGGGATGGAGGAGTGAAATCGGGGGTACAGTGTGTATTTGTCTGATGTGGGAACAGATGGCTGGGATTGAAACTCCTTTCTAAACAACTTGTATTAACACAAGCACTATACTAATTTAGCCATCACTGAAATGTCTCCCTCCTTTAGAATTCTACTCTTTTCTTTCTGCATCTTTTCCCTATTCTTTCTTCCTTCAGTTGGGAGACTTTCCCTGAATAGGGACAGGGCCATGTCTGTTATGGTCTCCATTTTATCCAGAGTACCTGCTACTTGGCCTGGGGTTAACATGTTTCTGAGTGAGTGAATTTTTTATTTTTTTCTAATTAAAAAAATATTTTATTTATTTATTCATGAGAGACACACACAGAGAGGCAGAGACATAGAGAGAAGCAGGCTAACTGTGGGGAGCCCGATGTGAGACTCAATTCTAGGACCCCGGGATCATGACCTGAGCCAAAGGCAGATCCTCAACCACTGAGTCACCCAGGTGCCCCTGAATACATTTTTTTAAAGACTTCCCTTGTCTTTCTGAAGGGTAGCAGAACGTACCACTCCAAAATATAACTGGAGGAGCTCAGGACATGCTGGCCAGATATGTCACTTTGGTATACGGATTATGTTGAGCTGTAGGCACTTGGAAAGTAGCAAATGCAGAGAGAGGCTTTCTCTGAACTGCCCTTTATCTGCCTCAGGATCAGTCCCCCAAAAAGGACTCAACAGCCATAAATCCCCTCCTGGGAGTTTCATCAACCAGCAGGGATGGACTCCTGTCACAGACTAGAAGTGAACATCACAACCAGACAAATGTTCTCACATTGTCATATCTCCTATTTATTCTACTGAGGATGAGTTCATCTTTCATAAGTCATTTATTCTTTCCTAAGAGGCCTCCCCCTTTCTCTCCCTTCCCTATTAAAAACCCTGAATTCTTAATCACCTTGGGGAGTTACTCCTTTTCTCCTGGGCATCTTCCATTTATACGGTGGGGCATACAGGTTAATACATTTGTTTTTCTCTTGTTCATCTGTCTTTCATTACCAGGGTCTCAGCCAAGAACTGAGAAGGGAAGAGGGAAAATTATTTTTCCTCCCCTATGTTTCTTCTCTGTGTCTCCCCTGTGTAGCAACCATTTCTACTTCTGAATTGCAGATGTGGAGGTGTTGATGAATGGGAAGGAGGAGACTGGCAGGATGTTCAATTAGCTGGCAGTGACAATTCCATGTTTTACCTGACCTTGCCCATTGCATTCCCAGTATTAGTAGCACTCCTGTCCTATAAGCAGGAACTGTAACTAGAAATCAGACTATCATTCTTCATTCATGTGTTAATTCAACAAATGTTAAATCAGTGTTTTCCAGTATACCTCTACAGGACAAAAGCAACTCGCTGACAATGTAATAAACCCTAACCCTGATACAAGTAATAGATGAGTGAAAAAACAAAACAAAACATGTCAGAGCACAAGATTATTATGATCTGATTCATGTTTTTTTTCTTTTAAAGATCAAATTGGCTTTATTTTTTTTTTAAATTTTTTTTATTTATTTATGATAGTCATACAGAGAGAGAGAGAGAGAGAGAGGCAGAGACACAGGCAGAGGGAGAAGCAGGCTCCATGCACAGGGAGCCCGACGTGGGATTCGATCCCGGGTCTCCAGGATCGCGCCCTGGGCCAAAGGCAGGCGCCAAACCGCTGCGCCACCCAGGGATCCCCTCAAATTGGCTTTATTAAGCAATTCATGAATCAGGTAGCATCTAACAAGAGGAGGGGAGCTCCCCAACTTATGTTTTTTAAAAATAAAAAGCTATATGTTCTCATAATATGTAAGTGCATAGAAAATGAACTGTTAATGACAAGTATCCATGAAAAGGGTGGAGAGAAGGAGCAAAAGTTCATGTTTTACTTTATAGATGTATAGAGGTATATGCAACAAGCATA
Source organism: Canis lupus familiaris (assembly GCF_011100685.1). Lineage (NCBI taxonomy): Eukaryota > Metazoa > Chordata > Mammalia > Carnivora > Canidae > Canis > Canis lupus. The sequence continues at coordinate 21,900,100 of NC_049238.1, forward strand.
TACTTGTGCATTAGGAGGCCATTTATTACTACTTTAGATTCATTTGGCTTCTCAGCATCTTCTTAAGAGCCAACAGCTCTTCTTTGGCTCCAGCTGGCTTCTGGCAGGTGCAACCTAACACAGCCTTGTCCAGCGCCACTCTCTTTCCACTCCTTTGTCATGGTTCCTGGCTCTCCTGCAGCATTGAGCAATCAGTGAAACATGTCAAGTATCTTTGTATAGGTTTTTCTTGCTCCCTGGATTATAGTCCTGTGCAGATTATATGCTGTTAAGCCTTTGTCTTGTGCCCTTTCTGTTGAACCCAGACTAAGGCAGTTTCCTGCTTACTTTTTTTTTTTTTTAAAGTAAATGAACTGGAGTGGAAAGTCGAGTTGAGAGCAACTAGTCAGTTACAGGGATGTCTGGGTGGTTCAGTGGTTGAGCATCTACCTTTGGTTCAGGGTGTGACCCTGGGGTCCTGGGACCCCTACTCCTGCATTGGGCTTCCTATGGGGAGCCTGCTTCTCCCTCTGCCTGTGTCTCTGCCTCTCTCTCTCTGTGTCTCTCATGAATAAACAAATAAAATCTTTAAAAAAAAAGATAGTTACAGACAGGCAGAAGCATTTCTGAATTATAAATCCCAAGTTACCTTGAATTAGGTTTTCCTATCTCTTTCCTTATTAAAATCATGAAATTAAGGTCTGGTTCAAGAAAGGATCTGCACAAAACACCATCCTCTAAATGAAAGCATTGCTATGATTTGCCCCAATTCAAACACAAGGTTTAGCAGGATGCCATGGACAAATTAAAGTGCTCAAAGGAAAATAAAAAGGAAGCAGTTCTGATAGCAATACACTGTTACTACCATTTAAAAGTTAAAAATAGTGTCAGTTTCTGAATGAGGGAGAAAACCCAAACAGATAAAACCAGTCATAAGAAATATACTTGAATTTAAAACAAATTTGTAGCTTTAACTGTCAAATTTTAAATCTGCACAGGAGGAAACACTGCTAAATGTTCATAGACAGGGGTGCCTGGGCAGCCCAGTTGGTTAAGCATCTACCTTGGGCTCAGGTCATGATCCTGGGGTTCTGGGATCCAGTCCCGCACTGTGTTCCCTGCTCACCGGGGAGCCTGCTTCTCCCTCTCCTACTCCTCCTGCTTGCGCTCTCTCTCTGTCAAATAAATAAATAAAATCTTAAAAAAAATGTTCATAGATGGCTCTGCAGTCTTCCAGGCCCTGAGAGGTCACATGGCTAGAGCCTAGTTGTATGAGGCAGCAGGCCTGAGCCACTTACTGATTGTATTACCTTTGACAGCTTTTCCCTCTTTGAACCCGGTTCTTCTCTTGCAAAACAGGTTTAATAATACTTGTCAACTCCTTAAATGCCTGGGTTTTGTGCTCTGAGTTATTTCACTGACAGGTGTTATCAGAACAACTAATCAATTGCTTTTAGCTTCTTGACAATGATGTGCTTGTTACAGGTTCTCAGAGATGATTCATACCAAAGGAAGGAATGACCTGGTGAAACAGGGCTGAGAAGTCTTTTGACCAAAGAGGTCACACTATCCTGGCTCCAGCCAAAAGTCAAGGAATATGCTTCTCTTTGGCTTTCTGCTTTCCATTCTTTCTTCTTCAGGCTGCAAGTGTCTGACACACTGTATGCTTCCCTAATAGGGGATTGTACTATTATTGCCCAATTAAAATTCATTACACTCATTTATTATTCCCACTGTCTGTACTCTTCAACTGTATCTATTCTTCTCAGCATTTGTGTATGTCACATTTACAGGAATGAGCATCATTTCCAAATCAACTTAGTGATGCCTCTTTCTAGCTCTGTTAAAAAAAAGAAAAAATCTCCCAACTAAATCTTCATTCTGTGGTTCCTAACCCTAAATTTGCATACATAAGATTTATTTAAGGGAATGAAAGCTGCATTATGCTTTAAACCGTTTTGGTTTCTTTTTTTAAACTGATTTGGAGTACTAACTCTTATCCAGCTAACCAGTGGAGGGCTACAAAGTAGTTTTGCCTGAAGATGTAGCTATTCTTTTCTTTTCTTTTTTTAAAGATTATTTATTCATGAGAGACACAGAGACACAGGCAGTGGGAGAAGCGGGTTCCCTGCAGGGAACCTGATGTGGTACTGGATCACAGGACCCTGGGATCATGCTCGGAGCCAAAGGCAGACGCTCAACCACTGAGCCACCCAGGTGTCCCAAGAATGTAGCTATTTTTGAATTTATAATAAGATAGTTAAGAAAAATATTGGTCACAAGTGGCCAATCTGTCAGAGTGTCATATTCTTGAACCATATATATTTCAAAGATTTTATTTATTCATTCACGAGAGACACACAGAGAGAAGCAGAGGCACAGGCAGAGGGAGAAGCAGGCTCCATGCAGGGAGCCTGATGTGGGACTCGAACCTGGGTGTCCAGGATCACTCCCTGGGCCGAAGGTACTCAACGGCTGAGCCATCCAGGGATCCCCTCTTGAACCATATTTATTTAAATTTTGCTTATGTGTAAAAAAGTGTGCTAGGCATAGGGAGAGCTAATAAAGAGGAGTATATTATGGACTTACATGGCTTCCTTCCTTCTCATCTCTGGCAGATGTTACCTCCTCAGAGAGGCCTTCCCAGACCACCTTACAGGAGTTATCCTTATTCCTAATTTTTGTTAAGTATTAATTCAATCTGACAAAGAATACTATGTTTCTGGATACAGCTTTTTAATTACTTATAATTGTGTTAGTTCTCTATGTCCCAATCTTCCCCAAGGTGATGTGAGAGGAACTTCCAAATAATGAAATCTTTAGAGTTTATATAGGAGCTGACATAGCTGTTGCTCCTTCTCCCCTGCAGAGTGGAGGAGAGGGGGAGGGAGAAAACAGGGCCTAGGGACCGTTGCTTTGTAATGTAAATGAGTGGGGGAGGGTTGTCTCTAGATTTACAACTCCTAGAATGTAAATAAATGTGTCCAAGGAAGAAGTTCCTAAATCTCTCCAGAGGTCTCTGATTTGGTTTGCCATTCAAACATTCTTTAATCCTGGTGCTAGCGATCTTTGCTCAGAAAGTCCTCATCAGGCAGAAATGTGAGAACATTCATGGAGCGTTGCTTCCTGACGATTTTCTTCAGATCAATATCACCATCTGACATTATAATGCTCATTTATTTCCCTCCTCTCTCCCTACCTTCTTCTGGATTAATTGTATTCCATTTCATCTTCTTTACATTCAATGTAGGGCTGGAACTTACAGCCCTGAGATCGAGTCGCATGTTCCATCTGAATAAGCCAGCCAGGCACCCCTCCCTTTTTTCTATTTTTTTTTTTTTTAAGATTTATTTAATCATGAAAGAGAGAGAGAGAGAGAGAGAAAGAGAGACATAGGCAGAGGAAGAAGCGGGCTCCACACAGGGAGCCCGATGTGGGACTCGATCCCAGGACTCCAGGATCACACTCTGAGCAGAAAACAGATGCTCAACTGCTGAGCCACCCAGGCATCCCTCTTTTTCCTATTTTTCAAAGTGATTGACGGGCAGCCCGGGTGGCTTAGCGGTTTAGTGCTGACTTCGGTCCAGGGCCTGATCCTGAAGACCCAGGATTCAGTCCCATGTCAGGCTCCCCACATGAAGCCTGCTTCTCCCTCTGCTTGTGTCTCTGCCCGCGCACCCCCTCCTCCGTGTCTCTCATAAATAAATAAATAAATAAATAAAATCTTAAAAAAAAAAGTGATTGATCTAAGGTTTAAAACGAGCATCTTTAACTTAATACAGCTTATTTTCAGACATTACTATGCCACTTTACTTACAAATATAATTTACAGTTGTATTTCATTTCCCTTCCTAATCTTTGTGCTATTATTGTTACATATTTTACTTCTATATGATATAAACCTTACAACACTGTGTTTTTACTTAAACCATCAATTGCCTTTTAAAGAAATTAAGAAATGGAGGAAAAAAGTCTTTGTATTTGCCCCTGTATTAACTGTTTCTGGAGCTCTTCATTCTTTTGGGTAGATCTGAGCTTCCATCTAGTATCATTTCTGTTCTGCCTAAAGAACTTCCTTCAGTGTTTATCGTAGTGCGAGTTTCTGGTGATAAATTCTCTCAGCTATTGTTTTTCTATCTTTATTTCCCCTTCATTTTTAAAGGATATAAAATCCTATGTTGACAGTTATATATTTTAAAGATTATTTATTCATGAGAGACACAGAGAGAGGCAGAGACATACGTGGAGGGTGAAGCAGGCTCCCTGTGGGGAGCCCGATGTGGGACTTGATCCTGGGACCCCAGGATCACACCTTCAACCAAAGGCAGACGCTCAACCACTGAGCCACCCAGGGGTCCCAACAGTTGTATTTTTAAATTTTTTTTTTTTTTGTATTTTTAAATATTTCTTTAAATAATTTTTTCTTTCTGGCTTGCATTATTTCTGACAAGAAGTCTGCAATCTTAGTTCCCTTATATGTAATGTCTGGTTTTTTCTTCCCCCTCTGGATGCTTTTAAGAGTTTGTTTATAATTGGTTTGCAGGAATTTGATTACAATGAGCTTTGTGGTTTACAGGATGCTTATCCTGCTTGGAGTTCACTGACATTCTTAGATTTATATATTTATTTATAGTTTTCATAAAATTTGAAAATTTTTCAGCTATTATTTCTACAAATATTTTTTGCGCTTCACCTACTCTTTTTCTTCTTAGACTCAATTACACAGACTCCTTGTCTCACATCACAAAGGCTCTGCATTTTGGTCATTTTTTCTTGTGCTTCAATTTAGATAATTTTACTATCTTCAAGTACACTGATAATTTCTTTTGTAATGTCTGCTCTGCTGATAAGCCTATTGTGAATTTTTCATTTCAAAAGTTGCATTTTTCATTTCTAAAACTTCTATTTGGTTCTTTTCTATATCTCCCACTTTTCTCCTCACTACATTTATGTTTCTCTTTAAACCACTGAGCATTTTATAATGGCTCTTTTAAAATCCCTTTCTGGGGCGACTGGGTGGCTCAGTTAGTTAAGTGTCTGTCTTCGGCTCAGGTCATGACCCTGTGGTCCTGGGATTGAGCCCCACATCAGGCTCTCTGCTTGCCAAGGAGTCTGCTTCTCCTTCTCCCTCTATTGCTCTCCCTGCTTGTGCTCTCTTGCACTGTCAAATAAATTAAAATCTTAAAAAATCCCTTTCTGCTAATTCCACCATTCTAGTCATTTCTCTATGTCAATTTTGATGGACTTCTCTTTCCTTGGTTATGCATTATGTTTCCTTTGCATGACTATTGATTTTTTTTTTAATTTTTATTTATTTACGATAGTCACACACAGAGAGAGAGAGAGAGGCAGAGACACAGGCAGAGGGAGAAGCAGGCTCCATGCACTGGGAGAAGCAGGCTCCATGCACTGGGAGCCTGACGTGGGATTTGATCCCGGGTCTCCAGGATCGCACCCTGGGCCAAAGGCAGGCGCTAAACCGCTGCACCACCCAGGGATCCCATGACTATTGATTTTTGAGTGGATGCTAAATATTACAAGTGTTGCACTGTTGCATGTTTTAATTTTGTTGTGTTTTTCCAAAGGGTTGGACGTTGCTTTTTTGGGCAGCTAAGTATCTTGATTCTTTTGAGGACTGCTTTTGAGATTTATTAGGAAGAGTTTAGAGTAGCCCTTACTTTAGGGCAACTTACCCTTTACCCTTTACTAAGTTGTGGTTCTTCTGGGATCTCTACTGAATGCTCCAGGGGTTCAATAAGGTCTCTGGCCTAATGGAATGTAATACCTCCCATTCCTGTATAATTTCTGGGAAATGTTCAATTTAGAGCTCTCTAGTAGTAGCCAAGCTTTGTGGACTTTCTCTCTGTGTATGTCCATGTAGAATTTAGCAACAGACTCACGGGGACTCCTATGCAGATTTCTGGACCTTTATCTGATTAGCTTTCTTTTCCAGTATATGTTCCCACAAATTCTAGTCACCTCAGTCTCTGTAAGCTATGAACTCAGTTTCCTCAACTCATTGATATTGTCAGACTTTCCTTGAGTTTCTTCTCTCTGTGCCAGTCAGTAATGTGCCTCCAGGACTCACCTGTTTGTTTCCTTTCTTGGCTGGATAACATGTCTGTTGTCCAACATCCGAAACAGAAACAGCTGCTGTTATATATATATATATATATATATATATATATAAAATTCCATTTTCTTGTTGTTTATGGTAGGAAGGTAAGGCTGGTACTAGTCACTCCATCATGGTGAGAAGTAAATATATTTTTTAGAAGATTTATTTATTTGAGAGAGAGAGATAGAGAATGCACACAGTGGGGAGGGGCAGAGGGAGAGAGAGAATCTCAAGCAGACTCCCTGCTGACCACGGAGCCTGACACAGGGCTAGATCCCAGGACCCTGAGATCATAATCCAAGTGGAAATTAAGAGCTGGACACTTAACAGACTAAGCTACCCAGGTGCCCCCAGAAGTAAATATTTTTGAATGAATGGTCTACACTTTAAAAGACATTTATAGAGACAATTGGGACGACAGATGCCTGTGTACACAGTAAGTCATACAGTGAGATGAGAGAGTGCACAAGTGCTGTGTATGACTGTAACCCAAGGAAAAAAGTAAACTAGATATTAAAAAGGAATATGGTCAGAATAAAGGAAACAAAAGGGGGCCACATCCTCCTTTATCTCTCTAATACAGGACTGAAGACTCAACATAGAAGGTACCAGGAGAAGCATATAAGTAGTTAGAAACATACTTAAAATTTAAAATGTCATCTGATGTCAATAAATTGTTTTGAATAATTATACAGAGACCTCCAGGCTTCCCAGCTGAGCAAAGTTCTGGACAAAACCAGAAGCTTAGGTGTGCCTGGGTGACTCAGTGGTTGACCATCTGCCTTTGGCTCAGGGCATGATCCTGGGATCCTGGGATCAAGTCCTGCATCGGGCTCCCTGTGGGGGTGGCCTGCTTTTCCTTCTGCCTGTGTCTCTCCCCCTCTCTCTGTGTCTCATGAATAAATAAATAAAATCTTTAAAAAGAACAACAAAGAACAGAAGCTTGGATAGAGAGGTATAGAAAGAGCTCATACAGGAGGTAGAATCGGCGAGAGGAGAGGGCAGGAGAAATATGACTGTATGGGGGGGGGATCAGTGAGTGGGAACTGAACAACAGGATGCAGTAAGGTATGTGGGAAAATCAGGATGCAGAAAAATAGAACAGAAAGGGAATTGGTGAGACTAAAGCTTTCATCAAAGTTCCTGATGAGACACATTTTAATTAATTGAAGAAGGCAAGCAAAGTATGACTACTGACAAATTAACTACAAAACCGGCATTTTATTTTCTATTTTGCCAATTAATTACAGTAAACTTTAAATTTCAAAATGACTTCTGTCACCACATTGTAATTATCTAGGCTACTTCTTCCTGCCATCTGCTGGTGTAGGTTAAAGAAATACACATGGAATTAATTTTACCCTAAGCAAAATATAATTAGAAAGATAAATCAGCATATAAAAAATAATGTATTCTGGAATCAATTATTAAAAATGTTAACTTATCTACGATTTTTGGGTTTTGGTGCTCATGTTTCTTTCACATTCCCATCGTGAATAATTAAGAATGGATTATATTTGAGCTTCACGATACATTTTGTAAGATGGCCTAGAGTAGGCATTAGTCTCTTTGGCAGCCAGTGAGCTATGTGAAATGTCATTCTTGTTCTTTGAGCCTTTCACTGGTCCCCATGGCCAGCGAATAAAACCCAAACACCTTGGCATGGTGATAAGGCCTTTCCACATCATCTTAACATCTGATGCTCTACCGACTTAGTAGCTGCTGTCCCCAGCATACCCCGTGTATACCCACATCCGTGACTCTACACCTTCTGTGTTATTCCGGCTGGCCAGAATGTACTCCCTCCTCTTTTTTTTTTTTTTTTTTTTTTTGTGGGGTTAGCACTTGCTTATTTGCTAAACCTTGGCTCAGGAGGCATCCCATCCAGGCACTTTTCCCTATACTCCCACAGACCCTGCAAGCACTTACTGCATCACACTACAATGATCTCTGTGTCTACCTTCTTCTTTGGACTAGAAGTTCCTCTGGAACAATTACCATTTTTTTCTAACTGCAGTATCCCTAGCACTCAGCATAGTCCCAGTCTTTCAATAGTGTGCACAAGTAACCAAAATACTGGAGTGACATTCATCACGAAGCCCACCCAATCTTCCTCTCCTGAGAACGTAGACACTAGGGCATGAAGAGCTGGCAAAGGAATAGGTTACTAAAGGAACTTCTTTGTAATACCACATGGTAGGTGTGCTTGCTTTGTCAAATGTTTACTTTTTCATGTGTTTTCCTTGAAGGGGCCAAAGTAGCAAACTTCTCGTGAATGATCTCTTTTGATGTTAGGGCATTTGGTTGACAGAAACATGTTTACCGAAATACTAATTTAAGAGTTGCTAACTGATATGCAACTTTCAAGACCAATTTAAGGAGAAGAAAGAATAATAAAGGATATTCCTGTAAGATTGGGAATGCAAGATACTACTCAGGTCAACAGCCCTCTGGCTTTGACTTTACTGAAAATGTGATGTACAAGAGATTTTTCTGTTCTAAATATGAAAAGTCAAGAGGCTTCTGGTAGAGTGCGAGGCTAGAGTTACTGTGATATGTTAGACACATGCAACTTTTTTCTAGGCATGGTATACATTTTCAGCCTTTTTTCTTTTTTTAAAGTAACCTAGGTCCTATGTTTCATCCATCTTGGATCAAAAAGCTTCTAAATTCACTTATTCCGCCATCCAATTAAAGTCTTTTGAGAATTAAGCAATCATTTCCTGACTTGCCAGGGATTAAATTTAGATGCTTGGTTGAACATGAGCCTTATCTCTCAAGCCATCACTTTTAATTGGAGCATGTAAAAGGATAACATAGGGTTTTAGTTGACATCATAGTCTATTGCCATGGAAATGTAAACATGGGTTTGTACTAAGCTTGTCTCAAAGCAAGTTTTAGGGGTACAGAGAGACTGGGAGACAGGAGATAAATTATATAAAAAACGTATGCTGTAGAGATGTTGGAATGCCCTTGTAGTTCAAACCTTTAGTGATCTCATCTTGCCTTATGGCCTCAACTTTCCTCGATACACTGATGACTCTCAAATTTATTTCTCCAGTTGGTCCTATCCTCTGAACTCCTGTATCTGTCTTCTTGATGGCCTCAGTTGGATGTCTAACAGGCACCTCAAATCTCACATGTGTACCCTGAACTCCTGATACTGCCTTCTTCCTAGCCAGCTTGCTCTGCTCAGTCTTCTGCATCTCAGCAAAGGTCAGCTTCCCCTTCCTCATGCAGAGGCCACAGAACTTGGGAGTAATACTTGCCCCACCTGTCATCCTCAGCAAACCCTGTCAGCTCTGCCTTCAAAATGAAGATGCTCATTTCTCCACACTTGCACTACTTTCAAGCTACCATCATTTCTTGCTGGAATTATTGCAAGGACTCCAGTCTCCCTTTTTTTGCTCTTGCCTTCCTTTAGTCTGTCTGTTCTGAGAGAGCCCTCACAGTGATGATATTAAAATTAGATCAGATCACTCCTCTGCTCAAACCCTCCAATGGCTCTTCATCACTAATGATCTTTGAATCATTAATTGCCCTTCCCCTCCCATTTTTTCTTCTTCAGCCACACTGCACTCCTTGTTCATTGATCATAAGAGGCATGCTTCTGCCTCAGGGCTTTTGCATATGCTCTTACACTGGGTATCTGTATGGCTTGTTTCCTTTTCTCCTTTATGTTTTTACTCAAAATCATCTCAGTGGGGCTTTCTGTGGGCAATGACCTAAAATTACTACTCCCATCTCCCTTTCACACCTTATTTTCCTTCTTAGCATTTATTTAACATACTATGCATTTTACTTACTTCTAGTGATATTGTTTCTTCCATTAAAATAGAAGTTCCACGAGGCAGGGATTTTTGGCTGTTTTTCACAGCTGCATCCTCTGCACTTAGGGAAGTACTTGACATATATGTAAAGTCAATAAATATTTGTTGCATGAATAATTTAGAAGATGGGTGATAACCGTCATAAGAAAGATTAGTGAAAGCACGATTAACAAAGATCTGTGAGCTTAATGTCTAAAAAAGTTCATTTGTTGCTGGGTTTTCAGGGAAACCTGTCTTTGGTGGAACTCTGACTTAATTTTCCACAAGCCTGACTTATCTTTGCATTGTGGAACTTCAGAGATGAGTATTCAAAAACAGAATAATGATAAACATAGGTGGGTATTAAATAATGTTCATTGTCTGCCATGTTGGATGAGCTAATGATATTTTAAAATTATTAGTACACAGAGCTTACTATTCATAGCAAACTGAAATTACACATGAAAAAAAAGTTGCTCATTGATTGAATTAGCAGTGTCTGGCACACAGTAATGTAATATATAAAGTGAATTGGATTGGATGCTGTCCAAGTGGGCTTAGTTACTGAAGTAGTTTTATTTCTCAAGTGATTACAGAATAAAGGCACAAGTGTCCAGGTTGGCTCCAGTTAAACTAAGAAATTAAGTAAGAGACAGTCATGAAGATACCATCTTAGGCTTGAAAATTATAAATCCTTAGTTGTTGTTCTTGATCAGCTTACAAACAATGAATGCAAACACTACAAGCTTTCAAACGAACTGCAGAAGAAAAGGCCAATAAAAACCAGCAAGAGTTAGAGGTAGAATGATATAATGGAAAGATAAAGCTTGGGAAATGTGGGTTCCAGCTTTCACTGTGCTACCAACTGGCTGTGTGAATTAGGGTGAGTAATCTAACGTCTCTTAGTTTCCTCACCTGTAAAATGTGGAGAATGGACAGATGGGCTTCAGTGATCCCCCAAGCTCTAAGTATTGTAAGATTTTTTTTGACTTTAAGCTTTAATCACTGTGGTAGGTAGAGTAAGGTCCCCCCAGTCTCTTCCTCCTGGCGCCAAAGATGTCCACATCCTGACTCCCAGAACTTGTGAATGTTACATTACATGGCAAGGGAAATTAAGGTTAATAAGCTAACTTTAAATAAGCATATTACCCTGAATTATCCATTTGGGCCCAATATAATCACAAGGGTTCTTATAATGTAGAAGAGGAAGGCAGAAAGTGCGCATTAGGGTGATGCCATGTGAGGAAGACTTAACAGACATTCTGACTTTAAAGGTAGAGGAAGTGGCCATGAGCCAAGGACTGTGGGCAGCCTCTAGAAGCTGGAAAAGGCAAGAAAACAGATTTCCCTTAGAGCCTCCAGGAAGGAAATCAGCCTATAGACACCTTGATTTTAGCTCAGTGAGATCTGTGTCAGACTTCTGACCTCCAGAACTGTATTAAATTTGTAACATTTAAGCCACTAAGTTTGTGTCAATTTGTTATAGCAGCAAGAGAAAACTAACAGAATCATAGTATGTACCATAACTAGCAAAGCTGGACCCACATTTATCACCCATGTAGAGTTTTATTTATTTTTTATTTTTTAAAGATTTTATTTATTTATTCATGAGAGATACAGAGAGAGAGGCAGAGACACAGGCAGAGGGAGAAGCAGACTCCATGCAGGGAGACAGACGTGGGACTCCATCCCGGGACTCCATGATCACGCCCTGGGCCGAAGGCAGGTGCCAAACCGCTGAGCCACCCAGGGATCCCCATGTAGGGTTTTAAATACAAATTCCATACTCAGGTATTTTGTAAAGGTCTTCAGAGGCAGGAGTAATCAGCAACCATAAGAAGTGTGCAGAAAAGCCGTGAAACAGTCTCTAAGGGAGTAAAGTTTTTGCTAGTGATTTATGAGGAGTAGAAACCTGGTTATTTTACAAGGGGAAAATGGGGAGAGAAGAGGTATTAGAAAGGCTATATACAACATAAGAGTTTATTCCTTTATGAATGAAGGGCTGGGATAAAAAAATTTTTCTAAATTTTTCTTTATTTTTTTTTAAGCTAGGTAGGGGAGGGGGAGGAGGAGCTGAGGGAGAATCTTAAGCAGACTTCAGCCCAGTGCAGAGCCCCTCTGGGCTCATGACCTTGAGATTATGACCTGACCTGAAATCGAGTTGGATGAATCACCAACTGAGCCATCCAGGAACCCCAAATTCCTCTAGCTCTTAAATAAGATTTCAAAATTCCAATAGATGCTACATGAACTTTTGATACCCCGCCCTTCTCAAAGTATGAAGAGTATTCATTTTAAAAGTATAACTATCCTTAATGTCTGATGGTCGAGCTTCACAGAGAGCTCAGACTTTAAGAAGAAAGTGATTCTGAATTTTAACCCTGACACTTATTCAGTACGGTGCAGGGGAAAATTGTTTAGCTGACTCTTTTGCCACTGCACCTATAAAAGTATGTTTTTTGGCAATCGTCATACCTGCCCCTACCAGTCTCTCTCCCTTTCCACTCTTGGTCTGGAAATTTGATAACCTAGCTTATAAACATTTTAAGCAGTGTTAAGACTAAATTGGTTACATACAGACCCTTAGAACGATTTTCTAAGTAAAACATAGGTGGTGCAGAGATTTGGTGACTGACTTATTTTCCAAAGGCCTTTTTATTTATTTCCAGGCTCTCTTCTATCCTTTGGAAAGGCAAGGTAGGTTTCAGGACAGATGAGGTCTTCCTGTAGTATGCCTGACCATTTTTAAGTTTTATAATGTAAATATAGCATATCTGAAAAGCCATTCATAAAAATATTAAACAGAAGCAATCTGAATGGTAGAATTTTCTTGGAGTATCTGATTTCTTTTTACAATGAACATATATATATATATATATATTTAAGATTTTATTTGTTTATTCATGAGAGAGACACAGAGAGAGGCAGAGACACAGGCAGAGGGAGAAGGAGGCTCCATGCAGGGAGCCCGATGTGAGACTCGATCCCGGGGTCTCCAGGATCATGTCCTGGGCGGAAGGCAGGTGCTAAACCGCTGAGCCACCTGGGCTGCCCTATATTATTTTTTTATAAACAGAAAATCCCTTCCTTCCTTCCTTCTGTCCTTCCTTCCTTCCTCCCTCCTTCCTTCCTTTCTCGCTCTTTCTTTCTTTTTTTTTTCTTGACTAGCCTCTAAGCCCAATGTGGGGCTTGAACTCACAACCCCAAGATCAAGAGTCATGTGCTCTACCTACCGAGCCAGCCAGTAGGTACTCTGCCATTTTCATTAGAAAAAAAAAAAAAAAAAAAAAAAAAGAAAAATTAGTAGGAGGATCTCACCATCCAACCTATTTTCACTTGGCATATTTTCATTATTTGATCTTTTTTTTTTTTTATGGTTGTAAGCATTGTGTTTATGGGCTTTTTATTTCGATTCACACTCAGGTTGCCTTAAGATAACCCATATGCGGATACATTTAATACTGAAAAGCAAGGTGTAAATACGAACTATTGCGGGAAGGCCAACAGTCAATAGGACCCCTGGTCTATACATCCAGGTTCAGATGCATAGTATCCAACCTGGTTCATGTCACTTTCCTCCACTGGATCCTCACACAGACCCTGAGAGGTAGGCACGTCCCAAGAGATGGAATGACTTGCCCCAAAGTTACTCGGGCTAAGTCAGGGGTCAGGTTCAGCTGACTGCTCAAGACAACGGGAGGGCGGGTTCTTTGCAGGCGCTTCTAGCAACAGTAAGAGCTTTCCATACACCCTGGCCTCTGCGATCCCCGACTTCAGGTACCTTGACAAACTCAAACTCTGCCTCTTCCGCGCCAGAGAGGCAGGCTGCGGGCTCGGGAGACCCCTAGCTCACCCCAGAAGCGGGCACCCTCCATCGCCAAAGCCCAGGCGCCCAGCACAGTCCGCCCCCCGCCCCCCCCCCCCCCCCCCCATACCTCCTCCCGCGACCGCGGGCTCGGCGTTCAGAGCCGCACTAACCTGACCAGGTCGGTCATGCAGGAGCCCACCACTACCACCGCCGCCACCTCCTCCGCCCGCTGCTGGCCGGGATCCCCAGCCGCCGCCATGGCCCAAAGGAGGCGCTCTCCACCCCCAGGGACTGCCCTCTGCCCTCTGCCCGACCCCGCACCCTGCAACGCCGCTGCGACGCTCCCTACGGACGCGCGGGCCTTCCCGACGGCCCCGCGGGTCGCCCACCTGACTGCCCGAGACAACCCCGCCCCAACCTCCCTCGGTTCTTCCCGGGACGGTCTCCCCGCACCACCTCCCGTTACGGAGCCCTCCTGACGCCTCCAGACCCCACGCCGCTCGCCGCCCGCGAGGCCGGGGCGCAGGAAGGGCCCTTCAGGCACTGCGGGGACGCCTTTCCGAGCGCCCGGCTCGGCGCGTCCGGGGGCGCGCACGCCGCCCGCTCCGGGGCCGCAGAGGGGGCGGGGCGGGCGGGGCGGGACGTCCGGGGCCGCGCACGCATCCGGCTCGCGGTGCGCGCGCAGGTCGGTGCGTCAGTCGGGGGCGCGCTCGGGTAACCTGTACCCCACGTAGTCGCCGGTTACCGATCGGACTAAGTTCCAGGTACCTGGACTGGGGCTGGTGCGGGGAGGTTGGATCCCGAGTCGCACAGGTGGCCCGAGGACCGTGATTTAAGTATGCCCAGGGCTCGCCGCCTCTTCCTATAGAGAAGGCCCCCGTTCTCAAGATGCCCTGCTCATCCCCATCACGCTGGTCCCCGCAAGAACCAGCCCCCAAGGCCACAGGCTGCTCTTGGCATATCTAGCCCGCCCCCCTCCCCACCCCCGCTCCCTCGTTAACCTCAGACTCCTTTCTCCTGCCCGCCCGACGAGGGGATCATACAGTTTGGGAAAAGGGAGAGTATCCCTTTATAGATGGCCCCTAGAGAGGGGTGGTCATTCCTTGGGTCTGAGCCTACTTGTTTTTCTTGAATGTTGCCCCTGGAGAAATAGCTTCCCTGCTTAACTTCCCTCGTGCGCTGTATGACGTTGAGGTGACGCAGCGGGACGCCACCCCTTTCCGTTCCATGACGTCAGCAGGGCACATGTTTCCGTGTTTGTCATCCTATCTTAATTGCGCGATAGTGGACGATGCCTTAGACGTCTTTGTAGTCCCCAGGCTGCCCATCCGAGGACCTTAGGCGACCTTATTTTGAGCAGCAGACCCTGTAAAAATGGTCTCTCTGCATTTTCCTTCTGTAATACGTCAAAATCAGGAAGTACAAATTGCTCAAGTAGCATTTAGGGAAGGTGGCCACTGTAAATTTGTGCCTAGCTGGGATCTGTTGTAGGAGTGTAATGTGTAAAATCCACTATGGGGGATGATTCCCCGTCCATGTCCCTGGCTCAAAAGGATCACACCCAAACTATCATCTTTGGCTATTTGGTGACTTCTGGTTTTGGAGCATTTGTTTCCCCTCTGTCTTGGAGAAGTCACTACACCGGTGGTTGAAACAGATTTTAACGCTGCAGGAAGTCTTGCATTGTCAGAAAATAGTATTGTAGTTGTTCTGAAACAAACAAACAAAAAAATCATTCCTTCAGGCGTTAGTCTAAGGTCATGAGATTAGCTGAGTTGGGATGGGTTGTTGTCACCTTAAGTAAGTATAGTTTGGCTTTTGGTACAGGTCTCTTCCCTGTAGCATTTGACTGGTGAATCACTCAGGCCAGCTTTGGCAGCAGACCAGTTGTAGTCAAATGTGTTTCTAGTGGTCAAACAACCATGAATTCAAATTCATGACCTTTTGTCTGTTCCAATTTTATAAGGTGTACACTTAGATGACTTTGATGCTTTTCTCTTTGGTGATTGCAATTATACATGCTTATGTGAGACTCCACATGCATAGTGGACTTTGAGGGACATCTGTATTTAAATTCTGATCTTTATGCTTGCTACTTTTGTGACTTTGAGCAAGTTACTACTCTTGTTGAGCTTTAGTTTTCCTTTTTTTTTTTTTTTGAGCTTTAGTTTTCCTGTCTGTGAAATGGGGACAGTAATAGAGAACAGGGTTGTTGGGGGTAAGTAAATGAAGTTACTGGTGGAGATGGGAAATATAGGGCCTGATACTCAGTATATTTTTCAGAATGTGTTGATTCTGTTTCCATTTTTCATAGAAATGAGAGGTAAAATAATGATAGGTATTATGGGAAAAAGCATGGAAGAATAATTTTGTAATGTAGGTGAGATCCTTTTGCTTTTTTTCCAGATGAGTATTTCTCTGTTTTGCATATGATCTATATAAGCATCCTTTCAAGAACTGTGACATCAATGGATAGAAATAAGAGTGGAAATGTTGCAGAATAGGAAAGAAATAAGCTTCAAAATGATATTATGGGTTAGTATACTGTTCAAAGACAAATTACACAAGTTATCCCTATCATCTGTGGTGTGCGAATTCTAATACCTGCCTTACTGTCCAGGATTGTGACGATTAACTGTGATAATGTATTTGGCGGTTCTTTACAAGTGGTAGTGTTATAAAAATGTACAACGTGATTTTTATGATTGATAATATAGTGCACTGGGTGTTTATTCTTACTTTGTAGTGACGATGGAGTGGTGAAGGGAGGTCATCTGTTAAGTGGCTGGAAGAGGAGTTTGTTTTATATTTGCAGAAAGGATGATTTGAGTACTGAATATAAAGCTTTTACTGCCTCAAAGGTACTTCTGGTTGTCATCACTATATCAGGTCACCAAGTTATTTATTTATTTATTTATAAGATTTTATTTATTCATGAGGGAGAGAGAGACAGAGAGAGAAAGAGAGAGACAGAGACATAGGCAGAGGGAGAAGCAGGCTCCACGCCGGAAGCCAGATGTGGGACTCGATCCCGGGACTCCAGGATCATACCCTGGGCCGAAGGCAGGTGCTAAACTGCTGAGCCACCCAGGGATCCCCACCAAGTTATTTTTTGAAAGATCACTGCAGTCCTTCCCTTTATTACTGTCTGAAGTGATTTAAGCAAGTACTGGTTTTCAACATTTATTTTGGCAGAAACCTGTAAGTCCTCATATGGTAAAATATATGAAAACTAGAACCAGAACATCATTTCCTTGTAGTTGTAAGAAATTAATTTGCTTTTGATGCGAGATTATCCTTTCAGATTGAAGAAGGAAGTGATTATTAAAATGGACTTGTTCACCTCTGAAAGTAAAGGTTTTCATTTAGAAGTCTATTTAGAGGAATTCATTCTTTCCCTCCCTTAGCCCCGTGGGTTTCCAAATAATTTAGATATGCTTTATTGGTTTTACTTCTGTATTTTCAAGTGTAAGGACTTTTTAGTGCCTGAAAGTCAATGATTTTTAGATCCATGTTAGTTTGTGTTACTCAATATCAAGATAAGTATATATTTTCATGATTTTAAATAGTTTTTTTTTTTTTTTTAACTACATATGTTCCTGAGATACATTTTCCTCGACCAGGTTTTTTAAAGGCATATTATCTTCTCTCCATACCTCAATATTTCTCTAGCTTTTGTCTCTTTATTTACTTATATATTAAAAGCTTTTTATTGGGTGCTTAGCCTATGCCAGGTACTTTTGTTAAACACTAGGGATTCAGGACAGAGTCCTTTCCTGGGAGAGATCACAAAGCAGGTCAGTATAGCACACTGTGGAAGGATAGTGTATCAGAAATAAATAATTTTTAGGAAGTAACAATTTTAAGTGGGTTATGCTTTTTCTAGAATTTTATACAGTATTATCAATCAAGTCCTTCCTGTGGGGACGCCGAGGGAGTGGTTCCTGACTTAATGGTGTGTACATCTTGTGCGTTGGGGAGAGGATTGTTAGCAAAGGCTTCTTAGGGCCTCAATCAAAGCAGGAAGCTGCCAGTTGTAGAATAGAGCAGGGCAACTTTAAGCAGTGTGGGGTAGCATAACAGTCAGCTTTGGAAAGTAGGATGGAACTGGATTCGAAGGGTTGCTGCTTTTCTCCTTTCTCTGAAAAGCATTGGTATAGTCTCTGTCCTAATGAGGTAAGCAACAGAGGTTTGGTTTCTTCTGGAGGGTCATTGGAAAAGGCCACTCCAAGATAGGATATGCAGTGTTTATTTGTGCAAGAGAAACTTCCATGTGCTGTGCCAGTTTTCAGGACAGTTGTTTTATCTAGTTCCTTTGAATACTCTGACCACCATTCTTTTCTTCTGTTTCCAGTGGTGATTTGCAAGTCAAGCTAAAATGTCCCCAGAAGTGGCCTTGAACAGAATTTCTCCAATGCTCTCCCCATTCATATCTAGCGTGGTCCGCAATGGAAAAGTGGGGCTGGATGCTACAAACTGTTTGAGGATAACTGACCTGAAGTCTGGGTATGTACCAGAACTAACTCAACTGATGGATCAGGCCCAATCTACCCTTTACCTAATAATAAACTTTTCTTACTAGATTCATAAAAATTGAACACCATAGAAATTCATCAAGTCATGATCTCATCACATGTTGATGCAGTTGGTTTTGTCTAGTACTTGATGTTTTGTG
This sequence comes from Canis lupus familiaris, assembly GCF_011100685.1. Lineage (NCBI taxonomy): Eukaryota > Metazoa > Chordata > Mammalia > Carnivora > Canidae > Canis > Canis lupus. The sequence continues at coordinate 21,918,489 of NC_049238.1, forward strand.
TTTCAAGTTGTTTTATTTGTGTTGTGGGCCATTGCTTTATAATCACAATGTTTCTCTCTCTCTCTCTCTCTCTCTCTTTTTTTTTTTTTTGGTGTGTCTCTTTGTTAACAGTGTGCTATGTGGTTTTTAGCAAGTATGTTTTCCATTCGTTGATTTGTGTTCTTGTTATGTTTGCTGCAATCCAGCATGTACTAGAAGAGTTGGGTTTTGGAATTCTGAATCTGATATTATTTGGTAATCTCTCCTGATAGGAAAATTATAATAGCTAGCCAGAAGAAGTCATTTTTCACAATGAGGTTGGAACATACTCTCACACCTGGAAATGCTGCATTAAAAAGCCCTAACTTTTTTTTTTTAATTTTTTTTATTTATTTATGATAGACACACAGTGAGAGAGAGAGAGGCAGAGACACAGGCAGAAGGAGAAGCAGGCTCCACGTACCGGGAGCCCGACGTGGGATTCGATCCCAGGTCTCCAAGATCGCACCCTGGGTCAAAGGCAGGCGCTAAACCACTGCGCCACCCAGGGATCCCAAAGCCCTAACTTTTTATTTCAAAATAAATAGTTACAGAAAATTTACAAAATATTACAGAAAATTAATGTTGCCGTAATGCAGCATTACTGTTGCATACTGTTAATTGTTCTATGGGCCTTGTTTGAATTTTGCCACTTTTCCCACTCATGCATGTCCTTTTCTTGGTCTAGGATCCAATCCAGAATACAGGCTGAATTTAGCCATCATATCTTCTTGGTCTTCTTGACCTATGACTGTTCCTGTCTTTCTTTCTCTTTTATGATTTTGACACCTCTGAAAATAGCCCTGGTTATTTTGTAAAATGTTGCTCAGTATGGGTTTATCTACTGTTTTCCCTTTATTATAGTGAGAATTGCATCCCCCTCCCCCCCAAGAGTACTACAGAATTGATGCTGTATCGTTTTCACTGCCTTAGGTCAGGGAGTACGTAATGTTCATATGTGTGTTAATGGGAATGTGAACTTTGACTACTCAGGTAAGATGGTGTCCACCAAGTTTCTCCACTCTGGAATTAGCTTAATCTTCCCTTTGTCATTGGTAAGTATCTTGTGGAGTGATGCCTTGAGACAGTGTAGATGTTCCCTTCCTCTTTGTACTTTTGTCCACTAATTTCAGCGCCCATGGATGGTTCTGGCCTGGAAATGTTATTACTATGGTGCTGGTCTAAGTGATTTTCTTAGACTCCCCTCACATTTTTTTTTTTTTAATATTTTATTTATTTATTCATGATAGTCACACAGAGAGAGACAGAGAGGCAGAGACACAGGCAGAGGGAGAAGCAGGCTCCATGCAGGGAGCCCGACGTGGGATTCGATCCCGGGTCTCCAGGATCACGCCCCGGGCCAAAGGCAGGCGCCAAACCACTGCGCCACCCAGGGATCCCTCCCCTCACATTTTTTAATTTGAATTCTACTGTAAAGAAGTGCTATCCTTTCTCTCTCAATCACTTATTTATTTATGTCAGTGTGAATATTTAGGTGTTTTTTTAGTCTGTGAGTTATCATCCAAAACTGTCTTCATTTATATTTTTGCTGAGTTGTTCTAGCTTTGTTAATGGGAGCTCTGTCAAATTGGCATTTGTGTTTTTCTGACATAACCCCATCAGCTTTTGAGCACTTTCTTACTAGAAATATGTTGCATTCTTGATTCTCTTTTAGCTTCTCTTTTAGGCTCTTTTGCCTCTATACATCTAGCTATTTTTTGACTGAGCTGAAGACTTAGATATGAGGATATACACTTTCTTCAGCAGAAAGATAAAGAAGACTAAGTTAGTTGGATATTTTATTGCAAAGTAGGATACTTTTTTTTGTAAGATTTTATTTATTCATGAGAGACAGAGAGAGAGAGAGAGAGAGAGAGAGGCAGAGACACAGGTAGAGGGAGAAGCAGGCTCTATCCAGGGAGCCCGATGTGGGACTCGATTCTGGGACCCCAGGATCACGCTCTGGGCTGAAGGCAGGCGCTAAACCACTGAGCCACCCAGGGATCCCCCTGGAAAGTAGGATACTTTTTGAAAGATCTGGCATTGGGACGCTTGCCTGGGTGGCTCAGCAGTTAAGCGTCTGCCTTCGGTTCAGGGCGGGATCCCGGGATCTGGAATCGAGTCTCACTTTGGGCTCCTTGCAGGAAGCCTGCTTCTCCCTCTGCCTGGGGCTCTGCCTCTCTCTCTCTTTCTCTCTCTCTCTTTTTCTGTGTCTCTCATGAATAAATAAATAAAATATTTTAAAAAAATCTAAAAAAAAAAAGATCTGGCATCATCTTTAATCAGTGGGTGAGGGGTTTCTTTTGGAAGCGACAAAACTGTTCTAAAATAATGGTGATGGTTATACAATTCTGAAGATATGTGAAAGATGACTGAACTGTGCACCTACAAGGGTGGTTTTTTGGTATGTGGATTATAGCTTAGAGAAGCTGTCCTCAAAAGAAGCCAAACCCATGAAACAGGGATGTTCACTGTCCCAAATGGATAGGACATGGAATTAGGTCTTCTTGAGTTTGTCACAAACATTTTTTTTTTTTAAGAGATGGCAAGGACATGACGGGACTGATCGCCAGAGGACTGGGGACTGGTTTATGTAAGATGATGTCATCTGAACTCCTTACTCCTTCTGTCTGTATCCTGAGAGAACAGTTGGGTTCATCAACATGAGGTCACCTTACTTCTTTTCTGCAGACGCCTTCTCCAATGTCCTCCAATTCCTAAATGATTAGTTGCTTAGGTGCAAATAGTGAATCTGATGATACATTTCAAATGAATCCACTAGAGCTAGCTCGGTCTTGACTAGCTCTGTGAAAAATATTTGAAGTGGCCTTAATGGCATTTAGTGTTTATGGAATTTGCTTTCTTTAGATTTAAAAAAGGAATGCAAATACCTCTATCTACATTAACAAAGTTGCTATGCATAAGACGTTATTAATCTAGAGCATTAGTGATGCCTTTTATGTTGTGCTTGTCTGAAAGATTTGTGAAAGTTCTTTGAAATCTCATTAACAATTCTTTCTTCAATCCTTCCATCAGGCAAAGTGTGCATTCCTCAAGTTTCTATAGCAAAATACTGGTGGGGTTTGGGAACAGAACGGCTCCTTTTTAGTGTGTCACTTCTGGCATTTCCCTTTCTTCTAAAAGAAGAAGCACTCATGATTGCAAGAAACAGGGTGCACATTTGTGATTTCTGTGAACTTGAAGGGGCATACCCTATAGGGCACAGCATACACAGAATTAGTCTTGTTTCTATATATGGCTCCTTGCCCTTAAAGCGATGAGGTCTGAGGATCTATATTCTAGATCTACTCATAGGAGTAATAGATAGGTAAGAATCTTTTCAATAAGATTTTTTTTTTAAAAATAGCAACTCATCTTTATTTTTCTAATGGCACCTAAATCTTTCTACCTTATGTACATCTATGTGTGTGTGTGTGTGTGTGTGTGTGTGTGTGTGTGCTTCTAAGCTCCATTGCTAGACTGTCACGATGTTAAGGACAGGATTCTTATTTAATTTATTTTTAGGCATCCTTAAGGTTGGCTATGGTACCTTTCACAGATAGTGTAGCAAGTAGGGGTTGAATGATGAATAGATAAGATGTTTTCCTAGAGAAGTTGCCTGGTTTGGGGATCATAGTAGTTTGGACTTCTGGCTTGGAAATCTGTCTATTGGTCTGGTAGTTTATTGCTTAAATTTTATTATCCATCATCCTTTAAAATGTCATTCCTTGACAAATGAAGTGATATTTTTGAAATTATAGTGAAGTGTATTACAGTACTGGGTTTTAGTCTTTGAGATAGAGGGGCCAAATTTTTATTTTAGGGAATTATTCCATGAGGCTACTGACTGTTTATTAGCTTTTTGGTCTGTGTTAATTGGATCACAAGCATGTGCTATTTGTAAGATGCCATATTTTTGTCATTTTTAGTGATATACTAATCTCAAAGATGTCTAAATGTTCAGTGTTCTGGAATGGTGCCTGGCAAATATAAGAGAAGAAAGCAGAGGGCTTACTGCAACCTGTGGCAGCCAAGCCTTATTATCTTTTTTCAGCATATCACAGTGACTCAACCTTACTGGCACATGGCTGTGTTTGGGGCATCTGCTATGACATCTCATCCGCCCACAGCTACCTGTTGCATTTTTTGTTCATGTTCTGAATTTCATTACTTAATTAAAAATAGATACTCAGTGTACTTGGTTACTAAATAGAACAGTTTTAAAAGATGAATGCTGCAAACTTTGAATACTGATCTCTCTTTGGTGTGTTGGTCCCTCTGGCGGGCTCAGCCTTTATTAGTTTTGTACCTGGAAGGAAGCTGCTGCCCAGGAGGCAATAGTTTAATTTTGAAGATGGGCAACTTTTAAACATTTACTATCTAGTTGTTTACTGGGCTTTCTTTTTTTTTTTTCCTTAGGTTTTAAAAAAGTTTTAAATTTAAAAACATTTAACAAATTAAAATTTTTAGATTAAAAAATTTATTTATGAGAGACACAGGGAAAGGCAGACACATAGGTAGAGGGAGAATCAGGTTCCCCGCAGGGAGCCTGATGTGGGACTCGATCCCAGGACCCTGGGATCCCTACCTGAGCCAAAGGCAGATGCTCAACCACTGAGATACCCAGATGCCCCTCACTGGGCTTTTCCATTTCACTTTCTTTTCTGTGATCTTTTTCCTTTTCTCCTATGCGTATCTTTATACCTTCTGTATTCATTATATAAAAATATATCCCTAAACCATACATAGTATTATTTTGCATGTTTAAAAAGTTTATACAAATGATATCATCCAATGTGTGTGTGTGTGTGTGTATGTGTGTGTATTCTTCTACAGCTTGCTTGTTTTGCTTAGTAGGAAGTTCTTGAGATTTACTTATGTTAATACTTATGGTTCAAGTTCTTTGGTTTGCATTGCTGTGCATATTCCATTGTATGAATACACCTCCAATTTTTTTTTTTTAAGATTTTATTTATTTATTCATGAGAGACACAGAGAGAGAGAGAGAGAGGCAGAGACACAGGCAGAGGGAGAAGCAGGCTCCATGCAGGGAGCCCGACGTGGGATTTGACCCTGGGTCTCCAGGATCACATCCTGGGCTGAAGGCAGATGCTCAACTGCTGAGCCAGCCAGGCGTCCCTACACCTCCAATTTTTTATTTGCTCTCCTACTGATTGATTTATATCTTTTCTTTTGACAAAAAATGCCATAATGAACATTCTCTCACCTTTGTATAAGAAAAAAATATATATGAGAATATTTTCTGAGGCATGGGTTTTTGAACCGGGTGAGTTTATCCATTGGTAGTTGTAAAATCAATTGAGTGAGTCACTCCAACATTTTAAAAATGAATGAGAATAGTATGGAAACTATCAGAATGTATCACGCATAAAAAAATAAGCACTGTTTTGTGGATTTTGCTTTCAGTTAAGTAAGTATATATGTACTGGGTTAGAATGTCAAATATGTGTGTCATGCTAAAAAATTTTGAAAGCGGAAAAAAAAAATTGGAAGTGGAAAAAAATGTTTGAAAGCTCACCCTCTAGAATATATTCCTGGAATAAAATTGCAGATTCTTATGATATAAGCATTTTCTAGTTTATTTAGATATTGCTACATTTTATCAATTTCCTTCCACAGGAATGAATAAGAGTTCCCATTGTTCTGTAGTCTTAACAGTACTCTGTGTTGTCAGACTTAAATTTTTGCCAATCTGATGGGTATGAAATAGAATCTCATTATGTTTTTAAGTTGTATTTCCCTAGTTACTAGTGTAGTGAAGAATCTTTCAAATCTTTATCACCTATTCAGGTTTCTTCTTTTAGGAATATCCTTTGCCCATCTTTTAAGTGGGTTGTTTGTAGTTTTGTATAGATTTTAAATCATTCTTTGTGTATTTTGGAAACTAGCCTTTTATACATATAACTAGCAGTTGTTTGTATTACAAATATCTGCATTCAGTCTGTGGTGTATAGCATCTTAATTTTTATTTATTTTTTAGCATCTTAATTTGATGCTACTGTTGCCCAGAATTTTTAATTTTAATGAAGTCAAATATATTAGTATTTTCGTTTTTATTATTTATTTATTTATTTATTAGTTTATTTATTTTATTTTTTATTTTTTAAATTTAAAAATTTTTTAAATTATTTTTATTATTTTTTTATTTTTAAAATTTTTTTTAGTTTTTATTTTTTTAAAAGTATTTTCGTTTTTATTTATTTATTTATTAAAAAATTTTTTAAAAAAATTTATTTATGATAGTCACAGAGAGAGAGAGAGAGAGGCAGAGACACAGGCAGAGGGAGAAGCAGGCTCTATGCATCGGGAGCCTGACGTGGGATTCGATCCTGGGTCTCCAGGATCGCACCCTGGACCAAAGGCAGGCGCCAAACCGCTGCGCCGCCCAGGGATCTCTATTTTCGTTTTTAGATTTACGCTGTGTGTGTGTGTGTATGTGTGTGTGTTTGTGAGAGAGAGGGAGCTTTTCAAGAAATTCTGACACAAAAGTCATATATCTATCTTCCTGTAAGGATTTTAAAGTTTTCCTTTTTTGGTTTTCAAATAGGAAGTTTTTCTAGGGCAGCCCTGGTGGCGCAGCGGTTTAGCGCCGCCTGCAGCCTGGGGTGTGATCCTGGAGACCTGGGGTCAAGTCCCACGTCGGGCTTCCTGCATGGAGCCTGCTTCCCTCTGCCTGAGTCTCTGCCTCTCGCTCTCTCTGAATAAATAAATAAATTAAAAAAAAAAGAAACTTTTTCTATAAAATATGTTGTGAGATAGGGATATAGTTTTTTTCTTCGTACAGATCATTGGTTGTCCTACCATCATTTATTGAAAAGGTCATCCTTTGGCTGTGGATCTGCAATGCTACCTCTCGTGTCAAGTTTATGTCATATGTGGATCTGTTTCTGTTTGATCTGTCAGCCTCATTGTCCTTATGCCAGTTGCACACTGTCTTAACTATTACAACTTTATGCTATGGCATAATATAGGAAAATTCATCCATCTTGTTTTGATTCTTAAAAATTGTCTCACCCATATATTCTACATATTTTTTTTTTTTTAAGATTTTATTTATTTGACAGAGCACAAGCTGGGGGAGTGGCAGGAAGAGGCAGAGGGAGAAAGGAGGCCCAATCCTAGGACCCTGGGATCATGACCTGAGCCAAAGGCAGATGCTTGCTTAACTGACTGAGCCACCCAGGCACCCCTCTAGATACTTTTTGATAACCTCATTTAAATAGTTGCATAACCATCCTATTAGGACATTTGCAAATTCAGTTAAAAACTCTTCTTTTTGGGATCCCTGGGTGGCGCAGCGGTTTGGCGCCTGCCTTTGGCCCAGGGCGCGATCCTGGAGACCCGGGATCGAATCCCACATCGGGCTCCCTGCATGGAGCCCGCTTCTCTCTCTGCCTGTGTCTCTGCCTCTCTCTCTCTCTCTCTCTCTGTGACTATCATGAATAAATATATAAAATCTTTAAAAAAAAAAAAAAACTCTTCTTTTTAACTCATTGAGAAAAGGAAATGAAGGGAAACTGACCTGATGAAGGACTAATTGAGAATTAATGGTCAGGAAAGCTCTCTGAGAAAATGACATTTAAGTTGAATCATGAAAGATGAGAATAATTCAATGTGAAGAGCTGGGAAAATTGATGTAAAAAAGGGAATAATACTATGTGTAAAGGCAGGAGAAAGCTTTACATGTTCAAGGATCTGCAAGGCCACTGAGTGTTGGAATGTAGTGAGAGACCGTGAGAGGGAAATGAGATTCTAAAGATAGTCAGGGGCCAGATTATGCAGAGCCTGGTGGGCTATATTAGGAAACTTGGGTTTTATTCTGGGTGGAATGAGGAGTTATTGAAAGATTTTAAGCAGAATGACATGATCTAATTTATATTAAAAAAATCATGGTTGTTATATAGAAAGAGGCTTGTGGAGGATAAGGTAGATTAGTTAGGTGTCCATTTGAACACTAGGCCATGTGACAGATGATGGTGTCTTAGAATATGATGGGGGCAATGCAGGTGGAAGGAGGTGAATATAAACTAGTTAGAAGGTAAAAACATGAGGATATTGAATTTGGGGTTTGAGAGAGAATCAAGAATGACTTCTTTCTTCTTAACTTGAGCAAGTGGGTAGGATGGTTAGGCAGTCAACTGAGATGGGAAAGATGGGTGGAGGAACTGCTTTTATTTGAATTGATTATTGTCTGCGTCTGCCATGCAGTTATCATTGTAGGTTGTCTTTTGCCTCTTTCCTCTGTTGAATCTCATATCTTGCTTTCTTGTTTTTCCCTCTTGCTTTATTGGAACATGCACTCCAGTAGTATCCCAAGAAAGGGAAAAGAGAAGGTTTATTTTTTGAATTCCTCAAAGTCTGAAATGTGTTTATTCTACTTTTAAACTTGATTGATAATTTGGGCAGGTATAAAAGTCTAGGTTGCAAATTATCTTCCCTTCAAATTTGGAAGGCCTTGGTCTGTAATATTGGGGACCCTCAACATATATATTGTTGTAGTTTCATGGATGCAGTGCCTCCTCTTCTCTGTGAGGATATTAAGAATTGTTTGTTTTTAAAATTGAGGTATAATTGACTCTGGTTTTAAAAGATTTTCTCTATATCCTGTGTTCTCTGTTTTGGTCACTTTACTCAAACTGATGATTCTTGGCTGTCTATGCCTATTGAGGGAGAATGTAAAATGTGAACTTGAAGCTTTTTGTGCATAGGTGGATTTCTTAACTACTGAGCTTCACTGTAGTGTGATCATATAGCACCTTGGCCTTTTTATTAGATGATTGCCAGATTAATTACCTGGAGATCTTTTCTCTGGGGCTATAAAAAAATAGAAGTGTCTGTATGGATGTGTATATTCCTATGTGTCAGCAAAATTCTAACTTTTGGGTCAGAGTATATAAATTTTAAGATTTCTGATACATTTGATGTATTCTTCTTCTTGGTTCTGGTCTCCCAGAGAGACACTGACCTGCATGGCTAGTGCTCCAGCTGCCCCAGCTCAGTTTGGCCCCAAGCCAACCTATTTGCTGAATGCAGCTGCATGCATGAGCCAATGAGAGGCCAGCAGAACTGACCAGCTCATTTTTTTTAAAAAAAGATTTTATTTATTTATTCATAAGAGACACAGAGAGAGGCAGAGACATAGACAGCAGGAGAAGCAGGCTCCTTGTGGGGAGCCTGATGTGGGACTTGATCCCAGGACCCTGGGATCATGACCTGAGCCGAAGGCAGAGGCTCAACCACTGAGCCACCCAGGTGCCCCCTAATCAAACATTTCAAAGTAGATCCACCTGCTGTAGAAGTGATGAAGAGGGGCACCTGCCTATGTCTCTGCCTCTCTGTGTCTCTCATGAATAAATTAATAAAATCTTTAAAAAATTTTGATTAGGTAGAAGAAAGAATGGGCTTGGAAATGTCAACTTCTTTTTTAACAGATTCTCTTTTCAATAGTTATTAGAGATTGAACCTTGGCTTTATTGAGCAGAGACATGCAACAGTTTTCAACAGTGGGTTGAAGAAGCCTGCATCTTTAGCCTCCACTAAAGTGGGGAGCTCTGTTGGAGGGTGGAGAGCTAGTATGGGCAGTGGATGGGTGGGGTTGTGAATGCTACAGGGCAGAATTTTGGCTAGGGCTCGAGGTGCTTATCTAGGCACCACAACATCTAGAAACACAGTGAACAGTGCACAGTGTTGATATTTTGTCTTCTGTTACAGTATCCAGTTTATCCTCCAGAAATTACTTCCTTTTTTTTTTTTTTTTTTAAACTCAGAGAAATATAAATTCCTCTATTCCTCATGCTCTAGTGCATAGTATTTTCTTCTTAGATCTTTAACTCAGGTAGCTTGCCTGTCCAGCTGCCTTCTGATTATAATAGTATAATGTAGTAATGTCAATAATGTTAATTAAACAGTTAATGGGTCTTTTAACATTTCAGAGAGCTTTCACTTATTTTGTAGTTAGGATTTTTTTTGGAAAAAGTCAAAGGGTTGGTATTGGCCTTGGGTCAGTAAACTCTGAAATCATTGACCTTAGGAACTTGTGCTAGGATTCCACAGTCTTCCCACAGAGACTAGAGTGATGAATGCTGGGAGAGATCTGGCTTTGCAGTTTTAGATGATTATGAATCTTGGACTTTTCATGCCCTGCAGTGACTTCATTTCAGAATGACTTTGTTTGGTATGGAAGTTGGGGAGAGGAAGAGGCGAAGGGAAGTAGCCAGTCTAATGTGTAAATGAAAGGAGATGGAAGATTCATTTAATTGATTCCTAGCTCTACTTTGTACTAATCAAGGGAACAAAAAAATCACTCTGTACTGTTATCTTTTGTCTCCCGTATTCTATGCAATTTTAAGGTGGTGTTTTTTGACTGGTTTCTGTTTAATTAGAATGACAAATTTACAGAGCTCTTTAAGATTAGAAGAATAGCGGGGCTCTTTTAGTTCATGTTGATAAGCACATGTTAATAAGTTTGTTTCAAGACTGAAAATTAACTAATCCTGAGCTCTTACTTATGTGTTAAAGGACCTCTATGCCCATGTAGACAGCCCCCTTTTTAACTTCCATGATACTTGAATAATCTTGCTTTCTGGTGCCCTATTCTTGAGAAATAGTTTTGTAATCTTCCTTTCAGGGCCCCATTTCCTGAGTAATGTGGTTATCTTTCTGATGGCATGTGATGAAAGTTGTTTTTCCCGTTGGCCTTGCTTCTCTTGACTTTTTGAAAAATGTATCCTTTTTGTTTTCTGAAATAGTTTTCATCTCAACCTTTGCTCTTGCCAATTTATCGATAAGAGCTCTTGAGTCAAGTGGAAGTTTAGGAGAATGTTTTGAAGTTCTTCTGTGAAGTAGGTACAATGCCCTCACAATGATTGTTTTTTCCATCTATGGACTACTTAGACTTTTTTAATCTAAAAAAAAATTTAAAAATTTCGTGTTTCAGTAAATTATTAACATGTAGATTCATTTTGGGGCTTAGCACATACTTTTCTTATAATATGGTAAAACATACATATTATTTACCACGTGCATCGTTTTTATGTGTACGGTTCAATGGTATTAAGTATATGCATGTTGTTGTGTAGCCATCACCATCGTTTATCTCTAGAATCTTTATAATCTTGCAAAACTGAAACTCTATGCCATTAAATAATAACTCCCCGTTCGTCCTTTCCCCCACCCCTGGAAATCACTATTTTTAAAAATTTATTCATGAGAGACATAGAGGCAGAGACATAGGCAGAGGGAGAAGCAGGCTCCCTTTGGGGAGCCTGATGTGGGACTCATCCTAGGACACCGGGATCACACCCTAAGCCCAAGGCAGACGCTCAACCACTGAGCTACCTCGGTGTCCTGGAAGGAAATCACTGTTTTATTTCTTGACTACTTTAAGTACCTCGTATAAGTGAATTATGCAGTATTTGTTCCTTTATGACTGGCTTATTTCACTTAGCATAATGTTTCTAAGGTTTTGCCATGTCGTAGCATATGTCAACATCTCATTCCTTTTTAAGCCTGAATAATATTCTATTTTTTTAAAGATTTTATTTATTTGTTCATGAGAAAGCGAGAGAGAGAGAGAGAGGCAGAGACACAGACAGAGGGAGAAGCAGGCTTCCTGCAGGAGCCCAATGTGGGACTCGATCCTGGACCCCAGGATTAGGCCCTGAGCCAAAGGCAGACGCTCAACTGCTGAGCCACCCAGGCATCCCAATATTCCATTTTTTAAAAAAGATTTTATTTATTTATTCATGAGATACACACACAGAGAGAGGAAGAGACATAGACAGACGGAGAAGCAAGCATATGACCCCGAGATCATGACCTGAGCAGAAGGCAGACGCTCAACCACTGAGCCACCCAGATGCCCCTGAATAATATTCTATTGTATGTATATACCACATTTTGTTTTTCCATTTACCCGTCGATGGATACTTGGGTTGCTTGCACCATTTGACTATTATGAGTAGTGCTGCTGAAAAGGTAGGTGTCCAGACATCTGTTGGAGTCCCTGTTTTCAGTTCTTTTGGCCATATACCCAGAAGTAGAATCACCAGATCATATGGTAATTCTATGTTTAATTTTTTGAGGAATCACCATAGCATTTTCCTCAGTGGCTGCATCATTTTATATTGCAACCAGTAATGCACAAGGGTTCCAGATTTTCCACATTCTCACCAATGCTTGTTGGTTTTTAAACGTTTTCTTTGTGTTTTTAAAATAAAAAAAAATTTGTAGTTATCCTAATGGATGTGAAGAGGTGTATCATTGTGATTTTGCATTTTCCTAATGACCAGTGACATTGAGCATCTCTTCAGGTGCTTAGTGACCATTTGCATATCTGCTTTTGAGAAATGTCTATTTGAGTCCTTTGCCTATTTTTTTTTTTTTTTAATTTTTATTTATTCATGATAGGCACACAGTGAGAGAGAGAGAGGCAGAGACACAGGCAGAGGGAGAAGCAGGCTCCATGCACCGGGAGCCTGACATGGGATTCGATCCCGGATCTCCAGGATCGCGCCCTGGGCCAAAGGCAGGCGCCAAACCGCTGCGCCACCCAGGGATCCCCCTTTGCCTATTTTTAATTGTGTTGTTGGTAGTGAGTTGTAGGAGTTCTTTGTATAGTCTAGATAATCAATTCCTTATCAAATATATGATTTGAAAATATCTTTTCCCATTCCATGGGTTGCCTTTTAATTCTTTTGATAATATCCTCTGATGCACAATATTTTTACTTTTGATGAAGTCCAGCTTATTAATTTTGTTTTTGTTGCCTATCCCTTTGGTGTCATATCCAATAAATTATTGCCAAATCCAATGTCTTGAAGCTTTTCCCCTATGTTTTCTTTTAGGGGCTTTATCATTTTAGCTCTTCTGGTTAGGTCTTTGATCCATTTTGAATTTTTAATTCAAAGTTTTTGCATGTGGATATCCAGTTTTCACAACAGTATTTGTTGAAAAGATAGTCTTTTCCTCCATTGAATGGTTTTGGCACTATTGTTGAAATTATTTGACCATATATTTGAAGATTTATTTCTGGGCTCTGTATTTAGTTGGTCTGTCTTTATGCCCATTCCACAGTCTTTTGATTACTTTAGCTTTGGTAGTAGGTTTTGATATCGGGAAGTGTGAGACTTTCATCGTTGTTCTTCTTTTGACAGATTGTTTTGGCTATTCAGGATCCATTGACCTTCCATATGAATCTTAGGATGGCTTTTTCTATTTCTGCAGTTTGTTGTTGAGATTTTGATAGGGATTGTTTTGAATCAATAGACTCTTTTGGGTGGTATCACCATTGAACAGTATTAAGTCATCAATGAACACAGGATGTCTTCCCATTTACCTGTGTTTTCTTTAATTTTTTTCAGCAGTGTAGTTTTGAGTAGTTTTGAGTACAGTATTCTTTTTTTTATGTGGTTTTGCTTTCCATGGTTTCAGTTACCTGCAGTCAACTATGGTCCAGAAGCAGGTGATCCTCCTCTTGACATGTTGTTAGATCAGTAGTAGCTTAATGCTACCTCATGATGCCTACCTTGTTCACCTCACTTCATCTCATCATGTAGGTATTTTATCATCTAACATCATTACAAGCAGTAGGGTGAGTGCAGTATGGTAAGGTATTTGAGAGAGAGAGACCACATTTGCATAACTTTTATGTGAATGTGTTACAGTTCCTTTTTCTCATTAGTTTTTGTTATTAATCTTTTACAGTACTTACCTTATAAATTAAACTTTATCATATATATATAAAGAAAAGAATATACATAGGGTTTGGTACTATCTGTGGTTTCAGGCATCTGCTGGGGGTCTTGGAATGTATTTCCGGTGGATAAGTAGAGTCTACTGTATCTAACCCTTGCCCTCTAGGTTAAGTTTATTCCTGAGTATTTTATTCTTTTAAAATTGTTGTTGTTGTTGTTGTTGTTGTTGTTGGATACCCGTTTAATGTGGACGTTCAAGGCCTGGGCAGAGTGAAGAGTGCCCCAGAATTGGGCAGGCAGGCAGGGTGGGTGGGTGGAGGGCCCACACCTGATCCCGGGAGGGGATGTCGGATGTTGGGGGCTGGCCCAGGCATGCCAAGGGGAGTAACAGAAGGGTGTCCAAGGCAGGCAGACCCACTGGGGGACCTGTAGGCCAGCCCCTGAGCAGGTGTTGAAGCCAGGTGGTGAGTGCCTAGGCCAGAGCCTAGCCCAGGGAGGCAGGGTTGGGGCTGGCTGGGAGCTCCCAAAACCTAAGGACTGGCATCAGGAGGGGCCTCCCCAAGCTGTTGCTGGAACTCAAGGCGTGTCTGCCAGTTGGACTCAAGCAGCTCCTGGAGGTGGGCATGGAGGTGGTCATTCTTCTCCTCTAGGTGGTCTAGACAGGAGTTGATCTGGTCCAACATGGAGTTGATGGCAGCATATTCTGCTTCCCCGAAGCCGTCGTCCTCGCCTTCCGCGCCCGCCTCCACCGGCAAGGCCAGGTCCCCGTTGGGGCCCGACTTTGTGGGCTCCGGCGCCGCGAGGGTCCCGCGGACAGCCGGCGCTGGTGGAAGGTGGAGGCGCGGGATGGAACGCGGCGCCGGAAGAGCTCTTTTAAAATTTTTTTTAAGAAAGATTTTTATTTATTTATTTATCAGAGAGAGAGAGAGATAGAGAGATAGAGAGAGAGCAAGCAAATGTTTACAAGCAGAGGGAACTGCAGGCAAAGGGAGAAGCAGGCTCCCTGCTGAGCAAGGAGCCCAGTGCAGGACTCAATGCCAGGACCTTGGGATCATGATCCAAGCCGAAGTCAGACACTCAGCTGATTGAGCCACCCAGGCATCTGTCTTTTTAATACTATTATAAATGGGATGTTTTATAATTTTCTTTCCAGATTGTTCATTGTTAGTGTATATAGAAAAGCAACTGATTTTTCCATGATCATGTATCCTGCAACTTTGCTGAATTTATTAGTTCTGATTGTGTGTGAATGTGTGTGTTTGTGGACTCTTCAGGGTTTTCTGTAAGATCATGTCCTCTGCGAACATATTTTTTCTTCTACCTTTTGGATGCTTTTTATTTCATTTTCTTGCCTAATTGCTCTGGTTAGGAGTTTCAGTACTATTTTGAGCAGAAGTGGTAAAAACAGGCATCCTTGTCTTATTCCTGACCTTATGGAAAAGGCTAGCAATCTTTCACATTTGACGATTGGAGTTTTTTTCCCCCCAATTCATGCTTGATTTAAGCTTTTGGCTGAGGAGGCAAACTAGTTAAGTACTGTGAGAAAAGTTAAAATAGTACTGAAATTGTGAACTTATTTTTGAACCGTAAATTCTTATGAAAATAGCTTCTGTATAGGAATCTGCCCCCAGATTTAAGCCAGAATACATGGGTGGAGCGCCCTCACGGTTTTAGAAACAGCTGAGGGTCTTAAAACTCAAAGAGGCTTTTTTCCCTTTTCAGTGTGTATAAGAACATAGATTTGCATTCACACTATTTTCACTCTTTTACTGTAAATGTATCTGAATATATACTGTTTGGTGTAGGGCTGAGAGAATAGCAGTTGAGAACAGAGGGAACAAACATCTGCAGACAGTTTAGACTCTATGCCAGTGGCTTTTAGTGGCCTTCTACCTATAAAATAATCACAATAACGGTAGTAGGAATATTAGCTGCCGCACCAGATCCTGTCCTTGGCATATTACGTCTGTTACCTACTGAAATCTCACATTGCCACATGAAGTATAGATTTTAGCAACCTCATGTTACAAGTGAGGAATGGGTCTTGAAATGTCCAGGTGAGGGTCCCAAGCTATTCTGTGGCAATGCCAGGATTTGTAACCGAGCTTCTGGGATGCCTGGGTGGGTCACTGGTTGAGCGTCTGCTTTACGCTCGGAGTGTGATCTCGGGTCCCGGGATTGAGTCCCACATCTGGCTCCCTGCGAGGAGCCTGCTTCTCCCTCTGCCTATGTCTCTGCCTCTCTCTCTCTCTCTCTGTGTCTCTCATGAATGAATAAATGAAATCTTTAAAAAAAGAAAAAAGAAACTGAGTCTCTGATTATATAGCTCTGCAGCTTTCCCCTGAATTTGTTTTTGTTTTGTTTGTTTGATTTTAATTCTGTAACTGCATCTTAATTACAAGGTCCTTTAATTAGGAACCTTGACTCATTGTGGTCAGCACCAAGAAAGTGCTATAATAAATTAAAGTACAGTCCTTCATATACATTTCTTTGGTTGGTTAATTTGATCTCTGAGATGCTGATATCACTTCTCTGGCCAGCCCCTCTCTTAGCACTGTCTCCTTGTGCTTGATTTTCTTAATTTTTTTTTTTTTTTTTTTTTTTTTTTTTTTTTTTGATTTTCTTTAAAGGTGAGAGAGGGCTGTGCTGAATTTGAGCCAGGCTTTTGTATGGGTAACACTGCTTTAGAAGGAGAAGAGAGCCATTAATTGATAGACCTGCTTCTACCAAGAGTAGAAGCCTTTTAATTGAGAATTAGTGACCTATAAAATATTATTCATTGTTAATATTACTGTATTAGTGCATAGATCATGCTGACATTGGTTAACTCAACAACTCTATATTAAGCAGTAAGGGCAATAATAAGAGCTATTATCATTCATAATGCTATTATTGTAATATAAGTGCTTTGAGAGATATTATCATACTTAATCCTTATAATAATCCCCTTAAGGCAGATGAGGTAGCTGAGACTCAAGTAAGTTAAGTGACTTGTTCAGGGTTGCCTAACTAGACCATTCCATCAAAAGCAGGTCTCCCATGTTTTGCTCCATCCCAGGCTCTGTCCTCTTGCCAATCTCAAGCTTTTATTTTTATATGTATGTCTATATTTATTTGTTTTCTCAAAGAAGGCAGGGGCCTCATCTGGCATTGCAGCTGTATCCTCAGTACCTCACATAGAACCTGGTACATAGTAGAAGCATAGTCAGCATAAAGTTGGGAATCTGAAAGTAGATTTCATAGTTCCAAGTCAGGGCTGTGTCACAGCTGTCTTTTGGGGTAGAAAAAAATAATCAGCTAAGAAGTGGTTAGTTGTTGCTATTCTCTTCCTCTGGACATTAAAGGTTTAACCTCCTTGATTAAAACCTTTTTTTTTTTTTAAAGACTTGGCAGTTTTTTTTTTTTTTAAATTTTTATTTACTTATGACAGTCACACAGAGAGAGAGAGAGAGGCAGAGACACAGGCAGAGGGAGAAGCAGGCTCCATGCACCGGGAGCCCGACGTGGGATTCGATCCAGGGTCTCCCGGATCGCGCCCTGGGCCAAAGGCAGGCGCCAAACCGCTGCGCCACCCAGGGATCCCGATTAAAACCTTTTTATTGAAGTATGGTATATATTTAGAAAAGTGCTTCTAATCCTATATATATTACTCAGAGGGTTACCAGAAACTGAACACATTTGTGTAATTGGGACCTAAAAGAAAAGGAACATTACCAGCACCTCACACATCTTCTGGTGTGCTCCCCCTCCCATCAGGCACAGAATAACCACCATCCTGCCTTCTAAAAGCAGAAGTTGGTTTTGCCTTCTTAAAAAAACCTAATATAAGTGGAATTTGTATCCCCAAAATGGCATTTTGTGTCTGGCTTCTTTGGTTTGGCATCATGTTTGTGAGATTCTGTACCGTTGCAGATATATTCCTTCTCCTGGCTGAGGAAGGAGTGGAGTGTTCCACTGTGTGAACATACCAGTTTCCCTGTTCTGCTATTGAAGGACATTTAGGTAGTTCTGAGTTTCTGTCTTTCATGAAAAGTGCTGCTGGGAATATTATAGTACATGTCTTTTGGTGAATATATACATGTCTGAACCCTCTCGATTTTAAATTAAGAATAGGATAAATGAATATTTAAAATTCTTTTCAGTTCCATGTTGTAATGAAGTAAGGCAGAAGGCTAGGAAGGGAAGAGAAAAGGCGATAGAGAGGGATAGAGGGGAGGCAGAAGGGTAGTGTGAGGGGAGATGAAATCAAGGAAGAGGAAAGGAATATGGAGAAAGGGTGAAGAGGAGCAGAGGCAGGGGTCTGGCCATTGAGAGGGGCTCCTAAATGCAATGACCAAAAAGCCCTGTCCCAATTTTGGGGATGGGCTTCAAGGTATTACCACTTCCTGAGATGTTCCTCTGGTGCTTCCCATCCACATCTCTCAAAGGCTCTCTGGCCTCTACTCTACCCATTTACCCCTGTCTGTGTGGTAGATTCAGATCTCCAAACAGACCATGTCTGTCGTATATATTTTTTTCTATAAAAAAATGAGCAGTAACTGAATTTAGTTTTTGGGAACAGTATAAAGCTCTTTTTTCCATAGGTTGTCTTTGCCCTTAGTAGGTCTGTGAGGAATGTTTTTACAGTCTCTCCCTAAAATGTTATTTTTTTATTTATTCATGACAGACACACAGAGAGAGAGGCAGAGACATAGGCAGAGGGAGAAGCAGGCTCCCTGTGTGGAGTCCGATGCCAGACTGGATCCCAGGACCCCGGGATCATGACCTGAGCCAAAGGTAGACACTCAACCACTGAGCCACCTAGATGCCCCTTAAAGTGTTTTTTAAACACATGAGGATAATGCAAGTCTCAAAGAGGTTAAGCAGCTCCTTCAGGGTTACTTAGCTGATAAGTGATGGAGGCCAGGACCAATTCCAGGTCTTCTTTACCAGATGTTCTATATTTTTTTTAAAAAATATTTTATTTGTTTATTCATGAGAGACACAGAGATGCAGAAAGGCAGAGACACAGGCAGAGGGAGAAGCAGACTCCATGCAGGGAGCCTGACATGCGACTCCATCCTGGGACTCCAGGATCACGTCCTGGGCTGAAGGCAGCGCTAAACCGCTGAGCCACCCAGGCTGCCCTGTTTTGTATTTTTTAAAGGAAGCATTGGCCATCATGTGATTAAGGAACAGATGCCTTATAGTATGTACCTAGGTATTAGGTTTACCTAGTCCTACTTCTTATTTTCTGGATCTTCCTAAGGACTAGGAATGAATTAGACTTCTATTCTGGGTTCCACTTGATATTTACCCCTCCATATGCTATTCTATGTTGATTTTTTTTTTCCCTCTCAAATCTTTTTAAAGAAATTACACTGTATTTTACCAATCCTATTTTTCTCTCATAGCTCCTCTGTGGTGAATTAAATCTGTTTTAGTTAATTTTTTAAAATTTTACATATATTTTTTAAGTGGGCTGCTTACCCATTGTGGGGCTTGAACTCATGACCATGAGATCAAGAATCACATGCTCTCTACCATTTGAGTTAGTCAGGCATACCCTAAATTTTTTTTTTATTTTAATTTTTTTTTTAAATTTATTTATTTATGATAGTCACAGAGAGAGAGAGAGAGAGAGAGAGAGGCAGAGACACAGGCAGAGGGAGAAGCAGGCTCCATGCACCGGGAGCCCGATGTGGGATTTGATCCCGGGTCTCCAGGATCGTGCCCTGGGCGAAAGGCAGGCGCCAAACCGCTGTGCCACCCAGGGATCCCCCCTAAATTTTTTTAAAAATACAAAGTCCTATATGATATTGGGCCTTCTTAACAAAAACAAAAACATAAACAAAACCAAAAACAAAACAAAAAAGCGCATCTGGCCAGGAAAAGTCAGGAATCACTTGTTAATATAGTATACAATGGAATTGGTTTTCTAGCTACCTGTATTGATCTGTATTTGTGAAATATCTTCAGGTATGAATGTGAAAAATGCCCCCCCCTTCCATTACTGGCTAGAATTCAGATAGAAATTGGTTCGGTGATTGAGAGTAAACCTTAAGCGTCAGGAATAGTTCAGTTTTAGAACTCATTTAGAAAAGACAGCTATCTAAAATAGCAGTGTTTTTGAGGCAATAATTTACTATAAATGGGCTAGATCCCAGATCATTTGACAAGAGTTTGTAGATGTCTACAAATTAAAAATTGAGGGGAGGGAATACAATTTCATAGTTGGTACTGGGATAGAAATTCAACACATGCAGTTATTTTATGGTCTGTCACTGATTAACTCTTTGACCTTAAATTATCAGACTCCCTCCCCCCCCTTTTTTTTTTAACATTATTTAAGTCATTGAAGAGTTGGAGGCATGGTTGATATTTCAAATCTTAACTAAAAGCATATAATTATTGGCACTGTAGAATAATTTCCTACAGCACATCACTGTGTATTTATTTAACTTTTCCTAAGAGTATTACTCACCATACTTTAATGTAATAAAAATATCTTTAAGAATTGTTTGTTGGCAGGTTTTTATAAATATATTTATTAAATCCATCTTTATACATGTTTATGTAAGAAATAAAAGAATATGTAAGTCAGAAGAGGATTCTGGAGACCAAAATAGTTCAAACGGAGAATTGAAAGTCAGGTGTGTTGGCAAAATTGCCAAGATAAGCAGTCTTTGAGGATGAGTGGAGGCCTGGCATTTAAAACTGTGCTATGCTATCTCTAGACTTTCTTGAAAATGATGATTGACTACCATGGATTGTGCCAGCTATCACGTTGCAGGATTGGGTGACCCTCCCAATTCGATGGATCATCAAATTAGTTAATATCTTCTTACAAGGGATGAATCCAGGAATATGTTGGAGCTACATCTGGATGCAGATGAAGTGATGTTGCAAGTTCTGAGCAATCAAATAATCGGGTGATAGATTTTGAGCCATGAACTGTGATATTACTGACAATTAAGCAGAGATAAACACCTCAATAAACTGGTAGGGTTTGTTACTGTGGTGAGGAAACCAAGGTGAAGAGGGAGATTGGGGGACATCAAAGTGAAATAGTTTATCTTCTTCTCCAAGGACCTTCAGCATTTAAAGGACCTTTTGAGAAGTTTTCTCAAATTGTCTTTGCCAAAAGATAAGTATTTTAAGATTTTCTGATCTGTTACCAACTGATACTTTTGCAAAATATAGTAGAAATGAATTACTAGAAAAGTGGAATAAAAAAGACATGAGATACAAGGCTGGGCTTTTTAATATTCGATTCAGCAGACTTAAAACTCATCTTACATATTGCTGGAAAAGCCTCTTACTCTCATTTTCTCTGCTTATCTTATTATGGGTTAGTAACAGTTTATAATGCACTGTCCATGGACCCCACTTTGAGTAGCATGGTCCTAGAAGGGTTTCTGCATTCTAACAGTCCGGGAATTGGCCTTTGTAGAATTATGTTTGAGAATAGAGATAAGTAATTCCTAACTACACATCTGAGATATGGCAGTATTTTCTTTTTAAACAATATGGTAGAACAAATATGGTAGAGGGTTGTAAGAATGAAGATTTCTCTCAAAATTACTAAAATTTTCAATTGGTCGGGTCAGTAAAAACTGAGAGAGCATTGTTATTTTGTTTATGTTACCTGCGTGTATACCTAAGAAGTATAACTTGAGTAGGGAGAAAAGACCCAGTACAGTCTTTTCTGGGTAACCATTCTTCCTTTATTCATGTACATCTTAAAGGTCAAACATTGTTTTGCTATTTGCTTGTTAAAGCTGTATATGGATTTATATTTCTAAGTAGGTGCACATCTTAACACCAGTTCAGTGACTCAGGTGGCATTTCAGTTGTTCTCTAGTTTTAACTAGATAAAAGATTTAACATGTTTGGCACGTTAAGTCAACTTTTATTACATTGTTTTTATTAAAATATTCTCATTTTATCTTTAAAGGTGGTTTTATATAGTTCATAGAAGAATTCATTTCTTTTTTTAAACTTTATTTCTTTTATTTTTAAAAATATTTATTTATTGGGGTAGCAGAAGGAGAGGGAGAGAGCATCTTAAGCAGACTCCTTGCTGAATGTGGAGCCTGATGTGGGGCTCAACCCCACCACCCAGAGATCATGACCTGAGCCAAAATCAGATGCCCAAGATGTCCAATTGACTGAGCTACCCGGGTGCCCCAGAATTAATTTCTTTTTAAAAAGGTAATAAAGATACGGTGTTGGATTCAGAAGTCATATTATAGTATAATATTTTCATAAACTATTTGAGAATTATAGAATTTCAGGATTAGAGGCATTAAACTCTAGTGACCACCATGTGCTAAGTGAGCCCCTTCTAGGCTTCCCTGCCAGGTGACTGTCTTGTCATAGGAAGGCCCCCTGACACCCAAGGCAACTTGCTGGGCAGCAGATACTGTTAGAAAGGACTTTCCTATATTGACTAAACCCCTTTTTTTGTGTCACTTGTACCACGTGGCACAATACAGAACAAGCTTAATCAATCCTCCATGTGACGACACTTCAAATAAATGAAGTGTAGCTATCGTGTGTTATATTTTTCTCTTCTGCAGTCTGACATGGAGTCTGCTGATAACCATATAATTCATGTCCTTTTCAGCATCCTCACTGGCTTCTTCCCATTGAGATCCAGTTAGTCTCTGTCTTTCTTCCAGTGTAACACCTGGAACTGAATGACGTGAAAAGAAAGAATAAATAAATAAAAGAGGAGAGGATCTGTATGGTTTACTTGGAGAAGTGTTAGTAATTAGGAAAGCCAATAGGAGGCTAATGCATAAATATCTGGAAAAAAGAATAAAGAATATTTCCCATTACATCCAAAAAAAAATCTAGAATTCCACATATTTTGTAGAAGATCCCAAGAATGAATTCATTGAGAGCATCATTTTAAAGAACAATAAGCTTTATGCCAACTCACCATTCACAAAACATTGATCTACTAAGTAGAGAGAAAATATTATGTGACTCAAATCTAAAGATCACTTGTGTCTGTCAATGAAATGCATCAGCATGTTATTTCTTCTATAGTGATAACTTACAGGAGGTAACTCAGATATCTGTCAGGAATTATCTGTAATATATATATATTTTATATATATATAATTATAACTTATATAAAATATAATTATAATTATATATATATAATATATATGTGTGTATTTAGTCAAGAAGATATTATTTAACTGTTCTAGTGACTTTAAAATATAGAATATATGTAAGGAACTTACTTGATACTTTCTGATAAAATGCCAGTATTTTAGACTGTATTTTGAATGTATTTTGAATCCCTGGAACTATAGATTTTTAGGTTTTGGCAATGGCCATGGTTTTTTACATGTATACTAATGATAATTATTTAAAAGTCTTTGTGATTAAATTGCATTATTTACCTGACATGCCACATTTAAAAAATCTCATTTAGCCATAAGAAAATAAGGTAGTTTAAAAAGTATTAGAGTGAGGAAGATCATTCTATGACAAGTCCACAAGCCATAAAACAAAAAAAATAATAAATTCAAATATATTTAAAAAAAGTCCTGACCAGTAAAAAAGACATAAGAAAGGAAAAGCTATTTCTTATTTGTGTAGAGTGTATACATATATACATACCTATATACATAGTTATTTCCCTTTTATGGGTCAGTAACCCACTTTGGATTTAAAGAAAACTTTTTTAGATATCAGCTATAGGCAGAATATACATGAATCTTAAATCTAGCAAAATGTATGCAATAGTTACCTTTTCTGCTTTTTTTTTTTCTTTTTGTAAAGGTTTTATTTTAAAGTAATTTCTATACTCAGTGTAGGGCTCAGACTCATGACCTTGAATTCAAGGGTCACATGCTCTTCTATCTGAGCCAGACAGGTGCCCCACGTTTGTTTGTTTGTTTTTTAAGTGTAACACCTACAACTTAGTGAAGTTTTCGAGTAACAGTTTTGACTAATGTGGAGTAGAGTACTGTTGTCTTCATTTTTCTGGAAGCTACATTCTTTGAGGATGTATTGGAATGAGCTGTGTGTTACAAACCATTGGTAGATTGTGATTCACTGGATGTTATGAAATCACTTTAGTGGGTGTTGATTCAAATAAAAAAAAAGAAATAGAATTGAACAAAATATCTGCATTTCACGTAATAAAGCTAAGTATTAAAGCATACTTGTTTCAATTTATATACACACTAATAAACATATGTATATGTACATATATGCATATTACATATACGTGTACCAAGTGGTGATATAAAATAGTGATTTAAAAGTTTCTTACTGTGTAAAAAAAGTTTGAAGGCCTCTGCTCTAGACCAGAGGCTTTCCCTCTTTGTTTTTTCTCTGACAACTCCTTCTAGTCTCTTTTTACCCTACCACTTAGATATTTCGTCTTTATACTCTTCTGTGAGTCTCCTGCTCCGTGCACTGTGGGATCCATTAGATTTACTTTTGGACCTAGGAAAATCATTTTATTGCTCTGATTCAATTTCTTGTTAACTGGATTCCCTCTGAGAATTTTTGTCTGTGAAATGAAGAAGGCATAGTAATTGAGGCAAGAGAGTCAGTTGAAGTTTTTTTGTTTTTTTAAATTCTGAAAATTATCAGCCAAGTGAATTAAGGGTTTAATGAAAATAGTGTTTGAAATAGACTCTCCCATATTTTTGACTTTGCAGTTTGTGCTTTTGAGTAATCATAATAGTAAGTATCTACTATGTGCTATGTTCTGTTCTAAATACCCTGTGTGGGACGCCTGGGTGGCTCAGTTGGTTAAGGGTCTGTCTGCGGCTCAAGTCATGATCCTGGGGAAGAGACAGATTGCTTAACTTGAACAGGGCTGAAAAATTCGTAGTGTGTAACGATAGTATATCAAGCAGCAATCTAAGAAAAAAAATCCCCCCAAACCATTGAAAACCTCAAAATACATGGGTGCACATTTATCCCGTTATCCTCCAGTTCCTGATAATGCTCATAAAGCAGATGCCAAGTCTTTTTGTAATCACTTAATTAGAAGAGTTTGAGGATTTAAAAAAACTTTTCTTGGTGCACCTGGGTGGCTAAATCAAGTTAAGCATCAGCCTTTGGCTCAGGTCGTGCTCCCAGGGTCCTGGGATTGAGACCTGTGTCTGGCTCCCCGCTCAGTGAGGAACCTGTTTTTTCCCCCACTCTTTCTCCCACCCTAACACTGCCCCCCCATGCTCTCTCTTGCTATCTCTCTCTCAAATAAATAAAATCTTAAAAAAAAAATAAAAGACCAATAAACTTTTCTTCCATCTTTAGAAGACACCTTTCACCAACAGGAAGGAGAGTCCTGTAATGGCACTTCAGAATCTATTAATTCCCCTCTTTCCTTCTATTTCTACTCTTCCACTCTCTTTTTTCCATTTTTTTCCCCTCTACCTTCTCTGTTTCCACTACAGCTCATTCTAACGCTTGTTTTTTTTCCTTCTCCTCGTTCTTCCCCCCCCCACCTCTACCAGTTTTCCATCTGTTTTTTTCTGTACCCTGCCCTTGTACGGTTCATGTTTACCCAAATGTATTTTTCGTAAGAAAAGCATATACTGAGTACTTAGTGAGAGGTACTGTGGAGATGCAAACATAAATGAAGCAAACATCAGGAAAGCTAGTAAGGGAACCATCACAGTTCTTCTAGTTCGTTCCCTTGAGAATCTGAGCTCCAGGCCAAGCTACTTTCCTCCTTCTCTCTGAGGAACAGGAATTGAGATTGGGATTTTGATACATAATATACAAATGGTATAAAATATAAAGCCTCCAGAATTCAAAGAATTGGGAATACATCCATTTAGGACATGTTTTGGGTCAAGGGATGAAAATGGTGACCTAAAAAGTTTACAGGAATATTTTTACTGAACAAATTAAAAGTTTAGTATAAAAATTACTTTTTATAAAATTATGATGCACATTAAATGTATAGAGATAGTATGTAAGTTGGCCTTGTCCCCGGGGATTTCTTTTTTGTAAAGATTTTATTTATTTGAGAGAGAGCATGGGGGAGGGTGGGGGCAGAGGGAGAAGCAGGCTTCCCACTGAGCAGGGAGCCCAGTGTGAGACTTGATCCCAGGAGCCCGGGATCATGACTGGAGCCAAAGGCAGATGCTTAACCAACTGAGCCACCCAGACGCTCCCCTGGTATTTCTTATAACATATATTAATGGAAGAATGACCAGCATTCCCACAGTTGGATAGGAATCAGTTCAGGATATTTATGTAATTTGTTTTGACTTTGACATGACCTTGGAGTGTGCTTGTCATCACCAGCTCCACTTGTTCACCTGCACTGTTTATGAGGCACTTATCAGGTGCCTCCTGTGTGCCAGCAGGTGGGCTGCTGGGCACTAAAGGATCCAAGGTATAATAGACTGTTTCATTACAGAGCTTTCAATTTAGCTGAGTCTCTGGCTCCTTGGTTTTGTCCTTACCTAAGGACAATAAGTAAATATTTTCCCTCTGCTACCCAACTTGACTGGATCTATCCAACTCATTCTTAGAGGCCAGTCTTGTATTCCAGTGAACCTTCCTTGATTACCCCAGCTAAAAGTGGTTTCTCTGCTCTTGCAACTTCTATTGTGCTTATTTTCTTTAACCACTAATTTGGCAATTAATCATGTTAATTGCTTTGTGACTTGTATCTGTTGTAGTCTTGAGCAGTTACTTAAATTGTGCTTGTTTGACTTTCATGGGTTTGATTTTTGTCTTCTGATTTACAATTTGAGGTTCTAGAGAATAGACTCCTTTCTGTACTCTTGTAGCTGTAATCTCTAAACTTTTTGATTATGCACCTTAAATAATTTATGAACCCTCAATACATGTATACTTATTTAATTATAAAATATACTTATGTTATGAAACATATATAAAATATAAATTAGAAAGAATGACATAAAATGAAATAAGCAATATTGTAAAAGTAATTTATATTACTTATAATATGGTATTTTCACCTGTTATACCCAAAAAAGAAATCTGCAAAAATATATAGATATTAATGAAAGAAATGCCATGTTGGCTGTATACACTATGCCATAAGATCAGTTTTTAATCCCACTTGGTAGTGTCAGTTTGATTTTAACCACTCTGATGGGTGTGATGTGGTGCCTTATTGTAGATTTAAATAGCATTTCTCTTGTGACTAATTAGGTTAAGCACTTTTTCATGTTTATTGGCCATTTGGATCCCTTTTTATGAAGTGTTTTTTCAGGTCTACTAACTTCTAGAGAAAAGCTTTTACCAATTTACAGGAGTTCTTTATATATTTTAATATCAATGTTGTATGTTTCAAATATCTTCTTTCTGTGGTTTGTCTTTTCACTATTTTTTTTTATGAACAGAAAATCTAATATTAATATAATCCAGTTTACTCATCTTTTCCTTCATAGTAGTACTTTTTGGGAATTTTTGTTCACCCCAAGTTCTTGAAGATATTTTTCTATTTACCCAATTAACCTTCCCCCATTATCTCCTAAAAATATTTTGCTTTTGCTTTTCCCATTCAGAGCTTCAGTTCACTTGAACTTGATTCTTATGAATGGTATGGGGTAGGGATTAAGTTTCATATTTTTCCCTGTTAGTATGTCCAGCCAATTCAGCACCATTTATTGAAAACAATTTCCTTTCCTTACTGTGCAGAGATGCTTTTATCGTAAATTAAGTGTCCAGGAGTGGCTGGGTGGGTCAGTCAGTTAAATGTTCTCCTTTGGCTTGGGTTATGATCGTGGGGTCCTGGGCTCGAGCTCCACATAGTTGGGCTCCCTGCTCAGCGGGAGCCTACTTCTCCCTCTGCCTGCCACTCCCCCTGCTTGTGCTCTCCTCTCTTTGTCAAATAAATAAATAAAATCTTAAAAAAAAATTTAAGTGTCCAGATACATGAGGATCTGTCTCTGGACTCTGTCTTTGTATCAATACCAATATTTTTTTTTTTTTTTTAAGATTTTATTTATTTATTCATGAGAGACACAGAGAGAGAGAGACGGGGGCAGAGACACAGGTAGAGGGAGAAGCAGGCTCCATACAGGAAGCCCGATGTGGGACTCGATCCCGGGTCTCCAGGATCACACCCTGGGCTGCAGGCGGCGCTAAACCGCTGTGCCACCGGGGCTGCCCCAATACCAATATTTTAATTACTAAGATTTATAGTAATTTTTAATATCCAGTGGAGCAAGTTCCCCAATAAGTTTTTTTCCTTATTGTGGTAAAATATACATAAAAATGATCATTTTAACCATTTTTAAGTTTACAGTTCACAGCATTAAGAACATTCACATTGTTGTGCAACCATCATCACCATGTATTTCCAGAACTTTTTCCTCTTGCAAAATTGAAACTCTGTACTCGTTAAATACTATTGTACCCTCCCTCAGCTCTTAGCAACTACCATTCTATGTCTTTGAATTTGATGACCCTAAGGATCTCATATGAATGAAATCCTATAGTATTTGTCTTTTTGTAACTGGTTTATTTCACTTAGCATACTATCTTCAAGATTTATCCATGTTATAGCATGTGTCAAAATTTCTTTCCTTTTTAAAGCTATTAAATAATATTCTATTACACATATATGTCACATTTTGTTTATCCATTCATCTCGATGGACACTTGGGTTACTTCCAGTTTTGGGGTATTGTGTATAATCCTGTCACATTTTTCTTCTTCAAGAGAATCTGGTCTATTCTTGGTTCTTGGTATTCTATTTACATTTTAAAATCTGCCTCTCAGGTTTCAGATTAATTGAGGGGAACTAACATCTTTTCATTATGTGTGTTTTAATCATGAACATACCTATATTCATTTATTTTCTTCTAATAATAGCTTTCTATGTAGAGATCTTGTACATCTTTTGTGACATTTCTATATATTTGATAGTTTGATGTTATTTTTGATGGCCTCTTTCTAAAAGATTTTATTTTTATTTTAAAAAAGATTTTATTTATTTGACAGAGAGAGTGAGAGAGAACACAGGAGTAAGGAGAGGGGCAAAGGGAGAGGGAGAAGCAGCCTCCCTGCTGAGCAGGGAGCCCAACACGGGGCTGAACTCTAGGACCCTGGGACTGTGACCTGAGCTGAAGGCAGATGCTTAACAGACTGAGCCATCCAGGTGCCCCTAAATGTTTTTATTTTTAAACTGATTGTTGATGGTGTATAGATATGTGTATATAGTCTACAGTTGATTTTTGTGTATGTCCTTTGTCTAGCAACTTTGCTAAATGCACATATTTCCAATAATGCCTATGAATATTTAAAACGTTTTCTAGGGAAACGTTAGCAGCGTTTAGCGCCTGGGTGGCGCAGCGGTTTAGCGCCTGCCTTTGGCCCAGAGCGCGATCCTGGAGACCTGGGATCGAATCCCACGTTGGGCTCCCGGTGCATGGAGCCTGCTTCTCCCTCTGCCTATGTCTCTGCCTCTCTCTCTGTGTGACTATCATAAATAAATAAAAATAAAAAAATATGTATTAAAACGCTTTCTATATGCACAGTCCTATTATTTACACATAAGTATAGTTTTATTTCTTCCTTTCCAATATATATACCCTTATTTTCCCATGCTGCTCTGCACTTGCTAGGATTGCCGGTATGATGTTGAATAAAAGTGTTAAGAGCAGATAACATCTTGTTCTCTGTCTCAAAAGGAAAAATGTAACATTTTGTTATTAAATGTGATCTTGTTATAGGTTTTTTTTGTAGATGGTCTTTATCATATTAAGGAATAGTTCCTTTTTTTATCCTTATTTTCTTTTTTTATCCTTATTTTCAAAGAGTCTTTAAAATCATGAATAGATATTTAATTTTATCAAATATTTATCCTGTACTAATTGAGATAATCCTATTAATTTTCTCTTTTATTCTCTTAACAGAGTGAAGTAAGTGCACATATTAGAAAAGAAGAAAGGTTGAACATTAATGAACTAAGCATCTGTCTCAAAATATTAAGATTTTCCCCCTCCCAGTTAACTGTTAAAAATAGTTTTTGAACCTCTCATTCCTACTGGAATCATACTGTAAATTAAACCATGTTTTTGTTATAGGAACACCTACTAACACTTAAAAAATGTTCCTTACTTTAGGATTGAAGTCTATCATTTATAAATGGAGATACAGCATATAAACTGGGAAGAACAGTTGATGCCACATGAACTGGCAAACACATTTTTTTTTGAATATTTTAATTTTATAATTTTTAAAACATTCTGAGCTGAGTCACATATTTTGGTAATGGCATTTTAGAATCCTATGCTAAGAATTGAATCCATCACTTTCTAGTAGGGCCTAGAAATAGATTTCAGGCTTTGGAGATGTAGAGGATATATTTGGTGTATCAGGAACATCATATGTCATCAAGCAAATAGTGCCATTCTTCTGAACGATGTAAAAAAATCTCAGTGCAATGTTTTTTGGTCCTCTTTTACCTATTTTAATTCATGAGTCCCTTTGTAGAAAGCCTAAATTTGACCCAGCAGGTTTTTGATGGGCCATAATTCCCTTCTAAGGCTGAGAGTGTAAGATCCTGTGAGTCAGAAGTTGAGATGGCTTTGCAGATCGGATGACTGTTTTGCAGATGATTTGGTAGCTGTTGAGATAGCCTGAGGCACTCTTCAAGCTTCTTTGCTGTGCCTTTCAGTCTGGAAGCTGTGATAATTTTGAAAATGCTTTGGTCTGAGTGGAATCATTGATGATAGAGTTAACTCAGAGGAAAGAAATTCTGTAAAATGAAAAGGTTGGTAAATATGAGCTAACAAGAATCCATTCTAATTTGTGACTTCACATTCATGTAGCAGCCAGTTATTGGTCTTTGAGCTGATCTTGTTTCATAGTTACCTGTGATTTTAGGTTGCCAAAGCTGAGGACTTCCTTCTCAGCTGCTGGTGAATATTGTTGGTTAAGCACAAACGTCATTATCAAGAAAACAGGAAGCTATGTAGGAGAACGTGCCAAGTGGTAAATTAATAGCGTAAAGGAAACTGACGTAGACTCAGGGAAGGAACCCTGGACTCATCTACTTTGTTCTTTTCTGATGGCTTGGAGAGGAGAAATGTTTTAAATCATTCTTTTTCCAGAAAGCATATCGAATAATAGAGTTAGTATTAAATTAGAAAGCATGTATTTTGCATTCTCTTAAAAATGCTAATGTCTTAAAGGTTGTAGAATATTTTTGTATAACTGTTAATCAAGATTAATTCTTGGCTGTCACTAAAATCCTATAAACTGTAGTGAAATTGCCAACTTTTCCTGTTTGTAGCAATACCTTAATAATTTGAGTCAGATCTCAGGAACTATGAATAAGTAATAATTTAAAGGTGATTCAAATCCAAATTTACTTTCACTGTTTGTTTAAAGGGCTTGCTAAATAAGTTAATAGTGTTAACATTGCAGAGCCTTGTTTAATCAAATTAGGAGCACCTTGTTCCTGCCTTTGCATCATTGATTTACATGTGTATACAGTTCTTATACTTATTACTGATTAATCATTTTCATTTCACTGAAGCTTACGTGATAGAACACTCTTTTTTGCAACATTCTGTCAGCTTTCACTTTTTATTATTTTAGGTACTTCATAAAGTGGCTTTTATTGACAAATTTATAATTCACATTTTTTACTAATTCTGATGGTTTCCCCTTTAATTATTGAAAGATGATTGAGAGTTTAAGAAAATAGGCCCTGGGGGATCTCTGGGTGGCTCAGCAGTTTAGCACCTGCCTTCGGCCCAGGGGGTGATCCTGGAGACCCAGGATCCAGTCCCACATCGGGCTCCCTGCATGGAGCCTGCTTCTCCCTCTGCCTATGTCTCTGCTTCCCTCTTTGTGTCTCTCATGAATGAATAAATAAAATCTTAAAAAAAAAAAAAGAAGAGAATAGGCCCTGGAGCCAGACATCCTAGGTTTGGATCTAAGCTCTGTCACTAACTAGCAAGATACTGTGCCTCAGTTTGCTCATCTGTAAAGTGGAGGTAATAATAGCATCTTTCTCTGAAGGTTGCTTTGGGTTTGAATAGTTCAGTCTAATTAAAGAATTTAGAATAGTACCTGCCACATAGCAAATGCTTTATAAATGTTAACACCTTTTGTCATTATTTATTGTGAAAGTAGAGTAATTTTAGGAAGTGACTTTAAATATAAATTCTGGGTCACACATACAGCCCTTCAAAGGGAGGACCTTTTACAAATAATCGTACTTTGGTGTCAGAGGTGAGGTTAAGAGCATCTTCCCAACTCCAGTAAAATCATTAGTTTTTGTCATGAAAAGAGCCCAAGACTGGGAGTCAAAGTTTATGCATTCACTTAGCAAACCTTTATCTCCATGCATGGTTGATGGAATATCCATGTCCCGAACACCAGTGCTGGCTGCTGGAGATTTACAGATGACCAAGGATGCCTAAGTCAGAGAGACTGAGATGTGACCAGAGCACCCTGGAAATGGTTCCTGGTCCCCATGTTCTCACTAGCACATGTGAGACCCTTGGGTTTCACTGTCATCATCTATAAAATGACAGTTTTGAGTTTAGTGTATGATGTTAAGTATGTGCTATAATGTCATTAGTGCTAGATGCTTAGTATGGTGCTAGATGCTACACTAGGACGTTATAAAAAGTATAAAACTGTTTTGGTACTATGAATCCTATGATGTGGTTGGGAGGACAAACTACAATTGGAAAATAGATAAAGAATAATCTTGGTAGTCATGTGATTAGATGTAAGATAAGACATGGTAGGGACAAAAGTATATGGAGGTTGTACTGCTAAGCATTTTACTGTATCTGTGGTTAGCTGGATGTAATTTCTGTAATAAAGTACCATAGTAAACTACCGGTTCTGATGTGATCAGGGATTCCCACTTGATAATTCCCACTTTTGGAATCTGTAGAATGTGGTAGTTTAACTTCCTCTAATCTCCCAGGTGTTAAACTTTAAAATGGTACATTCCCAGTATATTGAGGTAATTCCAATTTAGTAAAAGATATATTTTTAAAGCATAGTCTTCATGCCAAAATTTTTTTTTCCCAATCTAATGCCGTGATGTTTTTTGTCTTCATCATTGTTGTATTCTGTGCACCTAGCATAGTGCCTGACAAGTGGTAAGCACTCGGGAAATTTAGTTCAGAGACAAATTGAGAGTTACATTTTGATCGTCAGAAATTTTTAAAAATCATTTAAAGTTAACTTATTACTTAAAGATACTCAGTTTGGAATGTTGGTTTTTAACTCTTAGATCTGTGTTAGGACAAGTTGCCACTTTACAAATATAATTTTAATGAAGCCAGCAGCTGGGTTATTTAGTAGCTTTTTTGTACTTATATAAGGAAATGATTTTCTAGATGAATGAACTTCTCTACTATATTAGTTATCTGTTGATGACGTCTGATTGCAGCATCCTGGGAGACCTTACACCAGAACTGCTCAGTCAGGCCATTCCCAAACTCTGACACAATGAAACCATGAAGGATAATAAGTATTAGCAGTGTGAAGTTTTGACATACAATATAAAGACCTCTCTATATATTTTACTTGAAGACTTCATCAGCAGATTACCCTTGCAGTTTTTCCTTCTCACTAAAGAGTGAAGCTCTTTAGAGGAAAAAGATAAGTCAAGCCATCTAGTCAAATATAAAATGATCCAGTTAACTTTAAAATATTTATTTAAATATAAAATAGTCCATGTTCATCATAAAAATCAAAGCAGCACAGAAACGTAATCAAAGAATGTTGTAAAAATTACCCCAAATCCTGCCATACTTTGGTGACTCTCCTTCTGAAATCTGTTTATGTGGATAGACACACACACACACACACACATACACACACACACACACATTTCTCTTTTCCATAAGTGGAATCTTACTGTTCATATGTATTCTTTGATCTTTTTTAACCCATGCCCTTTCTTGAGTAACAGAAAAACTAATGCCGTCCTTGAATGTGATTTGAAATTTCATAGTAAAATATATATGTGACCAAAACCAACTTTATTTATGTATGTATTTATTTATTTATTTATTTAGATTTTATTTATTTATTCATGAGAAAAACACAGAGAGCGAGAGGCAGAGACACAGGCAGAGAGAGAAGCAGGCTCCATGCAGGGAACCTGACATGGGACAGGATCCCAGGTCTCCAGGATCACGTCCTAGGCTGAAGGCGGCACTAGACCGCTGAGCCATTGAGGCTGCCCCAAAACCAACTTTAGGCAGAAGTAATTTTAAAGAAGGGGAAACATTTTAGTTTAATCTTAGAACCTTTAAGTAACATGACATTGGTTTATTTCCCATAAAGCTGTTTAACCTGGGTAATATGGAAGATAGAGCGTAATAGATAGGTAAAATATTTGTTCAACATTTCATTTGAGAAACTGAGTGCTGTGTAGGGGAGAGAGACCTGCTAATGGCAGCGTAGTTTTTGCCCTGTTTCCTTGAACAGTTAAGCTCTTGGCCCTAAATTCGTATAGCAAAACAGAAACCTGCAATTAACTAGAGATTAGCCATTTTAACTTGGGAATGCTCTCTGGGGAGTATGGCCTCTGCTCTTGTCCCCACACCAAGTGAGTGATCTTTTCAACAATACACAGCACTCACTCTGAAGTCAGTTTTGGCAGATTTTTCTTCTGTCTTCTCTGTGATGTTTTCATGGCCCTTATGGATTGGCTGGCCTACCCATTACTCTGGCTCAGTTTCCATATATGATTTGGCTGTTGTCTCATACCATCTACTCTTGATTGCCCTTCTTCCTAAACTTGCTTCCCTCCTAGTTGACCTTCCTGAGTAAATCCACATCTTTCCATTGGCACTGCTGCTCCCCTAGTCCAAGTATTCATCATCTTTCTTTCCTGAAATGGACTCCTCTTGGTTTTTGTTTGACATCCTTACAGTCTCTTTGTCTTGTCCTTAGAGTAGGCAGGATGATCTCTTAAAAAGCACAAAATCAGATACTATTACTGTTCTTAAAACCCTCCTTTGGGGGGATCCCTGGGTGGTGCAGCTGTTTGGCGCCTGCCTTTGGCCCAGGGCGCGATCCTGGAGACCCGGGATCGAATCCCACATAGGGCTCCTGGTGCAGGGAGCCTGCTTCTCCCTCTGCCTGTGTCTTTGCCTCTCTCTCTCTCTGTGACTATCATGCATAAATAAATAAAAAATAAAAAAAAAAACCTCCTTTGGGCTTGGAATAAAATCTGAATTAATTGCCACCACCTACAAGGCTCTGCAAGATCTGTCCCTTGCTTACCCCTTGTCCTGATCTCTTGCTGTTCTCTCCCTTATTCATTCACTCTGCTTTAGTTGCATCGCTCAGACATACCAAGATTTCTTCCCCGAGATATATCAGACTTTTTCCTGCCTTCACGCCTTTGCACCAGCTGTATCCTCTGCCTGGAGGGCTCTGGCCCAGAACTGGCCCTGGTGGGACCCTTGGTGATAGTTATGTAGGTTTCAGATTTCACCTCCTGGGAAGGAGGTCTTCTCTAGTCTTCCGGGGCAATATAGCTCCTGTTCCACTGCAACACTGGTTTATTTTCTTTACAACATTTAGCAATCTTGAACCATCTTTATTTCTTTGTCTCTGGTTTATCCCTTCTTTTTCCCTTTGCCAGAATGTAAGTTCCATAGGACTGGAGATGTTGTCTGTTTTGTCCACCCTGTATTCCTCACACATACAACAAACCTCAGTAAATCTTTCTACCCACCTAGGTGAAAAAAAAAAAATCAGTGAGCGAATCACTCAGGTGGAGAAATGCACTTTTTAACACCCTAGGGTGTCTGGAGCCAGCTGTTCACATAGGAAGGGAGGAGGGTGAAGGGGCAGAGCATAAAGCACTTTTTAGTCCTAGTTAAAGCATAAAGTAAATAATCCAAAAGGTGGTCCAAACAGTGAATATAACAACTCAGAAACTGAGTTCACATTGAAGAAGGACGAGTTATTCAAACTAGAATCAAATTAATTGTGAGGATTTCCTGTACTATTAATAGCTTCAGTTGCTAAGCTATGTAAGATAGGTAGATAATTTGATCTTCAAAAAGAGATGCTCTATTGTGAATGGTGTTTATTTTTTATTGAAAAATAATTTTAAAGCATTGTTCTTTGAATATATGTAAGAGAAGAAATTCTTAGTGTTGCTTATAGGGTCATTTCTATCATTAGATCATAGTTTATATTTCATAATGCTTTAATTTATGTGTTTTCCAATAACTGCTGTTCTAGGGGCTAGAAAAGATTATACTATAAGGGAAATATTTTATTATTTTTTAAAGATTTTATTTATTTATTCATAAGAGGCACAGAGGGAGAGGCAGAGACATAGGCAGAGGGAGAAGCAGGCTATACACAGGGTGCCTGATGGGGGACTTGATCCCCACAGCGGGGATCATGCTCTGAGCCGAAGGCAGACGCTTAACCTCGGAGCAACCCGGGTGCCTAAGAGAAATATTTTAGTACCTTTAATAAAATGTACCCCAAATAATTTTTTATATTGAACGGTAAAGGAGATGTGTTCTTAAAACCTGTAAGAAATTGAAAGAGGTTACTGTGCAGTTACTAGAGCAACTTTGTTGTTTCATTTGTAAACTGGTGTTTTTTAATTATCCCCTAAAGATAAGAGGAATAATCATCCTAGTGATTTATGTTAAATACATCTGAGTTAAACTTTCCATCTGGTCTTTTCTCTTTCACACTCAGATAGTTTTGGGAAAAAGTAATGGTAAATCTGAGATCTGAATTAGTTTTTTTAAGTCAATATTTTTTCTTTTTTTTTTTTTTGAGAAAGAGCACATGCACGCATGCCCAGGCTTTTAAAATTTTTTTTAATTTTTTTAATTAATTAATTAATTAATTAATTAATTTATTTTTTATGCCAAGCTTTTGAGTGGGGGAGGAGTACAGGGGGTAGGGAGAGAGATCATCACAGGCAGACTGCACTGAGCCTGGAGCCCTATAGGGGCTGGATCTCATGACCCTGAGATCTTGACCTGAGCCAAACTCAAGAGCCGACACTTAACCAACTGAGCCACCCAGATGTCCCTTAGAATCATCATTTTTTAACTTTATTTTTAAATGCCTATTGCCTTCAAAGTGGCCATCTAGGGAAGTGGTACATTTACTCTAACAATGCTTCCGTTCATTAAAATACCCTTTTCAGAGATGCCTCATAATCAGTATTGGAATTATGAAATAATTTTGCACTTTTTATTTATAATTGAAAAACCTGTTTTTAAAAACTAAATGAAGACTTATAATTTTCTCAGTTGACTTCATATTAATATTATACTGATTTATGAAGCCAGTACTGCTGTTATGCAGTTAAAGTTATGACTTGTGAGATCATGAACAAGATCTTGTAAATCTATGGAAAGAAAGAAGAACATTGTATAACTTTGTGGAGTAACAGATTGAAAAGAAACCAAACTCCGACTAATTCAACCCCTTTTAAATTTGCAATTTATCTGAAACCAAGGGCAGTGCATTTGTGCTCTGCTGTAGATGGAAGTCACTGGGGTGCCAAATCCAGAGGAAGCACCTTACCTACCTTTGGGGAGAGAGAATGATCTGGTGTCAGAAAAAAAGTGGACTCTTTTGGTACTGAGCGAAAGAGGCTATTTAAAGTCTGTCCATAAAATTACTATTGCAATTCTTGACATTAAAGAGTACAGATCTGTTTTGGATGATACACTTCCTTTAAAATTCAAGATACACTTATTGGAGAGAGAGAAGTAGTTGAAGCTTTGTTGGTGTTTGTCATTAGAAAGCATGTAAGTTTTATTGTGAGATAAATGGATTACTTGTTTTGGGGCAAGTCTTATTGTCTTGGCCTCCTTGACCATCAAGCGCTTTTATTTTGTTTATAAGCCAGTGTTTTAAACTTTGACCTGTAAGGCTCACCTTTTACTTACTTTATTAAATATCACAAATATGTGGACTTTTTAAACAAAACCTTTTCTTTTCTTTTTTTAAAGCTGCACATCATTGACTCCTGGACCCAACTGTGACCGATTTAAACTACACATACCATATGCTGGAGAGACATTAAAATGTAAGTAAATGATGACTATTCTATTGAAATTGTAGATTACAGTGCTAGTTGTCTGACTTTGTGCTTCCGTTTTTATTTCTGGCTAAGTGTTATCACTAGGATTTACCACTTTAAAAAAGTTTGTCTTTCAATCCTAGTTCTATTCAAAGTAAGGCAGTTGTCAGTGGTCAAAGTGACCTGTTTGCCTGAGTGCCTGAAATAGGCAGTCACCGAAATTTTAAATTTTTAGGTCAATGTGATAATTCTTGTATTTTTGTTTTTCTCTATTGGCAGATCCAATGTAATATCCCATAGAGAGAGTCTACTGCTTTAAGATACCTGGTTATTTAGAAAATATATTTAGATAGAAATGGGTGCTCTGCACCACTCCTGGTAAGTCCTTCCTGGAGCCAAGGCGGCCAAGAACCATTGTCATTGATGTACTTCTGATTGCTACCTGAGCATAATAATCCTACTCTAGAGGCTCTTTCACAGGTTAGGAATGCTAACAGGTTTCTTCTTTTATAGCAAGGGTCAGAAATGCAAATGGCTACCACAGCTGAACTGGTAACAGAAATGAGGGGAGGGCGCAGGCTTGGTGTGGTGGGGCACACCTACCCTTCTTGAGGGGACTGCCTCTGTTGATTTCTCTGTTGAGAAAAAAGGGAAATCCAGATCAGTTTTGGATGCTGACTGCTTTTTCAAAAATTAAAAACAGCATGAGCCAACATAATGCATGTCCAACCAAATGTGTGTAGGGTGTGGCTGGAGCTCTTGGACCACTAGTTTGTGACCTTGATAAATAGTAGGTGAGACCTACCCTTGGATTTAGTCCACCATCCACAATACCTGCCTTGGTTGTATCAGCCCTTTTCTGCTGTTATGACAATTGCTGATGCTCTAGCCCAGTGTGGAACTAATGGTGGCTTTGGTCACTCAATCTCACCAGGAATTTTCTCTCTTAAGCATATTCTTGTAGTAAACAGGGTATTGGGATCTCTCCATTCTTAAAAAGAAGAATAAAGAACATAAATATTCAAGATGGGACAGATGAGTAAATAGTGCCTTTCAGACTGTGGACTGTTTTACAATTACAGGCCACCAGGGGCCACATCTTAGTATTCTGTAGAATCACAAATGAAGTATTAAGTGAAAAATATAGGACATGCTAACTTGTGAACCTGGCATTGTTAGATCATTCTCTGGAAACCATTAAAGTACATAAGAATTTCAGCTACCTGAGATAAGATAGTATGACATTCTAGATTGTGACTATTTTTGAAAAAAATATTAACTAAATTTAAAAGAAACAAAGTGAATCATTCACATGGTAAAAAATGTAAAAAATTCAGAAATTTTTTACAGATGAAAGCAGTAGTCCTCTGTGACATTTCTTCCCAAGTCTAGTCCTCTTTCCCAAGGGAAGCACTTAAATTTTGTTGTTGTTGTTTCAGTATGTAGTTCTTCTGGGGATGATTGCTGTATGTCTAAATAATGTTTATGCCCTCTGTTTCTTTACTTGCCAATTTTAGATATTGTTATCTTTTGACTTCCTGCCCTGATACACGAGGCATCAGCCCTGTTTTCACCATGCTCTTTATCTTTCTCTTTCCTTCCCTTTAATGTAGTTATATCATCACTGTTGGTTCCTATGTTGGTTACCCTGTGGCTAAACATTTTTCCTTTCTTTTTTTTAAGGATCTTTTTGAGCATCGTATGGTACAGTTAAATGAACAGCCCCTAGAACATTCTTTGTAAGTGGCACACAGTTAGCACTGTTGTTATGTAAGCACAGTCTCTGGGTTAGTATATTTTTATTTAGTTTCCCGTGAACCAGAGAGTGTCTTTTTGGCTCCTTACTTGTGAGATGAATATATTAG
Source organism: Canis lupus familiaris (assembly GCF_011100685.1). NCBI lineage: Eukaryota > Metazoa > Chordata > Mammalia > Carnivora > Canidae > Canis > Canis lupus. The sequence goes on from NC_049238.1 coordinate 21,958,097, forward strand.
CTTCTGCCCTTCTCTCCATTCCTCTTCTTTCACCTCCTAACTTTTGTATTATTTTCCTTTGGTAGTGTCAACATTAATAACTTATTGTCTGTTTCAAAGCTAGAGTTATCTTCTGTGCTTTGTTTATAAATTGCTTGAATGAATGATCTGTAGGCCTCCTCCTATTCAGTTATCGCTGTGGGGTTTACCTGCTTTATTTATTCTTTTGGATTTGACCATGTTTTGTAGAGTCTGTGTATTGAAAATTCTGTGTTTTGTGGGATTAAGGCATAATTGTTGGAACACAGTCAGATACCTTGCTTTGATTCCATTCCTCTCTCTACTTTTCCTGTAGCCTTTCTGAGAATTTTTACTTAACCATAGTTGTAATTAGGTATCTTAGTTTCTAAGAGCTCTTTTTTGCTCTTGCTCTCTGCTCCTCTTTCACAAAGTCTTGTTCTTATTTTTTTAATACAATGTCTTGAAAGCTTTCAGAGAATGTAACTTTTTAAAAAGGTTTTCTTAATTATTTAAATTTTCCCCAGGGATTGTATTTTTGTTTGTTTATCATTTTCCCTTCTCTATTATTCTGTAGTCTTTCCTTAAATAAGAGTTGGGTTTTGGTTGTCTGCTTACATTTACGACAGACAAAAAAACTGATTAAGACTTCTGTGTGGGTGAACCAAGCTTATTCATAGGTTAATGGTAGGTAGGCTGCCTCTTAGTATGAGAAAACCCTATGTGTTGTGTCAAGGAGTTCACCTGTTCCTGGCACTCCCTTAAATCATTGTTTCTTTAGAAAATCCCCTACATTTTTTTAGGAGGGGGCATACACATGGCTACCATGCCATTTTTGGGGAACAGGTATCATAGACTATTCCCCATGGAGCTTTTCATTAATTTTCCCATTCTTGGCCCCATTTTTCATTCTTTCCTTTCTATGTACTGGATGACTACAAGTTTCTATGGGTTTACCAGGACAGATGGCTTCCCCCTCATCAGTAGCATTTTTCTCATATTATTGTAACCAGAGCTTCCCTGCCCTGTCTCATTAGTTACTACTCTTCCATCTGCATTCTGCCTCCTAGGCATTTGTTGAAATTGCTCATCTACGGATTGCTACTCTTTTCCCTTTCTCTTTGCTTGATATTGTTTTGGATTCTTATTTTCTCTGTTTCATTATCATTTAATGGAAGGGTGGGTCTTACAAAGGAGAAGAAATAAATGTGTGTGTAGTCTACAGTCTTGAACCAGAAATAATGTTAGATATTGTTATCTTCTTGTTAGATATTGTTATCTTCTCAAAGATCTTAATTGCTGTATGAATTTGTGTTAGAAAGCATTTACTAATATTCTATATCCTGTCATTACTGTAAGATTTGCACAGGAAACCTCTTATAACATTGATGATTCTGGTATTTGGACTGATATTCACCATATAAGTTAATTATGTCCTATTAAGCTACTGCTGTATGTAATCATATGTACTAGGGACTTAATTTAAGCCATAGAATACTCTGTAATAATTCAGTAAAAAAATGAACTTTGTATATTGAGGTTCTTCCACATTAAGGTGAGTCCGTATTCTAGCCTTACACAGCCCATAGCCAAATAAAAGGAAAAGATACTTGATTATGCACTATATTTATAAAAGTCCATTCAATTGGAAGAATGAGTGTAGTTTTTTTCTTCTGAAATTCTGGACATTCTTTAGGAAGGCATTCTAAAGGATGTTGGTCATATGATTAAGTATAGTGTTAGAATCCCTTGCTTTAAAAAAATTATCTGTTAAACCCTAAAAGTGGTATACTTTGAGGTACCACAGTGCTTCACTATGGAAGCCAAACTCTAAACCTTTTAAAATTTCCAGATGGAAATTGTTTTTTAATGGCTTTTAAAAATGTGATAGAATTGTCAAAAATAAATCAACTACATAAAATTATGAAACACAAGTCACTGTTCTCTGACAGTATGAAAATGGAAAAATTTACATGGAGAAAATCAAAACAAATACACAAGCCTTTTGATATAGTTGAAACTTAGGATCAGTGGAACCATCTTTATTGACTAGTGTTTTGTGAATCTACCCACATAAATTTGTTCATGTCACTAATTATATAGCAAGATTATTTTACTTTCCTTAACTTGTGTAATATTTAGGTTATAGTTATTTAACATTTCTTTCTTTCCAACTCATTTTAAAATTATTTCAAAATTATTTTTGTTTCCAATTTTTTTTAATAAATGTTTTTGTGAGGAGTTTGTAGAGTCATTATGGGTTGATTGTAGTAGTAATGTAGAACAATTATATATTTTATTAGCTTCAATAATTAGTATAGGTTTATTCTGTGTATGGTTTGAATCATGGAAACAGATAATTTACCGTTTCAGCCAAGTTTATTGTAAAAGAAATTATTCAGGGCAAATCATGAATTTGCAAAGAATCATTTTCCCTTCTTGGAGAACATGAAGATCTTGCATTGCTTTAAAAGTAATGTTAGACTCACTCCTTTTTCTTTTTTCTTTTTTTAACTCCTTCATTTTACTTTTAAAAAACCTGGCAAGGCCAAACACTTTTTACATATGTTTTTACTCCATCAGTTTTTATAACCTCAAATATATCATCTCCAAGATCAGTAAGGTCATAGTGGTTAATTATCACAAGATTTGTGATTGAATTCCACCTCCTACAACCAACACAATGTTCATCTTCAGATAATTAACTCTCATACTCTACAACAAATATTTTAACGCATGTTTTCGAAAACAAATGTACAATACTGAAAGGTTATATAGTTTAATAGTCCTTGGAAAATAACACTCTCAGCCAACAGAAAAGCTCTTTGCCTTATTTAGGAAACAGACCCAGAATGAGACTTAATCATGGTAGTGAGAAATTGAATAAGTATCAATTTAAATTATATTCTGTGGTAACTACTAGATAAATATTTTTTAACTTTTACCTTTTTCTTTTCTCAGCACAGGGTGATGGCTAACCCAGGACTTTACAGTGTCAAAGCTAGTTATGTAAACAACTTCTTTATCTAAAGTTTCTCACTAAATCCTGTGGTGGGTGGTTTCAACTATAATTTTAACCAAGGCTGAATCAAAGTATTTGACACTTATAGTAATTTTATTTCATAACTTTAGTTCAGTGAAGTTAGAGATAGAGACTGTTTTGTTTGTTAAATGATATCTTCAGGCCCTAGCCTAGCAAAGATACTCAATTCAATCTTTGTTGAAGGAATGGAGTGAATGCATGCATACATGAGTTAATGAAGCTTAGTGTTCACATTTTTGTTGAAGTATAGTGTTATAAAGAATATGGCATTCTATTACTTGTATCAGTCTTTTACCAACAGAAATTCAGTTTTTAGAAGTTATTTATTCTGAAGGGAATTTGTAATTGTATCACTGCTCTTCATAATTCAGAAAAAAGGAAAAACAGAGTACTTTGTAGATTTGGAGTCTGTATCAATTTTGTCTTTTATGTATTTCACTTTGCCTTAAAGTAGATTAATGAAAATAGCATGTAACTAAAATTTATAGTTTGAAATATTTTATATGTTAGAAAACAGTTCTATAAATAAATGTCTCCTCTGTGAATAAAGGAAACTGTGCAGTTAATAATGAGAATGAAAGACGAGGGAGAGGACATATTTCTCCCATGAATTCGTGAATTGATGCCTACAGAATTACCCACATTCAAAATTAAATCACTGAAATGAAAAAGACCAGAAGATTACAGTACATTAGGAATGATGTTCCTGTTTCTTCAGCTCTTTCAATGTGAAGAGACAACTGTTGGTCAGTGAAAGAGTTGCCAATTTTTGTAAGATTCTCATGCAAGATAACAAAGAATGTCTGAATTAAAGAGAAGTCCTTGAATTTCACAATTATATAGAAGAGACAGTTGGCACTTGAACAGGATTGAAAGAGTGAATCTTTGGTAATCAAGACTGACTTAAGAAAATACATGTTAAAGTGTAGGATGGTGCCACTTTATTTATTTATTTATTTTTTTAAAAAGATTTATTCATGAGAGATGCACAGAGAGAGGCAGAGACATAGGTAGGGGGAGAAGGAGGCTCCCTATAGGGAGCCTGATGTGGAACTTGATCCCAGGACCGTGGGATCATGACCTGAGCCAAAGGCAGATGCTCAAACACTGAGCCACCCAGGGGCCCCAGGATCATGTCACTTTAATGAGTGAAAATCTACTAGTTATAACAAAACTTAGAGAAAGAGCAATGAGCTTCATAAAAACGCATATTTGTAAATATAGCGGCCCTTGTCACTATATATAGCACTTAACTCTTAAAGAAATTATTGTTTGTGTTTTTGTAGACCCTATAAATATGGCAGGGAGTGAGGCTGTTTTGTTATTTTATTTTCAATCTCTAGCTTATTGCCTGGCATGTAGAGGGACTCGTTTAATAGGTATTAGTGGAATGCATTAACCATGTTCATTCTTTGGATCTGGCAATGATGAGGTTTAACGAAGAAGTGACAGAACTTTGCAGTATTCTCAATTTTACAATTTCTTTGAATGGCACCACTTACATAACTATATAAAGAGATTATTGAAATATTTTAAGTGTATTGAGCAAGTTTGTGGCCAGTGAATCCAACTGTTTGCTAACATTGGTTTCAAATTTAAAATTATCTTTTGTTTAAAATTTGTCTTTTTCATACTAACAATTTTTTCCTAATCAGGGACTGTTTGGTATAAGAAACCCATTGAAAGAAACATAAAGAGTTTGTTTGTTTTTCTGAGGAATTATATGAATTCCATGGTGCCCAAGGGCAGGAAGTATAGCCAGGTCTCAAGAGGGACTAGAACCTGGGACTAGCAGCAGGATGATAGACACCACTGCAGACAGTCAGCATCTGTGTCCTTGTTTGTCTGGCTCTTCCTCCTGTAGCATATCTTATTATTACTTTATTCATTTTATTCTTTCCCCCCTTCAGATTTCTCTGTTTCTCCTCACATAAAGTGGAAATGGCTGAGCCCCTTATGTGGTGACTCAGTTCAAGGCCACAAGAGACAGCCTTATGGTCTTTGAGTCTAAATTCCTGTGAGAGAAAGTCTGATTGGCAGCTTGGACTGGATATTCACTCTTGATCCAGTGGTTTGACCAAGAGTTCTGGGTTATGGTTACAAGGGGATAGTTTTAGCACAAGGTAGACATGAGCTGGGCAGGTACCCACAGAGGTATCGATTACACTGTTACAGGAATTCTTTCTAAAGAGCTTCCAAATGAAACTATAGACATTTCCCTTTTGTCTTTAACAATAGAAGCAGTATGGTTGTTTATCATTTGAGAGGAATGATGAACATTTCAAAGCCATTTGCTACAGAGTGAAGAAGTCATGCCAAAAAATTATCTCCAAAGGTTTTGAAGTGGAAAGACTTTCCCAGAGGAAAAGCCTTTTTTTTTTTCCAGAAGAAAAAGTGGAAAAAAAAAAAAAAGGATTATGATTTGGATAATACTTTTTCTCCCATGTCCTCAGAGGGACATTGTAAAGTTGCTGTTCATTTCCAAGGCTTTGATACTGCATCACTGCATTTAAATTTGTATGTTTTGGGGAATGCTTACAATAAAATGAAATCAACCTTAGAACTGCTATTTTTAAGTGGGATGTTTTGTTACACAATGGTCAGACGTATACAAGGATTTTTACAGACACGTTGCAAATAGTGTTCCAGAACTTCTATTTTATTGGATCTTGAAACTGAACTTCATGTTTGATTCTGTCTCCTTGGTGGCTTGACTGCTCTGTGTGTGTGTGTGTGTGTGTGTGTGTGCGTGCGCGTGCATTCACACTGGGCTTCTTGTACCTTGGATCTGTTACATACTGCTTTGTCTTAGGCAGATCCATTTGTTAACTCAGAATGTTCTTTTTCCTCCCCCCCGGCCTTTGTCCTCTTAAGATCTTTCTTATGCAGCACTGTAGAGACACTCAGGGTTCTGACATTGACAGCTATCCAATAAAAACTGAACACTGGGATGGTAGCCCTGAAGGACCCAGTGGTATTGTGGGGAGTGTTGCCCCAGCTGACAAAGATATTAAGGTCCTGTTGATTTTATCTTATCTAGAAGAATTTTGCACTTTGGTTTGTTACTTACTATACCTTGTGTTTTGAATTTTGACTGTAGATCCAAAAGCTGGCTTTAGTGGCTATAGCTCTCAGCACTCTTTTTGGGCTGACAGTGTGATTTCTTTCTTACATTGTTTAAAATAAATAATCTGTTTGGAAAATAACTAAGTAATCTTTCTGCCTTAACCCTGTCCTCCTCCCTTTCAGTATTTGAGGACTGAATCCCTGAGCCTAGTATTCACGGCTGTCAGAGCCTGCCATTCCCCCTTCTCTGCCCCCACCGTTGGAGCTGAGCTGACTACAATCCATGTCAAAAGCTCACCAACAACCAATTTGCTCATTGTCCTTCTCCAATACCCCTGTCTTTCCAGTTTCAGCTTTGTTTACACCGTTTTGGCATTAGTAGGTTGGGCCAAGGAAATCATAAAGTAGCCTGTTTTGGTGGCATATTAGGTTCTTCATTTGCACTCACAAATCTGCTGCTCTAATGGATGTGCTCTCTCTGGAGGCTCGTTGGCTGGCACCCTTCTTGTCTCCGAGATCACCTGCAGGGAGAGTAGGTGGTACTCGTTTTCAGTCTGACTTGTTACAGTTGAGCTAAGTAAAAAGTTGGACACTATGTCCAGGGACTTAGTATTTTGCATCATGCTGAGAGGCATTATAATTTTCCTTGGTAGCATAGTTCATTTTACTTTTATTTTTATCTTTTTAAAAGATTCATTTACTTAAAGATTATTATTATCTAACATTCACGGTATTTTTAGAGGCTAATTAGGGAGGCAGGTCACCTTTGATATAGTGAATGTTCTAAAAAACGCTCATGAAAGGCAATTAAGAAGTGCTAATTTTGTGGATTAGACATGATTTCTCCTGTAGATTTTGAGGATTCCTTTGTCCTGGTATTTCAGAACATTTTCTTTTCTTGGAATTCATGGAATGTTAGAAAAACTTCTGATTAAAGTTTATTAAAAAATAGCCGATAGATAATTGTTAAAATAACTTATTGAGCATTTATTTTGTAGAGAGGTAGGCTTATTTATATACATGATCTCATTTAATCATACAGTAATTCTGAGGTGGCAATTTTTTTTTTTTTAAGATTTTTAAATTTATTCATTCATGAGAGACACAGAGAGAGAGGCAGAGACATAGGCATAGGGAGAAGCAGGCTCCATGCAGGGAGCCCAATGTGGGACTCGAACCTGGGTCTCCAGGATCATGCCCTAGGCTGAAGGCAGAGCTAAACCGCTGAGCCACCGGGGCTGCTCTGAGGTGGCAATTTGTATTCCTTTCTTAAAATATTAACTTTATTGAGGTATAATTTCCATATAATAAAATATACCTATTTAAGATGTATAGTTCAATACATTTTGTCAGTTGTAAATACCCGAGTGACTCAACCATAGTCAAGATACAGAACATTTCCATCCCCCAAAGATAGAGAACGTTTCATTCCTTCTATAAGTTCATCTCCTCCACCACCATCCCTGCAATTCCTGAGCGTTCTTTCTGAAACTATAAAACAATTTTGCCTGTTTTAGAACTTCATATAAATGGAATCATATACAATGTAGTTTTTAGTGTCTGGCTTCTTTCATTCAGCATAATGTTTTTGAGATTCATCTATGTTATTCCTTGTATCAGTACTTTGTTTCTTTTATTGCTGCAGTATGACATTGTGTGGATATATGTGCCACAGGTTTTTGTATTCATTCATCTAATGAAGGACATTTGCGTTTTCAGGTTTTGGCTATCATGAATAAAGGTGCTATCATATTTTTGTACATGTCTTCTGTGGAGAATTATGTCTTAATTTTCTTGGGTACCTACCTAGCAGTGGTATTGCTGTGTTGTAAGCTACGTGTATGTTTATAAGTAATTGCTAACCTGTTTTCCAAAGTGGTTGTACTGTCTTACATTTCTACTAGTAATTTATGAGCAATCTAGTTATTCTATATTTTTGCCAAATTGGGTATTATTATTAATTATATCCATTCTAGTGGATGTGTAGTGGTATTTCATTGTAGTTTTATGTGCTATTGGCTATCCATTTATCTTTTGTTGTGAATGTCTGTTGACATCTTTTGCTCAACATTTTGATTGGATTGTTGGGCTTTTTGTTGAGTAATAGGTAGTCTTTATATTAGTCTAGAAAGAAGTTGTTATTTTGTCAATATTTTCTTACAATCTGTGGCTTCCCTTTTTATTTTCTTAATGATGTCTTTCCAACAGCAGAAGTTTTTAATATTGATGAAGTCCAGTGTAATAATTTTTTCTTTCATAGTTCGTACTTTTGGTTTTTTAAGAAATCTTTGCCTTAAAAAAAAAAAAAAAAAAAGAAATCTTTGCCTACCTGAAAGTCTTAAGGGTTTTTCCTAGGGAGTTTCATATTTTTACTTTTGACGTTTTGGTCTATGATCTATTTTGAATTAATTTTGACCATATATATGTTAATTAACCATTTAAGTGTGAGTCTATTTCTGGACTTTATATTATTCCACTCATGTATCATCTATCCTCATGTAATATAAGTTACCAAAATAACTTATATTATTCCACTCATGTATCATCTATCCTCATATCCACTGCTTCAATTACTATAGCTTTATAGGAAGTCTTTAAATTAGGTAGTGTAAGTTCTACAACTTTTTAAATAACTTAAAAAAAAAGTTTTGGGTATCTTAGGTCCTTAGTATATCCATAGAAATTTTAGAATCAGCTTGTCAAATGTCTGCAGAGATCCTGCTGAAATTACATTGAATCTGAAGATCTGTATGTAGAGAACTCAATCAAGTGTTCCAGTAGATGAAAATGATAGCCTCTCTATTATTAGGTCTTCTTTAATTTCTTCTGGTCTTATAGTTTTTTCATGAATAGGTCTTGAAAGTTAGTCTTTGTTTTTTTTTTTTTTAATTAATTAATTAATTAATTAATGATAGTCACAGACAGAGAGAGAGAGGCAGAGACACAGGCAGAGGGAGAAGCAGGCTCCATGCACCGGGAGCCCGATGTGGGATTCGATCCCGGGTCTCCAGGATCGTGCCCTGGGCCAAAGGCAGGCGCTAAACCGCTGCGCCACCCAGGGATCCCTAGTCTTTGTTTTTTAACAAGGTTTCTTTTTTTTTTTTTAAGCTTTTATTTGATCCTTGATTCGAGGATTCTGAGATCATGACCTAAGCTGAAGGTAGATGCTTAACCAGCTGAGCCACCGAAGTGCCCCTTGACAAATGTTCTTAAATTTACCTCAAAATATTTTATATTTTTGAGACTAATTTATAGCACATATAGATTTCTTTGAATTTTATCTAAGTCTTTGTTGCTAATCTATTGAAATATCATGGATTTTAGTATCCAGACCCTTGTATTGTTTCTGTGTCTTTAAGTTCACTTATTAGTTCCAGTAACTTTTTTGTAGGCTCCTTATGTATTTTCTTCAAAAATAATCATGTTGCTTGTGAAAAAGACAGTTTTGCTTCTTCCTTTCCAATCTGTAGGATTTATATTTCGTATTCTTCCTTTATTGTACTGAATGGGCTCTCCAGCATAGTATTGAGTAGCAGTGATAAAATCAGACATCCTTGCCTTATTTCCAGCCTTAAGGGGAAGGTGTTTAGCATTTCATCACTAAGCACAACTGTAGTTTCCCTTTATTAGTTTGAGAAAGTTGCCATCACTTTTAACATGCCGAGAGTTTTTATTATGAAAAGATTGTTAATATGTTAAATGCTTTTTCTCTATTGGGATGTATTATCTCTTTTTTTTCTATTAATATGATGAGTAAACTGATTTTCAGCTGTTAGACCATGTTGCATTCCTAGGGTTAATCGCACTTGATCATTATGTATTATCCTTCTTACATATTGTTGGACTTGCTTCATTCATATTCTTTTAAGGACGTTTGTATCTATATTTGAAGCTATTATTTTGTACTTCTCTCATAATTCTTTTGTATCCAAAAGTACAAACTTCCAGTTATAAAATAAATAAGTCTTGGGGATGTAATGTGTAATAGCAAAGTTATTATAGTTCTATATTGCATATTTGAGAAAACACAAAAAGAAAGCCAATAGTGACCTTACCTTAGCATTTCTCTTTTGATACCATTCACATTAATACCAATGATAACAACCCTGCCCAAACAAAACAAAACAAAACAAAACAAAACAAAACAAAACAAAACAAAACAAAAATCCTTGTTTTCCTTCTGCCTTTGGCTACAGGGCTAGGTTGTAAAAGGAAGGGAACAAAATGTTTTAGTAAGATCATGTCTTTAGTGATGGGGAATTAGAGCCATAAAACAACAACAACAACAACAAACAACTTAACCAAAAATATGGCAAAATACGAAGGTGGTGGCTAGAAGACTTAGGCCATTCCAGGGAGTTTTGTAGATTTGGGATTGTAGATGAAGACCAAATACATCTACTTTGTGAGGGGAACGAAAGACCAAGGGAGGAAGTAGAATTAGCTTGAGGAGAGAGAGAATTGTTTTTTTAAATACACTCTTATGCGGTCTGAATAAAATTTACGTTTCCCCCTTCCTGGGGCCTTAGAAATTAGAATCTTTTCATAGTACTGTCATACTATGCTTTTGATAGTGGTGCTGTAAGCCTAAGTTGATGTGGTTGTGTTCAGTATATAGAAAAGTTACATACAACTCATCTCTAGTTAGTTCTCCTTTTGTACTTATGCCTAAACCTCTCCATCTGGAGAAGTGCCAATTTACCACTAAATTTAAATAAATAAGAACATTTCTCATCAATAGGGGTGGCAAATTTAGCCCCTCTTTAGAGCACTGAGCAATTTATGACCATATGTTAAATACCATAAAACAGCTTTAAAGACTTGGTCCCTGGCCATTGCCAGATTGCACCGTAGGAGTACAGCAGCGCTGCGAGGGACTGGGAATGTTTCCTCCGGCCCTCGGAGGCCTCAGTAACTCACTGATGTCACAGCCAGAGAGGCCTGTTTTCAAACATTCCCTTTATAAAGGTGAAATACTAAAAGATTCCATTTTGGCATTTGGGTGCAAAGAAGGCAAGACTTCTTTTTGATTCTTAAGGGTCAAAATTAATATGGAAAGTGTTGTGTGGGAGAATGAGTAACTTGGCAGCAGTGAGTCCAGAAGGCAAGTCTAGGAATAGGTAGTAGATATCCTACTCATTCTTTTTCTTGGAGCATGAACTGGACTTTTATAAGGTATAAGCAAACCAAATATCACATGTTTCTAAATTGTTTTCCTTTTGCCAACTTTTATGGCATTAATATTCATGTTAAAAATGGTTATTAAAATTTTGTCCCATAGCTCTGCCAGTTGTGAGGATTTCTCTTCTTCCAGGAGGATGACTCATTATTTGGTGAGCTCCAAATATTAGTTTTTCTCCTTACCATCATCACAGGCTGTGAATCATTGATGGCATTCAGTGGGCTCGTGGCTGAGGGAATAAAGGGCTGTGCCAGCAAACCTGGGAGTTTTGATCAAGTTGTGCTGCAGGACCTCAGCTGGACTTTTAACATGTGTTAAACTGCTGGTTCAGGCAGGGGGCAGTGTTAATAAATAGGACTGGGCACCAAAAAGCTTTGTACTAGATTTTTCTCACCATTTTTTTTTCTGAAGGATAACTCTCCCTACAAAGGGAGATGATGAAATTTGGCTGTCAGAGGTCCAGGATTCCTAGCCTTCTTGACTATGCAAGTGTCAGCCCAAGGGCTGATTTCCTGTCACTTCCCGTGTGGTTTGTGCTACATCCTCTTCGCAGATCAGTATTTTAGGTCATCGATCATAACTGCTATCCTGCAAAATCTTGGCAATTTGATCTCAGTTTACAGAAGGCAGCTGGCATACTTCTCTAGGAAGTGCAGCTGGAGAGTCCCAGCTCCCTCTTCCTAAGGCCAGGAAGTACACTATTGTTACTTGTTGCTGCTTTCTTCCTTTAAAAGAACAAAAATCTTCAAACTTTGGCAAATTCTGAAAGTACCCATGACAGTTTGGGATGACCTTTTCCATTTTGTTGGTCTAGGGCAAAAACTTGAGTGATCTCTGACATCATCTGTAAATCTGGTGTGGTTTTCCCATAACACAGATACATATATTAGTGAGATTCCCACCCGCTCCCCACCACACCATAGATGAAGTCATGCTGAAGTCCTTAGAGTCATATCAGGGTATTTGTTTTGGGTTTTGATTTTCAAGGGTAGTCTAATTGTCTAATTACTTAGGCCATGCTGTTGCTTAGTTATTCCTCTCTGTTTCTTTCTCCCAACTCTGGGATTTTTCTCTTCCTGTAAGCAGCATCCATGAAGACTATTCACCTAGGGTCTGACTTGAGTATTTGCATTGGATTTTCAAACCATATGGAACACAGAGATATTTAAATCACATTTCTTCACTATTTAATATTACAAAAAAAGTATCAGTTGAGTTTTTCCCAAGTGATCATGTGTTGTGGAATTGAGAAAGGGAGCACCTTTCTTCATTTCATATGACTCAGCAGTCACAGTTTGGCAATTTGATTTTGTTGATGTAGAACAAGAATTGCCTTTAGCCCAGTTCATCTGGGAGAAGAACCTGCTTGTAAAGAGAATGCAAACTCATGCATGAGTTATTTTACATAGTAACCTTAGCAATCTGTGTGGCACAGATCATTTTCCTTTTTCCTTTTTTGTACAAACTCTGTTTTATAGGATTCAACACCATCACTAGTGTACCTCTTGGTGTCCTTTGTATTCTGTTTTTTTTTTTTTTTATTTTGGTTTTTAAGATGAATGGAGGGCCAAGGAAAGATAAATTGTGATGCTTTACAGAAAAAAAGTGAACACCGTGACAATGGATTTGATGTCAGATTTACAGACATTAGGCAGTATCATCAGAGAAGCCTCCTGAATTCTGCTAGTGCACTGAGGATGGCTTGAAGGAAGAAATTTGGATTCAAGACGTAGGAGAATTTGATATCTAGATTATTTGTATCAAATCATATCTGTAGTTCGTGAGATCGTGTGTTGTTAAACTCTAGGGGTGGGAACCCCTTTGAACTCTAAGGTCCGTATAACCCATGGAGTAATTGATCAGGAAATGTTTGTTTATTAAATGAGTGAAACCAGGACAGTAAAAGATTATGCCTTGTGTGGAAAGTCTTAATTGGAAGGATACTAATTTTTGTGACCTTTCAATGGGATAAAGGGGTATCTAAAGATCTGAGAAAGAGCACCATAGTTTCCTTATTAAGGAAAGGGAAAGAAAACTAGGAAAGGTTATATACGTTAATCAGGTTAATAAACATATTTAGAAAGAACCCGGAAAAAAAGACTCACAAAAGTAGTTTAGTAACACTTGGGCTAGAATAGGACTAACCACTTTTACTTTGTAAAGAATGACTCAAGAGATGAATGTCTTACTATAGAATGATGAGAATAGTATTAACTTGGGAAGAAAAGAATAAAGTTGAATCTATCCTGAGGATAGCAGAGCATTTGATTCTGTCTTTGAGATGGATCCAGTAAGCAGATAATGAAATTAGTTAGACATAAAATTATTGCTTGACAGCATGCCCGAAATCTCATAACTAAAGAATGAATGCTACTTAATGTCAAAATCAGAGCATTTTGCCATCTTAACATGGAGCAGTTAGGATGTAGAGGCCCTGTAGAGCAATTGTTTCTTCTGTGGTTATTTATTTATTTTTATTGTTCTTATCCTCATATTTTTCCTTCCTGTAATTTCACTGTACTTGGGTAAGACAAGTTCCAGGCAACGGCACCCAAACGTCAGATTTCTTTTTTTACCTGCTTTCGCAGAGTTGGCTATCTCCCATACAAAGGAAAGGAAGGAATCTACAAACGTCAGAATGCTTTCACTTCTCCACCCCACCTGCCTAGTAGCAGAGCACCTATCCACCCAGTCCAAATTCTGAAGCATGGTATTGGAGGGCCTCCATTGTTTGGCACCATCATAAACTTTCCAGCATTCTATCTTCTCCCAAACCAGATTACTTTTTGATAGTTTGCCTCTAACCTTTGTTTTCAACTCTGCTGTTTTCCCTTCTGAACATCTTGTTCCTGTTAGTGTTGTCTACTCATCATTCCTAGGGGCACATGATTTTCTGCTCCCTCAGTTTTGCTAATTCTTTTACCCGTGCCTGTAATTACCTTCTCATGTTTCTTTATGTCAGCCTACTCTGGGCAACAGAGAGTGGACATTTTTAAAAAGGATTAAATGGAGCATGACTTTAGATGAAATATTTAATGAAGTAGAATTCTGTGTTGGATTGTCCAGAGGTGGCCACAACTGAATCTCCTGTCCCACATGCTCTTCTGTACTGAGTGTCACCTTGTCACTCCTCGTTCAGGAATTGGAGTATAGTTTTCCTCCCCTTGATTCTGTGTGGGCTTATGATGATTTTGACCAATGGAGTGTGATGCAGATAATGTTGCATTAATTTCTGAGGCTATATAGTTTCTGACTTCTCAGAGGAATACTGAGCTGTGCATAAGAATATGTCTGACTGGGGCACCTGGGTGGCTTAGTCAGTCAGTTAAGCATCTGCCTTGGGCTCAGGTCATGATCCCAGGGTCCTGGATTGAGCCTCACTTCTGGCTCCCTGCTGACTGGGAAGTCTGCTTCTCCCTCTCCCACTGACCCTCCCTCGCTCATGCTCTCTCTCTCTCTCTCTCTCAAATAAATAAATAATCTAAAAAAAAAAAAAAAAGAACATGTGACTACTATGAGGTTGTCATGTTGCCAGGTAGCTGTGCTGTGTGGGGAGGCCACTTGTAGGCATGTGGTTGGCAGGCTTGGGCTTTGAGTTACCACAGCCCAGGTACCAGACACCGGAGTGGAACCTGTATTGAACCAGCTGAATACCACTTAGTGATCTCAGTGCTACAAGGGGCCACCTTGTAGCACTATCTGCATTCTGCTTATATTTCTAACCCATGGAATCTGTGAATATAATAAAATGGTTGTTGTTTTAAACCTCTGAGTTGGAGGGTAGTTTGTTAGGTAGCATTAGTAATTAGAACATAGTCATTGGAGAACAGGAGCAGAAGAGGAGCCTGTAGGAAGATGGAAAAGATGGGTGTAGGAGCAGACATACAGAGGCTCAGGCTCCAGAGGGAGGAGGAGAAAACCAAAGAATTGGAAAAGAATTGGGTAAATTTTGAGGAAAAAGGGTGGAGAATGCATATCAAAATTTATTAATTGTAAATCATTAATTATATATTAATTGTATATATTAGATATTAAATGCATCAATATATTATTAATTATATATACAGTTATTAATTGTGAATATATTTGAATATATTTATATTTATTTTGTATGGAGCTAGGGTTGAGGTCACTTACCAAAAAGCAGAAGGTCTGGAGAGGGTCTGGCAGCCTAGTGGAGAATATTGAAGACCGTATAGATTATTGGCCTTCAGTTTCTTGCCTTTAGCAAATACTCTTGTGAGGGAAAATAGAGACTTCACCGTCATCGTGAAGTGCTTTGAGCCCTTCAGAAGAAGTAAAAGTGATTCTTTCAGAGGAGTGCCTCAGGCCACTGTGGCTCTTTGTTTATGAATTCTGAACCTCAACATGACTCTTTAGGGTTTCAGATAACCAAAGCCGCTAGTGGTTTGGGGAAATGGAAGGGATCCTACCTTTTAAAGCAGGGAGTTTGATTTTAAGTAGCAGCTTTCCTGAGAGGAGGAGAACAAATCTCCCATTCTAGTTATGAGCTTCAGCGGGCTTTTATCCACACCGAGGACTCAGCAAGTGTTGTTAATTGAGTGGTGGAATGGCTTATGTAAAATAATTGTTTTCTGGAGCATCCAAGGGTCTGGCCACCAGCCACATGTAAGTCAGTTTGTTCCTCTGAAGGATTACATGCTCCACGTCTCCATGTACTCTTAAGAGTCTGGCAATCCTGGAAGTTTTAGAAGGTTTTAACCATGTAGTAGACAATCTGATTTGTTGTTGAAATCTTGTAATTAATTTTATACTGAGCAGAGCTACTCTAGAACCTCATTGAACTACTATTACTGGATAAAAGAACACTACTTTCATGACAGGGTGACCGTGGATCATGGATCAAACCTTTACTTCATGGATTATAGGCAGAGTATATGAAATTCTATGGTCTTATAGCATTTGCCCTCATGCCCTTGGAGATTCCACTATATTTCACTTGGTCTCTGTTAGATGCTTTTATTTCACCATTTCTTAATGTTTTATTTTTATTTATTTATTTTTTTTACTGTGTTGGAGTGACCTTGGCACTTCTGAGCTGTTATGACTTGTGTTTTGCGTATTTCTCCACCCTTTCCCTGAAAATTGCGGTACATGTAGATAACTTGCTCTTACAGACCCTGCTTGATTTGTTTCTTTCTGACTTGCGAAATTTTCCTGGCAGGAGCATGACTGTCTTTGTCCTTTGTTATCATCAACTTAGATTTAAATGATCAAACAGAAAGTGTTGTCATTGTGATACCATTGCTTTTAAAAAACTGCTTGGGGGCCCCTGGGTGGCTGAGTGGGTAAAGTGTCTGATTCTTGATCTCGGCTCAGGTCTTGATTTCAGGGTTGTGAGTTCGATCCACGCCTGGCATGGAGCCTACTTAAAAAACAAACAAACAGCTTATTTTCTGTTGCTTGATTTTTTATTTTTTTCATATTTTCAGTGAATATTGGCTAGACTTTGTGCACCTTTAACTGTTTTTACTCTGGTAGTAGATTTATTTGTAAAAATATTTTCATTCATTGTTTCTGAAAAGCATTTTCTTATATCTATTTTTGAAAAATTTCAGTTTATTCATCCTTATTTTTCAGCATCCTAAATTTTCATTCATTTCCATAGATTTCCCCCACTTTCGCTTCTGTGGCTTAGGGACTTGCTTTTGTTCATTGTTAGACTTGTTTAGCTCTGTCGTGTGTGAACTCAAAGGATCCTTCATGCTGTCTTTTTTTTTTTTTTTTTTTTTTTTTAATATCTTTCTTGGGCCAGCTGCTGGGCATTTCAGAATTATTTGACAGTAGCAAGTATTATTCAGTGTTTTTTTTTTTCATGAATTCCACAGGGTAAAGCTAGGTTTTCATAAAGTTTCTGAAAGTTTATGAGTGGGCTTTTGCACGACCTTCCAAGCTCTGTTTGTGGGAGCTGGAGCACAAAGTCTGGCCAGAGAATGTTCTTTGTGCGCTAGTTTGGTTCTGCTGCTGGGGCTCCGGTTTGCGCCTGTGGCTGCAGTCAGCAGAAGTCACATTGTTCAACAATGAACTCAGAACTGAAAGGAAGATTGGTGTGGTTTCTTCTCCCCCAACACCCCATCTTGCATTCTGTGGTTATTTCTCCTGATTTTTTGGCAAGTGTTACTTGTCTGTGTCAAGCTGTGCCACATCAGCCTTAAATTTCTGCTTTGTATAATTCAGTGAGGAATTAGAAAGAAGTATTTACAGTTGTATAGCAGTCCGTATTTTCCAAAGTATTTTTACTTAAGTGATCTCATTCTAAGCTCCCATATAAGGGAGGGCTCACAGAGGCTTAAGTGACTAGCAGCCTGAGGTCACATAACTGGGAAGTCAGGGACCCAGAACTCAAATCCAGGACTTCCGAGTATAAGCCCAGTGCTTTTCCCACCATAACGTGCTGGGAAATAAATACCGTTTTTTATTACCTTACGGTAACTGTGCTTCTCACAGTAGAAGCAGATTAATAGCAAATCAACATGAATAATCAGTGGCTCACAGAGAGAAAGTGCAGCAGGAAGTAAAAACAAGCAATAGCATCACTCAATAGGAAGTAAACACAACATCAGATGCTAATGGCATGTGCCATACATCACTAGGAAAGATTTGGGAAATTAACTGACAAACTTACACTTTTGTTTTTGTGTAGATGTCTCTTGGACACTTGTGGATGGTTTTCTTTCTGAGGGCAAAATTCCCAAGAAGAAAATTCCTATTTTCCCGAGAAAATAGGGTGAGAAGTTAATCGGGTTTATGAGCGATAAAGGCTCAGTTTCAGCTTTGAGAGAGGGGATAGTATTAAATGCTATATTTTACTCTATGTGTCTTTTAGGCTAATTAGACTGTGATCTGAAGTTATCTTGGAGGCCCTGACCTAGTAACATGGCTTTATGATTCTGTTCTGTTATCTCGCCTCATACGTCTTTAACTCTCTTAATTATAGCTTTCTGATATAATAAAAACTGTTGTTTAACTTACAGTCAGATCACAAATTAAAAAAGTTATGAACCACTTTGTAAAATCACTTGGGTGATTTTTCTTTAACGTGGAAAAGATGAGGGAGGAAAACTTAAAGGCCAAGATAATAAGGTGGATCAGATTATATAGCTTAATTCTTTGGACATTTGTGAGTGAAAACATTGAGTTTTCATTTTAAAATGTACTTAAATTTTATTTACAAATGAAATTATCAAAAGATTTTAACCTTAGCTTGTACTTTAGGGTAGAGTCTAAGTGACTAGCTGATTACATACCCAGTTTTATTTTATTTTATTCAGAAGAGATCTGGAATAAATTAGATAGGATCAAAGTCAAATGTAATTAAAATAGAATATTCTCCCCTCAACCTGTTAGTCATGCTACATTTCCTCTTAAGAGACCTGGATTTGTCAGAACTTATGTCATCATAATAATTAACTAAAGTGAAAGCATTCTATTTTTAGAGCTAAAGAAGCTTTGATGCCATCTATTTTACTACCTGTTGTAGCAGCTTTACTGGTAGTGTCCTTGGTAAGTGAGTCTATAGCTACTATCATTAACTAGGATCTTATTATTCAGATGTTGAGACATTACAATGCTCATTCAAAAAATATTGTTGTCCTAGGGACAGAACAACTTTATTTCCTCATCTGTGTGATAGTTTATGATACTGAAAGGAGAGCTCAGTAGAATTCTTGTTTAAATTAACTAGCCATATCCATATTCTTTTTATAGTGGTGATCTTTTTGAAAAATGGAATTGTTAGAATTGCCAAAGAGCCATCAGGGTGGAGAAATTGTGGATAGTGGCAACAGACTACAGATGAAGAAAAACATGGTCTCGATATTTAGAGAAAAGGAAGGAGAGATATATATTCTTAAAATTAGTCTAATTTTTATATTGGCATTTGGCAAGAGTCAAGACCGGATTATTAAACAAATGGTTTGAGAGCATTTGAAACATGTTAAGTCTTTGGTAGCCAGCATAGGTTTACTTAGAAACAAGTTATGTCAAACTAACCTAATTTCTCTTTTGGTGGTTGATCAACTGACATAGCAAATCATTTCAGCAGGAAATCTGACCATTTCTCTGTGTTGTTTCCTGGATGTTTTATGTTTTTGAACCAAAAAATGATATATTGATTAATCATTGGAAAGTCTTTAGGGTCATATGTTTTGCTTTTTTTTTTTCCAGTATATTTGTGAACGATATTGACATACTTGTTCAACTTGTAGAAGAGCACATGTGTAAAGAGATTGATCTGTGGTATGTGACAAGTAGGCTATCCCAGTAGGCTACTATATTGGATAGGAAACAACAGGATGAAATTTAACAGAAAATGTAAAGTCCCTTATTTAGATTTCAAAAATTACTTGCATGGGTAGATGGAAGCAGTTACATGAGGAAAGATCTGGGATATATAGTATGAACCACTAATGTGATATCAGTATGAAAAAAGCTAACAATCTTGTTCTATATTAACAGAAACATCCTGTCTATAGCTTGGAATGAGGTTCCTGTGCAGAGCCTGTGGCATAGCAGGCCATATATAAGTGCTATGTTGACATTTGTGCGCCACAGTGTAGGAGACACATTATCAAACTAGTGTGTGCTTGACACGTTAACAGTGCCTGAAGACACTAGCAATACTAGTTTTTAAAGATAGAAAGGACTGGAAATGGAGTCTCAAGAGAGATTAAGTCAATTGTCCAAGATGGTATTAGCTAATGGCAGATCTAGTTTTCTACTCTTAGTACAGGATTCTTTCTACTCATCACACTTTGCTTTTCCAGAAAGTAAAACCAGTATTACCAGGGAGAAGTTATTAGGAAAGCAGCTTTCAACTCTGCACAAGAATTTTTAATAATTGGTCCAGGTCTGGGGCACCTGGCTGGCTTAGTAGGTAGAGTGTGCAACTCTTGATCTTGAGGTCATGAGTTTGAGCCACGTGTTGGGTGTAGAGATTACTTAATTTAAAAAAACCATAAGGGGATCCCTTGGTGGCTCAGCCGTTTGGCGCCTGCCTTTGGCCCAGGGCGCGATCCTGGAGTCCTGGGATCGAGTTCTGCATCAGGCTCCCGGCGTGGAGCCTGCTTCTCCTTCTGCTTGTGTCTCTGCCCGCCCCCCCGTCTATCAAGGATAAATAAATAAATAAATAAATAAATAAATAAATAAATCTTTAAAAAAAACATAGTAAAAAAAATTGGTGTTGTCTTATAAGGAATTGCTTTGAGAAATAAGTTTTTTGTTATTGGAAGAATTGAAGTAGATACCATATAACTTCTTTACTGGAAATATTGTGTGTTTTAGGGGATAATTCTGAGCTGTCTGAGCTATATAGGGGTGAGGTAGGATGTAGCAGGATGAGGAGGAGAGGGGGGGAATGAGGGAATGAGAGTGGGGTTCAGAGTGAGGAAGTAGTGTTGGTAATTTGATTTAGAAGCTTAATCAGATTCAGGTTCATTTATTAATTTTTTTTGGCAAGAATATCTTACAGGGTCACATATTCTTCCATTAGGAGGCCTATAATGTCTGGTTGTCTTTTGATGTAACAGAGCCTTTAAATGGTCATGGCTTAGATTCGTTAATTTGTTAAGAGTTGCAAAATGGTGATATTCTATTATCTCTTCCTTACTTGTTAGCTGAAATATTTCTATAAGAAGAAGTTTTTCCTGATTAACTATTTGGTACTCCTAAGTACAGTTCCTTTAGAAGGTGAGAAGAAATGCTTGATTCTTTTTTTTTTTTTTCTGGTTTTAAAATATTGCGTATGTTTCTTTGTATCTTCCAAAGATAACTCTAAATATGGTTCTTTAGAATATTGTCGTTAACTCATGGGTTTGAAGTTCAATGTGTTTTAGCCCATTACACATTATTATTATTGAAGTTTGAAGTAACCCATCTTTGGCTAGTGAGAGAGACTCTTCATGATGTTCCTGAGTCTTGTTAATATGACCCCAAAAGCCTTTGATAGCTTTTGTGCTTTCTGGCATGACCAGATGTTCCAGGCTCATCTTGTGCTTTTTTCATTCTGGGCCTCAGGCCAGCCTCATCACTCTTCCTCATCCTCCAGGGGAAAGCAGGGAAGCAATTTCTTGTATAAAATTGTTGGATTTTGCACAGTTGTGTGTCTGTGTCTAGTGAGTTGTTAAGCCAGATTCTCTGAGGTCTCAAGCTATGCTTTGGTTTGATTAAATTGGTGTATCAGGCATCTTTGATAGCTTGAACCATTCTCCTCTGTTGGAAATAATTTTGTTTCATCTTTTATTCCTTTTCTTGTCTTTTACCTGCTGCATTTCTTTATTGGTTGTGGGATAGAAATGGAGGTACTGAAGCCCTGTCTTATGGCAGGGAACTTGAGTGGCCCCTACTGAGTGCTCCCTTCTTATGAGGTCATCACTGAATGAACAGAACTGTCAGAAATGAGATTTTGAAAAATCATACATAGCCATGATTCAGTATTAGATGTGTCGTTTCTTTAGGAGCAGAATATATTTCTTTATTGAACAGTCAAACTTTTGCCTTGGTTTGGATTCCTAAAACACAGAGCTCGTGACAAGGATTTGGGTATGTACAGCTTATTTGGGAGATGATCCCTGGGAGCACAGTGAGGGAGTAGGGAAGAGAGATGGGGAGGAAGAAAAGCCAGAAAAGGGTACATAAATGAGTGGGTTATTAATGTGGTCAGAGGGGTTAAATCCTACTTCCAACTCCCCAACTGTGTATAACTCATCTCAGCATTGTCTCAAGAAAGGCAAGGAAATTGTTTATATTTTCACTCTCATCTCTTGTTCTTAGTGTCATTTACTTTCAGACATTGGGGCTTTCTCCCCCCCCCCCCCCCAAGCTCCCTTTTAGGCCAGATAAAGTTATTTGAGCTGGGTGGACTATAGCTATGGCCAGGGTAGGGGTGAGAGTGTATAGGGGTGAGGTAGGATGTAGCAGGATGAGGAGGAGAGGGGGTAATGAGGGAATGAGAGTGGGGTTCAGAGTGAGGAAAAAGTGTTGTTCCCCAGAGATTATTAATATCTGGAGACCCTTTTTGTTGTCAACTGAGGAAGGAGGAGCATGGTACTGGCTGGCATATAGTGGGTTGAGCCCAGGGATACCACTAAACTTCCTACAATTCATAGAGCAGCTGCTTTCAACAAAAAAAATCATCATCCAGTTTCAGATGTCAATAGTGCTGATTTTGAAAAAAACAGATGTATGGGAATCCAGAGCTGCAGATGACCATGGGGATGGGTGGACCGAGGGAAAATAGCTGGGGCGTCAGTGGTATCTGCTCTGCTTCCATAGGTATACCGTTCTAGGTCTCCTGCCCCTCTCCTGTTGCTCATGATGTTCCCTTCATATCCTCGCTTCTGAATCCTTTTTATTTTTTAATGTTTGGGGTATATTCTATATTATTACACTTTTTTAAAATTTCACTTTTTTATAGAAGAGTTCAATAGGTTTTATACAGTTTTTATTAGAATTGTTTGGGTTGCGTAATATCCAGCTCAAGTGCCACTCTTTGATGAAGCTGTCTCTTTATTAATTCCTCCATTTTCAGAATTACCATGGAATGCTATTTGTGACATTTCTTGCGACACTAATCAATTTTTACCCTCTACTATTTTTTTCTCTGAAATTGTAAATTTTTATTTATTTTTTATTTTTTTGTTTTTTAAAAATTTTTATTTATTTATGATAGTCACACACACACAGAGAGAGAGAGAGGCAGAGACACAGGCAGAGGGAGAAGCAGGCTCCATGCACCGGGAGCCCGACTTGGGATTTGATCCCGGGTCTCCAGGATCGCGCCCTGGGCCAAAGGCAGGCGCCAAACCACTGAGCCACCCAGGGATCCCCGAAATTGTAAATTTTTAAAAAAGATTTTATTTTATTTATTCATGAGAGACACACAGAGAGAGGCAGAGACATAGGCAGAGAGAGAAGCATACTTCCCACAGGGAGCCTGATGTGGGACTGATTCCAGGACCCCAGGATCATGATCTGAGCTAAAGGCAGACACTTAACCATTGAGCCACCCAGGTGCCTCTCAAATTGTAATTTGTAAAAATAACATTTCTCTTTTTTTGTTTTTTTGTTTTTTTTTTGTTTTTTTAAAAATAACATTTCTCTGATAAAATTTTTGAAAGAATTGTATGTACAATGAGTATCTGTAAACCCTTTATCTAGTTTATCAGTTGTTAACATTTTGCCAGTTTCTCTTTCTCTGTACTCACATGCATATGTGCATATGCATGCAGATACAGATACCTATATATCAATATATCTGTATATCAAAATATCTTTGCTGAACCATTTTAAAGTAAGTTGTAAACATTTCGATACTTCACCTTGAATGCTTCAGTATATATCTCCCAAGAAAAGGATATTTTTCTTTTGTAGAATCTCAATGCCATTATCACACTCAAGAAATTTAACGTTGATAGATTAAGATTATTTAGTAAGTGGTCCGTGTTTATGTTTCCACAGTTGTCCATTAATGTCCTTTTAGCTTTTTTCCCCTGGTCTATGATCCAGTGAAGGATCATGTATTTCCTGTTTGTATCTATTGAATTTTCTTTAGAACAATTGTCTTTTTTTTTTGTCACTCATTATATCAGTGATTTTAAAGAATTGAGGCTTGTCTGATTATCTCTTCATGGTTGTATTTTGGTGAAACATTTTTGTCAAGCTTTCTAGATAAGTGATGTTCTGTCCCCTGGGCAGTAGTCACAGGGCCCATGATGTCCCGTTTGTTCCATTGTCGGTCTGCTCAGTTTGACCCTGTGGTTAAATGAAGGTAGTATCTGCCAACTTTCTCCATTCTAAAGATACCTTTTTCTATTGTAATTTATTAGTAGTCTGTGGGGTGATACTTTGAGACTATTCCCCGGTGACCTTTTGTCCAGTGGTTTTAGTATCCATTGATGATCCTATCCCGAATCAATAATTCATTAGTGTCTGTAGTTATTTTTATAAATGTCTTACCTCTAAGATCATATATCCTAGATTACAAGCTTTATCCAGGGCAGAATCTCTTAACTTCTGTGTTACTGACACTGTGTGGAGTGATTACGTATACTTAATAGTTCTTGAGGTATTGAATGAATTAATAAGTGAAGATTATTTCTCTAGAAAATGAGAGAAGTCTTCTTTTATCCTGTCAGCTTAATTCCAATCTTTACAGTCATGTGTCCCTTTTCTTAAGCTTCCTCAAGTCTAGAATAATCGTTACCACTTTGTTTACATTGCCTCACATTTCAGGAGTTTTTCCATAGTGTTCTCTAAAGGACATGTCCCTTTTTCTTTTCTATAAATGCAGAACTGCTTACATTATACATTTAAACTAGCCTTTTTATGTATCTCTCTGACAGTTAGTTCCCAGAAAGTGAAATGTAAATACAGGATCATGTAGAGGCTATACCCAGATTAATGGCATGTGTATAAAAATCAAGCTTATTTGCTAAGGTTTCCTTTACTGTTGTTTTCCCAGTGTCTCATAATTTTGTGACAAATCATCATTACTGATTTGTTATAAAATTATCTTTAGTTACTAACTACCTTTTAAAACTATAAAAAAAAATCACAGAAAGGTTGAGAAAGAGTATTTTCTTTTTATGGTGTCAATGCATTACAGTCATTAAAAAAGAATTGGTAATAAATTGTATTAATGAAACAGTTTGTGAATATGCAGTAGAAAATTATTAAGACTAAAATTTTCTACAGTAGAATATTTATTATTCAATAAAGTAATGCTAATTCATAGCATTTGGCTTAAGATATTGTTATTTTATGCACTGAAATCAATATATAAAACACAAGGTTAAAGATTCGTTTAAAACATATTATAACATCTGAAGATGGGACTTTATACCCCTTTCCTAATTGGTTCAAGTTTCTAAGAATCAGCAACATAGAAAATTCCCTCTGATATACCTAAGAATCATGTAGCTTAATTTCCTGAGAATTGTCTTATTATAAACTACTGAAATAATGGAGCCTGTTTAACTTGGAGAAAACTAAAAGAACAGTCATTTGCAGATGGATTTGGGGACGGCCACATAGATTAATGCTTAGGGTAGGACCACCCTTAATAGATAAAAGTGATTTGTAGGCATATGTATATTTTCAACACATGAAATGATTTTTTCTATCAACTAATAATTGCTCAGCAACAGAAAGTGCTGCCTAATGATGTAGTGAGCACATTTTACCAGGAAGGAGTCATAGAAGGTTACATGACTTTCCCTTCATTCCCTTTGTTCTCTTCTTTCTTTTAATTTGTTCCTCTAGATCTGTGCTGCCTAACATGGTCACTAGTAGCCACCCGTGGCAATGTAGTACTTGAAATATGATGAGTCTGAATTGAGATGAGTTGTATGACATATCATATTCTGAACCCCTAGTTCTAAAAATAATGTAAAACATCTCACTAATTACTCTGACATTGATTCGTGTTGAAACAATACTATTTTATATCTATTGGCTAAATAAATGTGTGTATTTAATTAGTTATTTTTATGTATGATTATGTATTAAATATTGATTTATTAAGAATAATGATCAGTTCTAGATAAGAAGGTGTAAATATTCTCCACCTTATCTCTCTCAGCGGTTGCAGTGAAAAACCGTAGGATACCTGAAGAATACATATAGCAAATATCTGAGAACCCTTGAAAGTAAATAATTGCTGACATACTAAGAACAAAAATCAGAACTCAAGGAATGACACATATAAAAGTTAGTTTTCTGTGTCCTGCCCCCATTTTTTTCTTTCTTATCTCCTGGTTTAGACCCTAGGGTACCCTAGATCCTAGAACTATGCCATAGGCATCAACAGAAAAAGCTCCAGTGAATACTCTTTCTCTTGGGTCATAAGACCAAAAGGAGGAGGCCCCTCAGGCTTATCCTTAAGCTGCACATGTATGGAACCAGACAGAATCAATATAGCAAAGCCATTGAGAATTGATCTATAAGTGTAGACCATTGCCTAGATCCCAGACTGGTTTCTGGGTAGCACACACTTGGAGAAAACCAGAATAACATTAAATGGCTTTGAAGACTATACTGACATTTTTTTTTTAAGATTTTATTTATTTATTCATGAGAGACAGAGAGAGAGAGAGAGAGGCAGAGACACAGGCAGAGGGAGAAGCAGGCTCCATGCAGGGAGCCCGATGTGGGACTTGATCCCTGGTCTCCAGGATCATGCTCTGGGCTGAAGGGGGTGCTAAACCACTAAGCCACCCGGGCTGCCGTTTCTTGTACTTGAATCCAACAGAAAAAAAAAAAATGTATGTGAAATGCATATGCATTTATGACCAAGTAGATTTTATCCTGGGAATAAACCTACAGCTAACATCATACATGATAAAAGACTAAATGTTTTCCTCCAAGATTGAGAAAAGGCAAGGATGTTCACTTTTATAACTTCTATATAACATTATACTAGAAATTGTAGACAGTGTATTATGGCAAGAAAAAGAAATAAAAGCCATACAGATTGGAAAGGAAAAGATAAAACTTTAGCTTTTATTCACATATAACATGTTTGTCTACATTGAGAATCCCAAGGAATTTCTAGAAACCTTCTACAACTAATAAGTTTTTCAAAGATGTAGGATACAAGGTCATCATAGGAAAGTCAATCCTATTTCTTTTTTTTTTTAATCCTGTTTTCTTTATACTAGCAAGAGCGATTAGAAACACAATTTAAAAATAGTGCCATTATAATAGCTACCCTATAAAAAAAAAGGAAAGGAAAAAATAGATTTTTAAAAAGATTTATTTATTCATGAAAGACACAGAGAGAGATAGAGAGTGAGAGAGAGAGCAGAGAGGCAGAGGGAGAAGCAGGCTCCATGTCATGCCCTGGGCCAAAGGCAGGCGCTAAACTGCTGAGCCACCTAGGCATCCCAGAATAAAATAGTTATAAATCTAATAAGATACGTTCAGGATCTATATGTAGCAGGTGAGAGGAATTCAGTAAATGGAAAGATATCATGTTCATGAATTGGAAGACTCAATATATTTAAATTATTTTCTCTGAATTGATCTACAGTTTTAATGCAATCCCCATGAAAATCCCAGCAGGACTTTGTAAGATATTAAAAATATTATTTTAACTCAAGAAACAACAGATGTTGGCAAGGATGTAGAGAAAGGGGAACCCTCTTACACTGTTGGTGGAAGTGCAAACTGGTGCAACCACTCTGGAAAATAGTACGGAGTTTCCTTAAAAAGTTAAAAATAGAACTACCCTATGACCTACCAATTGCACTACTAAGTATTTATCCAGAGGATACAAAAAAAATTCGAAGGGGCACATGCACCCCAATGTTCAGAGTAGCAATGTCCGCAGTAGCCTAACTATGGAAAGAGCCCAGATGTCCATTGACAGATGAATAGATAAATATATATATACATAATATATGGATGGATATGAATGGATATATATACACACACACACACACACACATATGCATACAAACATACACACATACATAATGGAGTATTACTCAGCCATCAAAAAGAATGAAATCTTGTCATTTGCAATGATGTGGATGGAACTAGAGGGTATTATGCTAAACTAAATAAGTCAGTCAGAGGAAGACAAATAACATATGATTTCACTCATATGTGGAATGTAAGAAACAAAACAGATGAACATAGGGGAAGGGAAGGAAAAATAAAATAGGATAAAAACCGAGAAAGAGGCAAACCATAAGAGACTTAACTATAGGAAACAAACTGTGTTGCTGGTGGGGGATGGGATAATTGAGTGATGGACATTAAAGAGGGCACTTGATGTAATGAGCACTTGGTGTTATATGCAACAGATGAATCACTAAATTCTACCCCTTAAACTAGTAACACACTACATGTTAACTAAATTGAATTTAAATAAAAAATTAGAAAAATATTACTTTAAAATTTATTTTGAAAGGCAGAGGAATTACAATAGCCAAAATAATTTTGCCAAAAAGAAAGTTGGAGGAGTCAGACTATTAAATTTTAAGACTGATTCTCAGGGCCAGTGGTATTGGCAAAAGATTAGATACCAATCAATAAAACAAAATAGTCCGGTAATTGAACCACATAAATATGGTCAGTTGATTTTTCACAGTTATGCAATAGCACTTCAATGGAAAAAGGATAGTATTCTTGACAAATGGTGGTAGGACAATTAGGTATTCATATGCCCTCCCTACCCCAAAGAAGGATCTTGACCTGTATCTTAAACCATGTACAAAATATAACAGACCACATTTTGAAATTTCAAACTATAAAATTCTGAGAAGAAAACATAGCAGGAAATTTTTGTAACTGGAGGTAGGCAATGAATTCTTAGATATGACATCAAAAACACAATCCTCATAAAAAGTTGATAAATTGGTTTTCACCAAAATTAAAAACTTTTGTTCCACTGGAAATGCTTTTGAGGCATTGAACAGATAAGACACACTGGGAGAAAGTATTTGCAAATCACATATCTGACAGAAGACAAATTTCACCAAAGAAGATATACAGATAGCAAGTAAGCTCATGAAAAGATGCTCCACTTCATTAATCATTAAGGAAATGTAAATTAAAACCATCGAGATGCCATGACACATGTATTAGAAGGAGTGAAAGTGAGGACAGTGAGAACTACAGACTGACCACATCAGGTGTAGGTGAGAATGTGTAGCAATAGAAACTCTCATGCTTTGTTTGTGTGACTGTTAAATGAAAGAGCCATTCTGGAAAACAGTTTGGTAGTTTGTTTTAGGGCTATACTTTTTCCCATGACCTGCTGTTTTATTTTTTTATTTTTATTTTTTTAAAAAGATTTATTTATTTATTCATTCAGAGAGAGCGAGAGATAGGCACAGACACAGGCAGAGGGAGAAGCAGGCTCCATGCAGGAAGCCCGACGTGGGACTCGATCCCGGGTCTCCAGGATCACACCCTGGGCTGCAGGCGGGGCCAAACCGCTGCGCCACCGGGGCTGCCCATGACCTGCTGTTTTAGAATACACTTTTTCATATGCCTACTGATTCCACTCTTAGGTATCTAGAAATGACAATCATTTCTCTAGAAATAGAGATTTTATGTTTACACAAAAACCTGTACATCGATATTTGTAGTTGGAACTAGGGGGCAGCCTGGGTGGCTCAGTGGTTTAGCGCCACCTTCAGCCCAGGGCCTGATCCTGGGGACCTGGGATCGAGTCCCACGTCAGGCTCCCTGCATGGAGCCTGCTTCTCCCTCTGCCTGTGTCTCTGCCTCTCTCTCTCTCTCTCTCTCTCTCTCTCTGTGTCTCTCATGAATAAATAAATAAAATCTTAAAAGCAAAACTGGAACTAACTCAAATGTCATCCATTGGGCAAATGGATAAACAGACTAATAAACAGACTACACCTTCATAGAATGGAACACTAGTCAGCCATAAAAAGGAACAAACTGCCGATACATGCACTTATATATATCAATATATTTGGCTACACATTCTCAAATCTGTGCTAGGTGAAAAGAAGCCAGTTTCAAAAGATTACAATCTATATGATTCCATTTGTATGACATTCTGGGCAATGTGAAATTGAAGGGACAGAGAACAGATCAGAGGTTGCCAGGGCAGAGGGATAGTGGGAAAATTTAACTACAAAGTGGGAAAATTTAACTACAAAGGGATAGCAGAAGGAAATTTGGGAGGGTGATATAATTGTTCTGTATTCTCGTTTTGGTGGTTTACGCAAATCTATGTACATGAATGTACACATGAATCTATCACATGAATCTATACATGTGATAAAACTCATGTACACAAAAAGGGAGAATTGTACTGTATATAAAATTTTAAAAAATAGCTTAAAATTTAATTTCACCCTTGTATTTTTTTTTAAGATTTTATTTATTCATAGAGAGAGAGAGAGAGAGAGACAGGCAGAAACACAGGCAGAGGGAGAAGCAGGCTCCATGCAGGGAACCCGATGTGGGACTCGATCCCCGGACTCCAGGATCATGCCCTGAGCCAAAGGCAGACGCTCAACCACTGAACCATCCAGGCATCCCACTCTTGTATTCTTTTCATGTGGCTACTAATAAGTTTAAAACTAGGTACATATTGTATTATATTTGGTACATTGGTATTGGAATGTATTTGGAATATTGGTATATTAAGGTACACTTGTATTATATTTCTGTTATATAGCATAACTTTAGAAATGCAAAGAAGGATTAGATATAGTCTCAATCTAGAGATAGGAATTTGTAGAAGGAAGTCTCATAAGGAAAGAAGGCCAATTTAAATGACCTGTTTTATTTGTCCCCACTTCCATCATTTCTTCTACAGGTAGTTTTTGAAGACATGTTTCTTGCAAATTATGCCAACTCTCAGATATGATAATTCTTTATAGTTTCTTTCCTTGTTACAGGAAAAGAAATTCTACCTCTCAAAAAAAAAAAAAAAGAAATTCTACCTCTCAAGACAAAATCTGTGTTGTACAATGGAACATTGACACTGTCTCTAAATTTGTAGGACAAACAGAGTATATCTTTGAGGCACTTGGTAAATTTCTTCGTGATATCCTTGTGATGAATGTTTAGTCTCATAGTGTTATTGGGTAAATATTATTTAAAAGATTGTACCCAAGAGGTACTGATTAATTGAACTGTGGCTGCCAGAGAGGGAGTTTTCCAGAAGCATGCTTATATCTGTTTATAACTCAGAACTGGGAGTGCCAACCCAAAATTGGAATAGAATCTAAGAATATTGTAACAGGCTGTAAATAGATAAATCTAACAAGATTGAAATATAATAGGGATAAATTTAAAATCCTGAAATGGATTCTGAAATTCAGCTGTCCAAATTAAGAATGAGGGATATGTGGCTTAGCAATAGTGTGTATATAAAAGTCTTCGGGCTTTTAGTTGATAGGAAGCACAATACAAATCAACATTGATGTGGCTGCCAAAAAAGTAATTTCAGTTTGCCATGGTATTTATTAATAGAAGTTTAGCATCTAAAATGAAGCCATGGGGTTTTTTTCTCTTGATTCTGTGTTCTTTAGAGTGCACCTGGAATCTTATGTGTAGTTCTGGATTATCCTGGAAGAGGATTACTGACAAACTGGCACATATGAAGAGAAGAGAGAGGACAGGGCAGTAAAGGAAATTGAGGCGATGTTATATGAGGAATAATGAAAGAAACTGGAGTATTTATTTAGCCTGGCCAAGAGGTGACTCATGGTGGGGTTAAAAGAGAGGTCACAAGGACTGCCTGCAAATCATTGAAGGGCTATGATATTAAAGTGAAACTAGAATTGTTTGTTAAATTTTTAAGATCCAATGGATGACATTTTTGAAGAGAAAGAATTAAATTTAAGTGTAAGGAAACATTATCAAGAGTTGCAGCTAACTCTTGGAAATGAGTCCCCTCTCAGAAGTCTTTTGTAAAGCTATTGCTTGAACCTACTTTTCCATTGAAAATCTTCATTACCCTGGCATTTTCACAAGATTCATATCTGACTCTTATTTCCTATTCTTGGAGTTTCAGTAAGTTATCATTTTATCCAACAATTGATAGGAATAATTCTTTGATCATTCCAAAAACTCCAGTTATTTACCATTTGAATTGTTTATTTGAAAGTTGGTTTTCCTGGCACTTAAACTTTAAGACAGACAAACCAACATGATAGTATTTCACTGGTGAAAGAATAAGGAAAGGAACATGTGGATAAGCTGTGTACTGTCTGTAACTGGGGAGCAGGACATCTGGTCGATCCTGCAGATCTGGTGATTGGGCTTTCTGGAGATGGTGCTGATAGCTTCTAAAGATTGTCAGCCTCCAAGGTATAATGTGAATCAAAGCTATCTTCCACCTGGAACTTCTGTGATTTCATGTAAATGTAATATCATGAGTAATGGTAAGTCTGTATTTTCAAAGGGAGGAACTTGTACCTGTTGGTCCCACTATGGTAGCCTGGGCAATTTTTAGGGAGTCATGAAAAATAAGACCTGAAACTACCATTTTGTTGTCGGGTGGTCATAACACTTCTAGCCATTCTAGGTGTTTGTTTCTTTACTTTTTACTTTGTTTTTTAACCTCACCTTATATCACTTCTTATCCTATTTTTATTTCTTTGTACTCTTGCCTATTTTTTCATTTTATGGAAAGTTGAAATAAGCAGTATCCAAGTAATGTATGCTCTGTGTTCATATCATCTTCTCTAGGGTGAAATCGAGGAAATACAATGTTATTGCTCTTCTGTATGATTTGTGTTGGTCTTTTCTCTGCCATCTCTGCCTTGAGGTCAGGTACTATGTTTTCTCCTTCCTGTATAACTCCCCAGGTGTCCAATATGTCCCATCTGTGCATGGTGGGTTTTTAATAAATGTTATTGACTGATTTACTGACTGTTCACCATAGCAAGAAAACAATGCCACGTTTTATTCCAAAGAGGCTATCGTGTATTGAGGCAAAGTGTTTCAAGAGTTCTTTGAGGTTGAAGGTAAATATCTGAGAAATTCTGAAATGTAAGAGTGTGAGATTCTGAAATATATTTAAATTACTTCCTTGTTTTGAAAAATGCTTGAATAATGTTTTTTCCTGTATGCAGTATAGTAATTTCCTTTTTTCTCTCCAAAGAGATCTTTTTAGTTGAAGATGTGCTAATCTGGTATACATTGTTTTTTTAAAAATTATTTTGTATTCAAATACTTTTGACTGCTTTAGAAATTTTTAAAAATCAATAAAAATTAAAAATCAACATTCTCCAATATTTTCCTTTAAAATGGAGCCATTTGGGGAGTGCCTGGGTGGCTCATTTGGTTAACTTCTGTCTTCTGTTCAGGTCATGATCCTGGGGTCATGGGACCCAGCTCCACATCGGGCTCCCTGGTCTGCCAAGAGCCTGCTTCTCCCTCTCCCTCTGCTGCTTCTCTTGCTTGTACTCTCTCTCTGTCAGATAAATAAATAACTAAAATCTTCAAAAAAGGGCCATTTGGGGACTTTTTTTTTTTTTTTTTTTTAAAGTAGGCTCTTTGACCAGCATGGAGCCCAAGGCAGGGCTTGGACTCACTACCCTGAGATCAAGACCTGAGATGAAATTAAGAGTCAGACATTTAACCAGCTGAACCACCTAGGCACCCCTGGGGGATCTTCTTGAAAAATAAAGTTCTTTGTTAGTATTCATCGTATAAAAATATTCTTTGCTTTTAAAAAGGGCTCACTGTAGAGTTTATTTTTTTTTTATTTATTTTTTTTTTCACTGTAGAGTTTAAATGGAAAACTTCCCAACTGTATTTTCAAGATGATTTTATTTATAAAAAAATAAATTAACTCATAACCATTGAGTAAACACTTTCTAATTTATTTGTATTTAAGTCAAGATTAAAGTGGAACAAATTTTTACATCAGATTAAAAAAACATCTTTACTGAGATATAATTCTCATAGCATCCAACTTACTCTTTGAAGGATACAATTCAGTGGCTTTTTAATATATTCACAGAGTTGTACAACCTTCAATATTAATTTCGACATTGATTTTCATCACCAGTAAAAGAAACTGTGTACTCGTTATCATTAGCAGCCCCTCCCCGCCCCCCACCTCTGGCAGCCATTAGTCTACTTTCTATCTCTATGGGTTTACATATTATGGACATTACATATAAATGGAATTATTCCATAATTATACACTATTTGTGGACTTTTGTCTTTGACAGTTTTCACATAGCATAAAGTTTTCAAGGACATCCATATTGTAACATGTATCAATACTTCTTTCTTTATAGCTGAATGATAGTCCATTGTATGTATTTGCCACATTTTATATCTACATTGATCAGTTTATGGACTTTGGGTTGTTTTACTTTTTGGCTATTGTGGACAATGCTGATGAAAACATTCATATGCAAGCTTTTGTGTAGACATGTTTTCACTTTTCTTAGGTATGTACCTAGCAGTGGAATTGGTGGGTCATAAGGTAACTCTATATTTAACATTTTTTGGAACAGCCAAACAGTTTTCCAAAGTGATGGCACCTTTTTATATTCTCACCATCAGAGTATGAGGATTCCAGTTTTTCCACGTCTTCACCAACACTTACCATTGTCTTTTTGATTGTAGCAATAATAGTTGGTGTGAGGTAGTATTAAATTGTGTTTTTTTTCTTAAGATTTTATTTATTCGAGAGGCACCTGGGTGGCTTAGTGGTTGAGTGTCTGCCTTTGGCTCAGGTTGTGATCCGGGGGTCCTGGGATCAAGTCCTGCATCAGACTCCTTGGAGGGAGCCTGTTTCTCTCTCTGCCTGTGTCTCTGCTTCTCTCATGAATAAATAAATAAAATCTTAAAAAAAAGAATAACATTAAAAAAAGATTTTATTTATTTGAGAAATAGAGAAAGAGAGAGAGCATGAGCAGTGGGAGGGGCAGAGGGAGAAGGAGGAACAGAGGGAGAGAAAGAAACAGACTCCCCACTGGGCAGGGAGCCTGATGTGTGGGGCTCAATCCCAGGACCCCAGGATCATGACTTGAGCCGAAGGCAGATGCTTAACCAACTGAGCCACCCAGGGCCCCCCCAAATTGTAGTTTTGATTTTGATTTCCTTAATGACTAATGATGTTGAGCATCTTTTCTTGTGCTTATGAGTCATTTCTATATCTTTTTTGAAGAAATATCAAATATTTTGTCCATTTTAATTTTTAATTAATGAAAGTTCACCTTCTTTCTTTTTTAAAAAACATTTAATTCTGGTATAGTTAGCATACAGTGTCATATTAATTTGAGCTGTATAATATAGTGATTCAACAATTCCATACATTAGTCAGTAACAATTCCATACATTACTCAGTACTCATCAAGATAAGAGTACTCATAATCTCTATAGCCTATTTCACCCATCCCCCTGCCCACCTTCCCTCTGGTTACTATCTGATTGTTCTCTGCAGTTAAGAGTCTGTTGTCTGTTTGTCTTCCTCCCCCCACCTTTGTTCATTTGTCTTGTTTCTTTCTTTCTTTCTTTTTTTAAAGATTTTTATTTATTTATTCATGAGTGACACAGACTGAGAGAAAGAGGCAGAGACACAGGCAAAGGGAGAAGCAGGCTGTATGCTGGGAGCCCGATGCGGGACTCGATCCCGGGACTCCAGGATCATGCCCCGGGGCCGAAGGCAGGAGCTAAACTGCTGAGCCACCCAGGAATCCCCTGTCTTGTTTCTTAAATTCCACATGAGTGAAATCATATGGTATTTGTCTTTCTCCGATTTATTTCACTTAGCATTATACTCTCTAGCTTCACTTGTGTTGTTGCAAATAGCAAGGTGTATACACACACACATATCTTCTTTATCCATTTATCTATTGATAGACACTTGGGTTGCTTCCATAGTTTGGCTATTGTAAATAATGCTTCTTTGCCCATTTTTAAGTTGAATTATTTCTCTTTTTATTGTTTAGGTATAAGAGTTCTTTATTTATCCTGGATATAGGTTGTCAGATAATGTGATTTGCTAAATCATATATTTCCTCTTTTTCTGTGGATTGTCTTTTCACTTTCTAGATAATGTTCTTTGAAAGACAGGAGTTTGAGATTTTTTCTGAGGTTCAGTTTATATAGTTTTTCTTTTGTTGTTTGTGCTTTTGATCTCATATCTAAGTAAACATTGCTTAGTTATGAGGATTTATTCTTATATTTTCCTCAAAGAGTTTTATAGTTTTTGCTCTTACACTTAGGTCTTTGATCCATTTTGAGTTAGTTTTTGTATATGGTATGAGTTAGGGACTCAGATTCATTCTTTTGCATGTGGCTATCCAGTTGGCCCAGCACCATTTATTGAAAAGACTCTTAATCTGTTCAGGCTACTATAAAAATTACCTACACTGGGTGACTTAAACAAATATTTATTTTTCACAGGAGTCTGGGAAATCTGAGATCAAGGTGTTGGCAAGTTCAGTGTCTGGTGAGGTCTACTTCCTAGTTTATAGACAGTTTGTCTTTTCACTTACCTCACATGGCAGAAGGGGGCAAGGGAGCTCTCTTGAGTTTCTTTTATAAGGGCATTAATCCCATTCATGAGGGTCCTGCCCTTATGACTTAGTCACCTATTGAAGGCCTTCACCTCCAAATGCCATCACATCGGGGATTAGGTTTCAACATGTGAATTTTAAGGGGATGCATTCAGTCTGTAGCAGACTCTTTTATTTTTAAAAAAATTTAAATTGTGGTAAAAATAACATAAAATTTGCCATCTTATTTTTGTGTATATTTCAGTAGTGTTAATAACATTCATATTGTTGTACCACTAATCTCCATAACCCTTTTCATCTTTAAAAACTGGAATTCTGTACTAATTAAACAGCTTCTAATTCTCCCCTTCTGACGGCTCTTGCTAACCACCATTCCACCATTCTTTCTATCTCTGAATTTCTCTATTCTTGGTACCTCATATGAGTGGGCTTATAAAGTATTTGTCTTTTTGTGACTGGCTTATTTTCACTTACCATAGATAGCATCCTCATGTTTCATCCATATTATTTTAAAAGGCTGAAGAATACTCCATTTGTGTGTATACCACATTTGGTTTATTTGTCTGTCAGTGGACACTTGGGTTGTTTCCACTAGGCTATTCTGAATAATGCTGCAGTGAACATGGGTGTACAAATGTCTGTTTGAAACACTGATTTCACTTCTTTTGAGTATATACCCAAGAGAGTAGAATTGCTTGATCATATGGTAATTTTGTTTTTAAATTTTTGAGGTACCACCATATTGTTTTCCACATCAGCTATACCATTTTACATTCATATCCACGGTGTACAGGGGTTCCCATTTCTCTACACCCTCACCAACACTTGTTATATTCTCTCTCTCTCTCTTTTTAAAATAGTAATCATCTCTTTTTTTGATAGTAGTATTTTTTATGAGTGTGTGGTGGTGAGAAGACACTTTTTACCCTATTGAATTGTCTTGGCAGCTTTGTCAAATATCAATTGACTATAATAAAATAAGTCATAGGGATGAAAAGTATAAAACAGGGAATATAGTCAATAATATTGTAATACACTTGTCAGAGAGTATTTTGTAATGTATATAATGTATATAGTGATTATTGAATCACTGTGTTGTACACCTGAAACTAACTTAATATTATATGACAAAAATACTTCACTTGAAATTAAAATATTCAATTGACTATAAATGTGAAAGTGTTTCCAGACTCTGAATTTTATTCCATTGTTCTTATGAGAGTAGCACACTTTCTTGATTACTGTGACTCTGTAATAAGTTTTAAAATTGGGAAATGTGTTTTCCAATTTGTTTTTTTTCCAAGATTGCTTTTTGGCCATGCTGGCACCTTTGCATGTCTGTCTGACATTTAGGATAAGTTTGTCAATTTCTACAAAAAAGCCAGTAGGGATTTTGATAGGGATTGCATGAAATCTGTGGATTAATTTAGATAGTACTTCCATCTTAACAATATTAAGTCTTCTGATCCATGAACATGAGATGTTTTTCCATTTATGTAGGCCTTCTTCCATGTCTTTCAACAATGATTTATTGTACAAGTTTTGCACTTTTACAAGTAATGTCTTTCAACAATGTTTTTGTGTAAAAGTTTTACACTTATTTCACTAAATTTATTCCTAAGTATTTTATTCTTTTTGGTTCTTTTTGGTTGTAAATGGAATTTCTTTTAAAAATTTCATTTCTGGGTTATTCATTGATAGTGTATAGAAGTGCAGTTGGTTTTATACATATCTTGTATCTTTTTTTTTTTTTAATTTTTATTTATTTATGATAGTCACAGAGAGAGAGAGAGAGAGGCAGAGACACAGGCAGAGGGAGAAGCAGGCTCCATGCACCGGGAGCCTGATGTGGGATTCGATCCCGGGTCTCCAGGATCGCGCCCTGGGCCAAAGGCAGGCGCCAAACCGCTGCGCCACCCAGGGATCCCCATATCTTGTATCTTGCAACCTTACTGAACTTATTTGGATGTGTGTGTGTGTGTGTGTGTGTGTGTGTGTGTGTGTATGCCTTAGGATTTTCTATATGCAAGATCATGTCATCTGTGCACAGAGATAATTTTGCTTTTTCTTTCTGATCTGGATGCCATTCATTTTTTTTTTCTTGCCTAATTGCCCTAGCTAGAACCTCCAATCCAGGGTTGAGTAGAATTGCCAAGAGTGAATTTCCTTGGATCAGATTTTTAATCTGTAGTGTTTTGGAAATATGTATACTGACAGTGATTGTTTGAGAACTTGTAAATCCAGCTTTATGTCCTCTTGTAGTAACAAAAGTAACAGACTTCTATTGGAATTTATAATGCTGT
This sequence comes from Canis lupus familiaris, assembly GCF_011100685.1. NCBI lineage: Eukaryota > Metazoa > Chordata > Mammalia > Carnivora > Canidae > Canis > Canis lupus. The sequence goes on from NC_049238.1 coordinate 21,996,683, forward strand.
TTATTTTTTGAACATTAATAGACAATAGATTCTAACTTGACTTTCTCCCAAACTTTGATGCCTCTCCTTTTTAGCTTTATAAATTTGTTTTCTAAGTGTCACTAAAGCAAGCCAATTGTGGGACTTCTAAAAACATATCTCTGATGTAAATGTCCTCTTCAGGAATTGTGAGTACTGAGTATAGTTGAATAAGAATGAATAATCTTCTGAACTTTATTCCTATTATAGATTTTTGTCAGTACTTAGATATCCAATTCAGAGAATAGAATTTTTTTTTCATGTATTAGAGCATTTCTTGAATATACTCTGCATGTTACACTTTGACCATTGGAAATATGAAATAAATATAAGCATGTTTATTCTCTGAATGCTTGCAAGTTATTTAGGAAGATCAAGCATATGTACTTATCTTATACTGCTCTGCATTTGTGGTTCTGTGTATAATGTTCCTGGCTCCCTAACTAAATGTAAGGTCCTTTAAATTTTTTTTTATTTTCTTTAATTTTTATTTATTTATGATAGTCACAGAGAGAGAGAGAGGCAGAGACATAGGCAGAGGGAGAAGCAGGCTCCATGCACAGGGAGCCTGATGTGGGATTCGATCTTGGGTCTCCAAGATCGCGCCCTGGGCCAAAGGCAGGCGCCAAACCGCTGCGCCACCCAGGGATCCCTAAATGTAAGGTCCTTGAGGAGAACCATCTTTGTATTGACACAGTGTCATAGTGCCTCACATATGCCATGTGTTTATTATGAATTCTTGAAATTAACAGAACAGGAAAAACCATATAATACTACAATGAAATACTGAAGTGAATGGCATAACCAATCAGTACTGTTGAATGTCAGGGGTAATGATGATCAGTGTGTACTGGATTTATTAGGAAAGTCTTTATGCAAGACAAGGTAATTAAATGGACTCATGGTTGGAGCAGGGTTCAGAATTTTTTTTCATTGGATTCATGAATGTATGAACTAGGTCATCTGGGCCTGGATAGAGCTGTTTGCAGCAGGAAATACCCATATGAGAAACATTTTGGAGGAAAAATTGAGGGGACTTGTTTTCTAAGAGTATAAAGGGTGTGGGTAAGGTCAAAGAAGACATTAAAGTCACAGCATGGGAGATTAAGGAATTCCTAGAAATAGAGAAACCAGCTAGGGGAAGAGAGGAGTGGGAAAAGGGACAGTCATGAGCATGATTTTAGACTTGCTGAGTTTGACATTAAAATACATAGTATGTAGTTAGAGGAAAGAAGGCTCAGATGAGAACTGAGGTCAGCGTATCATTGAATATCATTATGAAGATATTGTTTGAGAAGGAAAAATGATTGGACTGATAGAATTGTGTGTGCATGTACACACATATACATACCCTTATATGCTAGAATCCAATATGTGTGTTTGATTGTTGATATACTAATCTACGGGTTGGCATTAGCAGAATGATGAGTACTGGTTCTTGGGTAAGCAGGGGAAAAAAGCTAAAGGAGGGGACAGGAAAGGAACAGAGGTAGAAGAACTTAACACAGATTTGCTAAGGAGACGCTGTAATTTGTCTTGTATTTCAAAATGATATTAATAATAACTAGTAGAACTCTCATATCACTTACTAAGTGCTTGCTGTGTGCCAGACACTGTGATAAGGCATGCTATCTCTATTTATCCTCACATCCAGTTTGTGATATCAGTACTATTAGATTCCCTTTTACTGATAAAGAAACTAAAGTCTAAAGAAGTTAAAATTTGCCCAAGATGAGTTGAGCTAATAAATAATTAGGATACATTGTGGATGATATAAAACTGACTTTCTTGATTCCAAGCCAGATATTCTTTCCATTATACCAAAGGTTTATGTGTTTAATTTCTTCAAGGTAAAGTCTTTATCTTTAGAGAAATAGTCCCCACTAGAGGCTTATTAATTAGCAGGTAGTGACTGAACAGTAACATTTCCTATAGAAAAATCTGCATATAATTTGGATGTGGCTGCTTCTGCTTTTCTGCTTGGGTGTTTGTATTTATAATGTGATAGGAGATAAAACTTTTTTGATTGCATATTGTGAATATTTTATTTTTTATTTTAAAGATTTTATTTATTTATTCAAGAGAGACACAGAGAGAAGAGAGAGGTAGAGATACAGGCAGAGGGAGAAGCAGGCTCCTCGCAGGGAGCGTGATGGCAGTACTCGATTCCGGGAGTGGGATCACACCCTGAGTCAAAGGCAAACTCTCATCTGCTGAGCCACCCAGACATCCCTATTTATTTTATTTTTAAAGATTTTATTTATTCATTTTAGAGAGAGATTGCACATGAGAGTGGGGAGGAGCAGAGGGGGAAGGAGAGAGAGGGAGAAAGAATCCCAAGCAGACTCTACACCTTATGGAGTGTGGAGCCCTATGGATGGGGGGGTGGTTTGGGAGTGGGAGGTGGTGGTGGCTTGACCTCACGACCCTGAGATCATGACCAGAGCTGAAACCAAGAGTCAGATGCTTAACTGACTACACCGCCCAGGTGCCCCTGTGGATATTAATTTTAAAAGACATTATCAGTTCTCTCATTTGAAGAATTAATCATTCAGAGAGTGCTTCTCAAATTTTTTTGTTAAACTAATATAAACTATAAACTAAACTTCTTTTAGAAGTGTTTCTGATGTATGCCTCAGAACATTCGTAAATTAGCAAGGAAATAATAAGGGCCTGATGTTTTCTTTTTTTTCAGGGGACATCATTTTCAATGCCCAATACCCAGAGCTGCCCCCTGATTTTATCTTTGGAGAAGATGCTGAATTCCTGCCAGATCCCTCGGCCCTGCATGTGAGTACTGCAGGCTTGTTTCGGACGATCTTTATTTGTTGAAGGAAAATAAAATTAGCTTTTGACAATTGCTTGAAAGATAAATTTGCCAAACATGTGGGGTTTTTTTCCACCCCTTTTTTCTCTATCCTCTGCAATAAGTACAGCTCTTCCTGTTCCAAAATAGTTTAAAGAAAAGATTTTTTTCATTGCAGTTCTACTTTCAGACTATTTTGAATTCAAATCTCTAGCATATTGGTTACAATATTTTTACTTCAGCCTAAAGAGACATGTTGAAGACATTTCTTTATTTTAATTTAATATTTCATGCCTGCAATCAATTTTCTGATGTTTACTAACACTTCATCACAGAGCTTGTTAGGGGAGTGTTTCTTGGCTCTTCAAGAGGACTTTTTTTATATAGAAGTGAAAGTGGCAAATTTGGACTTGTATCCATATTATCTCATTATTATCAGAAGGGTAAAGACCAGATTAAGTGTTCTTGATTAAGCAAGACCAAAAACTTTGTAGTTAAAGTAAAATGTTTCTGGGGTTAAAAGCAAGGAAAGGAGTGGTGGTACTTGTCAGAGCACATGTGGTTTACATAAAAAATTGTGTGTTTCACATTGCTGGTGGAGAAAAACATGTGCCATTTTGTTTAAAAGGTCTGACCAGACAAAATGTCTTTCTTTCCCAAGTCCAGTTTTGCTTTGATGCCTATACTGTAAGAGGGTTTTGTTTTTCAAAACTATGTTCTTTGCTTTGTTTTTTGGATACATTTTGTCTCAAAGTTTTGTAATTAAAGATTTTGATGACTTACTTTGAAATTTTGCCCTCCTCCCTTTTTAAAAAGGGAAGTGTTAAATGGGAAGTATGAACCCAAACCTAAAGAATGATCTTAAATTTTAGAACACAGCTGTAAAAATGCAATTGGCAAGAGTAGGGTAGGTTTGTTGCAAAATTTTTAGTAATTACACTCAAACTGTTAGTTGATTTTTAAAAATTTGTGGTTTAAACATGATTCCTTTAGATACTATATGTTGCATATTCACCTCATATTGAAGCTGAGGGGTTATCTAGAGAAAATGAGGCAGAAGTATCTCTACAGGCCTCTTCTGTGTTAACACTGCCAGTGGAGGCTAGCATATGCTAAATGCCAAAGATGTATTGTAGGCTAAGTGCTCCAGGAATTTCAAGAAGGTTGTCAGAAAAGGCTCTGTAGTAGGGGTGAGACTTGGACTCATTCTTGAAGAATGAGTGGAGAGTATGGCAGAGAGCATTTCAAGTAGTGAGAGTGACATAAACAAATGAAGCATATGGTATGTTATAGAAGAAGGTAATGACAGGTTTGGTGAAGTGTAAGTCAATATAAGGAAGGGCTAGGAAAGTTTAGAGAGGGAAATTGGACTGAGATTGTGAAGAGCATTGAGTTTTAAGTTAAGAGTCACAGAAGGAAATGATAATTGGAGAATCATCTTGCAGCAATGTGGTCAACATAATGGATTAAGGAAAGATTGAGGATCAGAATTGAGGACTGTTGCAAAAATCTGGAGGAGGGAGAAGGAAAGGGCTTTGAGCTAGGATGATCCAAGAGGGAATACTCTGAAGGAAAGGATAAGAAATGTGTTTACAACTTCTTTTTTTTGGGGAATTGCCTTTAAAATTTGCAAGACACATCTTCAATAGTGATAACTATTGTGAGAGCATAGAATTTAAAAGCCAAAAAGGACTTTGAAGTTCAACTTATTCCACTTATTTTAGTATTGAGAAAATTGACCGAGAATTATATAATTACTTAATTGTGTCAGAGTTGATGTTATAACTTTACTCTTCTGATATTTAGTCCCTGAGTGAAGTTTTCACAGATGTTTTTTAGATTAGCTTAAGAGGAACAACCAAAAAATAAATAAAAGAAATCAAAGCACTGTATCTAAAAGAGAGATTACAAATCTAGGGGAATACTTTCTCTTTAGCTGTAGTCAATCTGAGCACTCAGGCAGGCTATCCAGTGCTTCTTCATGGACCAGTGGTTTGGGTAAGCCTAGTAGAGCAACCAGGGTATACCCTCCACCAGCTGGTGAGGTCCTCCCAGCTCTATAGGTGCCCTTTATGTTCGTTGTCTGTCATCGGCTAACACACTAGGGCAGGATACATGTCAGCAGACATTTCTCTGAGCATAGCATGCCTCTGAAGGACTTTTCACTCAACAGTTCACAGGCTGTGGTTTATTTCTTCAATTCAATTCAGCCTTTCTCCCCCTCCTTCCTGAAATGCGCAGAGCACAATCACTAATAACCTGGTTAGTCTGTATATGGTTCTGAATGAAAGGGAGATTCTGTATTTTATCACCCATGGAGGAGAGAGCAGAATGTCTAGATTTTTCTCTCTGAAGTACTAACTATAGGAGGGAATAAATATGTACCCTTAGGTTCTGGGAGCAGAGTCCATAGTCCAAAGTAGTTGCTATGGCAAATATGGAATTTCCTTGAAGCTTCTGGGTTTTATCTTAAAAATTAGTAAAAATTATTTTGCATTTGATTCTATAATATACCTGTACTTTTTAATAAAAATTATATTAAATTATAAATATATGAGAAAAAAACATGTCCCAGTTTGAGAAATATAATTTTTGAGAATATGTATGATCTATTATTTATTCAATTTATTTAAACCAGCTTCTTTTTATAAAAGGGTTTGAAGTAACTTAAATAAAGGATACACATAAGGTTAATAAAAATATATGCGACGTACTCTAATCCATCAGATGGAGCCACCTCTTTTTAAACTTAGGCTTTTCATTCACAGAGATGAGTTTCATTAAGAACTTTGAGATCCTGAGGTGAATGGAAAATACTAGATAGAGATACTAGATCCAGATAAATATGAGATAGATACCAGAGATAGGTATCTCGTAGATATTGGGGAACCAGAAAATCATGGAGTTGTAATTGTGGTTGTCCAATGGTTCCTACTTCTGGCTATCCACTATATAATTTAGGAAGCCTGTTAAAAATACAGATTCCTGGATCCCACTGGAATCTGAATAAGACCTGTTAGGGAGCTGAAAAGTCATTAAATTCTCTGGGCCATTTCTATGTATTAGGTGAACTGCCATTGGGAATCACTGATTGAATCCATATTTTATAGTAACATCTCCAACAGAAGGCCCATTTGTCTTTGTTTGTTGTATTTCCAGTGAGGTATTATTTTCTATTTTGGGGACAGCTCTATTTTTTTTTTTTTTTAGATTAAAAGCTTTTTTGAGGCATAGTTCATGTGCCATATAATCTACCTATTTAAAGTGTATAATTCAGTGGATTTTAGTATATTCATAGAGTTGTTCAACCATTACCTTATTAAATTTAATTTTTTAAATTGAGGTATAATTGACATTTTAATATTATATTTCAAGTGTACAACATAATGATTTGATATTTGTGTATATTGTGAAATGATCCCTATAGTGTCTAGTTACCATCTATCATAATCAGAGTCAAATTTAGAACATTAGCAGTCACTTCCTCTTCCTCCACACCCCTACCCATATTCACTCTAAGCATTAACTGTTCTCCATTCCGTCTCTGTGGATTTGCCTGTTCTGAACATTTCATATTAATGGAATCATATAACATGTGGTCCTCTGTGACTGACCAATCTCATTAGCATACAGTTTTCAATGTGTCATATATCACTCCTTCATTTTTTATTGCTAAATAATACTACATTGTATGCATAGACCACATTTTATTTATCCATTGTCAGTTGATGGACATTTGGGTTGTTTTCATATTTTGGCAATTATAAATACTGTTGTTGTATGGGCATATTTTAATTTTTCTTGGATATATGCCAGGGAATAGAATTGCAAGGTCAAAGGTACCTATGTTTAGCTTTTTAAGGAACCGCCAGACTGTTTTCCAAAGTGGTTATACTGTTTTATATCCATGCCAGCATCTAAGTGTTTTGGTTTCTCCACACCAACACTTGTTATTGTCTGTCTTTTTTATTGTAGCCTATGGAGTGGTATCTCATTGTGGTTTGGGTGTGTATTTCCCTGATGGCGGATGATGTTTTGCATCTTTCCTTGTGCTTATTGGCCATTTTTATACCTTCCTTGGAGAAATATCTATTCAAATCCTTTGCTCTTTTTAAAAATTAGGTTACTTGCTTTTTATTTTTGAGGTATAAGAGTTCTTTGTATATTGTATCTCCATATATGCCAGAATTTTTTCCATTCTATGGATTGTCTTTTCACTTCTAGGTAGCATTGTTTAAAAGACAAAAATTTAAGTTTAACTTATCTATATTTTATTTTGTTGCATGTGCTACTGATTTTATATCTAAGAAACCATTGCCTAGTCCCAGGTTATGAAATCTTACTGTTATCTTCCCTTAAATACTTCTGTAATTTTTGCTCTTACATTTAGGTATTTTGGGCATTTTGGGTTAATTTTTTTGGGGGGGTTAATTTTTGTATATGGTATGAAGTAGGGACCCCACTTCGTTTTTTTTTTTTTTTTTGAGATTTATTTATTTTTTTCAGACAGGGAGAAAGAGTACATGGAGGGGCAGAGGGAGAGGGAGAAGGAGAGAAACAGACTCCCTGCTGAGCACAGAGTCTGATGTGGGGCTTGATTCTACAACCTGTAAGATCATGACCTGAGCCGAAATCAAGAGTCGGACACAACCAACTGATCCACCTAGGTGCCCCCCACTTCATTGTTTTATAAGTGGAGATCCAGATGTCTAGACATAATTTATTAGAAAGACTATTTTTTCCATATTGAGTTGTCTTGGCATTCTTAGGGAAACTCAGTTGACTGTGAATGTGAGGATGTATTTCTGGACTGTCAATTCTATTGCTTTGATCAATTCTATTGTCTTTTGACCTTATATCATTCCACACTGTCTTGATTTGCTATGACTTTGTAATAAGTTTTGAGATTGAGAAGTATGGGTTTCCAACTTTATTCTTTTTTTCTAAGATTGCTTTATGGGTCCCTGCATTCCCTAGGATCAGCTTATCAGTTTCTGTCAAGAATCCAGCTGGAGTTTTCATAGGAATTGCATTGAATCTGTAGCTCCAGCTAGAGATTTACTATTCACTATTTTCATTCACTTCTGCCTGGAAATCCCTCCCCTCATTTAATCTGAATAGTTTGTTCTTCTCCTATCTTCAAATTTCATTACATCAGAGAGGCCTTTCTTGATGTCCCTCTACAAAGTAGTGGTAGCACACTCCCCCATTACTCTCATTTTTTATCATGGCACTTATCACTATTGATAATTTTTTCCTTGCTTATTTGTTTGGTATCTCTCTGCTAGGATGACCAATGGCTGATGGGTTTTCTGGGATGTAGTACCTTCAGTGCTGAAATTGGATAGTCCCAGGTAAATTGGGATGGAGGGTTACTCTTGTTTCTTTACTGGAATGGAAACCTCATGAGAGAATGAATTTGTTTTCTTCACTGCTATGTCCTAATAACTAGAAGAGTGCCAGGTGTGTAGAAGTGTGCAGTACATGTCTGTTAGATTTCCTTTAATGTTGTGTATTTCTTAGGGGACTTGCTGGTTTCCAAGATTAGAAATATGTTTTAGATGGAAATTTCAAAATAGAAGAAGAGATTCAGTTTTAGAGAAACTGGGAGATAAAAATCAGCAGAATCTCTGAAGCAGTGATTTTCATCCTTGGTTTTGCAATGCCCTGTGGTATGTTTGGCTACCTCAAACGGCATTGTGAAATTCTTTCCCCCAAAAGTAATAATGATAATTCACTTTAATTTAAAATAAAATTGCATAAAGGAGGAAGGGTGGTTCATAGATTTAAATGAGAAGGACATGTTGCAATTATAGCAGAACTGGAAACCACTGATATCTGAACTCCTAGTTTGGAGAAGGTGAGGGTGATTTGGGGTTTGGGACAAACATCTTCAGGCTAGGAATCTAATGCTACTAGTTCCTTCACTGATTCTGTTCTGCTCATATGGAATGTATGTGTAGGAAGAATGCCAACACCTTGTCACTTCTGCCCTACTGTTCACTGTGCTACCTCCAGAAGGACATATTTAGAATGTCTCCTTGCAAAACAGTGCCTATCCCCTCTGTACATGAAATATGTGTGAAGAATACACTTTGCTGAGGTGGACTGCATGGCCTGCTACTGAAAAATACTGCCAGATGTGTGGTTGCTGTTCCTAGACACTTCCCTGTGTGGTAGCCTATAGCCTATTTAAAAGCAGAATTCTGTCATTTTTCAAATATTTATTTAATGCCTCATTTGAGATCTTTAAAAGACGCAACTGTAGCCCTAAAGCTGAACATAATGCTCGAGACAGAGAAGCAAACTGAATTGCAGCCTGAGGTGATATGTGCAGGGGTGGAGGTAGATTCATGTCGTGCTGTAGGGACATATGGGAGGAGAACTTTACCAGCTCCCTGTAGAGTGTCAGAGACTTAGAAACATTTTTTTTTTAATTTTTATTTTTTAATTTTTATTTTTTTAATTTTTTTTTTTATTTTTTTTAATTTTTTTTTAGAAACATTTTTTGATTGTTTATAAATCATCTGTGTTTTTATGTAACTTATAGTCCAATGACGTACCTACAGAAAAGTGTACAAATCACAAGTGTGTTACATAGAGAATTTCCAAAAAAGTAAACATAGCATGTAACCAGCACTTAGTTCGGGAACAGAGTATTTCTGGTTCCAGAAGCCCCACTCACTCCCCCTTCCTTCACTGTGATCACTTTGTGCAAGAGTAAACACTCTGCTGACTTATATCGCCATTGTTAATTTGCCGCTTTTTGATCTTTCTACAAATGGAATCAAACAGCATGTACTTGTGTGTCTGACTTCTTCCGCACACCATTTATTTGTGAACTTCATCCCTGTGGTTTATTGTTGTTGTTTGCTCATTCCATTGTGTGAGCATAGCATGGTTTATTTGTCCGTTCTAGTAGTGATCAACATTTGGATTCTTTTCTGGTCTTTGCTGTTGTGAATAGTGCTACCATGAATATTCTTATGCATGTTTCAGCAAATATGTGTGCATTTCTGAGAGGCATACACTGGAGGGTGGACTTGCAGGTCATGTGGTGTAGAGCGCTAAGGAGAGGATTGATATATACACCTGTGCATACACACATATAATTTTGAAGGTATGTGGTATAAACTAGGCTTTAAAAGCAGTTATACAAAACCAGAACATCTTGAAAGTACGAACAAGGTATACTTAAAAGGAGTAGAAGAGAACTCTAAAGAATGCAAACATAGCAGTTGTAGAGAGCAGCTACTCTGTGGCTGAGAGAGAATACCCAAGAGGTAATGAACTTGGAAGGCCCCAGGTTGAGGTGCCATCCTCCTTGTTGGAGCTTGGGTGTGGCTGCAGCCCACTGGATGTTAGACCTACCTGTGCTTGGGGGTACTGTAGGCCAGAACTGGTGTGGCCTGCTGGGTTCTGGTGGGCCAGTAAGCAGGCTGGAGGGTCTCCTGCATACTGCTGGCAGTTGCACCATAGGAACAGCTATGAAAAGTACATCAGAACCAGGATAAGGAGCTCCTTCCTCTGTTATGCTTTGCCCTGTTCTTCATCACTTTCTCTGGACAAGCTAAACATTGCACCAGCTGGCAAAGGAGAAGTGTTTGCAGGTTCCAGTCCCGGTTTCACAAACAGGACAAAGAAGAGTAGATTTGGAAGATGAGTGGCAGTACATGAATAACTAGCACAACTAGATAATGCCAAACTTCTCTTCCAGTTTATTGTTTTCTGTTGTGTCTAATCTGCTGTTAAATCTGTCTAATGAGTTGTTAATTTTAGGTCATATGTTTTTCAATTCATAATTCTTTGGGGTAATTTATTCTTTTCATCTCTAGTTTTCTTCATTTTATTGCACATGGTAATCATATTTATTTGCAAAACCTTATGAGCCAGTTCTGCTATCTGGAATATCCTAGGGTCTATTTATTTTGGGTGCTTTTTTCTTTAGTTTTCAATCATGTGGTTCTGTATTTGGCATTTCTTCAGTTTTGAGTGAATGTCAGACATTCCTGTTAAAAAAAAACAAACTATAGAGGCTTCAGATGATGTGGTTGTCTTATAGAGAGAGGGTTCATTGTCCATTCTCATAGGCAGAGAGTGTTGATTGCTCGATAACATTAATGCAGATGAGGACTTTGCTGGGTTGAGGCTGATGTATCTTTGGCAAGGGTCATCTGTCTGTGGTTCGTTGCAATTTCTGAAGCAGAGTTCTTCAGAGTTTTTTCTGAAGGTCCAATGGAGTGGCCAGTGTTCCTAGCACATTTAAGTGCCTTGGCCTATAAAATATTTTAAAGTAGAATTCCACATCATTTATCAAATATTTAGACACACAAACAGTGTGGATCATTGCCCCAATAGATTTGAAATCCTAAGGTTTATATTTTAAGACTGCTGATAGCTCTGCTCTGTTTTTCAGAGGTACTTGCTTAATTTTAGCTTTTTGCCCACAGGCTGCCCCAGAATTCATCAGATGTCTTTAGGGTAACTAGCTACATGTTTGAAGTCTCTCGAAACTCTTGCCAAAAATTGTGATGACTTTTCTGAGTCCAGCAGCAGCTTTGTTAGTGTGCAAAGCCTGGATTCTCAGCCTCTCTCCTTTGCCTGGAATTTGCAAATGTCCCCAGGGTAAAAGCAGAAGTAAGTTGTCTTACATTTTTTAGAACATACAATTTTACCCTTTACTTTCATAGCAAAAACAAAAAACTTTAGTGAACCATAAAATACTATTCTCTTTGTTGGCAAGAAAACAGAATTACTAAAAATTATCAATTTATAAAAATGTTTGACGTTCATAAAAATATTCAATAGCATTAATTAATAAAGTGTTAACAGTCTACTTCCTTTTTAATGAAAACCTACATTTTAAGTTCTGGTAGATTTTTCTAAGATAGAAGTAAGGGTAAACATTATTTAGAGGTGGCATATCTAGTTCTATTGAATTGAATGCAGCTTGGATTAAAAGGATGCATCAATGTATTACCCAAGTGAACATGGGAAAGTTACTAGAAATTTTGATGCAAAATTGGTTTATGTGCTGATGAATTATCTATTTGTACTTCTACCATTATCTGTTTTTACTTATCAGCCATGGAAGCATTTTATGAAGTAGGAAGAATGTTGATGTTATTCTTTGTAAGATGTACTTCCTAAGAGGAGATAGTGGAAGGCCCTGGTTTAAAGATGATGATTTATGATTTCATCTATTTTTCCAAAGGTATTGCTATTATAACCAGTTGTAGATTAAGGAGTATTAATATATACACATGTGTATATACACATATAATTTTGAAGGCATGTGTTATAAACAAGGCTTTAAAAGCACAGTTGTAGAAAAACAGAACATCTTGAAAGTACAAACAAGGGACATTTAAAATGTTCACTCTCATAAGACAAATGGAAAAAAAAGGCAAACTAAGTTATTTTTTGAAATCCAATGGCAAATATAACATTTAGCAGATGTTACCAGTTTTGATTTACTCGATTGAATTTGTAAAAATGCTTTTGGGAAAATGAGGTACAGAGTTGCATGTGAAGCATTTCAGCTCAAGAATTTGCTTATCCGGTGGAGTTATTTAATAATCGGCTTTTGGATTGTTCGTTGTCTTTGGTTGGTTGTCTTTGTCATCCTCTCTTTATCACCCCCTGTCCTCTCCTGCATTTTTCTCAGAGTTGGGTTTTAAAATTATGATAATGTATTCTTATTATTAGTAACACACACACACACACACACACACACACACACACACACAGGCGAGTGCCAAGAAAACAAACCTATAATCGTGCACAATTTAGAGATGAGTATAGTTACTGTGTTAATGTATTTACTCCCAGTGTGCTGGGTCTGTGTCACATGCACATGTGTCCTCTGCAGTTGTATTTTTTTTTACTTTATATATTATCATAAGCATGCCTTTGATGACATTACAGATTTAAGATTGGCTTCTATACTATTGACCTGTCTCTGATGGTTACTAGTTCCCCAGGCAAATAAAGATGTATCTCAAACCAGTCCCCTCCCTCCCTCCCTCCTTTCCTTCCTTCCTTCCTTCGTTCCTTTTTTTTTTTTTTTTTTTAAAGATTTTATTTATTCATGAGAGAGAGAGAGAGGCAGAGACATAGGCAGAGGGAGAAGTAGGCTCCATGCAGGGAGCCCGATGCAGTCCCAGGACTCCAGGATCACGTTCTGGGGTGAAGGCAGGTGCTCAACTGCTGAGCCACCCAGGCGTCCCCCCCCCCTTCTCTTTTTAAGATTTTATTTATTCATTTGAGATAGATATGGAGAGAGATAGCATGAGTAGTGGGGAGAGGCACAAAGAGAGGGAGAAGCAGACTTCCAGCTGAGCCAGGAGCCAGATGTGAGGCTTCATCCCAGGACTCTGGGATCATGACCTGAGCCAAAGCAGATGTTTAACTGACTGTGCCCCAATTTGTGAATTCTTAATAACTAATAATTGGTTATGGTTAATTACTTACTAAAAACAATTCATCATTGTAAGTCTGATGTCTGTGATCAGATTCTACTCATGTTTCTCTTAATAAGGGTGGAACGAAATTTTAGTAAAACAACATAGACTTGTTTTTGGCCAGCATCTGTATGGCATCAAGAGGACCTTGGTTTATCTGGAGAAACAGGACTTAATTGTAAAAAAAAAGGCAGGGGGGGGGAATATTGTAGCAAATGGCAGTATGTTGTCATGGCACCTTATACTACATCTGGAGCCACTACTATTTTGTGTAGTAATAGTTTGTTTCTGTTTTTGCCTTTTCTCAGAGCAGAGACTATATCCTACTCATCTTTAATTTCCCCAGCACTTATTTGTGGTGTAGGTACTTAGTAAGCACACACTAACATTTGTTTTTTTTAATGAATGAGTTTGCTAAGTACCACAATAAAGGCACAGGAGTTCTGATGAAGTAGTGATTATTGAGACTGTGGTGATCTGAGGCTTCATGGAAGAGGGAGGGTTTTAGCTGGATCTTTAAGCAGGGGGTGGAATTTAGAGGAGCGGAGGTAGGGGGACAGAGCTTACAGAGAAGCATCACAAACTGAGGAGAGCATATTGGAAGCACTGGGCAAACCAGTTTTGTTAGAGGAGAGTTTGCATAAACATACTAGAAAATAGAGTTGCAGAAGTAGATTGAGGTGAAATCATAAGGGGTCTGGATTACAAAGCTAAAGATTATTCATTACTAGTTTAGGCTCTGATTTTAAGAAACTATTGAAGCCATAGGTTTTGTTTACCTTTTAAAAAAAGTATGGTTTACTAAGATATTGAAGCCTTTGTGAGGTGTTCATGATCTAAAGATAACATTTTTTTCCCTGTAGTATTGAGGATTACAGAGATTTTGATACCTTTACTTTTTAGCCACCTGCTGCTAAGTACACTTCTGGAAATAGTTAACTTCATGTGTAAACGTTAGTTTTTCAGAGAAGTCAAATTTTTATTATATATTTTTAAAGAAAAATGTACATTTAATTGTTGATTATATTCCTTCAGAATCTCAAATTGATAATTTTATATTCTCTACTTGTTTCAGAGGCTGGTTTTACAACTCGTTTGCTGTGCGTGCTTTGGTATACAGAGCCTGATGAGTGAATAAACGTTAATAAACTTTTAATTTTAGAACTTTTCATTTTAGAATTTTGAGATTTAGAGTTACAAAAGTATTGCAAAAATAGTACAATGTTCCTGTATACCCCAAGTTCGCCTGTTGTTAACACCTTACTGTGATTCATATGTGAACATTAATGAACTAATATTTGATACATTATTATTAACTGAAGCCCATACTTATTCAGATTCCCTTAGTTTTTTTTCTAATGTTCTTTTTTCTGTCTAAGATCCCATCCAAGGTACCATGTTACATTTAATCTTTATGTCTGCTTAGGCTCCTTGTAGCTTATGGCAATTTCTCAGACTTTCCTAGATTTTGATGACCTTGACAGTTTAGAGGAGTACTGGTCAGCTCTGTTGATTACTGGGGTTGATTATGCTGACCAAGGTATTTAGTATTTATGTGTGTATTTATTTAAAACTTAATATTAGTACCAGTCTCACTGGTGGCTGTTGTGGGAATAAAGAAAGTAACATTTGAATGGAAAAATGGAAATAAAACTGGAGGTATGGAAACCAAAATGACCAAGGTCAACATATAATCATAACTCCAGAGGGCTTAGCAAATATTTGTATTTTTCAAAGAAGTCCTCTAGTTTCCCTATACAATTTGAAGCAGCTTATTCTGATTTTTGAGGTTACATTTAAACTCATATAAATGTAAAGTTTTGTACTTATAGAAAGTCTTTAGGCTTGGGATTATTTTGCTGTACTTGGGTTATCTATGGTGTTGGGAACATTAAAAATGAAAAGAGCCTTATAAATTTGAGCCTGGTTCTAATGTATGCTTTCTCCAACATTTTCAAAAAGCTAAAAAAAAAAAAAAAAAAAAAAAAAAAAACCTCGTAGCCATTTAAAAACATTTTTCAGAGAAATTATCTGCATCCGGCTGAGAATTTTATGCCAAACTGCAGCCCCCACACAAGCTTTGAAGAGCCAAGATATTTAAACCTGCAAAGTGCCAGCTCAACCCTTACGCTGGTCTGATGTAATCATTTAACCACAGAATGATTTGTAGCCTTGAACTGACAATGACTCAGTAGACCTTGTATACATTAAAAAAATGTTTTTAATCATTGGGATTATGAAATACCATAGAAGCACAGTGTTATTATAAGCAAAACATTAAACACATTTAATGCAGTTTCTTAACTGTATTTCAGGAACATTTATGAAGAAGACATATTGAAAAGTAAAAAATATGGATTATTATAGATTTTTAAAAAAAGAAAGGCAATAATTACTTATAGTATCTAAATAGGCTACCAGAGATCATCACTAATTTTAAATCAAAGGGGTCCTTTAGGAGATTTGAAAAAATTAATTGGTAAGAATAATGATTAATATAGCAGTTGTCTATAGTTTGTGTGTTTAAGGATACATTTAATTAATTAATTAATCAATTACTTTTTAAAGATTTTATTTATTTATTCATGAGAGACACACATACACACACACACAGAGAGAGAGAGAGAGAGAGGCAGGGACACAGGCAGAGGGAGAAGCAGGCTCCACTCAGGGAGCCTGATGTGGGACTCGATCACGGGTCTCCAGGATCAGGCCCTGGGCTGAAGGCGGCACTAAACTGCTGAGCCACCCAGGCTGCCCTAAAGGTACATTTTAAAAGGGTTTATTTATTTTCTTGATTTGGAGTTGTTTGCAAGGTTAGCATGAACATGAGCTCAGTCAGCCACTGTAGGAATTACTTTGAAAATGCAAAATTTGTTCCAAGGAAGTTTGAGTTTAATTTAAAAACTAATTTATTATATTAAAAGTATAAGTTAATTATTTGTTTTACTTTCCACTCCTACTGAGGTTCTACTCCTGAGCCCCAAATTCATTAAATCCACTCACTTTAAATTAAAAGCATTTCAGGGTAAGGAAAAGATGAAATAACTATTTCAAACATTTGAGCTTATATGTTTATATTGATACATGAATAGAACTGAATAGAAATAATGCTGAGACATTAGCTATAGATTTATGTTGTAAATGTATCTTTTCTAACTCACAGTTAATAAACCATGGCACTTTAATATTTTTTGAATGAGAAAATCCATAATGGTAATTTTCAAACTTTTAATACTAAAAATAAACAGTTGAAATACTATTCATTAATCTAATGACTTTAGCTTCTTGAAGAGAGCCTAGGAACCATTTCTTTATTTTTTGTTAATACTTTTTTTAGACCTTTTTTATTTATAACCATTAAAATTGTAATCTAAACTTTTATACTGTTTTACAACATGTTCTGTGAGAATTTTTGTTTTCTAAGAAAATAATGTAGTAGAAGATGTTTATAAAATTTAAGGTAAAGGGTTAATGAAAATTTTGAAAGTTGAGAAACTCCTTTAGTCAGATTAAAAAGTTAAGATTAGTTTAATAATACAGCTCCTTTTTTTTTTTTTTTTTTTTTTTTTTTTTTTTTTTTTTTTTTTTTTTTTTTTTTTTTTTTTTACTTTTAGCATCATTTTAAGACTGTAAATTTGTAACTAGCCATTTTTGGAAATCAAGGCATAATTCTTAGGTACAATTCTTAGAAATCAGAACAAAACAATATTCTTTATAACTATAGAATTGCCTCATTTAAAAATACTTCGCATTATGGAGAATTTCAAAGGAATACAAAAGCAGACAGTATTGTATAATGAGTCCATACAAAAGCGGACAGTATTATATATATAATGAGTCCTTATAGGTCTATCACCTAGCTTCAAGAATTATCAACTCGCAGGGAGGGTTTTTTTTTTTTTTTAAGGATTTTATTTACTTGAGAGAGAGAGAGAGTGTGTGAGCACAAGCAGGGACAGAGGGAGGGAGAAAAGCAGACTCTTTGGCTGAGCAGGGAGCGTGAGGGACTGGGGGCTCAAGACGGGGCTTGATCCCAGGACCCTGAGATCATGACCTCAGTCAAAGTCAGGCACTTAACCCACTGAGCCACCCCAGGCATCCCTACCATATTATTTTGAAGTAAATCTCGTATATTATGTCATTTCATCTGTAAGTACTTTGGTATTTGCTCAAAAATATAAGGGGTCTTTTATTTATTATTATTTTAGCATACAGCATTTTATTAATTTCAAGTGTACAATGTCAGGATTCAACAGTTCCATATGTCACCTGGTGCTTGTCACAAGTGTATTTCTTAATCCCCATCATCTATTTAACCAACCCCTCAACCTCTCCCCTCTGGTAACCATCAGTTTGTGGTTAGATTTTATAATTAAGAGTTTGTTTCTTGATTTGTCTCTTTTTCTACTTTGCTTGTTTGTTGTTTCTTAAATTTCACATATGAATGAGATCATACAGTATCTGTCTTTCTCTGACTTACTTTGCTTAGTGTAATAATATACTCTAGTGCCATCCATGTCATTGCACATGGCAAGATTTCATTCTTTTTTATGGCTGAATAATATTCCAATATATCTATATCTATATCTGTATCTAAATCTATCTCACATCTTCTTTATCCATTCATCAATTGGTGGATACTTGGGCTGCTTCCATAATTTGGCTATTGTAAATATGCTGCTATAAACAGAGGGGTGCAGCTGTCCCTTTAAATTAAGCTGTCCTGCCCCCGTGGCTCAGTGGTTTAGTGCCGTCTTCGGCCCAGGGCATGATCCTGGAGACCTGGGATTGAGTCTCGCATCGGGCTCCCTGCATGGAGTCTCTTTCTTTCTCTGTGTCTCTAATAAGTAAATAAAATAAAAAAAATAAATTAAGCTGTCCGTTTATTACCTTTTGGGTAAATATTCAGTAGTATGATTGCTGAATTATAGGGTAGTTCTATTTTTAATTTTTTGAGGAAACTCCATACTGTTTTCCAGAGTAGCCGCGCCAGTCTGCATTCCTACCAACAGTGCATGAGTGTTCCTTTTTCTTCATATCCTTGCCAACACCTATTGTTGCTTGTGTTGTTGATTTTAGTCATTCTGACAGGTGTGAGGTTATAAGGAATCTTTTAAATCTTTTATTTTATTTTATTTATTTATTCATGATAGACACAGAGAGAGAGAGAGAGAGAGAGAGAGAGAGGGGCAGAGGCAGAGACACAGGCAGAGGGAGAAGCAGGCTCCTCGCAGGGAGCCCGACGTGGGACTCAGTCCTGGGTCTCCAGGATCATGCCCTGGGCTGAAGGCGGCGTTAAACCGCTGAGCCACCTGGGCTGCCCCTATAAGGAATCTTTTAAAAGACGTAGCCAAAATACTATTACCTTGCCTAAAAAATTACCAGTAATTCCCTAGTATCATCCAGTAACTAGTTAGTGTTCAAATTTCAAATTGTCTGAACCAAAATCTGTACATTGTGATTGTTAAAGTCTTTTAAGTTTCTTTTAGTTGATAAATTTTCTCCATCTTTCTTTTTTCTCCATCTGCAGTTTATGGTTGAAGAAGCAGGGCATTTTTTGTGTGCAATTACCACAGACTGAATTTTCTTGATTGTATCAGGCCCTGGCATAGTTTAACATGTTCATTTGTTCCTCTGCCTTTCTTATAAATTGGTAGGTAGATACATGCCTCCTATTTCATGTACCTTTAACCACCTGGTCATAATCACAAACCAAAAATAACACCTACCCCTAAAAAAAGAGAGGTTCTTAATTTTGTAACACCCATCATAGGGACTATGTGCTGTATTTTATACATGAGATACAGAGGCATCTTTAGTTTTTATTTAGATAATTGTGTATAACATATGACTAAAGATTAAGATCTACAATGACACAGGCTATGTAGCAAAATGAGACAAATGTGTGTATAGTAATTTGAAAAGAACTGTAAAAAACAACAAAGATTCTAAAGGTGCATTATCTTAGAGTTATTTAAGGACAAATAGCCCTATCCACTTAAAAAACTCCTTATGATACCACTCTTAAAAAAGGCAGCAGTATAATACATTCTCATAATAATGAGCTTGATTCATCAAGAAAGGCGAATTATATGTAATGTGGCTTAATTTTAAAGAGTAACAACCACAACTAGAGAGTCAACAGTTTGGCATCTCAATGATTGAAGAATTATATATTATAGTTGTGAAATGTGCTGTTGTGGTTAATCTGCAATCCTCGTTAATAATGCATGTAATATGTACACAATAAATATAGGAACCGTATGTTAAAAATCATAGAAATTCTGTTTATCAAGAATAACTGGGAAATATGGTATACTGATTAATCAAATATTAATACTCTAAAAGTTTACTGGATAAGTCATATATGGATCACCAATTCTTTTCAAATAATTGAATTTTTATAAAATACCCTTTCCACTAAAAGTAGAACATGATATGATCTTTCTTTGATGACTCAGAGGATTTTAAGGGTTTATCACATCAGAATTATTATTAACCTTGATTATCCCTACATTGTAGCTGCATAGTTAAGTTGATTAATGTAGATTTCCAAAGTCATGTTAATTATCAGAGAATTATTACTGGATTAAGGAAGTCTGAATGGGCTTTGTGACTGGGGTATTCACAGAGAGTCAAATGAAGAGACGTATAGGAACCAATATTCATGGGTATATATGTGTGGGTGCATACACGGTTATGTTCACCTGTGTGCACATGTGTACATATTATGGTTAACTTTATGATGTATATTGTTAAACACACACGTATATGCTAACTTGTGACATGTGCAGCCATTACCACTACTAAGGAAGCTGCAAATTGAAGGAATTTGATCAAAATTTACCAAGAGGAAATTGGCTCCAAGGCATTATGATTTTGGCTAGAGAAGATAGTATCCTGGCACTGTATACTCTCTATTTCCTTGTGAGAGCTCCAAGATTAAATGAATTAGCTACATAGAGGCAGATGCTTGGTAGTTTTCTGGAAGCACAATTATAAGGTTTATGAAAAACAGGAAGATCAACATCTCATGCAGGTTTTTTTGAATTGGGAACTGATTTAATGTGTTATTTTGTATCCATTAGACCTTGTCTATTGAGCCATGATAATTTGTTTTTACAACTTTTTTTTTTTTATTTTTTTTTTTACATCCTTATTTTAAGTGTGCTAACCTTTGGAAAGAAATGATATCCTGAAATGCTTTTAAGATAATATTTTTCATACTGTTCAAACTTTTCATGATTGCTGACTATAATTAGTCATGTTGCAATATTGTATTTTCAGAGTTGCTCTTCAGTCTTTCTTGCCTGCTTCTGCTCAAAATGCAGATCAACTTAACTTCCACTAGCCAGTATCTTTCTTGACCCTGGAAAAATTTTGAATCCTTTAATACATTTAACTTAGTTTATAATGAATTGAATAGTAGTGATCATTCACTTGACAAGTAATTTGAGTGTCCATGTTCAAGAGCCCGTGTCTAGCCTAGACCTTGCACAAAGATGAATGGTGCTGTCCCTGTTCTCAGACCACTGACCACTTATGGTCTAATAGAAGGTAAAATGAAATAACTGTATAACCCAGACATCATTTATTTTACAAACATTAATGAGCACACTGAGTAGGCGAACTTTCTTTTTATCTTTCAGTTTCAGTGCCTGAGAAACTTTAGCCATTTATTCTCTTGCATTTTGCTTATACTAATAAACACCTTACGTATTTACTGGTAACAAATGAGGGAGCCATGGGAAGAACTAAAAATATCTTTAGGAAATGCCCTAAAATCTTAATTAAGGTGTTGCAAACTCAGATGCCTAAAGGAGCCAGCCAAGTAATAAAAATGAGTGAAAAACAGAGGTATAAAGATAGTTTTAATTGGTGGAGATTGTGACCTACTGAAGCATGTACACTTTGTCTAAAGATATTAAAATAAAAAATTCATGTGGTTCAAATAAAGCATGTCTGCAATCTGAGGCTGCCAGTTTGCAACCCCATTATAATTCCTTAATATTAATGGAAACATTACAAAAATATTTGAGGGAAAAGATGGTGATTTAAAATTAAATACATCCAGTTTAAGAATGATCACACCATTTAGAAATCTATTTGGTGCCGGCCCCCCCCCCCCCCATCTTCGGTGACATTAAATTAGGGATAATGGGATTTTAGGAGGAGCCTGGAAGATATTGATATAGGCAGGTGAGGGGATCAAGTTTAGGAGGATCATTAGTGTAGGAGAAACAGAAATGAATAAGAATGGTGTTGACTTCCCACTGCTGAAGACTCTTTTCTTCCTGGATATGGAAAGCCCTGAATTCCAGGTGTTAATCATTAGAGGTAGGTCAGAGGTCTGGAGACATTCTGCTAATACCTGGGAAATGTGTGAGGCAACTTTAATGGAAAGTGTTAGTGGATGGAGCCTTTTGCCATCATTTAGACAGTGGATCTTACATGAAGGCTTAATGAATTTATGTGAAATTTGAGTCTTTGATCTCTGTGAGAAAAGTCATCAGAAAGATGATCAGATTTTCTGGGTTTCTGCCTTGCATCAGAATGCCTGAATGCAATTCCAAATCAGGAAGCAGATTATCTAGGGCCAGGGAATATGTATTACTCAGGTCCACCAAATCAGTGTCTCAACGGGTAGGACTCGAGAATCTGCCTTTTTAAGATGCTTCCACGGTTATTCTGATGATAGCCAGGATGGGAACTGAAGCTGTAGATAGAAAATTTTTCATTTACTTGCTGGAAGATACCAGGTTTTCTTGGTCAATGAAGATTGCATATTTACAGCCCTCTAATAAGGGAATTATTTTAATTGGTGGTTAGTGATAAAAAGAACTCCAATCTGTTGGATGATAGTGAGTTGTCAGCAATAGAAATTGGTAGCTTGATATATTGGAGCTTTGTTCTTGAGGCATTTCTTTGGAGGGGTACACATGATTATTTACCTGAGATCCAGGGATGGCTTGCCTGGATGGTCCATTTGAGATAGATGCTTTTCTTTAGTTGGCTGTGAGGGGCCCCACAGCTTTGAAAGAACTGATAAGAAATGGCTTTGGGGGCTAGAGAGGGATGGTGAGTTTAAGGAAATGAAAATTGATAAAACTGAGTAATCGTTGTATATTGCTAAGTTTACAAATGCTTCAAAGGCAGTCACTATGACGGCTTTGTGGGGAGCCCTGTTTTAGTCTCTCTGGAGAGGGAACATGTGCAAAAGACACAAAGGCTAAACTAGTCAAAGGTACACATTTCAAGCTTGGCATGGAGCCAGCATTCGTGAGACACCACAGAATAGTTTATATGTTCTGGTATGTTTCAGTCAACCAGAGGAAAGGTAAAAATAACTCCTACTTACATGACCATAAACCCAGGGAAGACCTCCTCTCTAAGCTCAGTGCTGATAAAGTACTGTGCCGCTGCTTATTGTGTACAGCCCCCAAACACATGTCAGTAACCAGAATGTCTTTATCTGGTCTTGAATGGTTGCTCATTTTTCTCCTCTACACCCTTCAACAGGAATATTGGCTTTTACAGAAGTCTTACTTTATTACCCACCCCTCTCCCCCATCTAAAACCTTACTGGTGTTTGAAGAGCCCTATTTTAAGATTCATTTTATCTTAAGTTCATTGACTGAATTGTAATATACACGGGTAGAGTCTTCCATCTTTCCCTTATTCTTTCCTTTTATTTATTTTTCTCTTAAGAGAAAAGATTGTAATCATTATTGGGTAGTGAAAATTGGTTGTTCTTCTGTGTAGATTTTTCTGCAGATAATGTAAGGAACAACTTAACTTTTCTCTCTCGCAGAAGGTATCAGGACCCAAACTGAATCTATACTTTGGATTATAGTTTTCTTGAATTGTTATATGGCCCAGTAAGAGTTCATGTCCCTCTCCCTCTGTTTTCTCTCTTGGAGGAGGTAAAATATAGATATGGTGTTATGGTATATCAGCACTCTTTTATTCCTCCTCCTCCTTCCTTATCTCCCTCCCCCTCTTCCTCTTTCAAGAAAATCTAACTGTGAAATCTAATTGAATTGATTGAATTCAGTCTTCGTGAAACCGGCTTAAACAATAAAGGAAATTCATCAGCTTACAGATCTTAAAAGACCAGGGGTGGGTTTCAGATAAGGCTTGGTTCAGTGGCAGAAATAATGTAATTAAGGGACCTAGTATCTTTCCGTTTCTTTTCTTTTCTGTTCTGCCTTTTCTGTGTTTTTATTCTTAGCCTCCATATCCACCCAGCAGCTCAGTCCCTTCTCTTGTGAATACAGAGTTGTTACTCCAGTTCAGACTTTATATTATCCTACTGTGGAAAGAAAGAATGCTTTTATTTCTCAGAAATCTCAACCAATGTCTTCATTTTTCTCACTGGGTTTGATTTGGTATGTGCCCATAGTTGAATCAATTATAGATGCTAGGTGCACAGGAAATGCTGATAGGGTTAGTCAGTCAGGGCCCATGAAGCTTAGAGTGGAAGGTCTCACTCAAAACCCCCACTTGAGAATGGGGAGGAGTGGTTTTCCAAAGGAAATCTGTGTTACCAGAAGGAGGGAAATGGATGTTGAACATCAAACCATAGGTGTCTACTAAATGTAGATTTTGAATAAGGACATTATATGGACAAGCCCCTCCTGGGGCTAGGAGGTAGAGTTTTTAGGGGCAAGGGTAAAGACACTGAAAGCTTCTATCACCCCATACATTGTATTTTTGTGGATATCTTTTCATTTAGTTAGTGTTACTTTGCATTGCTTTTTTCTTTCTTATAGCTGCTTGTGGCTGGGATAACAGAAACAGCCTGGGGTAGCCTCCTTTTTAGCTGACATTTTTCTCATTTCTACACAAATTGTGTTACCAGGACACTGGTGACTTTAAGACCACTGGCCAGGAATGCCCAAGACCGGGGTTTTGACTAAGAGGAGAGGCATCTGGCAAGTCCACAAGTCTGGAATTCAGTCCAAGGAGCTCAGCTCAGGTCAGGAGAAGCAGTGGTATAATATAAATCATTGTAGCCCAGAGGCCAAGTCTAGCTAGGGAAATCCTCTAGGGCAGGGGTCAGAAACCAGGTGCCAGAGCCTGCAGGTGTTTCTCTAGTTAAAAATAACTTGGTTGAAGCTCTTTGTTCTGTCTTGTTCCATATCGCCCAGTCCTATGGGTCTTCTTGTGATTATAGAGTTGGAAAGAAATGAGAATTTGCCCTGAGGTCTGGTTCTGACTGAGGCAGGCAAAGAATTACTGTTTTGATTCAAGTGAATGGATAGGACTCCTAAGATGTTGTGACTCACCTATGGCTAAAAAATAGTGCCACAAAGGGTCACTAAGCTTGAATGATCTTTCACTGTGATATAAATAATTTGCTCCAAGCTCAAAATCTATGGGCAGAAGTTGGGATTCGTAACCCTCTAAGTTTAAAAGGCTCCTGAAGACATTTTCTAATGAAAAACGAAACCCTAACAAAGTGTTTGCTTTAACTAAATGATTGCAGTTAATTTCTTGTAAAGAAACACAGAAGCACACATTAACTTAAAATAAGCTCACACTGTTGTTTCTTGTAGTACAGCCAGGAAAACCAGTAGCAAGCTGTCTCCTTCAAAATCACATCCCTGGATGATATTCGAGCAACCTGGACAATTTAAATACATCCCTAGGAAAAACAATTTGAATTAAGTTAGAAATCATATGTGCCAATTTTCTTTCTGCTATTGCAGTGTTGCCTTTTATTCTTGGAATCTGAGTAGCATTGATTGAGAAGGTATGAGGCATTAGTGACTCAGGTAGATATCAACATTCATTTCAGAGGCTAATTCAAAACTAATTTGGGTTTCAAAGGGTTTTTTTTGTTTGCAATTGATGGGATTTTGGTGAGCTGGATGTGTGCTCAGCTTAAAGGGATTTAAATTTATGCTCTTTAAAATACTTTGTTGGCCACACAAAAGGATTTTTGATAATTAGGGCTTATTAATCAAATTTTAGTCTACACTGATGTTTTATGCAAAATTGAATTTATTACTTACTCATACTTTAAAAATACTTTAAAAATGTTTTTAAAATCAAAATTAAAAACATTTTTAAAAGATTATATTATTTATTTGAGAGAGAGAGATAGTGACAGAGGGGCATAAGCAGGGAGGAGAGGGAGAAGTAGGCTCACTTCCCACTGAGCAGGAAGCCTGATTCAGGGCTCAATCCCAGGACCCTGGGATTATGACCTGAGCCAAAGGCAGACGCTTAACCAACTGAGCTATCCAGGTGCCCCTTATTCATACTTTTTTGATCAAAAAGAGGTATAAAACTTGAGCATTTTGGCCCCAAATATATTTGATTTTATATTCAGAAGACAGCAGCTTAAAGTTGTGTGGATATAGACAACATCTTATGGAGGAACTAGAATGGATTTAGTTATTATTCAAGTCCTCATTCTCCAAAGTGCTTCTATTCAGTGATGTTGATGTTCCTAGTCTTAGGTCTTTTATCCATGTCATAGAAAAGCTACCATTTCTGTTCTCTAAGTGGTTATACCATTGAGAGAAGAAAGGCTAATAAAGGTTTTGTAGAGGGTACTTTTTCCCTTCTTTTCAACCCTATTGTGCCTGGGTTTCCAAGCTAGAAAAGAATCTGCTCTCTGCTTTCTTCCTCTTAATAAACAAGAAAGGCTGGACAAAAGGATATGGCTTGAGATTCCTTCCCTCCCTGCTCCCTTCAACCCTTGTTTCCTGTCATCTATCTACCTCCAATTCCAAAGAAAGAAACAGAATTAGAGGCCTATTTCAAGTGGCAGTTCAACATGACATTGGGCTGCATGCTGGTCACCTTTTAAGAAGAATTGAAAGGTAATGTTACAGTAACTTCTGATGGGCAAGAAGGGATATTGCAATTCTTTGAATTTTCTAAATGGAACCAAAGGTATAATTTTATATATAATATTTAGATATTAAAAGTATGCTTACCTGTGAAAGAGACTGACTAAGCAAAGTATACCAGTTCCAACGATTCTGACACCCTAGCACAAAATTGGGATGATAGAAAAATTCTGATGTGATATGCCAGTGGGTCATCTGTCTGTAGATATTTGAAAATTCTCCAGAACTCTTCTGTTAATTTAAAGTTTTGCTTATCTATCAACTGTGGGTGAGGCTGTCTATTGAACAGCATTTCTAAAGTTCAGATTTAAGATCCCATATTTTGCTTTCTTTGTGTTACAAGTCTTTCAGTTCTATCACTGGGAAAATCATGTGGGAAAGTGATTTTTCAGCTACAAAGATTGATTGTGGATTTTGTTTGGGACATTACCTTCGTCCTTCTCAAGGATATATAAGTGTCATGTTCTGGACTGACATACAATCAGGATCACTTTACCATTACTAGCCAAGAGATTCTGTTGATTGTAAGCCATAGAATGGACTGCTGTATTTTATCTTTTAGGGCAATACAAAGCCCTTTTAGAAAGATCCTAGGTCACAAAAAGTGAACAACATAAAAAAAAAAAAAATCAGGGAAGTTGGTTTTTGGTTCTGAGGCAGAGATCAGAACCTTGGAGAGCTCTAAGAGCAAGCTAGGGAGAAATCACAGCCAGAAGCTTCCATGGCTGGCCCAGATAGACTAGATTTTTGGGGAAGATGACAATTTCATTTTGTTTATTGTCAAGATATGTATGATATAAGGTGACCGTTCCTTTTACTCTAGGCATGAGCTGTGTATTTGTAGACTAATTGGTGACTTGGGGCTAATGTCTTAAACTAGAGAAAATGCATTTCTTCAGCACATCTTGTAGGTCTTCTAGGTTATTTTGTGAGTTTGGATTCCTCTTATCAGGGCTTCTGGTACCAAGATGAAGATGGTCATAAACAGGAGGGGCAGAGAAGCATAAGATTTCACCAAAGTATTCACTATGAATTAGACAAGATCCATTTTTTCCAGGAGAATTTTTTTTTTCAGGTGATATCTTAGGTAATAAAGCCTAATTAATTAATTAATTAATGATAGTCACACACAGAGAGAGAGAGAGAGAGAGAGAGAGAGAGAGAGAGGCAGAGACACAGGCAGAGGTAGAAGCAGGCTCTATGCACCGGGAGCCCGACGTGGGATTTGATCCCAGGTCTCCAGGATCGCGTCCTGGGCCAAAGGCAGGCGCTAAACCGCTGCGTCACCCAGGGATCCCATAAAGCCAAATTTAATTAATAACAGCTTTAAACATCATGGCAACAATCTCAGATCTCCGACTCAATAGGCCCTACTTATAAGGATGAAGATATTTATTAGAGTAATTGAAAATCAACCCACAGGGGGTTGCAAAAATGACCCTATTTAATTTTTTGCTTTCCTAGTATTTATTTCTTTGAGTAGACTACAAATTTTAGTGGAACAGAATACAACTAGTGTACTCTCCCCTTCCACACACTCTGTTTTGTTTTTAACACTTGAAATTTCTTGAAAATAAAATCTCAAAAAATCAACTACCAGTTAACTATAAGGGATATGACTGGGAGTGCTGTGTTGTCTTTTTTGTTAGTGGCATGACTATAGATGTGTGGAAAGTAGTTACATGGAAGTGGGAGTAGACCTGCTCTGAGTAGTCCCAAAGTTAGCTTCTTTTAACTCGGCTTCTCTGTCACTGAACCTTAAATTTCATGTTATGTTAACTCTACTGTAATAAGTTGCTATATTTTAAGAAAGTATAAAAAAAGTTGAAAATAATTTCATTTAAATTATTTTAGGTGATGTGTTAGAGGAGTTATAATGTACAGTGTGGATATTCATTTTTAATAATACTTGGTCCTTTTACAAATAGGTCAGTTAGAAAATTTATTTTTATTTTTTGTATTCCATAGATGAAGTGACATTTAAAAAATTCATGCTGTCCAGTTACAGTTCTGTTAGAAATATAAAATGTCATCGGTCATTTCCTAAGAATTCCATTCAGAGGAGTATAACACAAAAAAGTTTTGGTTGAGAGAAGCATAATAAATTCCTACAACTGTTGCCATTACATTTTGGCATATTGCAGTAGCTTTCTGGAAATGTTCTGTGAGGTTTGGAATTTAAGAAATAGTTCAAGGTTACTTAGAGCATATTTATTTAGGGTTAAGTGATGCAAGATTTGTTCTCCAGAAGGCTATGGAATTGGGTAACTTTGAGTTGATAAAAAGAGACAATTGAAGTGTGACCTTATAAAATATGTAAATGCCAAGTGGAATTTCTTAAACTTTGAGACTGAAACACAGTTTGGAATGAAATATTTGAAGTCTGCTATTCTATATTTAAAAATTTATAGTTTTCCATTATGAAAGTATGTGCATGTGTTACATATGTGCACATATATACATACATATGTATAACAATACAATTAGAAAATTTGGAAAATACAGAACATTAGGAAGAAGGGAAAGAGAACTCTCCTAAATAGCCCCCAATTGTAGATATCAGTTGCTAACAAGGTACTAAATTCATTTCTTTGGGGAGATAAAGGAGGAAAATAAGCAAATTAGCAAATGAGCCCTGGGACCCATCACTGCCTATAATAAGGGAGAGAAAAGAAATTCTTTAACAAAAATAAATCTTATAATTTTTTTTTCATTAACAAATGGAATTATACTTCATACAAAATTTCACACTATCTGACATTCAGATAAAATAGAAATTGAAGCAGATTAACAATATGTGAAAAGTATGCAACCTTATTAATAATCAAGGAAATGTAATTTATTTGATTTTTTCTTTTTCAAAAGCCTCTTTCACTGAAGAAATAATATATACATGGTAAAAGAAACAGCATTTTTCCAATAGCATAAGAGAGCATCAAGAACAAAATAAGTCTCCCTCACAACTTATATTAGATCCCCCCCATTCCCCAAGAAGACTGCTCTTATCTCCCAGAAAGAGTAGCACTGGGACTGCGTAAGGCACCAATGTCTGACCCTTTTTGGGTATTACTAGATCACCTCTAGCTTTGCTCACTCTGAACCTTCTCCCCTATTCTTTTAAGTTACATACTCTGGCTCCCATGGTTCCACTGGCCTCTGGAATCAGGTGTTAATTTGAACTCAGTAGCCTGACTTTTACTCCAAGGTGGAGCCTTAGCCTCATAAATTGTCTCTTGCTGTCATGGGACTCATGATTTGGCCAGGTCCTCACTTTTTAAGCAAATAACTAGTGCTGGTAAGGATGTAGTTTAATGGATACTTTGACAGATGAGGGTGAAAATTGATACAAGCAGGTTATATATATATTTTTCAAGAATCACAAAAATGTTCAGTCTCAAAACCCACTATAAGTCCTATGTCTTTTTTTTTATATAAGTCCTATTTCTGAGAATCTAAGAAAAAAAAAACAAAAATAAGGGAGGGAAAAAGCATCATAGACAAAAAATGTACAGTCATTTAAAATATCATGAAGCTATAAATAACCTAAATGCCTAATAATAAGAAATAGTTGAAAGTCTGTAATGGTCACTCAAAAGAATAATGCATCTAGTATGTGTATAAATACTGGGCAATAGCATAAAAAATACTATTAGATACTGGCAAAATATAAATGAGGACAGATATAAAACTGCATATATATTATGATCTTAACTTATTTTTCTTAAGATTTTATTCACAAGAGACACAGAGAGAGAGAGAGAGAGAGAGAGGCAGAGAGAGAAGCAGGCTCCATGCAGGGAGTACAATGTGGGACTGGATCCTGGACTCCAGGATCATGCCCTGGGCCGACGGCAGGCTCTAAACCGCTGAGCCACCCAGGGATCCCATGATCTTAACTTTGATTATCCCCATCCCTTCCTAAGCCCCTAGACCAAAACGCATCTGTGCATAAAAATACATTGTTTCCCAACTTCTTTCATGATTGATGTCCTTGTGTGTGTCGACATTTGCCCTGGTATGGCTCAGAAACCATATTATCAGTAAGTGAGATGTGAATTGGAGGTGATCTAGGCCTCTAAAAACGGTATTCCTCATTATGTTTCTCACATAAGGAAACTGACAAGGAACTGTGGATTGGTTGGGCATGTTCAAGGTTGTGTGGCCACTGATTTGGGAGTATACAGGTCTGATGAGTGTGTTGATGAAGGTTGAGGGTCCCAGGAGCAGGAGCTTCCATCAAGTTAGGTGGCCTCAGCAGAGGAGCCAAAGTAGAGAACCCAGAATTAGCACTAGGTGTGAGATACATCGTGGCTGTAGAGAGGCAGGTGCCAATTGTAAGGTTAGAAACTGATTATTTCGGTGAACTGAAGAGAAGGTTTGCAGATTTGTATTCTACACTGTCACTTATCCACACACTTGAATATCAACAGAGTTCTTCAACCTTCCTAGTTAACTGACATGACACCTCCCTGAACTGCTTTATCAATGTTTAAGGAGAGTAAAATTTCATGGTAGTAGTTAATTCTTTTACTTTTGTTTATTTACTTTTATTGGGCTTTATCACTTTCTTCTAATGTGTTTTTCATTCCTCATTTTTGAAATCTCTTTTCTATTCTCTTTGATAATATGTGTCCTGTGCTTACTCCTTGTGGCCATCCTCATTTCAGATTTCTTCTTTCATGCATGACCAAAAATAAGTAGAATAGAACTTAGTATGTATAGAACAATATACATACACACACACATATTAGTAATATAGAAGGAAATACTTATTTTTATCTCTTCTCTGAGGACTCACTCTTAATCTACGCCTTGAGCTACAACCACCTCCCCACCCCTGCCCCCACTCTGGCCTGCAAACTTCCCTGAAGTAACTTTGGACATTTTCTCTGTCTCTGCTCAAGAGAGTGGAAAGCTCCAACATCTGCCTTGTTAGACCCTTTTTCAAATGTCCTACTCTTAGAAGTGATCACAATCTTGTAATTGTCTTCTATATTCTCCCCGCCCTTACTTTTTTTTTTTTTTTAAAGACTTATTTACTTGAGAGAGAGAGCATCCACACAAGTGGAGGAGAAAGGGGCAGAGGGAGAGGCAGAAGCAAGCTGAGCCTGATACGGTGCTCAATCCCCAGACGCTGAGATCATGACTGAAGTGGAGGGCAGACACTTAATCCATTGAGCTAACCAGGCACCCCTGTGTTCTTCCCTTCTAAACAAAGTGGTTCAAACCACAAATTACAAAAGTGAAAGTGGTCATGTAGCAATAGTGGGGGGATTTTTATCTTGTTGAGCCTATCTGTACCTGCCCTCATGGGGATGCTTTTTGGCTAAGTTATTTCTCAGTGAAGTGTGTGCTGAATGGCCAAAAAGATCAAATATATTTCCATGTACTGGGAGATTGTATTTTAATGGGAAGGGATTTATTGGCATATTTCTATGCATTTAACAATTAGGTTGAATTACTTGAAATGAATTCAAATTGTTAAGAGATGTTTGCCAACTTATATCCTTTTATATATATATTTATTGTGGGATATAGTCTGGAACTTGCCAAACAGCTTACGAAAAATGATAGAATTTAAAAAGTACAAGTTGAGGCAACTACACTGTTTTCTTTTCGTCCTAGAACAGGGACTTGACTACTTGACTAAGAAATGGAAGATTAGGGGATCCCTGGGTGGCTCAGTGGTTTAGCGCCTGCCTTTGGCCTGGGGTGTGGTCCTGGAGTCCTGGGATTGAGTACCGCATGGGGCTGCCTGCATGGAGCCTGCTTTTCCGTCTGCCTGTGTCTCTGCCTCTCTCTCTCTCTCACTCATGAATAAATAAATAAAACCCTAAAAAAAAAAAAAAGAAAAAAGAAAAGAAATGAAAGATTGTATATTTTTCCTATTAATGTTTAATGATGATCGCTGATTTCCCTATTGTTATTTGGTGCTTGTAAATCAACCTACTTAGTAGACCAGAGTAATTGCTCTCCTTTTAAAGGATGCATTTTTTAACCTTTTGTTTGTTTTCTTTTGATAGAAGACTTTTCTGGTGAGATAAGTTATGATATTAATGAATGTGATTATGTAGTACTAAATAAACATGTCAACATTTGGAAGATCTGCATAACTCTGTGAATCAGTATTTTCTAAATGACCAAATGCATGATGGTACAAAATCATACATTAAGTAGAAGATACATTTAAAATGCAGGATAGATGAATGAATTTAATGTAAGAGTATGAAATGTTTATTAATATAGTTTCAGATTCCATATTGTAACTAATCCTTAAGAAACTTCCACTTGTTGAGTTTTGGTATAGTATTCAAGAAGAATATATCTAGAATTATTTGACAAGGCTATTAAAATACTCCTTTCTTTTTAAAGTACATATTTGAGTGAGGCTGGATTTTTTTCATGTCCTTCAGCCAAAACAACATATTGCAACATTGAATGTAAAAGCAGATATGAGAATTTAGCTCTTTTATTTTTATTTTTTTTTATAAATTTTTTTATTTATTTATGATAGTCACAGAGAGAGAGAGAGAGGCAGAGACACAGGCAGAGGGAGAAGCAGGCTCCATACACCGGAAGCCCGACGTGGGATTCGATCCCAGGACTCCAGGATCGCGCCCTGGGCCAAAGGCAGGCGCTAAACCGCTGCGCCACCCAGGGATCCCCTTAGCTCTTTTATTAAGCCAGACATTAAAAATATTTGCAAGAATGTAAAACAATGCCATGCTCTATTTCTTTTGGAAATCCTAGTGATTCCATTACAAATGTTTCTATGTTAACATGTAATAGGTTGGTTATTTTAAAATGAATTAATAAATATTTTTAAAATTTCTTGATTTTCATTTTTAATATAGTGAGTTTAACCCTTATAATTCATCCACACAGAAGCTTGTTGGTGTTCTCAGTACTTTTAAAGAGTGTAAGAAGTTTCCAAGACCAAAATGTGTAAGAACCTCTGGTGTAGTGCTTAAGCAGTGACTTAGAGCCAAATTGCTTAAGTTTGAAACTCAACTTGATTGTTTAAAAGCTCTGAACAGCACTGGGTGATATTCTATATGTTGGCAAATTGAACACCAATAAAAAATAAATTTATTAAAAAAATAAAAATAAAAGCTCTGAACAAGATATTGAACTATTTGCCTCATCTATAAAGTGCTGTAGTAGTAGACCTGGTAAGGTTGTGATATGGATTAACTTGAATATACGAAAGGTTCTTAGGATTTATATAGCACTTGACAAGCTATATAATTATCACCTGTTGAACACTGGTAGTGTGACATGTGTTCTCCTTTATTGATGCTAAATTTCTAGCTTTCTAGAGATTGGGTGTTTTGGGGTATTAACATGGTCTGTTATCAGTAGAGTCCAAGATACTTGCCACCTTTTCTGTAATCCTTTTTCCTTCAAGTCAGTGGTTCTCAATCTTTGCTGTGCATTCAGGTCACCTGGGGAGCCTTAATTAAAATAAATACCAAATACACAAGACCTCAAAGTGGACCTCAGAGTAGGGCCCAAGTATTAGTATTTTTGAAGCTCCCTAGGTGATTTCATTTCACAGATTGGTAACCACTGCTCTAGAGTCTGACCCTCTGCCTGGAGATTCTGTCTTCCCCTCCATGTTCTCCAATCAATTGGGGCCTATTTTTCTCTCACCCTCTTTCTACCACTGTGCCTGGAGGTGTTCTTCTTGCTCTTCAATGCTGCTGCCAAGGAGACTGTCATTCCCTTCTCCCTAAAATTCTCTAAATACATGATTGAATATTCATATAAATGATTATTCCGAGGCAGGCACCCTTTTGGTGGTACTCTACACCTTGCCAGTCCCAGTTACAGACCACCTCTGTTCTTGATTGTAACCATCCTGTTCTCGGACCACAGCTCCTGTCTTTCCAGTTCATTCTTTTTAGCATTTCTTCTCCAGCAATTCCTCCCTTCTACTGATTCTTCTGTTAGTATTTTTAAAAATTTTTTTTTATTTATGATAGTCACACAGAGAGAGAGAGGCAGAGACACAGGCAGAGGGAGAAGCAGGCTCCATGCACGGGGAGTCCGACGTGGGATTCGATCCCGGGTCTCCAGGATCGTGCCCTGGGCCAAAGGCAGGCGCCAAACCGCTGTGCCACCCAGGGATCCCTCTTCTGTTAGTATTAATCAAATGCATTAGTCTTTTCATTCAACCCGTAGCACTAGTGTGGGATTAACTGCCAGTGTTACTGCCAGACACCTACTGATTGACCTAATTGGAGGAGCAAAACTTGCCCTAAAGAGCATCAGCCCACCAGGTTCTTATTCTATTCACTACCCTTGAGCTTGCAACAGCCCTAGTTTCAATTTCTGTATTTTCTCTGTTTTAAGAATACCTAACTCCTGCCAAACCCAGGACCATTGGTCCTGCCACCCTTTCACTAATTCTCACCCCCCTTAGAAACTTGCTTGGCTTTTTCCTGGCTTAACGCCCATGGTCCATAACTATATTCATTCTTTTGCAAGCCCTCTAAGATCTTTGGCCTCTCTGTTGTGCTTTTCTGGCAAAGTCTCAGGCTTTGTTAAATACGAATTCCTCTCGATCCACTCCACATTTACACCCAGGAAAGACATTTATGCTAATAAGCCTCACTTATAAACCATACCTCTAACCTCAGTGGAGCTTTTAGCGCTCTCTGGAATTCCTCCTACATTTCTCCAGTCCATTTAGTCTACCAAATGACTCTTCTAAATGACTCTTTCACACTTTTCTTTTCAAACTTCCGGTATCCTTTCCTTCTTCCCATTTGATGACCTTCCTTCCTGTTTCAATGAGAAAAAAGAAGCTCCAGGGAGAGAACTGCCACAAGCTCCTGTCACTACACGGAACAGTCTGTTGGCACTTACACTCATTTATTTGGCTTTTCCTCCTGTTCCTGTGGATGGGTTCTCTGTGCTCATTGCTAAGGCCAGCCCTCTTGGAGATCCCATCCTTATCTACCCATTTGCTTTCTTTCCTCCTACTCTTCTGTCTCCCACCCCTACCTTATTTCCCCTCTTTCTCTACATGGACATTCCAGCAGGTACAGACATCTGAGCAAAACTTTCCCTTGACCCCACACTCCACACTAATTACCAGTTCAAATTGTCCTAACTATGTGCGCTTTCTACCCATTCTTTCTTAAATGCTTGACAGTTATATTTCACTTTACCGAAGAGCACCTGTTGAGGATGCTTTTGATGGGCATGTCAGTGGGCCCAGAGGTCAGCTCTCAGGCTTCCTTAACTCACCTTGTCAACACCATTTCTTTTTTTTTTTTTTTTAAATTTTTTTAAATGTTTGTTTATTTATGATAGTCACAGAGAGAGAAAGAGAGAGAGGCAGAGACACAGGCAGAGGGAGAAGCAGGCTCCGTGCACCGGAAGCCCGATGTGGGATTCGATCCCGGGTTTCCAGGATCGCGCCCTGGGCCAAAGGCAGGCGCCAAACCCCTGCGCCACCCAGGGATCCCTCAACACCATTTCTTACAGCTGATCACCTCTTTCTCCCTGAATCCTCCCTTCCCTAGGCTTCTGGGATGCATGCTGTATAGTCCTCAGTAGCATTTATGACCATCTGATTTATTTCATTGTTTGTTGTTTATTTTGGCCCACTAAAGTGTAAACTCCTGGAGAGCAAGGGCTTGGCTTGTTTTCTTTACTGCCTAGAACTGTGGCTGATGCTTAATAATAGACATTTGATACCTATCGTTGAATGAACGAATGTGAGCTTAAAAATGACTATTTACCGGATCTTATTCTAACCTCAGCTCTTCTCCTGCTCGTAAGCTACCATGGCCATTTCCTTCCTTCTCTGAACCTTGCATTTTCTAATTTATTTTTCCCTCTTCTCTACTCCATTTCTAGCATTTCCAGTGTAAACCATCACCAGTGTGCTTACATTTCTGTGGTGCTCTGGTGTTTACAGAGCATTTATTTATATCTGGTATTATAGATGCAGATGGTCTGTGGATCTGGGTTGAATGATGCTAGCGTAGAACGCTGGATTTATGTGCAGATTGAGAAGAAATAATATTATAAGAGAATAAGAAGGAAATTAATTCTTCTAGGGCTAAAAATGATGGTCTTCTAAGATATCTAGATTTCTTGCTTTAGTACTACGCTGCTTTACACTTTACTGTTTCTGCCTCATGATGGAATTCCTCCTTGATTTTTTGCAAGGATTTTTAGAAGGCAGGAGAATTCAGGAAGCTCAAAAGACCCTTCTAACTTCAGTTCTGAGTTTTATTGCTAATTAAATCTGTTTCTTTTAGATTTTCGTAACTCTTTTCCTCTGTGTTGATGTGCTCATGTGATACTGGATTTGTATCAGAATTCCTTTTTAATTGGTCTTTTACTTATGCCTTCTACAGAACCTTGCCTCCTGGAATCCTTCGAATCCTGAATGTCTGTTACTTGTGGTGAAGGAACTTGTGCAGCAATATCACCAATACCAGTGCAGCCGCCTCCGTGAGAGCTCTCGTCTCATGTTTGAATACCAGACATTACTGGAAGAGCCACAGTATGGCGAGAACATGGAAATTTATGCTGGGAAGAAAAACAACTGGGTAAGGTTTTTTGAGAATGGGGGAAAAAAGGAACTTCATCTGTAATAAAGTAATCAATTGAGATGTTCATTTATAGTAAACCCCAGCCATTTCCTTAGATATGGCTTTGGTTGCCTGTGTACTTTCTATAATTTAGAATTTGAAGGGACTTGAATGTTCATCTGGTTCATGGTATTCCTCAAAATTATACCTGGGGAAGTTTGTCAAACTTGGAGCCTCATATCCTCAGCTTCAGATGTTCATGAGTCAAGGATGACACCTGAGGACCTGCCTGTATAAAAGGGTCCTTTGGAGGTTCTGATGCAGGTCACACAGGCCATATACTTGAGACACCAACAAATGTCCCTTTTAATGTAGAACGTCTCTAGATTGCAGTCAGATAAGAGAGGTTAGTAACTGGAGATAGCAAGCTTGTATGGAGCATTTTATAATCTCTTTTTATAATTTCTTGACTTCGTAGGATCTTTTAAAAATGCAAGTCGGAAAAACAAAAAACAAAAAAAACAAAAACAAAAACAACAACAACAACAACAACAAAATGCAAGTCGGATCAAAGCTCTCCTCTGCCCAGAACTTAAATATTTTCTATTTTTCTTACATGGTAAAGTCAAAATCCCTCCAGTGAGGTATAAATGCTCTACATGCTTCCCATCACCACCATCCTCCACCCATCATTGCTTCTCTCACTTCATTTCTTACTTCCCTGTCTAAAAATTTTCAGCTGCACACCATATTAGCACCCTTGCTGTGCTGCAGACACACAGGAGTGCTCCAGCCCTAGTGTCTTTGTGTAGCTTTGTCTTCTCAGGCATATTTCTCCTAGATATCCTCATGGCTGATACCCTTCCTTTTTAGTTTTTACTCATGTGTTAAATTCTCTGTGATGCCTGTGTTAACACCTCCATTTTTTTTTTTTTTTTTAAGTAGATTCCATGCTGGGCTCCCAGCGTGGGGCTTGAACTCATGACACTGAGATCAAGACCTGAGCTGAGATCAAGAGTCAGTCACTTAACCTGCTGAGCCATCTGGGTGCCTCAACACCCCCAGCTTTTTTGAACAACTCTTTTGAGATATAGTTTACATACCATAAGTTCACCTATTTTAAGTGTCCGATTCAGTGATTTTTAACATATTTGCCAAGGTGAACAACCACCCCTAAAATCCAGTTTGAGAATGGTTCCATCACCCTGATAAGATCCCTCATGCCCGTTTATGGTTAACCCTTTTCCTATCCCTACCCCAAGAGAAAGTAGTTTAGTAGTTTCTGAACTACTTTCTCTCTGTATAGATTTTCTTCATACAGTGGTATCATATAATATGTGGTCTTTTGTGGCTGGCTTTTTCACTTAGCATAATATTTTTGAGGTTCCTCCATGTCGTAGTATATATCACTGTGTTTTCTTTTTGTAGCTGAGTAATTCCATTGTATGGACATACCATATTGTGTTTATCCATTTACCTATTGATGGACATTTGGGTTGTTTCCACTTTTTGATTATTATGAATAATGCTACTACAAACATTCATGTGCAAGTCCTTATAATACCCCCACTTTGTAAAATATTTTATTTTTTTATTTGAGAGAGATCATGAGCAGTGGGGTGGTAGGGAGCAGACAGAGAGGGAGAAGCAGACTCCCCACTGAGCAGGGAGTCTGGCTTAGGGCCTGATCCCAGGACCCTGAGATCATGACCTGAGCCAAAGGCAGATGCTTAATGGACTGAGCCACCCAGGCCCCCTGCATAACACTTCTTTTTAACATCATATCTCATACACCCCCACCTTTATTCTGCTCTACATTGTTTTGCATTTTTTTAAACATACCATATAATTATCATGTTATATTAATATGTAGTGCTGCATAAAATAGCCATTCCAGAATTTAGTGCCTTAAAACAACAACGTTTATTACCATGGTTTTTGTCAGGAATCTGTATAGACCTTCTGTTTCTGGGTCTCTCATAAGCTGAACTCAAGGTACTGACCAGGGCTGCAGTCACCTCAAGGCTCAACTGGAGATGGATCCATTCTGAGTTCATTCATGTGGTTGTTGGTACCATTTAGTTTCTTGTGAGCCTTTGGATTGAGGGTCTTAGCTTATTTCTGCCTGCTGGCTGGGGTTGCCCTCAGCTCCTTGCCTCTTCACAGGGCCTCTCCACAGAGCAGCTTATAGGATGGCAGCTGGCTTCACCAGAGCAAACAAACAGGAGAGAGAGCTTGTGAGTAAGACAAGATGTAACAGTCTTTATGATCTAATCTTGGAAGTGACATCTCATCAGGTTTGCTGTGTTCTGTTTGTTAAGTCCAGTTCACACTTGGGAGGAATTACATGAGAATGTGAAGACCAGGGACCATTGGGAGCCACATAGAAGCAACCTACCACACTTATTTATTATGTTTTTTTATTTGTGTGTCTCTCCCCACTGGAATATAAAATTTCACAAGGCAGGGATCTCTGTTCTGCACACTGTTGTATCAGAAGTGCCTAGAACACCGCCTGCCACATTATTTACATTCTATGAACATTGTTGAATGAATAAGTGAATAAGCCTGAGTCTAGTTAACCTAGAATAACTTATTTAGGTTCCCTTCTCCATGTTAATTCTTTTAGGTGTCACTTAGTCTTTCTTAAGTTAAATATACCTTTTCTTATTTTATTTTTCAGCCTTTTTTTAAAGGACATGTTTCCCAAGGTCTTATACAAGATCGATGCCTTTGAATTAGTAGGTCTAAAATTTGTTGTTACAGATTGTCTTGGTCAGCTCAAGTTTTTTTTTTTTTTTTTTAACTATTTTGTTTATTGTGGTAAAGGGCACATTAAATTTACCACCTTCACCATTTCTAAGTGTACAGTTCAGTAGTGTTGAGTATTTTCACATTGTTGTGCAATTGATCTCTAGAACTTTTTCATATTACAAATTTGAAACTGCCCAGTAAGTACCGTTCCCCTTCCTTCTAGCCTTTGCCAACTACCTTTCTACTTTCTGTTTCTATCATTTTGAGTCTTTTAGATTCTTCAGATAAGAGGAATCATGCAGCATTTGTCCTTTTGAGATTGGCTTATTTCATTTAGTAATGCCTTTGAGGGTTCATGCAGGTTGTAGTATATGATAAATTTCATTCCTTTTTAAGATTGCATAGTATTCCACTGTGAAGATATACATGTTTTGTTTTATCCATTTACTCACTGATGGACATTTGAGTTGCTTCCACCTCTTGGCTACTGTGAATAATGCTGCACTGTATAAGGATGTGCTAATACATCTGCAAGATCCTGCTTTGAATTCTTTTGATTATATCCCTAAGAGTGGGATTGCTGGATCATATTGCCAGTGCTATTTTTAATTTTTGAAAAACCTCTTTACTCTTTTCTATAATGGCTGCACCATTTTCAGTTTCCACCAACAGTGTGCAGAGTTTGGTTTTAAACTATTGATGATTTTGCAGCTTGAATCTGTTCACATGGTTGGTAAGGAAAACTTTACTGAACTTAGTTTATCCTCTCGTCCTAGCATTTTTCTTATTAAATAGTCATCTTATTCTCCTCTCAAAAACAGATGTTAGGTTAATTTGGCATGACTTCTTGGTGAACCTGTGTTGTCTGTAGTGCTGATTGACTCATTTGAAAATGGGAATCACTGTCAAACTAATTGGTCTTTAGTTTTTAGGATTTTCCTTCCCACCCAATTTATCCTTTGAATATTAAGGCTGAATTTAAGTATATCCAATTTTTTGGCACCATTTCTGATCTAAAACATTTAAAAATTACAGTTGACCCTTGAACAACACAGGGTTAGGTACACCATCCCCGCCCCCACCCATGCAGTCAAAATCCATGTATAGCTTTGGACTTCCCCAGAACTTAACTACTAATAGCCTGTTGTTTGACCAGAAGCCTCACTGCTAACATAAGCACTCGATTAACACATATTTTGTATGTTATATATATTACATACTGTTTTCTTATAATAAAGTAAATTAGAGAAAATAAAATGTTACTGAGAAAATTTTAAGAAAGAGAAAATACATTTTGGTCCTGTACTATATTTATTGAAAAAAATCTCCATATTAATGGACCCGTGCAGTTCAAACCTGTGTTGTTCAAGGGTCAACCTTATATTTATTGGCTCAGCTAATATTTGTAATCCATCTGGAAGTTGAAGTTCAAATTCATTTAAAGCATCTAGATAGTTTATAGTGTTTTGAAAACTTCGTACTTAATGTTGATTCTTTATTCTTCACTTAAAAAACCTACTGCTGTACTTACCTCAGTTTATTTTGATTTACTGTTGAATAATTTGTAAACACTAGGGCTGTGAGTATGAGTTCAGGGAAAGTAACTGAGAATCCCATAACAAGGCAAGGTGGACAGGTAGAGGTTAAGCTTATAGCAGAGCGGGCCTAGCAAGGGCCTAGTAGAAGTGGGAGCGGAGATTGCAGAAATAAAGAGGTGTACGGGTTGGTCACTGGTCAAGGGACAGAATATAAAGGTGTCTTAAGGGATGAAACACATTCAAACTTGGCAGACTGGTTCAGGAATGCATTAAAGAGCAATCTGCTAATAGATTCCAAAACTAGACCAAGAATCTGGACAATAAACACAGGACCCTGGCAGAAAGAAAGGAACTTGATTTTGAGCCAAGATTTTTTGATTCTGAGACTGTATGAGTTTCCTTTTGCTGCTATAAAAGATTACCACAAACTTAGTGGCATAAAACTATACAGACTTAATATTGTTATAGTTCTGGATGTCATAAGTCTGAAGTGGATCTCCTTGGGCTAAAATCAAGGTGTCAGCAAGGCTGTGTTCCACTTGGAGACTCTGGGGGAGACTGTTTCAAGGTCCTTAAGAAATTGGCAGATATGCTCTCAGAGATATCTTGTGAAACTGTGGAGCAGCAGAAAGATCCTAGAAGACTGTAGAAAGTAAAAATGTGTTGGAGATTTTTAAAAGAAATTACACTCAGGTTTTAAGTGGATGATCTGCAAACATTTAAGTTAAAATGGAGGTAACTGGATGATGGGCATTAAGGAGGGCATGTGATGTAATGAGCATTGGGTGTTATATGTAACTGTAACTGATAAATTCCTGAACACTGCATCTGAAACTAAGTATGTACTATATGTTGGCTAATTTAAAATAAAAAAGTAGGAGGAGGGGCAAGACGGCGGAAGAATAGGGTCTCCAAATCACCTGTCTCCACCAAATTACCTAGATAACCTTCAAATTATCCTGAAAATCTACGAATTCACCCTGAGATTTAGAGAGAACACCTGGAATGCTAGAGTGAGAAGAGTTCGCGCTTCTATCAGGTAGGAAGACGGGGAAAAAGAAATAAAGAAACAAAAGGCCTCCAAGGGGGGAGGGGCCCCGCGAGGAGCCGGGCTGAGGCCGGGGCGAGTGTCCCCAGGACCGGAGAGCCCCGTCCCGGAGAAGTAGGAGCTTCACCAATCTTCCCGGGCGAAAAGGCGCTCG
The DNA here is from genome assembly GCF_011100685.1 of Canis lupus familiaris. NCBI lineage: Eukaryota > Metazoa > Chordata > Mammalia > Carnivora > Canidae > Canis > Canis lupus. The sequence continues at coordinate 22,038,883 of NC_049238.1, forward strand.
CAGGGAGTTGGAGCAGGACCCCAGGAGGGCGGGGATGCCCTCGGGCTCCCTGGGACAGTAACAGACACCTGCGCCCCAGGGAGAGTGCGCCGAGCTCCCTAAAGGGCTGCAGCGCGCACGGCGGGACCCGGAGCAGCTCGGAGGGGCTCGGGCGGCGGCTCCACGGAGAGGGGGCTGCACGGCCCGGGAGCAGCTCGGCCCGGGAGCAGCTCGGAAGGGCTTGGGCAGAGGAAGAGGCTCCCTGCGGAGGGGGCTGGCAGCCGGGAGCGCGAATCTGACAGCGCAGGACCGGGGGCACAGGGCGCCGGGACACAGCCCAGGATCCGGCCTCCCCCAGGGACAGGCAGAGGCCGGGAGGGCACAGGACAGCAAGGACGCTCCTGCCCAGAGCTGAGCAGATGAGCGGCCCCGCCCCGGAGCCTCCAGGGCCTGCAGACCGAGAGCTCTGGAGCTACTGTGGGAGCTGACTCCAGGGCTCCAGAGCTGGCCCCGCCACTGCGGTTGTTCCTCCTGGGGCCTCACGGGGTAAACAACCCCCACTGAGCCCTGCACCAGGCAGGGGCACAGCAGCTCCCCCAACTGCTAACACCTGAAATTCAGCACAACAGGCCCCTCCCCCAGAAGACCAGCTAGACGGACAAGTTCCAGGGGAAGTCAAGGGACTTAAAGTACACAGAATCAGAAGATACTCCCCCGTGGTTCTTTTTGTTGTTGTTGTTGTTGTTGTTTTGTTTTGTTTTGTTTTGCTTTTTGATTTGTTTCCTTCCCCCCCTTATTTTTCCTTTCTTTCTTTTTCTTTCTCTTTTTCTTTCTTTTCTTCCTTTTTTTTTCTTTCTCTTTTCTTTCCTTCTTTCTCTCCTCTCTTTTTCTCCTTTTCCCAATACAACTTGCTTTTGGCCACTCTGCACTGAGCAAAATGACTAGAAGGAAAACCTCACCTCAAAAGAAAGAATCAGAAACAGTCTTCTCTCCCACAGAGTTACAAAATCTGGATTACAATTCAATGTCAGAAAGCCAATTCAGAAGCACTATTATACAGCTACTGGTGGCTCTAGAAAAAACCATAAAGGACTCAAGAGACTTCATGACTGCAGAATTTAGATCCAATCAGGCAGAAATTAAAACTCAATTGAATGAGATGCAATCCAAACTAGAAGTCCTAACGACGAGGGCTAACGAGGTGGAAGAACGAGTGAGTGACATAGAAGACAAGTTGATGGCAAAGAGGGAAACTGAGGAAAAAAGAGACAAATAATTAAAAGACCATGAAGATAGATTAAGGGAAATAAACGACGGCCTGAGGAAGAAAAACCTACGTTTAATTGGGGTTCCCGAGGGTGCCGAAAGGGACAGAGGGCCAGAATATGTATTTGAACAAATCCTAGCTGAAAACTTTCCTAATCTGGGAAGGGAAACAGGCATTCAGATCCAGGAAATAGATCCCCCCCTAAAATCAATAAAAACCATTCAACACCTCTACATTTAATAGTGAAGCTTGCAAATTCCAAAGATAAAGAGAAGATCCTTAAAGCAGCAAGAGACAAGAAATCCCTGACTTTTATGGGGAGGAGTATTAGGATAACAACAGACCTCTCCACAGAGACCTGGCAGGCCAGAAAGGGCTAGCAGGATATATTCAGGGTCCTAAATGAGAAGAACATGCAACCAAGAATACTTTATCCAGCAAGGCTCTCATTCAAAATGGAAGGAGAGATAAAGAGCTTCCAAGACAGGCAGGAACTGAAAGAATATGTGACCTCCAAACGAGCTCTGCAAGAAATTTTAAGGGAGACTCTTAAAATTCCCCTTTAAGAAGAAGTTCAGTGGAACAATCCACAAAAACAAGGACTGAATAGATAATCATGATGACACTAAACTCATATCTGTCAATAGTAACTCTGAACGTGAATGGGCTTAATGACCCCATCAAAAGGCGCAGAGTTTCAGACTGGATAAAAAAGCAGGACCCATCTATTTGCTGTCTACAAGAGACTCATTTTAGACAGAAGAACACCTACAGCCTGAAAATAAAAGGTTGGAGAACCATTTACCATTCAAATGGTCCTCAAAAGAAACCAGCGGTAGCCATCCTTATATCAGATAAACTAAAATTTACCCCGAAGACTGTAGTAAGAGATGAAGAGGGACACTATATCATACTTAAAGGATCTATCCAACAAGAGGACTTAACAATCCTCAATATATATGCCCCAAATGTGGGAACTGCCAAATATATCAATTAATAACCAAAGTGAAGAAATACTTAGATAATAATACACTTATACTTGGTGACTTCAATCTAGCTCTTTCTATACTCGATAGGTCTTCTAAGCACAACATCTCTAAAGAAACGAGAGGTTTAAATGATACACTGGACCAGATGGATTTCACAGATATCTACAGAACTTTACATCCAAACTCAACTGAATACACATTCTTCTCGAGTGCACATGGAACTTTCTCCAGAATAGACCACATACTGGGTCACAAATCGGGTCTGAAGCGATACCAAAAGATTGGGATCGTCCCCTGCATATTCTCAGACCATAATGCCTTGAAATTAGAACTAAATCACAACAAGAAGCTTGGAAGGACCTCAAACACGTGGAGGTTAAGGACCATCCTGCTAAAAGATGAAAGGGTAAACCAGGAAATTAAGGAAGAATTAAAAAGATTCATGGAAACTAATGAGAATGAAGATACAACCATTCAAAATCTTTGGGATGCAGCAAAAGCAGTCCTAAGGGGGAAATACATCGCAATACAAGCATCCATTCAAAAACTGGAAAGAACTCAAATACAGAAGCTAACCTTACACATAAAGGAGCTAGAGAAAAAACAGCTAATAGATCCTACACCCAGCAGAAGACGAGAGTTAATAAAGATTCGAGCAGAACTCAACGAAATCGAGACCAGAAGAACTGTGGAACAGATCAACAGAACCAGGAGTTGGTTCTTTGAAAGAATTAATAAGATAGATAAACCATTAGCCAGCCTTATTAAAAAGAAGAGAGAGAAGACTCAAATTAATAAAATCATGAATGAGAAAGGAGAGATCACTACCAACACCAAGGAAATACAAACGATTTTAAAAACATATTATGAACAGCTATACGCCAATAAATTAGGCAATCTAGAAGAAATGGACGCATTCCTGGAAAGCCACAAACTACCAAAACTGGAACAGGAAGAAATAGAAAACCTGAACAGGCCAATAACCAGGGAGGAAATTGAAGCAGTCATCAAAAACCTCCCAAGACACAAGAGTCCAGGGCCAGATGGCTTCCCAGGGGAATTTTATCAAACGTTTAAAGAAGAAACCATACCTATTCTCCTAAAGCTGTTTGGAAAGATAGAAAGAGATGGAGTACTTCCAAATTCGTTTTATGAGGCCAGCATCACCTTAATTCCAAAACCAGACAAAGACCCCACCAAAAAGAATTATAGACCAATATCCCTGATGAACATGGATGCAAAAATTCTCAACAAGATACTAGCCAATAGGATCCAACAGTACATTAAGAAATTATTCACCATGACCAAGTAGGATTTATCCCCGGGACACAAGGCTGGTTCAACACTCATAAAACAATCAATGTGATTCATCATATCAGCAAGAGAAAAACTAAGAACCATATGATCCTCTCATTAGATGCAGAGAAAGCATTTGACAAAATACAGCATCCATTCCTGATCAAAACTCTTCAGAGTGTAGGGATAGAGGGAACATTCCTCGACATCTTAAAAGCCATCTACGAAAAGCCCACAGCAAATAGCATTCTCAATGGGGAAGCACTGGGAGCTTTTCCCCTAAGATCAGGAACAAGACAGGGATGTCCACTCCACCACTGCTATTCAACATAGTACTGGAAGTCTTAGCCTCAGCAATCAGACATCCAAAAGACATTAAAGGCATTCAAATTGGCAAAGAAGAAGTCAAACTCTCCCTCTTCACCGATGACATGATACTCTACATAGAAAACCCAAAAGCCTTCACCCCAAGATTGCTAGAACTCATACAGCAATTTGGTAGCATGGCAGGATACAAAATCAATGCCCAGAAATCAGTGGCATTTCTATACACTAACAATGAGACTGAAGAAAGAGAAATTAAGGAGTCAATCCCATTTACAATTGCACCCAATTCTTAAACCTAGGAAATTAAGGAGTCAATCCCATTTACAATTGCACCCAATTCTTAAACCTAGGAATAAACCTAACCAAAGAGGTAAAGGATCTATACCCTAAAAACTATAGAACACATCTGAAAGAAATTAAGGAAGACACAAAGAGATGGAAAAATATTCCATGCTCATGGAGTGGCATAATTAATATTGTGAAAATGTCAATGTTACCCAGGGCAATTTACACGTTTAATGCAATCCCTATCAAAATACCATGGACTTTCTTCAGAGAGTTAGAACAAATTATTTTAAGATTTGTGTGGAATCAGAAAAGACCCCGAATAGCCAGGGGAATTTTAAAAAAGAAAACCATATCTGGGGGCATCACAATGCCAGATTTCAGGTTGTACTACAAAGCTGTGGTCATCAAGACAGTGTGGTACTGGCACAAAAACAGACACATAGATCAATGGAACAGAATAGAGATCCCAGAAGTGGACCCTGAACTTTATGGTCAACTAATATTCGATAAAGGAGGAAAGACTATCCATTGGAAGAAAGACAGTCTCTTCAATAAATGGTGCTGGGACAATTGGACATCCACATGCAGAAGAATGAAACCAGACCACTCTCTTTCACCATACACAAAGATAAACTCAAAATGGATGAAAGATCTAAATGTGAGACAAGATTCCATCAAAATCCTAGAGGAGAACACAGGCAACACCCTTTTTGAACTCAGCCACAGTAACTTCTTGCAAGATACATCCACGAAAGCAAAAGAAACAAAAGCAAAAATGAACTATTGGGACTTCATCAAGATAAGAAGCTTTTGCACAGCAAAGGATACAGTCAACAAAACTGAAAGACAACCTACAGAATGGGAGAAGATATTTGCAAATGACGTATCAGTTAAAGGGCTAGTTTCCAAGATCTATAAAGAACTTCTTAAACTCAACACCAAAGAAACAAACAATCCAGTCATGAAATGGGCAAAAGACATGAACAGAAATCTCACAGAGGAAGACATAGACATGGCCAACATATACATGAGAGAATGCTCTGCATCACTTGCCATCAGGGAAATACAAATCAAAACCACAATGAGATACCACCTTGCACCAGTGAGAATGGGGAAAATTAGCAAGGCAGGAAACCCCAAATGTTGGAGAGGATGCGGAGAAAAGGGAACCCTCTTGCACTGTTGGTGGGAATGTGAACTGGTGCAGCCACTCTGGAAAACTGTGTGGAGGTTCCTCAAAGAGTTAAAAATAGACCTGCCCTACGACCCAGCAATTGCACTGTTGAGGATTTACCCCAAAGATACAGATGCAGTGAAACGCCGGGACCCCTCACCCCGATGTTTATAGCAGCAATGTCCACAATAGCCAAACTGTGGAAGGAGCCTCGGTGCCCATCGAAAGATGAATGGATAAAGAAGATGTGGTTTATGTATACAATGGAATATTCCTCAGCCATTAGAAACGACAAATACCCACCATTTGCTTCAATGTGGATGGAACTGGAGGGTATTATGCTGAGTGAAGTAAGTCAATCGGAGAAGGACAAACATTTTATGTTCTCATTCATTTGGGGAATATAAATAATAGTGAAAGGGAATATAAGGGAAGGGAGAAGAAATGTGTGGGTAATATCAGAAAGGGAGACAGAACATAAAGACTCCTAACTCTGGGAAATGAACTAGGGGTGGTGGAAGGGGAGGAGGGTGGGGGGTGGGGTGAATGGGTGAAGGGCACTGAGGGGGGCACTTGACAGGATGAGCACTGGGTGTTATTCTGTATGTTGGTAAATTGAACACCAATAAAAAATAAATTTATTAAAAAATAATAAAATAAAAAAGTAAAGATAAAAAAAGAAAGAAAAAAAGAATGCAGGAGTCAAAACAACAGTCGGGTAATCAAGAAACAGTCATGGTAGTTTATTTTGCCCTTTTAAGGAAGGTGGATGTTGTTGAGTTAGATTCTCTCTCTCTCTCTCTCTCTCTCTTTTTAATGATTTTATTTATTTATGAGAGATACAGAGAAAGAGGCAGAGACATAGACAGAGGGAGAAGCAGGCTCCTTGCGGGGAGCCTGATGTGGGACTTGATCCCAGGACCCTGGGATCACACCCTGAGCCAAAGGCAGACACTCAACCGCTGAGTGTCTCACCCAGGTGTCCCAGATTATCTCATTTTCAATAAAACATTCTATTATTCTCCCTTAGTATTCTACTGACTGTATGTTCCTTTCTTGGTTGGTTGACTCTATGGAAGAGCTACACCTAAAAGATTGGATATAACTCTTATTAGCCATCAGGTGTCTTGTGGAATGTCACAGTGCTTTTCCTTGACCCTGTTTTTTTGTTGTTGATCACTGTTTTATTAGGACATTGAAAAGCATGCTTTTAAAATTTTCTGATAATGTGGAGTTTGTAAAGGTAGTTGTTATGAAAGACTACAGAAATCCATTTAAAATGATTTTTATATTTTTCTGTACTGGAATGCTGCAGCGAAACCATAGATGCAGTTTGATAAGGCTAAATCAGTGCAGGACTGATGGGCATTCACGGAAAGTATACTCTGCTAGTTTCGGATAAGAAAGGCAGGACACAAGTCTCCGCTTTTCGTTCTTGAAGGTGTTAAAATCCAGTTCAGAAGACTCAACATAAATTTGTAAAAAATGAAATAGCAGTGCCGGATCAGTTGTCTCAAGTGGAAGTACAGCTCGTTTAAGAATTTAGAAGACCTGGTCACTGAGGAGTGAAGTGACAATGGAAAGCTGTCCCCGATGAAGTGGAACTGGCCAACGCCGTAAGGACAAGTGGACACAGATGGCAGGATGGGTAGTGGAGGTCAGTGGGTAATGGTTGGAGAATAACTTATGAGCATGACATCCATAGGGAACAAGAATTATAAGCACACATGTATGACTGGTTTACTTATCAGTAAATCACATTTCTCTCTCTCTCTCTTAAAGATTGATTGATTTAGAGAGTGCTTGTGTATGCATGGAAGAAGGGAGGAGGATGAGCAGAGGGAGGAGAGAAAGAATCCTCAGACTCTCTGCTGAGTGTAGAGCCAGATGCAGGGTGCAATCCCACAACCCTGAGATCATGACCTTAGCCAAAATCAGGAGTTGGATGTTCAACCAACTGAGCCACCCAGAGCTCCACATCTGTTATCTCTTATTGGAATATTGAAGCATGAAGACTTTTTATATGAAATAAATTGATGTTTATTAATGAAAACATTAGTATGCTCTCTAAATAAAACACCATGAGATCAATACATCTTACCTGCCTAAGTGTAAATCCATTTATTTTGGTTCTCCTGATACGACTAGTCGATTTGATAAATACTCTCTGTAATGAATCTAAGACTATGCACAATTATTCAATACCTTTGTATTATAAAGTCCTGTATTCTTTTGAGAGGATGAGGACTGCTTGTCTTTACCTTTGTCATCACTGAATATTTCCGTCTGCTGCATATATTAACATTCTTAACTTTCCATTTCTGCTCTAAAAGTGAGGCTCTTAAAAACCCAAGATGCCACTTCCATTTTACTGCCAGCTGGCAAAAGGAAAATTTTAATAGCCATGGAAAAGAGGAAGAGGGTTCTGATCTGTCAGCCTTCTGACAAGCCTGCTAATTTGAAATTCACTGTTCCCTCCATACCACCTCCAAGACAGACACTCTTCTTCCTCCTGCTTCAAACTTCATCTAGAAGGTTTTAGCAAGTGCACACTTGAAAGTAAACATTTTTATGCAAACCAAAAAACCCTTTATTCTCTGCTTTTGTCTTTTATGAAGTCATTTCTCTTCTTGCTTTGCCCATCTCCTTGAATGAGTAGATGTTAGTTTTGAACATTGTGTTCTTTGCCTATGGTGGTTTTATGATTTTTAGTAAGCACTGTTGTTTTTTTTAAATCTGGAGAAAACAGGTGATACTTTGGAATGCAAGGTTATATGTTTAGAATGAACAACTCTTATGTGCCTGCATGGTCAGAGTTCTTTTTTAAGGTATAGTTATTTATTTATGTAGAAATAACTCTAGACTCACAAGAGGTTGAAAAATAGTACACAGTTCTTGTGTACCCTTCACCCAATTTCCTCCAGTGGTTGCATTTTACATGATAGTACAGTATGGAAACTAAGAAGTTGACCTTGGCACAATGTATGTGTATACCATTTTACCACATGCATCATTTCCTGTCACTACCACTGCAATGGAGATATAGAATTATTCCATCACCACAAAGATCTCCCTCCTGCTATCTGTTTGAGCAGAGTTAGTTTTAAGATTAGAATTCTAATTTTGATGAATGCCACAATATAAACAGCTATGAAGATCATATATACTGTTTTGATAAGATATATCAAATTAAAGGTACATTATAAGTTTTCTCAATGGGTAAAGTATAAGGTGTCATTTTATATTACATATATATATCTACTGCCTTGCTGGCATTTCCTGCATGGGTCTGTTATATCTAAAGAACCATTGTTTGTTACTTGTAACAAAGCACAGTAAAGAAATTTGTGATTTTTTTTCCTTTGGCTTTTAATTCCCAGAACTCAGAGTTGGTTTATCATACCTAATATTTTGATCAAAGACATTTTTCTTTCCTGCTATGAAATGAATGTTTTGAGATGTTCCACAACCACATATTTTCACATTTTTTACATATTAAAGAATACCAGTGGGTGATCTGTGAGATAAAACAGTGTTTTGGCAACATTTTTTTCCTTTTGTGGGAATTTTCTTAATAATGACATATATAATAGAGAATGTGAAGCAATTATCTTTTTTTGTTATTGTAGTTGACCCCAAATCCCAGTAAGAATCTAGGAATCTATGGCTTATAAATTAAGCTCTGGCAGCATTTAAGAATATTGTACAGAATAGAAAGGAGCCATTCCATGAGGAGCTCCTCATTTGAGTTAATGACCTAGACTTCTGTCATCACCTGCTGTGATGTGACATTTGAAGGGAAAGGATATGAAGTTTGTTAAAAAAATAAACTGAGGCATATTAAAATTTTTAAGAGCTTATTTGAGCAAACATCGATTCAGAGGGGTTAAGAGCATTCTGCTGATAAAAGCTTGGTGTTTCTCTTTTTGTAGAGAAGATACAGAAGCAAAGCTGGGGACTTAACTTGGCGATAGCCTAAGTGGTTGCACTATTTGGGAAAGCCCAGTTGGCTGTTTGTGATTGAGTGTTCTTAATTTTGAGGCATTTATAGGAAATGACTGGCTTAGATTTCAGTTTGCTTAAGTCAGCTACCACAGCATTAGAGCTACCTCAGTCTTGTGGGCTCCTTGTTTGATTACTTTTGTAACAGTAGGTGTCAGAGTGTGTAAGGTCCTTCAGAGCGGAGGCCAATACAGAAGAAATGTGTTGGAGAGAGAGTGATCTGAAAAGTGGAAGCTTCAGATTCTAATTCTATCATTAGTTTTATGTACATGTGACTATAGGTTTTCCCCACGTCACTTTCCTGGAGCTAACTCCCTTGTCACCCAACTTTGAGACAAAGATAAATTAGAACCTGTATGTGGGAAGCAAACAGAATTAAGCAAACATGGGGTTATGTAATACATGGTATTATTATCATTAGCATCCTCTTGTAAATAGTTGAGGGCTCAATAATTGATATGATATAGGGGCTCAATTATTGAGCCCCTATGATAGTAGGGGCTCAATAAATTCTAGGTTAGTGATTGTTCCTCTGTTATCTCTGAGAATTCTGTTAATCATAAAGTACCATATGTGGACTAGTAGAGGTTGATGTTGCTAAGATGCAGATAAGGAATGGAAAGCAAGGTGAAAAGGGAAAGTTACTTTTTAAGAGAGAGAGAGAGTGGTACTTATCTTTCCAGGAGCAGTTCTGATGGAGTCCTGGGCAGAGGAGAGCAGATTGCAGGATATCAGGAGTGCAGGTGGAGAAAAGAAAGTAAAGACCATAGGTTTCAACAGTTTTCAGAGGAAGAATGAATGCCATATTATCTGGAAGAGGCAGTGGGGTCCCGTGATCCCTCCCCACTACCCAGATGACGAGTATCAGCGTTCCTGTTAGGAAAGTTCCAAGTTCATGGTACTTGGTAGCTCAAGTAGATCTTCGGGTCTTTGTGACAGAGAGTATCTAACTTAATGTGGGGATTAGTATTAATGGAAGAATGTCTAGAACTGTGTGGTCCAATACAAGAGCTGCCAGCCACATTTATATGGCTGTTGAGCACACGCAGTGTTACTCTGAATTGAGATGTGTGCAAATGTAAAATACATACCAGAATTCAAAGAATTCATACAAAAATGATCTCGTTAACAATTTTTATATTGATTATATGTGAAAATGAGAATATTTTGGATATATTGGGATATAGTATTAAAATTGTTTTTACTTACGGTTTTAAATGTGGCTATTAGAAAATATTAAAAATCTTAAATTACATATGCATGTGTAGCTTACATTTGTGCATTGTATTGTCTTTCTCTTGTATAGAACTGGTCTAGGATGGTGGGAGGGGAGGACCAGAATGCTAAGAGGGATCAAAATATCTGGAGGGTCTGGAAGCATGTGGCCTTTTTGCCTTGGGCCATGAGGATGGAGTAGGTGTTCTGGTGATGCCTGTTAGCCATATGTAGCAGGGGATCCAAGGAGCTTCTCTCCTAATCCCTGCTTAATTTACGCTACTTGGGAGTTACACCCTAAAGGGATTTGATTTGTAGACTGGGATAAACTTGTGCGAAAAGGGTGTAGCGTGGTAGTCAGCTGTGTTATACATACTTCTAGGAACTGACAGATTTGTTTGTTTTTGTTGTTAACCACATGGAACTATTATGAGTTGAACATGATTTAAAATAAATGAACCCATGACAGGGGCTCACATTTTTATTATTTTTGTAATGGATTTGTTATATTGAATTTTGACCTGTATGTCAGTAGGAGTACTTAGGATCTTGCTCTAAGTAGTTTATATCTCAGGTTGTGACTTCATTCCCAAGAAGTAGTATGTGTGTGTAAGTACCTAAATTAAAGACATTAAAGGTGAATATGATAGCTTTTTCAATGTTACTGACATTATAAGGGAATTTTATTATTATTTTTTAAATAATAGACATACCATTAGGGAATTCACATTTCTTTTAGCAGTAGGGTGCATCACATGGAAAAGATCCAGTTTTATGAAAGCAGATGAGAGACACAAAGGAAATCCTTTGCCTGCATGTTACAGAGCAGCATCTGAGGAAGGACTGGAATCATATCCCTCGCTTTTGTTCGTGAGGCCACATGTTTGTTCTGAAACCTTGGGTGCCCTGCCCCATTTCCTAGATGACCATTTGGATGTAGGGAGCAGTCTTAACACAAGGACCTACAAGGGTCTTCAAAGGACCTGCTGCCCTGAGTTTTTAATGCTTTCTTTCCATGTAGTAAGAGGAAAAAGGCGAAGAATCCTGTCTTTGAAGCGTTCTATCAGGAAACCCCTCAGAGTATTTTATGGCTTTGGGAGAGTGTACACATAACTTAACCCCCTCACTCCTAAAAATGTTTCCTAGCTCTTCAGTTATTTTCAGTGAATTTATGGTACCACTAACTCTTTTACTATAAAGAAACGTGGAGGTATTGTTGATTAGTTCAGAAGGCACGGAAGCCAAACAGAATTCTTGCCTGGCTGTTCGGAGTTAGCACTGAGAAAGTGAAGTTGGTTTCCTTATGAGTAACTGGTGTGTCACACATCAGTTTTTTCTCATATTATCTAGCCAAGAGAATCAGAAAGTGGTAGGCAGAGAGAAAGTAAGATAAAGCACAAAGCGAGCAGAGATAAGCTAGGAGAAACTGCTGAGGGTATTAACATCTCTTGAACTGAGGCTGGCCTGCATTTTTAGTCTTAGGTTCTGTGAGATGCCTCATATCCTTTTAAGAAAGTTTGAAATGGAATTCCATCACCTAAGATGCAGAGTCCTAACTGAATTACTTCCAGAGCATCTGGTGAATATCTCTGTCAGAGCATCACATTATAGTATTTTGTTCATCTTCTCAGAGTGGACTTTAAGTTCCATGAGTACAGAGGCTCTATATTTTGTTTGTCTTGAGATTTCCATCACCCCATCTGCCACCAACCTGGCACTTGGCACAAGTAAATGTTTGTTGAATTAATGAATGAATGAATGCATGAATTATGAGCATCTCATTATGTATACTTTTAATTGCAAATTCCTTTTTAAAAAAGATTTTATTTCTTTATTTGAGAGAGAGAGAGTGTGTGAACAGGGGGAGGGGCAGAAGGAGAGGGAGAATCTCAAGCTGACCCTGTGCTCAACACAGAACCTGACCTGGGGCTCAACCCTTATGACCCTGAGACCACGACCTATGCTGAAATCAGGAGTTGGACTCTCAACCAACTGAGCTACCCAGGTGCCCCTGCAAATTACTTTTTAAAAATTTTTGAATGGGGAATAAATTCATATTCTTGAAAAATCAAAATCTTTGAAAATACATGTAGTGAAAAGTCTCCTGTCATTGTCCTGTGTCCACCCAAATCAGGGCCACCTTCTTTTTTTTCCTCTACTCCAGGTAAGCACTGGTATAGCTTTTTTCTAATATAGCTTTTCAGAGTTTCTGTATGCACAAATAAGGAAATACAAATATATATATATATATTTATATATATATTTTAATACAAATAGTATTTTAATACAAATAGTAATATATATTATACACTATGTTCGGCATCTTGCTTTTGACCTAATCATAGCTCAGGGACTTTTTTTCCCCAAATATAGAAAGCTCCTTTATTCTTTTACCTGACATTCTGGCCTGTCATTTTGCATGTGTTCAAGTATATCTTATTATCAAGTAAGATAAATAGCTAGAAGAAGAATTGCAAGATCAAAGAAATTGTGTGTTTATAATTTTATCTCTGAAATGCCCTCCATAAAGTTAATACTCATTTCTTAACCCAGCAGTGATATATGAAAGCAATTATTCCTCCACAATATTGTCAACAATGAATTAACATATTTGTAGATTTCTCTCAAGTTCCACTTTGCATAATGGCTCGGTAGCTCCTGGACCAACACTTTCACAAACAACAACTGTAAGTTCTGGACAGAACATAAAGACATGTGCCTGAAGATGCTGGATAGTGATTGAAATCAGTTAGATACTGGATAGGAGTTGATACTTGGAAGAGGAGAAGGCGGAGTTTACCGAACAAAATCAAAACATCGAATATACATGGAAATGGAGTACTGGAGTGAGAGGAAGGAGGGAAATATTTGATAAAATAATGCTAGATATTTCCAAATATAGTGAAAGACATAAATTTACAGATTCAAGAATCTCAACAAATCCTAACCAAGAAAAATGCAAGTCAGAATACTGAAAACCAACATAAAGAGAAAATCTTAGGTGATCACAGGAAAATGACTTTTTGTAGGTGAGCAGTTATTTGAGTCAACACTGATTTGTCATCAAAAACAGTGGAGGTGAGAACACAGTGCAGTGTTATCTTTAAAGTGCTGATTTCTGCCACTCTGGTGAAAAATGATACTCAGTTTAGTTTTAATTTGTATTCATTTTGTTATGAATGAGGTTAAGTACTTTTTCACGTTTAAGAGTTTTTTGTATTTTCTATATATTCGTTGCCTGTTTTTGTCTTGGATTTTTCATCTTTTTTTCATTAAGGTCATTAGCTTGGATGATAGAGTTGCAAATATATTTTCCTCTGTCAGTTGTTATTGACTTTGCTGATGGTGGTTTTTTGCCATCCACAAAATTTTTATATTCAGGCTACCAAATTTACCTATCTTTTCCTTTTTGGCTTCAGAATTTAAAGTCCTATTTGAAAGGCATTCCTTAGTGTTTTCTTTCTTATGCTTTTAGTTTTGTACACTGAAATTCTTAATCTACTTGGACTTTATCCTCATATATGATGTGAAATATGGATCTAACTTTATTCCTAGGTGGCAGTTCAGTTGTCTCACATCATCAGTCATACACTAAATGTATTTGGCCTTATTTCCGGACTTAACTTTTCTGTTTGTTAACATCAGTATCACCCTCCTGTAATTACTGTGTCTTTAGTCTCTGCTATAACTAGCCCCTCTCATTGCTTTGCTTCTTTGAAGTTTTCCTGACGGTATTAATTGTTTATTTTTCCATATGGTCTTATGACTTGGCTTTCTAAGAGTTCCCTCAATGTAATGAACCCCAAAGCCTAGACAGGTCTGGTCTTCCTGAAATATCAGAGCACTTTGCTCTTTCTTGGATAGATTTTTTACAGGTTGTAATTTATAGCAGCATTGTTTTGATTAATGTCTGACTCACCTGCTAGATGATAAGCCCTAAGAGGGCAGGGGCCTCTTTTACTCATTATATTTGGAATGCCTTATCTAGGGCCTGACACTTTTTAGGTTCTTAATCCATAGTAATGAATGGGATGAATGGATCTTGAGTCTTGAGGTTGGCCTCTGACTCTTTATTACTCTTTGAGTGGCTGTGGGCAAATTTCTTGACTGTTCTAAGACCAAGTTTTCTCATTTCTGAAATAGGTATAAGGGAATTTATATCTTTTGAAAAGGGTTTTGGGATAATTAAATAATATACTTTAGAAAACAATTTGTAAAATGTGAGATATTATGAAATCCTAGTTAGACTGACTTTGGCTTTCCTTTTCACATATAATGGGAAATTATGTATTTGCCAAGGAACAGGCTATAGATGGGCTACAGACTTGGGCTATTGGTTGTTAGAGTCCATTTGAAGAATCACGCTTACCCGACTGTCACCCTGTGAAAGCTGTAGTCATTCTTGAGTGTTTCTTCACTTTTGGCTATCTAAGTGGTAGAAGCAGTCAGTTTTGTATGACAGCTTGTTTGTTGACAAGGGAACAGCCTCTAAGAAAGAAAGGGAAATTTCCCTTTACAGAGCATTCTGGGTTTGGAGCCCATTCCCCACAAGATGTCTACCTGTCACTACCTGTCACATGACACAGATGCTATTACCAGAAGAAAAGCTTAGACCTAATAAATTGCCAAAACTCAGAGTCTTGTTAGTTTAAGGAACTTGCCAATGTACTATAACTTGAAAAAAAAGGAAGGATGCACATATTTATTGCTAAGCTGGGGAAATTGCCATTAAAGCAGTTGGCAGAATGGCTGACATTTTAACAGTCATAGGTCAGATAATTTTCCACATCTATCCAAGAGAAGATTTGACCAAGGACTGACAAAAAAATCAAATTATTCTGTTCACTTGGCTGCATCTAAATGTCTCATTTTCAGCTTACAGGAAAGATTGAAATGGAAGCAATTTTTGATGTTACAATAGAGTGGCCGTAAATTGCTTGAATAGCCGTTGGAACTTTGAATATAAAAACACAGAAAAAGTCATCTGAGGTAGAACTCAGAATGGATTTTTCACTTATATTTTGCTCCTTATATAATTTATAGCTTAAGTTTTATATTAAGACATGCTATAAGTCAGCATTTCCTTAGTTACACAGAAGGAGATTACTTCCAGGTCACAGGGAAAATCCGTGGCAGAACTGAAAACTGAATTCTTGAGTTGTAGTATCCAATGGTTCCAACACTGTTAGAAACAGATGCTAAGTTTTCTTTATTCTCTCAATGGCAAAATAAAGAATGTATAGTCCGCTGGAAAGTTGGAGATCAAAAAGCACTTTCTATGGTTTCCAAGAGCACCAAATTCCTTTCACGGTCTGAAGGTTCTCGTATTATGAAATTTAGTTGTGTAAATTAGCCCATTGCTGATAAACAGAAAATCCTGTTAGTCCTTGGATCAACTTGCCTTTTACTATGAGTTTAGTTGTGTAAATCAGTCTTTTACCAATAAACATAAATTTATATTCGTTCTAGGATCAACATTTTGAGAGGGGATAAAGAAGGGATTGTCAAAGCATTTTTAAAGGAATGTTGGTCTAAAATAGCAGGTAGAATAAAAATATATTGTACAAACTGAAATAGGGCAAAAGAGCTAAAATGTAGTACTTGGACTAAAATAACTAGCAGTTCACATGAGTCCAAGTGCTAAGTACGTAATTATATTTCCCATTACCTTATATGTACAAGACTTCTTTTAATTTTTAAATCCTATATTTTACCCCTTTTTATTGTTTTCAAAAAATATATAGAAGAACCATTGAGTCTAACAATGTGAAAGTTTTGAGAGTGCCATTTTAACTGACAGATTGCCATGGTATACCAGTAGGTAGAAATGGCTATTTATTGATTGTAAATAGTTTGCTTCTCCAAATTGAAAATGAAGATGAATTGAGTTTGATTCATTATTGTCTGTCCAACTAACTCCCTTCTGCCACCCCTTGTAATTCCTTGGCACTTTTGAAAAACCTCTCTCAATATCCCCAGGATTGACTTAACAAAGTTCCATATAGATGTAGTAGACATTTTGGTATTTACTAACGTTATGAGTGATTGTTGTACATCCCATAGGGGTTAGGAAAAGAGAGTTTCTGGGTGACCTCTGATCAGTATTAGTGCTTGTTTGCTCCAGTAACACTGACGTCCTTGGTCTATCTAGGCCTGCTCCTGCATCAGCTCTTTAATGCTTTCTGTTTTCTTTGCCTGGGATGTTTTTCCTCTACATTCTACATGATTTTCTTCCTCACCTCCTTCACATCTCTGCTCAATTGTTACCTTGTCGTATTATTCTATAAAGGAGCAAAGGAGGATCATAATCTGACTAATGTGTCAGAAGGGTTGCTGTGCCTTATGGAGACAGGAGCAAACTTCCAGATGAACAGTGGCTGAAGCTGTCGGGGGTGGTTGCAGTGATCCAGGCTAGAGATAGCCATGGCTAAGATCAGGTGGTTGTACTGTGGTGAGAGATAGACTAAGGATCTAATTTGAAGGTAGAATCGACCAGATTTGTTGCTACTTTGAACTGAGGATGAGCGAGAAAGAGAGGAGTCAAGGATGCTTCTGAGGTTTTTTGCCTGAGGGATTGAAAGAATGGAATTGCCATTTACTAACATGAAGACCAGATAGTAAAGGAAAGAAATCAGGAGTTTGGTTTCATTCATGATAGTTGGATAAATGAAACAAGTTAGGGAAAGGTCTGGGAGGAGAGAGAACATTTGGGAATCATCCGCGTATAAATGGTATCAAAAGTCTTGGGCCTAGATGAAGCCACCTGGGAAGGGTATAGGAAGGAGGGAGATCTTGAGGCTGAGCCATGGTGGGACACTCCAGTGTTCAGAGGCTTGGGAGACTGTAGGGAGGGCTGGTGATGTAAAGTAGAACCAAGAGAGGGATCCTGGAAACCAGGGAAAAATGTTCCAGGAAAGGAATAATAATCAGCTGTGTCAAAATTCTGCTGAGAGAACAAGTAATAAAAAATGAGCACTGAGAAATGCCAGTTGGATTTGGCAGTGGGGAGGTCCTTGGTGACCTTGATGAGTTATTGGGGTTGTCTGGTTCAGGGGGAAAGGGTGACAGGAAGAGTTTCCAGAGAGAATAGTAAAAGAAGAAATACAGAGCAGTGCTTTACAGGAGATTGTAAAGTAGAACAGAGAAATGAGATGGGACCTGAAGAAAGATATGAAGTTATGAAAGACTTTTTATTTTTTATTATTATTATTTTTGGTAAAGACTTTTTAAATGCTGTTGGCATGCTGATGGGTAAAGAGGGAAAAATGATTATACAAGAGAAAAGATGGGACAGTAGTTGGGAATTTATTTTCTTGGATGAGTGTCCTTTCTTTGTAGCACTGTACCAGCACTCAAGGAAGACCTTTCTTTCTTTATTTTTTTAAGATTTTATTTACTTATTCAGAGAGACACAGACACACACACACACACACACACACACACAGAGAGAGAGAGAGAGAGAGAGAGAGAGAGAGAGGCAGAGACACAGGCAGAGGGAGAAGCAGGCTCCATACCGGGAGCCCGACATGGGACTCAATCCCGGGTCCCCAGGATCACACCCCGGGCTGAAGACGGCGCTAAACCACTGAGCCACCAGGGCTGCCCTCAAGGAAGACTTTTCTATTCTTCCCACACACCCCAAATTCCCACTGGGCTATATGTCCCTCTTAAAAACTCCCTTTTAATTCTTAGTGCTTTACGTTGTCCCTACACTCACCTTTTTCAGTGTATAAGGAAAGAATCATACCTAAGAGGGGGTGTTGTGGTGGAGTCCTCTAGGAGATTAACAAAACACCAAAATCAATACCTTTCTAGTAATCTTGGACTGTAATAGAATGCAATAATTGTATTAGGTTCTTTCACAAGCTTTTTCCTCCCACCCACCCTGATGAATTGTAGATCCTTAGGTAGCTCTTAACTATTCTTTCAAGTAGCCCACACGTATCGGCGTGCCATACTGAGTATAGCTGCTTAGCTCCCAGAATGCCTCCTATTTCTCACCACTGGCTTTTCTGGTGGCATAGTGGCTTCTGTGGGTCTATCTGGCCTGCCTCAATTTTGAGTCTGTCCATTCAGTTCTCTCTTTTCTGCTTTTTGTGTCATGGGGTTAGGCTTGGGGCAGTGAGAAAGTGCTCTGTCCTTAGAGTTCCATGTAAGTTAAAAGATGTTGTAAGCAGGGCAGCCCTGGTGGCGCAGCGGTTTAGCGCTGCCTGCAGCCCGGGGTGTGATTCTGGGGACCCGGGATCGAGTCCCGCATCAGCCTCCCTCTGCCTGTGTCTCTGCCTCTCTCTCTCTCTGAATAAATAAATCTTTTAAATATGTATATATATATTAAAAAAAAAGATGTTGTAAGCAGAAAACAATGAACCACCACGCAGATGGTAGTTACCACTTTTATCTTTTGAGCTCAAGGTTTATATTTCTCTCGGCATTTTCAAGGTTTTAAGTCACAGTTTAAAAATGACAGCCATTTGCTAGGGTATTTGTAAGAGAGGCGTGGTGATTAATATGGAATCTTCCATAAGAGGTGTGTAGGTATGCTTGTGTGCCTTCATCTGCCGATCTAAGCATTTGTAAATGCTTGATGTGTTTAAGCATGTGTTTTAGGAGTTTGAGGTGCTTGTTTTTTTTTTAAGAGGGAAAGGAAGTAGAGATATTGGGAGCTCTTTAGTATTCACAAAATATAAAAAGGATAGAGATCCGCTCTTCAGAGCAGTTCTGGATCATCCCCAAAGTTCTTTTTTCAAACATGTCATAGCAAAACCCAGTATGTTAAAATCCGAAGCTGACCTGCAGGATTCCAGTGAAAGAGGTTGGAAGACCTGGGATCGCATCAGTTCATCACCTTTCTCTGTGGCCTTTGCAGAGGTTCCCAGAAACCCCTAGGTGTCTGATAGCCCAACTGGAAGCCCCCTTCTCCACAGTATGACAAAGCTTTTTTTTTTTTTTTTAATGTGATACCTTAGCCATTTCCATCATTAAAAAAAAAAAAACTTTATGATTTCACATCATCATAAATTGAGAGGAAAACTCTTCTTCTATATGAGTTCTTTTTTTTTTTTTTTAAGTAGAAGTCATCATTTAAATGTTTTAAGGGGATCCCTGGGTGGCGCAGTGGTTTAGCTCCTGCCTTTGGCCCAGGGCACGATCCTGGAGACCCGGGATCGAATCCCACGTCGGGCTCCAGGTGCATGGAGCCTGCTTCTCCCTCTGCCTATGTCTCTGCCTCTTTCTCTCTCTCTCTCTCTCTCTCTGTGACTATCATAAATAAATAAAAATTTAAAAAAATGTTTTAAATCTCTAAACCTCTGTATATCTTTATATATGGAGACTAGTTCATAGAATTGCTGAAAAAGATTAGTTGATGGTAATGATGTTAATAGATTTTTCCAGGAGATTAGAATCTTATTTGGGGTACCTACTGATAGACTGCTTTATATGGGTAGATGTTTGACCTTTGTATGTACTTCCAGACACACTATAAGGGATAGTGATATATGTCAGCGCCTGTGGGTTATAAATCTTAATTGTCTGACTGCTTTAGTAAAAAGAAATGAATCAAAGGGAGAGGTCTGTCTATTTGCTTGAATTAAAAAAAAAATCATACATTCATGTATTCTTTCTACACTTAAAAAAACCAAAAAGGTAATGAGACATTATAATTTTATTGCATGTTAAAAATGCAGATTTAAAAAATTCTAATTATGCTTTTAGTAGCTAATAATTTAAGAATTCTTTTTGATCTTCCCCTGCTTTTCCAATCTTCTTTTCTTGCTTAATGTTAGGAACCCCAAATTGAAAATACCTCCAGTTTGAACAGGTTGAACTTGTGGCCTTGGCTATAATTGTCACTTCACAATCAATTTCTTATTTTAATCTTATTACACCTTTTGTCCTACAGACGGGTGAATTTTCAGCACGTTTCCTTTTGAAGTTGCCTGTGGATTTCAGCAATATTCCCACATACCTCCTCAAGGTAAAAATATGTGATCTCAGTATGATAATGTAAAGGAGCTTTTAAAGTAATTATTTAACTCTGAATATTTGTATGATTGGCTTGTCAGCATTTTCAGATAATGCATTTATTAAAGGTATTTATTATATGAAGATTCACTGAATTTGTTATGTAAAAACTAAAATAGTAGTCCTAAAAGTAATTTCAAAGTGAATTTTCCTTATAAGGTAAAATTTGTATAAGTAAATTAAATTTTGGGGAAAGTCACTGTTAGTAATCTTACTGGGAGGAAAGACTCTCATGGAAATTATCTAATAGGCATTCTGTCTTTAGGTAGGATTGCATATTAACTCTGTTGTGCCAAAACGCATCTCATTTTCCTTATTTACGTCAGCAGTTCATCTCAGGCACCTTCATAGCTGGTCTGTCCAGAATTGATTTAGACCAGTATATATGGGATTCTTTAAAATGTGATTCAAGCAAGGTATGGCTGGGAGAGTAGCCACTTTAGGGCAGAGTCTGCAGGTGCTTTGCACAGGAGAAGTAGAGTCAAGTGACTGGGCTATGGTTAGTGTGATGGAAACCACATGGACCAGGGAGCAGGTTCTGAACAGAAAGTCTTAACACAAGACCTGGGTTCATCAGAAATGAGGATTTCGGTTCTGATTTAAGATATGGTTAGCTGCCCTCAACCCCATATTTCTAACCTGGAGTTATATGGCTTTAGTGTAATGTAAGAAAAATGTCTGCCTTCCTAATTTGATGTTGTTCAGAGAGTTAATGGTATTTATTACAACCTAGAGAAAAGATAGAAACCTTGTACAAGTTTTCCTATATATTCCAATATATTTCCTATGTATTGTGGTAGTCACGCTTAATATTAGATATTAATCTTGATAATGATTGGAAGCATGGTCTCGTGGAATATAGACTATAAAAAAAGATTAGGGAACACTTTTTTTTAAACATTCCACTCAAGGTGGGGAAATTGTTTTCTTTTCCCCTAAGTAAAACATAGGATTTTTGTGCCTCATTAAACTTTCATTTTAAGTTTCTAGTTGACTAGTTTTCCACTCCATATCCAAATGATTATGAAGTCCAAATGAGAATGGAAGTCAGCAATTTATCTTAGTTTCTCCACACTCCTGTTGTGGAAAATATACATATGAGATCTGTGATTACCAAGCATAATTAATTTGGTTTAAGCAATTACTATGCTCTATTAGAGTAGCAAGCAGTCTCCTTGGTAACTCTTAGAAGGCAGATTCATTGACCTCTGTATATTCCAGATAAAGCTCTATTTCAGCTTATTAAAGTCAAATTCAGTAGTATATAAGAGTACATTATTTGTATAATCACTTTAATCCATAATTTACAGTTATAGTATCTTTGTTTTGATTTGTTGGGCCTTATCAGTTTAAATGGTTATCTTGCTTATTTGAACCTAGCATTGCCTCTTCTTATATTCCTGAGGATCAAAGGAAAAAAATGCTTCTTGGAATATAATCTAATTTTTTTCTCTTCAAAATAAAATTTCCATATTTTCTGTTTTAAGAGTTCTAACTTTATATTATTATGTTCTTACTTTCTTTGCTGGTCAGACAGGAAAAAAGTGAGACCTATTTGGCAAAATGGGAAAGTTTTTCCCCACGCCCCCAAAGTATGATGAAATGACATTTCTACTGCAGATGAAATGCCTACATTGCAGTATTGATATCTTTCTGGACCTTTAGGCCATGCAAAGAGAGCAAAGCAACAAGGACAAAAAAAAAAAAAAAAAAAAAAAAAAAAAGGAAGCAAAGAAAGCGACTCTTATATAACACAAAACATCCGGGAAAAAATACCTGCATCCCAGAAGGCATCCAGAATACCTGTTGAAAGTTTTAAGATCTAAGTTCCTAAAGTTTTATCAAAACCTTAGAACATTTGGCTATACTATTCTTAAAACTAAGTTTGCATCAGGAGCTGATTTACATATTATTAGCATTCCGATACTCCTACTCTGATTATCAGGCTGCTGTCCAATAGTCTCAGTCCCCAAGTAAATTCTTTATGAGGATACTGTTCACCAGCATCAATGTATTTTTACCTTGCCATCCCAAAGAAATGAATGGTGAAGTAGACCTTTTAAATATTGGAATAGCATGAAGTTTGACTGCATACTGATTTGCTAGAGTGAGATTTCATTATGCCACGATGAAGCCATCATCCACTTACAAGCATACCTCTTTTATCTACTAATAGAATTTTTTGATGTTAGAATGAAAAAAGCCATTAAATAGCCAGCGATTTTACTTAATATTATGCTTTAGGTATATATGGTTCTTATGTGGAATAGAGTGAATTTATTCTGAAAATGAGTACTGACTTCAGTGTCTAAATTTTATTTTTGGATGAGGTAAGTCAGTAGGTTAGATAAATCATTTACATAAGAACTCAGTAAAAAAAAAACAACAAAAAAAAAACCAAAAAACACCTCTGTATTAGGGTTTTTTATCTGTAGATGGTGGAAATCCAGCACAAACTACTATAAATGAAATGGAAAATGTAGTACACATCCTGTACTTCCATAGTCTACATAGCAGGAAATGTATCCCATGTTGAATCATCTACAGATAGGCATGGATCAGTTTCCCCAGGTCTGTCCTACTTGGGCCAGGTCCACGCCCTTGAACTTCTCAACTGATAGGTTTATATTGCGAATCTGTGGTCCCCAGAATAAAGGGGAGATTATTTGAAATGACAAAAGTGTAATATTCACTACAGTTACTAAACCAGAGAAAGAGTGTTTTATACCTGTATGTTTTTTTTTTTTTTTTTTTTTACCTGTATGTTTTTTCTTGAAGAACTGGTCATGAAGCTGAATCATATATCATTAGAAGATGCTGCCCTGATTTTATTCCGGATGTGGTGAAAATTGACTTATGTGTATTCTGTCTTTATTCTCATTCTGAGAATTATTAAACTTGAGTATATGATGGTGGGAAAGCATTTTTTTTCTTCAGGAAAAGCATACTCCATTGTGAGATAACTAAGGAAAATTTCTAGTTGTCTACTAAAATTTTTTATCATCTGAGTCAGAAGTACTCAGAAACTCAAAAAAAACAAACAAATTCAGAAACTCGGAATATAGTGTTTTGGGAAGAGGAGAAGCTTACTTGTACACATGGTATGTGTGTGAAACTAGCCCCTTAAAATAATAAGTCAGTTTATTTAGAATATAGTCAAGTTAAATTTTTATAGTTAGGGACCCCTCTCAGTCGATGATACAGAAATGTCTAGGAAAATTGCAGTATCTCACTGCAGTAGAGGGCTAAATAGTAACCATTTCCTGCTGATAATGGATGTGACAAACATAACCTTTAAAGAATATCAGTGCTAACTTTTCTTTGTTTGATAAGACCATAATTGTTTATATAGTTGTCTTAGTCCATTCAGGCTCCTCTAGCAAAAACACCATAGACTAAGTGGCTTAAGCAATGTACATTTATTTCCCACAGTTCTGGAACCTGGGAAGTCTAAGATCAAGTCAGCAGAAGATCCATTGTCTGGTGAGGGCCTGCATCTAGGCTTGTAGATAGCCATCTTCTCCCTGTATCCTCACATGGCCAAGAGAGAGCTTCTCTCTCCAGGCTCTTCTTGTAAGGCTGCTAGTCCAATTCTGAGGGCTCCAGTCAAAGGCCCTTCCTCCAAATACTTTCACATTGGGGATTAAGCATCAATAAATACATTTAGGGAGGGACACGAAAGATTCATTTTATAGCAGTAGTCTAAGTAGTTGCTGGAACTTCTCTACACCAGGTACCATGGAGCCCTAGCCCAGCCCAGAGGTAGGACTGTAACCAATTTACTATGACTGAAGTGCTTCGACTTCTAATTTCTACAGGAATCTTCTTGGCATCATTTAACTTCCCTCAGTCTGAAGGACTGCTTGCTGCAGTCTAGTCCCACTATGGTATATGAATCATGATACAGTATAGATATGCAGTGAAGGTGACAGAGCTGAAGTTGGCCATCTATGTCAGGAGGTAAGGTTCCCAGCCTTCTCATCCTTTAGAAGCCACTGTGGCTATGCTGATGAGTCAGAGCACACTAAGTGCAGGGTTGTGGAACACAGGTTCCTGTGTCTAGCAGAGGCAGAAAGTAGCAATTATGATTGGGTTATCAAGGACAGGCAGAGAGTCTCAGGGAGATCTCCAGATTGGAATCATACATGGCTTAAGAAGGTCATTAACATGGAGGAGAACATCTAAGACTACATGCGTGCTGAGGTTATCCTGTAGGAGCTGCCTCCTCAGCCTGACTGTGACTGGTGGGTTCACCAGCTTACTCAGTCCCCTTTCTAATCACATGTATGTTCGAAACTGCAGGTGCTCACAAGACCAGGCAGGTACCGAGAAGGAGTGAATCTGGCTTGATAAAATACAGGAGGAAGTGGTGAGAGCTCCAGGGAGCCAGCCAGTGTGTGCTTCATGTGGAGCAGCAGCTACTGTGCAGCCTCACAGTTGTTCCCATGTGAAAATATGGGCCTCATGTTGCCAGATATGCAGATGTTATAAAAAAGAGCCTGGAATCTCAGTTTTTGTTTGTTTGTTTGTTTCTAGTATGAGAAAATGGCTGCTTTGTAAGTGATGGCAATGGATAAATATTTTTTTAAAACACTGATGGCCAAACAGAATGCCTCTGTGTGTTGGCCATGGGAGTTCTGAAGAATATCTCAGGTAGATAAGATATAACTCCCCAGGGCACAGGGCAGTCATTGATTGCTAGACTATGAGAACAGTAGATGGACAAAATGTACAGTAGTACATTTTGCCTTCAGATGTACAGACGCTGATTCTGAACTCAGGAACCACTCTGTATTTGTCTGTGTTCTCCAGAGAAGCAGAAAAAATAGATTATATGTAAGAGGAGACTTACTACAAAATTGGTTCACAAGGTTGTGGAGGCTGAGAAGTCCAGTATGTTTCCTCTGCAGGCTAGAGAACCAGGATAAGCCCAAGAACCAGGGGAGGAGAGGAGGCACTGATATAAGGCATGAAGTGTGAAGGCAAGAGAACCAGGCGTTCTGCTGTTCCAGGGCAGAGAAAATGGACTTTCTAGCTCAAGGCAGGAGAAGGAAAATGAGAGGAGGCAAGCGGGAGGAAGAAGGAGGAGGAGAGAGAGAAAAAAAGAGGGAGAATTCATCTTACCTTTTGTTCTGTTTGGGCTCTCAAGGAGTGGGTGATGCCCACCCCCATTGATGAGGGTGGATTTTCTTTACTGTCTCCTGATTCACATACTAATCTCTTCCTGAAATACCCTCAGAGAAACAACCAGGGATCATGTTTTACCAGCTATCTGGGCATTGCTTAGTTCTGATAAGTTGAAACAATGTTAACCATCACATACACATTCTGTTCATAAGGCTGGTGAATTCATGACTGGAGCCACTAACTGAAAGATAACTTAAAGTATATTTTCATAGAGCAGTTTAGGCCTAGATTTTTGGGTATTCTAGGACATAGAAAGTATATTTTACAATTATCTCAGGAGGTACGTATTGTGTTTTCTTTTGGGATGTATGATACTCCAGAATTCTATTACATATTTATTGGATACTTTTCTACCCCGATTGCTATCATGTTAAAGGATAGAGATCCATATGAAGTGGCTTGGTTCCCTGAGATTATTTTAGGAGTCTATGGAACCAAAGTAAATCTGGAGAGATTGCATCTGTTCTGCATGGTCTTGTCTGGGGGGAACTTGTAACAGTGTGCAACAAGTGCCAGGGGCCCTTGGGTTCCATTAAACTCTGGACGATGCCAGTTAATTTTAATCAGTGGTTCTCATGTTGGGCTACCCTGATACTGGCCCTACATCAGGTCAATGAAACTGGAATCTTTGTCAGTAAAGCTCAAATATTCTTATATTTTAAAAGTTCTCCAGGTAATTCTAGTGTGCACCCAGGGTTAAGAACTTCTGCTCTAAGCAGAAGCTGTGGCTTTCTACTTTGGCTCAGTAAACTCAAATGTAAATGGATTTATTGGCACAATGATGGCATGACTGCCACCCTGTCTAACACCTCCAGCCTCATTTATTAATGGACTGGCAGTGCTAAGCTTAGAAGGGTGAGAGTGAGGAAAGGGGACTAATTGGTATTGAATACATACTGTTTGTAGGAACTGGACTAGGTGCTTTATGCATGTTATCTCCTTTAATATTCTCAACAACTCTGCAGGGTAGTTTTTCCCCTGCATGTTTTTAAATAGATAAGGACTGCAGGCACCATTATGTAAGTGATCCAGGTAGCAATTTGTGGAACTAGGATTTGGATGCAGATTCCTTGGCTCTAAAGCCAGGGGTCTTTCCAACATACCACACTGTAGCAAGAAATACTCTGTATAGCTAGATTATTTTAACTTGAGTCATCAGAATGGTAAACTAGGACTCTTTAGATCTGTCTGAAGTAGAAAGAATAAAGATTGAGGAAGGATGCTAAAGTGAGAGCTGCAGTGGTCTGTGTTTACAGACTTACTTTGTAAAGATTTACAAAGATCTTTAAAAAAGTAAATCTGTCTGAAGTGTTTTTTCAGAGGCAAGGTGTTGATGTGCTCTGTGAAGCCCTGAAATGGGTAGGACAAAGGAGGAGGGTGATGTGGATGTCACTGAGTCAGATGAAAGTGGGGGATGCAGTGCACAGGGACTCCGGGGACAGCAGAGAGAAAAGAGAAGGTAGTCCTAAAGGAGTAAGGTGGAAACAGTGGTACAGAGACGAAGGTGATGTGGGGGAGCCGGAGGCAGCCTCTTGTGGTATGTAATTCTGAGTTAAGACGGCTGGAAATGTGAAGGGATACTGAAGCTCCCTGCCACTGTAGGAGAGTTTAATTGTGTTAATACATGAGTCATTTTGTTTTAACTGGAGTAAGGAGGTCAGGCAGACTTGGAAATGGGGATGACGCTGGAGCAGGTAGAGGCTGAGAAATTAGTGAGGAGGCAGAGATGGGATCCAAGCCCTTCTTCTCTTTCCTTGACTTGTGTTGTAGAGTGATGTTAAGGGGGATCTTAGTGTGACCCACTGGGGTGGCAGAAGGAGAACCTTGAACAGAGGTAGCTCCGGAGCCCCTCCTCTGCCCCAGCATCCTTAGCTGCTTACAGCTGCAACACAGTGTACAGAACGGGCTTGGCTTCATCCCCCTATTGATCTATCTGTCTGCCTATGAATGTATCCTTCCATCATCCATCCATCCATCCATCTATATTCTAACCCTGACCCTGACCCTGACCATATTGGCTTGACTTGGTTCTTCAGTGCAGTACTACTGTGCAGAATCCTGAAGAATTGATTTTGATTTAAAGTGATAGATTCAAATCCTTGAATCTGTCAAGGATTAGACAAGCAAAAAAAAAAAAAAAAGAAAAAAGATAATTGTAGGCCTTTAAAAATGTACAGATTATTATAGATTGGAATGGTTAGAGAAACCTTTGTGACCAAATTTAGGCATAAACTAGACTTCCTAAAGAGGCATAGCTTTTAAAGGCAGGAAAGGGAAGAGGGACAGTTAAGTTGGGGCTGATCAGTTCACTCATGGTGGGACTGTGGGCATACTTGATTTAAGGTACAGGGAATAATCTAGACTGGTAGAGAAGTTTCTTGCAGAGAATAATGAGAGAAAAAGCTGAAAAGATGAGTTGGAAAGATCTTGAGTGCTTGAAGAATTACTTCAAACTTCATTAAACAGGTAGTCTTAATCTCTTTACACCTGGATTTTCATGGTAATAGCTTCCTAGTTCATTTCCTTGGCTCCAAGCCCTCCCTTGTCCAATTTCTCTGCAGTGTTACTGCTAGAGTAGTCTCCTTTAATCTTCTCTTGAAACAAATGATGGTTTCTTCTTGGATCCTGCTTTCAGAGCCTACCCATCCATGCAACGCTGTTTTATACTCTTCCCCAGCCTGTGCTGTTATTAATCTGAAATTGGCAGCTCTCCTCATTCTCCTCCCACTACTGTGAGGATTACCATGCTATCACTCACAGCCCCTATTCTCTATTTATTTATTTTAAAGATTTTATTTATTTATTCATGAGAGACAGAGAAGGATAGAGAGAAAGAGAGAGGCAGAGACATAGGCAGAGGGAGAAGCAGGCTCCCTATGGGAGCCCAATGTGGGACTCGATCCCAGAACCCCAGGATCACTACCTGAGCAGAAGGCAGATGCTCAACCGCTGAGCCACCCAGGTGTCCCTGAAACCTCTACTCTTTAATCTTTCCCCAGATTAATTAGATTATTACATTAATTAATTAATAGGTTAATATTTTCAGAGAATTTACTTAATTGTCGTAAGAATATAGGGAAGCCCAAAGAAGTTCCATTTACTTGCCCAAGACCGTTAAATGTTTATTTGGAGCTAATGACAGACTATCTAGTCTTAATTTTTGTCAGCTGGAACCAGAGAGGAGCTAAGTGATTTAAGTGGAGAAGAAGGCGAGCATGTGGGCAGCCCAGGTGGCTCAGCGGTTTAGTGCCGCCTTCAGCCCAGGGCGTGATCCTGGAGACCTGGGATCGAGTCCCATGTCAGGTTCCCTGCATGGAGCCTGCTTCTCCCTCTGCCTGTGTCTCTGCCTCTCTCTCTCTCAAATAAATAAAATCTTAAAAAAAAAAAAAAAAAAAATAGGGTGGGGGGGATCATGAAACCCAAATGAGGAAGTGTAACATACAACTAAGGGAAAGCCAAGACCTGAACTTGGAGGACCTGATGGAAGAAAGTTGTCATCTAGGTGGAAGTACTGCAGGAGCCCAGAGTTGTGTAAGCCAAAGATTTTAAAATGTTAATGAAGAAGACAATGCCCAAATGCCATTGAATGAACAGGCCCAAGGAGGAGGATTTGGCTGGAGTCACAGGGATGGTGAGAATAGGAAAGATTTCAGTGTTAATGTCTGAGAGAGACCAGATTGTTGGTGTTCATGAGAACATAGATGAGGAGATATACTCAGTAGGTATTAGACAAAATGAGTCGTGGAAATGGGATGGAAACTTGAAAAACTGAAATGACTAAGTAAATTGTGAAAAAGCACAACTGAAATGATAGCATACTGGCTAAAAGAGTCATAGAGAAGGCTTTTCAAGAAGTTGCTTTATTTATTTATTTTTTAAAAGATTTTATTTATTTATTCATGAGAGACGCAGAGAGAGGCAGAGACACAGCCAGAGGGAGAAGTAGGCTTCCTGCAGGGAGCCTGGTGTGGGACTTGATCCCCGGTTTCCAGGATCATGCCCTGAGCTGAAGGCAGACACTCAATCACTGAGCCACCAAGGTGTCCCAAGAAATAGCTTTAATTCATGACAGACTTGAATATGATAATCTTACTGGTGTTCTCTCTGAAAAATTTAGAGGGAATGTTGCTGGGGAAACCTGTTTCAAGTGGTGCTTTGGTCCTTTCATATGGTCAGGGAAAATAGGTAACGGTGTGAGTGTTGGAAAATGTGTGTGTGTGACAGTCACATTTTATGACTTGTCATCAAAGATTGAGTTTTCATAAGTTCACAGTTTTGAAATTTCTCATTCTTCTCACCTTCTTTTAGGACCAGGGGGAAGATTTTGCATTCTGTGCACTCAAGAAAAGAGAATTAGGCTGATTAATTTCCCTGGGTGGTTTTTTTTTTTTTTTTTGATAAATTCTTACATTGTCCTTTATTATTTGGAATTGTTTGAAAGTCCATTTAGTTTTACATATTGCTAGGAAGGAAACTGATAATCTCCCCAAAATATTCTCTTTATTTGACATCCAGCCAGCTAGTTAGGGCGATATATATTGATTATAGTCATTTCTCAGCAAGCATAAGATAGCAAACATTAAAAAGTTTTCTGATCCTGATAAATGACTATAAATTCAAAGACTGACCTCACAAAGGTTTTTCTCTAAACCACAGATTAAATGATGGCTCAGAATTTGAGACCTTTTAGTTTAGGGAATTTTTTGGCTCCAATAAAATCACGCTTTTAGAAATAAAGATTACTTTAACTCATTTGTGTGAAATCTGGTTTTAAAGGAAAACAGTTTGTCTGCTGCTTGAAAGACCATAAAGAATTCACAGGGAACCCTCATCTTATCTCAAAGGAAATAGTTTCTGTCTAGTCAAATAGGAGCAGACATACTTTTATAAAAGTGGGAGTGTGTACCTGGAAGAAAGTACTGTAAAAGTAGGGTGCTGTTTATTCTTGTAATAAGGCTGATTTATCAGTGCTAAGTTGGAGCCAAATTTAGCATTTGAGACCTAACTGCCAAGAAAGTAGTGAGATGGTCTGAAAACTTACTGTGCAGGGAACTTCCTTTTCTTCCTTCATGGAGTAGGAGACCCCTGGCTGCTTTTAGTTCATTGCCCTTGTTCCACCCCCCTCTTCTAGAGACAGAAGCAGGGCTCAGAGAAAAATACACTGTAAATCAGGGGCCCCCAAACGTCTTCTCTAAAGGGCAAGATAGTAAAATTTTAGGCTTGCAGGCCATATGGTCTCTTTCACAACTACTCAGTTCTGCTGTCACAGCATGAAAGCAGCTACAGACAATATGTGAATGAATGAGTGTGGCTGGGTTCCAATAAAACTTTATTTTCAAAACCAGGCCCGGGGCTGGATTTGGCCTGTTGGCAGTTGTTTGCCAATCCCTTCTCTAGACTCTGGAGGGGAATATTTTCTTCACAAAGCACTGGGAACAGCATGGAAAGATAAGTAAAGGGATTTGGTTCAATGAGGATGAGTGGTTTTTAATACCATGGTCTCTTAGTTTATATTTTACAAGTATCTTCAATGTGGTTGAAGGCTCCCTCTCTCTTTTCTTTCCTCGTTTCCTTTCCTTCCTTGTTTCCTTCCTTCCTTTATTCCATCTGCTTTTATTTTTAAGTAACCTGTTAGTAACATATAATTTACTAACTTCTCTTCCAAGTCTTAATCTCCCTGCTAAAATATGGTCAGGCTCTGCACACCCACCAAATTGTTGGATACACTAATGAGATGATGAATATGATGGTATTTAATGTATGTCTGAGCTTGGAGTAGATGCAGAATAGAAATGGTTTTGATTTTATTGAGTCATTGAATTATATTTCAAAGTATTGAATGTATTGTGGACTAGAAAGAGAGTAGGTATTCCACTGAGAGGAAGATAAATTATATTTGTTGCTTCTCTCTTCCCCTCTCCTGATTTTCCTCATCTAGAATTCAAAATCCAGGTTTACTCTTGCTCCAGATTTCTAGATAAGATTTATGGTAGTTCTGACAATAGTATATTTTCCTACTAAAAATGAGCAGTCACAGCTGGCTCTGTGAACTTCCTTTCTTTGGGTGTTCTTTTATAGTTTTATTTGGCCTTTATTTTTTATGGTGTGTTTGTGTTTTTGTTTTCTAAATTAGAATTTTAGAATATAGATGTATGTCAAATGATCATCAGTTGACCTGCTTTGCTACCCTATCACCATATGTGGTGATAATCCTTCAAGTATAGTCTGTTCTGCTACAGAGCATGCCTTAGTACCATGAATCAGTTCATACATGGTTGGTAGTGGAAGCATGTCAGTATAATACAAAAGTTACCACAGTTGATTTTTCCTCTCACGTTAATATTTTGACTACTAAATAACAGCAGCTGAATCCAAAGGACGGCAGTACAGATGAACACAGCAAGCTGTGGGGGGATGTGATGTTGCACACAATGTCCATTCACTCCATATCCTTCTACTTGACTCAATTTTGCCTTATACCTTGTACTTAAGTATTTATCGCATGGTTTCCCCTGTTCTTTGTGAAAAGAAACAAACTCAAGGCAGTGAGCCAGAGCTCTCCCTCTCTGATGTCATTACAACTTGCTTCTCCACAGGTTGAGATAATGTCCCCCAACTCTTTCCTATAACTAAGCAGTCCAACCTTTCCTTGTAGTCCCTTTCATGGTTATCTTTGCATTTTCAGGAGTCTTATATTTACTGTAATAATTGTTTATTAGGAATATGGCTTGGTGTTTTAAGGATTTTAATATTTTTAACTGGAGTTACTTTGTGGTTACAAAGTTATATAGGCAACTGTAAGGTAAGCCTTACCATATTTTTCTCATCAACCTCTTATTCTTAATATATAGTTTACTAGAATGCAGATTTTTTTTAAATGAATGAATATATAATGTTGTAATAGAAAACACCTATAGGGGATCCCTGGGTGGCTCAGCGGTTTAGCACCTGCCTTTGGCCCAGGGCGCGATCCTGGAGTCCCGGGATCGAGTCCCACATCGGGCTCCCGGCATGGAGCCTGCTTCTCCCTCTTCCTGTGTCTCTGCCTCTCTCTCTCTCTCTATGTCTATCATAAATAAATAAATCTTTAAAAAAAAAAAAAGAAAAAAGAAAACACTTGTATTTTCAACCTGAGATTCTCTTCTCTTATAGGCTAGGCATTCTTAATCCTTTATACTTTCAATATATATATATATATTATAAGTTTTAAATTCTTCTCTATCCTCATGCTTCTCTTTAGGAAGTGTGCCAGATTGCTAGCATCTCTCTTAAATTGTGGTGCCTAGAAAGAAAAAAGCACAAAACATGAGATAGAATTGATCAGGTCAGTGTTCCATTAGAACTCTTCACCGTTAGTTAGTATTTATTGTGTTGGTAAAAAACCCAGACCTCCTTGTTTTTGTTTTTTTTTAAAAGATTTTATTTATTTATTCATGAGAAACACAGAAAGAGAGAGGCAGAGACCTAGGCAGAGGGAGAAGCAGGCTCCATGCAGGATGCCCAATGTGGGACCCGATCCTGGAACCCCAGAATCACATCCTGAGCTGAAGGCAGAGGTCCAACCGCTGAGCCACCTAGGCATCCCCCTCCTTGTTTTATTAATCTTGTTTTATGCAGTTGGTTTTTAAGACAACATAATTATATCATGTTGTCTTTTTGAATTTGCTTGTGTATGGGGGAGGTATTACTACCTTTAACCACAAAGGGAGGTATAGATTTGAACCAGGTGGCACAGGGATCAGAGGATGTGATTATTATAGGTGACCATTTTTAAATCTGGAGTTGCTTTTCTCTGTGGTGTTTTTTTTTCTCTATCCACATCATGAAGGCACCCCTTGGTACTGAAGGAGATCAGTTTCTCACTGTCATCTGTTCTCGTGAATCCATTTTCATCAATCAGCAACCTTATACTTTAAAATAAAAGTAAAATATGGTAGGGGCATAAGATGACTTCATAGACAACAGTAATGCAATTCATAATTATTCAAGTAGTACAAGGGAAATACAGGGTTCTTTTAGTGGGTTGATGAGAGATTACATCTGGTTGGGAGAGAAGTGACGTTTGGGATGGGCCCTGAAAGATTGTTAGTATTGATAGAAGCTAGAGACAAAGAAGGAGCATGATTTCGGCTCACAACCATAGCACATTTGGAGGACAACAGAGCAGTCCGGTTTCTCTAAATCGTAGAACATGTGTCCAAAGTAGGGGAAGATAAGTAAGGAAAGGCATTTTAAAGATACAGTGATACAGATAGAGCCTTAAATATTCAGCTAAGGAGTTTAATTGGTTGTTTTTAGTAGTACTGTGATAGGGATTGTCTTTAGGAAGAGAAATCTGCCAGTAAACAATGTATAACATCATTGGGAAAGGGCCTGATAGGGTTCGGAGGATTTGAATGGAGTACTAAAGCTCCAGGTGAGCCACTTTTCAGACTTGCTGAGGTTTTGAGATGTGTAGTTGAAGTGCTTGCTCACCTAGCTCAGCGATCAACCTGGAAAAATGAGGGAGAGGAAGGAGTTCAGTTGGAACCTTCCAGGCAGTGCTACCCAAAGTTTATCTCTTTTGGTTAATGATAAGTACAGAATTGAGAGTCTTTAGAAACATTTAAAGCAGTTTGATGGAATAATCATATGTCTGTTGTCTTGTAATGATAAAAATATTGGGTTTGCATTTTGATGTTTTAAATTTTTTCTTTTTCTAATAACTCATTTTTAATGTTTTGTATGAAGCCATCAATCTGTGAAGGATTAGGAAAAACAAAACAAAACAAATGATAACTGCTCTTTCATTGTAGGTAGTTTGAGAAGCCTTGCTCTAGCCCACACTGTCTTCTGCAGCTCCTGGCTGCTGTTGCCTCTCCTATCCTGAGTCACAGCAGTCTTTTAAATATCTTGGGGTTTTTCAGGTTTATTCTTTCTGCGGAGCTGGGTTTTGTATTCACTGTTACCCAGTGTTGTTCTCCCCTTTTTCTCATTATAAATGTATTCCCAGGATTTGGAGGAGGAGAAGGAACCAGCAGCCCTTGATTAGAATGATGTTTAACATAGAACTGGGAGAGAGGGATTTTTTTTTCTCGTGTAAAATATTTTAAACAGATTTTAACAGCATACTTATATTTTGATGTTTCATGATAAAGTAAGGTCACGATGGTTCCTATCCTCTTTCTCCCATTTTTTGAAGACCCATTTTCTTTCTTGAATCCATTGACTGTGGCTTTGTTTTTACATTCTGCCCATATTGTTGGAAGAGTGACACCCAGAAATAAGGTTGGTGTCATTCTCTGTTCCAAAATCGCTTATAAAAGGTTTTGGCTCTCTTGAAGCAGGATGAGATGATGATTTAGGTTTTTCAAGTTTTGTGCTAACTCTAAAAGTAGTCTACAGTGACCCAGATGTCTGTTCAATATGTGGATTGACATCTTAACATAAAATCCTGGAATACTGATGATGATGGTATTCTTAATCTCTATTCTATAGACCAGGGCTTCAGAGGGTGTGGTCTTGGAACTCTCATATCTCTAAGATCCTTTCAGAAGGTCCATAAAGTAAAAACTGTTTTCAAAATTAAGATTTTTTTACTTCATGAATGAATAGTGGAGTTTTCCAGAGGTACATGTTATGTTAGTATGTCATCATTACTCTGATGGCCAATGGCATATTTGCTTGTATGTCCTCACATTTTAGAAATTTCTCAGTTTTGGGACCCCTGGGTGGCTCAGCGGTTGAGCATCTGACTTTGGCTCAGGGCATGATCCTGGATTCCCGGGATCAAGTCCTACATCAGGCTTCTTGCATAGAGCCTGCTTCTCTCTCTGCCTATGTCTCTGCATCTCTCTCTGTGTCTCTCATGAATAAATAAATAAAATCTTTAAAAAAATATCTTTAAAAAAAGAAATTTCTCAGTTTTATGAAAGTGTGTTCAAGAAGACATGGATAAATGGAATAGTCTTATATCTATCATAGTTAAACTCCAGGCACAGATGACTTCTGATAAGTTTTACCAGTCATTTAAAGAAGAAATAATACCAAATTCTACACATATTCTTTTGGAAAATCGAAAAGGAGGGAATACTTTTCCAGCTGATTCCATGAAGACAGCATTGCCTTACACAAAAACCAGACAATTAGAACAATATTACAGATGACTCCCATGAATATAGATGTAAAATTCAAAAGGAAACCTTACCAAAATACAATATTGTATTAAAAGGATGATACATCATGATGAAGTGGGGTTTATCCCAGGGATGGAAAGTAGACTGAATATTAAAAATCAATATGATTCACCGTATTTTTTTAAAAGATTTTATTTATTTATTCATGAGAGAGAGAGAAAGAGAGGCAGAGACACAAGCAGAGGGAGAAGCAGGCTCCATGCAGGGAGCCTGACGTGGGACTCAATCCCGGGTCTCCAGAATCATACCCTGGGCTGAAGGTGGCACTAAACCGCTAAGCCATCCAGGCTGCCCTGATTCACTGTATTAACAAACTAAAAAGATCACATGATCATCTTAATAGACATAGAGAAAACATTTGACACTTGATGAAAACTCTCAGCAAACTAGAACTGAAAAGGGACTTCTTCAACCTAATGAAATGCATCTGTGAAAATCCTGTGGCTAGTATATTTAATGATGAAAGATCAGATGCTTTCTCCCTAAGGTTAATAGCTAGTTGGTTAATAGATGTTTACTTTCATCCATTTTATTTAATACTGGAGATTCTGGACAGTGCAATAAGCCAAGAAAAAGGAATAAAAGGCAGAGTAGAAAGGAAGAAACAAAACTGTTTTTATTCACAAGTGGTATGATTATTTATATAGAAAAGCCCAAGGAATCTACAGAAAAGCTGTAGTGAATAATAAATGAATTAAAAAAAAGTATTTATTTATTTATTCTAGAGAGCGTGTGCGTGAGAGAGCACAAGAAGTGGGAGGGAGAGGGAGAAGCAAGCTACCTGCTCAGCAATTCTGGGGGCTGGATCCCAGGGCCCCAGGATCATGACCTGAGCTGAAGACAGATGTTTAATTGATTGAGCCACATAGGCATCCCAATAAGTGAATTTTTTAATGTTGTAGGATGTAAGATCAACATATAAAAAATCAGTTGTGTTTTTATGTACTAACAACAAATAATTTAAAATTGGAATTTTAAAAATATCATTTATAATAGCATCAAAAATAGGAATTACTTAGGGATCAATCAACAAAAGATACAAAAGACCTGTGTGCTAATAAGTCAGTCAGAGAAAGACAAATACCATGTGATTTCACTCATATGTGGAATTTAAGAGACAAAACAGGTGAACATAGGGGTAGGGGAAAACAGAGAGAGGGAAGCAAACCATATGAGACTCTTAACTATAAAGAAAGAACTGAGGGTTGATGGAGGGAGGTGGGTGAGGGATGGGCTAAATGGGTGATGGATATTAAGGAGGGCACTTGTGAGATAACACTGGATGTTATATGTAAGTGATGAATCGCTAAACTGTGTACCTG
Source organism: Canis lupus familiaris (assembly GCF_011100685.1). Classification (NCBI taxonomy): domain Eukaryota; kingdom Metazoa; phylum Chordata; class Mammalia; order Carnivora; family Canidae; genus Canis; species Canis lupus. The sequence continues at coordinate 22,076,127 of NC_049238.1, forward strand.
AAACCAATTTCACCATATATCTTAACTAACTAGAATTTAAATAAAAATTTGAAATAGAAGAGTGCCATCTTAAAAACAAATATATAAAACCTTGCTGAGAGAAACTAAAGAAGACCTAAGCTAATAGATCTGCCATGTTCATATGTTAGAAGGTTCAATATTGTAAGATATCAGTTCTTCCCAAATGGATATATAAATCTGACCCAATCCTAGCAGGTCAAAACCCAGCCAGCATTTTTTTTCAAACAATCTGATTCTAAATTTATTTAGAAATAGGAAGGGCCTAGAATAGCCAAAACAATTTTGAAAAAGAACAAAATTGGAGGACTTCCACTGCTTGATTTCAAGACTTACGCAAAAGTTGCAGTAATTAAGACAGTGTGGTATGGTTTTAAAGAGATAAATAGATCAATGTAACAGTTTAGATCAATGTAACAGAAGTAGAGTATCCAGAAATAACTCACACATGCATAGACAACAATTTTTGACAAATGTGGAAAGACAATTCGGAAGAAAAACAATGATCTTTCTTAAAAATGGTGCTAGCACAATTGAACATCTATACCAAAAAGAAACTTCAATCCATACCATTGAACCATATAAAACTTAACTCCAAACGGATCAACTTAAATATAAAACCTAAAACTAGAAAATATCTAGAAAAAAAAACTGCAATAAAGCTGCTTTTTAAAAATCTCTGTTTTAAGTTCTGATATACTAAATGTCAAAATAGATAACCCACATAAACAAGAGATTTTTGGAGTTTTCAATACTTGTGCAAAGAAGGTCCTGAGACCAAAATATTTGAGGACTGCTGCTATAGGCTTCATAGCCTGTTGTATTTCCTAGTGGATTTGTAGTGTAATATAAACATGCTTCATGGACCTTCTGCATTATCAGTCATGGTAATTGTGCTAAAAAAGTATTATCAGCTCCTACTAATGTAAAGTAAACCTGAGATCATTAAAATTGCTCTTTAAAATCAATTCTACTTGTAAGCTGCCAACTTCTAGGTTTTAGCAAAAGTATGGTCTGTGTAGGTACATTTGATGAATACTCAAATGTAGAAATTTAGAGTGCTTATCCCCTTTTGTATATCTGCCATTTTCTGTTATGACTCAGAGCCACTTATCTATTCAGGGTATGTGGTTTAGTGTTACAGCTAGCATTTAGAGAGGGATTTTGGTCAGAATCTTGCCACTGATAGGGTAGTGCTACATAAATTTATATTTAATCCTCACTGCTGCCATACAAGGGGGTATAGTGGATATCTGGTATCTGTTGTTGTCTGCCTGGCATCTCTCTTCCCCTTTTTCTTGTAATACTATTCCACATTCATCTTCTTTTCCCTGTGCCATCCATGTGATTCCACTAGGGCTGTACATTACAGTTCCTCTTCTGCCTGCAAGGGATTAGTCTAAGAGCTGGGTATATCATCCAATCTGGCCCAATCAGAGTCTTCCAAAACATTTGAAAATTGAAGTCGGAAGAGAAAAACTTTCTGTGTTGTGATGTTTGTAGGCTGGGATAAATTGAGTCCATAACTGTAGGCAGTCATGTTCCTTACCATGTGGGAAAGCTTCTAGGTCAAGCAGTGCTCAGGAGAAATACAATGTGAGCCACATGTGATTTCTAGTAGTTACATTAAAAGAATTAAGAAGAAACAAGTGAAATTAATTTTAAAAATGTATTTAACTTATATTCAAAACATTTCAATATGTAATCAAAGTTAAAATTATTAATGAGATATTAGATGTGTGTGTGTGTGTATATATATATATATATATATATATACACACACACATGGAGTATATGAAGTCACATTTTGGTACTAAGTTTTTGAAACCTGGTGTGTATTTTACTCTGTACCCTCTCAATTTAAACTTTTCCTATCTGAAATGCTCCATAGCCACATTTGGTTAATGGCTGCCATATTGGACAGTGCAGCTCTACACAGTGGGAGTGAGGCAACCCAGCACAGAAAAGGAAGTAAAAATGAGAGGTAGAGACTTAGAGTATTGTCAGTAGTGAGGTTTTGGTTTTAGTCCTTGAAGTTTGAGGAGCTGTCTTGGCTTTAACTCCTACTATCAACTGTCCTTTGGAATCTGAGCTTCTTTCATAGTTTTCTAGTAAATAAGCTTTTTAGCTTAAGTGAGTATGATTTGTGTTTTTGTCATTTATAACTAGGAAGGCATTTTTATCTCCTCTTTTTTTTTTTTCTTAAAGGAGGAAACAAGCTGAGAGAAGTTAAATGGGTTACCCAGGGTTATCTTAACTGTAGACTGCAGGTCATGGGTTTCAGTTCAGGTTTGTCTTATTCAAAAGTACATGTGCTTTCCACCCTCAAGAGATTGCATGGGAGCTAGGTGTAGAGCAGGCCGTTTGCTCTGGGGAAAAGGATGGAACTTTACTCTTACTCATGCAAGCCCAATACAGTTCTCTCTAGTTTTTGATATAATGGAATTATGAAAATACTTCTTTTTTGACAGGAACTTCTTGGTGGAAATGCATGGTAGTCCTGTCAACACATTCTACTTCCACCCCTTTCTAAAAAGTGACTTCAGCAAGTCACTTGTCAGTCAGTGGAACCAACTCCAGTCCTGCATATCTTGTGGACACATCCATGCCGCCCTGTAGATTGGTGGAGTAATCTAACCTTGTTTCATTTAAAATGCATTGTAGCCTGTCCAGAAAACTTTATTGGCACCACTAAACAGTTATGTCATTAAAGAACAGGATTTATAAACTCTGATAAGGCCAACATCTATTTTCTACCCTGAATAAAAATTAAGCAAGTTCTCATAATAAGTTTCGAATGGTTCAGTCTTTTCTAGTTGCTGTAAGTGATGTTGCAAAAAACTGGAAATCAACAAGAGGCTCTTTTCTGTATTTCAGAATCATTCATTTGAATGATTACAATACTCTAATATTGAGTTGACAGTTGATCCATTTTAACAAATTGTCATAAATCCATATGTTGAGAATTAATGTGAATGAGGCTTGAGGTTTTATGCTAGGACACCCAGGCAATCCATAATTGCAGTAAAAAATTTGTACTTGATGGCAGATAGCTCAAAGTTCAAGTTAATTTATTTACCTCATTAGCACACTATCAGATATTTCATTATTAGACAGTGATATAACAGTTCTAGGCAGTTTAACTTACTTGGGCATTGTAACATAAAGCTACCCCAAATTAAAATCTGCAAAGCAAGTGTACTGTCTGGTTTTTGAGTCTGCGGTCTGAACCTACCATCCCCATCACATCTCTCACTCCAACATTGCATCCATACCTCTTTTATACCATGTATTAAGAGAAAAAAAAAGTGATAGTTTCACATTGAGAGTCTTCCCATTCATGGTCTTATTGCACCACGCTTGTTCTCACCTGGAGTTACTAAAGCTTGCAGCCAATTCTTGGTGTCCTAGGAACTCTGTTCATGAGATCCTGCCATGACAAGGGTGCCCTTTCAATACTGGTTCTCCTTTAATCTCCTCTCTATTTTCTAGGGTTAAGTAGTCTGGTTTTTTCCTTTCTTAGATGTAGAGTGTAGGAAGGGAAACTACATCTACACATATACCCAATTTGGAGGGGCTTCTAGGGTAGTTGGCAAAGTTCTGTATCTTGATTCGAGTGGTTCTTTCAAGGATGTCTGTTTTTTAGTAATTCACTCAGCTATAGATATTTTTTGCAAAGTTTTCTGTATATGTATTTTTGAATAAAAAGGTAAAATAATAAAAATAAAAATAATCTATTGACTGTAGAATTTTCTATTTGCTCTGCCTTAGTCTTTTGCTAAGAAACCCAAGGCTGTGGGATCCCTGGGTGGCACAGCGGTTTGGTGCCTGCCTTTGGCCTGGGGGCGCGATCCTGGAGACCCGGGATCGAATCCCACGTCAGGCTCCCGGTGCAGGGAGCCTGCGTCTCCCTCTGCCTGTGTCTCTGCCTCTCTCTCTCTCTCTGTGACTATCGTAGATAAATAAAAATTAAAAAAAAAAAAAAAAGAAACCCAAGGCTGTGAGAGTTGTAATATTGTAAGAAAATCTCCTTTCAGAGCCACCCTTAGGAAGGAGTCCATTCATCCATTCAACACTTATTGAATTGTTCCTGTGAGTCAGGTACTTTACTTGATGCTGAGGATATATATATATATATATATATATATATATATATATATATATAGTGTGTGTGTGTGTGCGTATTTGTATGTGTGTGTATTTATATTCATATCTGATAAACATGATAAATGTGATCTGTGTCCTCACTGTGCTTTTTAATTATGTCAGTGATATCACAAGTTGAAAGTATTTATCCTTTAGTATACCATTTGAGAATATTGTAATGATTTATATTTTTATCTGAAGTCATTGACATTCTTCTTGCTAGACATTTATCAGTAGGTAGCACAGAAGTTATCTAATGCTGCATAATAAATTACTGTGAAACCTCTTACTGGCTTAAAACAATAAATATTCATTATGTCATTGTTTCTCTGGGTGAGGAATTTGGGAATGACTTAGCTGAGAGGTTCCAGCTCTGAATTTCTTGTGTGGCTACAGTCAGAATATTGGCAGTGACAATGGTCATCTGAAGGTTTAAGTGGGGCTGGAGAATCCAAGGTGGCTTACTCTAATGGCTCTTGGCAGGAGGGCTTAATTCCTCATCACATGGGCCTCTCTATAGGCTGCTTGAGTATCCTCACAACATGGCACCTGACCTCCTCCACAGCAAGCAGTCTAGGAATGTAAGAAGGAAGCTGCAGTGCTTTTTAAGATCTAGTGTCTGAAGGTGTATACTGCCACTTTCTTTTATTCACTTCATTAGAAGTGACTTAAGTCCTACTCACGCTTAAGGGAAGGAGAATTAGGCTTTCCTCTTGAAGGCAGGAGTATTAAAGAATTTGTAGACATATTTTAAAACCAGCACAGGTGATAAGTAGGTAAGTAGGTCGAGAGATACAAAGATAAACACTAGGTTCTAAAAGCTCACAAGCATTATGTTATCCTTTTATCTCTCTACTTATTTGTATTAACGTTGTATTTCAGCCATACTAGAAAATTAGCCTGAACTTTTCTTACTCTTTCTTGGTTTTTGTGTCTCCCTCAATCTGGAATACTTTATATTGCATACAATTTCTGTTAAAATCTTCCCTATGATCTGTGGCTTTCTATTGCTGTCATGTTTGGGAGGACTGAATGTTTGAAGAAGGGCCTAAAGGTAGACAAATATGACTTCTGTTCAAGGAGAAACAAGATTGTGAAGTAGGGATTGTCAGATTAAAAGACTTGAATCTCATTTAGCACATGCTGAAAAGTCACTTAACATTTGAAAACTGAGGCAGGATACAGTCAAGGTTTCACTGGCAATGACAAAGGGTGACAAGGAGTACAGGTTGAAGGAGACTGCAGTCATCTAGAAGTAAAGGAATAGACTGGAGCAGTGCAAACAGGAAGGAGGGGCTGATGTTTGTAAAAGTTGAAACTCCTACTGGCAGAATTAGTCTCAGTCACCTCTAAATTTCTCTATGTTATATAACACAGTGCCCTGAACATACTATTTCCTCAGTAAGATGTCACTTGAAAAATAGATATATGTCTGTGTGTATAGTACATTAAAATGATTGAATGATATTATAGATGAGTTCTTATATTATTCAAGTGAACCCTAAATTTTCAACTGATTTTTAAAAAGAAACATGATCTGTAATTACAGCAATTAAAATCCTAAATCTAAAGAAAACATAAAAGGAAATGTAATCCTAGAAGTCATTCTATTTTTATTCAGAACCTATATTTTATTTGGTGTGATGAGACTAGCCTAATAATAGAAACTGACTTCTGATTATATAATAGCCCGCAATTATTTTTATGGTTATTGCATTCCAATATTCTTATGCAATATTTACAATGTACATGTGTAGCAGGGGCACAAAATAAAAGTTCTAACAATCTTAACAGTAAGTCAGAATCGAGTCACGCAATGTAACATTTGTGAGCTTGCTTGGCTGATGCAGACAACCTTTGTTAAGAATGCGTAAAATACCAAGTTTAAAACTGTGGTAGATTTGGAGTTTCGAGTTCTAAAATTTAATTATCCCCCCCCACCCCATAACTAATTCTGCCAAGACATTTTGATATTGGTTTAATTGTGAAGGTGGGGGAAAACTCATATTCAATTTTGAGAAAAACAAAATGTCTTAAATACTATATGAATGTGCTGAGAATTTCAGCAGATTATGGCTACAAAAGATTATGATTCAGCCTGAAAACATAACCTATGGAGAATCATCAACTGTTCAGAATGAGCTCTTCCAGATGACAGATCTTACGAAGAAAACCTGCCAATAAAAGAGAGAATGCTAGAAGAAGAAGAATCCCGTTGACTTTCAACATATGGCCCCGACACTGACATATTTTATAGTTTTTAGTGAATAGCAACCCAAAATAACTGGGTTGATAAAAACCAAAGAGAGAGAGAGAGAGAGAGAGAGAGAGAATGCGTGAATTTAAAGAATTCTTCTCTGATTTTTTCTTTTCACTTTTATTTCAGAGGATGTTTTTAATGGAGTCAGTAGGTATGTGTCTGTGTACAGGGGTGATGAAAGGGGTACGGTACCTCTTAATTTTCACCTTTTAGGATAATAGAGACTTCTAGCAAACTGAAAATAAAAACAAATATCCATGTAAATTTATGTATTAGTGAGAACATGCCCTCAGTGTCTCTTTTCCTCATTATTGTTTCTCTCAGCTATATATTCCCTGCATTTGTTCTTTCCTTCCCCTCCATTCAGGCAATCCCTTGTCTTTCTTTAGTTAAATCTTTCTTCAGTTAAATCTTTCAAGTACTACTTAGAAAGGGGCCACTAGAGTTGGTCTGGTTTACTTCCTTTTTGTTAGGTAGATTATATAATATGTCTTAATGCTCCGTGAGGTTATCTCTTGTTCATTATTACTTTCATTTGATAAATATGGAGTACCTGCTATGTGCCAAGCACTATACTAGAGAAACTTATAGTTTACGGGCCAAATCCTGTCTGATATATTTCCAGAGGTTTTTGGTATATAATGGGTCAAAGAATTACAGTGAGTTAAGTTTGTAGGTCAAGTTTCAGGTCAAGTTTACTTTTAATATTTCCTTCTCTGAAATGGAACTGATCCAGATAGATATTCCCTCTAGGGAGCTCTTCGTTTCTCCTAAATTCCATTAAGATTGTCCTGCTGCCCTGAGAACTGTGGTGCTAATTTAGAGCAGGATTGGCCTAACAGGAAGATTAACTGCCAGGTCACTGCAAAGCAGTAGATAAAAGTAAACACACCAAAATGTCAGCATTCCAGCTCTACTGCTTACTAGCTCTGTGCCTTGGTTTCTTCATCCAAAACAACAACAACAACAACAACAACAACAATAACAATAACAACAACAACAACAAAACTCGAGCATATAACTACCTGCTTCTGAGAGTGGCTGTGAAGGTTAAGTGAGTTAATGCAAGTCACCAGTTAGTCCAGTGACTACCACAGAGCACTCCCTAAATGTTATCTGTTATCATTCCTGTTACTGTGATTGGGATCAGAATTAATTCTTACAATAATAGGACAAATATTTACTAATTGCTATTACTAATTATTATGGTCTATACAACAAATTCAAGCCTGTATGTTACATGGAATAAACTTAAAAGAGTCAGACCTACTTTAAGGCACAGTTTCAAATAACTTCATGAAACCTAACTATAGTCGAATTAGTTCTGTGGTCTGGTTTTCTTTATTGCTTTAAGAAAAAATGTTCAATTGACAAAAAAGCTTTTTAATAAGTCTTTTCCTGTGTGTTCTGGGGCCTTCTGCAAACTTTCCCCTTTGTTAGCTAACCTGACAGGTTTTATCTACCCAGAGACCTCCTGTTCTAATCCCCCACACATGTCTCTTTTACTTTGGAGAGAGGCTGCTCCATCATTTTCCACCTCTAATGGCCATACCTTGGCTCTCTTCAGAAACCCCCACGGAAGTTTTTATTTTGGTCAGTAAAAAAAGAAAACCAAAGCACTAAATCCTGATACGAAGCATCATTCCTAACCATCCTATACTCAGTTCCAGGAAAAGCTCGCTTACTACCACAGTCTTTGAAGTACCTTCCTTATCAGCCTTAAGTTGCCAACAACTTGGGTTGGCACCAACAAAGATGTGATCTTAAAGCGATTATGTGGGTCTCTCTTTACATGGACATTTAAAACCATCAGAGCAAAACAGTGTTTCAAATGTAAAGTTCATTGAACTTTACCCTGAAAGTTACACTCAAGATTTGTGCACTTGACTTTTGTAACTTACACTTCAAAGAAAAAGAGGTGTTTATTCAGTTAAATTCTGTGCTAGAGCTTAAGCTTATAGTCAGATTGCTTGTGTCTGAACTCTGTACCCACCATTTATTGTGTAACATTGGCAAGTAGCTCAACCCCTCCAGCCTCATTTTCCTTAATTATAAAGTGAGAATAGTAGTCTCTGTCCCAAATATCACCATGTGTTAGGGTTTTGTCTTAACTCCACATGCTTCATCCTAATCACAGCCACCTTTCTCTCACTACCCTGAGTTTTAGAAAGAAACCCTGAGATTCCATTTTAGGTTCATCATCCAAGTGTGCATCTCTTAACTATAACTGAGTTTTACCTATTGTTTTAAAATTTGATGTGTCTTTTAAGTCTCTTTCCATCTACAGGTTCCTCCTTTCATTCTTTTTCTTTTCCTTACAATTATTTGTTGAGGAACCCAGGTAATTTACTTGAAGAGCTTCCCCTAGTCTTAGATTTTGCTGATTGCACACTTATTGTGCAGTTCCTATGTATTTTCTGTAAGTTGGCAGCTGAAAGCAAAGGCTTAATCAGATCTGGGTTCAGTGCCTTTGGCAAGACTATAGGTGGTGGTGTGTTCTTTTAGCATGAGGCATGTAAATCATCATCATCTTTCTATGATGTTAGCAGGATTTGGTGCTTAATGCTTAGATCCTTTAATTCATTGAGGGTCACAAAAGGGTGATACTGTAATTTTTTCATCCTGTTTTTATTTATTAGCTAGAATAATTTTATAAGGAGATGATTTCTCTCATCTACTATTTGGTTACCCAGTGGTACAGTTCATATAAAAAAGGCAGGGTAAGTGCTTGATTCTTTCCTATTATTTGCCCAGCGTTTAAGATAATGAATTGTTCTGTCACTCTTAGAAGTTGACTGATTGTCTATATTCAAATTCATTTTGAACTTTGGACTTTAAATATATTTGATGGATTGAAATTCAAATTGTCCCATCTCTGGCCAGCAGTAATCTTTTCAGGTTGGTGTCTGAGTCCCTTTGGAATGATCCTAGTAGTAGTCTTTGCTGTCTGGTAGAACAAGATGAGACTCATCTTGAGTATATCCTGACACACATCTGAAGTCAATAATTTTTCTAAGAAACTCTGATTTCTTTTAGCTGAAAATATTTCATTTTCATGTTAGGCTCTTGGGGTGTTTATTGCTACTGGGTTGACTATAGTTTTTAAGCCTTTTTGTGGTACAGAGCTAGGAAATAGGTATTTAACATGCTTAAGCAACTTCAGTGATGAAAAATTTCGAATGTACACAAAGATAGAGAGGACATTATATTGTGTCATTAGGTAACCCATCACCTAGTTTCAATAATTACCATCAGAAAGCTGATCTATTTTAATTCTGTTCTACTTTTCCTGCCCCCATCCTGGATTATTGGGAAGCAAATCCCATACGTGATGTGACTTTACTTATAAATACTCTAGTTCATGTTTGGGTTTTTATGCTATCCTTTGTCTTTCCTTCTCTTTTGTGAAGTTGAACCCTCTTTTACCGACCTGGCTCTGCTACTTAGCGGGTGGGTCTTACTTAAACTTTCTAATCCTCCATATTCTCCAAAAAAGTCATAATTTAACTAATGGCCCAGTGCTAGGTATTAAGATTGTTCTATTTTTTTTTCGGGGGGAGGAGTGGGACTCTTAGTGCTACAGTGAAAATCTCTGAGCACATATGAACAATCCTATTTATTAACTTTGGTTAAAGAAGTGGCATTGCTGGCTCAAGGAATATACAAGGAAGAGAGAGCGAGAAAGAGAAAGATCATCTATATAATATACATCTTTAATATTTAATACTTATTTATATTTACATTGTTTGTATTATATATATTTTTTCTTCCAGAAGATTGTATTGATTTACTGTCCCTCTGAATTTTACAGTTAGTATTCTAAGGCTTGGTTACACTTGGGAGTAAATTGCTTGGACCCTTAGGAGTTGAGTGGTGGACAATTCATAAAGAGTAGGCCTGGATTTATGGGGACGGATTGCCATTTAGCATTCTTCAACTCCAGCACTACTGACATTTGTGTCAGATCTTTTGTGAGGGGCTGCCTTGCGTGTTGTAGGATGTTTAGTAGCATCCCTGACCTCTACCCCTCTACCCACTAGATGCCAGTAGAACTCTCTCCCTGCCCCCCAATTGTGACAACACACTGTGTGTTTCTCTAGACATTGCCAAATGTCCCCTGTAGGGCAAAATTCCCCCAGGTTGAAAAACCACTGAATTTTCCCCCCTAATTTGGTTTCTGTAATGGAAATCTGTTTGTTAAATTTAATTCATAGTCTCTGCATCCCAATAATTAAATTCCTGTAAAGTAGTTAAGAAGTATTTTCTCTTTTTTGTCACAGTAGTCTCAGGGGAGAAAACAGTCTGAGTTCAGTTCCTTTGGTAAGAACTATGGGTGTTCTTGCCTTATTCCTTTAACGGTAAAGAAAATTCATGGGAATTGGAATGTATCGAAAACTTATTTATGAATGACAGTGTTCTTTTGTTCCATTTTGGTCACTTATGATCTAACATGTTCTCTAACTGGGGTGGCATCGTCCTGCTGTGTTCACTCGCCTCTGTGAAGCTGTCTGCTGGGGGTTTGCCACCCTCCCCATGTCCACTTCAGTGCATTGAGGGCCTGTTTTACCCCAGTCATGATGGCTTTTTGCTTCTTGTCTATCTGGCCATGATCTCACTTAAGAGTTTTAACTCACTCCTCTTCTCCTCTCCCAATCACAAATGAATTCAATGTGCGTAGTCTTGGAACTTTATTTCAGCTTTTGGAAAATTGCTTATGTGGTGTTTCCATTGGAATTGAATCTGGTGAAGCTGATAGAGACCAGATCTTAAATGTTGTAGCTAGCAGATTGCATTTCGTCAATTGTACTTTTGAAACCTGTTTGAAATGGTATATTAAGAAATAGGAATCATTTGTTACCACAACATTACTTTTGCGGCAACATTACTTTTGACTCTGGTGGCATGACAACAGAGTCCTTCCCTGACCTTGATTTCCTCTCCAGGACTCTAGCCTCTGCTTCAGCTCAATTAGTACTAGGGATTTAGGATTGCAAATGCATTTTCTAAAGGAACAGCCACTTACCAACTTTGGGAGGTGCTTGAACCAGGTGAAAGGCTGTGCCTTCAATTGTGTAACATTCCCAAGTGATCAAACCTCCTTGACCTTCAGATTCTTCCTTGCACTCGCTTTCAGAAAATTTGATAGCTGTGCTTTGAACTCTGATTTTCTCTTTATTGAGTTATGTGTAAACTCATATTTACAACTTGTTTGCTCAGTTTAACATCTCTTGGCCCACACAGAGTTCCCTCTAGTCTCTATTCTACTATGGATTCCACTGGTAACACTTAACATTTCTTCGTTCAACAGTTACAGAGTGCCTTACTTCTCAGAGCAAGAGCTAGGGCCAGTGCTTTTGGAGCATATCAAGAGTTAGCCCTTTGTAGATTTGTGCATAAGTTCATGGATAAAACAGGATTTTGTCTTCCCTAACTCTTCCAAAGAAACAATGCCATCATACTATTAGTAAATCTTCAGTACACTGATTTCGCTTTCTGGGACTTTTGCACTCTCTGTTTTCTTTACTGCCCTCCATGACATTAGTAGGGATGAGGGAAGATGAAAAACATGGAGACCTCACTGGAGGGAATGGTCACCCAAGCCATGGTCATACCTAGACTGGTGGAGGGTACCTGTTCACTACCCAAAGTTTCTCCATTAATTTAGATTAATTTGGAATTTCAAGCTCTTGTTTGAGATGTAAATTTTCCTTGAATAGTAAACTTTATTTGTACTTTCAGCACAGACATAACCAAATAGATATTTGAGACCATGCTTCTGCTAAGATTTTTTGGGAATAGGAGGTTTGCTACAGACCAGGAAAAAGGACAGCCATTTTTGAAGAAGCCCCCGGAGTTTCTACCTAAGGTAGTCATCACAGATTTTCTTAATTCATGGACCTTGGGACCACATCTTCATTGAACCCTATAGGTTTTCCATACCACTGAGTTATGAAGCCAGCTGTTGCCCTTGCCTGCCTCCATTTTTAATACAAAGTACACCCAATATAGCTGATACAAGTTTTAACAAGTAAGCCTTTTTCTTTCTTTCTTTCTTTCTTTCTTTCTTTCTTTCTTTCTTTCTTTCTTTCTTCTTTCTTTCTTTCTTTTTTTCTTTCTTTTTCTTTCTTTCTTTCTTTCTTTCTTTCTTTCTTTCTTTCTTTCTTTCTTCTTTCTTTCTTTTTCTTTTCTTTTGCTTTTCTTTCTGTTTCTTTCTTTCTTTTCTTTTCTTTCTTTTCTTTTCTTTTCTTTTCTTTTCTTTCTTTTCTTTTCTTTTCTTTCTTTTCTTTTCTTTCTTTTCTTTTCTTTTCTTCTTTTTTTTTTTGCCTTTTTCCTGATCACAACAGAAACTGTTTGGATCTAGCAGAGTTTGCTGGGATACACAGTTGTCTGGATTGGACCACACCTCTGCTTGAAAGTGGAAAGGGCTGCTTTTTTAAAAAATGCAGATAAATTGGCCTTCAAGCTCCTAACAAGTTGGGGATGGAGCTTTATAACTGTGGGGCCCCACCCCTGTGGTAAACAGTGACTCCCTAAATCATAATGGTGTTCCTTTCCAGGCAGGGAAAATTTGTACTTAGTAAAAAAAGGATAAAAGTAAGGATACATTTGAAACCTTCCTATTGCCATTTCAGATTGTAGTTACTATCAGACAAAGACTCTCAGTGTGTGTGTGCATGTATGTGCATACACAGGATATCTGTTTGGGCTCTATCCCTTGCTTTTGATTACCAGACAAGTCTTTGTGTTCTGAAGGTTTGGCAGGTTATGGCAGTCATTGTGACTAATTATTTGAATGCAGTATACAGTGTTTGCGACTTGTGCTTCAGAGATCACTAATAGGCAGCTAACTCAAATAGAATGTTCTTTAGCATTTATGATTCCTATAATAGAATAATTGTTTTTACTTCATTTGCATGAGACTATTTCCATATTTTCTCATGTACTTTCCCTTTTTACTATATAAATTTTATATTTATATGTATATTTTATATTGTATAAATTGTATACTATAGATTATTAGATATAATTAAATTAACTTGAGGTAGAAAATTTCACCCCTGTGGTAAAATTTTAGATTAAAAATGTTTTTGAAAATAACCTGTTTCAGTAATTTAACATATGGTTTGAGGTCATTTGAATCTTAGATGACCACTTAACATTTTTAATACAGAATTTTATCATGTATGAAAGTATATCGATACTATGAGCTCCTCAAAGACAGATTCAGTATCTTATTCATCATTGTATCATCAATACCTAATGTAGGTGATCAGCAGTATTCATCAGTTTGATGTATTCTTTCATTAATTGGAAATTGGTAGTGGGAGAAATGACTTAGAAAATCTATAAATAGTCTCTCAAAGGCTATCATCATTTTAAGAGAGCCTAAGCAGACCTCTCAGCCTTTAGCTTTTAGAGACAAATGCTAAGATTATCCAGAGATTTGTCTACTTACTGGCAATAGAATTAAATGTAATTAATGGGAGTGAAGAGACTGGTTAGTTATACAAGAACATAAATGTTTGGAATAGCAAAGTACAACCTTCTAAATTTGAATATCTTCTTACAGCATGTGTAAGTAAAGTTTTTCCTCTTTAAGGACTAAAGTTTTAAGAGAAGACTGCTGCTCTTTGTTCCTGTATGTTTTATGAATTTAAAATATTTTTATAGAGTGTATAAGATGCTATTAAGATTGTAGTGACTTTTGGCTTTTATTTCATAGTATAATTATCTTTGATTACAGACTTCAGAAAAGGTAGTGTATGGAAGAGCTGTTTATCTCAAAAAAAATTTCACATAAGATACTAGAACTTACTTTCTAAAAATAAAGGCTGTTCTTTTTGAGGTATTTAAACTTTTTTTTTAAAGGACAACCGTCTTTAGTTTTGAGGAACAAGTATTTTTCAGCATGGTTTATTGTGAATACCCAGAATGTCTAGCAGTACCTTATTTGATCATATCACTTCAGTTCCTTTCCTAACCTCCCTCCCACTCCTTCAACCCCACCCCAAGGCAAATACTCAGGAAAATACAACAAAGGCAGCATATCATGTTACCAGATTTCCTTTTTGTACCAGAGTGCCAATATCTTGGGAAGATAGGACAGTGTTAAATGTAGTTTTCAACAAATCCATTTTATGTTAAGAAAATTAAATATTAACAGATTGATGACTTGAGTAACTGGGTAGATGGTGGTGCCTTCGATGGGGAGGATAGGGACTGGAGAGGGATACAAGTTTGGGGTGGGTGAGCAGGTTGAAGGGTTGATCAAGCATTCCAATTTGGACATGTTAACTTGGAGCTGCCTGATAGACATTTGGGTGGAAATGTCCAGTAGGATATGAAAGTCTGGAGTTAAGAAGAGTGGTTGAGGTAGAGATATAATCTTGGAAGTGTTTAGCATGAAGACTTTTATATCTATTGGAATGCCTGAGGTCACCTGAGGAGAAGGTAGACAGCAAGGAGCCCCAAGGCCTGAGGAATATTTAGAAGTTGTGTAGAGGTGAAGAAGTCAGTAAAGGAGCCTGACAAAGATGATTGTTGAAATGGTATTAAAACCAGGAGAGAGTAGATTGCAGAAGTCAAAAGAGCATGGTCAACTGTGTCTAATGCTGCTGAGTGATGAGGAAAACAGTGTTAACAGTGTGGTGGCTAGCTTGCTTGTTCTTTGTTCATTCATTCATTTGTTCTTAATTAGTATTCATTGAACAAGTGGTTTTTCAACTTAGATCTTATATTCATATTTGTAGCATGAACCAATTTTTAACCCCTTTGTCAATTGAACATGCAAATTAACATATATTCTCAAATAACTTGGGGAATATTGATTTCAGCTTCTCTAAGTAAGAGAAGTTTGCAGAGAGAAAAAAAAAATGGCAATAAAGAACATTTCTCAAAAAGCCATCAAGTGTGCCACATTAGTCCCAGAACAGAAATTTCAGGGTGGTAGATAATTGGGAAGGGGATATAATGCGGTAGGGAACCCAGAGGCACTTCTTTTGTATTTAATGCCTTTCTTTATCTGTATGGTGGGTAGGTTGGTATTAATTATATCTGTCTGTATTATTTCATGAAAGAAAACACACATCTCTCTTGAGAAAGTCATCAGAATTTGGTGACTCCAATGATAGTGTTTCTTTACTTTCTTTTTGTCATAGTACAAGCAAGGCAGGAATTAGAAAGAGGTAAAATAAAAGCTATTAGCTTCCTTTACTAGGAAATGTAGCTTACTACTGAAAGATTTTATGATTAATTATGGAATTGCAATATTCTTTATGTAAACTTTATCCTGTGTGGTAACTAGTAAATAAGTATATTACTGTTGACCATTGTATATGTTTTTAACTAAAATTTTGAGCTCTAGGCCCTTGGTTAGTATTTTTCCTTTATAATTCTTTTCACGGGAAACTCAGGGTCCATTATATTATTATTATATGTATTATTTATGGTACTTGTTAAGCTGTATAATTCTTTGTAAATGTAAGCATTACCTTTAATTTGAAGTAAAGGTAGGCGGATTTTATTTTATTGATTGAAACAGGTTCAAAGGCTAATATTAGAAGGTAAACTGTTTATTTTATGGTGCTCAAATGGACCCATTTTGATGAAGGCAGAATCATCCTAATGTTTTTTGATAGTGGCATAAATAGTAAAAGTTATTTTATACTATTTTACAAATGTGTCATCTAAAAATCAATCATGAATTTAGGCTTATAGTTAGCTTAATGTTATAAATGTATTTCTACAGATTTAGTGTACACTTATTTTGCATGGTGAATTCTTAAACTATAGGAGCTCATTATTTAAGAAATTGTTCAGGCAGCCCCTTTATGAAGCAAATAACTTTTTGTAAGCTCACATTTTCAGATTACATTTTTCAAAGTAGTTAACATTGGATACCCTTTATCATATTTGTCCTTGATTAATCATGTGACTCTAGGGAACTTAAGAAACCTCTCTTGAGTTTTAGCCTTCTTATCTTTAATTCCAGAATTACTTCAGATAATCTCTGAGGTTTGGCCTTGAATTTCTGTGATGCTCATCTTAAAAATAACTACCATTCAGCAATTAAAAAAGTTATTAAGGACTTGTGTATTCTTTAATGAAAGCAGTATTATTAGAACATGGAAAATTTTTTTTTAAAAAGTGGGATTGATCTCAGCAGCATAGATTTGTTTTTTGGGCAGACTACGTAAATAAGGCAGAGGAATCCACAGACTACCTGCCTCAATTTAAGGGGAAAAACATCTCCAAAAATAATGGGCAAGAGAGTACTGCTTTAGATGAGCTATTCATGAGCTGATGGCTTTTAAAAAATATTGTAGTAAAAAATATATAACATAAAGTTTACCATCTTAAACCACTTTCAAATATAGTATAGTGGTTTAAATACATGTACATCAATGTGCAACCATCACCACCATCCATCTTCATACTCTCTTCATCTTGCTAAACTGAAACTCGATACCCATTAAACAATAACTTCCCATCCTCTCAACCCTCCAGCACTTGGAAAACCCTGTTCTACTCTTTGTCTATATGATTTTGACTATTCTAGTACTTCACACATGTGCAATCATATATTTGTTTTTTGTGATTAGCTTATTTCATCTAGCATAATGTCATCAAGGTTCATCCATATTGTAGCATATTGCAGTTTCTCTCCTTTTTAAGGATGAATAGTATTCAATTGTATGTATATATCATGTTTTGCTTATCCATTTATCTGTCAACAGACATGGGTTGTTTCCATATTTTAGCTCTTGTGACTAATGCTGCTATAAACATAGACGTACATATATCTTCTAAAACCCTGTTTTCAGTTCTTTATGATATATTCCCAGAAGTGGTATAATTGCTGGATCAGACAGTAATACTACTGTCATGCTGTTTTGTACAGTGGCTATACCATTTTGCATTCCCACCAATAGTGTAGAAGGGTTTCTGATGGATGTGAGGTGGTATCTCTGATTTTGCATTTCACTAATGATTAAGGCTTTTGGCCTTTCATACATCTGCTTTGGATAAACCCCTCTTCAAGTCCTTTGCACATTTTTGTGTTGGGTTGTTAATTTTGTTTTTGAGTTTTGGGAGTTCTTTATATAGTGTAGACATTAATCCTTGAACAGACATCGGATTTGCAAGTATTTTCTTTCCTTCTATGGGTTGCCTTTTTACTCAGTTGACACTTGTTTGATGCACAAAATTTAAAATTTTTATGAAGTCCAGTTTATCTATTTTTTCTTTTGTTAGTTGTGCCTTTAGTATCGTATCCAAGAAATCATTGCCAAATCCAATGTTGTGAAGCTTTTGTCCTGTGTTTTCTTCTAAGAGTTTTATTGTTTTCAGTCTTGCATTTAGGTCCTTGGTCCATGTTGAGTTAACTTTTGTATATGGTGTTAGGTGAGGATGCAGCTTCATTCCTTTGCCATGTGAATATCCAGTTTCCCCAGCACTTTTTTTTGTGGTGGCTGTTGAATAGAGTGAACAAACAAGTCATCCTGTTTGAGATGACCTGTTTGAGAGACCAACCCATGCCCTTCAGTGCTCAATGCTTTATAGACCACATTGTTCAAAGCATGATTTAAAAAGATAGAACGTAAAAAAAAAATAAAAAATAAAAAATAAAAAAATAAAAAAATAAGATAGAACGTTTACTTTTAAACCATGTAAAATTACCTTGACATTCTCATTTTAAGTAGCTCTCTATACACATATTAATTTTATTATTTCATTGAACTCCTTATTTGATTAACGAGTGACCTGATGCTGTAAACATTTGTTAGGATGTGTCTGCCCTGGAGATGTATTAAGCCTGGAGCATGTAAGGCATCTTTTCCCCTTCAGTGTTAAGCTAGGGAACTATTGTGATATTGTGATTACAATTGTCTCAGAACATTAAGAACCTTAGTCTGGATCTTTTTTAGCCATAAAAGGCAATGTATCATGCTTTCCTGTTTTGCATGGATGAGAAGGGAGTAAAAAACACTGAAAGAATTTTTATTGCATAGAAATATTTCCTTCCTAGCAGTGTGTGAAGCAATAATGAGCCTAAAAAACAATCTTATGTAGTGGTGGGAGAGGAAGGCAGGGAAGCACGGTGCAGTCGCACAGACCCGAGGGCTGGTCCCCAGCGCCTGGCTCCAGCCAGATCTGCTTCTCCGTCTCTGCACAGCGCTCTCTCCTGGGCTCGGGCCTTGGTGTCCTGTGCTCCTTCTCATGGCCCCTGAGGCAGGGAGGACGAGTGGTAGCTCCCTCTCTTCTAGAAGAGAAACTTGTCACAGTCTGTGGTACAGATAATTGGTGCAGACAGGCTATGGCCACACTTCCCTAATTGCCACTCTGTGGCTAAGATGAGGGAGAAGTATCCATTGTAAGTTGGGATGTTTTCTGGGAGGCAAATGACTCAGTACAAAGAAGGTTGCATTTCGTGTCTCCAGTGTCTTCCAACTTGAACCTGGAAGACTGGCACACTGCATGAGGCTGGTGTGCTGCAGCTGTGGATTCGAGAATGGCCTGCAGTGGTGGTCACACTTTGCATGTCTTAGGGGCCCACGTTTCCCACCCACCTCATTTACCTTGGGATCTCCCTCATTTTTAATACTATCCTACCCCTGCTTCTTTCCCCTGTATCTCCCTCATTTCATCCCTAAAACAGCTGAGGTTGCCAAACAGAAATAAAACAGAAACAGGACAGAAATGTTTTAAGCCAAATTCAAAGAGACCCGCCATTTCTTTAGTTTGTGCCTCACACATGCTGCATTCTCCAGGTGTAGAGATGATTCTGGTACCGAAAAAGCACAGGAACATGTCTTATTATGTGCTCTTCCAAAGATGTTTTTACATGCAGTTTAATTCTTAAACAGTTATGTACCATGTATAAGAATTAAAGTACTAATACATAATATGTTCTGTACTTTTTACTAATGGGTTAACGGTAACATTGTGGAGACAACCCAGAGTTTACCGTTTTCTTTGGAGGCGAGGACACAAACATGGACACAAAGCAGTAATTTCACGACAGGGCCGTGGCCTAGTGCCGCTCCAGGAAGGAAAACCCAAGCCATTCACTGTGACATCAATGATGTGAAAGTGGGGAGCAGTCATTCTTCAAGCTAACATGTCTTCAGTTTGGAGTTAAAAGTGGTGCATTCCTGAGAAGATGCTACAGTGCCTTCTCAGTGCAATGCAAATAAATATGTGCTGCTAGATCTTGGATGTGGTTGAGAATTGGTATTGCATAGCGTTAAATGAAATGTTTTAAAGATAAAGGAGTGAAGAGCAGAACTATGGGAAGTGGGAATAGTTAATACCACCTGAATCCATCAGTGGTCAAGAACAATGAGGGCTGCCAGGTCCCTTCTGGATTCCAGTCCCAGCTTTGTCATCGACTCTGACCTTGGGCAGGTGTTTAAGTCATTTATGCCTTAGCATCCTTTTGTCTAAAGTGAGTGCAGCATCTTTATCATGGTCCAGTTGTAAGGATGAAATAAAATAAGGCATGTACCATTTCACCTAGTGCCTGGTGCAATATAAAGGCCTTAGAGAGTAATAGCTGAGGAATTTGATAGCTGTTATTTTTGTGGTACTTTTAAAGGCTTTCAGAGTATTTTACTAATAGACTCTAAGCTTGATTAATCCAGCCAACATTACAAGAATATGTTTTATCAAACACTCTTCTAAAGGCGTTTTTTGAATGCAGTTTAATTTTTAAACTATTCTATATTGTGTATAAGAATTAGAAAGTACTAATACATAATATGTCCTGTGCTTTTTAGTAATGAGTTAATAGTAACGCTATGGAGACAATCTAGAGTTGGTTCTTTTCTTTGTGATTTCATCTGGACACATACCTCCTCAATCCTAAGTCATATCTTTACTCCTTTATAAGGCTTCTCCTCTTGTCCTTAGTGAAAATTGATTGTTCCCTCTTCTGTGAAGGCCTCATTTTTCCCGCTTCTGATTCACTGAGAAAGTATTAAAACATTGTCATTTGTCTACTTGCATCATTGTCTTCAAGTAATCATTGCTCTCTCCACCTGCAGACTCATCCCTACTTTATCAATCAACCACAGTACCTGGGATGTATCTTTTCTCCATTCTCTACCCTCCACATTACCAGTTTTGGTGTGTGAGATGAAGATCCATTCATTGTTCTTCAGCCTGCTAGGGTCTTCCTACCTCCATCTCTATTCTCCACCTCCTCTTTCCTGTGTACCTTGTGCTTCATCATCACTGTTCTGTGTCCGAGATCTCAATACTCTCCTTGATTTGCAGAGTCTTCAACTGCTGCTGCCTCTTGCATTCAGGTCTGTGATGCTGGGTCTTTGCCTTGGACCATCCACTCCTAGACACTACTGATTCCCTGCCCAGCTTGTCCCAGAGACCTGCCAGGGCCCTCCTAACCATGTGCTTGGTCCACTGTGATAGTCACACATGCTTTTTCTCTTTTTGCCCTGTGATGATAGAACATTTTGGAAGAAAGTCCTAGAACCACACTGATTTGGTCGATTACATATTTGTGATTCTGATTTCATTTTAGGCCTTTATTATGACTTAATGTAGTTTCTTCTTAGTAGCCCATTCTAATAAATATTTTCTATTTCCCTATGCCTCCAGTTGTAACTAGCCACCCTCCCTCTTGGGAGGTGATCTTCCGTCTTACTTTCCTGAGATTATTGATGTTTTCTGCTGCTGTGTGTGTCCCAGGGAAATTGATGAATAAAATATTACACAGCAGCACTGTGTCCCTGAGGTCTGATCAGGTCTGGAAGTAACCAGATAGTTGGACAGTTAGAAAAAGAGTAACACACATAGCCCACCCTCCCTTTCTCCAAACTGATAATGAAGGAAACAACCCTGCCTAATTTAAGTAAAACTTCATTATTATGCACTTGGTAACCATAAATTTGGTTACCTTAAAGGTCCTGCCCTTTCTTGTGGTGTAGGGTAGAGCAGGATGCAATTCTATAGGTAGCATGGCTGTCTTTTCCTCCTGATTCCAGAGCTATGATAGCTGCTATTATACCCATGAGTGATAGAGATGCACTAGCAACCATTCAGAATTTTTATACTTGTGCTAAAGAAAGATTTGGAGAGGGTCTAAGGCAGGAGAGTAGTAGCAGGTATGAAATTGATTAAAGTAATAGGCCTGGAAAGGCCTCTCAGTAGGGTGTGTTAAGAGGAAAATCGGAGCTGCGCTTGAAGGGGAGAAATATCATTTGGTGAGGTAGTGTGCAAAGAATATCGCAGGGATGTAAGTGGTAATGTTGGCTGGAGAACAGGCTGAGAGCTGGCCTTGACTCTGATAAGTGACGAGGGCACAGGGCATTTCTCTAGAGTGAAATGTAAATGTCAACATTCCTTATACATAGAATTTTCATCATTTTATTTTTGTGTTCAATTCCATTTGAAAGTAGAACTTGGATGGGATCTACAACTCACATGATTCCTTTCCTCCTTTCTGTACTTAAGGGTCTTTTTTTTTTTATTTTAATGTACTTATAGGTCTTGAAGGAGCTGATGGGTAGGTAGAAGTAAAGAGTTTTATCATGCAAGAGTTCTTGGATGTCTCCATCAAGGGTAGTTTCCTGAAGAGATAGTGTTGATGCTTTATACATGTGTTGTCAGCATTTTAGTCTTTTGCCAAAAAATATAATCCCAGAGATTTGATTCATTGGAGGAATCTAGGGGGCCAAGTTGTGGCCTCTGACAGGTCTGGGACAGTAGTTTAGGGGCTATGGTCCATGGTCCATGAGAACTTGGCCTGAAAAGCCCTTCTTTCTCACAGACTTAGGATACCATGGTAAAGAGACAAACCTAGGGTAATCTTAAAAGTTCCTGTTTTTGACTCTTCACCAGTCCCATGTAATTTACTTAAAAGGACAAAATGCATTCAGGCACTCCCTAATGTCACTTTATGTAGTATAGTGTTAGAAGCAAATCAAACTAATTTCTTCTTTATTTTTATTAAAAAAATAAAAAGAAGATTGCTCTTACAGAATGAAAGATAATAGCAGAAACAATTAAAGGAAAGAATTTTTATAAGAAATAACTTTTCAGCCTCTCTCCTTTGTGCATTTCCTAACTTGAATACTGCTTTTAAATGTCATTTATAATCAGACATAACATAAGGAATGTTTTAAATACCAAATTTCAGTTTGGGATGAATAGAACATTGTTTGTGTTGTGTCAACAAATACATAAATATAAATTGTTTTAAGGTGCATATTAAGCTTTATTGGGCAAAGAGATAAATATTTTGTCTCTGTTACTGCTTAACTCAAGTAACAGTAAATCTTTTAAGTCCACAAAGACATGAATCATTGCACAATGCATGGTACATTGTAAGTGTATTCTCCAGAAGAGATTTATGCATCTGACTTTTATGGCACTGAATTTCAAAACCTCATAAAGAAGTCATTTTTAGAGAAATGTCATGCTGACCTGTGCTGAGCAAGAGGTAAAATTTGCCCATGTGATCAACTTCATTCCAACTTGACTTGAAGAGTTATAGTTAGAGTTGAATACTTGCATATTGCAGATACTCAGTAAAATGTTTGTTAAATGAATATTTAACACATTACTCAAGTTATGTATTAGTGATTCCTCTAAAATTCGAGATTTTTAGCCCCAGTGACTGAAACTTGATTTCTTGTGTAGCTTGTTATCAATCCTTCCTTTGGGGCTATCAAAGAGAACCTTAATGTTTTTAGGACATTACTATGGCATCATCACAAACTACTTGTATTTGCTTTAAAAATTCATATCATAGCATCTTTAATATATGGCAGTTTTAATATTTTGGCATCTCCTACACATTGACTTATCAGGGAAGATTATGTCTTTATTTTACTTTAAATGAAGTACTGTTTTCAGAGATGATTTCCTTAAATCCATCTGCACTGAAAAAATGTAATTAATCTGACATTTTGTAAAGGTTTCATTGAATTATATTCTTGTCTTGTGCTGTACAAGGATAAGCACATATACATTTTCAACTAAGATTAGCTTTAGGATGTGTTAAGGAAAAAAGATAACAGTACATATTTTATGATCAATATATTTTAATTAGTCAATTTTCAAATGAGCGTGTCCATCTGTAAATTGTGGATAGGATATGCCCAAGTGCAGAGAAAAAAAAAAAGATTTAGAGCTTAGACAAATAGAAGAAAGAATTTTGAATCTGTGTAAAGCTCATGTCTAAGAATAGGCTGGTTGGTCTGTAACCCAGTGTACTCTAATACATTGACGCAGCCCCCCCAAATACAGGGAAAATTGGACTCGGGCTTTAAAACCCTTTTGAGGTTTCAGAACAGGTTTTCTTTTTTCCTAATTAAGTTATTTCTTAACCACAGTGAGTTAATTTAGACCCCAAAAGAAATATGCCTCAGTCTTAGAGGAGCTTATAGTTTTCACTTTACAGAGGGACAAGTTTATCTATAAATACTTGCTTAATGCCTGTGGACACCTGTTTCCAGGTTTAAAAGAATTTTTTTCAAGTCTCGCATCGCATATAGTTACTTTTGTGACTGAGTAAGGTATTGTTTTGCCTAAAGAAGGGAAAATGTTGAAATATGTTTTCAAGGGCCTTATCTATTTTTCCTAGTACTATGATTCTGTTATTTAACTACTCTACTATAAAACTTCACTTAGAAATAGCAATGTAAGAACTTACCTAGGGTATTCTTTTTTCCCTCTTCAAATTTCAAAAAGGTTCTTAAGCACAAAAATGTTCCTAAATGTCTCCAATAAATTCATATTCCTTGATTCCAACATAGTTTCCTGAATTGTTTCTGATGGCTTCATATGTCATCAAAATATATGTAAGAGTTAACTCTTTAATCACCTACCTTCTAAATTAGGAGAAAACAAATGTTTTTTCCTCTGCCACCATACTTTATTAGCTTCCTGATATATATTTTTGTTTCAAGAATAAGAAAATAATTTTAATATCCATTTAAGCAGATCTTAATTAGCAGAGAAGCAACCTTGCTGTTTAAACACACCTATAGTTCATTATGGTCTATTTGCCTGTTAATTTTTTTCTTCTTTAGTGTGGATGAACAGAACATGTTGTGTCAATAGATCATTGTAACCCTTTCAGTATGGAGACTCCTGTCTTTCATTTCTAGGAAATTATATTTTTCCTTTGAAAATTTGCTCCATTCTACTTTCTTTGTTCTCTTTCTTTAGAACTCCATTTCGATATTGAACTCTAGATTACAGTTTTTTCCTTTGTTTTCTTATATCTCCCCTGGTCCTCTTTGCATTTTTTATTCTGCTTTCTGGAAAATATCTTTGACTTTATCTTCAATTTTTCCATTGAATTTTAAAATTTTACTATCATTTTTAATATATTAATTTTTTAATTTTAATTTTTCTCTTTTCTTGGAATTTCTTCTTTTTTGTTTTGGAGGCTTTCCTCAAAAATCTGGTGGTTCTTTTATATTTAGGATATAAATATAAAAGTATTTTTAGTAAAATACTTTTAGTATTTTGAGATACTAAAAGTCTGAATAGAAGCTATACAAGCTGTGTGTGTGTGATAGAGGGAGTGAGATTTGTGTGTTCATGGATTGTAGAGAGAGGGCTTGTCACCTGAGGGCCTAACTATGAAAAGATTAGGCAGTTAGCTGTCTTTTTCACTGAGAAATCCTTAACTGCCACTATCAGTAGGTTTTTCTTGAGAGTGGATTTTAAAATTCTCCAGAGTATAAATTTTTGGTCTCTTGCCTGGGGATGGAACGTGGGGTATAAGATATATAGGCCTGGCTGCTTACATTCTAGGAGTGAATTTCTGGTTTCAGCTCTGTGATGTAAAGGGCTGGAACAACATAAGTCCCATCCTTACCACAAGAAAACAGCTGGACAGACAGATTTTTGTGAATGCATCAAAGAACTGAAGTCATAGAACAAAAGGCCATCCCCAAATCCGAAAAGAGACGGAGGCCCTCAGCGGGACTTATGAGATAAGCATTTGCTAACCTGAGACACAGTCGCTGGATGTTTGTAGAAGGTTAAACTAGAAATTTTCGTCAGTTGCTGGAAGCCAAGGCTCTTGAGAACATGAAGTTTCTGGGGCCCACAGTCCTAGAAGGGGCTCTCACTCTTTTGTAAGCTTATTCATACAAAGGCCTTGCCCCTGGCCTCAAATTCCACAGAATTGAGTACCTCTGTCTTGCCCTTTGGGGCTTTCTCTGTGTAAAAAAGTGAATGGGAATTTACTTCTTATCCCTATCACCTCTGCAGTTTAATCTGTCATCTTAGCTAGAAGTCTCCATTGCAGTATATTATTACCTGAGAATAGCCCATGACAAAGGAGAATATATAGTAGATCTCTCTTTCTAAAAATATATGACTTATATACACACAGATCATAGATTGTGTAAGATGTTTTTCTTTTGTTTTAAAATTTTTCTATAGTGCTACAAATAAATGTTTAAGAGGATGCAGCCAAGAGAAATATCCATTATTCACTACTGCTTAGAAGACTCTCTTTTGTTTGTTTTCTTCAGCTTGCTCTCATCTAGGTATCAAGGATAGTAAACATGTAGCATTCTAGTAAAACTTGTCATTTGGATATGTAAGGTGGTGACTGCAATAGTTCTTTATAGCTGAACCCCCAGGACTGCCTGCAAGCTCACTGTTAGGGTCCCCTGCCTCATGTTAGGTCTTTAAGTTAAACTGTTCTGGAGTTGCAGGTGTGGATGAAGATGGCCCTTGGGCTTGTGTGTTTATTCCATTCTCCCAGGAGAGGAGACTTTTGTAGGACAAAATGGTTATTGAATTCCCAGGAAATTCTGATCTGTTTTCAACCTTGATGGTAACTGAGGAACTTTAAAAATTCCCAGTACTTAGGTTGCATTCCATATCAATTAAATCAGAATCTCTGGAGGGGGGACCTAGACCTTTCTAGTTTTTAAAACTCTCCAAATGATCACAGCTAATAACATGGCAAGTCACTGCTCCAAAGGACAAATTAAACGTTTTTGTTCCTGTGTAGCCATCAGGATTTTCGGGGCTAATCTGAAAAAAAAAAAAATCTCTGTGCTTACTATAATCAAAATAGGTACCTCGGGGGGTTCTGTAGACACTTCATGCCCTTTGACTATCAGGGCACACTTGTCTGTGTGTGTGTACATCTGCCTTAATGTGACCTGTCTTAAGCACTGAGAGGAAAGGCAGTCTTTTTCTTCTGTTTATCATTGTATCCCAAGTGTCTAGAACAGATTTTGTTGTTCTAGTAGATTATCAAAAGATACTTATGAAAGTAACAAGTTCAGCCCTTTTTTACTGAAAATGGGAGATGGCTATTCAGCGACTACCTCACTCTGTAGTCCTTGATTTTTAAGAAGTCTGCCAGCCCCGGGGATCCCTGGATGGCTCAGCGGTTTAGCACCTGCCTTCGGCCCAGGGCGTAATCCTGGAGACCCGGGATCAAGTCCCACATTGGGCTCCTTGCATGGAGCCTGCTTCTCCCTTTGCCTGTGTCTCTGCCTCTCTCTCTCTCTCTGTGCCTCATAAATAAATAAACAAATAAACAAATAAATAAAATCTTAAAAAAAAAAAAAGAAGAAGTCTACCAGGCCCAGTGAGGAAGGACCTCTTCTTTATTCCCATAGTGTGTGTATAGTGAATGTCCATAGTTTGCATAGGCATTGTGCCTAGATGGACGTAAAGCTTGGAGAACCAAACCTACAGAGAAATAACAAGCATTTCAATATAAAAGTGAAAACCACCTTACGTTTCCATTTCACACTTAGGTTTTGCCCATCTCTGTCTTCTATTCCCTGTTGTTCATGCAGGAGGCTGAGATGAGTTTCACACATTCCCAGATATTGCTAAGTAATTTTCAAGAACAACTTTAGGGCTTGATTTTCATTCTTTTCACGGTTAGATTCTTGGCCAGAGCCCAAATGATAGATTTCTAGGTATTATAACAGATGACGAAATCCACAATTACATTTGAAGTTTACAGCAAACAACCTGATGAGAAAAAAAAAATGGATATTCCTATTGTGCTTATTTTACAGATGAGGAAACACTTTTAACTACTTTGAGCTACTCGCTCGGACTCGTAACGGGTATAGCTCTGGCTTCAAATCTTATGAGTGAGAAGGATTAATATTCCACTTGTTAGGTAATGGCAGACTGGGTCGATTTTGTACTTCGAGTATCGAAGTTAAATGCTGTTAAAAACATTAGTCACAATAAATTAGTTTCACTGCCATTAATATTTGTTTTAAAATTACTACCAGTAATCATTGTTAAACTGTGGGTTTTTAAAATTCGCTTTGTTTTGTTTTTGGTGTGTGTGTGTGTATTTAGTAAGTTAGTATTGTTTTATAGAAAGATATGGGGACTTGAAGGTGTGCTCATTGCGTTGGCAGAGCCACAGATACTACACATTAGGCTGTGTTTTTCAGTCTCCCATTTCCAGGTAATCTTAGAATAATTTTCACCTGTCTTTGTTAACAGGAATTATACCTACAATTTCTTAAATCCTAATGCGTGAGTAAAAGATAGTAATCAAGAGATGGCCAAATGACAGAGTGCTTATATCCTGTATTCAGAATTTAGGTCCTTGGTAAGAGTAAATTACCTCTTGTAATTTCTATTCCAGCTGTTATTTTCATGTCTTTATTGTCTTTCCTGTGGGTATCACCTATCAGAGTATTTAATTTGGGGCTTGAAATAGAGAAGTATGCTTCTAGCTCAGGGTCATTCCAAGGGGGTTATACTTCTTTAAGGTCTGTTCTTTAGGATAGATTTATCTTCAGGTTTACCTCTGGACTTATTTATGTGTAAATTATATGTATAGCCAACCAATGGGCCCTTAGCAGAGTAGAGTGATTTTGTTATCTGGAATTAGAGGACAAAGTGAAAGTCCAGATTTGCCATTTGCCCTTAACATTCTGGACCTGTTTTCTCACCATGAAAATTAGAGTAGTACTATTTATTTTTCTATTTTCCTGGGTTTTGAGCACTCAAATGAAATGCGTGTAAAACATATTCTTAACTGCCAAGTGGTATATAAATAATAGATATCATTGTTTTTTCATCAACCATATGATAATATTATTTTCCTCATTCTTGAGCCTTTTTTTAAAAAAATAGGCTTCATGCCCAGTGTGGAGCCCAGTGTGGGCCTTGAACTCATGATCCTGAGATCAAGACCTGAGCTGAGATCAAGAGTCAGATGCTTAACTGACTGAACCACCCAGGAGCCCCTCATTCTTGAGCCTTAATAATATATTTTCCCCTTGTTATACTACTTTTGTAAATTTAATTTTCCAATTTCAGATTTTATATAAAGATAGGAAAGTCCATTTATCTTCGCATCACCTTTAACATCCATCAGAACCTCTTGTTTTCCAACCCTACAAAAATTAAAATGAAGCCTTATTCCAATCAGGACCTTGCTCTGATTAAAAATGGTGTGGAAAAAAAATACTAGCTCCTTTAATACAGGGTCTTTTATCCGAACGGATACATAATGCTTATGTGTTACTGGCTCAGGGTTTCACAGTGTTTTCCATCGCATAGGAAGGTCAGGTTGACTATCCTGGTAGGGGTGGATAGAACAGGAGGAGAAGAGTATTTGGGTGATTGTAAGGATGGAAAGGAGTAGAGATCTCAGTTCTTCTCTACTTGTGTATGGGCTGGTGTATGGGCTGACTAGGAAAAATCAGTTTCATCTCTACTTGTGTATGGACTTAGGTATGGGCTGACTAGGAAAAGTCATTTCTCCCTTTGGTGCCTATTTACTCATTTTTTAATATTTGAAGATGTTAAAATTGGTGATCTACAAAGCTCCTTTCAGCTTTAGACTTCATTGAGTCTGTGACCTAATATTAAGGGAAGGTAACCAAACTGAAAATAATAATAAACTTAGGGTAGTTTTCTTTCTCAGAATCAGGGAAGTATAAACATATGAAAGGTAAATAAATAGAAATATTTGATATTTAGCACCATCCAAAAATTACCTCCTTGTCTCTGAAAGGTAAATGATTAGCACCAGGGAATATGGAGTTAAAGTAAAATATGGCTTAGTTTTCTCCTTATGCTACCTTGGGAGAATAATATTTTGTCAATACTTTGCATATAATTGCTTATATAACAGTTTCTCTAATAGTTTTACTTACAAAATTTAGCAACCATTCTCTGAATTTGGCATTTTCAGTCTACACATTGCTAAAATCAGCTGTAAATTTTAGCCCATTAGGGTATTTCAATAGGACTGGTTATTATGAGGTCAGAATAACTCTTACACCAAACCTATCTAGGATACTATAAGAATAGAAAATTACAAACCATTATCCCTCATTTGTGAATATAGATGCAGAAAACTTTAATAAAATATTAGCAAATAAAATTGATGTTATATTTAAAAAGGTATTATTATACATCAAGTGGAGTTTTACCCTAGAATACAAAGTTGGTTTAATTTTCAAAAGCAGTGTAATAAACTACATTAGTACAATAAAGAAGAAAAATCATATGATCACCTTAGAAGAAACATGAAAAACATTTGACAAAATTCAACACCCATTCACAGTATAAGAAAAGAAAAAACTCTGAGCAAACTATGTATAGAAGTCAATGTCCTCAATCTGATGGAGGGACTCTACAGTAAACCCATAACGATCGTCATACTTACTGACTAAATGTTGACCATGTTTTTCCCTAATATCAGGACAAAGGCAAAGATATCTGTTCTCACCACTTGTATTTAGCGTTGTGCTGGATGTGCTAGTGAGTTCAGTAAGGCAAGAAAAACAAAAAGACATAATGATTGGCAAGGAAGAAGTAAAAATGTCTTTGCAGACATTATAATTGTATATGTAGAAAAAATGAAATCTACGAAAAGGTTATTAGAACAAAAGTTAAATTTAGTTAGGCACAGGATACAAGGCTAGTATTAGAAATAATTTATTATATTTGTTTTTTTAAAAATTTTTTTATTTATGATAGTCACAGAGAAAGAGAGAGAGAGAGAGGCAGAGACACAGGCAGAGGGAGAAGCAGGCTCCATGCACCGGGAGCCCGATGTGGGATTCGATCCCGGGTCTCCAGGATTGCGCCCTGGGCCAAAGGCAGGCTCTGAACCGCTGTGCCACCCAGGGATCCTATATTTGTATATGCTAGTATAAAAACTAGAAAATAAAATAGTACCATTTAAAATAGCATCAAAACCTGTACAATATTTAGGAATATATTTAATAAAAGATGTGGAGGATCTCTACACTGAAATCTGTATCACTGAGAAAAACTATAGACGTAGGTAAATGGATAGATAATATTGTGGGGTAAGTCCTAGGAATTGTCAAAATTCCTAGGATGGTTTGAAATAGGGGCATGGTTAAAGAATGGGATAAAATGGATTTTTAATTTTCCCGTAGTATTTTTGTACCTAATCAATTACATTCAGTCTCCCCCTTCCCCCTCCCTTCTTCTTTCCCTTCTCCTTTTCTCTTATATACATACACACAGCACCCTGATCATTTGTACTTATTTCTGCCACCCTCACAAAGGGCCGGGATCAAAAAGATCATGTCTTTGTGTTCATATTCTCAACATCTGGCATAGTCTCTGGCATGTGGGCACTGAGTAGGCTATGTAAAGATCACCGCCTTTTTGCTGGTAATATCTTCAGGTCATTCTTTATAGTTACCATTAAAGTATAAAAGGTAACTTTTGAGGAACTGACACCTTTGTTAAAATGTAATTTTTCCTTGTTCAGTTTAGTCTTACTGAGTTTTAATTATTAACAAATCTTTGATCCAGATTTGAAGAAGAATCAGTCTTGTTCTTTAAATTTGTGTATCATCAAAAAACTCTCATGAAGAGTGTTTAATATGGTCATCCCAACAATTCCAATTCTATGTGGTAGACAATTTTTGTTTGTTTTTCCCATTCTTAGAGGAGGAAACTGTGTCAGAAATGTTGAACAGCTTGCTCAGGGTTTCTGAGCTAGTAAGTAAAGCTGGGTCCTGAACCCATGTCTTTTTTTTGGGGGGGGGAGGTAAGGTTTTATTTATTTATTTATTTATTTGTTTGTTTGTTTTTATTGAGAGAGAGAGAGAGAAAGTGTGCTTGAACAGAGGGTGAGGGAGTGAGAATCTCAAGCAGACTCTGTGCAGAGCATGGAGCCCATTGCAGGGCTTGATCTCACAACCTTGAGATCATGACCTGAACTGAAATCAAGAGCTGGACACTAAACCGTTTTAGCTATTCAGGTACCCCTAAACCCATGTCTTTTTACTTCAAACTCATTTTTCTTTTCTGCACTACACCACTCTCTACCCTCTCGGTTGAGACATTCGCCTTTCTTTTGAAGACAGCATGTCATGAGCATAGTGTCGGTACTCTGCTACCTCCCTTCTCTGCATGGCCATCCCCTCTCTGCGTTTGGGGTCTAGAGCAGGTTACGATGTATACTTGTAAAGGGAATAAATTTCCTCAAAGAGTTAAAAATAGAACTGCCCTATGACCCAGCAATTGCCCTGCTGGGGATTTACCCCAAAGATACAGATGCAGTGAAATGGCAGGACACCTGCACCCCAATGTGTATAGCAGCAATGTCCACAGTAGCCAAACTGTGGAAGGAGCCTTGGTGTCCATCAAAAGATGAATGGATAAAGAAGATGTGGTTTATGTATACAATGGAATATTACTCAGCCATTAGAAATGACAAACACCCACCATTTGCTTCAACTGGATGGAACTGGAGGGTATTATGCTGAGTGAAGTAAGTCAATTGGAGAAGGACAAACATCATATGGTCTCTTTCATTTGGGAAATATAAAAAATAGTGAAAGGGAATAAAGGGGAAAGGAGAGAAAGTGAGTGGGAAATATCAGAGAGGGTGACGGAACATGAGAAACTCCTAACTCTAGGAAATGAACAAGGGGTGGTGGAAAGGGAGGTGGGCAGGGGGATGGGGTGACTGGGTGATGGGCACTGAGGGGGGCACTTGATAGGATGAGCACTGGGTTATATGCTATATGTTGGCAAATTGAACTCTAATAAAAATATTTAAAAAAAGAAAAAAATTTAGAACATTAATTCCTTTTTGGTTTCTTGGTTCCCTTTCTGTTTTTTTTTTTTTTAATTTTTTTCCCTTTCTGTTTTTAATTATCCTTAATTTGGTTTTGTGGTGATTTAATAATTCCTTTTTCCACGTGTTCATTATTTTATCCCTCCAGCAAATGTTTATTGACCACTACTACGTATTTTAGTTAGGCATTGAATAAGATTGGGACTGAGCTCTTGAAGTGCTCACAGTTAGTGGAGAAACAGATAAGAAATCACTCATGAAAATTAAGACAAAAGTACAAGCTTTCGTATGAAATATTTGAATCCAGTATAAAAATTGAACATTAACACTGCTGTGAGAGGTTGGTAGTATGACTAATAGGAATAATAGGAATAATAGGAAGTCAGGAAGTGGGGAGGGTTAATTTGTGAATTGAACCAAATTCTTATCTCTCCTGAGCCAGGTTATAGCCAAGAACATTTTCTAGCCTATTCAGGATAGGTCCAGGTTGGATTATCAGAAAAATGGGCTGGCCCCTCCTCAAATTTAATTTAAAAGTTTTAAATTAGAAGATCAAAACAACACAAGTATCTACCTGTATGTTGAGAAATATGTTGGGGTGATAAAGTTATATTTAAATTTAATATTAACATCTGTATGAGGATGACTTATGGTCACTACAGTGAATGCTTTATTAATTTGGAGAGCTTTTAGATCTTGTCAGTGGTTGTGCCTGGCTCGGAGTAGGTGCTCAGTAAATCTTTATTGAATTTCAATAAATTTAGAGGCACTTGAAACATTTAAATATAGATAGGAAGAGAAGATTGTGCTAGCCACAGAATACAGGGTCTGACCTAAGTATTCAGTTTTTAAAACTTATAAATGTAAGCATCCTTACTTACAGGTAATCAAAGAATCTGATAAATACTTGACTGCATAATTACAAGGTAAATGTAGGTTAAGTCATGTAATTATAGAATATTAAGAGTAGAAGA
This sequence comes from Canis lupus familiaris, assembly GCF_011100685.1. Taxonomy (NCBI): domain Eukaryota; kingdom Metazoa; phylum Chordata; class Mammalia; order Carnivora; family Canidae; genus Canis; species Canis lupus. The sequence goes on from NC_049238.1 coordinate 22,109,587, forward strand.
GCTTCAGAAATCATCTAGTCCAACCTTAAAATTAATGTAAATAAGTGATTAATACATTTACAGGACTCAAAAATTGAAATATGTAAACAGACATATATTGGAAAAAATTCATTCCCATCCCGGTTCCATGTACCCATTCCCCTTCTGGTCACCTCTAGATAATCACTTTTATTACTTTCTTATATATCCATTGTTCCAGAATTTCTTTATGCACATGTGTGTGTATATTATGTTCTTTTTTTTGTATATTATGTTCTTATATATGTTTATTATAACATAAAATTTTTATATTATATATAACATAAATAGATTTTATATAAATATATAACATATATATATTCAATAAAATTTTTGTATTATATATAACATAAATAGATTTTATATAAATATATAACAAATATATATTCATAAAATATATTTTATATTAACATATATGTAATTTTACATAATAAATGTAATATATAAACATAATTTATTATTTTTTAAAAACTTTAAAAAAAATTTTATTTATTCATGAGAGACACAGAGAGAGAGGCAGAGACACAGGCAGAGGGAGAAGCAGGCTCCATGCAGGGAGCCTGACATGGGACTCTATCCCGGGTCTCCAGGATCATGCCCTGGGCTGAAGTTGGCACTAAACCGCTGAGCCACCTGGGCTGCCCTAATAAATATAATTTATATATAAAATTTATGTTTATATATATATACTTATATAATCATATAAATATAAAAATATGTTTATATTATATATACATGAACCCTATATTATTATATAATATAAACATATTATTATGTTCTTATGTATTATATATATTCTTATTTATCTTTCTTATACAAAAGGTGGTATACTGTGTATACACTACTCTTCACCTTGTTTTTTTACGTAACAAAAGTATCCTGACAATCTTTTCATGCCACCATATAGCTCCCCCTTTCTTTTCTCTTTTTTTCACGAATGCCTAATTGTCTATTGTGATTATATCATAGCTTCTTTAATCATCTTCTATAGACTGGGTTGTTTGTGGACTTTGGCTATTATAAATAGTGCTGTAGTTGAATGAACCTTGTGTATGCATTATTTTCTGTGTTTGCTGGTATATTTGTAGGACAAATTCCCAGAAGTAGAATTGCCAGGTCAAAGGGTAAATGCATTTGTAATTTTGATAGGCACTGCCAAGTTTCCTCCAGGGTAGTCTTTTCATTTTATAGGTGTGGAAACTGAGGCTTTTGGAGTTAAGTCACCTACTATGAGTCGCAAAGCGAGGACTTGTCTCTGGGAGGTCTTTCCAGATCAAGTTTGGGTCAGATGCATTTCCTCCATGCTCCTATAATACCCTTTATGCTCCCCCCCATACAAAGCCTTTATGTGTTGTAATTGTTGATTTATTTACCTGTCTTCCTGTGTGTTTGTCATTACAGCCCTAATACCTGGCATGGGGTCTGATAGGGAATAGGTTCCTAATAAATATTTATTGAATGAATGAATGGTAATAAGTTAGGTCTTCTTTCATAGTACCATGATCATTATATTCCATTTCACATTCTTAAAATCAACTTAAAAAAAAAAAAACCACATCAGCTATACAAATAGATGCAGGATATAAGAGAGATGTATTTAGAACTGTTCATGTGAAAAAGATTTAGGGCATTTAGGATTCATATGTAAAGAATTTGGGAGTCAGCTGTCAAAAATCTTAGGTAATACAAGACTTCATTAATGGAAGTGCTGTTTCCAGAACTAGGAGGTGGTAGTTCCAAAAGCTGTCTCTGAGGCGCTAAGTAGCCTAATTCTGGGTGCTGCATTCTAACAGGTATTTAGATGAAGAAGACAAGTAACAGTGGAAGGTGAATAGGATAGTGAGACCTCTGAATTTCCACCAAGTATGTTTGAAGAATTAGGGTTATTTATGTAGGCAAAGAGACAACTTAAGGAAGGTCTTCTGTTTATATGTGTTTTGAAAGGCTTCATAAAGAACAGAGGATTTTTTTCTGTAGTTTCAGAGGGGAACACTGGAGCTATTAAGTCCAAATGATGGATTTGCAGATTTCAACTCAGTTGAGTCCAGAAGTGAATGCCTTGTGAACTGTCATAAAAGTTCTGGCCTTTGTATTCTCTTGGTGAGGAAGACTGTGTCAAGACTTGTATAGACTGGGAACTAGCCCAGCTGATACAAAGACTGTACCACTCCAGGGAGAGATATCTTCTAGGGAGAGACTACTAGAAGTATGGTGTTGATTTCTTTGAGGTCCATTCCAGGGGGTTGCAATGTCAGGAAAAGTTTCTGAGGAAATGGAAGAGATGTTGGAAATAGAGTCAGGTTATGTGCATGAGGAAATCAGTACCCCTGTCAGAGCTAGGTTTCAGTTTCAGGAGATAACTAGCATGAGAACCGCTCATGCCCTTGGCCACCGGTGAAAGGTATGTGAAAGGTTGCACACAGTAAGTGTAGTCCGATGTCCACGTGGCTATTAATGGCTAACTCCATATTGAATACTGGATGCAAGTAAGAAGAGTAATTAAGAAAGAATATCCTTTATTGAACACTTACTATGTGGTGGGCATTTTACAGTGCTCCCAGTAGTCCAAAGAAGTAGATAATAGTGTCCCTTTTTATAGATAAGAAATCTGTGAATCAAGAAACTTAAATAACTTGTTAGGGTCAGATATCACATAGTGCAGTCTGGATTCAAATCCAAATCTGTCCTCTTACTCCCTGCATTCATTGCCTTTCCCTACATTATTCACTGATTAGGAAAGAGCCTCTGAATATGCCTGCTTGGGGAGCAGAGTAAATGGGGGCCTAATAGGAAAGTATTTAGGTGAAGCAGAGGTTGAATGTCTGACATCTGTCAAAAATGCCATTTTTCTAAAAATTGAACTACACAAATCTTGGAAACCTAATTCATATAAGTTTAGACACTAGAAGCAGGTAAGTTACAACAGTTTTTAGGTATTGTTGATCTGAAAAAAAAATTTATACTATAGTGGGAAAAAAATCTTTTCCTCCTTGGTAGGGCTGAGGGGGGGTACAAAAAGAATACTAGATAGTCTAGGCTTTGGGGTGAGCATGGGGGTTCAGGCAACTAATTTCCAAATCCTTTCACTTCTGATATTACTGAAACATTCCTCCAACTGTTTCCATGTACATATGGTTTACATAGTGCCATTTTAAAGTAGTTCTAGAACATTCCATTATGTTCCTATTTCATAGTTTTACCAGCCATTCTCATACCATTAGATACTTAAATTATCTCTCCTTCTTCCAGTCTTCCTCTTCCTGCCTCCCTCCGTCTCACCCAGCGTTCCTTCTTTCATTCCTTCCTTTACTTTCTCTCTCTTCTTATTTCTAGTAGTGCTGCCTTGAACATTTTATACTCAATTCTGTTGTTTTATTTTGAATTATTTCCTTGGAATAATTTCCCTAAATAGAATTATTGGGTTAAAGAAAGGAAAAGCACAGTTTGTTATATATTTCCAGATTGCATTTAAGATTATACCAGGAGCACTTGGATGGCTCAGTGGTTGAGCCTCTGCCTTTGGCTCAGGTCATGATCCCAGGATCCTGGGATCGAGTCCCACATCCAACTCCCTGCAGGGAGCCTGCTTCTCCCTCTGCCTATGTCTCTGCCTCTGTCTCTCATGAATAAATAATTTTTTTTAAAGAAAGGTTATACCAATTTATAGTATAGTTGACCCTTGAACAACATGGGCTTGAACTGTGCAGGTCCACTTATACACTGATTTTTTTCTAATAGTACTTTAAATGTACTTTTTCTTCCTTATGTTCTTAGTAACATTATCTTTTCTCCAACTTACCGTATTGTAAGAGATCAATTCATAATACAACATACAAAATATGTTTTAGTTGACTATGTTGTCAGTAGGGCTTCTAGTCAATATGTTATTAGTAGTTAAGTTTTGGGGTAGTCAAAAGTTATACATAGATTTTTCAGCCGTGTTGAGTGTTTGGCACCCAACCTCTGCATTGTTCAACTGTATTTCCGACAGTATGGACATTATCTCCATGATTAATTAAGATTCTTTTTTTTGTGTGTGTGTGTGGGGGGGATAAGTCTGGCCCAGAACCTGGCCCTGGAAACTAAACTGATCCATTGGGTAGGATGGTAATCCAGGAAGGTAACAGTACCAGATAACCACAAGACAGTCAAACTGGCAGAAAGAGAGACCAATTACAATAATTGATATTTTTATTTCAGTCCCTAAAAGCATGGACAGAGCAAAGTTGGGCCAGAGTTATATAAGATCTCTGATGCCTGGCAGCAAAGCACCTAGGGTCAGGAAAATAAAACTCAGGTTTATTTACTGTAATGCATAGAAAGTAAGTTGTTGACCATATGTAACCAGACGAGACCCACAAAAGTAACGAGAATCTGGGACTAGCTGGGGAGGTAGATGGGGTTATAGGATTAGAAGGCAAAGTTTTGTGTACTCCAACCCTGGCATAATTGGCTGTCTATAATTTTTATTTATTTTTGCGAGGGTAATATTTATATGATAATGCCTTCAAATGATTTTTTTTTTCAAATGGTTTTATTGCCTTGTCAAGTTGTGCTTTTTTTTCTAGGGTTCATGTCCTTGGACCACTTTTTCAAGTAAAATCTGGCTATTGACTCTTTTTATGTATGTGCCGTGGATAGTAGCATCATATCACATTTAGCTCTTCTGTTCTCTCTTTTAGATATTTAATACTATATTGGTATATTTGCTATTTGATATATTTGAGGGGATAGATTTTTCTTTATATTTGAAAATATCTTGTCTATGATGATATTCTGCTTTTTCTGGCTCTTCCATGGTTGGAATAAATATGCTGTCCTGTTTTTTTGTATATATATCTTCACTCTTTAGCCTGCACATATGGTATAAGCTTAAACTCTAACTTACTTCTTTGCATTTCTATTCACTCTTTAGTTATTCACTCACATTTTTCCTTCTGTAATAAAATTGCTTCTAGATTATCATGTACTAATAACACTATGCTTTTATTTATGGATTCTATTTTGAGGGTTGTTTTTTTTTTTCATTTCAACCAATACTGTACCTATTTTATTTTATTTTATTTTATTTTATTTTATTTTATTTTATTTTATTTTATTATTTAAGATTTTATGTATTTATTCATGGGAGAGAGAGAGAGAGAGAGAGAGAGAGGCAGAAACACAGGCAGAGGGAGAAGTAGACTCCATGCAGGGAGCCCGACGTGGGACTTGATCCTGGGTCTCCAGGATCACACCTAGGGCCAAAGGCAGTGCTAAACCGCTGAGCCACCTGGGCTGCCCCTATATCTTTTTTAAAACATAATTTTTCTTTTGTAACAATTTAAAATTTGATAGTGTGAAACTGGTATCATAACTTCATTGTCCTTTGGGTATTTTTTCTACTTTTCAAATACTTTTTTTTTTTAAGTTTGAGTAGTTGTGTATGTCCTTGTACCTGGATAAATGTTTCTTATCACACCATCAAAGCAGGAAATTCAAGGGGTAGGGGTGCATTGCCATTTGACTCGAGTACCCTAATTGCTGAACACACACCCTTAGAAATGCTTTTTATTTTTTGTTTTTTTCCCAGAGAGGAGGTGGGAGGGGCAGAGGGAGAGAGAATCTTAAGCAGGCTCCATGCCCAGTGCAGAGCCCAACAAGGGGCTAGATCTCACGCCCCTGAGATCATGACCTGAGCTGAAATCAAGAGTCAGATGCTTAACTGACTGAACCCCCAGGTACCCCACATGTTTAGAAACGCTGTTCTGAAATTCTTAGTATTGATTCTGTTTCATGCTAATCATTTGATGGTACAGAATTGAAGATAACTAGAAATTACTGCTTTTCATCATTGTCTTTACTCTTCTCAGAGGAACCTTTTGAGACTATTGTAAGAATTAATTTGATGATGATGATGGTAGTAGTAGTAGTGGTGGTTGTGACAGCTCTTTCATTGTTTCTTTTGGATAGAATCCACTGATCAATATTAAAACATCAAGTTCTGTAAAATCAGTATTTTATTTGATTTACATAATAATTTAGGGAATGTTGTCATCTTTACTGTATTTAGTTTCCTCAGCATGGAGCAAATTATATTTCTCCATTTATCCATCTTTCTGCCATCAGACTTTATGTCATCTTTGAATAAGCCTCTAATTTTCTGATTTAAATTAATACACACTTACTGAATATTTTATCAGTGTTAGAAGTGGGATCTCTTCCACTATTTTCTAGCTGTGGGCCATGATACATAGGCTTGTAGTAGTTTGAAATGGATTTTTTAAAGATTTATTTATTTATTTATTCATGAGAGACAGAGAGAGAAAGAGGCAGAGACACAGGCAGAGGGAGAAGCAGGCTCCCCACAGGGAGCCCAATGAGGGACTCGATCCCAGGATCATGCCTTGAGCCAAAGTCAGACGCTCAACCACTGAGCCTACCCAAGCATCCCTGAAATGGATTTTTATCCTGTAACTTTGCTGAAGTCACTTAACACTAATTATTTAAAATTGATGTTATGGGGTTATATAGCATATAACCTTATTACTTAATGACATAGAATCATTTCATGTATAAAATATTTTTTCTTTCCTTTCTGTGGTTATACTTTTTAATTCTTTTCTTCTCAAATACCTGATTGCCCTCTTGCTTCCCTAAGAACTAGGAAAAAAGGGTATCCGATTACCCTGTGAAAGTTGCAGCCAGCACATAAATGGATAAAGATATTAATATGTGATATTCTCTTTGGAAGATGAAATGGATTCCAGGTGAGCAATGTTAGACCTGTTTGAATGTGTTCATGTTTCTGAAGAAAGAATCACTCAAACCAAAGCTAGGGAAAGAATAGGAAAAAAGAATGTTGTAGAGTGAAAGTTTGGCAGTAACTATTCCAGCATAACCCAGAATAAAGGATGGGTTAACCAGTAAATTTTGAATAATCTGAAAGTGGAGATGGACGCAAAAGGATGTAACTCAGACATAAGTACTCTTGGTATCCCCATTGGTTCCACTTACAAGTTTATCCCAAGAGTAAGATTGGTGTATCAGCCTTTATTAAAATGCATTTCCTCTAACTCCCCTTCTTCTGACCCCTTGCTCACCAACAGTCCACATGGATCTTCCTCATTGTAAGAGAATGAACACACTGATCTTAGGGGCTTGTACTGTTCCATTCCCTAGTGACTGTGATTTATCATTACAAAGTAATAGACTAACCATATGTGGGAAAGAATGCACTAACCATATGAACTTAGAATATTTTAGTACCTAATTAATTTCCCATAGTGAATTAATGAGTTAGCATTCTGGTTGTATGTCACCTACCCTTGGTGAATGGCTGGGCAGTTGGTGTGCAAACAGAATTGTGTGTACCTTCTGAGCTCAGAAGGTTTACCAGGAACATAAACTAAACTCCTGAGGCCTCTTGGAGAGAACCTGACAACTTGGTTGTAGTGTTTGCACTGCCAAGGGGCATGCAATGGTTATTTTAGTTTTCTGTGAGCATTTACTGCAATAGTAGTAGGATTCTTGCTAGTTCTCTTCTTTATGTCGTGAATTATGTTATTTCCCTGTGTCCAGTCATGCAGCCCAAGTATAAATTCTGCTTGTTCATATTGGAAAATTATTTCAATGTGGTTTGCATTGATTTAATAAGACATTTATTTAAGTATTAGAGCCATAATTATGTTAAAAACCATTGTGGGGGCACCTGCCTGGCTCAGTTGGTGGAGTGTACAACTCTTTATCTTGGGGTTGTGGGTTCAAGCCCCATATTGGGTGTGGAGATTACTTAAAAGTAAAAAAATCTTTAAAAGAAACCCATTATGAATGTCTTGTTTGTTTATGGAAAATAAGAGTGTATTTGCCTAATGAAGTAGCTTGAAAAACACAACATTCTTACCTATTTTTGGAAAGTTTAGAAACATTCTGCAACAAACTTATTGGCTATAGACATTTTTTAAAAACAATAATAAATAAAGATTTTATTTATTCATGAGAGTCAGAGAGAGAGAGAGAGAGAGAGGCAGAGACACAGGCAGAGAAAGAAGCAGGCTCCATGCAGGGAGCCTGATGTGGGACTTGATCCCGGGTCCCCAGGATCACACCCTGGGCTGTAAGGCGGCGCTAAACCGCTAATCCACGGGGCTGCCCTAAAAACAATAATTCTTAATAACATTTCTTTTTGTTGTTATAAGTTGTTCATTTAAGTTTGCTACTTCCTGATACTTCTCTTTTATTCTCTTTAATTTTGAATTATCTATTTCTATTTAATTACTACATTTATTAGCATATAACTAAAACTTATAATGCCCTAATTTAAAAAAAAACCCTATTTTCTAATGAAGAGTTCTGATTTAATAATAGAGATTTTTTTCTCTCTTTTGGATTGGTTGCAGGTACTTAGCTTCTCTGTTATGTTTCTTCTGCTCTTAGTTTTATTTTTTGCTCTTCCTAATTTTAGTTTGCTATTGCTTCTTTGCTCTTTGTAAAGATTCTTTCAGAGAAATCCTTTTTAAAAAAATATTTATTTTTTGACTGGGAGAGAGTGAGCAGGGAGAGAGAAGGAGAGAACCTCAAGCAGACTCCCCACCGAGCATGGAGCCAGATGCACAGTTCAATCTCACAACCCTGAGATCATGGCCTGAGCTGAAATCAAGAGTCGGATGCTCAACCGACTGAGCCACCCAGGTGCCCGTCAGAGAGATTCTTGATTGCTTTTTTATTTCTTTCTTCAGTAATTTAGACATTTGAAAACTCTTTTGTTAAAAGAAGACTGCTTTCCTTAGGATGGCTGCCTGACTTTAAAAAACCCTAATGGGGGAATCCCTGGGTGGCTCAGAGGTTTAGTGCCTGCATTTGGCCCAGGGCGCTGTCCTGGAGTCCCGGGATCGAGTCCTGTGTTGGGCTCCGGCATGGAGCCTGCTTCTCCCTCTGCCTGTGTCTCTGCCTCTCTCTCTCTCTCTCTCTCTCTCTCTGTGTGTCTATCATTAATAAATAAAGTCTTTAAAAAAATAAAAAACCCTAATGGTTATCATTCAAATAAAAATTCTTGCCAAATTATCTAAAAAAAAAAATGTCCTATTAGTTGAAAATATCCCCTTTGGAGGTATGTGTATGGCCATTCCTACTGTCAGGAGTAATCATCTGAGTATTGCCTTCTGATCTTCAAACTTGGATGATTTCCTGCCATGTAACTATTTGATTATTAATAATAGGAAGCACAAAACCTGCTGGAAGGTGAGACTCTGCCTGGAAGAGAGAAGCTATTACCTGTTGGGATTTTTGTGCTTGCAGAAAAACGGCTAGGAAGTTAGTTGCCAAATGAGAGGGCAGATGGTCTGTTGGTCCATGACTTTGAATTCAAAGTCCAGGGGCTGTGTGTAGGCCTGGCCAAGCAGGTTGTGGGTTCTACGGGGTGACAGTTGTAGTACCACTCATTTATCACAGTCAGGAGGGACCAAATGAGAAAGCAATTCTGCACAGACAGGTCAGGATTTGCCAACAAAGAGTGCACAGAGATGGCAATAGACAAGTATCATTTCCAGGGAAATGGAACAGCCCCCTTATGCATCAAGAGCAGGAAACAGGTGGGCCAGCTCTCCCAAGGTGACCTGAGATTACAAGGATAGTGATGGTGGCCATAGTGGTGGCTACCCTTTACATATGTCATTACCGATACAATAATTTTATAACCTTTCCCATTTTACAGTTGAGGAAATAGAAGCTAATCCCAGTTTTAAATTATTTATTTATTTATTAAGTTATTTACCCAGCCAGGTTGACATAGCAAGTGAGCAGTGGAGCTGTGATTCTTACCAGCCTAACTCCAAAGCCTGTGATCAACCACATTACGTTGCCTGGGCTCTAACACGCAGAGACACATTCACACGTGATTCACATGATTGACACAACAGGGTTGTAGCTGCACCAAGGATTGAGGTTATATGTTTTCCAGGTCTGGTTTTTCCATACTTTATTCAGTGCGTGTTAACAAGAACTGGCAGGTCTGTGTTGGCAGGTAGAGTGAGGCAGGGTCTTCCAAATTCCCATCCCTGAGATGATTAGAATTCTCCTGCTTCTCTGCCTAATTCTCTCACCTGTGCTAAAAGTGATATTTTTGTAAGTTTTTGGAGCAGAGGGCGGACTGAGATAAAGTCTACCTTCCCAGGCTGGCTGTGAATCCCAGGGCCTCCTTTGTGGTTGTCCTGCTTGCTCTTCCATATTAGGAATCCCATGTAGTATGCTATAGTCTGGTGCAGGCAGACTGGGAAAAGTATTTATCTCACCCTCTTAGGATTTCTACTGTTTGGTGCATGTTACATGATGTTCACAGTGTTAATTATTAGCATCCCTGTTCATGTATATGGCTTATAAGTAAATACATGCAGACATACTGATGTGGAACCCAAACACTGTTTCCTGATGGGGTATGATTTTAAATGTTTGGAGATCAGTACTCTAGGGCAATAGATTCTAAACCTGGCTGGGCAGCTCAGTCTCCTGGTATGAAAAAACAACAAAATAAAACTCAGATTTCCTTGACCCACTGGACACTTACTGAAGCATAATCTCCAGGGGTAGGGACCAGGAATATGATTTTTGACAAATGTCAGAATTTGAACCACTGTTCTAGGGTATGGTCCCTCAAAATCATACTTGGAGTTGCTAGAACAAATGTTGGTGCCTACTATTATAAATAGACTTTTGGAAATCTGAAGTGCTTTGAATACTGTGAATTGGCTTACTTGTTTATTGTTTGTTATCCCTTGTTGAAAGGTTAGCTCCAAGAGGAGTTCACCACTTGTTCCTAGAATAGTGCTGGACACATAGGAGTGAGCACTCAGGAAATATTTGTCAAATGAATGAATGAATAATGAGATCCTTTTTCCCCGCTCTGTGTTTGGGTAATACATGTTGCTTCTTTCCTCAACTACCAAAGAATGAATTAGTTTCAGCTGTGCTGCTGTCAATTTGAACACTGATGACGTCCGTGGTCATTCCACTGAACTGACTGCAACTGTTTAATGTTCAAAAATTATATGAATTCTCTTATTTTGTCATATTTTAATACCATCAAAGAAAGTAGTGGAAGTTGGGAGGTGATGCCGAGATCTGCTTTTATTTCATTTCCCAGTTCAAGTCCCTGTGTCTTTAAGGAAAGGGCCAAGCTACAACTTGGTCATTCTCCAGATCCAAGAGGAAATGGATTGTAGCAGTTGTGCCTTTGTAGAGCAGATGTTTTGGTTGGAAAGGCCATCAACCAGCTGACTCATAATAAATCCTCAATTCCAGTAAATTCCCAGTTTTTAGTTACAGTAGGTAGGATGCAGGAAAACAATGTCTTCCACTTTGGGATCTTTGAACTTGTCTCAGATATTACCACTATTCCCCGTGCATCACAGTGTGTGAAAGAATGAAATGCTCAGGGAGGTTAGAACAATTCCAGGAATAGGCTCAGTCAGTTTTTAAGAGAGACCATTGGAGGTAAACCAAAGCCACTACCCTCTCTGACGTAGTATTAACGACAAGAAGCATAACTGCGTTGAGTTTTCTTATAAGTTTCTGTGTCAACATCATTTCCAGGTTACATTAATCTGAGTAATCTATAAACAAGCCTATAGTTCTGTTTGTTTTTTTATGGAGAGGGTTTCCTTTTTCCTTTTTCATAAACTTTATAAGTAATTATATGGTTTCTTATATGATATATTTAATTTTAGAATATTTGTTGTCTGGGGAAAATTTACTGCATACATATAAGCTTTTCAAAATTCTACCAAGACTTTATGTCCAGTGTTCCAGATGGATAAATCAGAATTACAGAAATATTAAATATGTCATATTTTGCATTATGATCGTGGTTGAGAGAATTTATTATTGACTTGGTAAACTGCTGTCTTAATCTCCTCCCTCTGCTTTCATCTAGGAGTCAGTTTCTTTTCACCATTGCTAAACCAGTTCTTCACAGAGATAGATGGAAGCCTTCAAGGTCCTGTTGCTTCTTCAGAGGGCAGCAGTTCTACTGCTTCTAGTCAGGGGCCTGGCTCTGGGTTCGGAAAGCTTCTCAGGCCGTCTCTTCCACTAAGTGAAACATTTAAAGTTTGGGAGTAAGCAGTTCCCACTTGATAGAACTCCTCACATTTCCTGAGTTGGTCTTTGGCTTTCTTATTCAACATCAAATTATTCAGAAGTAATACTATTCTCTTTATATTCCCTCTGTGCCATTTGTCCTTTCCAATTTTAGCAAATGAAGGGGTCATTATATACTCAGTAAGCTCATTTAGCACAGTACATGAAGAGAGCATCTTTTTACCTTCGTATTTTAAGGCACATTTGTACATCTTTGGAATTGCTGTATGTGTCTCTCATTGAGGGAAAAGATAGTGTCCCTGAGTGCATCATGTATTACATTCAGTTGTGATGAGGACCAGTGTGTGGGAGAGTGAGAGTAAGGAGGTAAGAGGCAGAAGATTCTGACTACAGCATAAAGTGGGAGGGTCAGAATGGTTAGTTCTCTGAGAATGGCTCTCATTCTTCTTGGTGCTTGCACAGTGATTGGCATGGTGCCATGTGCCTACGGAGCAACTGGATCCCAGTGGGAAAAGCATGGGCTTTGAGCTAGAAAGGACTGACTGTGTGCTGATGCTCTACTTTCTAGTTGAAGACTCTGGACATTCTACTTAATGTCTTTTAGAAAATTTTAAATCTGCAAAATGGAGATGATACAGTATCTGTCTTAGAGGGTCATTGGTGATGTTCATTTCAGTGTGATATATAGCACCCAGACACAAATAAGCCTTATTAAGCCATTTTCTGTTAAGGACCATTGCTAACCTAGGTTTGACTATTTTAGGCCTCAAATCTCGATGCCAGCATCCGGTGGAGGCCAGCCATTCCAAGTAGATAGCTATAGACAAACCTAGCAAGATTCCTTAACTTGGTGAAAATTGCAATCAATATCGGGGGAAAATAGCAATTTTGGGTGAATTACTAAACCCATGTTATGATTTGAGAAATATGCCCATTTTATTATGCACTAAAGTATAAATATGTACCATAAAATTTTAAAGTATGTTTAATGGGTTTCTGACTTAAGATTCCAGCTTCTCTCTTTCCTTTCATTCCTAAGAGGATAGGGTCTTTATATAGTCAGGTCTGGATTTTATCATCTTCCAATTGTTTTCTTTTTTTTAATTTTAAAACAATATCAAATTTATGATAGAAATATAAAAACAGTACAAAGCACTTTTTTTCTTTAACCATTTTAGGGTGAGCTGTGGATGTGATTGATGCCTGTCACCTCTAAATACTTAGCCTGTATTATAAATAAGGATATTCTCTGACATAATTACAGTATTTGGTAGAATTATATATAGCCATAAATATCAGGAAGATAATGTTGCTATAGAACTACCATCCAATTCTGAGACCCCACTGATATTTCACCAATTGTTCCAGTGGTTTCTTGATGGCAGAATTCCACTTTGAATCATGTGTTAGATTCATTAGTTATATCTCTTTAGCCTCTGATAGTTCCTCAGTTTTTCCTGGATGTTTACAACATTTTTGAAGACTATAGGCCAATTACTTTATAAAATGGCTCCAAATTTGGTTTTGGCTGGTGTTCATAAAGATTTTTTTTTAAAAGACTTATTTATTTGAAAGAGAGAGAGAGTGCATGTGCACATGAGCAGAGAGGAGAGGCAGAGGGAATGAATCTCCAGCAGACTCCTTGCTGGGTACAGAGCCTGAAGCAGGGCTTGATCTCACAACCCTGAGATCATGATCAAAATCAGAAGTTGGATCCTTAACCAACTGAGCCATCCAGGCCCCCCTTCATCATGATTGGATTTTGATTATATGTCTGTGGCAGGAACATCACAGAAGTGATGCTGTCCCTGTCTCATTGCTCACTCTCAGGTGGCACACCCTATCTCTTTGACTCATTACTGATGATGTGCTCACGTGGACTTCTTGTTTCAGATGGTGTCTGTAAGGTTCACTCTGAAGTTATTTTTTTCCCCTTTGTAGTGGTACATATTTTGGTGGGGTGGTCCTCTGAAATTACATAAATATCCCATTTTCATCATACATTGTCGACACTGCACAGGCAGCAGCAGGTCCAGCTGTGGTTTATTTGGGGGAAAAGCCCAGTTTAGTTTGTTGAGGCATTAGGAAGTTTTTTTTGCTCTTGTGTTGTTTTGTAATATAGTTCATTAAGCCTATTTTGGATTGTTACACACATTTACTTGTACATTACCAACATTTAATTCAGTAATAAACCCAAGAAATCTAAGAAGCTAATGGCCAGACCTAGTCCACTATCTTAATTGCTTTCTTTCTTGCTTACTTAGTATAAACTTTTTTCAGTAAGTTGAATCCACATTCCAACATGAACTAGAAATGTTAAGCTGTTAATAGCTTCTTCCCTGGAGAATTGCAACTTGCTGGAATGCTTCAGTACTGTCATCATCATTTATGCATCGTGAAATGTCACAATTTGTGTTCATAAGCACGAATGATAAATGTTTGTTAATTGGCCTATCATAAACCTGTTATTAGTTTAGAAATGAAACAAATAGTCCTCACTAACTCAAGTCAGTGATAAAGTCTATCTCAGTTTATAGTTCCCCTAAGTCTGGTCATCAGCATCCTATAATTAGTAAAGTTCTTACAAAGCCACCCACTCAATAGTTATGCTAAACTCAACATTTATAGTTTTACATTTTGGGAACTTTTAATATAATATATTCTTCCTCATATGAATCTTTCCACTCTTTTCATAATTCCCTCCTCTTTGGGATCTTACAGTTCCTTTTTAATTCACACAGGCTTCATTTAGTAAGTGACAAAGAGTTTTCAAAGCAAATTTGGATATAGCAGAACGATAGAATGAAAAAAAAAAGCGTTGATGCCCGAAATCAGTAGTCATGGGTTTTGGTTTCAGCCCTGTGACTAATTAGCTCTGCACATTAGACAAATCACTTCCCTTATCTCAGTTTCTCCATCTGTAAATCTGTGAAGTGTGGGTGTTGAAATCAATGGTTATAAACTTTATTTTTAATATACTGGCAACATTTTTACAAATGCAGTCTTTCTTGAATGCCCAGTATACAGAATAGATAGAATTAGTAACTGCTTTTAAGACATATACTCTTAAGGTACAGTAACCCCTAGTTTTCCCCTAGAACACGGGGTAACAATCACTGGAGCAGATCTTTAAGGAGCTTCTTATTACCTTTAACATTCTCTGATTTTGTTTACCCTTCACTTATATCATTATACCCATGGCACAGTTTCCCCATAATCACTAACCCCAAAGGGCCAGTCTCAGCAGTGCTGGCTCTTTCCTGCATGTTCTCTGCTCCTCCATAGAGTATGGATGTGGCTAGTTGGAAGAATATTTCTACTTTTTAGCTTCCACCACCATTCTTTCCTCCGTTTAACCTTGAGTTTTTGGAAGATGTCTTAGATACTTGTTTTTGTCTTAGAGACCATCTATTCTCCTCACCCAGTGGAGAAACATCACAGTTTGAATTCTCCTGTTTAATCACAGGATGGCTGTCTCTCCATTTTCAGTTCTCTCTTCACCTTCTGACCCATTTTCTTTTCCTTAAGTGCCAGTTCCTTCCCTAAGCCACTGGTTTTCAAACTTGAACACGTGTAGAAGTCAACCAGGAATTTTAGTGTCCCGCAGGTGAAACTGATGCTCTTGGTCTGAGTAGCAAGGTTCCATTCATCCAGGCTTCAGCTGCCTTCTGTTCACAGATGTTGTGCCACACCTGCATTGCAAGTCTGGTACTGGCCCTTTGGCCCTCTGCATTTTGAATTAGATAGCCAGAAACATGGAAGGGGTAGAACTGTCTTCATTGGAAAACATCCAAAGCTGCAGGCTGGAAAAACCAAAATGTCTTTCCCTGCCTTTTATCACTTTAATAAGTTTTTCATTTTTCCTCTTGGTTTACCCATTACTTTCCTGCTTTCTGTATCTCCTCTCTTGTAAGAACCTAAGGCCAGGAAAGAGTCTGATGGATTCATTCTTAATACATAGAAACAACTGATGAGTTTTTCAGCCTTCTAGGGCTTTTGATGATTAAACATGCACTACGTTACAGGATCCCTTATTGAAAGAGAAGAAAAAAACTTTTCATACCTTCATGTGTTTACATCTATCTGCCTCTTAGAGTTGGAGGACTGATCCTAGCAGTTCTTTTTTTTTCTTCCCTTATTGTGTTTATTAAAGTGTCATGTACATGCTAGGTACATCATAAATGGGTATTGACTTAGTGATAGCACAGGGTGTATTGTTGGAGGTTTATTAGAAATGCCAAAAAGAAAAAAAAAAAAAAAAAAAAAAAAAAAGAAATGCCAAAAAGATTTTTCTTACTTTTCTGTTCTGCAGGGTTTGATCTGTTAAGTGTTTGAACTTGAATTTTCCTCTTATTCCTGAGGTGATCTGAACCCAGGGGTTAATGGCTCATTCTGCCCAATGTACTCCCGCTGATTACTATTGGAAAGTTAATAATCTACATAGGCTTTTTCTACTAGGGAAATCTACTTGTGGAACCTACGTTTGGATCAGTAGTTTGTTGGCAAGCCCGTGGAGTTATTCTCTCATACAAATATTCATATACTTGTTCACCAAATACTTCTTGGGTGCCTGTTTTTGTGGTGGGCACCATACTAGGCACTGGGAGTCCAAAAAAGGAACAACACAGTCATTGCTCTGGAAGGAACTCACTCAGAAATAAGAACACATATGCAAATTACTTTAAAATACAAAAGAAATCACTAAACATTAACATTTATAAAGGGTGTAGCTAAAGACCTGTGGGATGTCAGAGGAGAAACTGTTACATTAGAGAGTGGGATTAAGGAAATCTCACTACAGGACACGGCATCCAGATGGGACTGGAAGGTATACGTATAGGAGATTGGGGGGTTAGAAGAAGGAATTCAGGATTGAGGGGCAGAGTAGAGACAAGGTGAATTGTGGGCAGCTGCCTTGGTTAATGTGTGTCAACATGGGTAGGGAAAAGACAGCTCAGAGGGGCTTGAATGCCAGGTCACTGTAGATGTAGGTGGGCTTTGGAGGTGCAGGATTTTCTCTGCTTCTCAAAGCTTGTCTTCTGTACTAAACCTTTCCTCCAGCCAGTTGCAGAGGGATAGGGCTTCAGGCTTTTTCCAGGTGTTTTTCAGAGCTCCTTTCTGCCCTTTAGGTTCTGTAGATAAAACCAATATGCAAATTGGGAGATCTCTGGTTCCTTCAAGGAGAGAGAGTTGCTGGTAGGATCTATTCTCTGTTTTAACACCTGTGGTTTGTGATTGTCTTCAGTTAATGAGGGTGTGGTGCCAGGTGGCTGAAAGAACTTGGAAGTAACCAGTTGCCTAGTTGCCATGGGCACCTGGCTGTTTGAGCCAAGTGGCTTGCTGGGTGGGTGGGTGCAAGATGTTATGCACTTCTAGGGTTCCTTTTCCTTCTGTCCTCACACACAGAAGCACCTGGGAAGAATCTCTAAACCCTATAACCTAAAGCAATTTGGAGAGGAAGGGGGAGGTAGCTCTAATAGTAGGAAAATATCATGGTAATGGAAATGATATCAGGCCAAGAGTCTGGAAGCAGTGAGAAAAGTGAAAGTAACATTTATTGAACACCTTCTTCGTGCCTGCTTCTGTGCTTGGCACTTTCACATTTATTTGCCAAAGCTAGAGACACCTGTTGCTTTCCATGATGTCTTCATTTAGCATATCGTATGGAAAAAACAAAAACATGTAAACTCATTGCAAAAATTCTTATTTCTATCACTAAAAAATCACCATTTTTATGCAGTTTTTACGTTGCCTGATAGATTTGCAAAACACTTGATGTATTCACATGGCATGCTGCTATGGATTTTCTGCCTTTAGAATTGGCACTTCTGATACCTTTTTGTTCACTGGTGAGGTCTAGGGGGATATAGAGCAGTGCAAAGTGTTCCACCTACAACCCAGGATGAGCTAGTGTCCATCAGGATGAGAAGCAGTAAGTCCAGAGAAAGAGCCTTGTTGCAGCCAGAGCCTGGTGCTGCTAGCAGATTGCTCTAGCAAAGCTTTCTTCCGGTATGTGCAGAGGCATGCCACTCAGCTTTGTCCTAGAAGCCCTTCCTGGGTTCTGATTAGGGCCCGACATTCCATAGTATGTAACAAATAACCCAGGGATGAAAGTCTCTTTTTAGCACTTAATTCTGTAGATTTAGATTTGCCGTGGTTATCATCTATATTAGTTTAATAATTTATAAGAGAAAATGTTAGTTATAAGTAAAGGAAAACCACTTCATACTGGCTTAAGGAGATACAGCAATTTATTAGCTTTCCAAAGCCAGGAGAAGGTTGAGTTAGCCAGTCCACAGTATGAGTAGGATGTAGCTGGACCAAGAGCCTAAGAACGAAGGGTGTGAATACTGTGCCAAGACTCTCTTGTCATTTGTCCCCATGTCTCTCCACGTGTTGGTGTTCTTCTCTCATATTATGCCTCGCCTCTTCCACGTAGGAGGACTGTGATTACTGACAGTTTCTTTTGTCTCTGCCAAGGGACTGGCCTCCACTTGACTCCCAAGTTCATAAATCTTGAAGAAAGGACTGGCCCCTCCTTGGACACATCAGCTGGTCTAGGGGCTGGGAACAGGCAGCTTTATCAAGAGCACTAGAAGAGAGAGAGGCTTCCCAGGAGAAAGAAGGTGCCAGGCGAGCCTTATCACAAGTGTTCATTATTTCACTGACTGCTTTACACCTGTGCTTATATTGCTTATAAAGAGCTATGTAACCTCTTTACATAAACGCCTTTGTGGGCAGCCCAGGTGGCTTGGCGGTTTAGCGCCGCCTTCAGCCCAGGGCATGATTCTGGAGTCCCGGGATCAAGTCCCATGTCGGGCTCCCTGCATGGAGTCTGCTTCTCCCTCTGCCTGTGTCTCTGTGTCTCTCTCATGAATAAGTAAATGAAATAATAATAATAAAAAAGTCTTCATTACCTTTTCTTTAAGTGACAGAGACATACAGGGGATGTGGTCAGTGGTGATCATATTTGTTCTGTGACTGCTTAAGTAAAACTCACTGTTGTTTTAACTTGTTTTCTTGGGCTCTTGGATAAAAGTCTGGTGCAAGGTTTGTATCAGTAGGTGTGTATAGAATCACAGCTCAGAGGATGTCTGAAGATGTGGTTCAGTAT
Source organism: Canis lupus familiaris (assembly GCF_011100685.1). Lineage (NCBI taxonomy): Eukaryota > Metazoa > Chordata > Mammalia > Carnivora > Canidae > Canis > Canis lupus. The sequence continues at coordinate 22,128,788 of NC_049238.1, forward strand.
GATTTGTAAAACAGTTGCAAACATGGATGTTTATTTTAATAAGCTCAGCTCCTTTTTGGACTCATTAAGGACACAATTGCTAGGACAACAGAGAAAATCCCATATTCCAGATTCTCTAGAAATGTTTGTTAGTAGAGAAGGAGGTGGAAGCAAGGAAACATATTTTGCTTCTAGCCAGGACCCTGGCTTACCTCAGAGGTCCCCCTTGCCCCCCCCCCCCCCCCGCCTTTTCTAGAGCAACGGCTCCATTTCACATACCTTTTAGAGTGATAATGCTGTGACTAGTCAAAGAAAGTGGGGGGATCGTAGGCTGTGTCTATTAGGTAGGGTAACTGATGGGACAGGATTTGACCTGAAGTGAAATTGTGATCATTATTATTTTAAAAGAGCCAGGATTTTTTTCTCCCGAAGTTTGTTTGTACAACATGTGTTTCAATTTAGCTTTATAAACAGAAGCTATAACCAAAATGTTAAGAGTAAGTACAGCTTTGCTAGCAGATTCCTGCATGAACGAGAGCAATGAAATGGTCTTTGTTTATGAAAATAATAAGCAAGATATAAATTTTAAAAACCCCTAACCCCATACTGTATCATGACATCTAGTATTAATGAACTCAAGATGTCACTTTTAGAAAACATGGGTAGGTGACAGCAGCTCTATCCTGGTGTCCTGGACTCACCCTCCAAAAGCTGGCTATTTCAGGAACATTGCAGTTTTCCTTTCCTGACCTGACAATCAGCTCTGCCCATTTTCAGAGTATAGTTAGTTAATCATAGAATGTGCCTAACCATACATAAATTGAAAAAAAGTTGACATTATAGCCTAGAACTCTACGGGCCTTCTTAGTATTCTTAGAGAAGCCATCCTTCCTTCTTAACTGGCTCTGTGTAAAGATGTCAAATGAATACATTTTATTTGGCATAGTGACCTTTAATAGCTTTTAGTCTTTATATTCTTAAGGATTTTAATTTCTTGTTTCATAGTTTTAAAAAGTAAACATTAGGGGCACCTGAGTGGCTCAGTCAATTAAGTGTCTAACTTTGGTTTAGATCATGATCCCATGGTCTGGGGATCGAGCCCCACATCAGGCTCCCCACTCATTGGGGAGTCTGTCCCTCCCTCTGCCCTTCCCCTGTTCTCTCTCTCTCTCTCTCAAATAAATAAAATCTTTAAGAAAATAATTTAAAAATAATAAGTAAACATTAAAATAAATAAAGCGTATACTTCGTAATTTGTTTTGAATACTCAGGACGTGCCTGGTATAGGCTGGGTAGTTTAGTTTGGGTAAAAAGGGAATAATGGTTCCTTAATATGGTCTTTTGGAGCATATAGGATTTAGACACTAAATGGAGAACAAGTCAGTATGTGGTAAATCTCTGATATCTTTTCTGCATATGGGTTTTCAAGTTTTATATACCTTTCTCTGGGAATTAATAGTCCATTCTTTGTGCCCAGCAGCATGCTAGGGGATATGGCATTGTAGTTAAGAGTCCAGGTTCAAAGTCAGTATATGGGGCTTCAAAACTCATCTTTACCATTTAATCTCTCTCAGCCTCAATGTCTATATTTGCAAATGTATAATAACAGTACCTACCTTTTAAGGTTGTTATGATGATTATATGAGATAATGCATATAAAGCACTAAGCAAAATGACTACTGAGTGAACAATGAATAAATATCAATTCTTATTATTAGGCATAATAGGAAGTAGGAGATCTCTACCACGCCCTCAAGAAATTCACAATCTATGGAATATAAACTACATACTGTTTAAACAACAAGAGAAATTCATGAAGAACATAATGAGAACTGCCATGGGCAGGCATAGATTACATTGCAGGTCAAAGGAATCTTCATGCAGCAAGTGAATTTACAATGAAGGTTAAAGAAATTAAAACCATGGCAATTAAAAGGAGAGAAAGAGCTTTTTGATAAGGGGATGATGGCTCCCATGAAAGTGTTAGTCAAGATCTGGTTTTTAAAAATGGGGGGGAGTGACCTAGCTTGATTAGACTACACTGGGAGATTCTTTTTGTTCCCATTTCCATTTGGAGAAACCAAATCAGAAGTAACTCTTTTATTTTTTTATTATTTTAAAAAACATTTTATTTACTTATTCATGAAAGACAGAGAGAGGCAGAGACATAGGCAGAGGGAGAAGCAGGCTCCCTCATGAGGAATCCTGATGTGGGGCTCGATCCCAGGACCCCGGGATCACGACCTAAGCCAAAGGCAGCCACTCAACCACTGAACTACCCAGGTGCCCCTGGAAGTAATTCTTTTAAATGCTACCTTCATCAGAGATATCAAAATATCAAAGAAGTTCTCAGCCAAGAACTAAATATTTGGTGGAGAAAGGCTGTAACTAGGCTTTCGGAACTCGTACCTCTGTGCTGTACCCCCTTCTGCATGGAAAAGAGGAGGCTCAGGGTTGTGAGCCACACCAAGGGCAAAAGAGGCAGACATGACACCTGCTTACTTCACTTCCTCATCTATTTGACTCAACTTCCTTATTCTTGGATTAGTTTTGCTTTCTGAATCTACTGCTTTCCCTGGCACTTGTACATTTCCCAGCACTTTGGTGAAGAAGTGGTGACTTGATTTCCAAAATGACCAGTGTCATTATTAGACAGAGACTCCTTAGCACTGAGACTAAGGTCTTACAGACATTATTTTCCTTGTTCTTCAATATTCTTTTGCTTAAATTTAATTCCATTTCTGACATATTCATTGCCATGTCTTAATGCCAATAGAATCCAAATTTCAATTTTGATCGAGGCTGCTTCTGTTGGTAAATAACACAGTGAGCCAAGAGATCTTTCTGTCTTGAATCTCCTGTCTTAATGAGAATCTACTGCTGAGTCCACCTTTCACCACTCTCTTTAATCTTCTATTCCCTCCTCTTTCCTTTTCCCTTTTCCCTGCTTTAATTTTTCTTCATAACCTTTGTAACATGCTATATATATTTTACTCACTTTGTTAAATGCATTAATGAATGGTAGCACTGTGAGAGTCTTATTCTTTTACTTGAAGAAACTTGACTTTGAAAAATCTGGATTTATGTAATTTGATGATTAATCCATATTATCAAAATACTGGGGCCTCTAAAGTACAAATCTCACTTAGTATTTTTTTTTAAAAGATTTTGTTTATTTATGTGGGGCTCGATCTCAGGACCCTAGGATCATGACCTAAGCTGAAAGCAGACACTTACCTGAATGAGCCATCCAGGCATCACTCACTTAGTATTTTTCAAAATAAGATTCTGTTTTGGAAATTTTCAATTTGTTTACAGTGTTTCAAAAACTGATAGCTTTTGTATAATGAGATGCTTACTGAGACCTAGTTTTTAGTCACTCTGGGAATCATGATTAGTCCTGGATCTAGTTTAATACCCTTTAAGTGTAACTCAAAATGGCTCTTACTTGATTTTTGACATACTGTATGATGACTTCTTTATAGTCCTTATGTCTACAAACTGGTTCTGCTAGTAATGGTTATAGCTTTGTTTTAAGCCTTTTGAATTGAGGAATACAGTGGCTTTTTTACAGTCTTCTTATGTGAATTGTAGCTTGTAATATTTATTGTTCAGCTCATGTCTATCAGCAATAGTTAATTGGTAGTTTTTACCTATATTGACACTCAACATATAGGGGCTTGTTTAATGGCTGCTAGCTTCACTTGGAATTAGCATGTCAAAGGGGTGCAGCATAATGATAAATTGTGCTTGTGTTTACTTTCATTTCCAAGGCTAATCCTTGTTTTTTCCTACACCCTTTTGATACTTGTAAAGAGCCCCAATTGAGAACAGTTATATGAATAAGCCATTATGACCTACACAGAATGTTACCTCTTATTAGTAGGGGTGCAGCCTTTGCTTATATATGGCTCAGATTTGAGTTTTCTTTAACAAAATCTTAAGTAGTCATAGATTCAAGAAAACAGGAGGTAAATATTGAGAATATTTTTAACTGAAAGTACTTTCTATTTAACCCCATCATTTACTCATTCTCACAATCTTTCCTGCATTTATTCAGTGCCCCCCCCCAACCAGTTTGTCATATATGTGCTTTTTCAGACATGTTCAAACAAACAGGAGAAGCTCCCAGTCTGCAAGGAACTCACCACCTAGTGACTATTCACTATAAGCCATAGGAACCCATTTCTGTTCTATAGCCAAGTGCTGAGCAAAATCCATTGTTAAATCTCAGCAAAATATCATGGCCATTATTGTGTTGCCATCTGTATGTCAGCGCCTGATAGACTTTTATAAAGGTGCAAGGCAATATTCTTTTTTTGCTTCAGATTCGACATCTTTCCCCCCATTTTAACCTGCTGCAGTTTCAGATGGTACAGAAAGCAAGCCTTGAAAATGTATGCTTGGGCATTTTTAAATGTCCCCTACTACACTATAACCTCCCCCTGCTTTCCAAAATGTTGCCATTAGTGGTTACAATAATCATCTGTAATGTTAGCTTCTAAGAACCACAGTACAAGAGCTTCTTTTATAATTCCCCAGATGGGAAGGAACACATGTACAAGCCTGTTAGGGTTGCAGAAACTGGAAACAGTACTGTGTGGATTTGTATTTTTGGAACTCTTTGGGCTTATTTAAGCAAACTTAGGGATCCATTAGAAATCGAATACCAATTTGGGGGGAAACTCATGTGTCACACCGAGGCAAGTAAATTACATTAAGAGTGGTTCATAAAAGGAACTCCTGGAAAAACTGCTTTCCTATTGAGACTAATGTTTCATGTACTCTGCAGGATGCCAGGTGATAGATATTGATTATAGAAACCAGGGTCATTCTATTTGTTGGGAGGACCGTCTCTGAGCATTTCTGTTCTTGCTTCAATAGCAATGAAATAAAAAGTCACAAAGTAGGGAAAGGAAATAATTATAAATTATCCATATGTATATGGAGTGAAGCTACTAAGTACAAAGGTTTTCAGTGGCCTCTACTTTTTTGCAGTATTGTTGTTACTATTTTTAACTGGGTTTTGTGACTTGTAGTCAGAGTTTTGACCTTTAACAACGAAACTCAATCTGAAAGTCAATGTCAGTTCTTTATTACCTTACTTTAAGGTGACCAATATACCTCTAAAGAGGACTACTTCAATCCTTGGGTTATAAAATGAATTTGTCTTCCTGAATGTATTTTCTTTTTTTTTTTTAAATCTTTTTAAATTTTTTTTTAATTTTATTTATGATAGTCACAGAGAGAGAGAAAGAGAGAGAGAGAGGCAGAGACACAGGCAGAGGGAGAAGCAGGCTCCATGCACCGGGAGCCTGACGTGGGATTCGATCCTGGGTCTCCAGGATCGCGCCCTGGGCCAAAGGCAGGCGCCAAACCGCTGCACCACCCAGGGATCCCTGAATGTATTTTCAAACTCACTTCAACCTTAGTTTTAGATACTGTATGAGTTCTGGAGTTGTATTATATAATTACATAGTTTCTATTTGTTGAGACTGTATTTTAAAAAATTTCCACCCTCATTGTACAGAAAGGAACATTCAGGGTTGAATACTTTATCATTTGTGAAAGAGCACGAAATGGTAGATAAACTCAGATTCCTAATCTTGGCTTTCCTTCTGAAATCACTAGTTCTAGAACTTTGGTGTGTTACGGTGGGGGGGGGGGGGGGGGGCGCAGGAGCAAGGAGTCAGTCATGAGTTTCCAGACCATTGCTGAAGCAACTTTAGTAAAGCAGGTTCCTGAAAAAGCACCAGGTGTGGAGAAAAAAGGTTAGAAATTAACATTAATTTGTTTACTGTTGTATTCATTTAGCTCACACAGAGTGGATTCCAGGCACTGTACTAAGGTCTTTCTCTATATACTTCCTAAATCATACAACCTAAGGTTTTATAAACCTACATGTAAAAATAAAATGTTAGGTGAGATGCTAGGGAAGTAGTTAAATAACCTTAGAGTTACTGTCCAGATTTAAGTCTTTAGAAACCTAAATTTCCTGTGCTGTCAGAAGAGTCCCTGAAGTAAACAGTCAAAAGCTGTACTGAAGAGAAAAAATTTATAACACATGTGATAGACCAAGGTTAATAAACCCAATAAATAGCAATAGCCAGAAAAGCCCAAGAGACTTTAGGACAAAGGGTTTGATCAGAGAAGTTACAGAAGAGATGACCAGTAAGCAAATTAAAAGTTGCTCAGCTTTAGTCATTGGATCTCAGCTGAGACGCCATTCTCCAGTAGCCAGACCGCCAACATTAAACTGCACAGTGAAAACAGCTAGTGTTATCAGCTTATTCAGGATGAGCTAGAAACAGGCTCTCTCTCCTACTGATGCAAATTCAGGAGTCCAAATGTAACTTGCTGTAAAATTTTAGAAAACTAATCTTAAACTATTAAAATGTAAAATCTTCATAACCTGTGATCCAATCAGCTCAGTTTTAGTTATCAATTCAGAAATATAAGTTCTGCCAGTAGAGGATACATATATATCCTTATGTGATCATCTTTATTGTAATACTATCAAATGGCTAAGAACTACAAACAACCTGAATGTTGCTAGGGGAATGGTTAAAAAAAATAAATAAATCCATGCCATGGAATATTATGTGGCTATTTAGGAAGCAGTTGGTAGAGTGATCTGTATAATACAATTCCATTAAGGAAAACAAAACAGAAGGTTAAAGAGCTATTTATATGCAAGTGTGTATGTTTTTATGAGCATAGAAAAAGCTGCTTGAGGCTCCATACACAGTTAATATTGGTTACTTGTAAAAGTGAGGGGTGGAAGAGCTTTTCCTATATAAACTTCTGTATGGTTTGACTTGTTACAAGCAGCCTAAATTTTGTCACATAAAACCAAAAATTAATTGAGAAGCAAAATGATAAAAAACACAAAATGTTGGGCGCCTGAGTGGTTCAGTTGGTTAAGCATCCGCTTTCGCCTCAGGTCATGATCTCAAGAGTCCTGGGATCGAACCCCGCTTCTTCTGCAGGCTCCCTGCTCAGCGCGGAGCCTGCTTTGTCCTCTCCGTTTCCCGCTCTAGCGTGTGCATGCACTTTCTCAGTTTAGAAAAAACAAAACACAAACCATGAGAAAGAAGAAGGGAAGTGGTCCCAGAGACAGAAGGTCAGGAGAGTATAGTTTCTTTGAAGCAAGAAACAGAGCATCTGCAGAAGAAAGAGATCATCCATGTCAAATACTGTTCAGAGATCAGGGAAGATAAGCACAGAGAAGCATTTACTGTGTTCCGTGGATGCCTTGGTGAGGGCAATCCCAATTACTTAGTGGGGTCAGAAAGCTATTCTCCTGTGCTAAGAAGATAGTAGGAGGGAAGGGAGTAAAGACTGGAAGTGCAGACCCCGTTTTCAAGCAGTCTGTGAAAGAGAGGAAGGAGATGAGAGAGAAAGCTATATAGAGAACCAGCATGATTCTTTTCTTTCTTTTTTTTTTTGAATTTTCATTAAAAATTTTTTTAAGTTTTAAAAAATTTTACTGATTTATGGGAGAGAGGGAACATGAGCAGCGAGAGGAGCAGACTCCCCGCTGAACAGGGAGCCTGGTGCGGGACTCAATCCCAGGACCCCAGGATCATGGCCTGAGCCAAAAGCAGATGCTTAACCAACTGAGTCACCAGGCGCAAAATTTTTATTTTTTCAAGATGGGTGAGACTTCTGGTTCTTGCCTCTTTGTGTACATGCTGCACACGCATCCTCTAGGCACAATAGAAGGCAGAATGAGGATACTGTCAGAGCTGAGCTGGGTAAATGTGATGACCAGCTTCCCATAATGCAGGAAAGGAAGGAGTGAGGTTAGTTTTAGACCGAAGGAAGGACCCTGGTATCTGAGATTCTCAGTATTCATGGGCAGTGATTCTTAAAGTCTAGATGGGACCCTCCTAGGATGACAGCTGGGCCCTCCAGAAGACCTAAGAACCAATCCAGAAACATATGCCAGTTCTTACCAGTTCTTATGGGTGAAAGATGTGCAGTCCAATTAAATTTTCCAAAAATTTATGTTTGACATAGAGCCACTACCAACCAAAAAGTAAAATGATTAAGAGTTACTAAAATCTGGTTTTCACAAAGTAAAACCATCATGCTACTAGAATTTATTCTAATTCAGTATTTTATTTGGAAATCTGGCAACATGCAGTGCTTGGCAATAATCGTGAACCTATAAATCCCACAGTTTTGACTCAGGACACTTAGATCAGGGTTGGCTTGAGTTGGTTATGACATTCAATTATCACTGTTCTTGCTTTTAATTATAAATTATAGGAAGTTTAGCTTTATCATTACCAGTTTCGTTTATTATGGGTTGTTAATCTTTCAGTGTTTCTTTGGTACATATTGGATCAACAATGTTTTTGTCTTATAATTTTCTTATAACCGGGCTTTTAAGAAATGTATGTCTTGTGGTTCATATGTGAATCATCCACAGTCGTTTTGCGAAGTAGATGTGTATGTAACCCCCTGCCATTTGCTTGTGTGGTACCATAGGTCATAGTGATATGTTTCTTGGGAATTTTTGCTCTTTATATAACTTACAACATACTCTTAAGGTATAGATAATAAAATTACCGGGTATTTTTAGATTTTGTTGTTGTCTTATGACATAAATCACATTCATAACTCCGATTCTTTCTATAAAAAGAAAATTATAAGCCATTTATATATATTATAAAAATTATAAGACATTACATATTATCATTAGCAATGTTTGCTGCAATTTGTTAACTGTGTTTTTGACCAATTCGTGCTTATTGCCAGATTCACTTTTCCCCTCTTGGAATGTGGGAACAAATGAGATAGGTGGGAGTCTTTTCCTAGCTGTGATCAGCTCTGATCAGAAAGTTTGAAAGCCATAACTCTAGAGGAGTGATTGGCATGTGGCAAAGGATGTGCAGAGCTGCTAAATGCAAATCCAGGTACCTCACATGCTCCAGCCTCAATGCCAGTGGACTGTGAGCTCAGCACCAGGAAGATGTTATAAGAGCAGGGACTGATGACAGTGTGTTTTTTACTCCCTACTTAAGGATGTAAATGAAGACCCTGGAGAAGATGTGGCTCTCCTTTCTGTCAGTTTTGAGGACACCGAAGCCACTCAGGTGTATCCCAAGCTGTACTTGTCACCCCGAATTGAACAGTAAGTATCAGTGTCACTAATTTTATATAGCCTAGTGTTTCACTGTGTTAGCCAGACATATCTTGCTAATTCTTTTACCACTCTTGAACTCTTGAAATAATTTCTCTTGAACTCTTGAAATAATTTCTCCTTATTGACTTTTGTTTTCTTAAACATGAGTTGTATCGGGAGTTTAGAATGCCGAGTAGATGCAGTTAGTATTTGCCACTGCAATCTTTGGATGAGTCTTAGTTGTGCAACTTGTGATATGAATACTGTACCTTTGTAGAGAGAGATGAGTAGGCAGGCTGAATCCGAAATTGCGACTCCTTCCAAATGTTCCCTGAGTACATATGGTTACAGCCCAAAGAGGACTGCTCAACAGTGTCCTATCCAATTTCTTATATTTTTGTGACTATTATAGTTATTTGTAAAAATGTAACTAGTCTCCTGTGAATATTAGCAACAACTTATTCGGAGGTTAGTAATGGTGATATTAAGAGCAGAGAGCTTTAAAAGAGGACACTTTTGAATTACTCTTCTGTGTCTATGTAGCGCTATATAATTTTACACAACATTCCTGCTCTTTGGCACAAGGAGCTTGATACTGCATTTGTGTTTTAGCCAAGTATCTTTACTAGTTGGTAATGCATTGTATGAGGACTAGCCTCACAAAGTGCTTATTGTTGGTTGAAATGCTTCAGAAGCTGATTGAACTTCAAAGGAAGCTGAGGTTCATTGAAGATAGATTGTTATGCAGATTTGGTCAGGAACTTGTGATAGGACAGATTTTTTCATCAGCAGGGAGAGTTCTTACAGATTTTGACTGAAATTTATGATTAAAATTCTGTCAGTTGGTCAGGGTTGGCTGATTTCTGTCTGTGAGATGTGGTCACCATCCAACGTTCCTACACTGAGTCATTTTTACTCCCTCTGGCACTAGTTGTTCTAATTCATGGATCATGGACATACCATTTTATGCACTGCTACAAAATGTATGGGTTTACTGTCAAATATGGATGACTAGAGGCATCAGCTATCTACACATTCTCTCATTTATTTGTATACATCTGAGAGCACCTAGGACAGGACTTTACAGTAGCAGGTATTCACTGAATGTTTTCATTTTTAATTGAAAATACTAACCCATATCAGTAAGACACCAAAAGTGTTGGAGACAGTACGATGAGCTGGTGGCCAGGGCTCGCAGGTCAAGCATATCCAGTTTAAACTAACCAGGTCCTGCCACTTACCAGTTGGCAAAACATTTAACATCTTTGAACTTACTTCAAAATTGAAATAGTGATACCTATTTTATAGTGATATTTTGAAGATTACATTAAACCCTCTTCTTAAGGCATTAATTGCATTGCCTGGCACTTAGCAAGTAGGAGCTATTAGTATTGTTATTATCGATATCATTCATAGGAGAAGAATGCATGAGTGAGCGAGTGGTTAGGACAAGTTAGGGCAGGAAAGGAGAAGATGGGTCAGTAAGTGAACAGAAACTAGTTCTAAGTAGTCACTCTGTACACACGTGATAAATTAAGAAGATATTTTGGTGATGAGAAAAGAGGGATCTCCATGAAACAATCACAAGATGTAGGTAACAAGAATATATTGGTTAAGCTGCCGACAGCAATTTGCCAGCTTGGAAAAATGATTTTCCCAGCACCCATATTTTTTTTTTTTAAGTTACTGCCCCTAGGTTGCAAAGAAACTTGCTAATAAAATATTTCCCTGTCTAAAAATCTGTGCCATCATGTGATAAATTATCAGAGAAGGTTATATTTTAAAAATTATTTCCTCTAAAATCTAGCTTTCTGTGTGTCCTCCCTCTTCTTTATGTTAAGAACTGGCTGCATCTTACATTTCTAAGTCAATTTCTTCGGCCTTTCTCTCCAGTAGGCTGTCGTTCAACCAGACTCCCTCACTTGAACTTTTCTTAATTTACCTGTGTGCTCTTGCCCACGTGCCTTTGCTAAAGCTGTTACCTCCGTGTATAATGCCTTCTCCAGCACCCTTTTCCTGTTGAAATAGAGCTTTCCAAATGCCATTTCTACCATTTTTCCTGAGCACCATTGGGCTGCCTTCTCTAGCCATCCCCTGAACTCTTATAATACTGAATTTGTATCAGTTAGAATCTGCTCATCACAGATTTAGTTAGTGATGTGTATTGGTTTTCCCATCTTTTACTAAGTTGCTACTCAGGGACAGAAACAAGTCTTTTCATTTCCTTAATGTCTTGCTGAAATGCAGTGCCTGGGGAGCAGAAGCCTGGTTGGCAGTGTTCTGGGTCAATCAGTAATTATTACAAGAAAACTGGAAAATGCTACACTGAGGGGTTTTACATTTTTTCCTGATTGATGCAGATTCACTTTGTAGAACCGCCTTTGTAATAACCAATGAAAACTGCCAAAAGTTCTTACATCCTTGAGTAGAAGTTTTAAAAATTAGGTTTTAGAAAAAAGGTTAAAATGGAAAATGGTCAAACTGTGCTATGACTTTCTAAGGGCTTACATAGTTCCAAGTTATTAATATCTTTGTTAACTCATGCAGAGTGTTCGGAATATAGAATGGAGGTAATGTCATTTCAGTAGGGCCAAGGTCATAGGTTGTTACATGGTACTGGGTACTGGTCTTTAATATTGCGTTAAGCTCTCATTTGTTTTCTGTGTTCATACTGTCCTATCAACTCTGAGCCATCTAAGCATTGATTATAGACTCAGACTTGGAAAGTGCTCTCAGGAGTCATGGAAAAAGCATCCCATGTGGACCCGCCCAAAGCCAGTGCCAGACGCTTGCCCTCAGCCGAGGCTTGTACTCTTTTTGGCTTTGGCTATGGCTCTTTCTAGGAAGTTCCAAACCCCATGCAGTGCATTTGACAGGCAGGGATCCAGGCCTGATCAATGTGGGTCAGTGATTATGTGGATCGATGGCCTGATCCACATTAGGTGAAAATTGGCAAGAAAAGACTTGGATTCTCTCTGTCTGCTCTCCATGGGTGTGGAAAGATATCTTGAGCCTGGAAGATACGTTATTTCAGTCTGGCTAATGCCCCTCTGCCCCAGCTTGTCCATGAAGTAGGCAGGAATATTATGCTTACACTAACTAGTCTTGGAAGTAGGAAAAGGCTACTTTGGGTCTTGTCTTCACATGTGGGAAAAGGGATCAATTTGCTGTACCCTAAAGATTTCTAGGGACATGGTTGCCAAATGTCCCCAAATTAGATGATCCTCGCAAAAGGGAACATCTGTCAGAGCCATGGGATTGGAAACTCCCAAGTGTATTATAATTAATGAAGCTCTAAAATACAGTCTCATTTCAAAAGTCTGTCTTTTTGCCCAGGATCCTGGAAGAGTTCTCTGGTGTTTCTGGAGACACTAGAACCTGACTTGGTGCTTTTATGGTGTTTAGATGTATGTTATAACTGGTTTCCCACTATGGACATACACCTTGCAAAGTAAAGCTTCTGAGAACTTCGTGTTCTTCTCACACACAAGGCATTTATGAAATACACTTATTTCAGGCATTCTATACATTTGTTTTCCAAGGAACCCAAGCCATTCAGGTAAATGAGATACTAAGTAGTATTCATTAAATGAAATAAAACAACTAGTGGTCAGTTATGCAAACTAGATTTTGGTTGAATATGAAGAGAAGAAGAGAAACCCAGTTTCTAAACTAGTTGCCTTTTTTTTTTTCCTGGCAGACAAGCTGCCCTTTTAAGATGACATCATCAGAGCTGGCACCAAACCTGCTCTACCTTTCCCTCCTTCTCAGACTGTTGGTTGTTCCAGCAGTGACACCAGAGGTGAAACGGGCAGTTCTCTTTCCCGAAAGGTGTGGGCCCATTTCTTGGCTTGAGCCCGTTGGTGGGAGTGGTTTGAAGAAAACCAGCTTGTCACTCCCTGTGCTGTTCCCACTCGGTGCATAAAAAGAGGATTTCAGCCCCTGAGGCAGACCAGGTGGCATCTTTCACAAGTACAGAATTTGTTTTTAGAACTTTTTGTTGTTAAGTTACAGTCCGCCTTAGAAATAAGTACTCAAAGCTTACCAGCCCACAAATGCTCACCATTAGGGAGCCCCGGGTGCCTGCAAATACTTTCAGGCATCGAAAGCACAAGAATTGACCGAATGTCAGGCCCTTGGCTGGGTGCTTCGGAGGGTATCAAGATAAGTGAGATAAGGCTGTGCCCTTATTAGTTTGCTTGTAAGATTGTAAGGGAAATAAGAACAAATATGGCAAATCCCAACTTGTATTTAGGTAGAAAAGACATGATAAGACTTGGCATCAGAATCCCCCGGTTCCTCCACTTACTACCTTGCAAGATACGTAGCCTTTTTGAGCCTCACTCATGTCATCCTGTGCAAAGGTGGATAAGTCCTAACTTTCTGTTTCATCTCATCCAAGGGGGACATATCTAAAAGTGCTTTCTGTAGTGTCGGCACATGGGCAATGCTCAGGTAGTGCTGCTTGATTTGTATAAATATCAAAACTAGACTTTTTAAGTACTGTGAGAGTTCAGGGCAGGACGAGATCACAATTCCATTTAACTTGGTGGAGAGGGGACTTTTTGGAAGATTTTGGGAAGCCTGGGCTCTTGCAGCGTAATGTGGAGCATGATGTAGCATTTCTAGAGATTAAACACATGCTACTGTGAAAATAATAAAAATATATTCATTTAGTACTTTCAGATATTTAACTACTTTCACTTTATCATCTCATCTGATTCTCATGATAGTATTCCTTTTTTTAAATTTTTTTTTTATTTTTATTTTTTATTTTTATTTTTTTCATGATAGTATTCCTAATGTGTGTTCTAGAATACATCTCTTTTGCTCTGTAACATGGAGTTCTTAGACCCTTCCTGATCTTTTCTGCTGACTCTTCTTCCTTTTTCAAGCCATTAAATTATGTTTCCCATGATTTCATCCCCAGAGCTTTACCTCTTTGTGGACAATCCCATTTCTAATCTCAGCTTTTCTCCCTGCTTGCAGATCTGCTTTTCTAGCCACTTGATAGGCATGTGTTCAGTTGACACCTGAAATGGGAAGTGTCTGAAACCAAACTCCTCACTCCTCCAGTAAGCCAAGGTTTCTTCTTCACAGCCCTGTTTCTGTTCAGGATACTCTATTTCTGAGGTGTCCAGGTGCTGCATCTGAATGGCATTAGCCAACCTCTGTTTTGTATTAGAAATATCCTGTCTCCATTAGATCTGTCCCTCTGGTCATTCCTACTCTCATTTCCTAGTTTAGTCCTTTGGTTGCCATGTCTCCTGATGGCCTTTTAACTTTTCTTCCTATATTAGTTTATCCAGCATGGAGCTGTCCCTGTCTTCCTGAAGGAAGTCACATAATGTTCTGTCCCTGCTCTGCACCATCAGTGCCCCTCTATCACCAACTAAATTAAGTACACCCCTCTCGGTGTGGCCTCCAAAGCTCTTTCTCTTATAGGCCCAGCTGATCTTTCTACCCCAGCCTGGGTTCTGTGTCCTGTTGTTCAGCCAAGCTGGTTTTCTGGGATTTCCTGTGAACACACCTTGTATTTTTTTTTTTTTTTTCACTCCCATACCTTTGCTTGGGCTACTGCCTGTACGAGAGCATTGACTTTTATTTCCCTTTCCTGTAGAATTTGTCAAAATTCTGTCTAGCCTCACAGATCTTCTCAGTCCCCACCTCCTCTATGGAACTTTCCCGACCACCACCACCTGCCTCGCCAGCAAGACTCTGCTTTTCCCACCTGTGTTTGTGCCTCTGTTGTCATACTGTTTCCCTGGATAGCACACTCCTTAAGGAGTTTCCATCAGTTGAGGGCTGGTGAACCACAGCCCCTATGCTGCCAAGCTAGCCCTGTCACTTGGTCAGCTCCCACTGACAGGAACCCCTGGCAGATCGGAAGGCTTTGAACTTGTTAGATCTCTGTGCTACAGAGGCAAGTGGTCTCCAAAGTGCATGTGTCTTGTGGCCCAGCCAGCCAGCTTATTTCCCTTATGGGTTCCTGGTCATGTTTCCTAGAGGTAGAGCTTCATTTCCTAGGAGTGGCTTATCAACTGAATCCTGAAAGTAGTAAATATGCTTTTGAGCTTATGCAACCTACATCTCCTCCTGTTGTGGCTTCTCCAGCCTCTTTCCCCTGCCTTCACCCACAGTGTGCCTAACCATAGACATGGCCTCTTGGAACATTTCAATAGCCTGTAGTCCAGAAAGGCTGGGCTGATTTAAAATTTACCTAACAGGCCTAGGGAAAGGGTTGGGAGGAGCTGAAGATTCAAGTAATACTTAGAATTATGGGTGAGAATTAATGAAATGATACATATTAAATTTGAATAAATCAGAGAAAATAAGTTTTTAAAGCAATGAGTGAATTCAATATCTTGTGATTTTATTTAAATTTAGTACTGAATTCAACATCTTAAAGGGATGGAGAATTTTTGTTTCAGATTCTCAAAAGATTTTTTAGAATAATTAGAAAAATTGTGCATATCTAAACACAGATTTTAAAGAAAAGATAATTCCCTGTCCCCATTTTTTTAACCTATATCAGTTGTCTCAAGAAATAATACTCCAGATCTCTTGAGTGATTTTGTGTCAGGATTTAAGTAATAGAACATCATAGTAAACATAGTTTAATTTAGCCTTACTCATGTTTACTTGAGTCACTGAGATAATCCTATAATAAATATTGTGCTCCTGGAGGTTCCCCCCTCCCTTTGATAAATATATAGTCCTGAATATAAGACAACCAGCTGTCAGGAGAAGATGTGTATTTGGTTTTAGTGGAATGAGCTATCTTAGCCTGTAGGGATTTGAGATGTTCGTTTTACTAGTCTGGGAGCAGGGCCAAAAGGGTTCTTCGTGACTTCGAATGGAATTCTGAAAAGTCAGTTCAGCGAGTTTTCATTAGTGAATTTGGCCTTTTGTCTTGCCAGTGCCTCCTGAAAGATCAAGAGCTCAGCCTGCACTTTGAAACATTACCAAAACGAACCAGAACGGAATTTAGTTGGGGGAGAAAATCAATCAGCCCCCAAATAGCATATTTTTGGAAACATTCTGGTGTAGAACTCCCACCTCCCCAGCTGCCTGAGTTGGTGGTGTATCAATGTTTTTATCTAGCTTTCTTTTTCGTCAGA
Source organism: Canis lupus familiaris (assembly GCF_011100685.1). Lineage (NCBI taxonomy): Eukaryota > Metazoa > Chordata > Mammalia > Carnivora > Canidae > Canis > Canis lupus. Next base: position 22,145,021 of record NC_049238.1, read on the forward strand.
AAATATACATTTAGCAAGAAGATGTATACAATAAGTCCATGATAACTCAGATCTCACTGGTATATGTTTCTTAAACTTCTTTGCCCCTTAAGCTCTGTCTTGGATTTATTTTGTGTCTGTGGGCAGTTCCTATGCCTTGTTTCTCTCAAGTGCTATTCTCCTGTCTACAGCATAATGATTAGCTTTAACTTAAGATTTAACATGTCTTCGTTTGAAAAGTCAGCCTAGCACCTTTCTACTAAATATCTCAAGGATTTTGTGCAGTGTTTTTTCTGTAATGAAGATGAGAATTTCATGATTTTCAATTTTTTACTGTATTTCAACAGCAAAACTCTGTGCTGTTTTCTGTAGTGTTCATTTATATTTATTCACAAGTAGGAAAATGATTCCTCAGTGGAAGGCCTGAGATGTAGAATGGTAGTTAACAAAAATACTAGGTTGTGTTACAGGTAGAAGCAGAGAAATTAGCAGAGAAAGTAGAAGAGGAAATGGTTTAGAATGTTCCAGAACTGATGGAAGATACCAATCCTCAAATAAAGGAAATACAGTGAATCTCAAATAGGCTAACTAAAAAGAAATTGACACCTAGACACTTCATCTGAAGTTGCAGAACACCAAAGATTAAAAGTTTCCAAAGTTCACACACTATGTTTAAAGGAATAGCAGATTGATTGACATGGACCCCTTTGAAAATCTGATGAGAGCCATGGACTTTACCACAAAAAAAAAACGTACAAAGAAAGTTTAAATACAGTTTTGAGAGTAACACACCTGCCCCTGAAGCCAATTCACAAACCTCATTTGAGGATCTGTGTTCCAGATTTCAGTTCTGCATTTTTAATGCCTTCTATACCATCTCATGCTAGAATAATTGCTGAGGCTTCAGATTTAAATTTAAAGAGTAAATTATAATCCAGTACTACCCATTTCCCCTTCTCCAAAATCTACACTTTCCCTGTGTTCTTCATCTTCATTAATGGCTTGACTAGCCTTGTACCCACAGCAATGAAATGTAGGCATCCTATTTTTGACTTTCCCCTCACCATAGTTGCCCGTATGTACACAACTGCTGGTTGATTTTGCCTCCATGGTGTCTTGTGTTCATCTGCTTACCCTTTCCCTGAAACAGCCCTGTATCAAGCCTGTGTATTTTACTGTTTGCCACAGTAATCTTTTGAAAGCAGAGCTCAGCCCTTGTCACTCCCTTGCTTAAACACTCTTGGTATCTCTTTACAAGACAGGAGTGTGTGTGTATGGGGTGGGGGTGGGGGGGACCTGCATGTTGTTGTCCTGTCTGAGCAGCCTCAGTGCTTAGCACACTCATAGCTGCCTAGATACCATGTATCCCAGACTCCTGGACCACACACAGGTGATGGAACCAGGGTTGGGTACTTCTGGGGATTCTCCTCAATTTTTTTTAGAAGTATAGTTACCATTGTTTAACAACAATTTTTATCCAATATATTTAGATATTTTGTAGCAGGAGGATGGTAGGTTATTGAGTTGGCCATGCTGTGAGATATGCTGCATTGTGTCTTGATCTAGTTTTCCATAAGAATTGACTGTGATTGTAGATGTTCTTTGAATGACATTCTGTAATATTCTACTGCTTTTTCCCGTTCTTTTTACCTCTTGTGGTTTTTAGTAAAACGTACCCCTTTGAGATAACTTATCTGAGCTACTGTCGTCTCTCAGCTGGACTATTGAAATACTCTTCTAACTGGTTTTCCATGCCTTGTCTCCCCACTCCTAACTAGTTGCTAGACTGCAGGCAGAGCAGGCTTTCTTCACAAATCAGATTTCATCATTCTTTATTTTTTTTTAACTATGTATGTATGTATGTGAGAGAGCAAGAAAGAAAGCAAATGCATGAGCAGGGGGAGAGTGGCAGAGGGAGAGGGAGAAGCAGACTCCCTCTTGAGCACGGAGCTTGATGTGGGTCTCCATCCCAGGACCCTGGGATCATGACCTGAGCTAAAGACAGAGGCTTGGCTGACTGAGCCACTCAGGCACCCCTCATCATTCTTTAAAAAAAAAAAGAAATCATATTTTTCTTCATAAATGATCACTTCAGCTTTATCACACTGAAGGTTTTTTCCTGTATCTACCAGGTGTGTGTGTGTGTGTGTGTGTGTGTGTGTGTGTATACATATATAGTGTGTGTGTATATATTTATTTTAATGCCACCTATTGTAGTCTTTGATCTCATTCTACCATTTTTTCCTTCATACTGTCCTGAAATCTGAATTCCTCCAAGTCTTTACTTCTTCCTATCCTGTTATTTTAGTTTCCTTCCCCTTTAATTTTTTTTGTCAAACCTTTGGTGGAAGAAGAGATGAATATGTAAAAAAGGTGACATAAAATTATAAAAAAGGTGGCCCTCAACACTCCTGTGTGGCAGTTTTTCCCATCCCTCTCAAGTGTGAGGACTAATTTTTAGTCAAAACCTTTTCCATGAGGGGGCCCCTGGATGGCTCAATTGGTTGAGTGTTGGGCTCTTGGTTTTGGCTCCAGTCCCCATGGTGATATTGCTGAGGCTTCAGATTGGGCTCTGCACTGGGCATGGAGCTTGCTCCGGATTCTCCCTCTCCCTCTGCCTCTCCCATGCCATGCACACATGCTCTCTCTCAAACACACACACACACACACACACACACACACACACACACATCTTTCCATGATGGGCTCTGCACTGGGCATGGAGCTTGCTCCGGATTCTCCCTCTCCCTCTGCCTCTCCCATGCCATGCACACATGCTCTCTCTCAAACACACACACACATGCACACATACACACACACACCTTTCCAATGAGGATGGAAGGAGGGTTTGACTATAATTGGGCAGCTCAAGATTTTTTTTTTTAAGATTTTATTTATTTATTCATGAGAGACACACACAGAGAGAGGCAGAGACACAGAGGAAGAAGCAGGTTCCATGCAGGGAGCCCGACGTGGGACTCGATCCCGGGTCTCCAGGATCACACCCTGGGCCGAAGGCGGCGCTAAACCGCTGAGCCACACAGGCTGCCCAGCCCAAGATTTTTAAGGATTGCTTCAGCACGATGGAATCGTTTAGTAGTATGATTGTGGTGGTGGATATACAACTCTGTGCATTTATCAAAACTCAAGAGAACAAATTTTACTGTGGTTAAAAGATAACATTGAAAAGCATTTCAAAAGTCTGTATAGATAAAAAGTAATCTTTTAGTATTTTGCGTGAATAAATGAAATGAATGCCTTTTAAATGAACCTGCATTTTATTAATCACTTCAGTGTGTGTACATATTTGAAAAATGAATATATATATATACACACTTGTGTGTGCTGTAGATGTGTGTATGCATATATGTATATACACATTCATGTACCTATTTTTATATGTATCAAACATAACACGTATGACATTTATTCGGTCTTCAGCTGCTTGGTATTCAATAAATTAGTGAACCTTTTGTATCCTTTCAAATCAGTGTAAGGCCTGATAGTGTCCCGAAGCCACCAGATTGGGAACATTTGTAATAAGGGATGTTTAATAAATGACCATTTTTCCACGAATTCTGTTGTTTATATGTATTGGTATTTGTTTAAATAAAAGATCATTTTAACTTATTTCTTGCTCTCAGAATAGCTAACATAATTACTATGTTTAGAAGCAATTTTTACGCTTATTGTTTTGTCTCTTAGTGGAATGACAGATCCACAAGCGCCTGGTTTTCTTAGTTTAGCTCACAGTGAGGACAGAAGAACTCTAGAAGGAGCAAGGCTCCAAAGTGTTGAAACTAAGACTTTGGAGCTCTCCTCTTGTGCTTGGGCCTTGACTTGCTTGAAGCTCTTGTGATTCACAGCACAGCACTTCTTTTTCTAGGGCTCTTAGCTCTCAGATGTTCCACTCTTTTCTCAGACCAGTCAGTAGGTTTCTAGCTACACAGTGATCTCTGAATTGGCCTATTACATTCATAAAATATCTTTCACTTGGTTTTCAGATCCAAATGTGGATATGGATGGGGGATATGACAGTTGGATTATGGAAAAAAGTCATCTTGCCTCATTTTCTTAAAGAAGTATATGGTTTGTTATGTCAAGAGCATGGTTTCAGAGGGTAATTATTTAATACCAAAAGTAATGGCATGATTCTTGATTACAAGTGTTTGGTGTGAGTAAATAATAACTAAGACTCTTAATCTATAAAATTCACATAGGCAGCGGAACCCCTTATAGTATTGTTGAAGGAAAGGTCTAACACTAATGATGTCAGATTTTACTGTGTGAAGCTTTATTAAAGAGCATATAATTTGATTCTGGTATGTCTGATTTTGCTTCTCATAATATGGGGCTCATAATTATATTGGAGTTTTTCTGTACTTATTAAAATTCAGACATGCTGTCTTTCACTAATGACTTTAATGAATGGAGAAGCCTTTAGTTTAAAACAAAACAAAAGATGAGTTAACATAATATTGTAAATAGGACCATAACAGGGAATGAACATCCTGTCTGTGAACATTGTATGTTATAGACAGCTTCACCAAAATAGAGGCCATTCTTGAAAAAGACTAAAATCTCCTACCTTGCCAGATTTCAGCTAAACCAAACCATTAATTTGAAGAAGTTTTGTATCCGTGGAAAACTTATTTTACTGACAGCCTTTTTTGCCTTTTTTTCCTACATATGAAGAGCTTTCCCCTCCTACTTTTTAATCCCTCCCCTCCCTACTCCACCCCAGCCTTTAAAAAGGATGATGTAAGATTGGGTTGTTTTGTGCCAAGTTTTCATCCTGGAACAGATTTTTATAGCCATGTTTCTCTGAGAAGAGGAGTTTATGACCAAATGGTGATAATACTTCCATGTTTTCATTTCCTCCTCTGACCTAGTACTTTTTTCCTAACTTTGGCGGAGTTTAATGTGACCAATCCAATATGTGTGTTAAAGCCAAAGAAAATTATTTTGGAAGCTTTTAAGTTTTCATTAACTGTAACACAATCTATGATTCTTTTGTGAAAAAAGCAGATTATGGAGCATATAATTATTTGAAAATTTTAGAATTTTCTCTTTGTACAATAAGGAAACCCTTCAGATTATCAAGGCTATTACTTGTTTTGGTGACTGATCTTTATTATTTCCACTTGTTTAGGATTCACTGTTCATTAACTTTTTGCTAACTCCTTCTTAAAAACACAGATAAACCTGGGCCTCTTTGGTCTTGGTCATTGGGGAATTTAATGTTAGAAGTCCAAATGGTAGGGCATCCCAGGTGGCTCAGCGGTTTAGCACTACCTTCAGCCCAGGGTGTGATCTTGGAGACCCGGGATCGAGACCCACATCAGGCTACCTGCATAGAGCCTGCTTCTCCCTCTGCTTGTGTCTCTGCCTCTCTCTGTGTCTGTCATGGTTAAATAAATAAAATCTTAAAAAAAAAAAAAAAAAAGGAGTCCAAATGGTAGAAAAACATGTGAATGACATGACTTAAAATACATTGGCATAGAATGAAGCAATCTTAAAGGTAGATTTCTATGTACTCACATAGACAGATTTCTGAGTTAAAGAAAAAGCAAGTATCGGAAAGATGAGTAGAATCATACATTTTTTAAAAATATATATTTATTTATTTATTTATTTATTTATTTATTTATTTATTTATTTATTTATGATAGATAGATAGATAGATACAGAGAGAGAGAGAGAGAGAGAGAGAGAGAGAGGCAGAGACACAGGAGGAGGGAGAAGCAGGCTCCATGCCAGGAGTCCGATGCAGGACTCGATCCCGGGACTCCAGGATGGCGCCCTGGGCCAAAGGCAGGCGCTAAACCGCTGAGCCACCCAGGGATCCCAGAATTATACATTTTATGTTAAAAAAGAAAGCTAGGCCTCAAACCATCATGTGTATTTTCTAAAAGGGAGTATGTCTATGTGTGGGTGTGTTTGTGTACACTGGATACTAGCAATAGCTAATACTCGATGAGCACTTATGTCACATTTTTTAAGTATGCTCTACTCATTAACTCATTCATTCCTCACAATAGCCCTATAATCGTAGTTGGTTACTACTGTTGCCCCTATTTTATAGGTGATGAGGTTGAAATTCAGAGAGGGCCAGAACTTGGATGAGTCACATCCCCAGCAAATGGTGGTAGCACCATTTGCATGTAGGTAGTTGGACTCTAACAGGTTTGAGGGTAGAGATCAAAGGGAACTTCAGCTTACTGGTAATGTTTTGATTCTTTTCAGTGGGAATCTAGGCATTTTACTTACAAAATCAAAATTCATAGAAAAAGAGTCCAATTGGAAGAAATTTATTCGATATTTGATGGCTTCCATACTTTTTGGTGGAATCTGTGTTCTTCATATAATAAATGCTATTGGGGCTTCTGAACATTTTGCAATTGTCTGAAGCACTATACTATAATCCCTGTCATTTCCTACAGGGTCTCTCAACTTTGGCACTGTTGACAGTTTGGGCTGGATGGTTCTTTTCTGTAGGGGACTTTCCTGTTCACAGGTGTTTAGCAGTGTCCCTGATCTCTGCACACAAGATGTCAGTAGCCCTCCCCAACCTCTCCCCCCACACCCCCCCCGACCCCCGTCATGACAGTCAACAATGTCAGTAGTGTCCCCTGAGCAAAAGGTGGCAGGGGATGCATAAATCAGTCCCAGTTGAGAAACACCAATATAGTCTCATTGCCCTTCAGGAACCTTCAGAAATCTGTACTTGTGCTGAGCTTTAGAAATATCTTTACTTCACACTCTCAAATTGTTTTCCTTTATGTTTATATAATAGTTGTCATGCCAAGGTCATGCAGAACAATTAGGAATTGAAATAATGGATCCTTTAGTACTCTTCAGTTATTACCCCATTCCTGTCTTACTCCTAAACTCAAAGCCTTTAGGAATTACATATGTCACGTGTGCTGTACAGCCCACTTGCTTTTAGGGTCTCTCTAATTCACTATCTACCTCCTGTCATCCCTCAATCTCAGAAAGGAGGACCACAGCTCTCTACTTGGTACCATATGTAAGGTATGTTTCTCCATTTGTATCTCTCTCTCTTTTTTTTTTTTCCTACTTTTCCATTTGACATATGAGTATGTCCCAGGTCAGTTCTCAGTGTCCTCACAGATTTTGGTGATCAGAACAGTTTTGTATGTTTACACTTTAGAGCTGGTTTTTATAACCTTACTGGAAGGATCCCTCACCATTTAACTTCCAAAGGACTAATATAACTCAAAGATCAACAGGGCACAGAGCCCAATTCTGCCTTTTGCCCAGACTCCCCACCTTTGGGAGATAAATGTAGCTAAGCCAGAAGCAGAATCTTCACCTCTGACTCCACAGCTGCATTACCCTTTATCCTGGCCCACCAGGCCCTCCCACTGAGATTAAGTGTTTAGTGGCATACAAAGGCAGGCATTGGCTAAGAACACTGCTTTACAGGAAGACAGATTTGGGATTAAGCCTGACTACCAGTCTCTGGTATGTCACCCAGTGTCAGCTATTTAACCTGTATAACAGTTTCTTCATCTATAATCCTCACAGAGTTTTTGTCAGGAGTGGGTGAGAAAATTGGATGTATAAAGTGCTCATTATAGTGCCTAGCACATCATAAACCCCTGATACACGGTAAGTTGCTCTTCTTAGTATTACTGTCATTGTCAACATTATCATCATCTTTGTCCTCCTCTTGAAATGTTCAGAGACCCCAGTTTTTGAAAATTCCTCTCCAGATGGTAGGGACTGAGACCTTAAGATAATGTCAGCCCCTGAATTCATTTAGGGCAAGCTAGTGGGGAAGACAGAATAGATATCTGAAATGACAGACAGAAATGACCTAAAGATTTCTCTAAGGGAGCAGCTCTTGACTTTTTGGGGTTACAACCTGAGAACCCCTGACCCCCCTCCTCCCTGAGCCCTGACTACTACAGATTATTTTGTATATTCCACAGAGGATTCACAGACTTCCTTATATACAAGCCCAGACCCTTTAGGAATCTGCTGCCCTCCATTAAAAATCCTTTCTCTGAAGTTTCTTCTTGAGATACCAATCAGTGAGATGGCCACTGGCCACTGCAAGGGGTAAGCTGGCTAAGGACAAGAATCACAGGCAGGAGCAATCCAGCAGCCACTGAGCACTGGCTGCGAGAGATGCTGTGCCAAACATGTTGCAAACATTATTTTATTCAATATGCATGGTAGGAATTGCTGGTTCTCAATCACACGTGTGAATTTTGCAGCACAAGAAGGTTAATTAATTGTCAGAGGCCAACAGTGAGTATGTGGTTGGCAGCATCAGGGCTCAAACTCTGATTTGTCATTTTCACAGCCTTTGCTCTTACATGCTACCTAATGCTTCACAGGGATTGCTGTGCTCCAGAATATGGTACACAGGACACCTGCATCTGTGTGAACTTTCGAGTTAGTTAAGAATGGATTCCAGAGGACAGCCCCATTCTGAGTCTCAGGTCTGGGAGTGGGTTCTGGAACCTGTGCTTTTAACAAGTACCAGGTGATTCTTAGGCTCACTAAATATTTTGGGAGGCACTGGTCATTCCAGTGCCATGTGGCTTCGAGAGTTGGACAGAACTGAAACAAAGACTTTGAAGGGCAGACAAAAAGAGCTAAGAGTATGCCCTACAGGTACTCATATCCTTAAATACATACTGCTTTTGTTTTAGATCAACCCTGGCAGTTTTAATCTCGACCTTATGGTTTTCAATTAACTGAGTCCAACCTTTCTTTTGCTGAAATTTTGGCTTCCTACACTATCTTCTCTTCCTGACTTTCATCACTTCTTAAAAGTTGTGTTTTCTCCCCATTTTTTTTCTTTCCATTTTTTAATGATACTTACCCTTCCCAAGGCCCATGAGAAATGTGCTATGTCTGAATGCTGAAATTGTCACTCTGATTTTCAGGCATCTTGTCATTCTTTTCTTCTGCTTTGTCTTGGTGCACTTGCCTTGCTTTGTCATTCTTTTCCTGTACTTTGCCTTGCTATTTTTTAAATAGCAGCTTTATTGAGATATAATTTATACACCACACAGTTCATCTATTTAAAGTAGATAATTCAGCATTTTTGAGTATATTTACAGAGCTGTGCAGCCATCACCATAATTTTAGAACATTTTTATCACCCTAACAGAAACTCCATACTCATTAGCAGTTATTCCCCATTTCCCCCTAGCCCCCAGCAACTACTGATCTACTTTCTGTCTCTGGATTTGCCTACTCTGGAGATTTGTTAGGTAATGGAGTCATGTAATATGTGGTCTTTGGTGACTGACTTCCACACTTGCAGAAGTGTTCATCTGTGTTTATCATGTACCGGAACTTCATCCCTTTTTATTGATTACTAACACTTCATTGTATGGATACATTTTATTTATCCATCCATCAGTTAATGGACATTTAGATTGTTTTCATCTTTTTTCTATTATAAATAAGCTACAAACCATTCATGTTACAAGTTTTTGTGTAGACAAATGTTTTCAGATTCCTTAGAAGAATGTTCACTCAGGTCTTTTTCCCATTTCTTAATTGTATTATTTCTGTTACTGAATTGTAAGAGTTCTTTATATATTCTGGATACTAGACCTTTATCAGATGTGTGATTTACAAATATTTGCTCCCTTTCTGTGGGTTGTCTTGTTCACTTTCTTGTTGGGTATCCTTTGAAGTCCACCACTTGTTGAAGTTCCTTTTGGCTAGTATTCTTACCTACTTCCTAATATAACCATATCTTATAGTTTTCCCATGTGCGTATTTTCAACCTTTTCTATGTTAGATCATTTATCTCCCTGGTTGAAAATCCAAATTGCCATTTCTTTATTTTATAACATTTAAACATAAAATTATAAACCTAAAATAACTGATACAGAATTCATATCCAGAATAAGGAACTTAAAATTAATAAGAAAATGGCAAAAAAAAAATCCTATAGAAAAATGGCAAAAAGTGTGAACAGACACTTCACAGAAAAGGAAGCATGAATGACTAATAAAATATGAGCAAATGTCTTACCAGTGGGCCACTGTAGACTGTTGAGTGGCTGGAACTATTGAGTGACTCTGGATTTTGCTCAGCCTCTGAGATTTTTTTAAAGATTTTATTTATTTATTCATGAAGGACACACAGAGAGAAGCAGAGACATAGGCAGAGGGAGAAGCAGGTTCCCTACAGGGAGCCTGATGCTAGACTAGGTCCCTGGATCCCAGGACCATGACCTGAGCCCAAGGCAGACGCTCAACCACTGAGCCACCGATGTGCCTCCAGCCTCTGGGGTCTTAAGACTGAACTGGGCTTTCTAAGTCTAAAGACTTAGAAATTTTTCAACCCCCTAGTGAGACCATTCTGATCCTGGCTTGGAAGCTAATCTTAAGAACTCATATATTGGTTAAATTCCCAGCATTTGGAGGAATTTTTTTAAAAACTGGCACAGGCTTTTAAGTTCATTTTTAAAGGTGCTCAAGATTCCCCTGAAGGAGTCCAAGGACTATGGAAGCCTTCTCATTTTAGCAGATTGTCTTGGACCCAAAATTGGACCCACAACAGAATATAGTAGCATCTAGAGGGTCTACCCATCCCAGAGCTAAACATCTGAATCCTTTCTGGAGATCTGAAAGGAGGGATTTTGTACTTAATGGCTGGCCTTTACATCATCTCTAACTGCTCATTTGCATGACAACTAGAAACTCTCACTGAGCTGAAGACCCTAACTTTGGACCAGGGGCTTCCGCACTCAAACATTATAGTAGCCCCTGGCAGATTTACCCTGGAGCTGAGCCAGCGTGGTGCCTCCTGCACCCACCTATTTTTGGAACACTGTCCTTTCTTAGAGATTAAAGTTGCTTTCTTTTTCATTTTAACAAATCGTTGAAAAATTTTCTGTCATTTGCTTAAGTTCACGTCTTTGTCGTAGAATACCTCATTAAACAGATTAAGAACTTTACAAATATTAGATTTTGTTTACCCCTCCCTTTTTATCTTTTGTTTTTGAAGAAGAAAAGACCAGTGACAATGTATTAAAAATTGATCATTTTCCCATTAGGAAATTCTTTTGGTGATGCGACACTCTCTCCAATGCGGATGTTATACTCCTTTTGTCATGTGATGCTGTCCTGTGCAGGGGAGGACACTTAGCACCCTTGGTCCCTACCTGCTGCATGAATGACCCCTGACTAGTGGAGGCCACTTAACATAATCCCATACATTTCCATATGCAGGGTGCTGTTATTCCAATTGAGAAAGAAAATAATAGGCTTTTTTTTCCTTTGAGTGCCAGATTACAAACGGAACACCTTACTGGGTTGTTTATATGAGAATCTTATTCCTGTTCTTAGAAGAGGTTTCTAGGAATCCCAGAAGTACTTGACTCTTACTCTGTGGTTGTCTGGCCTGTTGGTTTTAGATCAGGATCTCATCCCTTGGAGTGTAGTTTCCTGCAGAAAGCGTCACATGGCCTGAGCTAGCACACTTTAGGTTTGGCTCTTCCTGCCCTGACCCTTTCCTGATAGAGTGCCCTTTGAGTCTGACTGCACAGAGACACCTGTTCTGGCACCACAATCAGGTTGTTAGGGCTATTCTTTAAGCTTGCTAAGTTTTTCAAGTGTGGGCAGCCCCCTACTAATAGGTTACATTTCAGATTGCATGCGTATGTTGATTATTTCGAGTCTGGGACATGGTTTGCCATAGAAACCATTCAGTACATAGTTAGGTTACCAAGGAAACTAGACGTACTAAAGAAGTCCTTGAAGCCATAGTGCCTGCCATGTGTATCACCACCTTTTGAGGGACAGAACCCAGCCCTCTTTCTTTCTCTTCAGAGGCCAGTCAGTTGTATACCCTGCCTTGCTGGGGGATGGCTGGGAGCCAGCAGTGATCCAGTCATGGCAGATTGGGCAGGAGTGTTTCACACAAAGGAAATCCATATAACAAGAGGTCCCCAAAGCCCAGGCATGTCTTCTTTCTACAAAGTATGAGTGCAGAGCAAACAACACCTGAGCTGTCACTCAGTTCTAGCTTGTTCATCTGGAACAGTGCTAAGCAGTTTCCCTTCATTCCTTATGAAACCCATTCCACATCCCAGAGCCAGGAGAACTAGAGCAGAGCGAACACAGAGTGGATGACGTACTTTCCTATCTTCCTTAGGTTTTCAAGTGCTTTGGCAATACACCGTTGTCTCTGTGAGCCTTAGGAGGCCCGTCCACAAAAGCTTATTACCCCATGGTATAGGTTCTTCAGTATTAATTGTGAAGCATTTCCCTGTTATATGTCACTTATTACAGTAAAGATAGGAATTGTGAGAACAGTAGGCCTATTGTACTGTTCAAAAGACAGCATGGTAACGGCATTATTGCTGCCATGTTTTTATTGTCTTTGTTAAAATTAAGCTGAATCTAACCTCAGTGTTTGTCAAGCCTGTTTCTCCCTAGCCCTGTCCCCTAGGGTGGTGGGTTACCACCGGCCTGCCAAGCACTGGGTACATAGTACTCAGCCATTGGGTATGACTTTCCTGGAGTCTTCACTGGGTGCCTCCTGGTCAGGGTGCTGGTCATCACCCTTCCAGGGCATCCTTATTTTCATCTTTTCTTGTATATCTTTGCATGCTGGTTAGTAGCAGTCATTTAACTCTAAGTTGCTAGTGTACTTCCTACTTTAGAAGCACACTCTCCACTCTTCCCTTTGCAAGCGAGGTAGGGCTGGTAATGTAATTCCTGTTTTCCAGGGTTAAAATCAACACTCGGGTGCCTTAAAGGACCTGCCCAGCTCTGGCAGCCCTCCTGGTGGGTCTGTAGCTGGCGCCCGGGCCTCCATGGGCCCTCTTCCCATGCCTTCTCCACAGCACCCGTGCCCTCATTGCCTCCTCTAGCTCTCCTTATTCCTTACCCGTAGCTCTCTTCACAGTTGCTTTTTTTCCCCCAGAGTGAAACATCTAAAGCTCCCAGCTCTGGCTGCTCTAGTCGGTGTTCTTCGCCCTTTGGCCCTAGTATACTTCTTACTTCAGCAAATTAGCACCTGAGGACAAGCTCCTGCTGTAGCATATTTATTAGTGGATTGGCACCTTTGCATATTTTATAAAGTGAATTAATGCCTTCGGGTATTCATCTTGGTGCTTAATAATCATATTTTGTTATATACAGTGTCTTTTCATCAGAAGCATATATTATCTTCCATTATATAGGGGAAGTTAACTAGTTAAATTGCTTGTCTAAAATCATTTTTTGAAGGGGGGAGGGGCAGAGAGAGAAGGAAAGAGAGAATCTTAAGCTGGCGACGGGGAGCTCCATCTCACCACGCTGATATCATGACCTGAGCCGAAATCAGACGCTCACCCAACTCAACCACCTAGGTGCCCCTGCTTATTCAAAAATCTTAACAGTAACAGCAGAAAAGGGGAGAAAGAAACTAATTTCTTTGAGGAGCCCATGTGAACAAGATACTGTACTAAGTGCTTTAAATTTATGATCTCATTTCATCCTTGCAAAAAAACCTCTGAAGTACATAGATAGTATTTTAGGTTCTGCAGGTGAAGAAACTGTAGTCCAGATAAGCTAAGTAACTTATACTGCAAGTAAAAACTACAGGGAATATTAAAATCTGGCTTTCTCTGATTCTAAGGCTTGTATTCCATCTGCTGTGACACATACCAGCTCTTGGTCAAAGAGCAGCATTTTCGGCCCTTATAGTAACAAACAGAAGTGTGCTTGGACACATGGCAGGGAGGGAGAAGCCAGAGTATAGTCTTTTCTTTTTCCTGACTGCGACCAGAAAGGAGCGAACTCACTCCTCTAAACATCGTGGATCTGTGGACAAGTGCTCTGATGTAACTGAGGTAAACTAACCACGAGCAGTCTATAAGTGTTTCAGTGGCTCTTAAAGAAGCACCCTTCTTGGACAATCCCCCATGCTGAGCAGCTAGAAAGTCACTTGGAGAGTCACTTGGAGAACCAGAGAAGGAAAGGCATCCGAAGTCCAGACTGCTGTGTTCTGGCCCTGCTTCTGTCTCTGACTCCAGCTGTGTGACCTGACGTTGGCAAGTCACGTCACCTTTGTGGGTTCCAGTTCCCTCACTGGCAAAAACGTGGGAACTGAGCGGAATGTCTCTCCCAGCATCTGCAGCTTTACCATCATCCATAGAAAGTTCTTTATCATGTTGGTAAGAAAAGGATCCTTAGAAAACAAGACTGTGAGAATGATGGCAAACCTCTGTCGACTCAGCACCCTTGGCAATTACAGCTTTTGAAAGAGCACCGAGTGTGAACAACTCTTAGAGCTTTGACTGTTTTAAAGAAGATAGAGGCCACAGAAGGTAGTGTTGTAATTATATTTGTGAGTAAATAGTTATTGATTATTGAAGATCGGTGAATAATGTTGAGGGTATTTAAGCGTACTTGTAATTTTTGGTTCTACTTTTAGTTTCCAAAACATAGATGAGGTTTTAAAATTTCTCTTGAACACTATGTCTGCAGCATTTTGGCTGATTCCAGATGACTTGTGATGCCTTTTTTATGCCTGCATGCTCTAGGCAGAGTGACTGCTTTTGAGGCAATGGCAGACTTTTTCATTATGCAGACTTTTCTACAATAATTCTTAAATAGTGAGCTAAAACTAATAACTATTACTAATATTTACATAATAAATATGAGAAAAAAATCACAGTTTAGTGTAAGATAGTTCAAAATACTTTGATACAATTTGGTCCCTTCCATAATAAACTAAAATTTTAAACCTTTGCTACTTAATCTACCTCTGGATTTCCTGAAGTGGAATATCCAGTTCAGATCTTTTCTTGGAGAAGAGAGCTTCCAGGTCTGATGTCTTCTTGGGACATAAAGCATTTTAGGTGTCTGTGGTTTTCACAAATTTCCTCACTTTTCATGGGCACTGAATACTTCAGCAGAGAGTTGGGTAGGTTTGTGTTGTGTGGAGACCAGATTATTTATACAGCATTGTAAATAAGTAATAAACCTGATCTTCCAGAGGCTGTTTTTATTTTAAAAGAATGATTTTATAAAAAGTAATTAAAAATGAATCTATCATACTAGAATATATAAGAGTTTTCTGAGGATATATGTCCTCCTGAGGCATTTTAGCTGTAATATGCTGTACACAGCACCGCTCTTCTGTGTGCTCAGAAGACCCACACTTAGAGTTAGCAACCCCCCTTGTAAAGTTTAAACTCTTGCCTTAAATAATTTAGAGTGAGAATCCACGGACCCCTAGGGCTCTGCCCTGGCATCCTGGAACTGCCAAGTCATGTGCTTAGGACTTTGGAACTTTCTTGCCATGTTTTAAATGCTTCTGAGTGGAGCTTTCAGGAACTCCACTGTACACTGGGCAGCTTCTCAGCTCCAGCCAGTGGCCTTGATATCAGCTTCCATTTCTCTCTGCCCAGGGAAGAGCTCTCTCAACTAGGGGATCTTCCCCCTTCCTCATGTCTAACCTGGACCTTTTTGTTTTGGACTAGAGGCAGGAGCTGGGTGGGAAGGAGGCTCTGGGAGGCTTTACCTGCTTCACAGTGAAGGTGTCTGGGGTGAGTGGTTGGGGAGGCAGGAACTGGTGAGCGGGGTAACAATTATAGAGAACCCAGGATGCATGAAGCTGCTCATCCACTCTGAAATCATGCTAATACATTGGCAGAAATATTGGCATGTTGCTTTGTGAAAGTAGTATGATACCAGAAAACCAAAACCAGTATTGTAATCATTAGTGAATTTTTCTTGCTAGGGTAAGGAAGGGAAGGCTTCACAGAAGAGGTAGGATATGAGCTGAGTCTTAAAGGACAGTTGCCAGCTATCAGCTACAGATCCAGTTGATTTGGCCAGTGGCTACACCAGGAGTTGAACGTGAAGTTTATCCTATCTTTGCCTGTAGTTCAGTCTGTAATTTAGTAGGGAGGTGGGGTCTATAGATAGTTCTGTTGCTCTGCAAATCCGCTCTTTACTTCATTCAGCCACTTCTCTTCTACCTCTACGTGTCTTTGTAATAAAAGCTTCCAGGAATCACTTGAGCAGTTTTGTGTGTTATTCTTAGTGGGTAACGCTTCGAAACATTAACACCTCATAACATTTCACTGGGAGTTGTTTTTTTCTCCCCC
Organism: Canis lupus familiaris; assembly: GCF_011100685.1. Taxonomy (NCBI): domain Eukaryota; kingdom Metazoa; phylum Chordata; class Mammalia; order Carnivora; family Canidae; genus Canis; species Canis lupus. The sequence goes on from NC_049238.1 coordinate 22,161,105, forward strand.
ATGACTTTAGCATTTAAGAATGTAAAGACACATTAGGATTCTGGATCCTGTTTCTTGGATGCTCCTCCTTACAGAGGCTTATTCACAAATGCGTTTTTTTTTTTTTTTCTCTCTCTCTAGTTTTTCTTTTAATAGGCATTAAATTGGTCCATTGTTTGTCACACCTGTTCCCCTGAGCTGCTAGTTGGTGGTTTTGAAAATACAAAGTGTATAATAATCACCTTTGCTTCCTAAAAGACTTTCCTTCTGTTCATTTACATGTGGATTTCTTGATATTGCATTTTTGGAACAGTTTCTCAATTCAGCTTCTTTTTATTCAAGACTTTAGAATGAGTAGTCCAAATCTCAGCCACTTAAATTGCTCTTTAATCGAAGCTGTGTTGAAAAGTAATTGAAATGTTCCACTTTGTGTTGTCATCCTTAAGACCTCTAAATCTTTGTTGAGTGTGTTGAATTGGAATTTCATTTTTTTTTTATTAGATGGCTTTCTGGAACCTCAAAGCAGCACTTCTAAGAGTGTGGTCAGCAGACTACCTGTACCAGTCTTGTAACTTGTTAAGAGTGTAGATTCCTTGAACCTACCCCAGACCTACCAAATTAGAATCTTGATGGCTGAGAAGCCTGCATTTTTATTAACTTTACAGGTGGTTGTATGCATACAGACTTCTGCTGTGAAGTTGGCTCAACATTCACTTATTTGGGGTTTATTACCAAATTTTCTCCAGGACATACACGGTTGAATTCTAGTCTTTGTACAGTCTCTCTTTGATTTGATTTCTATGAAGAACAATCTTAGGAAGGCATAGGGTCCTACTTTCCCTGGTGTTCAGCAGAGCTGCAGAGAATACCAGGTTGCAACACTCTTGTCAAAGCCCAAGTCACCTGGACTCTTGCAGACCTATTGTGTATGGTGCTTTGGAGGTATTTGAGAGCAATGGACCCAGCTCATGATGCTTGGATATCACTTGCCTGGGTCATAGAGGACCACTTATACCTTAGACATTAGACTATAGCTAATCTAAGCTGTGGAGCCTTATAATAATAGTAATTAACATAATGACACTTTGTATTTCTCAAGTGCCTGTGGGCTGATGGCCTTACAATGCCATATTAAACACAGTGTACAACCTGCAGCTGAATACAGAAGTTCTTCTTAGACACTTCTCTTGGATAATGGCATGTTCAACTTGGAGAAATTGAATATTTCTAAGGAAACATTAGCGATTTTAGCGGGAAGTGAGGTAGTAAGGGGGGTAGGGTGATAGCTATTTTGGCATTCCAAGGTCTATCCTGGGTGAAAACAACCCACTTTTGGTTACTTTAATTATTATCTTTAATAACAAGAGGTGTTTAGCTAGAAAACACCCTCATTTTTCCTATTAGCTGTTCTGTGGATTTTACAAGTCCCATTCCCATATTCCTTCTGGATCCTTTATACACCCTTCTTTTCCCTGGCCCTCATTATTTTGTAATCATTTAGAGAGAGAATGTTAAAGAACCTTCTAGAAGGAACATTAAAGATTTCTATGATCAGACCCCTTTGTTTTATGGGGCAAGATAATTGAGACTGGAAAAAATGAAGGAAGAGTCACCCCAAATGGCCCAAAGAGCTTAGCTTAGGTATGGGAGATAGGAACATTTAAGTTCTAGTTATTCTCTATGTATGGCGTTGACAACTATGATCATGTTTTGTTTTGTTTTAAGATTTTATTTATTCATGAGATACACACAGAGAAAGGCAGAGACAGAGGCAGAGGGAGAAGCAGGCTCCCTGTAGGGAGCGCAATGTAGGACTTGATCCCAGGAACCCGGAATCACGCCTGAGCCAGACAGTCAACTGCTGAGCCACTGGTGCCCCACTGTTTTTCATTATATCCTTAGACCTTGTTTGTCTTAGAGTATAAGTTTGTGTCCTTTTACCAACCTCTCCCTATTTCTTCCACCTCCTAGCCCCTGGCAACCACTTTTCTGCCCTGCTTCCAGAGTTCTTGTATTTGTGTGTTCATTTGTGTATCTTTTCTCAACTGAGCTGGAGTCTATATTAAATGAATACAATTTAAAGTTGAGACTCAGTTTGAGTCTTTCAGAGATCCTGTTTAGTTATCAGCATTTTGCCTTCCCTTTTTTTTTTCTTTTATATTCTTTTTTTAAACCTCAACTTTTGACCCTGTGGTAGTCCCTTACCATTGCTGCTTTTTCATTTTCCTTCCATTAGCTTTTTCTGTATGCATTCTATCCCCTTTCCTCTTTCTTTTGCTTTTATGAACAAATCCTGTCACAACTTAGTAATTAAATATCCCAGAAAATAAAACTGAATAAATGTTTTAAAATCCTAAAGATCAACACTTTAGGAAAAGCAGACTTAATTGAAAGATAAAGAAAAAAGAAAAAGTACTGGGAGACTTCTGGAATATTTGAGTTTGTTTTTTTAAGCAGTTCAACAGCTGTAGAAATAGAGAATTCTTCATTATCACAATCTTTAGTCTTCATCTGCTCAGCCACAAGTGTCTGTATAACCAGCACTGCTCTTATGGGTGATTTATGGTGACCTTTGTCTTACAAATAAAATGAAAAATAATTTCTAAGATAACAGACTAAGAATTTGAAGAGGATAGAAAATTTAATCATTTATTCATCAAATACTTGATTGATAGAGAGGGGTCATCTCCTTATAGAGTACACTGTATTTTTTTTTAAGGATTTTATCTATTTATTCATGAGAGACACACAGAGAGGCAAAGGGAGAAACAGGCTCCCTGGAGGGAGCCCAATGTGGGACTCGATCCCAGGACCCCAGGATTATGACCTGAGCCAAAGGCAGATGCTCAACCACTGAGCCACCCAGGTGCCCCTAGAGTACACTGTATTTTAATGCAGACTGATGAGAGGCCTGGTGGTTTATGCAACCTGCTCTTCATCTTCATAGTAAGATGACTGAGCTAAAGGTACTCTGTACATATAAGAAATGCTTGGGAAAGATGGAAGGGGCCATGCAAAACCTTGTAATTTCTTATTCAAAACAGCTCAGTTCTATAAATATTTACTGGGGATCTAGAAAACAAATATTTGTATGCTAAGGACCAGGTGCTGGAGATACTGAGCTATAGAGAGAAAGGTAGAAACAGTGGGGGAACATAGCAAATTCATTCATTTCTCTGGGGAAGCAAAGTAGTCATGGAAACACCAACCATGTAGTTCCCCATACTAACCACCAGATGGGACTCTCAGCCATAGGCAGCTCAGTTGCTCCTCCAGTGGGCTTCCTATTGGATAGTAGGGGGAGAAGGTGTGGAGGTAGTTGCCTTATATGCGGGTAATCCACAACACGAGGCACTGTACTGTAGGCAAAATATTCCCTTTATTGTTTTTATCTCTCTGAGAAGAAAATTAGAGTAATTTTATTAGATTTATTTATCAAATGATGCTAGCTACTATTAGCTCTTCCTTTTCTGATGTTTACAGATTTAAGTTTTGGGGCAAGTACAGATATATTTTTCTGAGCATATGTATCAGAGTTAAGAGAGAGCATGAAAAAAGTTATTTCCTGTTTTCTCTGACTGGGATCTTGCCTTCTTAGTTAATTCCTATTCCTTCAAGACTCAGCTCAAATGTCCCCTCCTCTTCGAAACCTTTCGGCACTCTTTTACCAAGCAGAGTTAAGAACGCCCTCTTTCGTCCTCCTATGTGGCTGTTTATGGTCTATGATAGCTCCTATCTCATTGAATAATTTTTTTAATGATATTATGTCTGCCACTAATTAGGAGATTCTTGAGACTATGTATTATTTCTTTTTCTGTGTCCACCATTGAGTACAAAACCGAGTGCAAAACCTCACAGGTATTAGTCACAGAGTAAGCAAGTGTGAAATATTCATGAACTGTACTTTCTATAGACTATTTAAAGAGTATTAAGTTATTAATAGTTACTGAGAAGTCTTCCTCGGGGTTATAAATAAGCTATCAGGAGTCAGCTTATAAAATAATTGATTCTAGAAAACTTCTAGAAGGAAGCATTTATCTTAAGAGGGAAAGGGTTATAGGATTACGTCCAAGGACCACAAAATATGAAAGGCTTATCTTACTTGAGGCCTACTCCCATTGCAGCAGATGTGTGGAATTTTAAGACTTACTTGGAAGTTTAATTTTGTGGCTTATTTGGAATGCATTTTCTTACTACTTTAATTGAAAAAAAAAAATAGGTCCTTTCCTTAAATGAGTTTAAGTAGTCTAGGGATATCTTTGAGTAGTAGTCCAAATTTTATTCTATATTATAAATTTTTAAGAGGATCTTAATGGGAAAATGTGATTCACTTCAATCAATTCAAGTGATTGAAATCTGTTTTATAGCCAGCTTTTCTTTAAAGTGAACTATGTATTTCCCTTTAGAAAACAAACATATCCGTCTATAATTTTTAGACTTCTATGAAAATGAAAATAGCTCTTTAACTTAAGACTGTAAGACTTTTCCTTATAAAAATAACATCCTAATAATTTCCCTGTGTATGGAAAATTTCAATTTCTCTAATCTCGACTGGAAAAGTTTCTCCAAGGCAATTTAGAAAACTAAAGAAAAAAGTATTTCATCATCTTCAGCAAACATTTATCAAGTTCCTGCAATGGGAAGGTCATATTACCAGTTCCTTGGAAAAACCCCACTTATCCAAAAGTGAGACTCCTAGCAAGCCCCTGGAAAAGAGCCTTGATCCCTACATGCAGAAAAAGGGAGTCTGAGTAGCTACATAACCTATTTTAAAAATGCACTCAGCTGTTTTGTTTTATACTGACCTGGAAACTTGGTTGGTCTATTTTTATAGCCATAGTATATATGGAACAACAGATTAGAAGGCAGGTAGGCTGCAATGGATAGACTTGCTTTGAAAGCAGCAGGAAAGACAACTATACAAAGCAGGAAAAATAAAAAATACAATATGTTAACTGACATCCTCAGAGGTGGTTCCACACCATTGATAGTGTTTGTACTAAAATCCATTAATTCTGGTAGGCAACTTATTTAAGGATATGGGCTGTGGGGCCAGACAGGCCTGGGTTCTAGTCTCACATCTACCACCTACTGATGATACAGTCATGAATAATTTACCCACCATTCAGACTGAGCTTTTCTTCTGTGACAAAAATATCATGAAAACAACAAACCATAAAGATATCTATCACAAATATAACAAAAGCTGACATTTTTTTCCTGTAATAGTTGATCAGAACACTTTATCCTTTTGTAAAAGGATAAGGAATAGTGCCATTTAGTTTCCAAAAGAAGAAATAAAACAGCTAATGAATATAGAATATTTGCTGTCACCTAATGATTCCAATATTCAAAATTTAAATGATGTAATCTCTGCATCAGGTTTAAATCAGCAGGACAGTAAAACTATATAGACAAGCTCTAAATGAAGAAGCTCAGTTAGAGAGAAAAGACAGAGATCCAAAGGAAGAACAAAGTGACTGCTTGTAGAACGCTCATTGTAGCAGGAAAATTTAAACATGCTGGTACACACACTGTTCTCCTCATAAGATAGCTCCTGCTATATGGCTCCCAGTGGCGCTAACACTATCCATAGCAAAGGTGGTTTCTGGGAAGGGACCACCGTCACCATTCTGTATCTCCATGTTACTACTCTGACCCCTATAAAAGCTTCCAGGAGCAGTCTCCTCTTAGGACTGACAATCTTCACATGTCTGTTTGTATTCTCCACTTCTTGGACCTTTCTGTTCTCTGTGTCCATTATTTGGAAGCGGAATTCTTACTCTTTCAACATTACAGAGAAGCAGTGAGACTTCTTCCTCCCCTGACTATCCAACTAGCTTCATGCAGCTTGAGTCTGTATTATTGCTATTATTGCATGTCTTACACCTTGAATTTTTACATAGAGATTGTGGGAGGTTTTTTAAATAGAGAAAAAAAAGTTAAAGTTGGCAGAGTAGGGCATTTTTGTTTATTCTCCATGAATGCCATTGTTATTTCTTTCTCTGTTTCAAGTTATCACCTGTGGCTTAAGCTGTCTGGCAGCCTCACTTCTGCTTTAGTTCATGCCTGGAAATCGTACAGGTATGGAAAGCAATTTGTGGAGCTTTGGAATCATCAGTAAGACTCTTTTCATTTGGACAGCTAGAGGAGCACACATTTCATCGGAAATTCCTGTATTCTGAGGGAACTGATTTATGGCAAAGCATTGCAGGAGTTTGTGATGAAAAGATGTAGAGTTCTTTATTCTTTCAGCCAACATCATTGGAGTGCCTGGCATGTGCCAGGCGCTCTCCTAACATGGTTGGAGTGGAAGTCAGGTGTGTGGAATAAGGGTGAAGACCGCCAACCCTCAGAAAGAATGTAGTCGGCCGATAGAGACAAGCACATGAGTTTCTAGCTGGGACAGTGATGAATTCTGTGCTGGAAGTGTGCACACAGAACCAGCTGAGCCCAGCCAAGAGTGCTGTGAGTTCTGTGTAACTAAAGGCCCAGGGGCCCACAGAAGGGGTACTGAAGGAAGAATGAAATTTTCCCGAGAGGTGAAGGAGAGGACAGATGTTCCGGGCAGAAGGGATGTGCGAGTTAGGCCCAGAGGCAAGAGTATGCCTAGCATGGTGCATGGAACAACGTGGATGTCTAATCATGAGTGATCCTGGCTGTAGCTCACTCACATGCTAGAATTTAGTTAGGTAAACAGTAACAATCTAGAAGGGTTTCACATCTTCCAGGAAGACAAAAACAGAAAATTACTGGGTTTTAGTGTGTTCCTTGTCCCTGGATCATGTGCCCAGAGCTCACCATGTGTTGGGGCTGGAGTGGACACCCCTCCAGTCCCCTGCGCCATCCCCAGCCAGCTGTGGTCAAGTCCCTCTTCACACATTATGTTGAGAGCATTCCCCACTCCCTTAGCCTCCGTGTGGCGTGGCGGAGGCAGTGATTTAGAGGAGCCCACACCTTGCACCCATGTGTGGTTATCACCCACACACAGTCACACAGATGTGCTTCTTTGTCTTTCCTTCCAATGTTTCAAATAAAAAAGTTGAGCCCCTGCGAGGCACTTTCTAAATACTTGATGGCTTTTGGAGGCATGAGCACTAGCATCTAGCATGAGCACATCCTACCAGCTCATTTATCCAGAGAACTGAATTCAGTGAACATGGGAAGGAGGGACACAATAAATTCTTTCTTTACAAAAGAAAAGTAGGTGGTGGTGGTGGTGGGGCATCTCCTGAGGCAACAATATGGGCAGGTGAGCAAAGGCTGTGATTTGGTGGGTATTTGAAAGTGACAGTGGTGAATTGGGGAGTCTGGAAAGGGGAGAGACTTGTGGTCTAAATGTGTCAAACTCAGGCACATGAAAGATCTGTAGCATCCATGCTTTTTTTTTTTCTTTTCACGTAATGTTACTTAGTCAAACTTTTGGAGACTATTATAATGTTAAAAGTACCAGTGTGGCTCTCTTTGAATTTGTTAACAGTGGTTTATAATCTGATGATCCTAAGTTTTCCAGTTGTTAAGAGCCAGCTTTTCAACAGATTCCCATTAGAGAAAAGGCTCATAACTGAGGAATTGTTTCAACCGGCTAGACTTCATCAGGGAATTATGGGTAGGCAGTTTCTTTTTTAAGTGGCTTATAAAGCATTTGAAAAATGTCGTTGTGGGGTAGAGAGCACATGTCCAACCATTGTCCTTTTTTGGGGAGGGACACTGGTTGGCACATTCTTGTTTTATGTCGCCCGCACCCCAGGGCTTCTGTGTGACTCCTTGGGGGCTTGGGATGGCTCTTAGGGTCTTAGGTTGGTGCTGGAGGAAGCCAGTGATACTATCGGGGCTTGACCAGGTTTGTAGTGCCAGTGACTCCAGAGCTTGGGCCTGGGGATGGGGACCACAGTTGGACTGGGAGTCAGTAGAAAACAGAAATGAGACGTGGATTAGATGAGGATAAGCCATTTATTTCCCTCATTCTCAGAGAGTCTCTGGTTTGGCCCAACCTCCCAAAGTGTCTCAAAGGGCCTTTTTCCTTTTATTCTGGAACTACTTAGAACCCAAACTCTCCTACTTTTCAAGCAGGGGTTAGCCAGAGCTCTGTGGCAGACCTGCCCAGGATCTTATCCCAAACCCCGTGAGCAGGGCTGAGCCCCTGCATTCAGAGTATAAAAGGGAACACAAATGGGTGTGTCCTTTTTGGCACTCATCCCCCTGCAGTTTGTTTTTTTGTGGTCAGAGAATCTTGCACAGCAGTTACTCAGTGTCAAGCTGGCACAGCTGCAGCTAATTTAACCGGTCATCTGTTGAGTGAGGTACTATTTCCATTTGTGATTGGGGTAAACTGAGGGATGAGAGCTTTAATTATTTGATTTAAAGCCAGAGATAGACTCCGAGAGAACCAGGACCAAGCATTTGGACATCCTTTCTTTGCTTTCAATTTCAGACATACTTTACTAGATTATACCATTCCCTGTACCCTTAATTGGCATAAGTTTAAATTTTAGCCACTGCAACCATCACCTCATACCAGTTACTAATTCCTTAAATGAGTACCAGTTTAAATGAAGCCTTTTGAACTTACAGTCAAGTGCCTAGGAGTTGCACTTGTTTAAATAGAAATTATTTAGAAATTTGAAATGGCATACTTTTGCCTTTTATCATGGTTCCTCTAGTAGTGTTCAGGCCCAGAAGAAAAGTGCTGTCTTTGGGTACTAAGTACTAAAGTCTCTGGGCAGTAAAGATAAAGGGTGTTTGGAACATACTCCCCTTTCTGTAGAAGGATGCATGTGGGGAACTGGAACTTGCATCATGGTTAGTGTGTAGACTCCAGAGTCTGCCAGAACTGGCTTTGAATCCTGCCTGCCCCAGCTGGGTAATACTGGACAAGTTCCTTAAGCTCTCTGTGTGTCCATTTTGTCCCTTGAGGACAGTTGTGAGGATTCAGTGGGTTACAGCTACGGAAGCACCCTAGGGGCTTCGGGCTCTACTCCACACAGGAAGCACACGGGGAACAAGAGCTCTGCCTGGGGTGGCCTACCCCGGGCCAGGCTCCTCACTAGGTGCCATGACGCACATTCCCTTTCCATTTCCATGCAGTCAGGTAATCCTCTTCCTTCCACGGCTAGAACAGTGTTAGTCAAATGTGATTTTTTTAAGCATCTTGACTGAATATGACACTGCATCAGTGACATTTTGATAGCTGTCATTGCATGGTTTAGTTCCAGCATCTTTCAGCACTTTCAGAAGCATCAACCTTTACATGTTGGGGCTTCTCCAGCAGCAATTATAGCCACAAATGAAGAAAAGCTATACATGTTCCCATCAAATATCATTGAGATTTGTGTCACAGGCCTCTAGTGACAAAGACTTATTTAGCTGCTAGATGTCAGCTCTTTTTTCCTTCAGATAAAATTAAACTGTGGGGGTAACCATTCAATCCATGAGAATAAATTGCCTTTCCAATCATAATTCTGTAGAAAATCAGAGCTGGCACCAAATATCTTGACTTCTGTATAGTTTTGTTCTTGTAAGTGTATGGATGGATAGAGTGGGATGCCCCAAAGAAAAAAGAAAAGAAAAGAAAAGAAAAAAGAAAAGAAAAAAGGAATTGTGGTTTTTGACCAGCTTATGGCATTTCCCTCTGGTGAAATCCTTGCTCTTACCCGCATGCCATCTCAGCCTGTAGCTGTTCTGCTTTCTCCATGACCTTCATCTGAATGTGAAGCTCTGAGTGCTGGTACTTATTCCAGCCAACTCAGTAGGTGGGCCAGGATAAGTTTTATAATTAGTTTCCTTAATGGCCCCAACTGGCCGCTCTCAAAATAATTGTGTTAAATATGGCCTCTTGTGTTATGTGGGCTAAGTCAATAGCTGGCTATCTGCAGGGCTTTAGGACATGTAGAGAGCTATTTGCCCCTGGGAAGAAAAGAGCATCTTTCTGGACTTGAGGCAGGTCACAAAAAGGTACATCTGGAAAACAGTCGCATGTGGCTTAGATGGTTAAGGCAGCCCTTATGTCGACTCACGCTCCTTAGTAGATCACACAGAGCCAAGAGCAAAGATCTAGGAGAGGTGTGTAAGGCAGCCATCCTTGCTTGATAGTTAGGTGCCATATTTAGACATCAATGATATGTGATGAGTGAAATACTGACATTGCTAGGCCTTCGAAAGGGAAAAGGGAAGTGAATCAGAGGGCAGGCAGAGCAAGAAGAATTTTGACCACAGCCAGAAAGAAGGATAAAAGGAGAGGCAGAGTGTATCCCCACCTGACACGGTGTGCTACTTCGAAGTGTGGAACATGGTTTGGATGAGGTAGGCTGGCAGAACTAGCCAGAGGGCCCCTGAGTGGACCCACATAGCCGAAAGCTCTAAGGCAAGGTGTTCCAGAGCCATGAGAATGAGAGCTAAGGCCATGTGGGGGTGTTTCCCTTAGGGACACTGCCCATTGAAAATTGCTAGGTCCTCCCCATTTAGTTTCATCTCTAGGCCCACAGCTGCTCACCTCTAGGCCCACAGCTGCTCACCTCTACTCAGTCAGGAAGGCTGGAGATTGGTGTAGAACTTTTCCTGGAGCTGTCTTCTTAATAGGAAGTCCTAGACTTCAGGGACCAGTTGCAGGGGTGCATCTGGTGCAAGGAAACAGACGCTTTCAACTTCTACTTCGTATCTTGATACCGGAGATCATAGAGATGGAAAACAAATGCAAATCCCACTCCATGTGGTATGTCTGGCCACCTTCATGTGGGCAGTAAGAACTGGTGGAACCCCAGTCCAACACTGGTGGAAACGCGGCAGGTAGAGCAAGGCACTTGTGCACGGATGGATGGATGGCATTTATGCTTCTCTTCTGTGTGGTATTCATTGTTGTCAAACACAACGGAGTGAAAGCTGCCCCTCCCAGCCCCGACTGGAGTTTGTGCAGTGTGTCTGGGCCTAGAGCAGGCCTCCTCCTGGGCCGCCTTGTGGGCTGCCTGTGTCCTGAGAACACAAATATAAACCTCGGGCACATGAGGACATGCACAGGCCGCGGAGCCTGTCAAGGGCTCTGTCATGTTCCGAACGAACAGATGTTTATCCCACAACATTTTTCTTCTTGGGGTTTGTCCAATGCCTTTAAAAAAAAAAAAAAAAAAAAAAAAAGCTGTTTACTCTAATTATTCCCTTTTGCTGCCTTTGCTTGTTTTGCTTTGCTCTTTTCTTTTCCCCATACATTAAGGACTATTCGTGTGAGGAAATTCTGCCCAGCTGCTTTCTGGAACAGGCCATTCCATAGCTTAAACCAGGAACCCTTTGTTCTTGGATCGGAGTGGAACTCAGATTGCCTTGTCACATGTATCTTGGCGCTTCTTTCCTGCAGTTTATAGGCTTTTTAAAATCTATTTCCTTTCTACCCCAAAGATGATCAGCTTCCATAACTTTTCTGAACATAAGTAACTCCAGATCCCTTCCTTGTCTCAGGTTTTCTCCTATGGTTCAGACAGTCCTTTATTAATAAGCACATACCGAATTTCTGAATACCATGGCACTGTACTGGGTATTAAAAGAGAAATTGAATTTTTTTCTTGTTCATTGGTTTGTTTGTATTTCCTTTATTCAAGAAATATTTTTTTTAGTTCCTCCTATGTACCAGGTCTGTGCTGGGTGCAGAGGAATCAGCAATGAGCAAAACAAACACGGTCCTTGCTTTCAGGGAATAACCAGCATGGTGGTGGTGGTGGGGCGGGGAATGGGGGAAGACATGTAAAGAATTAATAACAATTCAGGGAGATACAGGCTGTAAAAGTAGTGCTCAGGGTTCTTTGAAGAATGGAAAGAGTGTTAATTGGTCCTGCCTCAGGCATCAAAAATAACTTTGCAGAGTACCTGACATGTGAGAATATTCCAGAGAGGGCAGCATATCCAGAGACAAGGAGGTATGAAAGTGTGTTTGGAAAATGATAGTTCAGTGGGTTCAATATCTAGAGTGCAAAAAGAGAGGACAGAGAAGATGAAGCTGGAAAAGTAAGATGGGTAGCCAGGTGGCGAAGGTCACATGACATGACACATTTAGAAATCTAGAGTTTGTCTTACAGAAGATGGGGGTGGGGATGTGAAGGGCTTTTAAGCAGAGAAAATACATACTCAGTGTTAGGAACTGAATTGTGATCCCCCCAAATTCATAATGTTGAAGACCTCACCCCTAATATGTTAGAATATGACTGTATTTGGAAGTAGGGTTTTAGAAGAAGCAAATTAAGTTAAAATGAGGTCATTCGGGTAGGCCAATCCAATATGACTGTTGTCCTTCTAGAAAAGAAGAGATCGGGACACACACACACAGACTGTGGAAAGACTGTGGAAAGACATAGGGAGAAGACCATCTAGCAGCCAAAAAGAGTGGCTTCAGAAAAAGCCAGCCCTGCCAGCACCTTGATCTCAGACCTCTGTCCCCCAGAACTGTTAGAAAAGGAAGTTCTGTTGTTTAAGCCAATGATTAGTGAAATTATTCAATTTAATTTATTTATTTATGTTAAAGATTTTTTTTTAATTTTTATTTATTTATGATAGTCACAGAGAGAGAGAGAGAGAGAGAGAGAGAGAGAGAGGCAGAGACATAAGCAGAGGGAGAAGCAGGCTCCATGCACCGGGAGCCTGACGTGGGATTCGATCCCGGGTCTCCAGGATCGCGCCCTGGGCCAAAGGCAGGCGCCAAACCGCTGCGCCACCCAGGGATCCCCTTAAAGATTTTATTTACTTGTGAGAGAGATAGACAAATAGGCAGAGGGAGAAGCAAGCTCCCTGTGGGGAGCCTGATGTGGGACTCAATCCCAGGACCCCGGGATCACAACCTGAGCCAAAGGCAGACACTCAACCACTGAGCCACCCAGGTGCCCCAGTGAAATAATTTTGAAGAGAATATTTACATAGCTTAACAGTAGAAAACATTTTTGGGTACTGTATTCTTAAGGATCTCGGAAATACATTTGTTTATAAGTAATCTGTATTACCTAATGACAGGCCATTTGTTAACCAGTTTGCTAAGTCCCTTTGGTAGATAACGTTCAGTCGGTCGGCTGAGATTCAGTTACTCTGTGTATTCCAAAGTACTTGAACTATAGTACCTATAACATCGAGAAGATAATAACATTCAGATGCTGTTTTTCTTTGCACTTATTTAATCTGTGTTTCTACGCCATGAATTGGGTACCATTAATATTTTCTCATTGTCAGGGGTGAAATGGAGGCTTAGAGAAATTGCTAAATTTCCCAAGACCACACAGCCAGTGAATGTTAGAGTCACATTCTTCTATTTATATGAATCAATGAGCGTTTTCATTAATACTTAGAAAGACTTTCTTGGACCTCATTCAAGAGCTTTTTGCTGCAGAAGAACTCAAGGAACCCAATGTAACACACTTAACACCTAAAAGGTGTGCTTCTGTAGTCTAGACTCAGAAGATACCTTTAAAGAAAGTCCAACACGGAGTTAAACCATTTTGCCAGAAAGGGATGGAATGGCCCAGTAGGATGGATAAATGATATCCTTTCTATCTTTGTCTAGTATAAAAGTTGTATCCTTTGTACCGAATTAAATAATTTCACCAGTATCTGATTTCCTTGGAAGGCCATTGCTCCAGCCTTCTGCAAGTGTAAGAAAAGTACAGTTAGGACTTATATAAACCCTGGCCTGCCACTTCTGGGGGAATTCTGCACATAGCTTGGTGTGGTATCATGGGGGTTGGCCGGTGTGCTTTGAACAGGTAGTGATCACCCCTAGTGGCTCTGAATTTTTTCCTTTCGTTTATTTCTAACTCTCCCCCTGTTTGAGGGCTTTGCAAGGTTTGGGGGCATGTGAAAATGAAAGTTTGTGGCCCAAGGTCCTTACCTTCCTGTTCAGTACATTGCTGGAACTTATTCATATATTTATGATTCTCAGAGGACAAGAAGCGCAGTTCTGAACAAGATTCTGATCTCTGAAGCTAGTATCTTGAATGAACTTAAAGGATCTCTCTAAAAGTTGAATGGCTTCAAGTCAGACCTAAAATGGAGACAGGAAGATATTAGTATCCTCACTTTTTTTTTTCCTCCTGTTTTATCTTGGTGGATATCCGGTAACTTCACCTCTCATCCAGGATAATTAGTGTCAGTTCTAGTCCTCATGTCAGTCAATTCAGCCAGCCTTAGAGCGACACTGCAGTATGGGTTTTGAACAAACTGATGAAAGATTGAGCTTAACTCCAACGTGTGGGCTTCTTATTATCTTAGTACTCATATTAAAGACCTGCCTAACTGTATTTTATTATGGGTTTATTTGAAACTTTATTTTTTTAAAACCCAGGTAAGGATTGTGGGTCATTTTTTTACGGGCTCTTTGGAACATAATATTGAATGAAATTTTCTTTCAAGTGGTAGTAGTAAAATAAACCTGAAATCTATTACTTTGATTGTAGGTGTCTTTGGTTGAGGGGCGAATCACTTCTATTTTTAAAGATGTTTTTGTTTTACTCTAAGTATGTGCAATATCAATGACATTGTTACTTCTTACCCATTCTAGAAGATAACTTGACAGTATGTTAAAAACCTTGAAAAAAATGGATACCTCTTGTTCCAGAATTAATACAGTTCTTACCTAGGTGGAACCTCTTTGGCTTAAGGCATTTATTCACCTGTCTTTATGAGCTCTTCAAAGAAACAGTCTAAATGTCCAATAACAAGGGGTTAGATACGGGTATTATGACCTATCCATATAAGAGAATCCTGTCAGCCATTAAAAAAAAATGACTAATGGCATGGAAATATATTTCTAGTACACGGCATTACAGAAGTCTTGGTATACTGTTAAGCTTTAATAACTTCAGAAGTGTAAATGCTTCAATAATTTTAAAAAATTATTTGAAAGTTTAATTCTTAAAATTTCTTTTACGTTTCACTTTTTGAATTTGGGGTGATTTTTAATTTTTTTGGTTTCAGTTAATATTTATCAGACTAAAACAATAAAAATTAATTTGTTTGAAATTGTATAAGTAATGTATATTTTATAACAATAAGCACAAAAATTATAAAACAAATGATAAGTAGGGGTGATAATTTCTTAAAGCAGACTTTTAAAGTGGTAAGTTTAGCTTGCATGATTCGATTTTTGTAAAAAAATATATTCTTGTATACATTGGAAATAAAAAAGGAAGGCCATACATCAAAATGAATAGTAGTTTTCTCTGGGGTGGTGGGATAATGAATTGTTTTAGTTTTCCTCTGTATTTTTATCTATTTCTCCAGTTTTCTACAATGAACATGTATGACTTTCTATTCAGAAAGTCTTATTTAAATATTTTAAAGAGGAGTCAGTATCCTGACTCCTTTGATATCCAGCGTATCACAGTTAATGTGTATGAAAAGCTAGGAATATTAACTCCATTCACCAAGTGCCATTAAAGTAATTAACTTAACTTTTAATGCTGAAAATAAAGAACAACTGAAATATAAGAAATATTCTTCCTTATAGCTATAAGCTGTTTCTGTTTGATAGTATCAACATTTTCTAGAAGTTATTTTTAGATTTTTGTGAACTACAACAGAATAATATGAACTTCAACAGAATTATATAAATGTAGAAGGAAGATTGGAGGGCTTTTTATTATTATTGTTTTGTGTTTTATGGTTCTAAGCAATTAAACAAGGATTCATGAGTAGAAGCAATAAAGGAAAAGAATTTATCTTTGTAAGAAATTTGTTTCTCTCTCACAGTTTTAAAATATTGTTAAAAGAAAAATCAGTGTATCCATTAAAGGATATACAAATTAAAAAGACATTAAAGTGAAGTAAAAGATATAAAAGGATATACAGTGCAAAGTACATTTGTACAACCCCAGATCCCCTAGATTTGTAGTCACTCTTCTCCCAAAGTAGCCAGTGGACAAGTATGCACATCCTTCAGGAATATACAAGGGTATACGAATGTATCCTTTCACTTGTCTGATATCAAACTATACACAGTATACTGTAGCCTGTTTTTTTTTTTTTAACTTAAAAATATAGCATGGAATCATTTTGTATTAAGCCAGATAGGTCCACTGGATGGTTATGACATACTTTATTTAACCACATCCTTTTTGATGAACATGTGAGTGTTTTTGTTTTCACTCTTTTGCCACTATCACTAAATAGGAGTATCTTTGTACTTACACTGAGGAGTATTGTTACAGTGGTCACAATCTGTCGAACAATCAGAAGTGGTGATTCCTCTAGTACTTGATAGTTTTCGAAGCTTTTCTTTTGTATTACCTTATTTGCCTCCCTTGGCCTTCAAAATAGTTAGTTCTCCACTGTTGGGGGTGATCAAGCATCAGAGGCATTTGCAAGGTTGCTGTAGAGATGAGGTCACTCATTTAATGGTCAGGTGCCCTCTGGCCCAGTTGCAGGGAGGTGAGGCAGTCCGTTTGTGCTCTTGCCATAATAAAGGCATATGTCTTTTAGCAGTTGGTGTTTTCTTACTAATACAGACTGAAGACAAGGGAAAGAGGAGGGAAATCCCATTGTATGCTAATCATTGTTCATCTTTAGTGCCCTATGCTCAATTTTAAATGGACTACTCTAGTGAGAATTTCATTTACACCTTGCTTGTGGCGCTTCTCAATTCCATAGTAATTAATAAGTTATATTGTTGATACCATAGCTGGGTCTCCTGGGGTGTGTGTAGCACCCGGAATGTTTACTGATTTTTATGAAGCTCATCACAGAAAACTATAGATTGGGACCTTGTTTTCTTCAGATTTCAGAGTTTGTTTCATTTTCTTCTCTTCAGCTAACTTAGAAACAGTGGCTACTTGATTTTTTGTGTGTAATACTTTTAGAACAAAGGACTTTCTTAACATGTTATATGCTCATCAGAGTTTTGCTCAGGGATGTAATCAAAAGGGAATGGTAAAGTCCCAGAAACTCAGGGAATGAAACATTCCTAAAGATTACCTACCTCTTCTATGTTCAGTTTATTTTGTTTTGAGCTGTGCATTGACAGTATTCAGCATACTACCCTTAATGGAACTGGCCATTCTTTTTTTTTTTTTTTTTCTGGCATCTGATAGTATGATCAGATGAGTATGTTTGTTCAGAGCTTTGGAGAACAACATCTGTGATAAACTGCATGAGTCTGTTCTCCCTTCTAATTTTTTGATGTTCATTGTATCAAATTTTTCTTATCAAAAAGACAAAAAGGTTTTCATAAGAGTCTGAAGGATCTCCTCTGGTTACAGAACAGGGAAGATGCAGTAGTGCTTCGTGGCTGCCACCCACGTTTAGCCCCAACACACCTACACTGCATGTGTCTGCTGCCCTATTCTGCTTCATTGGCTCCTTTGGACAGGAAGAACATCGGAAAAGGACTGGGCGAGAAGTCCAGGGCTGTGGCACTCTGCTTCTACATGTCTTTTTCCTCAGGACATCCTGGGTCTGTTCTTTCTGTCAGCTTATACTTCCAAGCAAAGAAAACCTTGTCTTGGCAAGGTGTGGCTGCTCTCAGAGTACTCTGGATGAGTGAATATGTGTGTGTGTGATGGTGATGGACAAGTGTTTCTGTACTTTCTTACTGAGTAGAAGAAGAAATCAAGTTTCAGGTATTATCATCAGAGCAGTCCAAATGTGTTTTCTGGACAAGTTAAAGCAACTTTTAAAATTTATTTTTTTAAATTTTTATTTATTTATTCATCATAGTCACAGACTGAGAGAGAGAGAGAGGCAGAGACACAGGCAGAGGGAGAAGCAGGCTCCATGCAGGGAGCCTGACGTGGGATTCGATCCCGGGTCTCCAGGATCGTGCCCTGGGCCAAAGGCAGGCACCAAACCACTGCACCACCCAGGGATCCCAACTTTTAAAATTTAAAACCTCATTTATTATTAGCTCAGGCTACTGTAACAAAATACCATAGAATGGGTGACTTAAACTCAGAAGTTAATTTCTCACAGTTCTGGAGGCTGGGAAGTCCAAGTTCAGTATAGTCAGTTTCTGGTGAGACTTCCTGGCTTGCAGATGGCTGCCTTCTTGCTGACTTCTTCAGATGGCAGAGAGAGCAAGCAAGCTCTCCAGATCTCTCTTTTAGGACACTAATCCCATCAGACCTGGGCCTTGCCCTCAGGACTTCATCTCATCTAATTACTTCCCAAAGACCCATCTCCAAATACCATCATGTTGAGAATTAGAGCTTCAGCAGCACATGAATTTGAGGGGGACACAGACATTTGGCTTCTGCCTGAGTTAGCTTTGTGGGGCTTGCCCTCGTACAGGTTATTATTTACTTCTTACAAGGCCCTAATTGAGCAAAAACTAATGATATATAAATACATGACTCTATTTACTCTTAATCCCTTTGGTGTGTATAATTCACAAGCCCCTAGGCCTCACAAGACCTCAGGTAAGGGCCAGGTAGGATGCCAGATTCCCCAGATCCAAATAGCCTCAGGAAGGGGTGAGAATGTTTTAAATTAGCTGTCTGAGATGTCCTAGTGTTCAGAGCAGGGGGACGGTGTACTTGAGTCATTAAAAGCAGCCACAGTGACCCAGCACATCTCTGGTGATCTGGCTCCCAGGTTGTTGAGTTCAGCAGGGAGCAAGGCTTTTGGATCACACTGAGTGTGGCTCTAATGTCTGCAGACTGATTTCATGCTGGGACCACAGTGTCCCTAATCTTTTCTTGGTGATTTTAGATTTTTAACTCAGGTCTGGTTGTTGGATTGACATGATATTGTCATTTCTGTTTGATTTATCAGTGCATCATTTGATGATGAACTGCCAAGAAATCAATGACAACTCTGTATTGCCAGTGAAAATTTCAGGCAGCTTCAAGCATTCATGTACAGGTTGGTACATGACCTTTGGGTTTGCAAGTCTTGGATGTTACCCAGGAGAAACAAAAAATGAGGACAAGATTGAGAAATAGGATTTATAAAGGTTAAGAGAATTAGGAGGATGAAGAGAAAGATTATAAACTCCCTGTGTACAGGTATTTGAATGAAAAACAAAGTATTAAGGGACAGGATCCCTTGCTTTAGAGTAGAATGACACCTTCCAGCCAGTTTATGAAGCACATCTCACTAAGGAGTTTTAATTTTCCCATTAATCTTCACAATAAAATCAGAAATGTGGTTATCCATAGGACTACATTCTAAACCTTTGGGAAGGCCTACTAACCCATTTATTCATTCATTAAACAAGTATGTACTGGGCATCTACTTTATACCAGCCACTATTCTAGGTACTGGGGAGGTAGCAGTGAACGGAATAGATACGAATTCCTGTTGGTGTGGAGATTATGCCCTAGCTGGGGAGACAGACAATAAAATAAATAAGAACATGGTGAGAGAGCAAGGAAGAGGGATGCAATGTGGGGGTGGAGGCGCAAGATGAAGTTGCTATTTTGGATATGGCGGTCAGGGAAAAGCCTCACCAAGAGAGTGACATTTTAGCAGAAGGAAGTACAAGAGTGAGCCATGCATCTGTCTAGGGAAGGAGAATCAGCAAGCATGGAGGCTGGGATGGGAGTTTACTAAAAGTGATCAGGGATCAGCAAAGATCCCAGTATGGCTGGAGTAGAATATGTGTTGAGGCTGGGGGTAGGAGGTTGAAGGTGGAGTGTATGGGAGTGGGGAAGGTGAATGATGTGATCCATCATTTTAACAAGGTCACTCTGACTGCTATCATGTGGATAGATGAAAGGAGCAAGAGTAGAAGCCAGGAGACTAGTTAAGAGGCTCCTCCAAAGTCCAGGTGAGAGGTGATAGTAGCTTTGAGCTGAATGATAGCAGTAGAAGTGATATTGAATGGCATGTGTCTGAATATGCTGAGGCAGTTGAGGATTTGCTGGTAGATTGGATGTGGAGTGAGAGTAGAACTAGCGTTAATTCCAGGGTTTTCGTTTCTTTGTTTGGTTTTTATGGGTTCAGCCAGAAGAATGGAGTTATTCTTTACTGAAATTAAAAACTCTGTGGTAAAGCAGGTTGGGCTTTGGGGTGGGGCTGGGGAAGATCAGGGGTTAGGTTTTAGATAACATTGAGTTTGAGATGTCTGTTAGATCTCCAAGTGGATATGTCAGTTAGACAGTTGGATGTGTGAATCTGGAGCTCAAGGGAGAAGTCTGGTCTGGAGATACATATTTGAGAGTTGTTGGTAGATAGGTACCATTTAAAGTCTTGATAGTAGATGAGCTCATGTAGCAAGCAAGTGCAAGATGGAGAAGAGAAGACTGAATCTGAGCCCTGGAGCTCCTACAGGAACTAGCTCCAGGCAAAGTTGATTGTCTAAGTCAGGGGCCAGCAAACTTACTGTAAAGGACCCTATAGTCAATAGTTTATGCTTTGTGAGCCAACCCTTCAACTCTGCCAGTGTAGTGCAAAAGCAACCATAGGCAATCTATAAACTAATGAACATGGCTTTGCATATTTAGGCAGCAGGCTGGATTTCGCCCATAGGCCATAATTTGTCAACCTTTGATATGTTCTAGCACTTGTCTTTGTACCAAGACTTTTCCTGCTTTCTTAGACTGTAGACTTTTATTCTAATAGTCCATTTTGAGTAGACAGCCATAGTGTGTGATAGAACCAGTATATAACCTGATACATTAAATTGGTCCAGCCTGATCTAGTCAGAGAAGTCCTAAATTTCAATATTTTACTTTACTTTAAGTTCTGACCCTTTAGTGTATTTTAATCAGTTGTATGAGGAGAATGCATAACAGTTACTGGAGATAGGAAGACAGTAAAATTGACAAAGGTGAGTTAAAGAAAAAGAAGCCAGTCTGCAGCAAGATAGATTTAGATTGATTTAGATTGTGTATAAATAACCTTAAGATAGTCACAGTTGTTAAATAATTTACCCAAGATAATTCATGGGATAACTACCTTAAAAGATGTTTGTTTTCTTTTGATTTTGTTTTTGTTTAAAGGTTCTTTCTATAACTTGGGGGGTAATTTGGATTTTATAATCCAAAGACCAAAGCATTAAACACATGGCAATGAGTTCTATTTTTGACTCCTGATAGTATCTGTTCACTTAGTAATATGCATTTAAGGTTCCTTCATGGTGCACCTGGGTGGCTCAGTTGGTTAAACATCGGCCTTTGGCTCAGGT
Source organism: Canis lupus familiaris (assembly GCF_011100685.1). NCBI lineage: Eukaryota > Metazoa > Chordata > Mammalia > Carnivora > Canidae > Canis > Canis lupus. The sequence continues at coordinate 22,182,169 of NC_049238.1, forward strand.
CAGGATCCCAAGGTCCTGGGATCCACCATGTCTGTCAGGTTCCGTGCTCAGCAGCGAACCTGCTTCTCCTCCTCCCTCTGCCCTTCCCCTTTGCTCATGTTCACTCTCTCTCTTTCTAGAAATAAATAAATAAATAAATAAATAAATAAATAAATAAATAAATAAATAAATAAAATCTTAAAAAAAAAGATTCCTTCATGTCTTTTCATGGCATGATAGATAATTTCTTTTTAGTGCTAAATAATAGTCCACAATCTGGATGTACCACAGTTTATCCATTCACCTACTGAAAAACATCTTGATTGCTTCCAGGTTTTGGCAGTTATGAATAAAGCTGCTATAAATATCCATGTGCAAGTTTTTGTGTGGACTTAAGTTTTTCAGCTTTTTTGAGTAAATACCAAGGAGAATTGCTGGATTATGCGGTAACAGTATATGTAGTTTTCTTAAGCAACTGCTGAGCTCTTTTCCAGAGTGGCTGTAGTGTTTTCATTCCCACCAGCAATGAATGAGAGTTCCTGTTGCTCCACATCTTCACCAGTATTTGGTATTATCAGTGCTCTGGATTTGGGGTCTTCTTTTTTATATATATATATATTTTTTTTAATTTTTATTTATTTATGATAGTCACAGAGAGAGAGAGAGAGAGAGGCAGAGACATAGGCAGAGGGAGAAGCAGGCTCCATGCACTGGGAGCCTGACGTGGGATTCGATCCCGGGTCTCCAGGATCACGCCCTGGGCCAAAGGCAGGCGCCAAACCGCTGCACCACCCAGGGATCCCTGGGGTCTTCTAATAGATGTGTAGTGGTATCTCTTTTCCTTATGACAGATCACATGGAACATCTTTCCGTATGCTTATTTGCCACCTGCATATCTTTTTTGGTGAGGTGTCTGTTAAGGTCTTTGGCCCACTTTTTTATTTGGTTGTTGGTATAATTACCTGTTGATGTGTCTTGATTGGTTGATTGGTTGGTTTAGGAAACTGGATTAGGAGTATATTTCCAAAGAATGGTCATTGGAAGTATAGGAGAGCCTTGTGACTATCTAAAGAACTTTGAGTAATAGTAATAGATGTTGAGTAGTTGAAGTTATGCAGTCCTGTGTCATTTTTGAGAAATTAGTCCATTACGATGGCTCTAACATAACTGAATTTATCACTATGTATTGCTTATCTAGACAGTAAATATATATCTTTTGATGGTCAGTATTTAAACATATTGATGCCAGCAATAAAGTTCTCACGGACTATGAAAGCCATCTGGGTTGATCTGGGACTTTACTTTTGGACTCATTATTCTGGAGCCTCAAATGGTTCAGTGATATTGGGAATCTTAGAACCTCTTCTGAACTGTTGAAGAAAGAACCAGTGTAAACCTACTTTGAGTTGCATAAGAACTTCCTCTCTCCTCCGTTCAGCCCCTTTTTGTTTCACCCACAGCCCCAGGTTGTCTGGAGAAGGCCCCGAGATGTTGTCTCAGGTTCAGAGAGGTTGTCCTCCCAGAATCTGTCTCTCTTTGCTTTGGGGGAGGGTGGAATGTGTGGGAATGTGTCAGAGCTGATGGCCCCCCACTTGGGGACATAGGTTCTCCTTCTACTAGATGATATTGCACGGTCTGTGTAGAAACACATTACAGGGCACTTAAAAGTGGAGTGAATCCATTACATTTTAGTGGGGCTTCTGTCCTGAGGGTCTCTAGATTTCTGAACTATGACACCCATAGAATCATGGTTCACAGCGCGGAGTTGAGACACCACTAGGGCACCCCATCGACTCCACACAGGTGATAAAACTATTGAACAGAGACATCCCTCCCATGTTTAGAGTCACGTGACATACTAAATGGCAGTGGCAGGACTAGAATTATGGTGGGTCAGTGTCAGAAAGGATTTGGATCATCTGTATTGTAGTTCAGAGTTCCCAGGCTTTAAACAGAGGACCAGGTTGGGTAAGGGGATCCGCTATGGGGTTATTACAAACACTGCAAACTCTATGTACAGCAACTGTTGTTTGCAGACTAAATAAGTGTCTAACATCTGTATGCCATTACCTTAAGAATCAATGCTGGCTCTGCTGTGATTAATACATTGGAGTTTTGTTTTCAGCTGTCATTGCATCAGAAGTATCTTTTTATCATTGTGTATTTTCTAATCGCACAGATTTTTAAAATATAACTGCTGTTATTTGATTAGCCTGACAGAGGCTTTGATGCATTAAAATGTCCCTCATGCTTGAGAAGATTGAGAAATGCAAATCCAGCCCAACCCTCCAACTTACTTTACGGGCTAGGACACTGAAATCCAGAGGAGATGGTCAGTAATAAAGTAGGGACTAGATCCTGGTTCTTGCAGATCCAAAGGGATTATTGTTTTGGTGTTTTTTTAAAAGTATGTCATTGATGGTTCCCATTAATGCAAAGCACTCTTATGAATTAGGAAAATTCCTAAGATATCCTTCTTCCCTCAGTATAAGTGAAGGTCGCATAATGAGGCATGAAACAAGCAAGCCATAGCAACACATTATGACAAAGGCTGGTGCCTGGCTTTACTGTAGAGAAGCTGAACATTTCTCCAGCCCAGCAGCCAGCCGCCTTATCATGGAGCCAATCACCAGTTCAGACAGCATTTAAACAAGCCTGACAGGTGTTTGCTCCGTTATAAGCCTTACACAGATTCTGCAGTTACACTGTCAAGCCAGCCGCACGGCTTTTCATATTACTTTTGGATAGAAGATGTTACACAAAAATAAAGTACATTGATTTGTTTGTGAGAGCTGAGGGTAGACGCCAACATCTGTTAACCAAATGGTGATGGTGTACAAAATGCATCTCCTGTTTATGTGTGTGTGAGTGTGCTCTAAAGAAAGGATTTGTCTTTCTTGGGAAAGCCTAATCTCAGAGAGTTACAGTGTAGTTATTTGCTCACAAAGACACACACATACTCTCTTTCCTTTGTGCTCTTATTCACACAAAACTTAACTCCCGGTGTGTTGAGCAATGGTTTGCATTTGAGCAAAGGAGGTAAGTGTACACTTGCTCAGTTGGATCAGTAACTCCTTAACTATTTAGTCTTCTTTTGTAAATGAGATAAATCTCTGGATTACTGAGAACCTCAACCAAAGATCCAGGGCCATGACTTGTGAAGATTAACCTAGACTGACTTATATTCAATTGCCTTTGCCTCCCTTATTCTAAGGAGTTTCAAAATTTCATGAAACAATTAGTATGTAATGTCTTATATAGAGGAAATGTCTACTATGAAATCAGTCATTGGATGCATCTCACACACTACTTTGAGAGGTGGCTTTGATTAAGTCACTTGTTTTCTTAAGGGTTTATCTTGATAATTTTCTTTCATGGTTCATAACGAGATGGAAGAGATTTATGCCTCTACTGTCCTGAAGTTTTTGTGTTACTCTTTTATCTTTATTGAGGCCAAAAAGAATAAAGTTGTTTAAATCACTGGTGACTATAACTCATTTATGTTGAGAGATGGGTCTTTGAATAGGTTAAAAAAGAATATATAGGCAGATGTATAAGGTGCCTGTCAGCTAAAAAGACCCACCCAGTTTAGAGTAACGTTAATGTATCAAAACCTCATTTCTTATCAGAATGTAGTTATATTAGAACAAAATTCCGGAAAGAAACTCATCTGCCTGCAGACAGAGCCATGCACCTGAACCCCAGGTGGGTGTTTGTGTTTGGGTCTGTTTCTAGGTGGAATGAGCTCATGTTCTCCTCTTACCGCAGAATTGTGCAACACTGACACACACCTGTGTTTTGATCTTTAAAATCTGTCGTGCTTACATGTCAAGCAATTTTAAATAGCTTCATGAATGATCCAGAATGCATGTCTGCCAGAAACATCGTTAGGCACAGTTTTGTAACTGACTTGGACTCCTCTAATTTTAAGCTTGAGTTACATTCAAAATATATTGGGTCTCTAATTCTAGTCATATGCCTGAGACTTTAGTCTGAATGCATATTAGTACCCAAATAATCCCCTGGGTGGGGGTCAATGCATGATGTCTTTTCAGTTATTACTAGAGTTAGTAAGCTTCTTAGAGAGTAAAGCAGATTATTTGGCTCACCACATTTCTTTTATTTTCAGTATTTATCTTAAATACTTGAAGCATTCTTTTGCCCTTTTAAACATCTTTTTCATAAAAGTTATTTTAAAATGGTTCAATAATAAAGTGCCTACTATGACCTGAGTCGCTCTGACATGCAATATCACTGATTTCTGTCTGTAAAGGCTGGTGCATAACCCAAGATAGGTTTAAGTGTGGGAAATGGTAAAGAGGAGCGAAAGGAGGAGAGCTGAAGACAGGGCTTTCTTTCTTTAAAAAAGAATGAGTCATGAATGCAAATTAAGGCATTTCTGTCATGTCTGCAAATCCATGGTTAATTCCTGCTGTAGCCTAGCACCATATTTTCAGGGCAAAAGGTTGATGTGGTAAGCGTTTGAAGAAGTATTTATTTTATTTTCAATATTTTATGAGCAATTTTGGAAACATAACAAAAGTAGAAGAGTAGAATGAACGTCAGGTCCCCGTCATCCTGCCATTCTATCTGTGTCTTGTTCCCCCTTCACTTCCCAGTCCCGCCTCTCCCTCTTCCGCTGCATGATTACCACACCAATCCAAAAATGTGTGGTAAAAATGTTTGTCTTTTAGGGGGACATTTTAGAGGACTTTATCATCACCCAGAGAGAGCAAAGGGGAGGTGAGACAGGAGAAAAGAGTGGAGAGAAGAGGTAGAGGGAGGCAGGTCAAACTGGAACAGTAGTAAAGAAAGGTGGTAGCTTCTCCTCCTTGCTCTGTATTATTTATTGTAACATCACAGATCACAAGGACTTGGACGTTTTCATAATGGGGAAATAGGTGTGCGTAGCTGGCTTTGTGGTGCATGAGCCTTGACTGTTTACCTCTCTCGTGCGAGTACCTCTGCAACTTAGCCCCAGGAAAGGGGGCTACTGCCAAGGAAAGTGGCAGTGGCAAGGTGCAAAGGTCCTAGAGACCCATGGAAGTGGCGATTAGAGCGTCTCAGGGGCAGGATCCATGTCTGTTTCGCATGGCACAGTTGTGACTTCCACTGTGCCCGGCAGGTTTTGTTGAATGAGTGAATTCTTCTGTCTGTAGAGCCCTCTGCACATACAGTTCCTTTCCATAGTGCTTTAAAGACAGAGCAAAGTCACAGGAACAGGTTGTGGGATTCTTTGTGCTTTGAGTCTTTTAGTATAAAATTCTATCTGTCCTATTTATTGTCTATCTGAAATCTAAAAAAAAATTCTTGATAATGGCCTCTGGCTTTTACTAACAGAATTGAAACACACATCCATAATATAGTTATAAGCATTCTTATATAACAGGACCGTTGAGATCATTTTTTAAAAGATTTTATTTATTATTTATTTGAAAGAGAATACACAAGTAGGGAGAGGGGCAGAAGGAGAGGGACAAGCATGCTTCCCAGTGAGCAGGGAGCCCATTGCAGGGCTCCATCCCAGACCCTGGGATCATGACCTGAGCCGAAGGCAGAGGCTTAATCTACCCAGTCACTCAGGCACCCCAGGTTTATTTTGTAAAGATGCTTCTTTACTATCTTTGTAATTTAAAAGGACACGCTTCCTTTCACCCCACCCCTGGCCCAGGCAGTAGACATGAATTCTTTGGGATTGAACCTGAGGGTTGCTTGGTAACAGAAATAAAATGCAAATCTACCATTGATTCTTCATGTCATTGGGTCTATAAATATTAGCAGATTTTATAATGAGGCCTAGTGGATTTTGAACTAATATTTCTGATTTAACTTTGCTATAATGGCACTGTTTATTTCTCCCATTTATACCTGTTTATTACTATATATTCCTGTTTTCCTTTTTCAGAGAATAGTGGATGGGATACCCCTACCACTCTGTAGTGAGCTTGGGCTGGGAAGCTAGCCATCTGACTGCCACAGCCTTTCACTTACACACTCTGTTATCTGCAGCTTGTGAGGTGGATTGAGATGGTTGATATGGACTAACTCTGAAAAGTTGAAACTTGCATAAGATGATAAATTGCAAACATAGAATAGAGCCTAAGTATCTTATTTGCAAGTCTGATGTTTTAATGTCTGAACTACATGACTGGAGGAGCCATAACACAATGCCCACCTCATATATCTGCTCCTCACGGCTCTCATGTGATCATTTCTGGGCATGTATCCCTTTCTCCATTCTACCTTCATATTTGTCTATGTCATGGCAGCAGAACATTCCAGCCATCTAACTGGCTTTCCACTTAAAATACGCAGTTGACAACTTCCTTAAGTCCTTTTTTTTTTTTTTTTTTTAAGATTTTATTTATTTATTTGAGAGAAAGAGAAAACACAAGCAGGGCAAGTGGCAGAGGGAGAGGGAGAAGCAGGCTCGATCCCAGGACCCTGGGAAGCTCAGTCACTTCCCCATACCATGTATAAAATTGAGTTGAAGGCAGCCACTTGATGGACTGAGCTACCCAGGGACCCCCCTCTTATATTCTTTGTGGTGAATAAGCTTGAACATGATTTTCTTTGGAGAGGAAGGAGGAACTCTACAGGTCAGGGCTTGAAAACATATTGGTTATAGTCTTAAACTGTACTGAAAAATGGTTAGGGCCAGTATCCAGAATCCAATAATGGACCTGAAATCACTGAAAATAATTCTTGGATATGGAAAGGTAGAATTTGGCCCATATCTTATAAATAGCTGCCTGTATCTTGTAAACAGACTCAATCAAATGCTAACATCTATTTGTCAGAATTGTGCATACCAGGGACTGAAATGGAAAGTGGACAGAAGCCATCGTGGAACTAGGCTTCCCCACAGCAACAGACCCTGTGGCCCCTTGAGAACTGCCAGCTGGACATGGAGGGCATGGTCTCTGTCATGCTTTCCTTCCTTGCGAGCTCCCAAAGGACATAGAAGCAAATCCACTGTTCCCTGAACTCCTTAGTCCCTAGGCTACAGTTGAACAACAAACATATATTTAATATTGGTTTTTTAATTGCTTAATTCTAAGTTTTCATTGGATACAGATAGACTGGAGTTTCAAATGGTTTTGTTTGGTGAACTTTATTAGTCCTTTCATTAAAAAAGGACTTTTTCCTGTTTGTTTATCAATATTCTGGATTTGTGGATTTACAAATAAATATAAATTATAGTTTTTACTCCCAAGAGGCTTGCAATTTAGTTGGGCAGCTGAGATGTGTCCAAGAAACAATAAAGAACACAGCAGCATATGTGACAATGTTAAGTTGTGTGATACAGTCAGATGTAAATGGGCTAAGTAAGTATGACAGTGAGAGCAAAGGGAGAAGAAGTCATCATGGGCCAGAGTCTTCAGATCCTCGTGTACAGTAATGACACAGAAAATGCTGGCTGGACAGAAGGCTTGGAGATTAGAGATAAACAGAATAGAAGGAAAAGTTCATATCTTCCCTTTGAAAATGGATTGTTGTTAATGCCATTTATGAATAGCCTAAAAATAGGAAGTACTCAAGGAACATTCAACAAAAGAGGCATAAAACCTGTATGCTAGAAACTGTAGAAGGGTAATTAAAGAAGACCAAAATAAATGAGAAATAAATTATCCATGGATTATAAGGTTCAATAGTAAGATGTTAGTTTTCCCCAAGTTGATCTATAAATTCAAGGTAATCCCAGTCAAAGTCTCAGCAGATTTTTATTTGTAGAAATTGAAAAGCTGGTCTGAAATATATGTGTAAATGCAGAGGACCAAGAACAGCCATAACAGTTTTTAAGAAGTGCATGGTTGGAGTAAGGACTTATATACCTGATCTCAAAACTTACTGTAATGTTACAATAATGGAGGTGAGGTGGCATTCATATAAAGAGAGAAAAATAGATCAATGGAATAAAATATCGAGTCCAGAAATATATCCACATATATATGGACAATTGATTTTTGACAAAGGTACTAAGATGACTCAACAGAGAAAAGATAATCATTTCAAAAAAATGATGCTGGAACAGCTGGATAATATAAGCAAAAGATGAACCTCAGTCACTTCCCCATACCATGTATAAAATTAACTCAAAATAGATTATAGACCTAAATGTAAGAGCTAAAACCATAGAATATCTAGAAGAAAATGTAGGGAAAAAAACCTTAGTGACTTTGGGTTTGACAAAGTTTTCTTAAGTATGATACACAAAAGTATGTGAAATAGAAAATAAAAAATCAGTAAATTGGATTTCATAAGAATGTTTGCTCTTCTGGGTACCTGAGGGGCTCAGTTGGTTGAGCATCCCACTCTTGGTTTCTGCTCAGGTCATGATTTTAGGGTTGTTTGGATTAAGCACCTTGTCAAGCTCCATGCTGTGCATGGAGCCTGCTTTATGATTCTCTCTCTCCCTCTGCTCTCTTCCTTGCTCACTCGCTCTCTCTGTCTCTCTCTCTCTAAAATAAATAAATCTTTTTAAAAAGTTTGCTCTTCAAAGACAATGAAAACAAAATGGCAAACCAGCAGACTCAAGAGAAAACATTTTCAAAATGTGTTTGACAGAGAACTTCTATCCAAACATACAACAAACTCTTACAACTTAAGAAGACAATTCAATTAAAAAATGGGCTAAAAATATTTGAACAGATACCTAGTCATTGGTGAAATGCAGACTAGAACCACAGTGAGAGAATACTACCCACCCACTGTAATGACTAAAATTAAAAAGACTGACCAAAACCAAGTGTTGACAAGGATATAGAGGAACTAGAATGTTAATGAAAATTTTAAATGGTACATCTGCTTTGTAAAGCAGTTTGGCAGTTTCTTGCAAAGTTAAATATACACCTGCCATATGACCCAGTAATTTTCTTCCCAGGTACTCAGGTAAAAGAAATAAAAGCAAATGTCCACACAAATATTTGAAGATAAATTTTCATAGCCGCTTTATTTATAATAGTCAACGGTGGAAACAACCCAATGTCCATCAATGGGTGACTGGATAAATAAAGTGTGTTATACCTATACAATGGAATATACTTACTCAGCAATAAAAATGAAAATGTCAGGCAGCCCGGGTGGCTCAGCAGTTTAGCGTCACCTTCAGCCCAGGGCATCCCACATCAGGCTTCCTGCATGGAGCCTGCTTCTCCCTCGGCCTGTGTCTCTGCCTCTCTCTCTCTCTCTCTCTCTCTCATGAATAAATAAATAAATAAAATCTTTAAAAAAAATGAAAGTGTCTTTGATACATAGAACAGTGGATGAATCTCAAAATAATCATACTCAGTGAAAGAAACTAGACAAAGAGTACGTACTATGTGATCCCATTTATATAAAAGTCTAAAGGATGCAAACTAATCTATAATGGCAGAAAGCAGATCAGTGGTTGCCTAGGGATAGGACTGGTACAGTTGCAGGAGGGAGAGATGATAAAAGGTAAGAAGAAACTTTTGGGAATGACGTATACATTCATTATCTTGATTTTGGTGCTATTTCTTGAGTGTAACATGTCAAAAGTCATTAACACTGTTCACTGTGAAGATGTGCAGTTTGTTGTATGTCAGTTATTCTTCAAAACTATAAAAAATGTATTGATTGCTTATTATCATCGTTTTCATTTGATTAATAACATCAAAGAGGTATTTCCAACAAGAGCTCAGTGTCCCATTGATGTTGGCAGGAGATTATCCAGTAAGCCAGGTAGAAAAGCTAAAGCAATCACAATTTGTGGGTCTTTGTTAACTGCACTGGATTTCTAACTCCTGTTTTTAGCTTGTGTTTGCCTTTGTTTCAAAAAAGGTGCTGTAGAGCAATAGTTCTGTTTATGGTACCTATGGAGAATAAATTAGGTGCATTATAAAATTACATTTTTATTAGATTTTAATTTGTTCAAGATGGAAGCCAATAATTATGCACTCTTGAGCCCTTGGCCCTCAGGTGTTAGACAAGGTGCTGGATTGATGCCCTGTGCCAACTGGATGCAAGTCAACCCTCAACAAGGAGACTGGAAGCCTAGTCTCTGGCTTTGCCACTTAATAAACTCATGACATTAGCAAGTCATGTGTTGCAGAGTCCCAGTTTCCTTATGTGTAGTGAGTCATAATAATAGTTGTCCTGTCTGCTTTCCAGAATTGATAGAGTTATGTGACCACTCTTAAAAAGCTGTAAAATGGCATAAAAATGCAAGGGGTTATTGTTCCTTCTGTTGTTATCTTACCCGGGATCTCATTGCTTAATCATTGCTCAAGAAAACCAAATTACATAATCTTTGTAATTAACAAGGAAAAGAACGCTATGTCATAATACTACTTCTGTGTAGAAACAGATGATGTCACTCAAACATATGACACTGTTGCAGTGGACACTCCACCCTGTTCCTTCAAAAGCAATTCTTTCTCTTGTCCCTTTTTTCTCTTCCCTCCTCTGCTTACTTCACTTAGTCAACAGATATTTGCTAAGCACCTGCCAGGTGTCAGGTCTTGTAGGCAACAGAAATAAAACAGGGAAGAAAACAGATGAGTCATTGCCTTCGAGAAGCTGGCATTCCAGTGAGGAGCTGTAGTGCAGTTTGATAAGTGCAATAATAGGAAAAATGGGGGGTCTGGAGCACTTGGGAGGACTCCTGACCCTGATCTGGGGAGTCAGAGGAAGGGACATCCAAATTGTGACTGGAGGATAAGTGAGGGTGTAGCCATGGAAAGAATGGGAAAGCATGCTCCACTTGAGAGGAATAGCCCATGCAGAGCTGTAGAGGAGAACCTGGTGTGACTGGAGATTGGAAGGGAAGGAGTATAGGCAAGAGGTGGAGTTGGGGGCTTCCTGAGATTGTGTTGGAGCCTGGAAAGCCATGGAAAGAGCAGCCAGGAGCCACAGAAGGGTTTAAGCAGGATTGATTTGCCAGTTCCCTGTCTCTGCAGGAGGCTTCCTGCTCCCAGCGCCCAGGTCCCCTGTGGAATCCTGCTGGTGGTCTTCAAGATGAGGGAGGCCACGGAACTACGTCTAGGCGAGATTTTTTTGGATAGAATGTATTTGTGGTAACCAAACCAACTTGGTTTACCTTGTTTGCCGGAGGAAATAGAAACCTCTGCAAATAAACAGTGACTATTATTTACACTGGTTAATAAAACATACTTTTCAATGTTTCCCTCATAGTTTGCTGTGTGGTTGTAGCAGAGACTTATTTTATTTTATTTTATTTTATTTTATTTTATTTTATTTTAATTATTTGATCATTTTATTTATTTATTTATTTATTTATTTATTTATTTTTAGAAATTTATTTTTTATTGGTGTTCAATATGTCAACATATAGAATAACACCCAGTGCTCATCCCGTCAAGTGCCCACCTCAGTGCCCGTCACCCCCACCCCCCGCCCACCTCCCCTTCCACCACCCCTAGTTTGTTTCCCAGAGTTAGGAGTCTCTCATGTTCTGTAACAGAGACATTTTAAATAGGGATGCTCTACCAGAGAGAAAACTGTGCTTGAGCAGAGAAGACCAGAAAGATTTGAATACAGGGGAAACTCTGAGGTCAAATGCAATAAGATTTTTTTTTTGAATGGTAGAATAATTAATTTCTGTTCCCTTTTCTTGAAATGTCACATTGGCATTTTTAAAACAGCTCAGGGAAGGTGTGCTAACTTTTGCAGGCCTTGGGGATACTATTAAGAATGCGTCTGCAGTTTATGCTTATTTGTACCTGTACTGGTCTTCCTTTTATCTCTCTATTTTAAAGCTGAAAGTTTCTTTGGACAACATCTCACACTATACTTTTCAGATTCCTTGGTCTCTTACAGCTAATAATAACATATAATCTTTACAAAATTTTCCCCAGGTGCCAAGATGGTTTGTTGTTTCTTTGTTTTTATATTCAGAATTCTGTCTGGGGAAAAAAAAAAAATCTCTATAACCTGAGAATTCCGAAGGGCAAAGAGCAAAGGGCTCAGGGCCTATTAGCCTGGGAACAGTTTCCCTCCTGTGGGTGGTTAAGTGGGTGGGGGAAGAGTCTGTCAAGAAAGTCTGAGTTTTCAGGTAGTGAATTGTTATTGAACAAAATATTGGTGTCTGTTTAGTACCGTTCAGATGTGAACAACCTGTGTGCATAAAAGTGACTGTTATTGGATAAAAGGTCTCAGCAAGCATATTTGACACAGGCCTTTAGTCCACTTTCTGGCAGAAATGGGAATGCCAGGTTGAACGGAACACTTTTTTTACACAAAATAGTTGCAAATCCAGGACTGGATAGTATGGAGGTAGCTTTGTGCCAGTCTAACACACACATAAAATATTAGTTTGAGCAAGAAAAAAATAGTATCCCATGACGTATCCCAAATATACTGCTAGAGCCATTGCTAATACCTAACACATTGGAAGATGGTTTGCTGTAAGCTCTCATACTTTATATGAGTGTCATCTACCATAGCATTGAGCTCTCACAATAGGGAAGAATCCAAAATTAAGATGTTTTTGCATTAAAATTTCCATTTTTTTAGGGTTAAGCATGCACACTGTACTCTGCCATAATTTGACCTGTGTTTGTGAACTTGTCTTCAACTATTTTTTTTAACTATTTTCTTCATCTCTGAATTGGCATACCAGTTTACTAATTAAAACGTAAGCTCCGGGAGAAAGTAAGACTGTATTCTATACTTTTTTTGTTTTAAAGATTTTATTTATTTGCTTGGGAGAGAGACAGAGATAGCAAGAGAGAGCACGACTGGGGAGAAACAGGAGAAGCAAGCTCCCAGTTTGGCAGGGAGCCTGATATGGGGGTCCATCCCAGGACCCTGGGATCTAACCTGAGCTGAAAGCAGATGCCCAACCGACTGAGCCACCTTAGTACCCCCATATTTCTGAAAAACTGCATGGTAGGTAAAGGAGAAAACATTTTTCTTTTTTAAGTTACACTGACTTTTCATTCAAAGCTTCAATGCATATGTATCCCTGATCAATTTATTTAGCCTCTCTGAGCCTGTAATGTTATTGTAAAAGTACAGCTAGTAATTCGTAATTTACTAGGCTGAACAAAGAAGAAATAGTGTATGGGGAATCCAAAATGGAAGACTTTGTGCTTTACAAGTACTTAGAATGCGCTTCTCTCCCTTTTACAAGTACCAAAAACAGTTGTTATGGAAAATGGCAGGGTGCATCAGCTTAGAACATTTCTCCTTTACAATTATCTGCATTCCCTACCCTTGAACCTATATGGGAGGTGAAGATGGGGTAAAAGAGATTAATTAGATAATTGCTATTTTTGTTAGCAGTCATCAGGAAATTATGTCTACTGCAGTCATAGTTTTAGAGCACCAGTAACCAAACCCAATTCTGTGTCAGAATCATTTGAGGAACTTGCTCATGAAAAATATATGTTTCAACTTCTGTTTCTCCCAGTATGTGTTATTAAGTACCTGAACAAAAACTCTCTGACTAAAAACTCTAGAAATGAACTAAACAAAAATTAAAGCTGAAAGAAAGTAACACAACCTCAAAGGCCAGAAATAATGTTTAGGCAGGAGTCCAATAGAATAGATTAGCATTAAAGTCAGCTTTCAACACAAAGACATCTGCTTAACCATTATGTCCTTGGACTTAAGTTCTCATAACTTATTGGATGTTGAGAACAGGAGCCAAATCAAAGGTTTTGCCCAAGGTAAGGATTCCAGTAAAAGGAATTTGTATAAAATTGGGACCCTAAAGTACAATACCCTCCATGTAAGGATAAATGGGAAAGGAATCTGTACTACGGAAGGGGACAGCAACATGCCTGCCTTGGTGTTGTGTAGAAGAGAGCCAAAACTCCCTTCTCAGAATTCACAATCACGGGCAGCCTTTAAGCAAGCTTACCGCCTGTGTTCACACTGTCTGAGGGCCTGAAAATCCTCAACAAGAGTCTTCTTTAATATAGCTTTGGCTTGTGGGTACCCATGCTGCCTTTTTTGCTCCATATCCAAAGTACCTGCTCCCTTCCTACCTGCCTTGCCTTTAGTTCCAGTGACTAAATACTAGGAAAGCCTAAGAGTGGATCTTCTTTTGACCTTCAGTTACTAGAGTTTATAGTTGGCTGAAGTATTTTTCATGAATATGAGTCTTACCTAAGGCCTTTAGGTAAGCAAAAACCCACTATGGCATCCACAGTCATTGGTCTTGACCTACAGTGTACAAGTGGGAAGGGGGAAAAAGAGAAGAGAAAACTTTTTTATCCCCTAACTATATTAAAAATCAGTCTTAAGCGTAACAACTGTCTCCTCCAAAAGCAATCCTAAAGCAAGCCCTCTGTGGGCTTTAGGGGTGAAGGTCAGGGGGTGTGGTCTCAGGATGTGGAGATTTTGGCCACAGGACTGAGAAGAGAGCATCTGATCTAGGTGAGACCGTTCTAGGGCAGCCAAAGAAGGAGAAAGACAGTAACTGGGCCCTTGGGTGCCCCACAGGGTGTATCTCACCAGGTACCCTGGGATTGCAGATTCAGGAATGCCGCTGTTTAGGTGAGATTATTAAAGGTAGAACTTGAGGTTGGTTGGCTTGAATTAGTGTACCTGTTTCCACGGTTCTGTCCCAGCACATCTTTTATTGCCTTCCTTGTTTTTGTGCTTCTTGGATTCATTTTTATAATGCAGTGCTAATCCCTCTACTGGGTCAGCAATGAGGGCAAACGATTGATTTTGGAATCATTGTGCCAATTGGTGTAATCCCAGAAGCAAGGTGGCATGTGTTACATTACATGCTGAATTGACTTGTTGGCCGACACACCACCTCTGCTCTTTTATTACGTGCTTGTCGCAAGTCGCTTGTTTTATGTGCATATTTTTGGCTAGCTGGCACAGGTGAGTGCCACTGGCTCTTCTTTCCCTAAGCCTGTATTTGCTGTTTGGTTGGCTGTAGGTTTTTCTAGCAGATGACAGTCTTTATGTCTAAATTTAAAAATTTCACAAATGACTTTGTTCATGGCTATACACCCAACTCCTAGAATTGTTTGGCAAGCAGTAATATGCTCAGTAAATTTTTTGAATAAATTATTATTTTGTACACTGCAGTTAAAGTTCAGAAGATAAAACTGAAAATAGGTATTAGCTAAGAAGATAAGGAACTGGTATTGTAAGCTTAGGTTGCAGAAGATTCAGGGGTTGTGTTGTTCTTTCAGTTGGCAGTGAAGCAGGTAAGGAGCAGAGAGCCAACTAGTGTGTTTGGTCAGAGTCGGCAGATTGAGCTGGAGGAAAGTAGCAGTGTATAGCGACTGAAGTTTGAAGAACCTGCAGATTGATGAGTTTCTTACTAAGATTTGGGAGCCTTTGTCAGTAGGTATAGAACCAAGTACCATGGATGGTAAGACCTAAGTAAGTGTTCTTTATCCAGAATTGACATGCATACAGAGTATGGGGTAGAGTTGGACAGTTCCTAACACCCTGTTAATTTGCAAAAAATATTAGGAAACTCCTGTTTGTTCTGTACGTGTTAATAAAAGTGAACTGCTAATCACAGTTTGCACTGGTATCTTCGCTTCTCAGTGTGTGAAATGTGCCTTTTAGGGAAATACTCTTGTTGATCTTCACAATTGAGTTACTGTCTACTTTCCGAACAACCTTTCCTAGCTACTGTGCCATTGACAGTGAACAATTCCAAGAGGAGAAGGCAGGACTAAAGATTGGATCTTTCCACTAAATTTCTTTCCCTCATAGTAGTTATTGCTGAGTCTTCTGTATTCCTTTTTCACGGATCATCATTTGCCATTGGCCTCTAAGTCCAAGTGTCTCTGTTGAATATGTTTGTATCTTATTACCCTCTACTAATGGAAGGCTAACAAGGTTAATTTGTTAGAGAAGTGAATGAAATATAATGTTATCCATAGATATGAACCCTCTTCTTCACTCCTGTAGATAACAGCACTATATCATTTCAGATGGAAGGAAGCACCGTGAGCTCCCCATTTGTGACTACACCATGCACACACTCAATCAGTAAGGGGGTCAAGTGCATGTCAGTAGGCATCTGGGAGTTTGCCAGAGCAATTAATCAGCCTCATCATCTATAAATAATAGTTTAAATAACTTCCTTTTCTTGCTCATTTGAGTAAAACAGCCAGTCAAATGCAAACAATAGATAGCATCATTGACCTTTCCAAAAATAGACTAAGACTACAAAGTTTGTCTTTCATGATTAAAACCTCCAAGCTGTTTGCATGTTTCCCCAGTTTTGTGAATTTTTTATGGGGTGGGAGATAAATTTCAGGAATAACCAAGGAGCTCTTATGTTCCATTAAAAAAATAACACAGTATGCTATTCTGTATTAAAGTGTCATCTTTTTGTGGTTATTGTTTTGTTTTGTGTTTGAGGATTTAACTATAAGGAAAGAAATCCTGGTATACAGCACAGTAACAGAAATAAACAAGAGGCCAGATTTCAGAGATGAATTTGAATTTCATGTTCTTTGGTCCTAATATCACATAATGATTGTTTTTACCCAAAAATACCATATGGCTAATGTAGACCCAATCTCCTCAACATTTGTTTGCTGCCTTACCCACAGATTTTCATTTATATTTCTTCCTTCCTTTCTTTCTTTTGAATGTATGGAGCTTTGAGTAAGATGCAAAGAGAGATGATATGTTTGAGGAACTCATTGCCCACTCAGAGTGGATGTGATGTTGGCCTAGGTATTACATGGCACTCTAAATCTCTGTGCATACAGAGCAAGCAGCCTTTGATTTACGGCTGCAGTGCTCACCAAGAGATCATTGCTAGTTTTTCTTAAAAACTCTTCTTTTGTGGATTTTCAGTATGAAGGGAAGGGGAAAAAAAAGAATCAAGGACAAGTGTGGCCAGACTTTTAAGATTTGGCTCTATCAGGAGTTCCATCTCCATTTTGTAGCCTCAACTAATCCTCCACAGTTTCTTGCCAGGGATTTAAGTCTTAAGACTTACAAAGATGCTGGCAAGCAACTGCAGTGCATCAGCAGGAACAGGTTGCAAAATGAAGACAAAGCCTCTGGCAAGACATGGAGTATTGATAGAGACCAGGCCACAAAATGGAACCAAAGCCCCAAAATGCTGAAAGATCACTGTGGTCACCGCACAGATACAGAGACGGGATGTTCCTCCTCTTGGGGAGTCATATAGGGTGAGCCACCATGCTCAGTTGGCCAGAGGAACAATCAGGAGCAGCGGGCCAAGGGCACCCTTTGCCAGAGGATGTTAAAAGCTTTTAGGACTGAGAGTACTCAGAGGTCTCAGAACAATCTCTGGATGCAGTTCACACCTCCACTCTGATAAGGACTGTAGAGCAGTTGGAAAAGCACTGCTGGGTCAGGGGATGAAAATAAATCCTAGAGAAGATAACAAAGACTTAGTTAAGTACTATTTTATGGAGTACAGTTCATGAGCAGGGTGCTTACTGTATTGTTTTTTTTTTTCTTTTTAAGATTTTATTTATTTATTAATGAGAGACACACAGAGAGAGGCAGAAACACAGGTAGAGGTAGAGGAAGAAGCAGGCTCCATGCAGGGAGCCCGATGCGGGACTCGATCCCGGGACCCCAGGATCATGCCCTGGGCCAAAGGCAGGCACTAAACCGCTGAGCCACCCAGAGATCCCCTACTGTATTCCTAATACTGGATTACTTTAGTCTTGCTCTGTTAGTAGTCTGCGACTTGGGCCCTCCTCTGCTCATCCCTGCCTCCTCTCCTTCTTCCCTCTCATCTCCATTTGGGCCCCCTCCTTCCCTTTCTTCCCCCCTCCCTGTCCCCTCTCCCTTCTCATCTGACTGAAGAAGTAACTTATCTCAGTAACTTTATCAAGGAGTGCTTATATTCCTGCATGGTTGAGTACAAAGTTCCTCAGGGAACAGAAAATTCTGCTTTAATTCCAGCACCCGGCTGCTTCAAAACACAGCAGGGTGCATTGAGTTTGTCAAAGCTGGACTTGGTGATGTTGCTCTAGTTTTATGTGGTGGGAACATTTTAGTTGGGGCTTTTGTTGATTTAATACATGCGCCTGGGGAAAGAGTAGGACATGGCATTAGTTACCTAGTCGATGACATTATCTTTAAATATCCCCCACCCCCTGAAAATTTGGCATATAAGTACAAATAATTTGGACTTTCATCCTTTCTTTAGATATGATGAAAGGAGAGAGAAAGAGAGAGAGAGAGAGAAGAAAAGAGAAAGACAAAGTCTATAAAACACATAACATAAATATATATGCCTTTAGTGCTTTAAACATGGGACAAAACTACTCCCATTTTTTATTGCAGTTGATTGTGGCAAAGTATCAGCTTGTATTTTGTACCTTCACCTCACCTGTGTCCTTACACTCCCCCACAGAGAGAATGCATTCTTATTGATGAGTCACTGTGGGACACATCCTGTCTCATGTATAGGGTAATGATGTGCCAAAATTAACACGTACCAAAATTGGGAAAGTCAGAATGAAGTGTCAGAATGAGCTAAGGTGACAGGTAGTACTTTGACCTTTATAATGAATTCACTTAATTTTACTTCTAAGTCTCTGTAAATATGTTCTGCTAGGGCTGCCTTATATTTTAGGATCTGGGTTTCTGGCTTCAAAGCATGTATCAATTAATTCTACACAAAAAGTGCTCACTTCTAAAGGCTCCTATGAAACAGTTTTGGTTTACTCTGGCAGCTAAAAAGCAAGTAACAACAGCAGTATTTTTTTTATTTGCCTCAGTCTTTTCTGTTTCAATTCCTGTCATTCCATAGCCTATTTTATTCTATTCTATTCTACATCAGTTAGTTATTTTAGGAAGAATTTTGTGGTGAGTAACAACTAATTCCTCCCAATGATTTTCTACCTTTATGTGGGGGTGTGAGTATCTGTGAAACTTTGGAGCAGAATCTGAATTCCTCATACTGGTTTGTCAATATAATGTGTTATCATCACCACCAGTTAGGGCAAGGCCCTGCTTTTGCCTTCTTTTTATTTCTTCACTTCTTATCTCTGTTCTGTTTCCTTACCCTTAATAGTATTCTTGATATGCCCTTAAAAATATATAGTGTTATTTTGTGGACTTTACATAAGTGAAGTTTATCATTTACATTGATGATATACTATGGTTCTCATTTTATTTCTCATGTTCACTAGGCTTTATACTTTTAAGATCTTAACTCTTTGGGGCACCTGGGTGGCCCAGTCAGTTAAGTGTCCCACTCTTGATCTCAGCTTAGGTTTTGATCTCAGGGACAAGAGTTCAAGCCACATATTGGGCTTGAACTTAAGTAGGGTCAAGCCCCAGTAAAGGGTCAAGGAGCCCACTTAAAAAAAAATCTTTCCTCTTAATTTCTATGGCTTTTTTGTTAAAAAAAAAAAAAAAAAAAAAAAAAAACTTTGTGTTTTCATTGAGCTAGACATTGGTATATATGGTATGAAGATTATGATGTGTAGGCCAGTGTTTGGAGAACTCAAGAACCAGCCTGATCCTTGAGACCAGAGTAGTTCCGTAGGAACTTTCCAGGAAGCATGATCAGGGGGTTGAGGGGAAGCTCAGCAGTCACTTACAGCGTGGACCAGCACTTGAGCCATCTGTAGGGATCATCTGACTCTTTGGAATATCTTTCCTCAGCATACTTAGGAACGGGGTTGTTTCAAATGCCCACATTAGTGCAGAGAGATCACATTAAATTCTAACTCAGACTGAATTTTCACTCTGTAGGAGATTTTTGAATATAAAGATCTTGTGTTAGTTGGCCTGGACCATGTCATTACTTCTTGTCAGTCACACATGAACAGAGTTGACAGTGTCTCTTTCAGGTTGTGTTGGCAAAAACAAAACAAAACAACCTTTTAAAACAAACAAACAACAGCAACAAAAAAAACAGCTCTTTTTTTTACCAAATTGTCCAGACCCTCTCTTCTTCAGCCAGCCTGGATTGCTGAGCGTCGAATTGAAGACACCTACCCAGGATAGTCACTTGTGCACGGAGCCAACTTTCCATGAGCTTTTGCAGTGATAAGACACAAACATCCAAGAGACTAATATGTACAGCATTACCTAACCTATCCTAATTCATAAAGTGTGCCACTACTATTAACCCTCACTTTATAGGTAAAGAAGACACAAGAGATTAACTTGTCCACATTTCTCATGTCCTAAGTCTGACTCCAAAACTCAACATCCTAGCTTTAGTAGTTCTTCCTATAAAATTAATGCAATCCTAAATTTAAGTTGGCTTAGATGCCAACCCTTGTGTAGAATACAGAGCGAAGCTAAGTAACTGCTTGTTTTAATTAAATAGACATTACAATCTGAGGCATTTATACATACCTGACTTAGAGCTATAATGGACAAATATACTAGAGTAATTTGGCTACTTTCAGAGGAGTAAATGTTTTTGCCAACACGTCAATTTTCAAAATTGATAAAAATTATATTGCTGACTTCTTTTTAAGTTGGGCAGTTTGTTCAGATTATTCCATGGAAGCAGAAATTAGAACTCAAGAAAGCTTTCAAATAGGACAGACATGGAAGGAAAGATAAAATTGTGAAGCCTGAAGGGGTTTCCAGGTGAAAGGGTCTGCAGTAAGCAAATGCATTCATTTTCCAGTATGTATTGAGCACTGACTGTATGCTAGCAACTCTTCTGCATACTTGGGATACATACCTGAACAATACAGATAAAAAAAATCTGTATCCTCATGGTGCTTGTATTCTAGCAAAGGTAGGAAAGAAGTATTTGCAAAGCTTCCAGGTGGCAATAGAGGAAATGCAGCTCCGAGGTAGATAGGAACCTTTGAGAACCTTGAGTTCCAGCCCGAGTAATTTATATGTAATTTAGCTGGAAGTAGAGATCAAAGAATTTCCTAGAAGGATGACCTATTGGAGTGGTGGACCAAGACTCACTTAGACAGATGAATTTAGGAATATTAGAAAGAAGGATCTAGAGTAACCAGAATTGTTGATGTCTCTTCTGAGTCTCCATTTTTCTTCTGGGTTCTTGATGGTGATGGTGGTGATGGTGATGCTGCTGCTGATGGGAAGATGGTGAGTAGGGCCTGAAACCTCAACAGTTCTCTTCTTGCCCATCTGCTCTTCCTGCCAGGCTAGTGCCCTTGGGCACATCCCTCCTTAGAGGAAGGGGCATCTGTTTGTCACTCATCTTCAAAGGAGAGGGGGTACATCTTTTTATAATCTGCATAAGGATTCCTTATGTGCTTAAGAAGCCTGGAATAGGCAGCAGTGCTAGGATTTGACTCCAGTCCTACCTAACTACTAATCTGGTGTGATTTTGCCACTGTTTACTGCTATTACAACAGTTACCCCTACTACTGCTATTACTACTACTAGCTTGAAGGAGGAGAAGAAACAAATAGCGTCTGACATTCCTTGAGAGCTTGTTGTGTATGCTGGGCACAGTATTCAGTGCTGTCCATGTGTGATCATCTGACATCTTCCTAGTGTCCCTGGGGGACAGGTCCTGATAACTAGCTCCCTAAGTGGCAGAATGGCGGTTGAAGCCCATCTTCTTGACTCCAAATCTGAGGGCTTCCCCACTATCAGACCTCCCCTGAATACTTGAGGATGAAGTAACTCAGACAATAAAACTGCTACACTGTTAGAAATCAAATAAAACAACAACAGATTTTTAAGCAACAAACGAGCAGTACTCTGCCATAGTAGGTGCTCAGCAAATGTTTCACATGGTTTGTACACACAGCCATCTTGAATGCTGGCATTTGAGCGAGGAGAATAGGTTAAATTAGAGGACACTGTAAAAGTAGATAAAAATTGTGAAAATTTTTTTTTTAAGATTTTATTCATGAGACACACACACAGAGAGACAGAGAGAGAGAGACAGAGAGAGAGATTGAGAGATTGAGAGAGAGGCAGAGACACAGGCAGAGGGAGAAGCAGGCTTCATGCAGGGAGCCTGACATGGGACCCGATCCCGGGTCTCCAGGATCACACCCCGGGCTAAAGGTGGCGCTAAACCGCTGAGCCACCAGGGCTGCCCCCCAAAATTCTGAAAATTCTGATGGTGGTTTCTGGACACTCCCAAAAGAGCTTAAGTTTGGTGGGATAGGCTGACTATTCATCGGATCTAATTTCACTTCCTTTTCCATACCACGAGTATATATCTAGTTCACTACCTATGACTGGTAGGCTTCTCCTCTGTGATTTAGCTCCCTGGTCTCTGCTACTACTGTTTATATTTCTGTTTTGTTTTGTTTCTTTGCTTCACCGATGGAACAAAGGGAGAAAATACCTTTTTCCTGAGACAGTTCATCACAAATTATAAGCGAGAGGGGAAGGTGTTAAAGACTGTGTGCACACAGATTTATGAGAACAGGATCACTCAGCGGCAACAGACTTTACTGAGCTGCAGGAGGAAGACACTTGTGGGCAGGTGCCTCGCTGCAGATGCTGCTCCCTGGGGTTAGTGGTAATCCAGGAGAGCCTGGACATAATCAGGACAGACTCAGGGAGCGCAGCTCAAGATGAGGTGTCTGAATGAGGTGGGCCATTTACATTTATGGAACATTTCCATAAAATGGAACTGGGTGTTGTTATTAAAAAAAATAAAAATAATAAAAGCTAACTTGTTGAGTTTGGTTTAGAAGTACTATACGACAATGGTTTTGAGACCTTGGACATTTTTTAGGTTAGTAGAAATACTCCCTTTCCAACCCCAGTTTGTATAACTTAGAATCAGAATCCAGCCTGGTGGACCTCTATTTACTTACTCAGTCTTCCTACTATTTAGAAGCGGCCCTCGAAGCATGGCCTTCTAGACAAATACTCCTTTTATTGTACCTTTCCTTCAATTTCAATTTCTTTGGCCTTTTTTACCCCTTGCATACCTGCTTCAGTGCTTACCCTCATCTTCTATTCTTCAGATCATTTTTTGAAGTTCCCAAGCAGTTATATCTGTCTTACAGTTTTATCCTCTCAGTACTTGCATGGGATTCAGCAGACCTATCTGGGTGAGCAGGGCCTCTGGAGCCCACCAGTGGGATGATGGGATAGCACCCCCAAACACACATATTAGATACATCCTTTCATGATGAACTGATTATAGGTTTCACTCCTTATTTTTCTTTGTTTCCTGGTACCCTTTCTTTGCTAGGAAACCAGAAACACGGAATAGATGATTCTAGTCATAACTGCTTTCATTGACTGTGTTCTCAGGAAAGTAACTTTTAATGTGTCTGGTCTCAGTTTCCTGAAATATACAGTGAGGCTAAATTATATATGAGAGTCCTTAGTAAATTCTTTGCAGTAATAAGTTTTGACACTCAAAGCCAGGAGAGTTGGTTACAGTTGCTGTCACACCCCATTCCCACAGCTCAGAGAGCCTTTTCTGGTCCAAAGTGGGCACCATAACAGGAAATCAGCTTGTCTCTCCTGATTCTTCCTCAGGAGGTGGAGTTAGGGTGATGGTTACTTTGTTTATCTCAAAGGCAGTGGTGTTTTCTGTAGGAGCTACCTTGGGTGGAGAAGGTTCTGATTACTATTAGCAATCTGCTAAGATTGGCGTCCCACAAATTGGGGGTGGGGACTCTGCCAATAACAGAAACTTTGGACTTTAGCCTGATCCTCAGATTCCTTGTAAAGGGTGTGGCCTGAGGGAAAAGGATTATCTTGATAAGGAAAAGTAAAAAATTTTAAATTTCTAGACACTGAATTATAAGCATTGCCGAACGAGAGAGAGAGAAGGGAAGGCCTGCCAGATGAGTAGAAGATGATGTATGTGCTCTAATTGTATTGTTATTGTTGTCACATTACTCATTCATTCATTCAGCATACGTTCACTGAACAGCAATGTGTCAGATATTTGTCTAGCCACTGTGGGTTCTTTGTTCCTCAGGGCCACTACTGAGGACTGTGTGGTTTTTTTTTAGATATTTGGCCCACAGTTAGGGTTTCCTGCCATTAGAAAGTAGTGATTTTTTTTTTTTGATCATGATACATAATCCAATTCTAGGGATTGAGACATAGTTTACTTAAAGATTCTAATATGACTTTTCTTTATAGAAATAAAATTATTTCATAAAATAATTATATCTTGAATTCTAAGAGGAAATATTGCTGTATTAAAGTAAATAATACAGAGAAATCCAAAAGAAAGCAGGAAGTCTTAGTATAATTAAGTGCGTTATTCACATACCTTTAACTGTTCTAATTGTTAACCCTGTGGTTTCATTTCCATGGTGTCACCATTTTTTCCTTGTACTTCCTTCTTTTCTTTTTTTTTTTTAAGATTTTATTTATTTATTCATGAGAGACACAGAGAGAGAAAGAGAGAGAGAGAGGGAGAAGCAGGCTCCATGCAGGGAGCCTGATGTGGGACTTGATCCCAGGACTCCAGGATCATGCCCTGAGCCAAAGGCAGGCGCTAAACTGCTGAGCCACCCAGGGATCCCCTGTACTTCCTTCTTTAAATGTAGAAATCTCTAGGCTTATCCATGGTTCATTGGCTCTGTAGCTTCCCATAATGTCATTCCATTTCCTAAAAGCTGAAGTCTCTTAAAAAAGAAAAGCCTGCAGGGGGAGCTAGGGTA
The DNA here is from genome assembly GCF_011100685.1 of Canis lupus familiaris. Classification (NCBI taxonomy): domain Eukaryota; kingdom Metazoa; phylum Chordata; class Mammalia; order Carnivora; family Canidae; genus Canis; species Canis lupus. The sequence continues at coordinate 22,206,663 of NC_049238.1, forward strand.
GGGGAAAGCCTTTCTTCTCTGGTTCTTCCGGCTTTCCTTTCCATTATTAATTTATAAGGTATTCACTACCTATTACGTGCCTGGAATGGAGCCAAGTCCTGTAGCTACAAAGATTAATAAGAAAGATGTGTTTCCACCCTTGAGCTGCTCCACAGTCTAGGGAGGGAGAACGGCATATGAAATAGTAAGTTATACTCTGCTGTGGAAAGTGCTGTGTTTGAGTTATGAACAAAGTACACTGGAGGAATAGAAGAGAGTGCTAGTAACTTCCTGAAAGGGCATAGAGGTTTTACAAAGGTATGATGATGGTTGAGCCAGATATTAAAGCAAGCCATGGAGTTTGCCAGGAGGCAAAGGTGGTAGCAGGAGACAGTATTTCACCTTTATAGCTCAAAAAAAAAGAGAAAGATGCCAAAAGCATGTATACTATGGTGACTTTGTTTTCAATGAAAAAAGGAATTATTTTGTTTTTCTGAGAGAGAGAGAAAGAGGGAGGGAGAGAGAGAGAGAGAAAGAATGCAAGAGAAAGGAAAAGCAAGACAAGTAAGCCTCCCTCTTCCTAATAGTGTCAATTGAATTTCCTGGATTAGGTGTTCCATGAAACTAAAGTACAGTAGCAAAGCTTAGTCATTAAATAATTTTGACCAGTCCCTTTGAAATGAATCTCCAAAAAGAAAAAAAAAACTTCCTCAGAGCACATTTCTTGAAATAATTATATTTCTTCTAAACAAAACATTTTAAACATGTAAGCAGAATACTGAACATAAATTTTGGAACAAAGATATAAAGTGATTTCACCTCAGTGTTAAATCTCAATTTCTTATACAAATGTAGGACAGTGGTACAAGACAATTCAAATATTTCAAATCTATTTTCAGAATGCAGTCTATATAACTTGGAGCTCCAAGGTTGCCATGATACTTTTCTTGGATCAATAATAAAATGAATTAGCATCTCCTCAGCAAATAGTAGCCAAAACCTTCAGAGAATACCACAGAAATTCATTTTCATGTCTCTTGAATTTCCTGTTGGTCATCAAAAAGGAGTAATCAGGTTGGTTTTGGAAACTGTTGTCTTTATGTTGATTTAGGTTAAGACTTTAAAAAAAAAATTTTTTTTTTAAGAGGTGCCTGGGTGGCTCAGTTGGTTAAACATTTGACTCTTGATTTCAGGTCAGGTCTTGATCTCAGAGTCGTGAGTTCAAACCCTGCATTGGGCTCCATGTTGGGCCTAGAGCCTTCTTTTAAAGAAAAAAGAAAAAGGAAAAAAATATATATACACACATAGTTCTCAAGCATACACAAAACCAAAAAACATAGTATAATGGACTCCAGATAGTTACCCTTCATATTTAACAACTTTTGTCATGTACTGCATCCATCTATCTTCTCTTCAGCATCTTTTTAACTTGCATTCATTTGCGTGTTTTATGCATGTATGTGTGTAGCTCTATGTAATTTTATTTTACATAGTTTCATGTAACCACTATCATAGTCATGAACCAGGGCTCTTACATCACTGCAAAAGAATTTGTTTATGCTATATCTTTGTTTCTGTATTATACTTAGGAAGGTAGGTAGGTATTTATTTTATGGGAGTGATTATAAATGATACTGTGCTTTTAATTTTGGTTTGGATAAGTTCACTGTTGGTATATAGTAATATTAATTTTTGTGTGGTGATCTTGTATCCTATAATCTTGTAAATTTGTATATTCTACTGGCTTTTTGTAGATTACTTGGAATTTTCTACATAGACAATCATGATGTCTGCAAATAAGGACAGTTTTATTTTTCATTTCTGGTATGTTGCCGGTTATTTTATTTGTTTGCCTTATTGCATTGCCTAGAACTTCCAGTACTGTTGAATAAGGGTGGTAAGAGGCAACATTCTTGCCTTGTTCCTGATCCTAGATGGATAAGTATTCGGTCTTCACTATTAAGTATGATGTTTGCTGTGGAATTTTTCTAGATTTTCTTTATCAAGTTGAGGAATTTCTCCTTTATTCTAAGTTTGCTGAGAGTTTTTTTCACGAATGCTTGTTGGAATTGGTCAAGTGTTTTTTTTTCTGCATCTATTGAAATGCTTATTTGGTTTGGCAATTGAAATCTTCCCCAAACACTCATTGCAGGCCCCATATTGCCAGTAGTTGAATAACGTAATCTAAAGAGGAAGATTCCAGAGAAAGCAGTCTGGGATATGAATTTATGTTATTGTTAATTCTGCATTGATGAATATCAAGAGGAATTGATCAGATACTTGTTGAAAATCCGGACTTTGAAATTCTTTCCTTTCTTTGCATTGCTGTGATATTTATTGAGGCAGGTGTAGAGCAGAGGTTAATAAGAGTATGCACTTCGGAATCCAACTTTGTTCTAATGTGACCTTCATCATTTACTATGTGTGACCTTAGGCAGACCACTTGTCTAAGCCTCAGCTTCCTCTTCTGTAAAATAGGGCTAATAACTGTCTCATGTTGTTGTGAAGATTAAACAAGATAACATATATAAAATGCTCAACTCATAATAGGCATTTAATAGTGTCAGCTGCTGCAGTCATAGTTGTTTCAGTATACATATATTTTAACAATAATTCATTGCAGTCTCTCACATTCAAAGCATTGTGTTGAGCATTTTAGTTGAGACAGTTATATGAAGTGCCAATTCAATCTTAGAAGATTTGATTTTCAAACATCCCATGTGTTAGAATAAATGAATGAGAACTCCCTTCTATTCCACCCATCCAAGACCAGTCATTCCTTAGCTTCTCACCCCTGCCCCTTTGCACCTGTCCTGTCTTTCTCACTCTCCCCTTTTTCCTCTCTCCTCCTCACTTCCCTGGTTTTTGGTAGCAATCAAGCTGTCCTAGGTGAACCAGTTTCTACTCTTGTCAACTCTCATTTTACCTCATTTTACTTTTTCAGTTTTTCATAGTTCCCCTAATTATGTTTTGGGCCATCTTTCTCTTTAATCTCTTTTGTTCCCTTAAAGAATCTCAGGATAGCCTGCAAACCTCAGGGCAGCCCCTCTTCATGGCTTGTTCTCTTATTTCTCTGTCCCTAATGACCATGATTATGACTAAGCTCTCTGAGAGACACCTGAATCCAAAGTAATAATAATCAAAAAATTAGTGATATTAACCTCTAAAAGCCTTGATGGTGCCCAGAATTCCTTAATAGAATCTGCACTAAATTTTCCACTTGCCTCTTCATTTTCTTCTAATTAAACCTTCTTTTCCTCAGATAAGGACATTAAGATAAATTAAAAGCTTCAATTTAATTTTTGTTTAATTGCTACATTTCAAAAGAATTCATTTCTATTATTTTCTCATTGCAAGTTTACAGTATTTCTGCTACTCTCTGAATGTTTAAGAGCTTTAGTGGATTGGCCTATGAGTATAACCTTTACAACAATATTTCTAAAGGAAAATGCATCCCCTGGCTTCACAAACAAGTCAACTTTGGGAACCCACTTTGTTGGTAAATGGGACACTCCCTGTACTAAATGTTCCAACTTGTAGAGGATTGCAGTCCTTTCAGATATTTTAGAGAACCAAACCAGCCTGTAAGTGCAGTATTTGGTTCATCCTCCTTGGAAAGAAAAACCATCTAATTAGAGTTGCCATGACAACTCTGTTTTCCCTGCAGTATAACAGACCTATTGACCTGAAGTTGAGGTTGATGGAGCACATGTACATGTGGGTGATAGAAACCATCATCCAAGATCTTAGAATATTGGCTCCCTTTCCCTCCTAGCTTCTTTCCTAATTTATGCTCCTAACAAGCATTTATTAAGTACCCATTGTGTGGAGAACTTATATAAGCCCATGAAACATCTACATAAGAAGAAAGAAACAGTATAAAACTCTCATGGAGATAGAATTAAATCCAGACACCTTACGATCACCTTCATACTCTAGCCCTTGCCAGTGCATTTGGCCCTTCTACTCCTGCTCACCCCTGGTGCTCTCTGTTTTGGCCACATCGACCTCTTCCTGAACTGCAAGCCTTCCAGGCTCATTGCCACCTTTGGGCTTTTGCACATGCTCTTCCCTCTACCACAAAGACTCCTTTCCGCCAAATGTTTACTTATTTGGCTCTACTTCATCATTTGGATTTATTTAAATTTATGTCCTCAGAAAGGCTTTTCCTGATTGCTGTAATGTTGCCTCCCACTACCTTCCCACATACCTAGTCATGCTCTTTGACATTATATTTTGATTTCTTCTTAGTGCTTTCTATTCTTTTTACTTATTTTGTTATCATTTTATTATTGCATTGTTTGTGTCTTATATTGAATGTCTCTTAGTAGAAACTCTATGAGGGCAAGAGTGGTATTTGTCTTGTTCTCTGCAACATCTATCTATTAATATTTGTTGAGTGAGGGAACCCTGGGTGGCGCAGCGGTTTAGCGCCTGCCTTTGGCCCAGGGCGCGATCCTGGAGACCCGGAATCAAATTCCACGTCGGGCTCCCGGTGCATGGAGCCTGCTTCTCCCTCTGCCTGTGTCTCTGCCTCTCTCTCTCTGTGTGACTATCATAAATAAATTTAAAAAATAAAAAAAAAATTTGTTGAGTGAATGAAGAGGAGAGTGATTGAACTCTAGAAGAAGAAAGTCAAGAAGTCTTGAAAGAAAGTCAAGAAAGGCTCCAGATTGTCTTTGATGCTCAGCAAGTGAAATAGCATTATTTTTTTCAACTATCCTTCTCTATTTTTAATAGATTAACAGCAAATTGCTTGCTTATTGTGCAATTCTCTAAGAAGCCCCCCTCCCAAATGAATGTGTTACTGAAAAAAATATATAAATAATAAAGTGATTAAAAAGGAAAAAGAAAGAAAAGAAAGGCTTTGTGGACTGGCACTCAAGTGTTTTGGATGATGGATGTGGTTGGGCAGGAATAATGGCCAGAAGGCATTTTATGTGTGAGGAATTACCTGTATTCATAAGTGCCGTGTGGAAGTTGATAATCATTAAGATAATCAATGAGAGCATCTCTGAGTGGCCCGCTGAACTGTAGTGGAGACACCACTGGGAGAGTAAGCATGGAGGAGGCTGGACATGTGCAATTCAGAATGTTCAGGTGGGCTTGAGATACAGAAGTCATCCTACATTCAGGAAAATAAATAGTGGGTCCAAAGTAGAAAAAAACAAAAGTCTACCATGCAGAAGCAATTCTCTATTTGAAGAGATATGTCTAAAGTTATAGAATCTTGGAGCAGGGGTGGCAGGTAGGAAGAAGGAGGAGCCTATTGGCTTAGTGACCTAGAAAGTTTAAAAAGAGCCCCTTAGCTACACTTTCCTCCAGAGCAAGTTGGTCTTTTAAATAAATTAGAAGTGGGACTTTTCAAACATTTGACAGTAGATGACTACTAAATGAATGTATGCCCATTAAATGAATGTATTTTTTAGTTTGGTTTGAATGTTGATTCTCTTTCTTGTCAAACAATTATTGTACCTAAATATTGGAACTCAATGGTAGTAAGAAGTAGCCTTTAAAACTATGTGTGAGCCATTTGCTAATACCTCACATGATTCTTTAATTCACTTTTCACAGTAGCCCTGTGAGCTTTGTTATGATCCCCATTTCATAGATGAGCAAACTGAGGCTTAGGGAGGTTTTAAACAACTTGTCCCAAGGTCATTATTCTCAGTGGCCAAATTGGATGCGAAATCCTCATGGCCAATGTGATTCCAGAACAAGGGCCCTTAATCGCCTCATTTTTCTGGCTCATTCACACTTTAGGCTAATTTTTGTTAAGTTTTTATTTTGTATCATGTTATATATCTCCATGCTTTTATTTAGGATGCTTTCTTTCTAAAACTAAAAGTTCAATAAATCCACAGGTATTCATTGCTTGCCTACTGTATACAAGGTATTATATAGTGTATTAACATTAATTGAAAAATCACCTAGCCACTTTTATATTGTGTTCCATTAGAGAAAATTGAACTCATATTTTCTTTCCCTAAAATTGTCTTTGCATGTCATATAACAGCAGATCAAATATGAGCATAACAATTTAAAGGATAATTTATAGGGGTTTTGGGGTAACTATCTATGTTGCTACTTAAAACTGGAGAAAAAAGTTACAAGAACGATGAACTCCCTTATAGCTTTTACCTGGTTTTACCAATTATTTACATTTTGCCACATTTTCCTTGTCATTATATAAATGTATATTTATATATTGTGGTTATTTTTTAACTCAGCCAGTTAAGAGGAAGTTGGGTACATGGTGCACTTTACCCTACCTGCTTCAGAAAGTATTTCCTAAGATCATGGGCCTTCTCTTCCAGCTACAGTGCAGTTATCAAATCAGGAAATGTATCATTGACACAGTACTATTATCTGATCCACAATCTGTATTCTAATTTTGTCAATTGTTCCAATAATATCTCTGTTGGCTATTTTTTACCCTGGTCCAGGATACAAGCCAGGATCGCACATTGCCTTTAGTTGTCATGCCTCTTTATTTTTCTTTAGTCTGGAACAGTTTTTCAATTTTTATCTTTCTTGACCTTGACAGTCTTGAAGAGTACAGGCCAATTATTTTGTTCCTCATTTGGGGTTCATTTGATGCTTTCTCATGATTAGATTCAGGTTATGAGTTTTTGGCAGCAGCACATATACACGTTGTGTGTCCTGAGTGCATTATACCAGGAGGCACATGAGGCCAGTTTGCCGCAGGTTTGGTGATGTTAACTTCGATCACTCGATTAAGGTGGCGTCCGCAAGATTTCTTTAATGTTACTAATTTTCTCTTTGTAACTAAGATTTCTTTAATGTTACTAATTTTCTCTTTATAACTAATAAGAAATTTATGGGGCAATATGTTGAGACCATGTAAATATTCCCACCAGACTTTGATCCACTAGTTTTAACATCCATTGATGATTTTGTAGCTTCATTTTTCCTTCTAAATTTATCAGTTGGCTTTCTATTTTAAAGAAGAGCTTTCCTAATTTATTTATTTACCCATTTATCTACTTATGTCAGAAAGATATACTGATTCTATTCTATTTAATGGGACATACGCCATTTCTATCATTATTTTGTTGCATAAAGAAAGGTAACCTCATGTCCAAAAAGAAATTATATTTTGAGTGCTGTATTAGATTTGTATTGCTGCTATATCAGATAACCACAAATGTAGCAGCTTAAAACAACAGAGATTTATTATCTTACAGTTCTATAGGTTAGAAGTCCAGTATGGGTTTCACTCGGCCTAATGAAGGTGGGGAGCTGTATTCCTTTCTGGAGGCTCTAGTGGAGAATCTGTTCGCTAGTTCACTCAGGTTGTTGGAAAAATCCAGTGGCCTACACTCAGAGGACTGAGGTCCATGTCCTTGCTGGAGGTCAGCTGAGGGCCTTTCCCGGCTTCTGGAGGCTGCCTGCATCCCTTGGCTTATGGCCATCTTCCTCCATCTTCAAAGCCAGCAACAGGTCCCTCTTGTTTGCACTGTTTTCTAGGTCTCCTGTGGTGACATCTCTTACTTACTCTTCTGTTTCCTTCTTCTACTTTTAAGGACTCATGTGATTAGATGGAGCCCACCCAGGTAATCCAGGATAATTATGTCAAAGTCCTCAACTTTCTGTAAAGTCTGTTTTGCCATGTAAGGTAACATATTCACAGGTTCTGAAGACTGGGGCTTGGACATCTTTTGGGAGCCATTATTCTGCCTATTGCAAATGCCTACCCTTGTTCCAGGCTTATGCTGAGTTTCCTTCTATTTAATCAGAGAAAACATCAGGCAGAGGATTATAAGCAAAGAAACTATTCAGTGAGAGATTGTTTCATATTTAGTAAAAGTAACAGGCTTATAGTCAAAAGTAGGGGCTGGGAAGAATATATAGTATTAACAGGGCCTCAACAACAGGGCCTGAAGGGTTAGGCAGGCTGCAAAGGAGCCAAGCAAGCATGTAGGGCTTAATGTCCAAGTGTCTCTCTTGCAAAATGAAACTGTGGTACTGTTAGCTGCAGGAACTTCCATGCATGCAAGGCTGGTGAGAAAGATCCTAATATGGTGGACAGGCATGGCTCCGTTTCCTGAGTGTAGCATCTCCTTTTTCTCAGCATCTAACACTCCTGCTTCTTAATCATGTGCTTTCACTCTTTCTTAATTTTGTGCCAAGAAAGTTTCTATACTAAGATTGGATCTCTCAGTTGTTATAGGATTTCTAAAGCTTTCTTTATTTTTTTCTTTTTTTAAAAAAAGAAGATATTATTTTTTTATTTGACAGAAAGAGAGATTGAGTACAAGCCGGGCGGGGGGTGGATCGGCAGAGAGAGAGGGAGAAGGAGGCTCCCCATTGAACAAGGAGCCCAAGGTGGGGCTCAATCCCAGGACCCCAGAATCATGACCTGAGCTGAAGGCAAACAGTTAATTGCACCACCCAGGCACCCAGAATAAAGCTTTTTTAAGTAAGACAGGCTCCTAGGTTTCTGAATCCAAAAAGCTACCTTCCTGTCTACACTGCTACATTAAACCAGGGGATAATGATAGAACCAAAAAAGATTTGAGAGTTAGTTGGTCCCATCTTCCCTGTGCATATAAGAAAATGATACCAGGAAACCTAAGTGATCACTAAAGCCTCCACAGCCAGATGGTCTGTGGTATGAGGCAGAGTATAGAGCAGTGGTGAAATACATGGCTTCAGGAATTGAATGGCTGGATTCAACTCAGTGTCTATCATTCATGGATGAGTTAATGGAGTCAATTGCTTAACCTGCCAAGCCTTACTGTGTATCTGCAAAACATGTCAACCTTAGAGGGCACTTGTAAGGAGTAAATAAACCTAACAAATGAAGACTTTCAGTACAATGTCTGACTCATGGAATATGCTCAGTATGTGATAACTGTCATTACTGTTCTAAATAGTAGTAGAATTCAGATCGTGCTGGGGGCACCTCTGACCTGTGAGGGACCACCCTCTGCCTCGGGACAGTGAGCCTCAGGCCTTCCATCTCAATGAAGAGGCAGAGGGGAAATGTGACTTAATGGAAAATATATTATAGGTAGATATAGTATTTTCACAATGCTGTTCCTTTTAGCTCATTTTGGGTTTTTGTTGTTGTTTTAATGTAGCCATAAAAATGGTGTGATAATACTATTCTGCAACTTGCTTTTTACTTTAACAGTCATGGTCATTTTTCTGGTCACTGTCATTCTTCCCTAGTGGCTACATGGTGAGTCCACTGGAAGGTTCACTTTAATGTATTCAGCAACTTGATGGGCGGATGTTTCATGTTGAAACTCGTTTACATTTGAGATTTAGTTCTACCCGTATGAACTTGTCATGCATTCTCTCTGAGCTCAGTCCTCACCCTTCTGAGGAGGCTCCCGTCTCCAAATATGTCTGATCAATGTGTGAGTCTAGAGGACAGTTGGAGTGTATGCTGCTCAGGTGATGAGCATGGCTGCAGCTTGAGTTTGAGGATGTGATGTAAGTGAACTTGACAGCTCCCCCTGCTCAGAAGTGATGCTGAGCACCATTAGTTCCTAGCAAAATGAGAAAGCACCCACAAAACTCAGTTGTCCTCAGTTGACCACAGCTCATACTGAGAAGCGTTCTCTGTCTGTTGGGGAAAAAGGGATGCTGATGTGAGCCTGCGGTGCCTCCTCTTAGTGGTTGGAGGCTCTGCCGTGACCTGCTGAGCCCTGCAGACTTTGATGCTCAGGATTTGCCTGGTGGCCTCGAAGTTAGGGACCTCTCCCAGCCCTTCTGTTTGAAGACTGTTCATATCCACAGGACTCTGTGGGATTGTTAGTGTGGGAGAGTACCAGGACTCCTGAGAGTTAAGAGTGTCTGGATGTGCACCCTCACACCAAGAGGTCCACTTAGCATGTCTTCCTAACCTCTAGGTCGGGGTGAAATTACTTCAGACCCATTGATGCCCCGATGCAATCCTGAGACAGAGTCAAGCTTGAGTGGCTGTGGTTCAGCCATACAACTTGTGAAGTAAGTCATATTTGCATTTCCCTCTCTGCTGTTAATATTGCTCTGTTACTAAGTTTTGAATGTTTTAGTTTGGAAAGCCTAAGAAAATCAAAATTCTGAAGCAATCAAGAAAGTGAGTTTCACACAAGTTGTTAGGCCAAACCCAATTATACTTGGCCCAGTGAAATTGGTATCATCCTTGTCTGCATTTACCAGAACCCATCCCCATCCTAAGTCTCTCTCCTTCTGTTGCATCTGTGCCAGTGGGTTAAAGGAAGCAAACACATCTGCCTTGTGGGGCAGTCAAGCTCCCCACAAGCCCAGACTCCCCCCAAGCTGCCGGGACCCACACCGGCGCGTGCCTCTTGGGCCTCCTATGGCTTCTCCTCAGGCCTGCCCTGCAGTCTCTGTCTGGGCATGTGCAGGCCCTTGCTTACTGTCATGGCTATTTTGAAACATCTATTTTAGAGAATTTATAAAAATAGTGTTAAACCAATGGATTTCTTTTTAAGTAAGAGACACAGGTAAATAAATGGTGATATTCAGAAACAGGCTCCCAGTTCTGCACAGATGGATATTAACAGAACTGAACTCCCACTTTATCCATTAGTAAGTAAACAATTTGTTTAGTAAGATAAAATGTTTTTTAAATGACAGGCATCTACCAAATGCGTGTTATTTCTGTTAGAATTCTGACTGTGCTCAGAGCCTCCTCAGTCCTCATCTCTGCAGATTCCCAGATGTCCTTTCTCGTCATCTTTTCCTCAGTTCTCTCTCCCCAGTGTGCCCCAGAAAATGGCTCCCTCTGCATTCCAGGTGACTTTGGAGCACACTGCCTGGGGATAGCAGGAGGAGATTCTTTGGGGGGTAGCAGTACTCCCATCCATCGTCTGTGTCCTTCTTTGGTAGACTGGTGACATCCTGTCCGCACATTTGTGGACATTTCCTGGGGCAGTAGCTGGCAGCAGGACCAGGCACCTCAGCTGCAGCAGCAGCATGCAGAACAGGGGGAGGGGAGGTGCTTCTAAGCAAGCACCTGCCCGCAGTTCCCACTTCTCTTCATTGTCCATTGTCTTAACTTTATCATACTCTTGGACATACTGGGCAGCTCTGGTGTTGTGATGGGGAGGAGGAGCTGGAAAGCGGATGAAAAGATTGATGGGCATCTGAAATGACATGGGCAATTTGGCTCTTCAGGGTGGAGCTGGGGCCAGGCTGACTGCTGCCAAATTGCAAGGCCAGCGGTTTTACCTGTTAGCTGTGAAGGTCTTCGGCTCCTTAGGATACAAGACTTTTCCTTCTCTATGTTTGAGACAGAGATTCTCATGTTGGGTTGGGGGCAGTTGAAAAATCTATACTATCAGTCCATATCAGAACCAACTACAATACAAGGTGTTTTGTTTTGTTTCAAATCACACATTTCTTGACTCTGAGGTTCTAGTATGCTACCCTGGAATAGGGATGAGTGAAGAAATGTTTCTCCTACCCCTTCCGTTCTCCCCAAGAGCATCACCAGAGGGATACCCATTACGTGGGTGTGCTGGAACAGATAAAGGTGGAGAATCAAACCAAAATCACAACAAGAATACTTACCTTCTTTGTGTTATGGTTGGTGTAGTTTACCAACTGAGTCACAAAAGATAAAACCACTATGTCAAAAGTATTCGATCTCTAAGTGGTATTTTCCTTTATGACCAATATTATTAGCCAGCTGTTGTTAAACTTTAGCTCTAACACATATACCCCGAGGAAATGAAATAGTGACTTCCAAAAGTTTCGGAATTCTGGCACCTTATTGTTGTCCCTAAATGGTTTTTGTGTTGTTGGACACATGTTTTAATTTCGAACAACAGCAAAACCACACTTTAACTTTACACAAGCCCTTTTCTGATAACTGTAGATATCATGAGTGTCACAGAGCCAGACCTAGGAACAACTGCCACTAAGCTGAGCAGGTCATTTATTTATTTATTTAGATTGAATATTTTGTTACTTTTTATGGCTAAGTTATCGTCCATTTTATTTACCCAGTCCATTTCTCACTTACCTCCCCCGATTAGATTACATCTTTTAAATTTCTGCAAGTGACTTCAGTCTAACCTTTCCCTGGCTTACTAAAATTTGGGGTGTCTCCAAATTTTGTCCAGTCATTGTGCTTGGAGCGATTGTCCCTCTTGTGATGGCAGAGGATGCCTGAGTAATGCCCAGGACACTTGCCTGAGGCTTCTGCTTACAACCCTGAGCTTCTCACAAAACGTTGAAGGTTTGGCCCACATACCAGCAAGAAGCCAACATCCCCATCCTAAGTACAGGCCTGGCCTAAGGTTAGCAGTAAGACCAGCATTTTGTTGCTTCATTTTCCTATTAAGCTCTGGGTTGCTGATTGAAGCAAAATTCCAATGTATTGACACACCACCACATTGTTAACACGATAGGGAGGATTTGATTATGGGAGAACAAGTCCAAAAACGGTAAATTGAAGAAAAAAAAAAAAATCTAGGGCCTTGCTTCTCAAGGCAGCTTTTGTGGTTGCATTCCTTTATTTGATGTGGTTCCCTCCTTCTCCTGTGCCAAACGGTGCAGTGTGGAAAAATGATGAAGTTGCAAGAAAGGGCAAGGGAGGGGTCAGGAGGAGATAGGGAGTGAACTGTTTAGTAACAAGAGAAAGAAAACAGAGCTTAGGGATCAAAGACAAAAATACCTGTTTCTCCAAGCAGGAAGAAAAAAAGGAACGCAGGATTCCTTTCCCTGTGCTTGGGTCCAGACCGAGACCACTGTCAGCTGGCGCCTTTCAGGCCAACCCAGAGCAGGAGGCAGGCAGGCCACAAGCTTCAGATAGGTAAGAAGAGCAGCAGTTTGAGAAAGTCAGAGCTTAGTGCCGTGGGTTACAAGGAACAGCAGGGTTAGCCAGGGAAGGCCCCAGGGAGAGGGGTGGAGAACAAAGCTGCTTTCCATCATCAGATTATGAGACTGAACACGTTTTAACACCAGCCCATCTTGGAGGCAAGTCCTAAGACAAGCATCAGAATCTAAATGAGGAAAAATGTTTCCATGCAAGAGCAGGATTTTATTTATTTACAATTTTCAAGCTGGGCAGCTTTTCTAATTGTATGGTTTGTGACTACCCAAAGTGACATTTTCTGAGTTTTAAAATTATCTCTTTTTGCACTGTGAAAAGAGCATATATGATTCATCTTAATATTTCTGAGGATCAGTCACCAACTAACAGCTAGTATTTTGGGTGGGAGGAAGGCTTTTGTAGGCAGCTTTTTCACCTAGCAAAAAAGTAGAAAGCACCAGAATATGCCTCAAGCTTCATTTGAGATTATATAAATAGCTCTCTTGCACAGTTCCAATCCAGTATCATTATGAGAACTCCCACAGTCCACGAGGTGCCTAATGCTCACCTCACCCTTGCCTGAGAGGGACTGATGCTTGTGGTTGCCCTGCTGGGCAAATACAGTTTTTAAGAGGTTTTTAAGAGGTTTGGCCTGAGCGACTGCTTTTCATTTTTGCCAACCCAATCCAGGGCTTTTAACCTATATTTCTTCCTGGATAGATCCCTATTTCCAGCATCCCTAGAATTGTCAAATGATCCTCTGATCCTAGATCAAGAGTCAGCAAAACTACAGCCACTTTGTCTCATGAGCTAAGAGTGACGTTTTACGTTTCTTAGATGGCTAGAAAAACACTTAAAGAATAATATTTTGTGATTTGTAAAATCTACATTGCAGCATCTATAAATAATTTCATTAGAACACGATGTGTCACCTGTTTACGTATCGTCCGTGGCTGCTTTCATGCTGCAGCGTCAGAGCTGAGGGGTTGCGACAGAGACATTGTGGCCACAGAGCCGACACCATTTACTGCCTGGCCCTTTTCTGACGAAGTTTGCTGACCCCTATCTGAGGCCCTTTCACAATGACTGTTTCAGAAAAGATGTATTTATTGACTTCTAATGTCTGTTTTGGAAATTTGACTCCTATCTCTTTCCCTACATTCATTTGACTTTAAGACCACAAATTCTTAATTGAGTGCCTACTATGAATTTGACATTATTATTGTTTCTCGTGTTACAGCAGTGACCAAAACAGTCAGAGGTCCCCATGCTAGTCAAGGGTACTGAGGGGAGACAATAAACAAATCCCCTATGTAGAGTGTCTTCGGGACAAACATGCCATAAAAAAGGCAAAACAAAAATGAAGGGATACCTGTGATGGAGGTGAATTGTTATAAATAGCTTGTTCAGGCTGGGAAAAGAGCAGAAGGACTGGGCCAGTTGACTGAGGTGGGAGCATTGCCATGGGGGCAGCCCTGGACTCTCTAGGGAGCGAGGAATCTAGATGAGGAGTTACAGGAGACAGGGCTGATTGAATGTGGAATGTGAGAGAGAAGAGGCAAGAATGACTGAGGAGGAGCCAGTAGGCTGGAGCTGCCATTGGCTGCAGTGGGATGAGGCCAGGAGCAGGAGGTTTTACAAGTGGGCCTTGCTTGTGAGTAGGTCAAGTTGGAAGTGCACTTTAGACATCCAGATAGAGGCAGTGAGTAGGCAGTCGGCTCTGTGAGTCCAAGTTAAGGGAAGGTCCAAGCTAGGATATAAATATGAAAGTTGTCAGTGCAAGAGAGGTATGTGAAGCATAGAGACTGGCTGAGATCAGTCTCCAGTTGCAGATGTCTCCTTCTCTCCAGGACACCTCTCATTCTGTGACTATAAACAGAATTTCTTCTCTGACCTCAAATTTTCTTTCCTGCTCAGGTCACCACTGGCATGCATCAGGATCTACCACTGCATCTTCTTACTCCCTCTCCAGGCAGATGCCCTTTCACCAGCAGCCGTCCTGGGCAGCCTGAAGCGTGAAATACGCTTTTCTCACAGGTGCAGAAGCTGCTCTCTGTGGTCCAGGACCCATGGTCCGCTGTCTGCAGAGTCCCTAGCCTTTGATCCAGGGCCTTGCCTTGTTGAGTAGAATCCGTGGCCTTCTTACTTCAGTCCCCAGTCTTGATTAGACTGTTCCTTCGCCTTGTCTTCTGATTACCCACATGTAACTAGGCTGCCTTTTGTCCATGAGTAATCTCAGTGGTAATCACCTTTTTTCTAGTTATTTCCATAAGTATCTTATATTCCCACATTAGACCTTAAGGTCCTTTGTTTTCTTCATCTTGTCCACAATGCCTTTCAAATTGTCAGTGACGTAATGCCCCAGGGATGGGAGGCAAATTTGCTCTTACCACACCCTTCCCCATTCCCAGCCCCAGTTGTACACCCCAGCGTGAGGTACAGAGCAGTGGTGTGAGGCCAACCTGCTCTGCATCCATAGGGAACCTCTTAAAATGCACATACCAAGGTCCCATCTCAGACCCACTGAACCTAATAAATCAGTTTCTCTGGAGTGGTGCCTGGGTATCTTGAGTTTTTTAACAGGCTCCCCAGAGTATTCTCACACAGTCCTGACAACTACTAGTGCAAAGAAAGGATTACAAGATGGGTTTCACTGTTTCCAAGCTGTAGGACCTTGGGCCAGTCATCCATCTTAAGCCTCAGTCTTCCCATCTCTGCAATGGGTGTAATAAGACTTGCTACCTACTTTGTAAGGCTGTTGTAAACCAAAAGAGAGAGAGAGAGAAGAGCACTTTGGAAACAAATTGTAAAGTGTATGTCCTGGCATTCTGGCTAATCTCATCTTCTGGTATCTTTGTTTTTGTGTATGCAAGCCTAACTGCAGCTTCCTACAGATTAGTTCTTAGAGCACAGAGACTGGTAATGTGTGCATGAAGTTGCCTAATGCTCTTTGTGTGCCTGAGGCTCTAGTAAAGAACAGTGAAACAGGAATCAGGTGGATACCTTTCTCTGCCCCAGTCAGGCAGAGGCATTTTTTCCCCCTCATTCTCTGCATCTTCCTTTGAGCATCATTAAAACCAGTGTGCAAGAAGGTGGGAGTTATAAAAATGCTTGTGGATTTAGCTGACGATAACTATGATATGCATTGAAGTATGCATTGAATTTTTATTAGCTGTACTGAAGTATAACTGACAAAGTTGTAAGATATTCAAAGCAGACAATGTGACGATTTGATATATGTATGTATTGATTTTTATTCCAGTAAATATGTTATAAAAGTACTTCATAGGAAAAGTAACCTATGCCCATATACTAGCAGCACAGTAAAGCCATTCCCTGGGGCCCCAGAGCTGTAAATTGCTAACAAACTCATAGTAAATGTACTCAGCCCCAATGCCTGGTGTTTGAAAATAGTTCCATCTCTTAAAGAAACTGTGGTGGAGTCAACTGCAGATAACAGGCCCAGGATCAAAATGCAACAAGAGGGGAGAAGCTTTTCTCTCACTTCGTCTATTCTTGTCTTGCGCGCAGCCAGGCATCATTGTAAGTAGTTCATACCAAACCTTAATAGAACATCTGCTAAGTCCATTGTTGTTTTGGGGGATTTACTTTAAATGCTTTTCCACATGCTGACGGAATCCTGATGGTGGACATCTGTTAAGATTACTGTCCCTGGAAGGCTTTTTAAAAATGTTAACAAACTTAAAAAACACATTTCTGAACAAAAACTTGGTTAGTGTTCATGTCGTGAGACATATTCTGTTTGCAATTACAATATTCCCAATTTTTGTATTTTTTTTAAATGTCAGGTTTCTTTGCTTGCACGCCACCTCCTATCTGCTGGAAATGGCCCGGCCCGGCAGGTCCTCTGGCCCTCAGAGTTCTTCGGGGTCTCCTGGGGTTCCTTTGCTTAGAATGAAAAAGGCCTTCATTGCTTCAGTTCAGGTACCTAAATCAGTTTAATAAATGTTCCTGGAAACGGCTTCAGTGGATCA
This sequence comes from Canis lupus familiaris, assembly GCF_011100685.1. Taxonomy (NCBI): domain Eukaryota; kingdom Metazoa; phylum Chordata; class Mammalia; order Carnivora; family Canidae; genus Canis; species Canis lupus. The sequence goes on from NC_049238.1 coordinate 22,223,436, forward strand.
GCCTGAACTACCCCAAGCCACAAGTAGCCAGAGGAACCCGACATGTGGAACCAGGTGTCAGGCCCTCAGATGGATTTTTGTGTCAGAAATGACAAAAGTGGTACCTAAAGACCTGAGGCATGGTAGGTTTAGGTCAGAGACCCCTGGATTTAGATGCCTCTCTGCCATTTGCCACCTCCATGACCTTGGAGAACTTCTATAGCTTCTCTAAGCTCCAGCATCTGGAAAATGGGCTAACCCCTCTGTCGCAGGCTAGTGTGAAGCAGAGATGATGTTACGCAGGAGGGCACACATCATAGTGCCTGATACCTAGTGCTTTTTAAAGGGAGCTATTACTCCTCTTCCATCTTGTGGAAAATTCATTCACAGTACCAACAAAATCCGTTACATTTTAAACTCTTCATGTTTACTGTGCCTAAGTAGGGAGCAGCTGATTCAAATTGTCCATATAGTAGTCACTCTATAATAATTCCATAACTTGCTAAGTAATTTCATTTAACAATTTGAGCTTCTTTTCAGATTTTGCTCCAGAGGAACATTTTCCTGGTGTCTAATCATATTTATCATTATCTCAGTTCCATTTTCATATGTCCCTCTAAAAACGGGAAACAAGAAATGGGATACAGTATTCTAATAAGGACCTGATATATACTGCAAAGAAGCATGTTTAATGGAAGTACTGGGTTAGTCATAAATGCAGTATGGCCAGGCCTCCATCCGTTCTTAGTGAACCCCTCATCCAGTTTGACTCCCCAGATTTTCTTCCTGTAAACTTATCACTGTGATCTCTTTTTTTTTTTCTCCTGTTACACTCATTGAGAATTTTCAATTTAGAATTAGACCCTGGTTTTATCTAACTGACGTATCAAAAGACTCTTGAGATGGCTCAAAGTTGAATCTATAAAATGAGACGACGGCTAACAGCAGCTCTAGAAAATTCTTTACTAACACAAAGAAAATCCAGTTGAGGGAAACAGACCAACCAGAGTCTCTCCTTTATCTACCATCTGTGCACTTCTGGGTTTTCAGAAGCTATATAGGACTTTTTTTCTTTCTCCTACAAGTTAACTTGTTGTGACATATGATATTTTAAGATAAGAACAAATGAGATGACACAGTGATGAGTTTTAAAATATAATTTTTGGAGGATAATTTCAGCCACTTCTACCACTGTTTCAGGACATAGGGAAGTTAGAGTTTTCAGTTTTTCACACTGTCTTTCTGTGAAAGAATTTCTGATGAAAAAGGATGTAGACTCTGGAACCAAGACAACTGGGTTTTGAGTCCATCTCTGCAGTTTACTTGCTGGGTGACCTCGGAAAGATACTTAGATCCTTAGAACCTCAGTTTCTGCTTCTGTAAACTGGGTGAATTAGATCTACTTGGCCGGGTTGTTATGAGGTGGAGAGGTAATGAAATGCATAGTAGAGTGCCTGGCAAAAGCAGATGCTCAATAAATAACATTGACTCGTGTTTTGCTGTAATGGCTCTTCTGGCAGGCCACCAGGAAGCATACTCTGACATTATAGAGTGCCCCAGATTCTTGAGGGCCCTGGCATTCCTCTACCTTGAAGGGAATTAGCTGTGGTGCCCTAGTCACAGATCCAGAATGGGAAGCTGAAGTCCTTAACAGAGTTAGGCATACAGTTAGTGTTTGTTGAATTGAGTTGAGATGAGTTGAATTGAGTTCCCTTAGGATGTCTCTTAACCTGGGGCCTCCTGGTAATTTGTGTCCATCCATCCATCCACCGTCCTGGAGGGTTCCCCATGACAGTGCTTTACCCCCCAACACTCCCCTGCATCATACTGTGGAAGAGGCAACCAGGTCATCTTCCTGTCCCTCAGAATCCTATTCAGAGGCACAGCAAGATGATAATGCTGATCCAGTTGTCTCTGACGGGTCCTAGACATAATCTTTGACCATGGTGTACTCAAGCAGGAGACATTTTAAAGTCTCTCTTAGAGTGCTTGGTTCTATCTTAATATTACTGTAATTCTATTTATCTCTTGAAGGAGATGGGTCTTTTTGAGAGTAGTGTTATGCCACTGCACTGATGAGAAAATTGAGTAGAACCAAACAGAACAGACTTGGCGGAAGCAGGAATTATAACTGAAGATCACTGGCCCTTCTGGTTTTCCCCAGCACCAAGTCATGTTTTGTTCATTTTATTTGACCCGTAAGGTAAAACCCCCAAAGAGAGGAGGGAGTCACCGTTCCATAATGGGTTAAAATCAAACCCCATGGTCCCAAGTGAGGGCTTCAGACAAGCTGACTCCCTGCGTTTTTCCATGTCAAAATGCTCAAAAATACTTCCTTTGTGCCGTTTCACCGTAGCCAAGTCTTCAATATTAGAAGTGCTCTGAATTTGCAGAGGGCCAGGTTCCCAAAGGGCTCTCTATTAGCTATATCTGCATGAAAAACAATTGCATCAATACAGTGAACACAGACAATTTTTATATTTGACTTTTAGACCCAGTTAGACAGACCTAGAAGTGTTTTTCTGGCTACCTTTTGGGATATTTAACTCCGTTGTTGGAAAGGCTTCTCAGACTCTGGCCTCATCCTTCTAATTTATATCCACAGATTTGGTTTCAGGTCTAAGAATTAGCAGCTAATTTCTCATTTCAGTCCATGAAGAGACAGAAGGTACTTTCTCATTGAAACAACCCCTGCGCCCCTTTGTCCTTCCAATTTCAGCCCAAGACACAGCCACCATTCTAGTTGACTTTCACTTTTTACTCTGTTGCTCCCCTCCCCCATCTGGAGATCAGAGGAATGGACAGCAGTGGTCCCTTCCACCCCTGCTCTCCCTTCCTGGCCCCTCCAACCACCCCCCCCCCTCCCCGGCCCTTCTGCACCCTACCCTGCCAGGAGCCACTCAGTCCAGCCCATCCTCTCTGCAGCCAGCCCTGCATTCCTGGGAAGCACCCAGGGAGCCCTGCAATCTCTGCAGGATGCTGAGCTTTCTGTTATGCCTGCTCCACCCAATAGATTTTGATTCATGAATATTAAATAATTAGAGATCACCAGGCTGGACCTCCATCCTACACCCTTTAAAAACATAATAGCTTTTTTATTTCATGACACTTGACTTTATTTATTTAGCATGATCAGGGCAACATTCAGGCTATAACAGGCCTGTTAAATATTTACCCACAAGGCGGATATTTATACGTGAATCAGCAGCGCTTATCAGTATGTGACGCTGGCAGTCAGGTTCAGTACCCTCACTAGCCAAGGACCTTCTGAGTTAAAGGGGGCAGTAGGTGTCCTTTTAAAAATAAACTCTCATTGAAAGCAATCCTTCATAGATCTGAAGCACTGCACACATTGAGGCTCACGCCGCAACACCAACTCAGGCATTCACAAGTCGATGTGACAGAGGCATTGGCCCCTCACGTCAGAGGTCTAGTAGCTGTGCTTGTGTGAAGGTTGGAGTAGGAGAGGCTGAGTAGGAACAAAATGGAGTGGAACGCTTGCCCTGCTGCCGTGTGGAGCACAGTAAGAAGAGATAAGCTGTATCCCAGGGCCTGCTTCAGTGTGAGTGCTTCTGGAAGCCCTGTGGCATCACTGCAATCCTGACCCAGCTTGCTGGTAGCCAGACCCCCTGTTTCTTCCCATCCTCATAGCCCCTTCTGGAGGAGAATCCCCCTGCAATCAGGGAGGCTCATAATTCAGCAGTAACAGCATGGACTCTGGCAGTAGGCCACCCCAAGTTCAGATCTTGGCTCTACCATTTCCCCGTTGTGTGAACCCAAGGAAATTTCTTCTGCTCCTGCCACCATTCCTTCTCCTGTAAAATTTGAGTGATAATTCTCACCTCACTTAATTGTGGGGAGGATTCAATTAGGTCATGAGAAAGCACCTAGCAACAAGTGTTTTAGCTCCTGATAGTCACAGAAGCAGAGTGCAGAGATGGACCTGGTGGCCAAGCCGCCAGCCTTTGGATTTCTCCACATCTCTGCTTCTTTTCATCATTATAGGCAATTTTTTGTTTAATGACTATATTTCAGAAGAGGAGAAAGTCTCAAGTTTAGAGGATTCCCTACAGACTATTTTCATTTTTTTAAATTCAATTTGATGAATGATTAAGAACTTATACTGTAATATTGTATACAGTTCAAAGCCCATTATAATCAATTCCAGGAAACTGTCCAAATTATTTTATTTTTTGGAATTTTATTATGCTAAAGATTGTTCCTCTAAGTAAGCTATGAGAAGCCTGGATCTTGATATGTTCTATCTTATACAGATATCCCCGCCCCCACCCAGTATGGTCAGCATATAAATATTGGATTTATTTCTCTTGTACTATAGAATTTTCTTCTTAATCAGTTTCTATCCTAATGGAGTCATTAGAACCTTCTGGTTAGAAGTGTGCCCTCTGTATATTTTTGCATACAAAGGAGAGGACAGAAACCCTTCCTCCAGTTCACAAGAAGTCATAGGAATTTTCCTAGCCTCCTTTGGAGTTTAGGCTCAATCTCATCCAGTATCTACTCTGAGAGTAGCAAACGGAAGTGATGTTCTTGCTGATTCTGTGCAGTTGCAGACTGTAGATGATTCATTAATGTCATACTTAGTCAAATGCTGTCTCATAATTTTTTCAGTTGTCAGAGATGTGCTTTTTAGGTCTCATCCGAATAGAAAAAGTCAACAGCAAATATTTCCACCACATGTTGACTTCCTCACATCACCCTGGATTTTATTCATGTGTTGGGGCTTTTTCATTCCATAAATAAATATAATAATCATTTCTACTGGAAAAATTAATTTCAGAAATCTGTGGTCAGTAGGGAGACAGGCTGGGTCTGGGACCCTTTCAGTACTGATATTGTGTCCTATATTGCAAACCCTAGGCTAAGTCTGTCTGCTCTAAACTGCTTAGGAATGATCTTCTAGATTGTTCTTGTGAAACACTTTGCTTCCATTTAAGGCCTTGTAACTGTGGGGATTTGGTTAATGAATAATCATAGCATTAATGGATATTAGGGGTCTTTTTATACCCATCATGTTACAGAGGTAGTTTAAGAGATGGTTTTACAGTAAAAAACCTATACATTAAACTAAAACTCAAATAAGAAAAACAAATTAGGACCAAAGAAAAGTTAGAGTAGAAAAGAAGATGAAATCGAGAATAAGAATGGGATACGCAATGTATACTGTGAGATTCTGAACAGTTTCTTTAAATAATCATATGCTGGTTAATTTAGACTGAAAAGGAATCTCCACAAAAGTCCTGGAAACTGTTTCTGGATCAGCATTGTGTCTTAGTGCTTGGATCGATGATTTTTGACTGCACCTTCTTGTTTAGATGGATTGAATGTCAGTGTTGACTTGGAACAGTTGCTGTCTTCCTACCCATATTGGCCCAGAGACACGGGACCGGGCAGCACAGTGTTTCAGAAGATGTTTGGTTAACTGCCACCATTTAAAACTTGAGACATTAAATCATCTGGCTTTCTGGCTTCACGTGAAAAATAAGGGTCCACTGAGACCAGGCTTGTGTTTGCGTAGGGTGGAGGCAGAGGTCAGCCGGAGTCGAGCAGTGGATAGCCCTCCCCACTGTGCAGAAACTCTGCAGTTCTCTGAGCTTGTTTGTATCAGCTGCCTGGGCCGGGTCCAGCCTGGAGTCTGCAGCCTGGTCCTAGTCCACCAGCCTCACACTAAATGTGAGGAAGCTGTCCCCGGCAGCCCAGCTGCAGGAATTCAGTTCAGCTCAGTGTACAGGTTTAAGGAATGACTGACTCCTCCTTGCCCAGCATAGGAGGGCACAGAATGGAGAATATGAAAACATGTGTCTCCATCATAGGTCCAGCCCATTGGCATTAAATAGGGCATTTACAATCCACACCATTCAGGGTGTGCTAATTCGTCCTGTCATGTAGTCATGGGTAATGTGAACATTCTGATTTAACAGAACAGATTAACATAAAGAAAGGTAACCATAAAGTGAAGCCCATTTTCCCATCCTCATTCATCCAAGCGGTTGGTGGGCAGACCTTGAGAAGTGAAACCGAATCTGTTTGGGGGTGTCACTTCCTACATTGCTGGAGCCCTAAGAGAAGTGTCCCTTGTACTCTTGTCCTTTCAGCGCACTTGGAGGCTCCTCAGCTCTTCATATCCCAGCTTTTCCAGGAGGAGGATGTCTCATTGATTATGTGCCTCAAGTATGCCACCTACTCACCAACAAGGTAAAGAAGCAAGTCTCCTGCCTCTCCGGTTGCGAGGCTCTTCCCTCCGGCATAGCCCCGTCCCGGCGTTGTGCTGTGAGGGCGCCCTCAGCTCCAGCTTTCACCTGCGCTGGCCTTTCCTCCTTCGAACTACAGTTCATCCATTTCTCTCCTAGTTCTTTACACCCCTTCTTCCTTTTCTAAGGATTCTGACTTCCTGTTCCAATCTTAACCTTCATCCTTTAAACTGCTACCTCTTCTTAAATTTCCTTTATGTCCTAAGTTTTTTGCTAGATCTTGCACCTTTGAACTCCTCCATATCCCAGTTATCTGGTGCATGCACCCGTGGGTGTGTGGGGATGTGTGTGTGTGTGTGTGTGTGTGTGTGTGTGTGTGTGTGTGTGTGTTTGCCACTAGTTAGCATCAAGGTAATTCACCTGAGCTGCCTTTACCTCTTTCTGCTTTTCTATGCCTCACTTTTTACTAGTCAGCTCTTGATTCTCCATGTCACCTCTAGGAGCAGTTTGCCAGAGTCCGGCTCTACTAGGGGCAAGCTTTCCAGGTCAGCTGGTCCAGTAGGCAGGCACGTCAGGTTATCTAAAGCTTTCTCTTAGCTTCATGAATGAGTCATTACATTCTCAAGTAGCAGAGTTTACATTAATGGCTATTGTCAGATATTTCTAAAAAGTATAAGTATATACATGTTAATATCCATGTAGTGTTTTTAGCTAAAACCTGGAGATGTTCATCTACAAGCAATACTGACTTTCTTCTCCCACATTGACTGACTCAGTTTGCTTTATTCCCAAACTACTGTTTTCTACGCTCCTATTGACTTATTCACATGGCTTGGAAAATAAATCTTTTGTTTGTCTCTTTCTTTCAAAAGATAGCTCATCTCTATATAGGAAATATTTTTAAAGTACAATAATATTTCAAAGGCTTCAGTATTATTTTTTTAAATGTCAGAGAAACTAAAATCTGGCAACTGTGCAGTCTGTGGGCTTGGCACAGATTCCAGGGCATCTCACTCTCTTGGAGTGTTGCTTCTCATTGGACCAAATTCCCCCAGCCTCTGCCCTCCTTCAAAACTGATCGGAGGAGAGAATTCTTATTTACATTGTGGGACTTTGCACTGCCTTCAAATCTGTGTCCCAGTATTATAGAGAAACATGCAAATTTGGTCTTCCAGAACTGAGAAGAAAAGCCTTTTTTAAAGCTCTCCAATTGAGATTAATTTCTAGTCATACATTTTCCTCAAAAAAAATTATGTTACCATTTTCCCAGAAATATAAGAATCAGTCTGTTTTTCTTATCTGGTTCCCTTTCATTAATTTTACTTGTCTTTTAAAATTGATGTTCTTATGCTTGCTACAAACGAGGACAGTATGGGCTGCTTTTAGAAACAATCTCTTCAAATGAATTTCCATAATTACATTGGAATCTATCTTTGTAGCCAGTTTTGTTGTGGGTTTCTGTTAAAATGGTTTTCTGTTTTTAAAATCAAGTACACAGAACTGTTTTCATCCCTTTTTAAACAAAGCCACTTAAGCAAACTTATCATCTGTTTTTCTTTTCCCAAAATAACATTTCTGATCCTGCATTAAGCCTGCAAAGTAAGCACTGTTTTTATAAATTGACATAAACCCCTATTATATAAATAGAATTGTTTTACTTTTAAAGGGTACAAAATGGCTATCACTACCAATTGTGTCAAGGTTATTTCAAGCACTTTATCTCAAGCTTTTGTTAGCCATGGAAACTCATTGTGGCTACAGCCAATATAAACAATTTGGGGGGCCTCTTTCTCCCCTATTTCTTTGAGCCATTATGAGGACATTATGAGGAATGTATTTTTGTGTTAGTAGCTGATGAGTATATGACTTTCAGATGTCCAGCTTAATATGTTCACAAATTTTTAATAAAAACTGTCATTTGGTGATAACAAGGAAATATAAAAAGGCAAAATAAAATCCCCTATTTAACACTCCTTTTTTGGATATTAGGAATTTAAAAAGAAAGAATTGAGCATTGTCCTGCCTTTTCAACGGGAGCTGTAGTTCAGGATAAAATAGCCCCCATTTGATGAGAGGATACTCTTCTTTACAGATAATTCCAGCTGATAAATGCACAAGAAGTGATAGAATTCAAAAAAATCAGTTTTTTGGCTCTTAATGAAATAATTGATTCAGACAAGGATATCCAGTGGATACTAAAATTATGAGGTGAAAGGTTAAGAAGGGGACTAGGTCTTCACATGCTTTGAGTAATATGCCCACAGGCTGCTCCTGGCAGCAAAGGGGATACCTCCCTTTACAGTGGGGGTAGTCCTGCTGTCGTCACCTTAACCAGTGATCAAGCCCACTATCATCTATGAAGTTTTCTTGCCCAAAATATTTAACCTGAATCTAATTACACCTTTAGTCTAACTTCCAATTTATAGGAAATATAGGGAGTAGAGGGAAAAGGAAGGAGATGACCAGAGGGTCTAGAATGCAGAATATTCTGCAAGACAGCTAGGCCAACCTTTTTGAAAAGTCAATATCATATATGTATGTGCAATATCACACACACACACACACACACACACACACACACACACACGTGTACACACCCCAAGAGGTACTTTTATTCTATACTAAAAGACTTTCTAGATTAAGTGCCTGATCCTTAGTTATACCCTCAATTATACCCTTCCTTTTAAAAGAATATTTTGGAGACAGCTGGGAAATTATGAAAATGCACAGGACACTAGACAAAGTCCAAAAAATGATTGCTAAATTTGTTGGGTGTGATCATGACACTGTGGCTCTGGAGGAAAATGTCTTGTTTCTCGGGAGTACGTGCTTACATATCTAAGGGCAAGCAGTCATGGCGTCTCAAGTTTCCTTTGACTTGTTTCAGCAAAGATAGACCAATAGCTTGATCAGGAGGTAGGTGGCTGGATGAAGCAACTAGACAAGATGTTCACAGTTGTTGAATATGGGTGACGGGAATGTGGGGATTCATTTGCCATTCTTTCTATTTCTCTGAGTCTTTGTAAGTGTTTTGTCAGAAAGCATTTGGAAATTTCTGACTCCTCAGCTTTGTGTTCATGTTCCAGGTGCAGTATGTGATTCAAGGGTACCACAAAAGAAGGGAATATATCGCTGCTTTCCTCAGCCACTTTGGCACGTAAGTTTCTCCATGTTTACACCATCTACCAGCCATGGCCTCACATCCCCATGACCCTGATGTGAGAGCTTGATTAAGAACATAACAGTCTGTGCTTATGTATGCTAGCTTTTCAGTACCATTTTGACTCTTTCTGGTATGTTGCATACACAAAAGCTCCCAGGAAGATCACTTTTAGGATTCTTTGCTAAAGAATAGAAACAAATATCTTCCTTGGAGCAGCGTCATGCTGTAAGCCCAGCAGTAACAAAGGCAGCACTACCTGTTTGTTCTAGAGCTCTTTACACATGCCTAGCACTTTCACCTCCATCTGCTCCTAGGAGTCCCAAGTGAGCCAGGTGGGCTTTATAGGCACAAGTGAATGAAGAGTGCCCTGAAACTTTAAGAAGCCTTGTAAACTGAGGGAAGTCACCCACCTACAAGAGATAGAGCCAGGGTGGGAGCCCTGGTTCTCAAGACTCAGGTGTTCTGACACAGGACTCCTGCTCACAGCTTGCCACCCGAATCTAGGCAGGAAATCCTGCATTAGACCCAAAAGCAACGACTCTCACTTGGGATTAGGAATTGGAAGAAGGCACAGAGAGGGACGAGGAGGCATGGGACTGCAGGTATAGGGGTCACCTCTTCCGTGGCTCAGGTTCCTTAAATGACATCAGAGGCCTTATTGAGCTTCTGCTTAGAGCTTAGCCCAGTGGCAGAGGGAACATGTTTTCCCCATAGTCGTCTTCAAAAGGTGGGGGACCTTCTACCCATTCATGGGGACTGAGCACTAAGGGTGTTAGTGGTCTGTTTATATCCCACCTTATTCCGGAGAAGGCTTATAAATATAGAAAGATATATATAGTAACACAAAATTAAAAATTTAAATAAGGAAATGAATAAATTAAGGCCAAAAAAAGTGGGAATAGGGAGGAGCAGATGAAATCAAGAATAAGGTTAGCCATTTCCTGGGATATAATTTTGTAAACCATGGTGTAATTATGGGCAAAATTTCTAACTCCTTAAAAACAATTTTAAGAAATTTTCTCATTATCCATAGTGGAATTTTTTATGCCTCCAAAATAGAACTGTCAATATCTTAAACAGTGTGACTGTCACTTGCCATGAGTCTTTAATACTTAGGATTTTTTCAGCTTTATGAACATTTTGAGAAAGTACTTATGAAACAAAGTGGTTAATAAATGACACTATTGGTCTTCTAATTTTTGAGGAAGATTATTTTTAGTATATATAATTAAAAATGAAGGACCTAGGACAGCAACCTCCCAAGTAGGGTGCACACACCTGAGAATGTGTGTCTCCCCTCACTCCATTAGCACAAAAGAAAAATATGAAAACCGCATTTATATCTTTTAAAAAATCTCATTCTTGGGGCACCTGGGTGGCTCAGTCCATTAAGTATCTGCCTTCTGCTCAGGTCATGATCTCAAGTTCCGGGATCCAGCTCCATGTTGTCGGACTCCCTCTCCCTCCGCCCCTTCCCCCAGCTCATGCATGCGCTCTCTCTCTCTCAAATTAATAAAATCTTTTTTAAAAAGCCAAAATAGGAATCCTTTTTTAACATACATTTTGTCTATGTCTTATGCATATAATACAGTAATATAGTAGTACCTGTATGCAACTACTAAATCATATATGCGATTCAGTATAAATTAAGTGATTTGCCTGAAGTCACATTCTTATTATATTGCTATACTGTATGCATAATGAAAAGGATTCTATGCTTCTTTTTACTTACAGCATGCAGGATCTGAAAAGCTTAGATAGCAGTGTTGTAACATACTGCGTTGATTACAAATTCATGAAAAAAAATTTAAACTGGTGAATGAAATTGTTGACCTAAGTCAAAGATCTGAATGCTACACCAATAGTCTTTGAGTAAATCACTCAGCCTTTTGAGTCTTAGTTCCTTTACATTTACGGTGAGTTCTCTGTTCCTACTTGAAGTGAGAGACCATCAATACTGACGGTCTGATGCTCTGGACTCTGCCAGGGAGATAGCAGATGCCTCCTTGTGTGGATGACAGAGATGATTCTGTCTGTCGTCGTGTGTGGCTAGCATCATCATGTTATGGTGATGTCTCCCAGGTGGAAGCTCTGGTGGAAAATGGGAAAGGCGAGCCTATTAGGATTTCACCCAGGCCCTTCCATGGTCCTGGGCTATTCTCTTCAAAGCATGACACGTACCCTGTGCGTCTCCCATCTGAACCAGCGCCTACCCAGCTAATGTGGCTCTTGTCTTGAGCCTGGTGGGGAGGAGAGGGGACGCAAATGAAAGGATTCCAAGTGCTTTAGAAGAAAATAATAGAGACTCCTAAACTAAGTAACGTTGTCATTGCTCATTACTGCTTAGTGCTTAAATGAAAGTAAGACTCATCATCACACAGACAGTAGTGTCATTGCTGACCTTATGGCTTCATTTGTCCTTTTACTCATAACTAGTAACCAGCATTTGCATGGCATTTTATGCTTTATCTTACTTGTTTTTCACAATCTTGTAATGAAGCTTGAAAATATTATTATATTTGTTTTACAGATGAGGAAACTGAGGCTCCAGAGGTTAAGTGATTTGCCTGAAGTCACAATAGTAAATGTAAAACTGTAACTTAAACGTAGATACTGTCATTCCAAACCCCACATCCTTCCTATGATAACATTCACTTAACCTTAAATGCATCTCAGATTCAATCACCATGATTTTATGAATGTATTCTTTACTTGGTTCCATCTCTTTTATGCCCTTTTTTTATGAGGGTTTCTTTCTTTGTGTGTGTATGTTTTTTATCACTTAGAGGTGTCGTGGAATATGATGCAGAAGGCTTTACAAAACTCACTCTGCTGCTGATGTGGAAAGATTTCTGTTTTCTTGTACACAGTGAGTACACTTTTGCTGTGAGCATGCCAGCATACATTTGCAAATATACTAAACCATATGTAATAATGACCGTGAAAACCTTTAGCATCTTGATGTGGTTCCTTTTACTTTAGTATATTTACCACATGATCTTAAAGAGAAAATATCTCTAGAGCAAGGGTTCTCAACCAGGTATAATTTGCCCCTCGGCAGATGTTTGACAGTGTCTGAAGACATTTTTGATTGTCATGATTGGGCAGGACAGAAGTGGGGATTGTTCTTCTGGCATTTAGTGGGTAGAGGGCAGATGTGTTGCAGGACAGTACCCCAACAACAGCAAAATCATCAAGTACAAAATGTCAGTAGTGCTGAGTTTAAGAAACCCTGCCCTGTGTCCAGGGTTCCAGATTCTTATTTCAAAGCATCTTTCCAGCATGAGATTCCAAAACTTTCAGGATTATTCAAAACATATTTGCTTTGATCATATGGCTATCATCGTTAAATGAAAATAGTACAACTTTGATAATATAATATGTAAAAGATGAGACAAGTTTGAATGTATTCCCATCATCACTTTTTAGTTTTATTCCACAGATAGGCATATTTAAATGCTTGTTCTGTTACATTAATCAATGACTCAAAAAACTTTAATCCAGCTTTCTCCCTCTCTTTTTTAAACTAATTTATTTATTTGTGATGAGGTGGGGGGCAGAAAGAGAGAGAGTCCCAAGCAGACTCTGCATTAAGCGTAGAGCCTGATGCGGGGCTTGATCTCAGGACCCTGAGATCACAACTTGAGCTGAAACCAAGAGTCGGCTGCTTAACCAACTGTGCCACCTAGGCCCCCCTGGTCCAGCTTTCTCTTAATGGATAATTTGGAGCCTCTTTTGTTTAATTCTTTGTTATGTAAGAATCATTGACCCATAGTACCAGGTTCCAGTTGCAAGTCAACCAAGACCTTTATTCTTTAGTAATTTGATGTGCAAATTTAGTAATTTGATGCCTAGTCTTCAAGCCAAAGACACAGAAGTTCCAGCTCTCCCAAGTCAAGTTTCAGAAAAGCAGTGAACTTGAGTTGGCTTCACTTAGTGGCTAGAACTACCCTAGACCCTTAATAAACTATTCCAGGAAGAGGAGCTTTGGCTCTGTTGAGCCATGCCATGGGACAGCATAAAGGCATTGGCTTGGGGGTTTTGTTTCCCCAGCAGACTGACATTCTTGGTTGTGATTTGCTTAGGCTAAAAAAATGGTTCTTAAATTCATTTGTCTTACCCCATCTCACACCAACAGTGAGGGAAGAAAGCCTCTAATACCACGGTATAATCTGCACAGAGAAAACTGAGAGTTGGCCATCTTTATAAGGTGTTTCCTAATGATAAACACCTTGCTACATGTGCTTCTTATTGAGCTTCTGCTCTGTAGTGAGTTATGTACTGGGACCATCTCTTCAAATGCATCTGAAGAATACAAGCATATTGCTGAGTATTAATTATGTGCACAGATTTTTAAAAAATTGGAGAAGTAAGACTTTAATTTGGGTGTTCCTCCAACTAGTTATGTGATATTGTTCAAATCACTTCTCTCCACTTTAATTTCCTTATATATACACTGGGGATCTGATCGTTAAGTCCTTTGGAGACGTTTACATATGGAGCTTAACCCATCATACAAGGCCACGCAGAAGAGGGAGCCTCACGGTCAAGGTCTCCTAGCAGTCTCTTCTCTGCCTGTCATCATCTGTGGCCCTACTGGTACTTCCAGCCACCACTTTTGGTTCTCACCTTATGTGTTGCTCTTTTGTTTTTTCATTCAGAGCCTTAATTCCTTTGTGAGATCTCATTTCCTATTTGCCATGTTCACTTTACACACCAGTAATTCTGCCTCTAGCCTGGTAACTCGCCCCCAGATCCTGATCACATCGTGGGTCTGTCACCACCCTGGACAGTTGCCTGGTTGATCCAGTAGGTGTGAATCCCCTGGCCCAGTTCATCAAGAGGGGCCTGTACCCTGTGTCAAATGGCAGTGGCAACAGAAGCCTCACCCAGTGGCTCTGAGAGAAGGACACAGAAGGAGGGACAATTGCAAACATTAAATTAGAGGAATGCTCAACTAAAGTGGCATGAGACCTCAACTCTTTAAATGAAATTTACTTTGGTTTTCTAGCCATGATTCTACTTTCAAAAATCTTGATGTCAGATCATATCAGAGAGAAGGGGAAAAAGCTATCCTTGGCATTGCTCATTCTCACCTGTGTCTTCCATGTGCAACTTTAAAAAAAAAAAAATTTATTCATGAGAGACACAGAGAGAGAAGTGGAGACACAGGCAGAGGGAGAAGCAGGCCCCATACATGGAGCCCTATGCGAGACTCAATCCCGGGATTCCAGGATCACACCCTGGGCCAAAGGCAGGCGCCAAACCGCTGAGCCACCCAGGGATCCCCAATTCACATGCAACTTAAGAGTCACTCTTCTGGTGGTGGTGCACAAGAATGATGCACAGGGATGAAGGAGCACTGCCCTCCCTTACCAATGCCTTTGGTGTTGTAGCAATATCCTGTTCCTCTGGGAGTTCTTTTTCCCGAAGACTGTTTCCCCTGGTACCATTTGTCCAGTATCTCTTACAGCCCCTTCTCTACTTTCCCATCTTAGCTTTTCTTTTTTTTTTTTTTTTTAAGATTTTATTTATTTATTCATGAGAGACACACAGAGAGAGAGAGAGAGAGAGAGGCAGAGACACAGGCAGAGGGAGAAGCAGGCTTCATGCATTGAGCCCGACGAGGGCCTCAATCCTGGGTCTCCAGGATCACACCCCAGGCTGAAGGCGGCACTAAACCGCTAAGCCACCGGGGCTGCCCATCCATCTTAGCTTTTCTAAGTCAAACATGTAACATGTAGTCCCAAAGTCATATTTTCACTTAGTTTTGGTTGCCTTCTCCAGAAACATCAAACCCATGGGCACTCTTTGGAACGATTACAAGGACTTGGGGATTTGGTTAATTTACTTTTTTTCAGAGTGTTTCCTCAGGCTCTTATTCTCTCCTTCCCCAGGCTGCTTATACCTTGCCTCTCAACATCACTGCTTACACGCATGGCTCTTTGGCAGATATGACTTTGTCTGTGAATCAGGGGACTTGATGCTGTTTCCTGCTCCATCACTAATACACAGCCTGTCCTTAAATAAATGAGTCCCACCCGATTGCTTCTTATATCTAAAACAATAGGACTTGCTCCATCAGAGTGAAGCTTGGTTGGATAACATGTTTTATTTCATCATGCAGTTAAGCATCTGATACTTTCCTTTGGAAATTATCTGCTTACTTGGTCACAACATCCAAGGGACCACTTGTTCCCTTTTTTCTTTCCATCAAGATGGGGGAGTGAATATGGGGTGGCAGAGAGTTAGTGATAGAACACTGCTGTGAATTATTCTGAGTTCTCAAGAACATGAGGAAGGAAGGAGATGCCTAGAGATGTTGCTAGTCTTCTGTGGCTGGCTCTGCTGCTCCATGGAGAGTGAACACCTGGCAGGACACCAGATCACTTCCCTACCCTCCTTTCTTTCTACCCCTTCCCCAGGACTAGGAAGAAGACTGTCACTAGAGCAGGTCCTGGTAATAATTCTGAGCATTTTGGATGCTAGAGAAAAGAGGCACTCCTCTCTTGAGGCAGATGACTCTGACCTCACACTTTGCTAGAGTGTGCAGAAGCAAAAATGCCCCCCTGGAAAACATTGTACGTATTCTGGGATGTCTCACAAGACACTGCAACCTCCAACATTCTGATGGTTTCAGGAGTGGAGATGTGGCCATGATCATGGCCGTGGAGTTTTCATCCATTTATTCCTCTTTTTTTTCTTTCCTTCATTATCAGTATACTGCAAGACTTGGGATCATGCAAGGATCAGAGTGTTCCCGTACAAAACTGTTTTCAGGAAGGTTTCCTGGCCATTATCTAAGAACTGTTTGTAGTGGTTATAGAGGTAATTCCATATTTGCCAAACTCTAGGGGTAGATGTTATCTTTAAGCCAGAACATTTTCGGAATGCTGGGTGACAAGAGAACCAGACAGCCAAGCATGGTAACACAGAACAAAAGCAACCACTGGGAGAAGTGTCAGCTCTTCATGGTCCCAGTCAGCTGTGCTATAAGTAGGTACAAGAGGAGGCAGCTGCCTGTGGTAGCAGGATTGCTTAGAAGTAGACGGTATTAAAAAAAAAAAAAAAGTAGACGGTATTGAGATCTGTGACTCCTAAGGCAAGTGAGAGAGTGTGTGTTTGTATGACAGGTTGTCTTTTCCCATTACCCATAAATCCTTGGTAAGTGACCCTTTGAGTCATCCAGCCTGCACCAGAGGCCATGTCTCCTTGGTAAAATACCTATTATTTTAAATCTGACCATTTGGGCTGTTCCATTTAATTTTTTAACCTCTCTACCCCTAACCCAGTCACTTTAACCCAATTCAACTGAGTTCTAGTTTTATTGAGAACCTCTCTGTGCTTAGTACAATGAAAGGTCCCAGGGGATATAAGTAAATAATTCAGCCTTGACCTTAAGACATTCAGAGCCTGGCAGAAGAGTTGGTGAACTACACAGTGCAGGCCAAAGCCCACCCTCAGCGTCTTTTCATATGGCCCTCAAGCTAAAAGTGGTTTCTGGGTTTTTAAAAGGTTGTTGGTGGGGAATCCCTGGGTCGCTCAACGGTTTAGCACCTGGCTTCGGCCCAGGGCATGATCCTGGAGTCCCGGGATCGAGTCCCACATCAGGCTCCCTGCATAGAGCCTGCTTCTCCCTCTGCTTCTCTCTCTCTCTCTCTCTCTCTTTCTGTGTGTGTGTGTGTGTGTGTGTGTGTGTGTGTGTGTCTTTCATGAATAAATAAATCTTTAAAAAAAAATCGTTGGGAGTGAGGGGAGGAAGAACAGAAGACAAGGATGGTAAAGCCTAAAATACTGACTCCTTGACCCTGTACCAAAAAAGTTTGCAGCCCCAGGTCTAGTTGATGAGAAAGGAGACCAGATAATGGTGAATTACAGTGGTATGCATTTTTTAAAAGAAATCGTTTGTGAGCTTGCCTCCTATATGCCAGACACAAAGAGACCAAGGGCAGAGAGAGAGCTTCATATGTTTTATATATAAGAGAGAGATGTAGGAAAAGAGAGATCCTCTCTAATGGAATCTAATGAGAAAGACAATAAAGAAGTAAACTATCAAATAGGCACATTTCAAATGCTGACACCTCTGTAACAGAACAAAGCAGGAGTCTACAAAAGAGACAAAAGGGAGGTGTCCTTGGTCAGGGAAGACCAGTCCTAAATAGAATGGAGTGGACTCATCTCCTTGCCACTGAAACAAAGTCTTGTAGAGTATGTAGCAGTGACAAGCATGATGGCTACTAGATAAATCAGTAAAACCAAAATTGTGAGGCTTTTCAGAACTTGCTTAGGTTTTTGGATACAAATCACATTTTTCTATAAATAAATAGATTTGAGGAACAAATCAGAATCATTAAAGTGGTTAAAATCAGGAACCACAATGTTATGTATTAGAATTCATTTCAAAGCAAATCTATGGGGTCCCTGGGTGGAGCA
Organism: Canis lupus familiaris; assembly: GCF_011100685.1. Taxonomy (NCBI): domain Eukaryota; kingdom Metazoa; phylum Chordata; class Mammalia; order Carnivora; family Canidae; genus Canis; species Canis lupus. The sequence goes on from NC_049238.1 coordinate 22,241,223, forward strand.
GCGGTTTGGCGCCTGCCTTTGGCCCAGGGCGCGATCCTGGAGACCCGGGATCGAATCCCACATCGGGCTCCCGGTGCATGGAGCCTCCTTCTCCCTCTGCCTGTGTCTGCCTCTCTCTCTCTCTCTGTGACTATCATAAAATAAAAATAAAATTAAATTTAAAAAGCGCAAATCTATGAAAAGTGTAATATTATTTTAGAATTAGTATGATTACTTCAGATAAAGCATATATAAAGATTTGTGACTTAATTTTTATCATTTCTAGTATGAATAATAGCTATCAAAGCAGCAAGAACTAAAATCGATTGTGCATAAAAAGTGAAACTAATCAGCTCTCTTTATTCTTCAAAGAGATAAAAGAATATGGAAAAAGATAAAAGAAAATCCACTTTCTAAAATAAAATGCCTTTTTGCTTTGATTATGAGAACTGTTGGTCCTTTAAATACTTTAAACATTTTGGTTAATTTTTATCCTGGACTTCCTTGAAAGTGGTTAGCTCTGCTAGGTAAAGTGGTTTTCGTCTTTTGATTACATACACAAGCACACCCTGTTCACAGTTTACAACCCGAATAGCACTAGAACTTTAGCGACCACTGTCACTATTTTGATTCAAATTGAAACTCCTGTTTTATCTTTACAGTCTACTTCTAGAAAGCCTTTCTCTGCAGTTTCTGACACTGGTTTGAGAATTTATGTCATTAATCTTCATAATATTCTTGGGAATATTCTTTTCATTCTGATACCTTGGATTTATGTGACACCTTTTTAATGACCTTAAAGGATTTCTTGTAAGGAAGGAGGTTGTAAATCAGATGCACCATGTGGTCATTTCTTTCCTTGTACCCTCTCATATATATTGTGTGTTTCCTTTCCATTGTAATTACTGGATCAAAGTAATTGCTAAAGTGAGTTTATCTGATCAAAGAAAGGGCATTAAAATGTGGTGATTTTGACTTAATGTATGCAGCTGCTTTGAAATTAACACATTGAAATCCAAGAAGGCATCTAAGTCAATGAAACAAAGGAAGCTGTTTACAAAGAATAACTTTTATAATATTGATCCAGTTCATTATACCCTTTTCTTAAAATCAACTTTAAAGTATTATTGACATTGGTGGAAACAGGGGCATTATTTTGGTGCAGAACTTCTGCTGTTGTTAAAAATAATAGGAATAGTAAAAATAGTTAATGTGTGTTGAGCATATACAATGCTCTAGTATTGCTCTAGTATGGTTCTAGTAATGCTCTTGTATTTTGCATATACAGTATTGTGTTGTTCAAGCCTCATAATATTCTTCTGAGGATAATTACTAATGTTACTTCATTTAACAAATGATAGAAGTGTGGCAACAGAATTGTGACAGAGCTAGGATTTAAAATCCAGGAACTGATTCCAGAATCCGTGTGCTAAACTGCATTACTATACTATTTCAGATAATTGGTTGGCAGTACCCCCAATGAGTTTTGAAAGCCCTTGGAGCTTCCCAGAGAACCTGTAAGCTCTAGGAACCAAAGTGTTCACCCAGGCTCTGGGAGATATGTGTAGACTGTCTCATTTCTCAGACACATGAATGGACATCTCACCAATGACAATATTGATCTGAAGGCAGCAAGGCATGAAGCTGGTGTTGCTCCTCCTTAGTAATGATAGGCTTTCCAGCTGTAAACCTCTGCCTAGCAGCTCAAAAGATACCAGCTTGAGTAGAGTTTCACTCTGTGGCCATAAAAAGCTAAACCTAATGGATTAATCAAAGAATTAGCCACCTATTGATTATCTAAAACTAAATTTAATGTGTTTAGACATAGTGCGTGTGGTCAGTTATGATGGCTCATTATACAAAGTCCTGCAGTTGCAAAGCCTGCAAAATTGGAGTCAAATAGACAATGTAGGTGTGAGAGTAGCCCAGGTTCTAAGACAAGAAGGAGTGGTAAGAACTTGGCAAGCTGCATACCCCTTTACATGATTTTGATTATTTTTTTCTAAAATGGAATGTAAACCTAACATTTCTGTGACCTGGATTTATCCTAATGGCCTATGAATCTTTTTTTAGAAAACACTTAAAAGAAAAAAAAAAAAAAAAAAAGAAAGAAAGAAAACACTTTTTTTTTTAACAGTATGGAGGTTTCTCAAAAAGTTGAAAATAGAACTACCCTACCACCCAGCAGTTGCACTACTAGGTATTTATCCAAAGGACACAAAAATATGATCCAAAGGAGTACATGCATCCCATTGTTTATAGCAGCAATGTCCACAATAGCTAAAATATGGAAAGAGTCCAGATGTCCATCGACAGATGGATAAAGAAGATGCAGTATACATATATATGGGGAATACATATACAGTATACATATAATATGCATATATATATACACACACACACACACACACACACACATATACACAAGGGAATAAAACTCATCAAAAAGAATGAAATCTTGCCATTTGCTATGACATGGATGGAACCAGAGAGTATTATGCTAATAAGCAAACTAAGTCAATCAGAGAAAAACAAATACCAGATGATTGTAGAATTTAAGAAGCAAAACAGATGAACATAGAGGCGGGAAGGAAAAATAAAATAGGAAAATAGAGAGGGAGGCAAACCGTTAAGATTCTTACCTCTAGGAAACAAACTGAGGGTCGCTGGAGGGGGTTACGTGAGGGAGAGGGGTAACTGGGTGATGGGCATTAAGGACGGCACTTGATATAATGAGCACTGGGAGTTATATGCAACTGATGAATCACTAAATTCTACCCCTGAAACTAATAATATACTATATGTTAGTTAAACTGAATTTAAATTTTTTTTTAATTTTTAAGCAAAAAAAAAAAAAAACTTTTCATTATAAAAATGTCAAACAAACACAAAAGTAGATAAACCCCCGTGTGTCCATCACCCATGTTGCAGCTTTGTCTACCTTGTTTCATCAATCCCTTTCTCCTTTTTAGTTTAATTTTTAAATTTTTCTGGAATATTTTGAAGCAAATGTGAAATATTTCACTTATAGATACTCAATATGTATCTCTAATATATAAAGATCTTTTAAAAATATGTATCCAAAACATTATTAGAACATTACAATACAGTAACAAATTGTAGTATTATTTAATATCATCTAATAGCCAGTCTGTGTTCACATTTCCCCATTTGTCTTAAGCATTTTTTTTTTTTTACAACTGATTTGTTCAAATCAGAAGCCAAATAAGTCAGGACTCATGAATCTTGAGAATCTTTCCTTAGAAAAGAAGAGATGTGAAGAAAATATGGAGTGAAGTTATTAAAAACATCACTTCACTCATGGGCCTATAGAAGACAAGGTCTGACATTTGTTTATCACTTTGATTTCAAAGTGCTTTTAATTACTGCATTTAAAATATGAGTCATTGATTCTCTGTGTCAGTTCTGAATAGAATTCTTAGCACTAGAATGAATGGTTTGGGATTATCTAATACAGGGACTTCTAATGTTCTTGTGCCAAAGACTCCTTTGGGAAACCCTCTAGAACCATTCTTTGAACAGTGTTTTAAAATGCATAAAGTAAAATATATAATGCTACAAAGGAAGCCAATTCTATTAAAATACTATTACCAAATTGTTAAAAATGATTTAATCATATGGTTAAAAACATATGATATGAGATATGGGCTTCTTTGATGACACCTTGAATAACAATATCCAGTGGCACATCTAATAACCCTTGTAACTTTGAGATAGTGATGAGCATAAAGAATATTTTAAGATATGGGCAACACCTGCAGTGTGATTAGAAGCATCTGTGATTTCTTTTGATAACAAAGTCAAGATACTGCTAATACTGCTGTAGATTGTTGCCTACGTTCATAATTGGAGGAAACACTAAATTTAAGTTAAAGGTAGTGAATGTGAAAGATACACTTTTTTCCTGTGCAAGTTCCCCCAATGCCCACATTTGATTCTAAGACTTTGCAGAGTAGGAGGCAAAGGGAGGTGTGTGGATCTGAGATTGAGAATCTCAGAAAATTCCCTGTATTACAGGGGTAGGTTGTGGCTGAGTACCTAACCCCAAGCCATGCATAATGTTAGGGAAGAACAGGACTAGAAGCCAGGTTCCTATATTCAATTAAGCATTTTCCCTGTTTGAATGGCTGAATTCTAAGATTCCTAGGTAAGGTCAATGTAGATACTTTTGCAGCAGTATGTGGTCAGTATTATGTTGCTGATATCTTAATACTATCCTGAAGAACTAAGTAATGTCCAACATAAGGAAAATACCGCAAAATAATACTCATTTAATTTTTTAATGACCTTCCTTTTGTATATTATATGCTCCCTAATTGTACAAGTTCAACTTTCCTAAGTCCATGGGACATTTTTCCCCTTTTTGAAGTATAACTTTATACTTTAACTTATAGTAAAACTCACCCATTTTAAGTGAATACTTTAATAAATTTTGTCAACCACATACAGCCACAGAACTAGCATCATAGTCAGGATGTGGAATATTTTCATCACCCTACAAAGCTTCCCATGTGCCTTTGCAGTGGATTCCCTCTCTTGACGTTCAGCCCCAGGTAGTCACTGACCATTTTATGTTACTACAGTTTATTCTGTTCTATAACAGAGGGTATAGAATTTCATAAAACTGGAATCAAATAGTATATGGTCTTTTGTATGGGACTGCTTCCACTTAGCATAGTGTTTTTAAGATCCACCCATGTTGATATTTCATTCTTGTTTATTACTAAGTAGTAGTCCCTTTTTCCATTCCACTAGTCATCCATTTACCAAGTTGGTGGACATTTTGTTTCCAGTTTCTGCCTATCAAGAATAATGCTCCTCTGAACATAGTTTAAGTCTTTAAAAAAAAAAAGATTTTAATTAGTTATTCATGAGGGACACAGAGAGAGAGAGAGGCAGAGACATAGGCAGAGGGAGAAGTAGGCTCCATGCAGGGAGCCCAATGTGGGACTCGATCCCGGAACTCCGGTATCACACCCTGAGCCGAAGGCAGACAGACGTTCAACCACTGAGCCACTCAGGCATCCCTCTCATTATGGTTTTAAGGTACAATTCCCTAAGGGCTAGTGATGTTGAGCACCTTTTCATGTGCTGTTTACAAAGTAAGTTGTTTTGTAAAATGTCTGTTCAAATCTTTTTCCTGTTGTAATTGGATCATTGTCTATTTTTGAGTCATGAATTCTTCATATATATTAGATGCAAGCCCCTTGTCAGTTATATGTTCTATGCATTTTTCTTCCAATCTGTGTCTTGCCTATTCATTTTTTAACTGTTTCTTTGAAAGAGCAAAAATTTTAATTTTGATTAAGTTCATTTTATCACATTTTCATTTTATGGTTGTGCTCTTGTTTTTAAAATTTTAATTCCAGTATTAGGTAACATACTGTGTCATATTAGTTGCCGGTATAGAATATAGTAATTCAACAATTCTGTACATTACTCAGTGCTCATCATGTAAGTGTACTCTCTATCACCTAGTTCACCCATTCCCTTCTCCCACCTCCTGTCTGGTCACCATCAGTTCTCTACAGTTAAGAGTCTGTTTTTTGGTTTGTCTCTTTTTTTTATTTGTCCATTTGTTTTGTTTCATTAATTCCACATGTGAATGAAATCATACAGCATTTATCTTTCTCTTTTTCATTTTGCATTATGCCATCTAGCTCCATCCATATCACTGAAATGGCAAGATTTTATTCTTTTTTGTGGCTGAGTAGTATTCCATTGTATCTATATACATTACATCTTATCCATTATCTATTGATGGACATTTGGGCTTCTATCATAATTTACCTTTTGTAAATAATGCTGCCGTGTTGGGGTGCATATATCTTTTTGATTAGTATTTTCATACTCTTTGGGTAAATACCCAGTAGTGGAATTACTGGATTATGTGGTAATTCTGTTTTTAATTTTCTGAGGATATTCCATACTGTTTTCTGCAGTGGCTTCACCAGTTTGCATTCTTACGGACTGTGCTTTTAGTGTCCTACTTAAGATGAAGTTCAAAAAGAATTTCTAATCTAGTTCAAAAAGAATTTCTACATTGTTTTCTTATGCAAAATTCATAATTTTAGCTCTTACATGTAGGTCTGTGGTCCATTTATTATTGTATAGAAGTACAATTGATTTTTGTATATTGACATTTAGTGGATTCCTTAGAATTCATGATCATGTCACCTGCAAATACTTTTCCAACATGTATTTCCTTCCTCTCCGCTCCCTCCTTGTTAGTATTTATTGTCACAATACAACGACTTAAAGAAGTCAGGGTTGAAGGGACTGGACTAAGTTTCTTTATTTAAGGGAACTTATGTAATTTATGTTTAATTTTTAATTTTTTTAATTTTTTTTTTCTTTTATTTTTGTTCTTTTTTGTGTCCTTTTTGCTTTCCTTTTTGCTTTCCTTTTTGCTTTCCTTTTTCCTTTCCTTTTTCCTTTCCTTTTTCCTTTCCTTTCCTTTCCTTTCCTTTCCTTTCCTTTCCTTTCCTTTCCTTTCCTTTCCTTTCCTTTTTTCCTTCCTTCCTTCCAGGGATCTTCAGACCTGACCTGTTTGTTGATTTAGTCCATGCACCATATATTGAGCACTTGCTCTTTCAGGCACTGTCAAAACTCTAGGGATACCAGAATGAATGCCACCTGCTCTGAAATTGCTCAGTCTAGTGAGAACATATAAAAACAAATGCAATCTTAGGCATCTACCAGACATTTTGGGAACATAGCTCCAACCTGATAGCACAGGAGGACTGTAAGAACATTTCAGGCAAAGGAGCTAGCATAAACAAAGGCACTGAGGGGAGAAATAGAGTGAGAGACTGTAAATCATTTAGAATTTCTCCAATGTGTATTGGATCCTGGGGAACTGTGAGAGATTGAGCTAGAGGCTGTCAGAGCCCAGAACTCAGAGAGCATTGTATACCAGGCTGAAGAGTATAGATCTTATATCCCAGGGATAGCAAGGAGTTATTGAAGTGTGCTCAGTAGAGAAGTGGTATGTATTTTCTTTTTTTTTTTTTTAAAGGGGGGGTACTATTTTGGTATTATCAGGAGATGATTTAGGCAAAAGATAATTAGACCTGAATGAGAACAGTCATAACAAGGATAAAGGAGAAGGAACACTACTTACAAGGTTCGGTTTGGGAAGATGAAAAAAGCTCTGAAAGTGAGTGGTGGTGATGGTTGTATAGCAAAGTGGCTATACCTCATGCCACTAAACTGTACACTTCAAAATGGTTATATTAGTTATTTTTATGTTAATGTATATTTTACCACAATGGAAAATGAAAAAATCAAAAAGACACAATTCGTTAGTAGGCAGGCATCTTACTGGCAAACTTTCTTCAGTCTCAGTCATCATGGTGTTTGTCTCTAATTCATTGTCAATCAGAGGTTACTTGTGATAAGAAGTGACCTCTAATGATAGGTAGTAATAATAATAATAATAATGCCATTGTTCATATATAAATAATATTGTTTGCGGAGTGCTCATTCTGGGCAAAGTACTGTGTTAAGTACTTTACATTCATAATTCCATAGAATTCTCTCAACAGTCCTGTCAGATGGCTCCTTATCTCCATTTTACAGTAGAGGAGAAACTAGGGCATCTAGAAGTAAAATAATTTGCTGGATGTCCCATAGCTAGTAGTGGAAGGAAGCAGCATTAGAATTAATACCTTTTCATTCCAGAACTCTTATTCTTAACGGTTCACTAGAGCATACTAGTTCACATGGTGGAGCACGCCACTGGTTTGGGAATAGGCTACAGATGGGCTGCTGATTGCTTTAGTTCTTGTAGGAGCTGGATCCCATGTTGGCAACCTCTGCTGGCCTCACACATTTTTCCCAGGGTGCCATGCAGTCACACCATTTTTCCCATGATGCCATGATTTAAAAAGAAGCTGAGGAGCACGGTGTAATGCTATGTTGTCTTTTCTAAAACAATTAGGAGACCTTAGATACGTATACTACGAGGAGACTCCCAGCCCCAGTCTGCATGATGGGTAAAGAAACTAATCCCTAGTTCCTTTCTGCAAATGAAGTCCCACAGTGTTCTCCAGTGTTATTTCTGATGTACCCAGCTGTTAATCTGTCTCTTTGTACTCTGAGTCTTTTGAGCCCTCCAGAGTGTTAAAAAGGTAGATTAGGATCCCCTGTCTCCAGAGAAACCATAGCGCCTGCCAGTGACCAGCAAACTTTGCATACAGGTGAGCCTAGAGAAGATCATTGCAAAGAGGAATCTGTGAGTGTGATTGAGGCCAGGGAATTAACATTCACATTTTAAACAACCTCCGCAGTCTCTGATCTAGACCATTTTTCCCACTGTGTTTCCCAGTAAAGAGACAAATTTAGTTCCTTGCATCTTCCCAGTTAGTATTTCAGGTTAGACACAGAGTCTTACTCAGCTTTATAGTCCTGAACATTTATAGGACTGGGGTTTGCCTTTTTATGTACTCCCAGGTGGCAGGTGCATTTAATTCCATGAACACTTAAGCATATTTTTTTGTGCCAGGCACCAAGCTGAATACTAAAGATAGAGGGCCGAATGGGACATGTTCCTTTTCTAAAGAAATTCACAGTCTAATGTACTCAAAATTCCGTGAGGCTTTTCCCAATGAAGATTGTCTTAAAAAAAAAAAAAAATCTCTTTGGCTTTGCTAAAATTTCTTCTTTCTCATTTGGCTGTAGTTTGGAAACCTCATATGTATTGTAAACTGTCTCCTTTGTCAGACAAATTAAAAAGAATTTGCAAAGTTTATCCTTAAGCTCTCGTTTGATTGAGACCTCAGAAATGAACTGTGGTCTGAAGAAAGCATCTCCAAATGGTGCGTAGCCTTTGTTTTATGTCGGAAGAATGAAGTGGGCCAAAACCCTCAGTTCAGTCTGTTCCACCACAGCTAGTCAATGAGAAGGTAGACCCTAGTTGATGGGACAGCTCTTGAACACTGTATTTACAAGAAGATGAAAACATGCTCTGTTGGCCTCTAACCAAGAGGACCGAATACTTCAAAAGACCCATTATTCTGGAAGATGAACAGCCCAAGATCGCAGCAGACTCAGTGGACTCCACAGAAAGTAAACAAAAAGAGACTGTCTGCTCTAATGTTCAAAGACAGTTTACTCCAACAGCATCCATTGTTTCCATTATTCCAGAGATCATGGGGGCTGCAGAAAACCCAACACAATCAGAAAGAATGGCTTCTTGATTTCAGCTTTCCAAACTTGATTCTTTTAACAAGTAGAAAGTCCTTTGAAACAACCCAGGTTGCACTTTGGTACCCTGAGAATGTTAGTTGTTTTCAGCCATGTATGAACCACGGAGGTGCTGGTGAGTGACTAGAGTGTTGAGTGGGAGTAAAGACCTCAGTGTCTATTCCTGGTTCCATTTTGTCCTGGCAAGTGTGTTAGGTCAGCTCAGTCTCCCCACAGAAGGTAATAATATAATTAAATCAGTTGTTTTTCTTCAAGTGGGCTAAGGGGCAGAAAATGGAAGAGCAGGGGTGGCCACTGTCCTGATTCACCTTGCACGACTCCTGTGTATTTCCAGTTTGGGAGAACAGGAAGGAGGTAGGGCTTAGCCAGAATTTTCAGGCATGTGTGGGCTTGTTTTTGCACATGCGTGCACACACACAAATACACACACACACCTCAGTGATGACACTTAGCTAACTTAACACTCCTGGAACTAAGGCATGGGGAAAAACAAAAAGTAGCTGTCCCCCCCCCCCCCACACACACACACACAAAATACAGGGACCCTTCTAAGAATCTTCCTTTTTAATTTTTTTATTTTGTGGTTTATTTATTTATTTATTTTGTGGTTTGAATGGGCAGTATAGTCACCTAATTTTTTAAGAAAATACACACTATGAAAAAAAAATCTCTCCTTCCCCCTTGCTTCATCCATCTTGTCTTCTTGTCACTTTTTTTTTTTTGAAATTGACATACAGTGTTACAGTAATTTCAGGTGTATAGCATGTTCGTGTACATTAGCTTTTTAAAATTCTGCTTTGCAGAGTTTCTTCACACAGATAAATGTTAGAATATATTCTTAATTTTCTTTCCTCTTGCATGAAAAGCATATTACATGTCCGATCTGCACTTGGAACAAGTACTTTTGAGGTCTTGTTACCATGGATGTGCAGTTCCTAACCTCCCCTCAATCTCAGTTCCTGAGTTAAGACAAAGGCTCAGAACCTGCAGCTTTCCAGCTCTTGTAAATTTAGGTGGGATTTATAATGCTTCTGTCACTCTCAAGTGGTTATTAGAAATGTCTCTTCAATATCTGCTATAAGACTTTACAGTATTTCAGAGTACTTTCCCACTTACTATCTCATTTAATTTGAAGCTCCCTGAATACCATGGAGTTGGTAGAGCAGGTATTACCCTTGTTTTTAAGGTGAGGAAATTAAGGGCAAAGAGTGTGCATTGGGTCACACATGGCTCTAAGGGCCATTCTCATACCTAATGCCACTTTTCCTATTTTCTGAAAACAAGAAACTGCTTTCCATAGTTTTGTTAATACTTCTCCATATCTACCACATAGTCTTTCATGGTTTTTAAAAATTTTTTTATTTTGAGATCATTGTATAGTCGTCACATCTAAGCATAAGAAATAACCAGACAGAGAGATGTTGTGGTACCCTCTACCCAGTTTCCTCCAGTGCTGACATCCTAAACAACTGCATTACAATAGCAACAACCAGAATATTCACATTGACACTGTTATGGGGCAGAGCATCTCCATCACCAGGAGGATCCCCAGTGCCCAGGCCAGTTCCTATTCCCCTGCAGTTTCCATTAAATCAGCCACCCTCACCCACTGATTCTGTGTTGTTCATACTCCTAGTGTATGGTATGACTTGATGGCTGTTGGGGAGATTATTCCCTGCAGAGAAATCCTGCAAAATTATATCCTGATCCTTCCCAATGAGAGGCAAGTTTTCTGTATCTGGATGTACTAAATCCTGTTTCTTTAGAAGTGTCCCAGACCTACAAAGATGTAACCAGATCCAACATTTCAGCAAACAGAAGGGGAGGCTTGTAACAAACAGGAGTCATTGCTCTATAGTTACCCCCACGGGCACATACTCCCCTTCCAGGGCAACCACATTACTTCATAAACATGGCACCTCTTCTTTATCTCAGAATGAAAGACCTAAAGGAAGCACCACAATAATAGTTGCCAGCCAGGATCCATTCCTTATCTGGCTGCTGTCAAACTATCTGTAAATAATCAATCCAGAACAGTCCTCCAGGTTGTTATTTTCTCTCCCACTTCTCTTCTTCCTAAGATTTGGCCTTTACAGTCTCCACCTTTGGAGGGGATCCTGTGCTCCCTGTACCTGGAATGAGTCAGCATATGGATTCATACCTGCATTTCCAGGGTAATGGACTGAGGTTATCAAAAAACCCAATCTGTCCAACCCTAGATCAAAATCAAGGCATTTTCTAGCAACCTAGAGAGCTGTATGCTGGAACATACAGTACAACTCTTTTGGGAAATACCTGGCTGGGGCAAAATGTTCATTTCTCAGACAGCAAAGCCTTTGTAAAAGGGAAACAGACTCAAAACTGGGTGGTGATGAGATAAAGATGGGCCACTCCTGTTGGAATGTTTGTCGTGTTGGTGGGGAGTTTGTTGAACAAGGTTTCTACCTTATCTGTCTCTTTTAGATTTATAGCTCCAGAGCCCACAGACAGGAGGCCACAGATGTGAACACAGGCTATGGAAAGATTAAAAACAAACCTAGGCTTTTTGATAAAAGTAATCTTGAGATTTTTTGGATTTTGTTGTTTTGTTTCAGGGAAGACACGTTAGAGGCTCTAACAGAGCCTTGACTAGCCATACTTAGCAGTACTTGGCTAACCATGTAGATTACAAAATGCTGGAAGGAATACTGCCTTGGTGTTATTGATAGCAAGCATGGTATTTCCCATTACTCTGCCCTGAAAAACAGGGTTAAACCCACTATTTTAATTCAGCTAAAAGCAGTTTAGACCGGCCACTGTATCAGGTATGTGAATAAGATATGGCCCCTCCCTCATGGAACCTATAATAAGAAAATCATCAATATATCTTACTGTTCCAGAAATTAATATTAAAGTTATCCCAGAGAAAGGGCCAGATCGAGGAACAAGCTCCTCAAGTGGTGGTGTCTGGCACCTCCTTTGCAGCCTTTCTGCTGTGGAGGAGGTTTGGGCTTCTGCTATTGGTCATGGGCTTCTGCTGTGCAGAGGGTTTGGGCTCCTGCTATTGGTCATGGATTTAATTGTACCTAAACCAGACACCACCTTTGTCTTCTGCTCCTGAACAAAGAGTCATCCTGCTGTTCACCCAGATGGCTTCATTATTGCTTCAATCTGTTGATACCTTCTGCTCTTTCTATGGAAGAGAAAGTGTCTCAGCCCTCAATTCAGTTCACACTAATCATGGTCATATGGAACACTCATATGAGACAGTCACTTTGCTAGATAGTTTATGTGCATTATCTCACGTCATCCTTATAGTACTGCCATATAAAAATCATGATTGCCATTCTACAAATGAAAAGGTAGAAAGCAGAGAGGTATAGCAACTTGCCTAAGATCCCACAGGTGATAAATGCAGAATGATTTAAATCGGGTCCCAACTTTTCAAACTCTTGAGCCCTTTCTGCTCTGCCTTGCTTTATCTTTCACAGTGATAGGTTGCTATTATCTCTTGATTCTTAAAGTGATATGCTCTTGCTCTGTTTTCCTGGGTTCAGGAGTCAGTTATGCAGGGGGTACATGAACACAGAGTTGATGTATACATATTACGTTCCAGAGTCTTGTGTGCGAAAAAAGATGTAGAGCATCTCTGGCTTTTTCAGTGAAAAGATGGGAAGGTGGGCATTCACAGCTAGACCTCAGTGGAGTGCCTAACTTGTTTGGTAGTGTTTGAGATGAAAGGAGCCTGCTTCACACGTATGGAATTCTTCAGAAGAACACAGACCCAGAGGCTTAGAGTTTTCACCCATCTAACTTGAGGAGGTTTTTATAAATGCAGGGTTGTTGCATGTGTTTGATTTGGTTGGGCCTCAACCTGGACCACAGCCACCATCTGCCACCAGGGCCACTTCCTGGTGCATCAGGGAGATTGTTCCTTCAAGGTCTCACCCACCCAGGCAGTGACCCAACATGACCTCCTCTCCTCATGACATGGGCCCTACAGGGATGGCTGTGCTTCCAATTGTAGTGATGTGACTTGGTCTCAGTCTTCAAATAGTTCCTGGTTTTCTTTTCCAAGAAGTTTTGAGAGGTCAGCCTGTCAATATGTTGTAAAGGAAATAAGCCTCTTAAGTGTCCATGCCCTTTATCCATTTTGGTTGAGCTGTAATTGAATATTTAAAGTTGCATGTACAGTTGACCCTTGAACAATGTGGAGTTGGCAGTGCTGACCGCCATTTAGTTAAAAATCCACATGATTTTTGACTTCTCCAAAACTTAATATCAAGTAGCTTGCTGTTGACCAGAAGCCTTACCAATAATATAAATTGTCAATTAACATACTTACTATGTTTGATGTATTATATACTCTGTATTCTTACAATAAATTAAGCTAGAAAAAGAAAATATTATTAAGAAAATCATAAGAAAGAGAAAGTACATTTGCAGTACTGTTATTTATAAAAAAAAAAAAAATCTGCATGTAAGTGGATCCACACTTACCTGCCTATAAGTGAATCAAGCCCCTGTATTCATAGGTCAGCTGTATTTAAGGTATATAGCTTGGTGTTTAGATATACGTATGTACTATGAACTGACCCCCAGGCAAGCTGATTGGTCACGTACCCCTCACCTCACAATAACCATTTTCTTCTATGTGTGTATGAGTGGTGGGAACATAAGATCTACCCTCTTAGCAGATTGCAAGTATATAATATATTATTATTAACTTAAAATCCCATGCTGTACATTAGGTCTCCAGAACTTATTTATCTTACAGAACTGAAACTTTGTGCTTTTTGACCTGCATCTCCCCATGTCCTCCCTCCCACCCAGTCCCTGGCAACCACCATTCTACCCCTTGCCTCTATGAGTTTGACTATTTTAGATTCCTCATATAAGCAAGATCATGAAGTATTTGTCTTTCTGTAACTGGCTATTTCCTATAGCCCGATGCCCTCTGGGTTTATTTGTTTTTGTCACAAATGGCAGGGTGTCCTTTTTGAAGGCTGAATAATATTCCATAATGTATATATACTAAATTTTCTCGATGTACTCATCTATTGACAGACATGTAAATTATTTTCCTATCTTGGCTATTGTGAATAATGCTACAGTGAACATGGCAGTGCAGATATCTCTTCAAGCTACCCAGAAGTGGGATTTCTGGATCATATGGTTAGTTCTATTTTAAATGTTTTAGTTTGATGCAATCTTACTTGTCTATTTTTTCTTTACTTACCTGTGCTTTTCGTGTCATATCTAAAAAAACCATTGTCCAAACCTGTGCTTTTGGTGTCATATCTAAAAAAAAAACCATTGCCCAAACCAATTGTCAAGAAGACTTTTCCTTATGTTTTCTTTTAGCAGTTTTACAGATTCTGGTCATAGGTTTAGGCCTCTAATCCATTTTGAGTTGCTTTTTGTATATGATTAGCTAAGGGTCCAATTCATTCTTTATGTAGTTATGCAGTTTTCCCAGCACCATTTGTTAAGGAGTCTGTCCTTTCCCCCCTTGTATGTTGTTGGTTACCTTGTCAAAGACCAATTGGCTGTAAATGTGTGGATTTATTTCTGGGCTCTCTCTTCTGTTCCATTGGTCTGTGTGTCTGTTTTTGTGCCAGTACCATACTCCTTTGATTACTGTAGCTTTGTAGTATCAGGATGTGTGATGCCTCCAGCTTTGCTCTCCTTGATGAAGATTGCTTTGACTATGTAGAATCTTTTGTGATTTCATATAAATTTTAGGATTTTTAAAAAGATTTTATTTATTCACAAAAGACACAGAGAGAGAAAGAGAGAGAGAGAGAGAGTCAGAGACACAGGCAGAGGGAGAAGCAGGCTCCGTGCAGGGAGCCTGATGTGGGACTCGATCCTGGGTCTCCAGGACCAAGCCCTGGGCCGAAGGCAGGTGCTAAACCACTGAGCCACCCAGGAATCCCCAAATTTTAGGATTTTTAAGAATTTCTGTAAAGAATGCCAGTGGGATTTTGATAGGAATTCCATTGAATTTATAAATCACTTTGGATTGTATGGTAAATGTCTATGCCCTTTGCAGCAAGAGTTCCATTAACATATTGAAGCTGAGGCAACAGTACGGAATTGGAAAGGATTTTAGATAAATACAAAAAAGCATGTGTCACCCCCAATCTTTCCTTTCTGAGACCATTAGTTAAAAGGGAAACACGAAACCTTGCAGGTTAAGTATATAGTGTAATATTGGATGATTCTGTTTATAAATCTCAAAATGGCAAGTTTAAAATGGGTTTTCAAGTTTCACAGATGTGGCTTAAGCTTGGTAATTGCCTGTAGCTTATGACATTTATGCTAATCAATAACATTTAATAATTTTAGATGATCGCTTATCCTATTCTAGGAACATGATAGGAGATGATTCCTACTGTTAAGGGCATTAACTTTCAGTTGACATGGGTGTAGAGAATACAAAAACCATAGATATACATTCTAAGAGGGGAGAAAGAGAGAGAGTTGTGTTAGCAGTTAGAGAATTGGGAGAATTCCTTGGAGAAAAGATGTAAGGAGTTTTAAGATTTCACTATGAACGAAGGGTAGGGTGTGATGAACAGGAGAGTAAGAGGTTCTTTGCAGTAGTTAGTCCAGTTTACTGTTCACAAAAGCAGCAATTGAGGTCTATGACCAAGCAATATGTTCAGAACCGTCATTCCATAAGCTTAAGAGAAATCAGACACTTAACCCCTGATAACTTTAAACAAGCTAAATTAAATAGCATGGTTTTTGCTTTGCTTTTAGAATTGTGTCAGCTTGGTTTGATAATGTGGATATCTCCTGGGAAGATGGTCATTAAGGCAAAATCTTTTAAAAGTTGTAGCTTTGAGGAGGGAAGTAGAGGGTGAACCCCGCAAAATAAAGGGGTAACCTCCTGCTTAGGCAAAAGCTCAAAGATAAGTAGAATGCCTCAACTCAAAGATTCAGTCCTCAGTGTAAGTCAGAACAGTCAAATGAAGGTGTGGTTTGATAGAAGTTTACTTCTATTCCAAAGGCTGGTTTGGAGGGTGTAGCAGAAAGCTGAACTAGACAGCGGTTTATTCAGTTTGGTTCAGTGGCCACCACACAAAGTAAACAAATAGGTCCTGAGCCTCTCCAGAGTCAGAAGTCTGAGATGATACTCCATGGTGCCTGCCATTAAGTTGCTCACTGTCAAATGGTGAAGTCTGTGAGACCAAGAAAGCCCACGGTGGGGTGGAGACTGCCAGGTTCTGCGGGAGACTGCCATTCTCCCTGGCAGTGGAGAAGCCTTCACAAAGACACTTGAAGTGGGCACTGGCATGGCCAAGGCAGCACGTGGAGTAATGAGCGCTTTGGAGACAGGAGACCAGGAGGGCCCAGCAGCACCCACTCCCACTCCGAGCTGGGAGAGCCATGGCCCCCAGCACAGGAAGTCATCTTCCCAGCCACTGCTCTCCACATGTCTTCTGGAATCCCTTAAAGCTTATTTTACTCTGGCTGGCAAAGATCAGAGCTAAGAGCTGATACAACATCCCTGTGTGGGAGATAGTTTTTACCAGATTCTCAGGATTGAACATCCGCTTCACCCAGCTCTTAATGACGGGACCAGACCCCATGAATAGCCTTCAGACCAGGGTATGGTGTGTAGCTTCTCCTTCTCCTTTAGCACCTCCTTTAGTCCACGTGGGCCCTACGTGCTGCAGCACAGTGTGGTATGTGGCTCCAGCACCGACTCAGCATCACAACCCCCCAGAACCTTGAAAAGGGCTGCCACCTCCACACGTCCTTGCCTTTCTCCATCCCAGCCCCCTCTCCACTACTGAGTCAGAATTAGAGGCAGGGGTTTGGTGCTGTACTCAGGATTTGTAAGGAAATCACTCAGTTCCTAAGTGAATGAGGCACAGGTGAGCTCGCTTGACAGCTGCACAGATAGTGGAAGGAACATGCCTCACAGCCACAACACCTGGCTATAGTTTCCATGCTCACCACGTCCTGGCCCCCAGACTGTTCCGCATCTGTGAAATGGGACTGCTGCTTCTCCTGCCTACCTCACAGGGGTTTTGTGATGGTGAAATCACACAGAAGCAAATTGGAAACAACCACTGCAATAAAGTGCAAGGTATTATTTATCCCGGTGTTCACCGTTCCCATGTCCCCACCCTGGAGGATCCGACCG
Source organism: Canis lupus familiaris (assembly GCF_011100685.1). Lineage (NCBI taxonomy): Eukaryota > Metazoa > Chordata > Mammalia > Carnivora > Canidae > Canis > Canis lupus. The sequence goes on from NC_049238.1 coordinate 22,258,570, forward strand.
TCACTTCACTTTAGGACAGTTTCACTAGCCAGCTGATTTGTCCCCTGACCCTATACCCTGCCATCAAATTACTGTATTGAAATACCACTCCCAGGGGCACATGGGTGGCTCAGTTAGCTAAGTGCCTGTCTTCGGATCAGGGCATGATCTGGGGGTCCTGGGACTGAGCCCCATATTGGGCTCCCTGCTCAGTGAGGAGCCAGCTACTCCCCCCCTCTCTCTATCCCTCCTCACCACTTATTCTTTCTCTCTCTCAAATAAATACATACAATCTTTTAAAAAAGAAAAGAAATACCACTTCCATTTTGTGTCTTCTCTGTTCAGAAGTGCCCGCTGGCCTTTCTCAGTAGGTAGGCTTACCTTGTCCATCAGACTTTCTCTCTTACTCAGCCTTGGCCTCTTTGTTGTCCCTTCCTTGCAGTCTCTCCTTAACCTCCATATCTTTCTTTCAGCCTTTCTTAAAATCTGTCCTCTAACCTGATCACCTCCATCTTGATCCAAATAATGTAGTTATGAGACTTTAACATATATTTTCTGGGATGATTTTTTAATTGTCACATGTATTTGCTTCATTATTCTAGTTAATTTGCTTGCCAAGGTCCAAGACTACATCAGAGTGACATTTTACGCTGTGAGGTGATTAAGCCCAGTGTTCCACAAAGGGTTAGGCAGGTGGCAGGGACTCTGCAGCCCTGTGCCGAGGCTGGGCAGGGGCAGGGGTGAGCCTGGAAGTCAGAGCACACTTGCAGCCTGTGACACACTTTCATTTCCAGGGCCACTTTTCATCATCACTACCCTGGAAGGCAGTGGTTATTTGCCCCATTCAACATGAGAGAAGAGAGCCTTAGGTGAAGGAATATCAGTTTTATGGGGTGAAAGGGAGTCAAGGGGACCCTGTGTTCTCAAGGGGAGCCACAATGTAGCGTAGCCCACAGGTGGGTGTGAAAGTGAAGGACCCCCTATGGGTCAAGGCCTGTTGTTGGCCAGGCTGGGGCTGAGGCCAAAATAGTGAAAAACTAGTGAAGACCTAGCAGATATGATGGGTCCAGACAGGCTGCAGGGCTGGCTACTTACCAGGGGGAAGAGCAGAGTCCAGGTGATTCCAGCTGGCCTCCTTGGGAAAGGCTAGTGAATAGGAGTCAGGAAGGATTTCAGTGACTCAGCCTCTTCCCTGGTGTGAGCCAGGCAGTGGGCTTGGCAGGCCATTTCCTGGGGAGTTTTCACATGGACCGGTGATTTCATCTTTGTCTTCTAAAGCACCTCCATTCCCTGGGAGCTGTTGTTTATAGGGCCCTCGAACTGAGCCACGTGGTCTGATTTCTTAAAGGAGAAGCTGAACTGGCCTTGAGAACTTTGTAGGCCTTGAGTTATCAGTAATTTTGTTCTTCACCAGCACTGATAAGAAACCCTTCCAGTCCTCTCTGGCTTCAACCAGAGTGCAGTTTAACAGTGCTTTGACATTTCAGTATTGCTACCTAATTTATGAAGGCATGAGGTCCATGCAGGTAACCTGCTCCTGCCTCTGGTTGAAGTCGTAGTGCTTATTGCCTAACTGGGACAGGCCTGGGGTGCGGCTGCTGAGGGCTGGCAACACCAGGCCCAGAAAGGCAAGCTGAAGACCAGCAGGCAGGCCTGAGGGTTGGACAGCTACCTGGCAAATGGGTGGAGACCAAAGCTGAGTTATATAGCTAGAGAATCCAGGGCGTGGTGAGGGAAATCAGCCACTGGGACAGCAAAGATGAATGTTGAATACATGTGCATTTATTAGCGTGGCTGGTTCCTTTGTCAAAAACATCATAAATTCATAGTTCAGGATTTTAAATAAGATTACTGATGTTTCTTTTTCAACAATCTATAAGCACCCCCTCACCAAAAAAAAAAAAAAAAAAAAGTGCAGTCTTTTGATTCATCTTAAATCTTAAATATTAAGATTTTTTTTAATTTTAATTTTTTAATTTTTGAGAGAGAGACAGAGAGTGTGCCAGCGGGGGGTTGGGGGAGGGATAGAGGTAGAGGAATAAAATTGAGCAGAGCTCAATCTCATGACCCTGAAATCATGACCTGAGCTGAAATCAAGAGTCAGATGCTTAACTAGCCACCCAGGCCACACCTAAAATTTTTGTTTGTATAAGCTGTTAGAAATGGCTTTCATGAGACTCCCCCCACCTCAAACTTCTGCCCATGTCAGAGGTTAAGAGCAAACCATATTTTCATTAAAACATTTGATGAAACCCTCCTCCCTTCCCTAAGTCTACCAAATTTTGATCTCAAAAAATAAATAAATAAATAAATAAAAGGAAAAAATGGGGCTAATATGACAGTAAGATTTGTCCCTTTCCTAGTAAATATTACAATTTAACTGGGTAACTTGTGGAAGCTTGTCAGGTCGAAGTGACTCACTTGCATAGATGAAGTTATTTTTAGAGATATAATTTGTACTGTTTAGAAAAGAATAAAGAGATGGTAAAAGGCTAGATCGCTCATTATAGTTTACAGAGCTCATGAACCCAGCATCCATGCAAAAGATGACTAAGCAACGGGTCGGTTGGTACTTTCTCTCAGAATTTTACAGACGTGAGTCACCCACATTAGACTGCAGACACAGCATCAAGGTACCTGTGTGACTCAGCTCCCATTTAGAAAGAGCACTAGAATTCAATTCTGGTATACTTTTATAGTTAAGTACCGAGGAAATTACATACCACAGCAAAATATGTCTTTGTACCATGCAGCCATCGGATGTTTTTAGCAAGGATTGGTGTATATTCATCTCTGGCCTTTGCAAGACTCTATTTGTGACCCATGGTAGCGAATATGCCCATTCAGTCTGTTGCTGTACATTGCTGTGCCACCTTCTTGATGTTTGGGTCCCTGACTCTGGTGCACGACTGTCCTCAGTAGAAATTTCAGCTTCACCCTTTCTGCACTAGGATGTCCGGCATTCAGATCCATCTCCTTTAACTTAATGTGTGTGTGCATGTGTGAAAATCTTTAGCATACTATATTAAAATGCTGGTTTTTATGAATTGGTAGAAAGAGCCTTCAGAGGCTAGCTCCTGTGCCCATATCAGGGAATTAGAAGAAATAAAATCACCTTTTTTTGAAGTATATTCTTAGTTTTAAAAAAAAGTACATGTGTACACACATTGATAAAAATTATCTCTACAAGTAGGCAACCTAGTCAAAGCAAATGCATCGTTCTCTCTGCAGGGCTTCTGTGTTGTTCTTGGCACAGGGCTCTGCTGGTGAATGACTCTGCAGGTGTCCCCTTACACCAGGCTTGGCCCCCGGTCATTGACCCACACTGATGATGCAGCCTGATTGGAGTTAAGCCCTCAGAACATGACCTCTCCTTTCAAATATACAGAAAATGCCGTTTGTGGTTCATAGACATAGCAATAGATTATTCATAACCAACCCAACAAAGAATTTTCTATGTATTATAATTATTTTTAAGATTTTATTTATTATTCTTGAAAGACACAAAGAGAGAGAGAGAGAGGCAGAGACACAGGCAGAGGGAGAAGCAGGATCCACGCAGAGAGCCCAATGTGGGACTTGATACCGGAACTGCAGGATCACGCCCCGGGGCCAAAGGCAGGCGCTAAGCTGCTGAGCCACCCAGGCATCCCCTATTTATTGTTTTTATCAAAGAAACGTGAACATGGTTACAAAAGCAATATTCCAGAAAGACAGATAATGAAAAGCAAAAGTACCCTGCCCCATGCCTGCTCAGCAATGATCACTTTTAACTCCTGTCAATGGGCCCTCAGCCCTGTGACTTTTTCATGCCTCACCTGCATGTAGCACCATCAGTAAAAATGCCGTAGCGTGCAAAGGTTAAAAACTTGGTTCTCTTGTCAAAGAAAAAAGCCTCATGTACCTGCAAGTCAATCAACTCAGCAAGCACTTGAGCATCTACAACGGACCAGCTTCTGTGTTAGACCCTGTAGTCACATAAATGGGTAGGTGTGCTGCAGTTTGCAGTCAGGTCGGGGAGGCAGGAATGTAAGCACAGTAATGAAGCTACTGTGTAGAAACACTGTAACGCAGATGTATGCTACAGGTGGGTAAAACCCCTTCTATAAAGTTTTAGAGAATATGAATAATTCATAAAATTGCATGTTTGGGTGCATGAGTTAAGGCACTAGCAGGAGATGAGGTGGGAAAGAGTGTGCCTGGTTATGCAAAGCTTTGTATGTGAGGAGTTCAAAGTGTATCCTGTTACTCTTGGAGAGCCGTGCAAGGATTTTAAACTTGTGGTGTTACCTCAATAATGCTATAGGTCTGCTAGCAGAGGGGAGGAGGAATTCAAGTGGGAGAGAGCCTGGGGTAGGAAAACCCTTTGGGATAACTAGTCCAGACAAGGTAATGGGAGGTACTGAGACAGTGGAAAGTAGGAGGAAGAAGAAAGGTCAGGTCCTAGAACTACTTCAGAGATAGCATCAGCAGACTTAAGGAGAGAGGGATTGCAGAATCCCACATAATTCCTGGCTAAGCTAGCTGAATGGTGAGCAGAAACTTAACAGGACCAGAATGTGGGGAGAAAGACAATGAGTTTGAATATATTGCATTTGAGGTGCTTATGGGATAAGCAGGTGGAGATACTCAGTAAGTAGCCAAAAATGTGAGGCTGGAGTTTGGAAGAGCCATCCTGGTGGATGCAGGTGTGTAGGCCTTTTGGCCTGGCCAGTGTCAGTAATGATAAGCAGCAGGGGAGGGTGAGAACCCAGTGAGAGGGGTACTGGGAGGGCCGGGCTGCAGTGAGCCGAGGATAAAAAGCATTTGCGTTGGTAATTGACATCCTAGTGCACAATGTTAGAGTAGTAAAGGACGATGTTAGAGTAGTAAAGGACACATGTGCCTCCACATAGGCGGACACCTGGTGTCAGTGGGTTAGGGGATTAATGGACACCGAAGCAGTTGAGCCAGACCTCTTGCAGAATTTGGAAAAATGGAGAAAAGTGAATGGGAAGTAGCTGGCAGGGGTGGTGGTCAAGGGGATATTTAGGAGATAAGGGATTCTTCAGCATGATGAGAAGGAACTAGTGGAGGAGGTTGAAATTTAGAGAAGAGAGTTGAAAGAGCAAAATCCTAGAGGTAGCTTAAGAGTATGGAGCCTGAGACACAGTTGAGGAATAAGCTTTGCAGAAGAAGGAGCTCACCTCCTCTGAGACTGGAGGAAAGGATGCAGACCTTGTTAAATAAGAGGTATGGGGAGGCAGGTAGGGCCAGAAATGGAGATAGTTCTCCTTGAATGTCCATTTTCTCTAAGGAGTTGAAAGCAGGACTATCTCCCAAGTGAAGATGTCAGGAGCGAGATTAGGGTTTTTGAGGAGACAGGAAGTTTTGGCATAGTCATCAGAGCCAGTACAGCAAACCAAGGGGTGTTTCCGTATTACATTTCCATATTACTAGCACCTAACAGTGCCTGGAATATAAGCAGAGGCACAGCTCTCTCTGAATCAATGAACTTTTGGGTCAGAGACAAGGATTTCAGAAGTTACTATTTTGGGACTGGAGCACAAATAGATGAGAAGGTTCGGGGTGTGGCTCCAGGGACATGGGTGCTGGGTGGGTTGCCCTCGAACATGATGAAGCTGCACTGGATGATTACAGAGATCAGAATGGGGAGCAGGCTTGAAGCAGGTGTCAGTGTCTAGTTAGTATGTAACCAGGAGCCTGAGTAGACAATAGCTAGAACAATGGACAGAGGTGAGGTACCCAAATGGTAGGAGCTTCCGATGGGGACGCTTTTCTCAGAGGAGAGGCTTGAATGTGTAGGCAGATCTGGGCAAACAAGTAGCTTCTCCTCAGGGGGTGGCCATGATAGCCAGATTTCACCTGAGATAAGAGGTGGCAGGAACACTCTGAGAGGAAGTGAGAAGGTGACTCCTGGAGCAGAAGCAGAGGTAACCAGGATGTGGTTACAGACTGGGCATTTGTCCTAAGAGGGGACAGAGGGCATTAGGGTATGTCAGGAGGACAATTTTTTTTTTGACAGATGATGAGCCTCCCTGGGAGGAGGTAGAGGAGAAAAGAGGTAAGTCAGGGTCTGCACAGGGCTAGCCCCAGCCGCACGGAGAGGTGTGGTAGACAACTTGGCACTGTTCAGACAGACCCTCGGGGGGCCACAGTTAGCCCGGTAAGCGGGTAGCCAGGAATGTGCCAGGAGACCTGCTCCGGAGGCTCCGAGTATGGGCTGCAGACTGTTGCTTCGGACCTGATTAAAGAGACACAGAAACTGAGAGGAGACAGACATTTGCAAACCTGTATAGCAATTTGACATTGCTGCCACAACCAAACACATAATTGTTTATTCAGTTACTCAGTTTTATTTTATCAATGACAGATGGGAAATTAAAATGAAATTAATTCACCGCAGCGAATCTAGGAAGCACAGCCCTACAGCATTCCTCCCTTAGTATGAGCTCTGGTGTAAAAACCACTCACTCCTCAGATTAGCCTTGGGGGCCTGTCGCTCCGTCCCAGTTCTTGCAGTCCCAGGGACCAGTACAGCCTGTCTAAACATAGTATTTCTTGGCCATAGAGTTTGGCCCCTCATGAGCAAAACACAGACAAGAGTAAAACACTCATCCACTAACCGTCCTACCCAAGCGGCCCCTTGGAGCTTGGTTTGCACTCCGCTTCTCTGCCACGGCCATGTGAACGGGTCACCTGGGAGACCAAACCGAGTTGTCCCTGGACCTGTGGCTTAGCCAGAAACCTCAGGACAGTTCAGCAAGGATGCACATCAGCAAAGCAAAGCCATTGAGCTCACCATTTACTTCTTATTATCTGCTAAGGAAAAATGGCACATTATGAGACACAAAGAAGACAAAATCAGTCTCTCTTCATCCAAACCCCAGACTGTGTAATGCAGCAGCCTCCTACTTTGGACTTCTCACACGGTACCATGAACATTTGGCTTACTGACCTTTCCCAATGATGAACTTTCTAAGGCAGAGTTCATTTTTCCTTCATCTCGAAATCCCCTTTGCTTGGCTCAGGGGTCAGTCAGGGCAATTCAAAGTCTTGATAAATCAAGGTACAAACTCACATACTCTTTTCTTGTTTGCCTCGCAATCATGCATTTGGTCCTATTCTCATACCAAGTCATAACTGATTTTTAAATCATTAAAATGCCATAGGTCATACTAATGCTAAAACTTGAAGTGGCCAGGAGCAGTCCCATGGTCAGGAATGTTCATAGTCACCATCTTTGAGGTTCAGACAAGCAGCGCTCTCTCCTCTTTTTGTACAAGTCAGAAACTGCCCTTCCACTTAAACCAGAGACATACACATATACCCACACGTATAAATGTAGATACGGTGTGTGTGTGTGTGCGCGGGCACGTATGTGCATTGCATGCACAGACATGAGATATGGCACCACCTATGAAAGCATTCCTCTAGACTTGGGCTTCCCACACCTCTCCTCTGGAGCTATATCGGTGCCTGCCCATGCACTCCTTTGCAGATTTCTATTTAACTTTTCCCTGAGCTAAGTTTGAGTGATGACTTAGTAAGTTGAACATTTAAAGAATCAAACCTGTTTTTCCATGAAACCAATTAATGATATACCTCAAGTGAACCATTTGGCTTATGGAAACAAAAGAGTTTTCCATCACACAGAGGATTGGTAAGGGGTCATGAATAAAATGGGGCAGGTAAGAATAGCTATTTTATTGTAAGGGCAGCAGGCAGGCTAAATGAGAAGGTTAATTGTTGAGTCCATATCAGGCTCTCCTGAGGTGTGACCAGTTGAGGGTATTTATATTAAAGCTCTTTGGAACTCCCCTCTCTTTTCTATTCCCATCTGATTCTTTTCTTCTGTCCTTAAGTGTTCTGTGTATATGAACTTCAACTTTTGTTTTCAAGTCTTAGTCTTTTAACCAGAGCCTGATGGCCTGTACCACACCTTCTTTAGAAGGAAAAGCTAGATAGACCTCATCTGAACTGCCCCCTGATTAGCTTTCAAAATTATATTTTTACCTAGGAGACCTTGGTTAGTTCAAATGGGCTAGAACAGGGGGTACAATTAGGGTAATTAAGCTGGCGTCAGTGTGTAAGACAGATAGAAAAGCAATTCCTGGAGGCAGAGGAAACATATTGAACTACTTCAGGTGTGAATGATTAGTGTTTGCAGCAGACCTAAAATGGTGGGCGTGGAAGGCTTAATACAAAGTGTATTCAGCTGTTTAAAGTAGGATGCTGGTTTTTAAAATCTACATCCCCACTTCTTTCTATCTATGGTGGAAGTAGACATGGCCCTCAGGTCCCTGCAGTCCCCTTCTGATAGGACAGTGCCTTGTGGACAGTCCTCTGCAGGACGTGGTGTCAACAGTGAGCCTCTCCAGAGATGAAGAGTCTCAGGTGACAGAATATTGGCAGCACGTTAGACCCAACCTGGATGTGAGTGAATGAGGAGCAAGCGGTGGCTTTTATTTCAGACATGCAGTATGATTCTTCCCCAGTCGGTAACAGAACACTCTAATGGCACTGGAGCCACTGGGGTCAGAATCTAAAGACCTGAATCTGAGGTCCAGCTCTGTTCTATAACTGTAATTCTAAACAGACTGCTCTCTGTTTCTGAGTGTCCGTGTTCTGACCTATAAATGGGGTAATATGCCTAGCTTGAAAAGTACACAGGAGACAGTGTGTGTGAAAACATATTTAAGCCATAAAACTTATATCATGGCATTCACCAGGCATCTGGAATTATCAGACTGAAGTGCGGGCGAGTGGTCAGCGAAGGATATGGAGATTTTGAAGTCATCAGAGAGTATCGATAGTTGGGACTTTCTGGGACTTTCTAAAGGAGGAAAGCTACAGGCCAACCCTTTGGGTTAACAAGTCCCTCAATTGAGCTTTGGGAATGAGGGGCCATTAAACAGATGGAGAAAAGGCAGTAAACATTTTAAAAGGGAAGGAAGTAGCAGATCAATACACTGTTATGGAAACCATGGGAGAAGAACAGAAATGAGTAACAGAGTCAAATGCCACTAAAACCCCATAGATATGAACATAAAATACTTTCCCAGTCAAAAGGAAAAAAACAAGGAAATTGAAACATCAAAAATAAAAAAGTCTTCAAAGTCTGAGATCATTGTACCCTTGAGCATAATTTGTAAGGTCTGAAAGACAAATGCCTCCTATTCCTTCTTGAGGTCCATTGTGACTGTACATTGCCAGTCCTCTTTCTCCATTCTTGTACGTTTTCTTGATCAATGCCCATAGCAACCCCTGGCTGAGATGGCAGATGAGCCAAAATGCCCGAGGAGAACCTCCTTCCAGAATGTCCAAAACAAGCAGTAAATACAATTTGGTAGCACCTGCAGTGGAGAGAACATGGACCTCAGACCCAGGCAGGCTGAGAGTAACCCATCTTCTTCATGGCTGCGAGTAAGTTCTACTCACCCCAGGGACAAGCTTGCTTCCTCGTGACAGGGGGCAAGAGAGAAATCATGTGGCAGAAAGCACCCAGCATAGTGTGGGTATTTGATACATGTTGACTTCCTTCCTGTTTCTTAGCATTAAAAAAGTGTATACTTAGGGCAGCCCCGGTGGCCCAGTGGTTTGGTGCTGCCTTCCGTCTGGGTTGTGATCCTGGAGACCCAGAATCGAGTCCCACATCAGGCTCCCTGCATGGAGCCTACTTCTTCTCCTTCTGCCTGTGTCTCTGCCTCTTCTCTCTCTCTCTCTCTCCCTCTCTCTGTCATGAATAAATAAATAAAATTTTTTAAAAATGTATATTTATTAGAATGAAACACAAACATTAAAAACTACCACAAAAACAAACTGCCTATGCCTAATCTCTGCCCATGTGGCAAGAGATTTTTCAGAGTTGGCGTAACGACGAACCCAAAGTCTGACTAGAAAAGTAGCTGTGGTAGCTGCAGTCACTCAGCTCCTGCCAGGAGAAGTGCCAGGTTATGAGTGGCATGGCACATTGTAGCTCACGAGATGTGAGGTCCTCGAGATGGCTGCTAAGGTGGTTCACCCTTCCGCACTGCAAGCCGCTCAGTTACCAATGCATACATGATTCCCAAGGCCCCTTTCTGCACTATTGTTTAACAAGTGTGTCCTCTGTTTGACAGGACATAGAGAATTTAAAGTCAATATCTCACCTATCTGCAGCTCAGCTCTCCCCTGTGAGCACACCTGTCAAAACACAGCCGAGAGGAAGGGAGTTGGCTAAAGAGAGGCCACAAAGTCTATGTATTTTACTCCCAGGGAGCCCTCTAGGCCTGGCTATTATCCCTTCAAATAAGCTGGCATGCTAGTTCCCACATCTCCAGCAGCTTTGCTGCCCATAGACGGTCCTAGCATATAGGTGTACAGACCAGAGAGCCCCAGCTGGGAGGTTTAGGTGGAGGCAACCAAGAATCCACAGACAGCAGATGTTAGACAACTAGTATAGGGGCTGGCTTGCTCATGTCTGGTGTCGTGAACGTATGGCCCACTCTGAGAGTTCATATTTATAACTTTCACTCTGAGCCATTTAGAGAGGGGTATGAGACAAGTAAATGTGAAGTTACTTTAGAAGGATTTTTATCAAAATCAGTAAAAAGAAAGAGCAAAGTTTTGGAGCTTCCAAGAATAAACCCTCGGTTATTGAATGTGAATATGCTCCTCTCAGGATCTAGAGCCTTGCCTTGAAAATGATCTTATTCCTTTACATTTGAATGTACAAGCCAAGCAGCTCACTCGGGTCAAGGGCTTGCCTCCACATGACCATCTCTGCTTACAGTTTTTCTCTTTTCTTTGAGTTAGTGAGATAGGAGAAGAGGAACATTTAAAAACATCATTTTAGGCAGCAATCATATCTTCATCTCAAATGACGTTTCTGATGAGAATTGCTATCAAGGAAGAACATTAATTCGTTCCCATTCCCCTACTGCATCTCCCACCCGTTCTCACAGAAGAAATAATGACCAAGATGCTGGCTCCGAAGTGGTAACCACTAAACAAAAACATGGAAATTCACAGACTAAATAATAATATTTAAATATATGAAGACTGATTATATTTCTGGTCTTTTTTTCCCAAAGAGCAAAACCACTTATGAATAAATAGTTTAGGTGTGCTCACTTTAGTAGCACATATATGAATAAATAGTTTAGCAAAAAAAGAAAAAGTTTGACTTACAGGAAGCACCTATGAGAATGAAGAGAGTAAAGCAGTATCCAAGCAAAAAAAGGAAACCATCTGGCCACGTTTTCATCAGGCTGCCTCTGTCTTCAGCTGGTCTCTGGTTCGTGGTCAATTTTTGCTACAAAACCCCATTTGACCCTAGATACTCCAAAGTTTTTTTATTTAAAGGAAGAAGATTATAGAATTCAAAGTGAAGAGTTCCTAAGGACTCTTGAATTTGCCTCAAATAGAAATATGGTCAGAACTAAGTTGGAAGCTTAACTGAAAGAATTTGGCTACTTTTAATCTATGAGGTGGTGTTTTCTCAGCTGGAAGTCAGGTTGGAAAAAGAAATTATATAGACTCGGGTTTGGTTGGTTGTTTTTTTGTTTTTTTTCTAATTGCTTCTAAGAGAAAAGTGAGTAATCACAGGTCTCATTTATGGGTATTTTCTATGTGCCAAGTATTCTATATATATTCATTATATCATGTAAAGCACTCAACAGCCTTGCAAGGTAGGTATTATCCCATTTTAAAGATTAGAAAACCTAGACTCAGGAGTTTAGTAAATTGCCTGAGGTCACCCACGTGGTAACTGGGAGAGTAGGAATCAAGCCCAGATCTGTCAAATTCCAAAGATCATATTATTTCCAGTATGCCGTCCTGTTCTTGATTCCTTTTCGGCTCCAGATACCGTACCACATGCTTTATTTCCAACCCAGAAGTTAGAGTTTTTCTTGGTTGATGGATGAGGAGAGAAGCTCAGAGGGACCAGTTAGTATGCCAAAGCTGTACAGCTACTAAGTGGAGCCCAGTTAGCCACATACAGAGCACGTGCCTTCTTCACCTGAACATTCAACTTCACTTAGATAAGCTATTTCCTGTCCACCTCACCAGATGGAACTGAACCCAAAGCAACCAAAGAATGCAGTGGCTTATCTTTGGACATGTCCAGGACAAATATCCCATACCACCTCATCTAGTGGGTCAGACATTTTCCTATAATTTTAATGTCCCAGCACAGTATAAATCTGGAATGGAGAATGCTTAGGAGGTGCAATGCACAAATAAAAAACAGGCTAGTGGAAAAAAAAAAAAAAAACAGGCTAGTGGAGGTTTCTTTAGATCAAAATGACATGGGGACCCGGGGTTCTAATCCCATCTTATGAGGAAGCACATAGTCACCCTTGAGGGGCATGGTTTCCAAGCACTGCCAGATATTTGACTTAAACTGTATCCAATCCCAGTCTTAAATCCAATCCCAGATCTCAGGCCCTACTGTTTGGATTGTCCACACAGAAAGTCAGAGTTGTTTGAGAGAAAATGGAGGACTCCCATAAATGACCAACAGCCCATCATCATCATGCTTTTCCCTCAGAGCCTCCCATGACTGTAAGGGACGCACAGGTAAGCTTTAAGAGATGTTTTACAAAGAGGAATCAGTTCCTATTCTAAGGAGTGCACAACTGCACTCCTATAATAATAAATAATACTGATCCTTGATTTGTGCATTCTACTCTCCATTCTGGAAGATTTACACTATGCTTGAGTATTTAAATTATAGGACAACTCCTGGCCCTCTGGAGTGGGTGGGATGGGACATTTCCTCTAGGAATGTCCAAGGCTAACAATGCTTATAGAAAAGTATCCACACTCCTTTGCTTTGTGTTCACAACTGTGCACACTTTGACATCTTGATCAAGAGCCCCTCTGCACCAGCTACTGTGTTCCTGGCCTTTGTTCCCTGACTACCCTGCATTCCCTCACTCTTCTCTGTTCTGGCTGCCCAATACTGTTCCCTCTGCTTGGCATCCCCTCATGCCTGTGTCTCTGCCTCTCTCTCTCTCTGTGTCTTTGTTTCTCCCTCTGCTTCATCAAGAATCCTCCTGTGGTACCTGGTCAAAATCCACTTGTCTTTCAAGTCTCTACCCATTCAATAATTAGGCTTCTGGAAGCTGGGTTTTTATTTTTTATTTTTTTAAAGATTTTATTTGTTTATTCATGAGAGAGAGAGACAGAGATATAGGCAGAGGGAGAAACAGGAGACTATTGTAGGACTCCATCCCAGGACCCCGGGATTATGACCTGAACTGAAGGCAGACATTCAACCACTAAGCCATTCAGGTGCCCCTGGAAGCTGGGTTTAAAAAAAAAAAATTTAGAAAGGGGGAGAGGGAGAGAGAATCTTAAGCAGGCTCCACCTGAGGCCAGAGACCAACTTGGGGCTCTCTCACCACCCTGAGATCATGACCTGAGCCAAAATCAAGAGTGAGATGCTTAATCAGCTGAGCCCAGGCGCCCCAAGGATTCTGGAAGCTTTTACACACCCCATACCCCATGGTGGTTACTACCTGTACAATAAGCCTTGTCACTCTCTCCCTTCCCGAAGTCAGTGATAATCAGGTGCATGCTGGCACTGCCAAGAGGAAGGCCCAGCTTGGGTCATGTAGCTTTCCTAGAGCTGGCTCATAGGAAATGCTCCAGGAATGCTTATCACATTGGATACTCGTTGCTGTTTTCTCTAGAATATAAAGCTCATAACTAGATCCTTTGATAAAACAAGATTAGTTTCAGACCTTTTTTTCTTCCTAAGGCTCTGTTAGTCATTCTTTAGTCTGGAGGAGTCACAATATTTGTAAATTTGTACCTGGCAGGATGTTCCAGTTTTTCAAGACTGGATTTTAAACTGACCAGGGTCAGTCCCTCTACTTTAGCTATTGTAAATGTGTCCTTTTCCTTCTAGTCATCTACATTCGGTACATTATCCATGAATTTTTTTAATTACAAGCTTATGGCTCTTTAAAAGACCTTGCCTAGTTTTTAATGCCAACGCCTTTGCATTTGAATATATTTTGATTTATTTAACAATTCTTTTCATCAGATTCTTCCCTAATTTAGCCAGATTTCTTTTCTAATCCTTCCAGGCCAAGAGTTTATTTATTGTGACTAAGTTGTTCTTTTTTTTTTTTTTTTGTGACTAAGTTCTTTTAAAGATAGAAGTTAAAACAGTATTAAATGCTATTTATGGTGTTCTCTGTTGCTTGATTTCTCTCTGCATCTCATAAAAACATGTTTCCTTTTTTTACATGTCTAGTACAATCAACGTTTCCTCACTTTTATGATCTATGCCAGTCAATCACTAGTTATATATCAACCAACTACTCTGTGTCCAGCCCAGTGTTATACATGTGAAAGACATAAAATAACAAATACATTGAATTGTTAGCCATCCGGCCATGGCTGGATTATGTGGCCACAGAGGATGAAGAAACCACTGAGCCACAGAGCAGGCAAGAAAGGCTTCCTATAGAAGGTGGGACCTAGACTGTGTCACAGAAGCAAGAGCCGGTTGAGAGATTAAACAAGGAGCCAGGCCTGAGGAAATGCTTTTCTAGATTGAATATATATTACTAAGACATTCCAGTGAAGAACATACCACAGTGTATTTATCCAGTCTCATGTAGCTGGACACTTAAGATGTTTCCACTTTTTGTTGCCACAAACAATGCTACAGCAAACTTTCTTCTAGATGTCTTCTTATGCACATGGTATAGTATTTTAGGAGTGGAATTCCCAAATTATGAAGTGTGCATCTTCACTTTTATTGTACAAGAGGTTGTAAAAATCTGCATTCTCATCAGTGAATGAGAATTCTCACCACCTTGACAACAACTTGCGCCTTGTTGGGTTTTAAATTTTTTGTCAATCTAATCGGTATGAAATGAGATGGCCTTGAGGTTTTATTTATTTATTTATTAAAAGATTTTATTTATTTATCCGTTCATGAGGGACACAGAGAGAGAGGCAGAGACACAGGCAGAGGGAGAAGCAGGCTCCATGCAGGGAGCCCGATGTGGGACTCTATCCCAGGACTCCAGGATCACACCCTCGGCCAAAGGCAGGCGCTAAACCACTGAGCCACCAAGGGATCCCAGCCTTGAGGTTTTATTTTTTTTTTTTTTTTTTTTTTTTTTTTTTTTTTTAATTATTTTTTTTTATTGGTGTTCAATTTACTAACATACAGAATAACACCCAGTGCCCGTCACCCATTCACTCCCACCCCCCGCCCTCCTCCCCTTCTACCACCCCTAGTTCGTTTCCCAGAGTTAGCAGTCTTTACGTTCTGTCTCCCTTTCTGATATTTCCCACACATTTCTTCTCCCTTCCCTTATTTTCCCTTTCACTATTATTTATATTCCCCAAATGAATGAGAACATATAATGTTTGTCCTTCTCCGACTGACTTACTTCACTCAGCATAATACCCTCCAGTTCCATCCACGTTGAAGCAAATGGTGGGTATTTGTCATTTCTAATAGCTGAGTAATATTCCATTGTATACATAAACCACATCTTCTTTATCCATTCATCTTTCGTTGGACACCGAGGCTCCTTCCACAGTTTGGCTATAGTGGCCATTGCTGCTAGAAACATCGGGGTGCAGGTGTCCCGGCGTTTCATTGCATTTGTATCTTTGGGGTAAATCCCCAACAGTGCAATTGCTGGGTCGTAGGGCAGGTATATTTTTAACTGTTTGAGGAACCTCCACACAGTTTTCCAGAGTGGCTGCACCAGTTCACATTCCCACCAACAGTGTAGGAGGGTTCCCTTTTCTCCGCATCCTCTCCAACATTTGTTGTTTCCTGCCTTGTTAATTTTCCCCATTCTCACTGGTGTGAGGTGGTATCTCATTGTGGTTTTGATTTGTATTTCCCTGATGGCAAGTGATGCAGAGCATTTTCTCATATGCATGTTGGCCATGTCTATGTCTTCCTCTGTGAGATTTCTGTTCATGTCTTTTGCCCATTTCATGATTGGATTGTTTGTTTCTTTGGTGTTGAGTTTAATAAGTTCTTTATAGATCTTGGAAACTAGCCCTTTATCTGATATGTCATTTGCAAATATCTTCTCCCATTCTGTAGGTTGTCTTTGAGTTTTGTTGACTGTATCCTTTGCTGTGCAAAAGCTTCTTATCTTGATGAAGTCCCAATAGTTCATTTTTGCTTTTGTTTCTTTTGCCTTTGTGGATGTATCTTGCAAGAAGTTACTATGGCCGAGTTCAAAAAGGGTGTTGCCTGTGTTCTTCTCTAGGATTTTGATGGAATCTTGTCTCACATTTAGATCTTTCATCCATTTTGAGTTTATCTTTGTGTATGGTGAAAGAGAGTGGTCTAGTTTCATTCTTCTGCATGTGGATGTCCAATTTTCCCAGCACCATTTATTGAAGAGACTGTCTTTCTTCCAATGGATAGTCTTTCCTCCTTTATCGAATATTAGTTGCCCATAAAGTTCAGGGTCCACTTCTGGATTCTCTATTCTGTTCCACTGATCTATGTGTCTGTTTTTGTGCCAGTACCACACTGTCTTGATGACCACAGCTTTGTAGTACAACCTGAAATCTGGCATTGTGATGCCCCCAGATATGGTTTTCTTTTTTAAAATTCCCCTGGCTATTCGGGGTCTTTTCTGATTCCACACAAATCTTAAAATAATTTGTTCTAACTCTCTGAAGAAAGTCCATGGTATTTTGATAGGGATTGCATTAAACGTGTATATTGCCCTGGGTAACATTGACATTTTCACAATATTAATTCTGCCAATCCATGAGCATGGAATATTTTTCCATCTCTTTGTGTCTTCCTCAATTTCTTTCAGAAGTGTTCTATAGTTTTGAGGGTATAGATCCTTTACATCTTTGGTGAGGTTTATTCCTAGGTATCTTATGCTTTTGGGTGCAATTGTAAATGGGATTGACTCCTTAATTTCTCTTTCTTCAGTCTCATTGTTAGTGTATAGAAATGCCACTGACTTCTGGGCATTGATTTTGTATCCTGCCACGCTGCCGAATTGCTGTATGAGTTCTAGCAATCTTGGGGTGGAGACTTTTGGGTTTTCTATGTAGAGTATCATGTCATCGGCGAAGAGAGAGAGTTTGACTTCTTCTTTGCCAATTTGAATGCCTTTAATGTCTTTTTGTTGTCTAGCCTTGAGGTTTTAATTTGGAGTTCCTTTACTTGTTCCATTCCTTCAGGCCAGCAAGCTTTTATTAGGAGTCTTTCCTGTGTCATGTTCTGTTCCAAATTCTAGAAATACTCAAATAACTAATCCCTGACCCTCACCCTTAGGGGCTCACAGTCTGAATGATTCTTACCCGAGGAGACACATCAGAATCATTTAAGGTGCATTTTCAAAAATCAGAGGTCTGAAGTAGGGCCCAAGCAGCTGTACTGTTGATTCCATGGTGATGTTGATGCTTACTTCCAGCTGAGAACCTCTGATCTCGTGGGAGGAGAAGCCTATACTATTTAGTCTGGGCTCGTCTATGTGGGCAGGGTGAGAGAGCCTCACTCTTCACTGGCTAGTACTGTGGCATCCCTTTTATCTTGAGGTTCTTCTTATAGTTTTATTTGAATGTCTCATTAGGTGTTGGAATGATTCATTTGTATCTATAAAGTACCTCAAAAGCAAATGCTAAACAAAACATAAGCAGAGACCAGATTTCCTGTAACTCCAGCTATCTGGGACAACTGTAAACCTGGAAGGAAACAAACAAACAGATACAAAAGGAAGAGGAGGATACTGTCCCTGAGCAGTGCTGGAGGAAGGCACCCTAGACTCACACCGCAGCATCTGCTTCCATGGCATGTTCTGGTCTCGGGATGGACAGTCGGCTGCACCCAACTCTTCAGAAGCTGAGACACATGTGCAATAGAGTAGACAAAGAAAAGAGAAGAGGGAAGAGAGAGCTATGACATTGAGAGTTGGCCTTGAAGAGAAATGGTAAAGCAAAAAGGAGCTGTCTGGGAAAAGGAAACAAAGTAGAGAAAGTTTGTTAGGGAGCAGACAACATGTCACCCCCTAGCAAGCCCCGGGGACCTCAATATGCTGTTCTAAGGGCACATCACCTCTTACTAGTGGACAGTTTAAGAGGTCTGGCCCTTAGGTAGGAGGCACTGGGAAGGAGCAAGCTAAGTCTTCCTTAACACTTGAGGCTACCATGTATAATTATTTTTTCATGTGTTTTCTGTCAACAAGAAAAGGCTAAGCTATTTCCAGTGTACTATATATGCTAAAACATGAAGATAATGTACAAAGCTTAGAAAGTTCCATCAAAATAGTTAAAATGTACATGCTATGAGCATTTATGCTATAGTGAGAAATTTCATGTATATGGAACAGTGTATAAAGCCAGATTGAAAACAGAACAAACTAAGAAGAAGGGAGAAGAGGAAGGGAATGCGTATTTATTTATTACCTGCTCTGCTTTTGTCTGGTCTTGTCAGTAATGCTGAGAAAAGAATTATCCTCATTTTACAGATGAGAACATCAGGATTCAGAGAGATGAAATATTTTGCCTGTGGCCTCACCACTAATAAAAGATGGGGCTAGGAATTAAACCCATTTCTGTCTGACTCCAAAGGCTGTGCTTTTTTTTTCCACCACACCATGCTGTCTCCTTTCATATTAGGATGTTTAGAATTTACAGTAAAATTCAAGAATCAGACTTTACTTTGCTAATACCAAAACCCCACAGGTAACCTGTCTCCATGATCAAATCTCACAAAAGATGAGACGCCTGGGTGGCTCAGCAGTTGAGCATCTGCCTTCGGCCCAGGACGTGATCCTGGAGTCCCAGGATTAGGTCCCACATTGGGCTTCCTGCATGGAGCCTGCTTCTCTCTCTGCTATGTCTCTGCCTCTCTTTCTCTGTATCTCTTATGAATAAATAAATAAAATCTTTAAAAAAAATCTCACAAAAGATCATGAAAATTTGAAGCTAGTTCAACAAAATCTGGCTAATATTTAGTCTCCTCTGTCACTTACATGTAAGGCAGGGTTGGTAAAATGAGACACCATTTAATGTTTAAGGTCATGGGTAGGGATACTTCAGAAATGGAAGACTTTACTTTTATATTTCTTGTAGGCAAGTGCTTTGGATATGTGATGTTTCACTTTCTAGTGCTTAGAATCCATGCATCTCAAAGGGTTAGTGTGCAGTTAGTAAGATGGTGTCAGTAAGGGTTGGTCAGTTAATAAATGGCAGACTTTGCTGGGTGGTTGTGGGACCACTGTGGGAGTAGCCTGAGAATGGGCTGTGAGCAAACTGTTTTTAGAGAGAATTGACCTCAGATAGAGTCATCATTGGAGGGGAGTTTACAGCAAGTCAACATGGTGTTCAAACTCTCTGCTAATGAGGCTTCGAGGAACTGGAGAGTCTACAGACTCCTGAAAATGGAAACACCACCGTAACCACCACAAAGTGAAGGCATGAGTATCTTCCCTACTGACCCAAGAACACGGCAACATACTGTTTGGAAGGTTTGGAGAAATGAAATAACGGCTGACTTGTGAATAAGGATGAAAATATCCGATGATGTGACTCCCAAGGGCAATTATGGTTAACCCCTCATTTGTTTGGCATTTTCAAGGATTGAACTGTCCCACAGAACTGAATTTTCCTGACAACTCAAACTTTCCTATCTATGTGCCTTGAGTGTTTTCAACCAGGCTTGGTGGAAATACTTCTGAAATTGGTTATTCACTTATCCTGCATTCTTGAACAGAAGCTGTAAGAAATAGCATTTATTTAGATGCCTCTGACTGCAAGTCTGAGAAGACCTGATTAAAAGAGAAGTCTAAGTAGTTAGGACTTGTGATGGTCTCACGAACAAGGAATCCAGAACTGGGCATTCCAGGGCTGATGAATTCAATAGCTCAGTGATGTCAGGCTGACTTTCCCCTCATGGTCACAAGGTGGGTGCATAGCTCAAGCCTCAGGGTCTCACATGACAACATCTAGGCAAGAATGAAATGGGGGCTTCTCCTTATACATGTCTTTACTCAGAGAGGAAAATATTTCTTAGAAGACCCTTACTCGAGTTCCCCTTGGGTCTCATTGGCAAGACTGAGTCACAATTCCATGCCTTGGTCTTATGGAAGCCTGAGAGAGTGAATACCTAGCACTTTTGGACTCTGAAATGGGAGGAGGGTTCATAGAAAAGAAGGATGGAGAGGCGCCTGGGTGACTTGACCGGTTAAGCATCCAACTCTGGATTTCGGTTCAGGTCATGATCTCAGCATCATGAGATTGAGCCCCACATTGAGCTCTGAGCTGGATGTGGAGCCTACTTAAGATTTTCTCTTTTCTCTCCCTATGCCCCTCCCCATCCCCCCAAAAAAGGATGGAGAATGGCTGTTGGTTGGGGTCCAAGAGTGTCTGCTAGGTTACCAAGATTGGGAGTGAATATCACTTAAAGTTTGTAATGGCTCAAGGGATGATTGGGTTTTTTGTTATATGCTGAATGGCCCCAGACTGGGATTATTTTCTGTTTCCTAAGTCTGCTTTTTTTTTTTCCCCAAGTCTGCTTTTATTTATTATTCTCTCTCCTTCCTTTGCATCAACTGCGAGTTATCATTACTTGCTGTTCATTTATCTTGTCCTAATCTTGCCATAATTCAATTTTTTTTTTTCTGGAAAGATCATATAATCAAACTTGTGAGGACTATGCCTGAAATGTTCTAAGTGAGCATCCGACAGCTGTCCTGAGTATCACATACATGATGTAGCATTGCCTCTGGCTCTTCAGGGTCATTTTTCCATCGTGAGGCCTTTGGAGAAGTGACACATTTCTAGAGTCTTATGAATTTAGGTACAACCCTAATGAAGTCGTCTTATGGTGAAAGGATGAGCATTTGGGGACAGTTAAGCTTGTTTACAAGAGAAAGCAAAACTACATCTGTCCATCTAAACCCCAGCATGGTTTAGAGAGAGGCAGCAAAGTTTACTGGTGCATATTCAGCTCCCTCTCAAAGCCACATGGCTGCCAGTTGCCTGGAGAACACCACTAGCCCTGGGACTGTGACCAGTGGAACTCCCCACCTCAGTGACTGTCCAGCATGAGGCAAGCTGGTGCAGAGCTGCGTGATTCCTGCCCTCTGCCAGGGCAGCAGGGCCCTGTGAGGGAATCCTGTGAAATGCCCAGGTTGTACAGGATCAGAAGTGTTTGGCAGTGACTTGTTCCAACAAGTTCTTAAAGAAAGTGATACTTTGGAAGTGGTTATTGAAATTGTACTGAACAAGTGAGGCCCATCCCTTCTGTGGATCCAGAGCTGACCAAAATTCAGTCTCTGTCTACAGGAAGAAGGAAATAGGAAGCAGTTGTCAAAATAGCACTGATGATGAGTAACTGAACCAAATGGAATGATTCTCCTCTGGGAATCAAACTGGAGCTGGTAGGTGGGTTGTGTCCAAAGGAGTCCAATGGTTAAGATGTTCTGTTTTGATACAGCTAAAGCTATGAGCCAAACTGCTTAGAACCCTGGGAGTACCTTCAGAGCAAGTTAGCTGTTTGAAGACCTAAGGTCATCATTTTACTATGTATCAGAAAATCATGAGTGAGGGACTCCTGGCTGGCTCAGTCAGCAGAGCGTGTGGCTCTTGATCTCAGGGTTGAGTTTGAGCCCCACATTGGGTGTGGAGATTTCTTAAGAATTAGATCTTAAAAAGAAAAATCATGAGTTAGCTCCATAGGCAAACGTTACGTGGCAGAAACATTTGGGGATAAGGAAAACAAGCTTTGTGGGTTTTTTTTAATTCTGACTAATTTGTATCATTCAAATCATTCTTACAAGAAAAATGCAAAGTATTTCTCATAAATATTTTAATTCTTAACTCTTTATGCAGAACATTTTTAAAGAATCTATCCTTTTATTGACTGTTGATGATACAGATAGATATAGTTTGGTTAAGTTGAACAAGATATTTCTATTTTTTTAATTTTATTTTCTTATATGTAGATTACCGATTTCATTTCTTAAGGACTCTGACCATTCCTGCTTCACTGATCATCCAGCTACTGTGTTCAAATTTTAATATTGGCTTCAACTATGCTTTTTTAGAAGAAGCTCCACAGAGAAATAATCATGCAATCAGTGTTTTTCTGGGATCACGGTACATATCAGCATGTTACTGGCTGGCAATTTTTTTTTCCTAATCATAACAATTCACTTGCCTGGGTAAATAAATTTGCATTCACATTTTTGAATTGTTTCTGATCTTAATTGGGCATTTAGGGGGTCAAAGTGGATGGTTCAGAACTAGGTGGAAAAATCATTTTTCAGCATGTCAAAATACCAGCAACTCATTTTCTACCAAACAAAATAACAGGAACAAAAAATATAATGTATTCCAAAGCCCAGAAAAGCTGGTAGCTTGACAATCATGAAGACTGTGGTATTCTCTGTATTACTTTGATACTGAATATGACTGTACTTACTTTAAATTGGTAAATTATTGCCATTGAATTCTATTATTCAAAATGACTGCATTTTTGAAGGGAAGCTTGCATGTTAAATACTTTTCACCAGTGCTGTTGGCAATTGCTCTGGGGGTTAATGTGAATCTTGTTTTATATTTGGAAACTTAATATGTAATATAAACAATTGAAGTCAAATTAAACTATATATGAATAGGCATTTTTTTCTAAAATTAATCAGAGGAGATGCAGTGAGTAATCAGAAAAGATATAAACTTAATTTTAGAAGCAGTATTTATTCAGAAAGACTAAGGATGTTACAAATCATGCTTTGTAATGTAAAGGGACACAAAGGGGTTTTCTGAATTGAATTATTTATAATTTGAGTCAGTCTGTTTTTCATATTTTGTATTGTTCCTATATGTTACTAAATCTCTGCTTTGGCACAAATAGGCAAGTGCTAAAACTGCATTGAGGCACATGGAAAATGTGACTTACGAGTGGACGTTCACAGTATTGCCTTTTTTTGGGGGTTGTGGTGACTCATATGTAGAAACCCCCTACAGCACTGAGTCAGAGTCAGATATACTCAGTGGTCTCAGAGGCCACTGGACATTTTTCTATTTCTTGTTTTTTGGATTTTTTTTTTTTTAAGTTTGCTGCAAACCTGACTTTTCCTTCATGAAATCATTTTGGATGCTGAGAGGGCCTAGCCCAGTCAAATGTCACCCTACCCTGGCATGATGACAGATATACAGCTATCTAGTATGTATTTTCATATATTTGCCTCATGTAACCAAAAAGATGAATCTTGTATGTTCTTCACAGTAGAGGCTTTAGCTTCCCAAATTGTATTTATGGCACAGTGAATGTGTTGTGTTGTGAGCAGGTTGTACCAGTATCATGAAGAGCAGGAGGTAATGGGGCCCAATAGAAGGAGCTCAGGATTTACACCCTGGGACTAGATTTGAGCCCTACCTCCTTTGCACCTAGCTAAGGCATTAGCAAGTTAATAGACCTCTTGGAGTCTCAAGTTTGTTCGTCTGTTAAATGTACATGGTAAAAATAATGTCTGCTTCATGGATTTGTAAGTCTCAAATTAGATAAAATATGTGGAAGTACTCTGTAAAGCTAGGAAATTCTATACACATTTTTTCTCATTATTATATTTTCATAAGTTAACGTGCTTATTCTTTGCCCTGGAAGTGATAACATCCACATAACTATACATTATATGCCTCGAGGAATGTGCTATTGAAACAGTGTGTTTGTAATCTTGGCTTGCCTCAAACTACAAAGAGGGAGTCCTTTTACTTTTAAAAATTGAGTTAAAGGACCCCAAAATGAACAGACAAAAGCACATAATACTTGTTAGCAGCAAACATTGGAATCAGGCTGCACTCTATCAGTAGACATAATGCAGTGTTCAGATGAGTCCCTGTTGGCGTTCCATTAAGGAGCCCCCACTAGTTTAGGAACTATATGTGGTAACACATCTGGAGAAGCTTCAAACTGCTGAGTAGCAGAATTCACTGCTTGATTGGAAGTAAAGTGATAACTTTATTTTTTCTGGTGGTCCAGTGGCCATATCCTATAAAGTAGAAAGATTATCACCTGCTCTCTGGCTCCTCATCCCAAATCCATTCTTTAAAGACAGCCTCCATCCCACCCCCTCCATCAAATTCTAGATGAGGAAGATACTGCCCAGCCTTTGAAGAGTCTATGATTTAATAGAGTCTTAAAACAGATAATCAGCTAACTTCTCTATGGAATACTGGATGAAGTAAGTGCCATAGGAGGAGTTCACATGGCTGGGAGTGCCCAGCTTCTGTGAACACTTTATAGCATTTGGTTAGCATCCACACACTTTCCTCATATTGGTTAAATTTGAGTGTGATTTTCATTTATGTACCTAGATTGTAGATTCCTTGAAGGCAGGGAAGGCACCTTGGTATTTCTTGTTCCCTCCCTCCATACCTTTTACCTAAACCTCAGGCACTATTTGTGGTTCGGATGGTCTGTACCCAACACTCAGGTTTAACCCATACATTTAACCCCTAACTTGTCTCTTTCTTTCTTTTTCTTTTTTTTTTTTTTTTTTTTTTTTTGTGTGTATGTGTGTATGTGTGTGTGTCTTTGCAGTCGACCTGCCCCTGTTTTTCCCTCGAGACCAGCCGACTCTCACATTCCAGTCCGTCTATCACTTTACCAACAGTGGACAGCTTTATTCCCAGGCCCAAAAAAATTATCCGTACAGCCCCAGATGGGATGGAAATGAAATGGCCAAAAGAGCAAAGTAAGTGAATCCATCGCTGTTTCTTACAAACAGGAGCATTTCGTTTATCTAGTCCAGAAATTGGCGACCTACTGCCTGCAGGCTAAATCCTGTCCCGCACCTGTTTTTGTGAGTAAAGTTTTATTGGAACACAGCCACACTCATTTCTTTACTCATTTTGTATGGCTGCTTTCATGCTACCATGGCAGAGTGAGAAATTGCAACAGATCACATATGACCTGCAAACTCAAAAATATTTGCTGTTTGGCCCTTTACAGAAAAAATTTGCCAGCCTCTTATCCAGACTCATCAGGTAGATTGTTGTTGTTGTTGTTGTTTTAATGTGTTACAGGATTTATCTGAAATCTACCAGTCTATTTAGAGTAAAAGTACTAGAGGAATTAAAGTTGTGGGTAAATGGTGTTGATGGTGAAGATGTTAGCAGCTACTTTCATATTTTTTTTAAATGGAAAGTTTCAGCTGACAGTAAACAAATAGAATTTCTGCTTAGTAATCAATACATGGATCCAATACCAAGTTTTTCACGTGGAACTGTCATGTCTCTGAAGGAACAAAGTGGCTATATACCTCATTGCATCTCTACAGCCATTGCCCAAAATAGGGCCTGTGTCTTCTTCATCTGAATAAATGGCTATGCAAATAGCTTAGAACTGTTAGAATCCCTATGGAAGTAGGCTGGCCATGTGGTAGAAGTTGAAGTTAGCTAGAGTTTGGGGCTTAGAGATTTAAGTACTGCACGTGAACCATCTGCAGAAAGTGTTCGTAAGTCATATGAAATAGGTAAATGTAAAAGTATGTTGGTGTTTTATTGGTCAGACTTTAGTAACTGGAATGCCACTTCATGAACCATGGTCTCCTAGAGGAAAGTGACAGTAGACAAAAATAAGTCATGGTTAGAGTGGCAGGTGGTTATTACTTTATCACTTTGAACAGCCATACAGTCACCCCTGTGATCCCAACTAAGGAATGATGCAATCTACAGAATCACACTGTGAAGAATATTAAATATCTTCTTCATTCACTCATTCAGTGTTTATTGAGCATCTCTCATGTTCCAAGCAGTGAGCTCCATGCTACAGATGAAGTGATAAACAAATTGGATGTAGCCTGTGTCTCCATGAAATTTACAGCCCAGCAGGAGAGATGAAAGCCTTTATCAAGCCAAACTTCTGACAGTTTGTTTTTTTCTTTTTTTTTTTTTTAAGATTTAATTTATTTATTCATGAGAGACACAGACAGAGAGGCAGAGACACAGACAGAGGGAGAAGCAGGCTCCATGTAGGAAGCCTGACGCAGGACTCAATCCCGGGACTCCAGGATCACGCCCTGGTCCGAAGGCAGGAGCCAAACCGCTGGGCCACCCAGGGATCCCCCAAGTTTGAAATTCTGTTTAAGGAAAACAACAGATATATGCAAATATGCCTAATAACAATGATTAAGCCTTAGATATCTTGAAACAGACTTGAAAAGGGCGATTAAAAAGTAAGTTTTAGATTTGAGGTATTGCAGTTGTTTCATTTTCTGGGCTTTCCCTGTGTATATACAAGATCTGCCCTGAGAAGATGGGCTGTTATTTGTGGTATGTGCTATGGAGTCTGAACCAGACATGTCCTTGTGGTTTCCATGGCAAAACTGTGTGTGTGTGTGTGTGAGTGTGTGCATTTCTTAACTAGACATTTTAGCATGTATGAATTGAGTCTTTAAGAAGTTGCAGACCACAAGCCTATGATTTCAGTATAGGAATATCGTAAGTGAAGCCTGTTTATCTTAACAGATTGGTTCAGAGTTGCAAGAGACATTTGCTTTATGTTAACACCAGTCTAAAGAAAACATCTGAAGTAACATTAAAAAAATCTGCTTTCTACTGTAGTGAAGATGGATTCATTTTAAATGTAATAAAAGAGAAAGCCAGCCACTCATGCTAGGAAGAAGAAATAGTTTAAAACTCTCTTCTTAAAATGAACTGAGTAACTTTCCTGGGTTGTATCAGAAAGCCAGGTAATGGATAAACATAATCAGAGGACTGTCCTGCAGGACAGGCTTGAGATTGTTAGGGTTTCAGAGAAAGGACAGAAAGAGAGAAAGGTCAACTGTAGCATTCCTTACACGCCCTGTTTCTTTGTCCTGTGAAAATATTGTATGTGCACAGTGCGTAAAAGGCTATAATTCACTTGGAGAGCTCTGCCCATGACATAAACACTCTCACGGTTTATGAACAGCAGTAGAGCCCTTTGAGTGGAGTCAGCTGTTTATTCCCTCTGGTAGAGCAAAATTCTAAACATGTGAACTCAGAAAGGATGCTTTCTGGCACAGACCAGAGTTTTTCTTATGACATGTGCTTCTTGCTCAGGGCTGTCCAGCATATTCTGTCCTCGCAAGTGAAATGCCCTCTACTGGGTGAGCACAGGCTTTGGGGTCATGCATGCCCATGCCCAGCTCCTATTACAAGCTCTTACACAGAGCTGATCAAATAAGCTCTGTGGCCTTGGGCAGGGTTATTAACCTTTCTGAACTTCATCCTGTAAAACATGACTTACATACTCCTCCCTATTGGATGGGCTTGATATTGAAGGGTCAAGGAATGAACATATGAACAACTTCTGGGTTTAGCTTCTGCTTTGTCCCACAGTGCCTTTACTCATCACTTCTTCCCACCCTCTTCCTGCCCCTTCAGATCCTTCAGTGTTCTTCCTGTGGTTTTCTCCATCCATGCTAATGTGCAGGCAGCTTCTTTCTCTCCCAAGCCTCAGTGGACTACTGGTCGTGTACAGATCTTCCTCAGCTTATGAAAGGGTTATGTCCCTAGAAACCCATCGTAAACTGAAAATATTTATAAATTGAAAATGCATTTACAGGGCACCTACGTGGCTCAGTGGTTGAGCGTCTACCTTTGGTTCAGATTGTGATCCCAGGGTCCTGGGATCAAGTTCCACATCAGGCTCTCTGTAGGGAGCCTGCTTCTCCCTCTGCGTATGTCTCTGCCTCTCTCTCTCTCTCTCTCATGAATAAATAAGTAAAATCTTTTTTTTTAATTTTTATTTATTTATGATAGTCACACAGAGAGAGAGAGAGAGAGAGAGAGGCAGAGACACAGGCAGAGAGAGAAGCAGGCTCCATGCACCGGGAGCCCGACGTGGGATTCGATCCCAGGTCTCCAGGATCGCGCCCTGGGCCAAAGGCAGGCGCCAAACCGCTGCGCCACCCAGGGATCCCTAAATAAGTAAAATCTTTAAAGAAAGAAAATGTATTCACTACACCTAGCCTACCCAACATCATAGCTTAGTGTATGTAGCATGACCATAAATGTGCATGGGACACTTAACCACTTGCCACCATTGGGCAAAATCATCTAACATAAAGCTTATCTCATAAAACAGTGTTAAATATCCCACGGGATTTACCAAATAGTATACTGAAAGTGTAAGACAGCATGGTTGTAAGAGTACAGAATGGTGGTAAGTGTATCAGTTGTTCACCTTTGGATTGCGTGGCAGACTGGGAACTGCAGCTGGCTACCACTGCCCAGCATCACAAGAATCCTGCCACTTATCACTCACCTAGGAAGGAATCAAAGATCAAAATTCAGGGGCAGCCCGGGTGGCTTAGTGGTTTGGCGCTGCCTTCAGTCCAGGGCGTGATCCTGGAGACCCAGGATCGAGTCCCACATTGGACTCCCTGCATGGAGCCTGCTTCTCCCTCTGCCTGTGTCTCTGCCTCTCTCTCTCTCTCTCTCTCTCTGTCTCTCAGTCTCTCATGAGTAAATAAATTTTAAAAATCTTAAAAAAAATCAAAATTCAAAAGTATTGTTTCTACTGAATGCATATTGCTTTTGCACTACCAGAAACTCAGAAAGTCAAGTGGAACCATCTAAGTCAAAGACCAGGTATACTCCTTTTAAATCTCTTTTGTATTATTCTTTTTCACATCTTTATATTGTTTCATTTCCGTAATCAAATTGTGAGTTCTTTGAAGGGAGGGCTTTGCATATATATCTTGTTAAAGATATTTATTGCAGTGTAATTTACATATAATGAAGTGGACAGATTTAAGTATATCTTTTGATGGGAGTTCTGACAAAGGTACCTTCTATCTTTTCCAGAACACTGTCTGATTTCTATTACATCTTAGTTTTTCCTTTTCTAGATACTTCTTATAAATCAAATAATACAGATTGTATTCTTTTGTGCCTTTTGTATCCAACCTAATTATTTTAGATTTGTCTGTTATAGCATTCCTTTTTTACTGCTGAGGAATTTCCATCATAGGAATATACCATAATTTATTAATACATTCATCCACTTATGTATATTTAGGTTTTTTCCGGTGTGGGGACTTTATGAATTGAGCTGCTAAAGACATTCTTAAGTAAGTCTTTTTATAGATGTACAGTTTCAATTCTGTGAGTAAATAAGTGGGAGGGGGTGTGTGTTTGATTAACTTTATAAGAAACTGACAAATTTTTTATGAAGTTTTCATGCCAGTTTATACTCCCACTAGCAATATATAGTATTTCATTTGTTCCATATCCTCTCTGAAACTTGGTATTGTCAGTCTTAATTTTAGCTGTTCCAGAGGGGATGAAATGAGATCTCATTGTAGTTTTTAATCCTAATTTCTTGATGATTAATGATGTTGATCATCTTTTCATGTGCTTATTGGTATGTCTTCTTTTAAGAAGTGTCTGTTCAAATTTTGCCTATTTTCAATTAGGTTGTTGGTCTTTTTATTATTGAATTTTAGGAGTTATTTATATGTTTGTCATATTTATGCATTACAAGTATGTTCTCCCAACCTATGGCTTGCCTTTTCATTTTCTTAATGGTGTCTTTTGATGAGCAGAAATTTTTATTTTTAATGAAATTGATTTTATTAGTGTTTTCTTTTTATGTTAATGCTTTTTGTAGCCTCCTAATTATTTGCCTACCACAAGATCATAAAGAGATTCTTCTATGTTTGTTTGTTTGTTTTACAAGCTCTCATTTTGGTTTGACATTTAGATCTCTGGTCCATCTCAAATTAATTTTTGTGTATGGTATGAGATAGATGCTGAAGTTAATTGCTTACATATATCCAGGTATTCCAGC
This sequence comes from Canis lupus familiaris, assembly GCF_011100685.1. Classification (NCBI taxonomy): domain Eukaryota; kingdom Metazoa; phylum Chordata; class Mammalia; order Carnivora; family Canidae; genus Canis; species Canis lupus. The sequence goes on from NC_049238.1 coordinate 22,288,340, forward strand.
AAAATGTGTTGAAAAAAGTTTTTTCTTTCTCTGTTGAATTACCTTCATGCTTTTGTCAAATTAAATTGACTATATATGAATGAGTCTATTCCTGGATACACTGTTCTGTTTCCTTGGCCTATTTTTCTGTTGGTATACTAATACTAATATTTCTTAAAATCAAGAAATATAAATTCTTCAACTTTTCGTTTTTGAAGATTGTTTTGGCTCTTCTGGGTCCTTGGTATTTCCATATATGTTTTAGAATTAGTTTGCCAATTCCAACTCCAACTTCCCCTCAAAAACAAAAAACCCAGTGAGATTTTGGCTGGTGTGGCATTAAATCTATATATCAACAAGGGGGGAAATTTACATTTTAACAATATTGAATCTTCATATTAATGAGCAGTTTTCTCTAGGTCTTCTTAAATTTCTCTGAGAAGTGTTTTGAGATTTCAGTGTAGAAGTCTTGCATCTTTTAAGTGGTTTTGCTTTTATTATAAATGATAGTTTTTTTTTTTTTCTCTTTTTTTTTTTTTTCTTTGTTTTTTTTTTATTGGTGTTCAATTTACTAACATACAGAATAACACCCAGTGCCCGTCACCCATTCACTCCCACCCCCCGCCCTCCTCCCCTTCTACCACCCCTAGTTCGTTTCCCAGAGTTAGCAGTCTTTATGTTCTGTCTCCCTTTCTGATATTTCCCACACATTTCTTCTCCCTTCCCTTATTTTCCCTTTCACTATTATTTATATTCCCCACATGAATGAGAACATATAATGTTTGTCCTTCTCCGACTGACTTACTTCACTCAGCATAATACCCTCCAGTTCCATCCACGTTGAAGCAAATGGTGGGTATTTGTCATTTCTAATAGCTGAGTAATATTCCATTGTATACATAAACCACATCTTCTTTATCCATTCATCTTTCGTTGGACACCGAGGCTCCTTCCACAGTTTGGCTATCGTGGCCATTGCTGCTAGAAACATCGGGGTGCAGGTGTCCCGGCGTTTCATTGCATTTGTATCTTTGGGGTAAATCCCCAACAGTGCAATTGCTGGGTCGTAGGGCAGGTATATTTTTAACTGTTTGAGGAACCTCCACACAGTTTTCCAGAGGGGCTGCACCAGTTCACATTCCCACCAACAGTGTAAGAGGGTTCCCTTTTCTCCACATCCTCTCCAACATTTGTTGTTTCCTGCCTTGTTAATTTTTCCCATTCTCACTGGTGTGAGGTGGTATCTCATTGTGGTTTTGATTTGTATTTCCCTGATGGCAAGTGATGCAGAGCATTTTCTCATGTGCATGTTGGCCATGTCTATGTCTTCTTCTGTGAGATTTCTGTTCATGTCTTTTGCCCATTTCATGATTGGATTGTTTGTTTCTTTGGTGTTGAGTTTAATAAGTTCTTTATAGATCTTGGAAACTAGCCCTTTATCTGATATGTCATTTGCAAATATCTTCTCCCATTCTGTAGGTTGTCTTTGAGTTTTGTTGACTGTATCCTTTGCTGTGCAAAAGCTTCTTATCTTGATGAAGTCCCAATAGTTCATTTTTGCTTTTGTTTCTTTTGCCTTCGTGGATGTATCTTGCAAGAAGTTACTATGGCCGAGTTCAAAAAGGGTGTTGCCTGTGTTCTCCTCTAGGATTTTGATGGAATCTTGTCTCACATTTAGATCTTTCATCCATTTTGAGTTTATCTTTGTGTATGGTGAGAGAGAGTGGTCTAGTTTCATTCTTCTGCATGTGGATGTCCAATTTTCCCAGCACCATTTATTGAAGAGACTGTCTTTCTTCCAATGGATAGTCTTTCCTCCTTTATCGAAAAATGATAGTTTTTTTAATTTTATTTTTGACTTGTTTCTAGTATATAGGAATACAAATGATATTTCTGTATTAACCTGGTGTCCTGTGGCATTGCTAAATAAGTTAATGATTACTACTAAATTCTAGTAGCTTTTTTGTAGTGTCTGAGTGTTTTTTACATAAACAATCATATCTGTTAACAGTTTTTACTTTCTTATTTCCATCTTTATTATTTTTGTGTCTTTAATTTTTTTTTTCTTACCTGCTTGTACTGGATTGGATCTCCAGTACAATGTTGTACACAGTGATAATAGCAAACATCTGGCCTATGTTTCATGTTAAGATTGAGGTTAGCATAGGTTTTACATAGATGTCTCTATCACATTGAAGAAATTCTGATATTCCCACTTTGCTAAGAGTTGTTATCATGAATGGGTATTGAATTATTTAGAATGCTTTTTCTGTATCCATTGGCCTGATCCTATGGTTTTGCTTTATTCTATTAAAATGCTTAATTACATTAATTAGTTTTTGAGTATCAGACCAACCTTGTATTCCAGGGATAAATAAATCTTCTCAGTCATGACATTTTATCCTTTTTTATATTATTAGATTTGATTTGCTAATGTGTTAAAATGTTTATGTTTTCATTCTCATTTTCATGGGTGATATTGGTCTGAAATTTCTTATGTTGTCCTATCAGATTTTGATAAAAGCACCATGCTGGCTTCATAAAATAAACTGGAAAATTTTCTTTCTACCTCTGTTTTCTGAAAGAGTTTATGTAGGTTCAGCACTGCTTTTTTTAATATTCAATAAAGTTTTATTTATGGAAAGAAATTCAAAGAAATCTTTACTAAATATGGGGATATTTATTCATCTTTGTTCCTTGTGTTAGTTTTAGCAAGTTGTGTTTTTTAAAGCAAGTTATCCATCATGTCTAAGTTGTCGAATTGATTGGCATGAGATTTTTTATAATATTCATTCTTTTTCCTTTTAATGTCTGTGGGCTGTAACTTTTTTCATTCCTTATGGTGAAAGTTTCTGGTTCTTTCCCTCCCTTTTTCTTAAAACAGTCTAGCTAAGGGTTTATCAGTTTTACTTATCTTTTGAAAGAAAGTTATTTATTTTATTAATTTATGCTTTTATTTTTATTATTTCCTTCCTTCTATGTATTTTAGTTTAATTTGTTCTTCTTTTTCAAGCTTCTTAAAAATGGAAGCTTAGGTCATTGATTTTAATTCCTTCTTCTTTAATATAAGCCTTTAAGGCTACAAATTTCTAAGATTTGCATTAGCAAATCTGATAAATTTTAACACATTTTTGTTACTTTATTAGAAATATTTTCTAAAGAAAAAAATATTTTCTAATTTCTCTTGTGAATTCTTTTTGAACCATGCATTATTAATAATTGTGCTTGAATTTCAAGTGCTTGGGGGTTTTTCTAGATATCTTACTTACTGTTTCCTAATTGAATTCTGTTTTGATGGAGATCATAATCTGTATGATTTCAAGCCTTTAAAAGCTATTGAGATTTGTATTGTGGCCCATTATATGGTCTATCTTGGTAAATAATCCATGTGAACTTGAAAAGAATGCGTGTCTTGCATTTTTGAGGTATAGTATTATATATACATATTAAGTCAAATTATTTCTTACTGTTATTCAAAATGTCTATATCCTTACTGTTATTTTTTGTGTTTAGTATTGGTTTTTGAAAGGAGGTGTGTTAAAATTTCCACCTGTGATTTTGGATCTGTTTATTTCTCCTTTTAGTTCTTTTTTTTTTTTTTGTATTTTGAAGTTTTGTTATTTAGGTACATACATACTCAGAATTTTTATATCTTTATATCTTGATAAATTAGCCCTTTGATCATTATAAAATGGCCCTCCCTGTTTCTGGTAACTCTCCTTGACTTGAAGTCTGCTCTGTCAGATTTTAATATAGTAGTACCAGCTTTCTTATGCTTATTTTTTGTACAGTATATGTTTTTTCATCCTTTTTCTTTCATCCTGTGTGTCTTCATATTTCAAGGAAACTTTCTGTAGGTTGGTTTTCTTTAAATCTAATTTGATAATCTCTGCCTTTTAATTGGAGTATTGGTCTATTTACATTTTATGTAAGTAATGAACTGATTGAGTTTAAGTCTACCATCTTAACTGTTTGTTATTTAATTTCATTTATATGTTTATGTATGTATTTTGTATTCCTTTGTTCTTCCCTTTGATTTTTTTGAGTACTTTTTAGTATGACTTCTTTCTCCTATTGTCCTCTTAGCTACAGCTTTTTGTATCATATTTGAGTTATTAATATACTAAAATATATCCTTAATTTGTCATAGTCTACCATGAATTAGTATTATAACACTTCAAGTATAATGTAAAAACCTTAAACACTGTTAATTCCCTTTATACTTTCTACTATCCTTTGTGTTACTATATTCAAATGTTTCACTTCTACATATTTTGTGAGGCCCATAATACATTGTTGTTACTTTGGCTTTTAACAGTGAGCTGACTTTTAAAGAATTTAAGAAAAGAAAGAAAAATCACATTCCACTTTATTCTGTAGTTCCCAAATAAAGGACATGGAGACTCATTTCCTCCCCAAAAAACCCCACTAATTTTTAAATGTCTTCCTGGAACAAACCATCAGAGAATCATACCCAACCTGTATGCAGGGGACATTGAGACTCGAAGTCATCAAGAAAAGAAAGCTATACCTGCGTAATATCCAGGCACCTTTGTCTACCCTGTGGACTTCATCATTTACAGAGCACCCTCACACACCTTCATGGGATCATCGCTGCAGCCCTGTGTGGGGTACAGTGTAGAAATCCTCACTGTCCTTCATGCAGATAAAGAAACTGAGGCTGGAGTGATTAAGTGACTTTCCTAAGGGCACACAGCTAGCTTCTAGTAGTCAGGAAATAACACAGAGCTGTGACTTTCTGCACATCTGTCCCTAGGCAGACAGATACAGTTCCCCATTCTTTTTACCACTTGTCTGAGCCTCCCTCTCAGAGGCCTGGTACTTGAATAACATAAATACAGAGAGGAAATGCATGTGGCAATTAAGAGCACTGACCCTAAAGTCAAGACAGCTGAGTTGAAACCTGTTTCTGCCACTCACTAACTGTGTGACTTTGGGCAAATTCATAATCTCCTTGAGTCTGTCCCTTTCTCTATTAAATAGTGAAGCTAGTTTTAGAGGGTTATTATGAGTATGAAATTGTGTGTGTGATTTTCTATTGTTATTTTTTTGAGACTTATTTATTTATTTATTTAAGAGAGCACAAGCAGGGGGAGAGGGAGAAGCAGACTCCTTGCTCTGCAGACTCAATCCCAGGACCCTAGGATCATGACCTGAGCCAAAGGCAGTCACGTAACCAACTAAGCCACCTAGGTACCCTGTTTTCTATCATTAATTAACAGATTATTATACACTTAACAGTTTAAAATAGCACAGTTTTTTTTTTTTTTATCTCATAGTTTCTGTGGATTAGGAGTCCAGTACAACCTTCCCGGGTCTCCATTCAGGTCCTAAACAACTAAAGTTGTTGGCTGGGGCTCCTATCTCATCTGAGGCCCAAGGCCTCTTCCACTCTCATTCAGGTTGTTGGCAGAGTTCAGTTCCTTGTGGTTGTAGAACGGAGATACTGGTTTCCTTACCGACTGTCAGCTGGAGGCTGTTTCCTGCCACATGGCCCCTCCATCATTGAGCCAGCAGCAGTGCTGTTTCTAGCCTCTGACTTTGGTGTCAGTGACTTCTAGACTCAGACTTAAAGGGTTCTTTGATTAGGTCAGGCCTACCATGAATCTCCTTTTCCTAAAGTCATCTGTTCTGTGTAACATAACAATCCTGATTATAGAAATGAAATCCACCATTTTCATAGTCCTGGTGATTATTATTCAGAGGGTGAGGGATCTCAGGGTCCATGTTAGAATTCTCACCATACAGGGTGATATAGGTGAATTGTCCAGCAGAGGGTCTGGTCTGGCACGTTGTGAGCACTTGGTCATTGTTCACTCTCAACATCACTATCCCTGGAGAGAAAAAGATTTTTCATTAAAAAACATCACAGTCAGCACTGGATCCAACCAAACAGTCCCCTAAACCTCAGTGACTTGGCCAGAGATTTTTAGATTCTAGGCTGTCCCATACATGGCCACTATCACCTATGGTTGTGTCTCCTGGGTGCCAGCCCAACCAGCTTAGAAAGTTGGAAAAATCCATCCTTCCATTGTTCAATCTACATAAAGCCAACTATCACTTGGAAAGAAATCTGAACTTACTAGTTACCTATGTTGGCATCTTATATAGCTGTTGATCTATCATGATGAATGATTCAGATGGTCTTTTGTAATCCTTTCTAGTCTGATAAATCTGTGAATAGATGGAATGAGTTTTCTGTGAGTTTAACATTGTGTATAACTATCAGCTTGATCCTAGAGGTCTAAGTAGTTTCTTAGAATAGGATTTAACTCCAAACCACCCACTGCAATGGTTTGTCACAAATTAAATCCATTATATAAATGGAATCACTTGAAGCATATTTCAAAAAATAGCTTCTCAGTCAACACATGGGAGTAATTCATGAACCTCCTAAAACCATTTGTTGTTTCCCTTCGTGCCTCAAGGTCAGAAAGAGATGTTATTTTCTTATTTAGAAACCTATCCAAGTGCTCCCAAAGCAGTCCTTAATTCCCCATATGTTCTTCGCCATGCATTCTTTTATTATTTGTCATCAAGTTGTCTTTGCAGAATAATTTTCTCTTTCAAGGGTTTTGTTTTTAAAAATCACATTATAGACTATTTTTATAGACTAGTTCAGTTACCTTTTGTTGTTAATACCTTCATATTCCCTAAGACAGTTTTCTCCAAATTTGTCATTAGCTGCCAAATGCTTCAAACCAGTCTTATGCATTAGCCCTCTAAAGAAACCAGATAAAAATAGATCTCCTCTCTTTGATTCCAGAGAAGGGGGTTAGATGTCCCCACCTGATTTACTCCCCATCCCCACCCTTACTGTGGTTCTGAGGCCCCTCTGGGTCCCTCAGATGCCATGGAACAGTGTGGAAACCCCATTTCAAAAAGAGTAGTTCACAGTGCGGTCACAGGAGCCCTGAGGCCTGAGAATTCTTTGGGATGAGGGGAGGGCTGCGGAAGGGGTGTTGAAGTGTAAGTGGTCATATATGAGCCTATGTATGTGTTTGTCTCTCCAGAAATCTATTACTTGCTTCTTTACTGCCTTATTGGTAGCTCCGTAAGGCAGCTCAAACTATGCTCTGTTTCTGTTAAGATTTCCTTACAGAGTCCGGCCTCTCTCTGCAGTCCCTGTGCTTGGTCAGCTGGCCAGGGGACACCATGACTTGTGTGACACCGATCAGTGTTACGAAAAACCCTAATGGGGACTTTGCCACCTACTCTTTCTCCCTGGACCACTATCTTACCCTTCTCCCACTTCCTTGGCCTCCATCCCTCCTCCTGTTTATAGCTATATTTCTAGAATTCTTGTCTATAGCCAAGGGTAGGGGGATGACCCAAAAGATAAGAATTGTGGTCAGCTGTGATTGCTCACCCCTACATCCCCTATGCAAGGGGGAGTAGCTGCAGACCTGATCCACTCTGGGCCAGAAGAGTCATTGGCAGAAGGGAAGGCACTGAGGGGGGCAAAGCCACCAGGTTTGAACTCCCATGAAGCTGTGCCACAGTGATAGATCCCACAGTTCCAATGCTGCAATGATTCATAGGTTTTCTTTCTTACTTTATTTTGCCTTAAGTTCCCTAGGAAGAATTCCCTTTAAAAAAAAAAAAATCCCAACCTCGTATTAGCTGTCCTCCCCTCTAGAGAGAAGAGGGAATTTTCTGGCCTGGCCAGCACTGCTTGGGCAATCAGGGTGCCCTGGGAGGATGGGAATAGAACCACGATGGAACTGGGGAGGCTGAGGTCACACAAGCCTTCCCCTCACCATCATGCCCTGGGTTCCTGCATGGGCAAGCGTGCCTGGCCCTCCCTAGGGTTTAGAAATCTAGAAGCTGTGAAGAGAAAAGTAAAGCAAGTAAATAACACGGAATTATTGGGTCCTTGAACTCTCAAAGAGAATCATTTTGAAAAGTATCTTCAAGGGATTTGGTTTGTTTTTCCTTTCGGAAGAGAGAGCAACAGAGATGAGGAATCCAGATCTGCCTGCCATCCAGGCATCCTCTCCAAATTGCGTAGGTCAGAGAGAACATGTTATTTATTAGAACCTGACATCTGTTGCTGTGAAACGATAAGCTCCTTTAAAAAGCCTGGCCATCAATTACTGCTAATAGAGCCCTCATCCCAGGAGAACTGCTTACCGTCCTTCCAGCCTACACCAGCCAGGAACCAGGCTGTACCAGGCACAGAACGTTTACAGCCCAGCTCAGCCTCCTCACTCCCCTTGGGCTGGACCCCTCAGGCCATCTTTTAGAGGCTCTGCATCTGTGTCCCTGGCTTCCTTTGATTCCATTTTTTGGCCTCTCTGAGGTCTGCTTTAAGGACTGAACCTTACCCCCCTTCCCCTGCCATCCTGCCATCCTGCTATCCTGCTATCCTGCTTTCTCAGTGGAAAACAGAGCTAGAGTTTATTTTCTGAGTTCAGTTGTATAAACTGAAGAAACTTCAAGAAAAGAGTAGCTGGAAAGTCACTACATCTTTGTTGTGGAAATGAACTTTAGAAGTACCCTTGTAAAGCTACCAAGTGCCCAGGGGAGGGCTCAGATGACCCCTGCCAGCCACTGTGAGAATGTGGTGATAACCAGATACAGCTACTTCCTCATTTGTGAGTTATAGTCATTTATTTTCTTTCTTAGAAAAATAGGCAGATGTCTTACAGAGCCAAAAGGAAAGGATAAGGGAATTGGTTTGGATTTTTATAGAACACCAAAGTAGAAACATACATTTATCAATGGAACCAGAGTTGCCTTTGAACTGTTGGAAGAAGAAATGTAACAGTAAGTAAAGACAATGTGAAGAACAGTGGCCTGAGAGTTGGGAGACCTCGGTCTCATCTGGGCACAATTACTAATTGCATGTGTGATGTGTGATCTTGGGAAAGAAACTTCATCTTGGGCCTAATGCCCTCCTCTAAAAACATTGGGCTAGGAACTAATGATCACTAAGTTCCTGTACATTCGGGAGATTTTAAGTGAAAATTGTGTGTAAGGTAGTTTCGCATACTTTTTTATTCGTGTTGAAAAAATTCCATCTCTGTTGCCAGAGGTCAGACACAAATTGAAAACATTACTAAATGGAATTAAGTACACTCTGTACGTGATGCTTTTTTGTACAACCCATATCTGGTATTTATAGAACACTTCAGTTGCGGAACGTGCACACATATGCCCTGAACACACACCCAGTAAAATACTTCTAGATGTAATACACTTTCAGATGTCAAGTTAAAGCAGCTTCTTGGGAATTAGGCTTGACTGTTCAGATGTACGTGTTGGTTTGACAGGTGCCGCCAGGGCTGCTCAGGGCTGTCATGTGTGATGTGAGTCCAGCCAAGGCAGGAGGGCCGAGTTGCTCATTTCTATCACTTCTCATTAAGGCATGAAGCCTAGAAAAGAGGGAAGCAGCAAAGAACAGTCAGGCCCGTCCATTCTGTGCACATCATTAATGACAAGCAGAGGCCTTGTTTCTTCAGAAATGGGATTCTCTCTGGCCTGTTGTCAGATCATTCAGCATAGGGGACACCGGTGAAAATGAACAAATGAAAGATTCATGACTTGCCAAAATGCAGCTTTATAGAGGTGAGCAGAAACAAGGAGCAGATACTGGATACTGAGGCAGTTACCTCTGCTCAGAGATCAGCAGAATAGCCAATAGCAGAGCTACACTGGGTGGCCAAGCAGGAGTGTATCCAGGAAGGTAGGTGTGACAGTGGGGACCAGTCTCGGAACATAGAGCTCAGAAGGAGCCTTAGAAACCATCTAGTAGAGCTAAGATTGAGTATGGTAAGCATTAACCATTGTGATGGGAATAAAATGAAATAATTGGAATATGACCCTTAGCACAGCATTTGGCATAGACTTGACATTCAATTCATCATTTTCATTTCCTGGAAAAACTTGCTCAAGGCCATACAGTACCATGATTAAGAACACTGTGCCTCGGCTCGCTGGCCCAACCCAAGCCACCTCTGACCTCCCACCTTTACTCTGCCTGTTGCCCACTCCCTTGCTCACAGAAGCAGTACAGTGAAACCAAGGGCTGGAGGTTAGCATGCCTGCATGCACACACCCATCCACCTACCCGATGTGTGGCCTGGCCGTCTTCCTGGTGGCTCACCTGGGAGGCTGAGGTCTGCTGTGGCCAGGGGGAAAGCCCAGGGTATTCTTAAGCAGAAATAGCTCTTCTGGGAGTATAGAGACCTTGTACTGAGTACCTTTAAGGGAAAGTAAACATTCCTGTAGCTGAACTTATCACTAGAATCAGTGGGCAAAAGAAGAAAGGGAATGTTGTAATGGAGCGGGCCTAAAGACAGACGCTGCTTCACAGCCTCCACACTGCAGGAAGGCTGCACGTGGAGAACAGGATGAAAATTTCCAGTGACTCTGATCTTCCCAGACAGACAGAACCCCTGGCACTTAGTCATACCTCAGAGAAGATGGAAGCCAAGAAAGCAGAAGAGCCTGGAGTGATCCAGGGTCATCCTCTATCCAAAGTCCCTTTTGAGGAGCAAAAGTGGTTTGCCTCCTGGTGTGCCCTAGGTGGTCAGGGCTGAGTTGTCAGGTAGAGACACCGTGGCTGTCAGGAGAACAGGCTTCAGGGCAGCCACGGTTGTAAGAATCAAGTGTAACAGTGGTTTCTGCAGTTAAGTTACTACTCGTAATTCATTCAGCAAACATTTAAGAGTTACATATATGATATACAGAGTATGTGCAAAGCACTTGAGACCACAGCACACCCGGTTTAAAGAGCCCCAACTACAAAGCCTGCTGATGAATTTTGGGGGCAGTCAATCACTGGGTGACATTCCTTTCTGACAATGGGGCCATCCATGGTATTAACTGCTTGGTATGCTGGGTATGAGTCAGAATGGCAAAGTGGAAAGCTCGGCTGCTCTTCTAAAAATCAAAATTAAAATTTAGAAGACCAAAATTTCCCACTGGTGGTCATTTTAGGGATCAAATAATCTTTAAATGGACAATGTTTCAGTTATCCTGAAAAGTGAAATTTACAGGAATATATCTGTAAAACCACAACTGTTGTTTTCTCCATAGAAATGATAGTGGATCCCCCAGTCTCTCCTGATCGTCTGATAGATTACGATGATGATGATAAATGTATACTGGGTGCTTGCACTGTAACAGCACAGTTCCAAATGCATCATAGATTTTTAATTCTTAAAAATCTCATAATAACCCTATGAAATCAATACTGCCAGTATGCCTATATTATAGATTCTGAACCTGAGGCGCTGCAAAGCCAGATGACTTGTCCAAGGTCACAGGGTGACATAGCCCGGGAACTAAGAATATACCTCGAATTTCCCAACTTTATGACTGCATTCTGTTCTTATACTGCCCTGCCTCTCTTCCTCCCAACTCGGCCAGGCAACTGAGCTCAGCATTCTGTTTAGAACTGCAGCGTGTCCAGGCTCTCAGCCTTGGTTGACACCCAGGTTCAGAGTGCCTCAGTATGGACTTGCAGATACATTTTTTTTTGACTTGCAGATATTTTGATTAGGCTTTCCCCAGATCACCAGCACCCTTTCATCCACTCATTCATTCATTCATTCATTTATTCAGCAGATGAATACAGTAAACACTGTATTCAAAGTATGTATCAGACACCATGATAAGTGATGTGTGGGACCCAGTCCCTGCCTTCACTGAACCAGAGGAAGGGTAGAAACTCTACATAAATACCTCTCTTATAAGGCAGCAACATGTGCCTTGTGCAGGTGGGATATGCAGTAGGAGCGGAAATGAGATCTGTTTCCCGAGATCAAGGAGGCTGACATTGGAGTATGGGTAAGATGGGACAGAGGGAGGAAGTTCCTGCCAGAGGGAACAGACTGCCTGAGGCCAGGAAGCATGGGGGTTCTGGGTAAGCCAGGATACACTGAAGAGGTAGCAGTAGATGATGCAGGAGAGAAGAAGAGAAATGAGGCACATAGCAGTTCTGCAGGGTGGAGGGAACATGTTCTCTGGAATCAGACCAACCAGAATTCAGATCCTGGTTCTGCCACTTTGTAGTAGTATTTTTGTTACCCCTGCAGACATTGGTTTTCTCATCTGTACATGAGGGTAATAGTCCTCTTTCACAGAGGATTGTGAATGTTAAATGGGAAACTGATTGTAAAAAGCCTGGCATGGGATCCCTGGGTGGCGCAGCGGTTTAGCGCCTGCCTTTGGCCCAGGGCGCGATCCTGGAGACCCGGGATCGAATCCCACATCAGGCTCCTGGTGCATGGAGCCTGCTTCTCCCTCTGCCTATGTCTCTGCCTCTCTCTCTCTCTCTGTGTGACTATCATAAATAAATGAAAAAAAAAATTAAAAAAAAAAAAAAAAAAGCCTGGCATATTGTTGGTGTTCAACTAATGGTAACTATGGTAATTAACTGTCATGCTAAGACATTTGACCTTTTCTTCTGTGGGCAGTAAAGGTTTTCTTAAATTCATGAATTACATTTTAATACAGTGTTCTGCCTGGGAGTAGATGTATAAATCATGGTAGGTCCTTCTTAGCCTTGGAAACAGTAACAAAGGTGGAAGAAACTAAGTTCTATGGTCACATTGGTGGAACACTATAAAGGAATGTTTGCCTTGGGTCCTTTCACCCCTGCTTTGCCACTTCTGTGCCCAGGGCTTTCAGAGACCAAATAATTTAGTGTAAGTAGATCCCATGCAATATTTAGGACACACTTATACTAAAAGGTTATTTGTTGTTTGCCTGAAATTTAAATTTCATTGGGCATCCTACATGGGGAGGGACAGCCCAAGAATCAGTCAGAACCATCTGTGTGGCTTTTTGGGGAAGGGAACTCACCAGTCTTCTAGGTTTCTCTCTTGGGTAATAAAGGCTCTGCACAGCTGGCTTTAGGCAGTGCCTTCCAGCCACTTCTTGGGCAGAGATGTTAAATGCTGGTGGGTGCCCCTATGTGTTTGGGGGTGGGAGTAGGGGTGATGTGGGTTGCCTTGTACCAGTCTTCTCATATCCCCACCCTCTTTCTTCAGAAAAGAAAACCATTTGTGCAAACAGTTGGCAGAATGAAGACAGCCTTTGTGGTCTGATAACTTGTCTCACAGAATAAGTGCAGGCTCTCTTTCACAGAGTTTCTCTTCCAGGAAGATTGCTTAAGGTGGGAACTTCAGCTGTCCCTTGTGGTATGACTTGAGGTGGCCAGAGCAGGCGTGATGGTAACTGACCAAGTACCCCCTGCTCTGGAGAGTCTGAGGATCAGAGCCTTGGAGCTAGAGGGCAAATCCAGCTGCCTCACCTCTTTAGTATTAATTTTAAGGGAATTTGAAAATTCCAGTGCACTTATTTAGTTGATTTCTGAACATCTTCTCTGGGTTACCTTTTTTTTTTTTTTTTAAGATTTTATTTATTTATTTATTTATTCACGAGAGACAGAGACACAGGCAGAGGGAGAAGCAGGCTCCATGCAGGAAACCTGACATCAGACTCGATCCTGGGACTCCAGGATCAGCCCCTGGGCTGAAGGCGGCGCTAAACCGCTGAGCCACCCGGGCTGCACTCTGGGTTACTTGTTAACAGTTGTCTCCAGATCTCCCATCTTGAGTGGCCTTTGGTGCTGCCATAGCCAGCTTTATGCTTGACTCATCCTGTCCTTGAGGCCGAGTTCGCTAAGCCCCTAAGAGTGAGATCACTACTGGTAGGGAGTTAATGCACTTTCTAAGACCAGCCTGATCTTGGCCCTCCCCTTGGTGCCTCCTTGCTGATCCCTTTGCCCCCCCCAACCAAGTGCTCTGCGGTTGAGATGGAAAAATCCACCTTAGAGCAGATGGCATTTAACCTCAGTTTCAGAGGCATAATTTGTCCCCGTAACATGAGGTGAAAATTAAAACAACGCAGGGCGTAGGTTTGAGCTGAACAGCGCCCTTGGGCTTAAGAGTGACTTTGACCTATTCCTCCCAGACCAGAATGATTATCCAGCTGCCAGAGAGTTCTTAGAGGAATCACTTTATTAAATGGTGTCACCAGTGAGGTGGTATTAGCCCTAAGACCGGCTTTATCTGCACACTCTGAAAGTAAACCTGACCGTGCAGGCAGAGCTTGCCCACGTGGAAGCCCGGAGCAGTGATCATGGGATCTTCCACTCTTTTCATTTTCTTCTTCTTGCCACAACCTGTCATGAGACCTAAAAAACTTGTTTTGAAAATGCTTGACAGCCAAAACAACCTGTTCTCAAGCCCTAGACAAGAGGGTTTGTCCTCTCTGACCATTTACGTCCTGTTAGATGTTTGACTAGCTGCTGACTGGAAAAAATGAATTTTCTGTTTTCTTCTCATATTGTTCACAGACAAGTGCCAGTGGCTTCACAGGACCTTGTTTCCCCTTTTTTTTCCACCAGAGACATTTTAAGACAGGGCCTGAGTCTCACTGATGAATGAACTTTAGCAACATATACTTAGAAGGATATAACCGATGGTTACATCTCTGCAAGCTGAGCTTGATACGTGGGTTGTCTTTCCCAGTCCTATTAGGCTTTAACCTGTGATTTTCCACTTTCATTTCGGTCCTCTCTGAAGTTAAATGTGAGAGCCCAACTCTCCAGTTTCCCCAGGGGCTAGCTTGGCCTTTCACACACCCAGGGCTCGAAGGCCTGCGGCAGTATCTCTTTTCCTCCCCTCAGGTCATGCAGGTCTCAGTTTGGGATGGTCTTGGGTGGGTCCTGTGACGGTGAAGGAGTCACTTAACTCCTTCTCTGAAAAGTCTCAGGGTTGGACTTGAATAAGAATTGGCAAACAACAGCCGGTTGTCTGTTTTTATAAATAAAGTTTTATTGGAACATAGCCACACCTGGTCATTTACATATCATCCGAGGCTGCTGTCAATACAAGGGCAGAGTCAAACTGTAGAGACAGAGTATATGGCCTACAAAACAGAAACTAATTACCATTTGACCCCTTTACTGGAAAAAGTTCACTGATCCCTGGACTAGATGGTCTTTAGGGTTTTCAGATCCAGGTTTCTATGGCTTTTGAGCTTGGGGAGGCAGTCTTTTTAATAACAAGAGTCCCCGAAGTAACTAATGAGGGACTTAACTCCACTTGTAGTAGTTTGTTTCTGTAGTAGTTACAACACAAAACATGCTTTGGGATTGTTTAAGTCTACAAACGATGGGGACTTATTCTGCTGTTTTTACTTTTTATTTTGCTACGTGCCTATGTTGATCTGCTGGCTCTGCCATCCATGGTGTTCACCAGTTTTAGAAAAAAGATACCCCAGCTGTGCAGGTCTGATAGCATTCAGTGGCATGGTTCAGGGTAGGACACCATTTGTACCCCATGGAGGAGAGCACTAATTTTTTGGCGTGATAGCCATGGCAGTAAAAGGGAGCCAAATACTGCCTTGAGAACCTGTGTGGCTGCCCACACCTGCCCTACCCCCTTTCTGTCTGTCCATGAGTCTGGGCTGTAGGATGGGGTGGAGTAGCCCAAGTCAGGTAGGTTCGTGGCTGTGGTGAGAAAAACAAATGGGTCCTGAAGATGCCTTAAAAAATTCAGAGACTAGGAAAGAACTAATCTCTTTCATTTTCTTCTCTCATTAGCAACCCAAACAAGATTCTAATTTATAAAATTTGCATCCTAGTGACATGCATCCCCTGCATGTAATAGAGAATCCAAAGTACAGAAATGAATGATCCTCTTCTAGGGCCACGCTGGTCTATAAAGAACTTTTGTGCTAACTAGAAAAGGTGCCCCCTTTGGGTTGGTGCAAAACAGAGTTCAACTAATAGCTTTGGGAATTAAAAAATTAAAAACCCTGTCTGTTTCTCTGGGCATATAGCCCTGGGAGAGCACACAGCTTAGCAAGTAGAGCATGGAAGAACTTTTGGCTCCCACTTGCTCCCTTGGCCAGTCAGATGCCTTTGTGCAGAGTAGAAGCTGCACTCCCAAATGTATCAGCCCCTCTTGATACCTGATATCTTAGATATCTGTGGGACCTCCTCACAGAGGCCCTGCTGGCCAATGACAGGTTAACACTGCTTGGCCTTGGTTTCTGAGGCCACGGCAGCCTGGGCTGGCTCCTGGCATGCCCATTTTACCTGTCCCTGCCAGCGGTGCTTCATGGCAAGGGTGGCTCAGAGCCTCAGGGCTGGCAGAGGGGCGTCCCACCGCCAGAAGCATGAAGACTTGGTCCCCTCCCAGCAGGCATCATAGAGTTTGATCTACTTGAGGTGCATATTGAAGAGCCCACGTCCTGGCTCTTCTTTGCCAACCTGTGACCTGAAACTGGCTCTCAGCTTCAGGAATGCACGTGACTTTCAAGAGTTGTATCTCAGAGGTAATGTGCGAACAGCACAAAAAAAAATGTGTTAAGAGGTCCAGAAGACGGCAGCCCTGATGGCTCAGCGATTTGGCACCGCCTTCAGCCTGGGGTATGATCCTAGAGACCCGGGATCGAGTCCCACGTCAGGCTCCCTTCATGGAGCCTGCTTCTCCCTCTGCCTGTGTCTCTGCCTCTCTCTCTCTCTGTCTGTCTGTCATGAATAAATAAATAAAATATTTTTAAAAAGAGAGGTCCAGAAGAGATGAGCGGTTGGAACTGACCTCACTCCCGAGGCATTGGGTTACATGTCGCCCGGTGTGTGCAGTGACACCATTCCATCGGGGCACCCCTCCTCCGCAGGGTGTGTCGTCAGAGTGGTTTTCAGAAGGTTGTTATGAACTCTTCATGGGTGAGATGACTTTGTGGTCAGATATGGTTTCCAGCTTTCAGCTCACATTGGGAATTGTGTTCGGGCCAACCGTGTGAGCAAATTTTGAAAGATTCCTAACCTGCCCTTTCCATTCCACATCTAGTAGCGGTTCCCAGCAGTTCAGAGGCTAAAGGATTGGGAAGAAAGAGAAACTGGGAGCCCACTATAGCTCAGGACTTCATATCTACTTTCTGTCCCCTTTCTTGGTTCTGCAAGGCTGCTGGGAACAAGAGGGAATGGTTTGTCATTGTCTCAAGCCCCTAAAATGTGCAGAGCTCTCTGCTAAGGAACAGAGCTCTCTGTGTCTAAGCACTACTCTCTGTGCCCTAGAAAGATGCCAGAGAGAGGGAAGGAGTGGGACGTGGGCATCCGTGCTACCGCACCCTGTGGGGAAGGGTAATGGTAGCCCAGTGAAGCCAGGCCTGGGGAAGAACCCTGTAGTTAATTTGGGACCAGAGGCCCAGGAGCTGAGAAACAGAAAGCTTACACTTAGCAAATGTTTCTGATTTTGAAAACTTACTACTTCACCTCAGTAGGCTCACAGTGATGCCCCTCGCTTTCAGCTGCAGATGCTCTGCACAGACATGGGATTGGGGTTGGGAGCAGCTCTGAGCTGGGCCCTTCCGGTGGCCCATCGTGACCCAAAGCCAGTTAGTAGAATGGGAGTGCCTCAGCACCATGCCCTTTTTGCTCCCAACCTGTGGCCTCAGGAGGGCACAGAAGATCTTCCCGGGTAGGCTCTGTGCTCGCATGGGGCACTTGCTTGTACCCGGAGCCCCTGTGCCTTCACCACACAGCTGACCTCCTGCAGGTTACCTGTTCTCTTCAAGTCTTGTCTCCTCATATATCTAGGGAGGGGGTAGAGCAGTGGTATCTCTTTCATACACTTGATTGTTGCTTGGATTTTAAGATTTTATTTATTTATTCATGAGAGACAGAGAAAGAAGCAGGCTCCCTGTGGGGAGCCCGATGCGGGACTGATCCTGGGACTCCAGAATCACGACCTGAGGGCAGACGCTCAACCACTGAGCTACCCAGGCACCCCTGTTGCTTGGATGAAAATGAGGTTATTTTCAAAGCAGATTATAAACTATAAAATACCAAGTATCAAGGTCATTCATTCGCTTATTCAACCAATGTCAAATGCCTGCTAGACTCCAGCACTATTTAGGCAGTGGTCACAGGTATTCCAGACCCTCTTGTAAAGAGGAACTGTGCCAGCAGTGCTTCTTGACTGGAAGTGAAGCAGGAGTTGCTCAGAGTGTGTTCCTGCAGCCATGTCGGGGGAGGGGAGGGCGGGAGGAAAGGAAACTAAAATGGTTTGAGCTCTTACCACGTGCCTGGCACAGCTTCCTCATAACAACCACACAAGTTGAGTCCTATGGGAAACACTCGGAGATTCAGGGTGGTTAAGTAGCTTTCCCAGAGACACACAGGTACCAAGGGACCGATCCATATTTGAATCCGGATCTCTCTGACTCCAAAATCCACATTCTTCCCTCCGAAGCAGGTAGGGATGGTTAGGGGGTGCTCCTCTTGCCACAGAATGACACACTCTCTCTAAATGCTCTGATTTGTCTTCTCTCAAATATCCCCCAGATCAATGACTCAGGCCAAATCCTGGTCAAAAATGATCACCCCTGATTCTGGCCAGAAAGTGGGAATCATGTGAAAGCAAAGCAGAATGAAGCTATATCACCACAAGCCAAACCTCATGTTCATGAGGGTCCAGGTTTTAGGAAAACAACAGCCTTCGATGCACGCTCAAAATTCCTTCTGTGGTAAAGCCCCATGAGAAAAATCTCACCCAAACAATGTACTCTTGGCAAAAGGAGGGTGGGTGTCTTTTCAGGCATAAAGCTACCAGCAAGGACCCAGAAATCAGTCAAAGGAGTTGTTTATTAACCCCAGGAGAGCTAGCTTTGGGAAACAAACTTAGCAAAGGATTTCACTTACCCCCATCATGAGGCCTGTCTTGCCTCTAACTCCTTGGAGAGGAAAGGGGATCACGGAACTCTTGTCCTGATGTCAGTTCCCGGCTCAGCAACTGGCACATCCTTTTCTTAGGTTTAGCACCAAGTATTTATTCTGATAAAGAAGGGTTTAAAAAAGAATGAACAAGGTCATTATCTGGCTTGGTCTGCAAAAACCAGTCCCTGCAATCGACAGTTACTGCCTAAACTTAATAGATTTAGGAAAAAAGGATATTCATTCACTGTTAGTCAATCATTTGACAGAAAATGAGAGTATTTCTGTGTCACTGAGGTACAGTCCCCCCAAAATGAACACAGAGGTCCCTAGTGTCTACACCAGAGGGGATGGGGAATCTAAAGAGCCACTTCAAAGCTGAGTAGACCCAGGGCTCCAGAGCCAGCAACATTCCTGCCCAGGACTCCTGCCCACAGTGTTCAGGAAGGCAGCCTGGCCCTGGGGCCCAGAGCGCATGGTGGAGGCTCAGCTGCCCTGACCATTCAGTTCACGAGGGCCCCCTAAACCTTGGCTGACTGTAAGCCACTGTGCTCCGCTCGAGGGTGGTCACAGAAACAGGCAGCATGTATACAAGAGACATCAACCTGCTCAAGCAATTCAGGTAGGATGTTTTGTTCCAAAAGACACAAGTAGGACCGAGGGGCAGGGGCTCCCAAGGGACAGATTTCAGTTTTGAATAAGGGAAAACAGTATAACTAGTAGACATGCCTTTAAATAATGAGCTCTCCTCATGAAAGGTATTCAGGCCAGGGCTAGAGGATCATCCCTCGGAAGTACTGTTAGGGCAAGTCCTGCCTTGGGCAGCATCCCAAGATCTCCTCCAACGTGTTTCTGCTTAGTACCAAATGAGTGGCTCAACAATGGTGCTATGGCTTCAGAGGCAGGACAAAAGCCATGGCTGGGGTTGACAGCCACCGGCTTTGTGGAGGGCCTGATGATCATGCCAGGCCTTGAGGGTGTGCAGATTTGGTAGCAAGGGAAGCCGCCAACATGTTGCACGGTCCAGAAAAGTTCCCTTTACCTGCAAAGCAAATGAGTGCCTGCTTAACTGGCTCCCAGAGTTGTAAAGGGGAATTAATTACTGTTTGTGATACACTTTAAGATTCCCCGATGAAAGACCTTGTATAAATGCAAATTATTATTATTGTCATTAAAGGTGCTAGACGTCTGGCCTGCTGGATAATGCCCTGGCATAGCTCTGAGCAGAAAAGAAAGCACACTCCAGGTAGAAAGTTTGCTCTGGTTGTTCCAGAGCAATAGCACTAAGAAAGAGCGGGTCACAGAGGGCTTGGCTTATGACTATGAAAGTGAAGCCACTCAGCTCCTGACCAGAATTAGCATGCAGCCCTCTGCTCTGGGAGTCACGCGTCTGTGTGCCTCTGAGGGCCAGGGCCCTACTCAGATTCATTCCTTGATCCCTGTAAGATCCGGCCCCATGACTAGAGCAGGAGCTAGCCATGAATGAGCAAAAGTTTGGCTGTCTGCTGTTCTGAAGGATGAAAGGAAGATGGCCAGGATGGATGCTGGCCACCCAATCTTGGGGTCCTATGTCAGATCTAGAGACAAAAGGGAGAGATCTAGAAACCTCAGATGTATGATGTCTCCAATGATACTTATTAAGGCTTTGAGAGAACCCCTCTAGCAAAGCATAGGGAGAGGTGGCTAATTAATTACTGTTTCCACTTAAAGACACTGTCTCTGGGTAAATTGGTTGGATTGCTACCAAAGGATGATGATGATGATAATAATAATAATAATAATAATAATAATAATAATAATAGATAATAGAGTATTAGACCTGGAAGTGAACTCAGAAGCCATCCCTTCACTTTACAGATAAGCCACCTGGGGTTCAAAGAGGTGAGATAGCCCATCCCCAGTCACATAGCAAGTTAGAGGCAGAGCTGGGATCACACTTCAGGCCTCCCCATTCCTAGTCTACAGTTCAATTATATCAAGATAGTAATACCTCCCATTTTCCAGCACTTTACAGACATAGTAATTCTCAAAAACCCTGGAGAGTTTTAGGATGCCAGATGACTGTAATATTAAAGGATCTTCTGGGGTTCCTTATTTAGAGAACATTTGTGATGCCTGTCATGTGCACCTGGGTAGATCGCACATGTCTTTCTTGTACTTTCTTTCCCGTCTCACGGACATTCAGGGTAGGTCTCCTTCTTCATTAGGGTGCTTTCATACTTCGAGGAACCAGAGGGACAAGCAGAGGGAGGCCAGGTTCATCCCTTTATCCCTTGTTATTGCAGTCAAAATTCTACTGCAAAGCCACCCGGTGCAGGTCCCTAGGAGGGGGACTGAAGAGACCAGTCAGCACCTCTGGACACAAAAGCCTCTAAGAGGGAGGGCCGTTTAGAGGGGTTTGCAAGAACAAATGTGGGTGTAACGGGAGCTGGCAATAAGGAACTCTCTAAATTCATTACTGGGCTGTGGGCAATTCCAGTTTTAATAGAGGAAACTGAAATATAACTAAAGTGATGTTTGGGAGGGGAGGCTCAGCAAATCAAAGCACTGGAGAAATCCTGTAGTGCACTCCCTCACTGTGTAGACAAGGGTTCTGACTCAGGGTCATACAGCGGCCCAGAGGTAGAGCCCTGGATTCCCTACTACATCACTAGCTCTTTTTCCTCTGGAAACCATGGCTCTGTGGAAAGAATGTTTACTTTGGAGTCAGGCAGCTCTGCATTTATAAATAACATTGCCACCAATTACCTGTGTGATCTTAGAAAAATTACTTTGCATCTCTGAATCATAGATTTCTCATTGGCAAGGATAGATAATAAGGCCTACCCAGTAGAAGGCCCAGGAGGAGAAGTCAACGTAAAATAATACAGATGAAAGCAGCACGATATCTAGCATGTAGTAGGCACCCCCCTCCTTTATACTTGCAGCTTCCACGGTTTGTTTGGTTTTTTAACCGCAATCCACGGGAACACATTTATCTTATATCCTAATCCAATATTTATAACTCAAACAAAAGTTTCATGAAAAACTACTTTCCCTTGCCGCATGTGATACACTCTGATGTTATTTTGTTTCATTTGAATGCCAGTCGGGACCCACTAAATTGATTTTACAATCATCACACCCATCATTTGAACGAGCCTATTTGATACCACGTGTGGATCTCATTTACCCACATTGCATGTGTGCCGGCCCTTTCCTTCCAGTCCTTCCTTCCTGCCCTTGCTGTCTGTAACTGGCACGCGGGCCCAGAGCTCCCTGTAGACAGCCGCGCAGGACCCCGGGCTTGGCACAGAGGAGAAGGAGCCCTGCAGAGCAGGTGAGCCCCTCTGCCTGCCCTCTCCCTGACCGTCCGCGGGGCACTTGACCGAGAGAACCCGTGAGGCCTTCCACCTGCCACGGTTCTGCCTCCCGCCAGCCTGCTGGAGAATGCCGCTACTCTCCCAGCCCAGCATTGCCTACCTGAAGTTTCTGTGAAGGCCCCTGCAGCCCAGCGGGGCGGGGAGGCCTCGGGCACCCTTTCCCATTACATAATTTCTTCTTTTGGAATTCTGCTCTTCCGTCTGTAAACCCCAGAGCCAGATGTCTGGGAATAGGATTCCAGCTGTCAGGAAAGGGGATTAGAAAGGGAAAGAAGAGGCCCGTGGCCATCCTTGCCGCCCCTCCCTCAGGTGTGCATGGGACATCTATCTTTGAGCACCCCGCTGTGCAGATGAATACCTGGAGAGGGGGGGGCAGCAGCAGCCACGGAAGACATGAACTGCGGCCTCCAGATGCTGAGAGTCTAAGTGGGAGAACCCAGATTTCAGCAGACACCACTTTATTTTTTTTTAAAGATTTTATTTATTCATGAGAGACAGAGAGGCAGAGACACAGGCAGAGGGGGAAGCAGGCTCCATGCAGGGAGCCCCGCATGGGACTCGATCCCGGGTCTCCAGGATCACGCCCTGGGCCAAAGGCAGGCGCTAAACTGCTGAGCCACCCAGGGATCCCCAGCAGACACCACTTTAAAGCCCCAGGGACATTCTCTAGAGAGGACAGGATTGTTCTGTGCCCCCAAAGACTTGATTTCCTAAGTGTCAGTCTTCTGGAGGTCAGCGCACTCTTACAGAGGCTGATGCTGGGCAGTGTCGAGCAGGAACCTCGTGGCACAATGCCCACTGGAGTGTGACTTGGGGCTGGGACCTACACTCAGCGTGGCCAGCTCAGCGGGGCCCCTGAGCACTTCCCTTTTGAGGTCTATCCTTTGGTTTTTCCCTCTTCACTGACTAAGAGCTGGGGGTGGGGGGGGGGTAACCTGTGACCTTAGCAGTGACTCGCTGCCATCAGGCGGTCAGCTTCTCCTCAGCGCAGGTGAGCACAGAAGCAGCCCTTGCCCTGGCAGGGCCCACGGAGGGACCTTGGCACCCTCCACCGGCATCCACACAGCCATCTGCCGGAGCCAGTGCTCGGCTCCTGTTCGTGCAGCCTCAGGCAGAGCAAGCAGAAGACGGGTGCCCGCTGCCGAGGCCCCTGCCATCTGAGGCACAGTGGGCAGGTGCAGACCGGGACACAAGGTGAGCACAGGGCTGTGGCTCTGCTCTGGGGCCCCAGGCAGTGCCCTCTCCTTAGCTCCCACACTCACTGTCTGGCTTCGGGTACACCCCGTTATCTCAGCCCACCCCCCCACATGGGGGCCCCGCCTTTTTCAGCGGCCACACCATACCGATACCCTCTCCTCCCAGCCTATCCTAAAGTAGGTTCAGGATGGATATGGCATCAGGCTAAGGGGAATGAGATAGGAGGACTGGGGGATCCCTGGGTGGCGCAGCGGTTTGGCGCCTGCCTTTGGCCCAGGGCGCGATCCTGGAGACCCGGGATCGAGTCCCACGTCGGGCTCCCGGTGCATGGAGCCTGCTTCTCCCTCTGCCTGTGTCTCTGCCTCTCTCTCTCTCTCTCTCTCTCTGTGACTATCATGAATAAATAAAAAAATTTAAAAAAAAAAAAAAAAAGATAGGAGGACTGGCCCAGATTCTGCCCCTAACTCCTGGGCCTCTGGTCAGCCTTGGGGCAGACCTGCCTGCCTGCTTCCCTCCTTCCTTGCTTCATGCGCCGAGCTGGCATCGCTTGCTGTGAGGCCCAAAGGAAAGTGAGCCCTACTGAACATTCAAGGTGGACCATCCCCGGATTCTGCCCTTGGCTCACAGAGAAGACCTATGCTAGCAGCCGTAATTATTGTATGCCGTGTTAGAGGAACCACTAACTTTTCTGGCCCTCAGTTTTCCCTTCCCTGTCATGATTGAGCTGTAGGACCTCTGAGTTTTCCTTTTGTTCCAAAATTTTATAATTCTAAAGCCAAATGTCTACATTCGCTTGAGAAATATCTGTTGAGTCGCTGTGTGTTGAGCCCTGTATGCAATGCTGGGACACCAAGCGGGATGAATGTGACCATGGTCTGCCCTCAAGGAGTGGATGGTGGCTGTGGCAGGGTGGTTGGAAGAGGACAGATGTGTGCGCGCAGGGGTGGAGCCTGGTGGAGGTCAGGGGTCCTGTGGCTGGGGGCGGCTCGGGGGCCCATAAGGGCTAGCCATCCCTCCCCATCATGAGGCCAGCTGACCCCTCCTTCCTCCCTCACCTACTCATCACACGACCCCAGAGGAGGCCAAGGGGACAGAGACACCTGCAGCCCCTGGGAGCAAGAAGCCGGCTGCAAGCTGCCGTAGCCCGGAGCGACTGGCCAGGCTCCAGAGGGCCTCCTTGGAGGGCCTCAGAGGAGAGAGAACCACTAGGTAATTTTGATGATTTTAGTAAGCATTTAAAAATACCCTGTGATTTAGAAGGAGCCAGATTTCATCCCAATACTTTGATGTCTAGGTTCCTGGTCGGTTGTTTGTTGAAATCCTCCTAAAACGGCATCTGATTTAATTCAACACATACTGAGACTACAGTTCCAGCCGCCGGCAGTCTCACAGGCGAGGAGCCCGAGCTGTACAAGATGTAGTCTAGACACCAATCTAAACATTCCAGACTCAAGGCAGACCGTGGCTGGGCCTGAGGTGGGAGGCCCCGTGTGCCATGGAATCCAGCAGAGGGGGGATTAATTCCAGCTGAGGCTGAGGGCCATTGCATGAAGCCAAGAGCACGTGAGGCGAGGTGCCCAGTAAGGTATCAAGCCTCTGCATCTCAAGCATGTTGATTTTCTTGTTTTGGAAGTTTGAACCCCCTAAAAATGAACCAGGCATCTTCAGGGATTGGCACATTTACGGTGACTATGTGAACCAGTTACAACCACTTGTTTGTTCCTAAAGCCCACACCAGAGAGCCAAGCTGATGTCGCTTGGGGCACAGCCACAAAATAAGCTTCCATTGTGCCAGTCGCTTGCCCACCAAGTCACTCAGAGCTGGATGGGCAGTCTTCACCGGGGCCTTTGGAGGGTTTGGGGTGAAGGATATTGGAGTAGAACCAGGTCTCTTTGTAGAGATCCTATTTTAAGGATGACCCCTATGACACAAGTAACCCCAAATGAGTCAGTGTGTACAGTGCCCATCCAGGACAATGAGGACAAAGCAAGACCACGAGAAATGATTAGCAGGACTTGTCTCACACTATTTACAGGACTGCTTTGATTTTCAGACCACAATCGGTTTTCATATGACTGATTAAAAACATGTGCCAGTTGAAGTCACAGCTGCAGAAGAAAAGTGGAAAAAGCAATGAGCCTTAGATGTTTTGGAACTTGCCTCTATTTGCAAAAATGAATTCTGACTTGATTTATATTTCCTTGATTTCCTGACAATGAGGGTCATGTCCCTGAACCACTTCTCCCACCCCACCCCTCTCCACCACACGTTGGCCTGTCTCTGGCAACATCATAAAGCTCATCTCATGATTGCCCAGAGAAAAGTATTTGAATTCCAGCAAGAGACTATGGAGTTCTGTTTCAGAAGAAGATCATTGTAATTTGGAAAATAAGAAGTACCCCAAAAAATGAGGCAAAAGGCAGCAAGGCCACGGGGTCTCCCATATGGCCCCTTATGTGGCTGTGGAGTGAGAAGCATCATTCCAGGGGCGCCGAGATCAGGGTACCAGTGGGCAGGTACCTTCCCTGAATTCCCAAAGCTTCTGTTTTCTGGCCTGCAAACTGAGAGCAGGGCTTCCTGCCACACTGGACAGGGGCGTGCTTAACCTGCCTCCTGTAGCTCCTTCCCTTTCTCCAGAACCCTTAACCTCTTTAGGCTTTCTTTTCTGTTTTTGCTTTTGTTTTCTTAAAGCTGTATCGGTTCAGATGTTCAGGTGTTGATCTCATGGATTTCTGTTCTTTTGAAAAGATCCATCAAATAAATATGGAACTATAGTTCCAGGAGGGAAAATCCCTGTTGATGAGCCTTTGTTGGGCAGAGTTCCTAACTCCCTTGCCCTGAAGGCCTCTGAGGATTTCCCTGATGTTCCCTGTCATAACTAACTCTTCAGGGTCTCCAGAGCCCCTTCCCCAGAACGCGCTAACACCTTGTTATGGCACCTCCCCTCGGTAGGAGGACAGAGGGGCACCTGAGGAACCAGCCTTCCATCCTTTTTTGTGAAGTGCCTGTGGTGCCACTAAACATCTTCTTGGAGCCCTGCGGGGTTCTTCGCTGATCCTGTCTTATTGGTGAAAGAGCATCGCAAATAGTAACAGCCGCCACCGCAGCCTGACCGCACTGCCGCCATCTGTGACGTGACTAGGGCTAGGGCCCCAACTTAACAGATGAAGAACCAAGACCCAAAGAAGTTAAGTGGCTTGCTCAAAGTCATCTTAAAACCATAACTGGATGGCATTAAGAGATCATCAAGTATAATCTTCCTGTTACAGGTGAGGAAACTGAGTCCCAGTTCCAGATGACACAGCAAGCCAAAGCCTGGACTGAACACATGTCTTCTGCTTCATGACTCAATACTCTTTCCACTTGACCCACTGACACCCCCTTACAACACATATTACCGCCCCTTCCTGAACAGAAGGGGGACCCAGCCAACTTTGACGGCCCCATCATGGGCAACAAGAGCCCTGTGATTCTTAAATATCCCTCTAGTTCCCAAACCACACCCTTGACCAGAGCCTCGCACAGAAGCACACCCAGCAGGCTCGGGCAGAGACAGCAGAGCCTGCAGGTGACTCTTGGTGCACAGCTCATCCTTAGATAACCCAAGTGTGCCACTGGCAGCTCTGGACTGGATTTCAAGAGATACACAGTGTCCCGACAAGGTTGGCTGGGCGTCCAACCCCGACACTGGCCATCTCTGTGCCTGCAAGTGCCAGCTCAGTGTGATGAGCGAGAAGTTATCCAAGAAGCCATGGCTGAAAGGACGAACTGAGGGTGGGACCCAAGGCCCCTCTTCTGCAGCCACACATGCTCCAGCTGTTCCCACAGACTCAGAGCCTCTCCCCTCAGGCCCAGCATGGTCCCCATGGTAACAGTTGACATCTATCAGTCATCTCTTAAGCCAGGCACCAAGCCAAGGGCTGACTTGGACCATCTCATTTAATCCTCACAAGGATTACCCTTCAAGGCAAGTTAAGGTTATTTTTCCCCTTTTATAGTTGAAGAAATTAAAGCTAACGAGGTGAGTCACTTGCCCAAGCGATACAGCCAATAAGGAACAGCACCAGGCCGGGAGCCCAGGTGTGGCTGGCTCCAGAGTGCACGCCACACACCCGGCCTTGTCCTTCCTGGCCCACGGCCTGCAGGACCTTGGAGATCACCAGGCTCAGCTCCCTGTGCTTTGTTCATGAGGAGGGTGACACCTGGAATGGGGAAGGGATTTCCTGCTGAGTGCCCCCTTCCCTGTTGCCTGGCTCCTGGTCGGAGGGATCTGGCTACCTCGCTCCTTGCCTAGGAGCCAAGGCCTGGCCAGAGCTGCTCTGAAGTCATGGAAAACCTACCCAGCTTCGGCGGGGGGTCAGTTCTTGAAGTTTTATTCTTTTCACCTGAGACTCGGGAATTGGCCAGAGCTGTGATTTTTTAACGCCTGGAGGAAAGAACCGAGACCAGGGAGGGAGGTCAGGACCTTACTTTGTCTTGAGGCATATTTAGCTCGAATTTGGTCTAAAAATAAATTCACTTCCAGTGTAAATAGATAGAATGATGAGTTTGACCGACACAGGGCCTCTCCCCGCAGGTCCTCTGGGCCAGTCAGTGGAGGTGAGGAGGCCTGCCCTCCCCCGCCCGAGGTCCACTTACACTTCAGAGCTTGCCATCCACTTTGTCTTTGGGTCAAAGAGGTTTTTAAAAGGTGACGGATAACTAGTGCTTTTGGCAAGCTATACCCTAGGCAGGTCTCCGTTTTCTCTGATAAAAAGTGAGATAAATGAAAACAGCACTTAAAAAAAAAAATCTGTAAATGGGTGGGAGCCAGTCACCATTTCCCCTTCCTCCTCCTCCCGCTCCCTGGACTGACTTGTGAGGAGCCAAGCGGAGCAGCCCTCACTGACAACAGCTGGTAGCCTCATGCCTCTAAATAGCCCTCCTCCACACTGCTTCCCCTTGGCGTCACGCAGCTTGCCCTGGCAGGGAAAGCCCAGGACAGAACAGGAAACTTCAGAACTTTCTGAAGAAGGAAAGAGCTTGCTCTAAAGCATGCTCCCTCTTGCCAAGACCTTTAGGCCTAAAGGAGCTCATATTGCTGCAGCCTGGACCCCCGAAGTTTCTAAGGGAAAACTGAACTGATCCGATTTGCTTCAGGACTGGGACTGTGTGACTCTGGTGCTGCAGGAAGGGAGAGGGAGGGGTAGGGGAGGAGGAGAGAGATAGGGAGAGCTCCCTGCCCCAGCAGCAGCCGGCCCCCTCCACTCACTTCATCAGGTGCCTGTTGCAGGGCCAACTTCTACCTCAGATGGGGGGACACTGCCCTGCCCATGGGTGCCGGTGTCGGCCACACTCCACGGGATACTTGAAGCAGCAAAGCAGACGCAGTGGAGATTAGCAGCAGCCTGTCAGTCTCTGTCCCTTGAGGATGGGCCACCAGGCTCTCCTCCAGTGGATGCATGCATGTCACTGGGCAAACAGCAGCAGATGGAACGTGGGTGAGAATGAGTGGCCCACACATCTGGGTGATGGCAGACAGCAAGGTCCCTTCCCACACTATCCCGGGCAAGCGTCATGTCAGGGTGGGCTCGTCACCCCTGCTCACTGTGGGAAGCAAAGCTTCCCTTGCCCTGTCAGCCTGGCTCTAGGCCTGTGGCTCTCCGGACCTCAGCGCCATCCCTCCCGTCCATAAGAATGCGTATAGTGGTACAGCTGGCAGAAAAGGGCTTTGGACTCGTAGGTCTCAGAGACAGTGACAGTTTGGCAGGCTCAGGACTGTGTCAGACAGGATGTGCATGGAAGAGAGTGCTTTATCTTTCTTTCTCACTAACTGCTGGCATAATTTGACATTGGAGAATGGGCTGCATTTTTTCAGTCCCTAAATATCACATTTGTCCACTCTCTGAGGCTACTCTCACCTCAAACAATCTGTAATGGACACACCTTAACTCTATTGCAAACCAGTAGCCATCGGTAGTGATGTCACCTGTAGCCACTAAGTCTCGCTGAGTGTTGTCTGTCGGCTGGCCTGTGGGCTCATGGGGAAGATGTGCTCCCCGCTTGCCTGGGACCCGCCATGCAGCCTGGCAAGTACAACATACATGCATATGTGGCACACAGTCTGGGGGAAGCACAGAGATTGTCTTGGCAACCAAGCGAGACCTGATAGGAGTCAGGGCATTTGGCCTGAGCATGAATTTCCCAGAGGTGGGAAATAGCACAAGTGAGGAAGAGCAGGTGGCCAGATTGGAGTTGGGGGCTTGCATCCTGGACCTTGCATGGGCTTCAGGGGTTCTGGGACAGGATCCTTAGCTTTCTCAGCTTCTCTAGGGAGGGGTGCATGAGCCTGAAAATGTGGTGGAAGGACAAAAACAAATTAGTGACATGTTGGAGCCAGAGAGTGAACATCATTGAGTGCCAGGCTGCAAGTCTGGGGAACACGCAGGGTGTGTTTGGGGTAGTGGCAGAGACCCATACTTGAAGAAAATGTATTTAGTTGCAACAGAAAGGCCAAGTAAGCCTGAATCCAGGGGGCAAACAGCCTTCTGCACCAGTTGTGTTGAAAGGTAACAAGACCAGGAGCCATGGGGTGTCACAGAGCATAGAGGGACATGGTGGAGGAAAAAGAACCTTCAGGAGAATTCACCACAAGGCTTTAGGAGCGGTGGAAACACGGCTCTGTTACAGAAGTACGAATGGGCCAAAGCGCATTCATGACAACATTGAGGAACCCTTCACTTGGAGCACACTGGCTTAAACTCCAGAGGTGTCCAGGTCAGAGTCCTGCAAGTGGCTGGAATGTGGGACCGGAAGTGTGGCAGAGAAATGAGGGCCCAAGGCCCAGATGAGGTGATTCTGTGCTGAGTGAGTTGTGTGAGCCTGAGCAGAGCACCATGTGTGAGGGATCTGGGGGGCAAGACAGGAGGATTCCAGAGAGGGGGAGCTCACGAGGAGGCACAGCAAGGAGCAGGGAAAGGAGCCCTAGGGTGTGGAATGTCACCCGGGAGGACACCTTCCCAAGAGAGGAGCCCTCGCATAATGCTGCACAGAGCCTGCGGAGGCCAGGGTGGCAAAAGCCAGGGCAAAGTGGTGACATTTGAAAGCAGTTTCGGTTGACTTGGTGTCAGAGCAGCGGGGCAGGCAGTCAGGTGTCACATAACTGCATAGTGGGGCCCCAGGGCCTTTTGACTTATGCGGGGCTACTTACCCCTGCATCGAAGGAGCCCTGTTAGGGGCCTTTGTGGTCCTGGTGATGACAGGGCCTCTTGGTGGCCCGTTCTGATTAATGTCCTTTTTCTGAGTGAGCCGCTCTGGATAAGTTAGGTGTGACCACTCTGGCCTCGTGTTGAGTCAGGGGCAGGGGAGAGAGATGTAGGTGGCAAGCTCGGATGACCAGGGGCAGGAGGTTCCCACCCCTCCACTTTCTGCCTCCCCTGCTGTCTTTCCACAGAGCTTTGGGTTCCTAGCTCACAGCAAGCCATCCCTGCCCCCAGTCCCTGATCCCACCATGCTGCTGGCCCACAACGCCTGTGATGCCGCCTCCACCTTCCTTGGTCGTGCCAGCCCAGCGCCTCACGGTACCTCCATCGGTGCCCTTACCGCCTTGACTGGTGTTACTGATGTGTTTATCTCCTCCTCTAAACTGGGATCTCCTGTTCTGCAGGGGCCCCATCCGGCTCCTCTCGCAGCCCCAGGCGCCTCATACCATGCCTGGTGGAGCGGGCCCACGTCACATGTGGAGTTCATCTCCATGGATTTGAATCTGGGTTCCAGGAAGGCCAGACAGTCTGCCCCAGATCATGTCAGCTGTCCGTGACTGACCAAGGGTCTCTCGATTCACAGCCTGGCTTTCCTGCCAGTAGACCAAACCGCACATATGTTTGGAAATAAATGGAGACTGTGGAACAGTTAGAAACCCTTTTTATTAGACCCTCTTTGTAGGAAGTCAAAGATCCAACGGAGTGAAGAATACAACTCTTTCCATTTAAGCCACAAAAACGGCTAGGCCACTGGCTTGGCCACTCTGGCTTGTGGCGGGGATCAGGCCCTTGTCTCTGGCCGAGGAGAGGCAGAGGGAGCCTGAGTACTGATGTCTACTAGGAGCTGGTGTCCGGGGAGGGCTGGGTACAGGCCCTTTAAGCAGCCTGTGCAAGATAGCACAGACGTGAAGTGCATGTCCCTCCCTTGGAAAAATCCAGAGGGTTTTGCATCAGCAGGGAAGGGAAATCCAACCCAAGATGCAGGAACAATAAATAACAACTGTTCTGAGTTAGGCCGAAAGCTCTGAGTTGCACTTTTTTTCAAGTTGTTTGCGCTAACCACATTTTTTTTTCTCCCCCTCTTTCCCACCAGGGCTTATTTCAAAACCTTTGTCCCTCAGTTCCAGGAGGCAGCGTTTGCCAATGGAAAGCTCTAGGAAACACCAGTCTGGAGAGGCGGCCAGCCAGACTGCTGTGTCCACATGCGTGTCAGCACATATGGCCGCTTCCTGGAAGCCGCTTGGAATGCCTTCATGGCAGCGTTCTGCTCACACCGTGGCTTTGCACGCCCCGCCTGGAACCCAAACTGAAGCTGGCTGGCGGTGACCTGGATCCTCGAGCCCCCACCTCTGGTTGCTCCCTCTTTGTTTCCTTCAGTATATTTCTTAGTTGGAAGAAATAAAATGACAAATAATGACACAGTATTTTCCCGGGGAAAGTAAGACATCACAGATGCACACACCCTTATTCCAGGAAGGCCTTTGTCTCTAAGACCTCCTGTCTTTGCTTTTATTTTTCCCTGAAACTAATGTTGTGTATGTGTGCATGTGCGTGTGCATGTGTGTGTGTGTGTTTTACACCCCAGCATTTCCCACTTGGGGTAGTTCTCCATTGGAAAAGGCGCTGCCTGAATGAATCTGACCACCCTGCGTGGTTTCAGTCACCCACCCAGCCAGGCCCAGGGCTGGTGCTCAGGACCAACTGGGATCCAGCACAACCGCCGCTGCCCCCCTCCCCCCAGCTCCCTGTGAGCGCACCATATGCACAGAGGCAGTGATTAAAGTTTGCCAAATGTGCCACCTCCGTCCTCCCCTCTCTCCAGTCCCCCCTCCCGAGGCTGGTGGGAGAGCTCTTTGGGCTCATGCAGCCTCGTGCAGATCAAACCTGTAAGACAAAGGTTGGGTCTTGTGGGCCATCACTGACATGTCTGTGGCATCCCGGCTCAGGCCCGGCAGCTCTGCAGCCACCCAGGAGCAGAGTAGGGGCAGATACCCTGAGGAATTTCCATCTTCCCTGTACTTCTGGATTGTCAGAGCCAGATGGAGTCTCGGAACTCCTCTCGTTTTCACCCCCAGTCCTCTCCCCTACTGCTTCCACAAGCGCAGAGAGAAGTTAGGCCCAAGAGCTACAGAAACTCGACAGGCAACCTGGGAGTAAAGCTGGAGCTGGGGGCCAGGCTCCCCCCATCACCATCGCACAGCTTCCCTTAGCTTCCTCACCAGCGAGTCCAGCCAACCTGACCACTTGACAAGATGTACAGTTTCGCTTAGCATTGTCGCGTCCTGAAGGCTTCCAACATGGGCAAGTGGGACCTCAGTGCAGAGGGGAGAGAAGCAAGCGTCTGGCCTACCTGGGCAGTGCTCTTCCCTGGGCACCCGCCTTCCCGGGCGAAGGGGAAGCCCTGGCACACCTGTAGGCTCTCACGGGCCTCTCGCCATTCTCTTGGTTGAACCAGGTTTTACCTTGTGAGCCTGAATGGAAGCCAGATCAGG
Source organism: Canis lupus familiaris (assembly GCF_011100685.1). Lineage (NCBI taxonomy): Eukaryota > Metazoa > Chordata > Mammalia > Carnivora > Canidae > Canis > Canis lupus. The sequence goes on from NC_049238.1 coordinate 22,321,315, forward strand.
GCCCTTGTGGGGACTGGGAGGGCTGCCTCTCCTTCCTGTATCCTCGAGCACCCAGGAATATTCCCAGGGGGCAGGAGAACAGCTCGAACAGACCTCCCCGCTGGCTACCAGCTGGACGACCGCCCAGCTTTGGGCTCTTACGGCTGTGGGTACTTTGCCCCCTGCCCTGCAACCTTGGGAACTCCCATGACAAGAGAACAGTCCAGTGACCTGTGTCCACACCCCAGCTCTGCCATTTGCTGGCTCTGTGGCCTAGAGGAAGTCCCTTCTCTCGTCCTACAGGGACTTGGCTCATCAGGAACTCCCAGGGAGCTGTTTGAAGAGTGGTTGATCAGGCCTCCACTGCACCTCTGCTCAGTCAGTTCTTACCAGCCAGGGCTGAGACATCTGGGTTTTGATAGAACTCCCGTCGTGATTCTTCTGAGCCTTAAGCCAGCTGACCACCCTGGAGCCTCTTCTGTCCCCGGTCATTGGACTGCCCACTCTTCCTCAGTGCAGCGGTGAGCCAACTGTCACTCTCTTTGTCCCATGACACCATCACTTAGGGTTGCTGTGACCCTCTCCCCGCATGGAGGGCCATGGATTGGGCTCTCAGCCCGTAGAGCCAAGAGTTGACGAGTCAACTCAGTAGGGGACTCCAGGCCAGTTCCAGCAGAGGGTGGTTTGGCAGTTGTGGGACGGGGTGAGGTCACGTGGCCTGGACCCTTGGCGTTTCAAACAGCCAGTTGATAGAACAGCCAGTAGTGGGCAGTGTGACCTGGGGACAGCCCTCCTGCCCCTGCCAACTTCTAGGGGTGCACATATGCCCAGGCCGGCCGGACCATCGATGATATACCCATGCTTCTGCCAAGTAGGCACAATCTGAGCAGGAAGCGCTGTCACACCCTTTACCTCAGAGCATCTCACAGCAGACCTGTGAAGTCAGCAAGCCGGTAGGGTAGCCCCTGTTCCACCAATGAGGAAGCAAGATCAGAGAGGTTAAGTGAGTTACCCACAACCACCAGCCAGTCAGTGCCAGAGTCAGGATCCAACCGAGGCTCCTAGCTGAAGACCCAGTGCTGCTTCTCACATATGTCCCCATCACTGTCATAAAACAAACTGACATCTTTGCTTTCCCAGTGAAGGATGATGTGCTATGTATAGACTCGTGAGCACGAGGATTATATGAATTTTAGACACTTTCATTCCCCTTACCACAGGAGGAGGGTTTGGGTTGATTTTCTCAGGAGGAACCAAACAACAGAAGGTGACAGTGGCCACTTCGTGTTTCTAATACCACGGATCCAAAAACCAGTGTTTGTGAGTTTGAGCTCTACCCTCACCAGCAGCAGAAGCAAGTGGTGCCTGTAAATGGGTGACAGTCACCAGTGTGTTTTTAAATCCTTCTTGCTAGTTCAGCCCATCATCGGGCATCATACCTGCATACAGAGTGCAGCCCAGGACTAATTAGTAAGTGCCTATAAAATGCTTTGAAGAAGAAAAGTGCCATATATGAGAGCACATTATTATTACCTCATAAATCCTGTCACCAGCTTAGTCAACCCTTGTAATTTCAGTTGAATCTTGAGCTGAGCACAGACAAGGAGAAGGTCTGGGATGCGTTGACTGCTATTACCTGGGCATCTCCCGGGGGCCCTGGGGCGGAGGCACAGGGCCCTGGACGGCCAGCCTTGAGCCTTCTCCCAGCCTCTCAGCCTCCTGAGGACCCGTCGCCAACAGCCCGATGGGGCCCCATGACAGAGCCACCGTGCTCCTGGGGACAAACTGGAAAGAGCACGAACCTGGGGAGAGACTTCTATTTGAATCCTGGCTCTGCCCACTTAGTGGCTGGTGAATATTTAACAAGCAGTTCTTTAGCGGTTTAAAAAAGGACAAGAAAAACAGGAGGGGCCCGATTTATACTGTTTGCCAGTTTCGACGGTGTAAATACCACCCCCCCACCCCCCCGGCCGTGACCAATTTCCAGCTACCAACGTGAGGTCCTTGGATGCAGACCTGGGAAGAGCAGGGAGGGTGGTTGTGGGAGCCTCCCCGGGGGCAAGCAGACTCCAGGGCAGATCTTCATTGGGTCTCTCTGAGTTTTGTTTTCCTCATCTGTAAAATGGGAGTAAAGATCTGCCTCCTAGGGTTGTGAGAATAAAATCAGGAATGTACAGAAGGCACCAAGTATGGTGATTGGCGCACGGGGAAATTTGATAAACGGTGGCTATTATGATCGCAGACCAGAAAAATGATTTTCTGATGTTGACATTGGCCTTTTTCTGAAAAGTCAGAGTGCCCCTGTTAAGAAGTCCTGCCAATGAATGTGGCCTTTGGAAGAGTGACTCTGTCTGGATGACTAGGAAGACAAAATGATGAATCATGTGGATTTTAACGAATGGGAGAGGATAAATTTCTGTGGGAGTTCCCACCGCCGCCACCGCCACCACCACCACCCCCCACCATCACCACGCTGGGGCGGTGGGGCTTCAGGCTCTGGGGAGCGCTGGAGAGCAAACACCCCGGTGACCTGCTTCTGTGCCCCGGCACCTGCTCTCTCACAGGCAGGAAAATCAGAGCAACACAGGTCACTTTTGCTTCTGACTCAGTTTCAGTTCCTGATGACCACAGACTCTTGTTTTGGAGGCACAGCCTTGGTAGAGAAATAACCACACTTGGTTTGCTTCTTGCTCGGGCCTATAAATAGTGCTGGTCCCAGAATCTGTCCCAGTTCGTTGGGGACTGGCCCATCCCACAGCTTTCCTTAGCGTGAACGTTAAAAACATCATCTTGTGGTCAGACGGCATCTAATCCTGTTCGTGGCCTCATAATCAATGGATTGGTGCTTTTAAAAATAAAAACAAGAGAAGAAACCTTGCCTTTTAGTTTATGCATCTATAGTGCTTCTGTGCAGGGCCTGTAGAGTGAAAGGAGAGTAGATCAGATGCCAAACAGAAACAATGCTGGATGGGTGGCCATGGTGTTGGTGACCCTTATCAAGCTCTAAATGACATTCCATGCTGGCTACTTTTTATACGTTGTCTTTTTCAATCATCAAAATGACTAAATGAGGTAGATTATCATCCCCATTTTATAGATCAAGAAACTGAGCTTCAACGAGGTTAAATAACTTGTGTAAGGCCAGGAGGCTGGTGTTCTTAACTATTCATTCATCCCTGCTACTCTCTCTCCCTCCCTCCTACCTTCCCTTGCTTCTCCCTCTGCTCCCTGTCCATCCCCCTCCTTATCACACAAACACAATGAGCCCAGGGCTCTGCTTCTTTCCACTTCCCTTATCCAGCTTCTCCAAATGGAGGGAGATTTATTGTCTACTCTATAAAAGACATTCATGTCCTGGTTTTTGACATTTTCTGGAGGAGGAGAGGGGCCTGGGGTGGTCAGGCAAGGCCAAGATCAGATGGAAGCATGAGTCAGGCCAAGATCTGCAGGTTCCAAGGCTAGACTTCACCCCAGGGGGTTCTGTGTGTCTGTGTGCACTCACCCAGAGGATGCTTTGAAGTAGTCTTTGTATAGGCAGATAGGCCAATCCGTGTGGTTACATAAATATATATATTAAAATATATATACACACACACACACACACACACACACACACACTGATTTTCAGATGAGAGTCAGGGCCAGCCCCACAGTTGAAAAAAAATCTGACTTTGTGCCATGTTCTCAGGTTAAAGTCCAAAACACACTTGGTTGGAATAATGGCCTAATATCAGGGGAAAATGAGATGAAATGGCTGTGGCAATTATTAAGGAAGATTACCAGGGTATTTCCAAAGGCACAGGATCCATGAACTGATTCCAGAGCAAATATGAAAGAACTCCAAGGGTTATTTCCTAACATAGCTCACGTTCTCCTTCTGTGGGGCACCCACATTGCTCCTCCATTCATCTCTGACCCCTTTGGAAGAGCCACACTTTACAAGTCTGAGAGGTCATGCTTGGGGTCATGACGAATTATGACTAATTACAGTAATAAAAGTAGCCCCACAGGCAACCCAGGAATGACCAGAATGACCCTCCCTGCTCTGGGCCAGCTGCCCTTGCACCACTGTGGGACGAGCAGCACGGCATGTGGAAGGTGTGACAGATACACATTCCTCCAGAACGGAGCCCACCACCTGCTTCTTCAGTGTCATCAAGGAGCAGTCCTTCTACATAAGTCTCTTCATTCCAAAGTTTCTCTCTGGAACATACCCTTTGATCCCTTTTAGGTTCCACCCAGGGAAATCCATCCCTTTCAATTCCACGATCACACTTTTGCCACCAAACGAGACTACCCGGCTCCTGGTGACCTTTGGCTGTCTGGGCAGGTGCCAATAGAGCAGAAGCTCAGAAGGCAGCAGGTGCCTTCTAGAAATAAGGTGGTGGATGGGTGTTAAACAACAGAAGCCCTCTTGAGGGCCACGCATGAGGCCCCAGGCCTTGTTCTGGGCCCCGCACATCCATCACCTTTCTGGTCTCTGGCCATTAGCAGAGCTCATAGGCCCCCACTGTAGAGAGCCGGAGGCGGGTGGCAGAGCTCTGAGCACAATCTCTGGGTAGGCCCAAAATCATGTGAGTGGAACAACGCCCGCAGAGTAAGAGTGCCACCTCCCCAGGGTACAGCCTTGGAGTCTTCTGGGTGTATATGTGCGAGTAGGTTTATGGAGGGATTTTACCTCATTTCATAGCCCAGCAGGGGGCTGCTGTCATGCCTGGGGACCCGAGGTCTGGGGCCAGGGTCTGCCTCTTGGGGCCAGACGGACCTGGGGGAAGACTCCTTCACTCACAACACAGCCCGAGCTTCAGATGACCCTGATGGCCCCTATCCTGCCTCAGTGCCCACTCCTGACACTCAAGCACGGGCCCCCATGGGGTGAGGAGGGTGAAGAGTCCTCCCTACACCAGGCCGTCGGCCTGCGTGGGCTGGTGGATTGCACCACCGGACGGCTGCCTCCACCTCTCCCGCACCGTCCCACTCCTACTGCACCCAGGCCGCCCCCCGGGTGCCTCCTCTGCCTCCCCTGGCATCAACCCAGTCACCAGGACAGCAGCCCCCCTAGCCTGGCCACTCGGAGTGCTGGCAGTCAGCAGCCAGCAGCCATGGGGCAGTCGCAGGAGACCCAGCCCTTGGCTAATTGGCTTGTTGTGGGAGATGAGGCCCGTGGGCTCTGGAGCCAGCCGGCCTGAGTCACCACTTACCAGAGGCGTGAACTGGAGCAAGCCACTTGACCTCAGTTTCTTTCTCTGCAAAATGGGGCTCCTGCCTACGTCATGGGCCTGGCAGAAGAGCTCAGTGATTTGGGACGGATGTCACGCTGAGATCAGCCCCGGCAGGTGGGGAGTGCCCAGAAGAGCCTGTCTTAAGTCTGTCCATCTTTCTCTTTCACATCCTGACTCTTAAGCTTCAACTGGCCACCAAAAAAAAAATCCTCTTTGGCCCCTGCCTGACAGGCATGTAGACAGCACTCCCTCCCCCCGTGTCTGCGGCACTCTGGCTGCCAGCTGTCGCACCCCCACCCGCGCCCCCCGTCCGCCTCGACCCGTGCCACCCCCGGAGCCTGTGCCCCCTGCCAGCTCTTCACGGCCACCAAGACCCCTGCTTTCAAAACATGGTGTTTATTAAACTACAGCCATTAAGTAATCATTTCCCCCCTTTTAACCAATGACATATACTTGCTTGCTAGGGATTCCAAAGAGCGCCAGGGACTGGAAATTACCTCACTGGACGGGCATGTTTCCAGACAAAACTAGAACATTTTATTAGCCAGGGGTTCCTTCTCTCTGGTAAACATATAATAAACATTAGCCTTCCTTAAAAATCCTTACTGTTGGTCCCAGATCCCCCACTTAGTGCCTTCCAGGCCTCCGGTGGGAAAGCCTGGTCTGGCCAGGCCGGGCCCTGGACTGAGGCCGCGGGGGTTCGCAGGTTATCTGGAGAAACAGGATGAACACGCAGCGTTAACCATCCACGGCTCACGTGCGAGCTTCCCCGGTCTTGACAGGCGGCCCGGAGAGGAAGAAGCAGGTTTCCAGGGCTGGAGAAGGGAGTGTCACCCTGAAACCCTGAGTGTCCCACACCCCTGAAAGGGGGACCAGGCCTGCAGACGCTGAAGGACGAAACATTGGAGCCATCCTAAGCCAGACCGCCTTGACCAAGACGGGCTTAGAGCCAACAGGACACAGGTGAGCCCACGAGTGTGGGCTCAGACGGGTTAGGACACACTGAACAGGTGTAAAATAGAGCAGAAAAGCAGTGTGGAGCCAGGCAGGCCTCCGGCCCTTCCACGCGTTTACTGAGCACTTTCTGTGTGCCTGGGGGTGGGAGCTGCTTCCAGGGAGAAGCAGGGATTGAATCCCATTTATACATTCAACAGACCTCTGTGGAGCACCCCCTCTGTTCCTGGCGCTGGGACTGTACAGATGATAAGGCCAACCCTGCCCCCAAAGAGCCAGAAAGATAAGGCAAGTACACATTCCCACTGCTGCGGGCGGTGGTGGTGGGGCGGTGTGGGGAGGAGCAGTGATAAGCCGTGTGGGAGAACAGCAGATCTGCACAGCTTCCTTCCAGCCCAGGCAAATCAAGGAGGGCTTCCTAGAGGAGGGTCAGCTGGGCACAGATTAGCTTCTTGGCTCCCAAAGTAACTCCTCCCTTTGCCTCGTGGTGGTGGTTGGGCCCTCTGGTGGGCTCTCCAGCTGGGCAGAGAACATGATGCCTAGTTCGCATGCATTCAGCTATTTATTGAGCATCTACTTGGTGCCAGGCGCTCTTCTGGTCACTGGAGACAAAGCAAGGAATAGAGCGTGAGGATGCTTGCCTGGAGCTTCGGCTCCCAGCGGGGAGAGAGAGAGCGTGGGAACGAGATCCACCGTGCACTGCGGAGTGTGAGGCACGGTGAGTGTGAAGCAGAAAGGAGTGGAGGTGTGCTAACCGGGGCGCTCAGGGAAGATGTGAAGGGGGCAAGGCTAAGGGGCCCCCAGAGCCCATGTATCCCCAGGCCCCGGTGTGGGGGGAAGCCACTCAGTGGAGTGGGGCCCTGACTCTGGAGCATCCACGCGTGGCAGGCGCGGAGCAGTGAAGCAAGCAGGCAGGGCTGAGTCCTGGCAGGCCGCCCTCCGATCACGCGGGGCCTTAACTCTGCCTCGTCTGGGCGGTAATGAGCCCTCTCCACAGGCTGGTTATGAGAGTAAGGCCGATAGGGACTGGGGAGGCCCCGGGAATGGCAACACGTCACAGCTACGCCAGCAGTTTGCCACTGCCACCACTTACTGCAGAGTCCCTGTCGCTGCCAGGCAGGGGCCCGGGGGAGGCGCCCTGAAATACCACGAACCGCACAGGAAATGGGTGCCGATGCCCGTCCTGCTCTTGCTCCCCAACCCTCGGCCTGCCCCCGAAGCATCAGCCAGCAAGCCGGAAAGGAGAAGAGCATGCGCTTCCACGGGACCCGAGGTGGGCAAACGGGGTCCCCAAGAAGAGCCCCCGTGAGCCCTGCCTGGAAGCTCTGCTTTTCAGATCCTGGATCCTCCCGGGGTGGGAATGACCTGGAAGGTGGGCACCTGGACAGGTGCGGTAGCCAGCGGCGAGCTCCCAAACCGCCCTGTCATTCCCAACAAAACTGTCATTCTTGATGTCTGTTTCCCCCTCTGGAAAAGGAGCAAAAACCAGCACCCACAACCCATCCTCCTAACACAACCATGTTTAATGTGTGTTTGACACTGAGCAACAAATATTCTGTCCCTACTCTGTGATGGGAAATGATTTCCAAGGTATTCATGGTTAACACATTCAAAAGCAATAGAATATAACTTTGTAGCCTGTTTTGCTTTTTTTCTTTTTTTTTTTAAGATTTATTTATTCATTCAGAGAAAGCGAGAGAGAGGCAGAGACACAGGCAGAGGGAGAAGCAGGCTCCATGCAGGGAGCCCGACGTGGGACTCGATCCCAGGTCCCTAGGATCACACCCCGGGCTGCAGGCAGCGCTAAACCGCTGCGCCACCAGGGCTGCCCCCTGTTTTGCTTTTTAACATTATTTCCTAGATATTTCTTTTTTAAAAAAAGATTTTATTTATTTATTTGAAGGAGAGAGAGCACAAGCAGGGGGAGGGGCAAAGGGAGAGGAAGAAGCAGGCTCCCCACTGAGCAGGGAGCCTGACTGATGTGGGGCTCGATCCCAGGACCCCGGGATCATGACCTGAGCCGAAGGCAGACACTTCACCGACTGAGCCACCCAGGCGCCCTGTATTTGCCATCTCGCTACGGTCTTCACAACCATCTTGGGAACATCTACCTCATATTTCTCCATAGTTCACATACTGCTTCCCTTCTTTTTGGCCATTTGAACTATTTCACGAGTTTCCCTATTATAAATATATTCCATGAATAATTACTTAAACCTACTCTGGGAAAGGCACTTGGACAAGCTGAGCACAGGGCAGCCACTTAGCAAGCAACAGGAAAAAATGAGTATGGTGAGGGGCCAGTTCATGCCTCAAAAACTTTAGAGCAGTGGAAAATGGGAGAATGTGCTAGAATAATCTGGCAGGGGAGGAGGAAGCACTGAGGTCGGTGCCTTTGGTGAGACAACGAGGAGGGTGCTGGGCCTCCGGGCTGAGCTGAGGTGGGGAGTGAGAAGTGAGACAGTCATAGAAACAGCCCAGGAGGCCTAGGTGTCCAGCCGCTGCCAGAAGAAGAGGGGGCCCTTGCAGGCTGGTGAGCAAGGGAGGGATAGGATCAAAGCGGTATTTCAGGAAGGTTCATTGGTGTGGTGGCTGGAGGTGACAGGGCAGAGGCAGCCTAAGCTGGAGCTTATGAGGGAACCTTACCTCCAGGTGTGGCAGGGGAGGGTGCTGGAGCGGAAGGTGCTTCTGGAAAGTTGGGAACCAGAAGAGATGGAAAGGGGGAAAACATTTGATGACAGCCCCTCAAGCTTTGACACCAGAGGGCTCAGAGCACGAGAAGCCAGGCTGCTGATGCCCAGGCCGCGGTGGGGAGTGGCCGGGAGTCGGAGCCCTTCTGCCTTCACCACGTGGCTTCAAGCCCTGGGAATGGAAGCAGCCTGGGCAGGTGGCACTGGGACAGGCCTGGGTGGGGGCCCCACGGAGAGCCCTGAAACCTGCGTCTATCCAGACGTGTGTGGGCGCAGAGGTAGGAGGGGAGGAGGAGCTCTGAGACTGAGACCAAAGGGAAGGTGTCAGGGCCTCAGAGACGGGAGGGATGCCTCTGCCAGCCTCCTACCAGCCAGGGCTGATGGGAGACCCGGGGGGCTTGGCCTGAACACAGTCCAGAACCCCGACTTGGGGTGATGAGCCCATGTCTGGAATCAGAAATGAAAATCCTCACTAAGCTACACTCTGGCTACCTGACCTTCACCTTTGTGAACCTCAGTTTCTTTGTCTGTAAAATGGGATGATAATAGCTCCTACTTAACAGGCTGGTTGTGCTGATTGGACGAGTAATGGACATAACATGCCTGCGATATAATAAGCAGCCGTGGATGGGAGCTGCTGTTGCTATTATTACTGTCATTAAGGAGCCCTCAGCGCCCCCTCCATGTCTAGCCCAGCCACACCTGGCCAGCGTGGGAGGCTGCAAGGGGCGGCTTACGGCCTCCTGCTGGCCACCTCACTCAGGGCCAGGGCGCCAGCCACAGGCCCAGCCCCTTGGCCAGAACAACCTGAGCCTCCCTTGGGAAGGGCCCAGGCCCAGGCCTCAGTGCTGGGGCATTCCACACTCTAGTCGAGAACACCTACGAAGTGCCGGGCTCTGTGCTGGGCACTGAGAACTCCAAGAGGCCTCATATCCAGCCTGTCTGCAAAGACCACACAGAGAAGCAACTCTGTTCCAAGGGTGTTCTGAGAGAGTGTATGTGGTGGAGGTAGAGATTCCAGCTAGGGCATCAGACAACGTGACTTGGGAGAGGTGGCTCTTGTCTGCCCCACGGGTTCTGATGGGCAGGAGCCGGGAGAGAGCATCCCAGGTGGAGGGAACAGTAGGGGCTCAGCTGAGGAAGGGCACGTGGCCCAGCGGCGGGATGATGATGGAGATTCCTGTCTGGAGAGCCTTCTGCTCTGTGCCAGCTCCGGGGGCAGAGCCTTGCTCACACCCAGGCTTGCCCTCACGTCGACCTTAAGAGGTAGAAGTTTTTATCCCTATTTTACAAAACAAGAAAATGGAAGCCCCAAAGAGCGACTACCAGGCTCGTAATAGTCACTACTAGGACTAGAACTCAGGTCTGCAGCTCCCAAACTGTAGGCTCTGTCTCACAGGCCACAGGTTGTGGGGCGGGGGGGCGGTCAGGGGGACGGGGTCTGAGAGCAAGAGGACAGGCACTGAATGCAGAGGCCTTTGGCCACACCTGCATGATCCAAGGCTGTTATCCACTTTGGGAAGGGTTATGGTGTCCCCCCAGCATGAACCCTCAGAGGCATCTCCCTGTGACCCTAGACACCCAGGCAGTGGGTCTGGCCTGCAGCCCAGCCCTTCCCACACTGGCCACACCCTCATCCCCCCTTCTTGTCCCTCTGGGCCAGTGCTCAGACCCCTGATTCCTGGCTCCTGCCCTCTGTGGGAAAGGCCGATGGCAGAGAGCCTCACGCGGGGCCATGGGCAACCTTGACTCTGGCATTTGTCAATGGGTCACCCCACATCCTGGCTTCTAAGGCCCATCAAGACCACGTGGTCCAATGCTAACACAGGTTAACTGTGTTACACGAACTGAGGCCTGGGGAGGGATAAGGATCCAGGATGGGCTAAGACCTGATCTGATTCCCCAAATCAGTGTTTCTTCATCTTTCCTCTGACTCGCCCAAGGCAAGGACCAAACAGGTTGGCCTGTCCCCATCAGAGCCAGCGTGGGGTGGGGGTGGGGGGGTGGGAATGAAAACCTCAGAGGCCCCATGACAGCAGAAGGGTCCTGGATCTGCAGGGGACCGTACAGGTCAGGATCACCCCTTACAGTGAGGAAGGAGGAGGTGGGTTAAAGCGTGGCCCCAGCCCCCATCTCCTCAGCTGGCCTCGGCCCAGGCCTATAGCTACCCAGACAGGAGCATGTTTTTGCAGTTTGCTCACAGGCCCCATAGGGACCATCTGCAACCCTGATGCACATCACCTGCCCTGGTCTGGGAAGGCTCACTGGCCAGTTCGGGGAGTGACTGTAGCTCAGAGCCCCTCTGCCGGGGGCTGGGCGGGAGGGGGCTTTGGCACTTAGAGGGCTGGCCCTGCTCTGGGCTGATTTCCTCTTTCCTCCTGCCTGGCCTAGGAGCAGAGATCCTGCTTTTGTTTCCAGAGGCCAGTCTGACCCCCAGTAGTGTTTTCTCATATTGTGCTCATTCCCGCCAGGGGCCCCTGGCACCTGCTTTGGGCTCCTGCCTCTTCCCACTGGTCCCTAGCCCCAGCCTGTGCAAAGCCCCCTCTGGGGCTGCCCTTACCCCTGCATGCGGGGTTGCCACACCTGTTCAGCCTCAGTGGGCCGGGGCTCACCTCCCAGAGTTCGGGCCTGGCTCTGAGCCCCCGTGGGCCTGATCGCCTCCCCAGCATACTGTGTGTACATCACTCCAGCTCTGACCCAAGTATGTGAGGCCTTGCTGGCTTCCCTCTGCTTTTCTGGCTGTGTGGCCTTGGGCAAGATCACTCACTTGTGTCCACCCCTCTTGCTCACAGGATGCCGTGAGCTATGGACATGACAGGTGACTGTCCGATGCCCGGGATGCCTAGACATCCCGTCCCACACCTCCCCTCTCTTGCTTTTCCTCTTGGCCTTCCCCGCCGTCCTCCACTGTGAGGCTCAGAGCTGCCCTGGCCACCTGACAGTGGCCAGTGACCAGAGGCTGAGGAATGAAGCTTTGTGTGACTCCTTTCTTGCAGGGCTCAAAGCACTTTATAAGCACGAATCTCCTTTATCCACTCTGGCTGTTGTCTTGTTTGCTCTTTATATTTTATGATCAGCTGAGGTGTCGTGTTTAATCCTCGGGTAAGGGGAACTCGCCAGTCAGAGGATGCCTCCCCCGCCAGCGTGGCAGGGACCTGGGGGTCGGCTCCCACCCCAGCTGGGGCTTAACTCTTGGCTGGCACCTGCCTCTGGCTGGGAATTTGTCCCCAGCTCCACACCAGCTGGGGATGTCCCTGGAAGGCCACTGACGGGCCGTGAGGTGGGGACACCAGATGTGGCCAGGAGAGCACTAAACACAGAGGCAGGAAGTCTGGGCTCTGGCCGCTGTGGCCAGGTGACCTGAAGCCAGTCACCTGGACTCTGAGCCTGGTTTTATTGAGACATAGGACAGCGATAATGAGACTCCTGAGAATATCAGATGGAGGTCTGCAGGAGGGACGTGTAAATGCTAAAGTTCTGTGCAAATGTCTGGGACAGTGCTCCCACCTATAGTGCAGGGGCTGGATGACCCCATGGGGACGTCAGCCCAGGACTCTCACTCGAACTCTGAGATGAAAGGAATTTACTCCCTCCTTCCCCCACAGCCATGAGCCTGTGCTTCTTGGCCCAGGTGGCCAAAATTGGGAAGGTGGGGGCAGATGGATCCAAAAATCAGCCTCTAGTGCCTCCAGATAGATGGCCTGACCTGAAGGGCTTCCTTCTGCTGCTCCCTGCGGTGGGCCGCTTGTGTTATCAAGAGCTCTCAGACCGGGGATCCCTGGGTGGCTCAGCGGTTTGGCGCCTGCCTTTGGCCCAAGGCGCGATCCTGGAGTCCCGGGATCGAGTCCCGCATCAGGCTCCCTGCATGGAGCCTGCTCCTGCCTGTGTCTCTGCCTCTCTCTCTCTCTCTGTCTATCACAAGTAAATAAATAAATCTTTAAAAAAAAAAAAAAAAAAAAAAGAGCTCTCAGACCCAGGCAGGCCTTCAGAGCACATCCAGATGGGTGGTGTCGGCCCCACTGTGGCCCATCCGCTGCAGGGTGCCTTGCTGGGCTGGTGTTCCCTGCCCAACGGAAGAAATGCCTTCCCTGTGTACAAAGTTGCTCTCTACTCGCCAAGCCTTATCTCTGGTGCTGAGCCTGCAAGGAGGCAAAGGTGCCAGGTGTCTAGTGGAGGCCCTGCCTGCCTGGGACACTTTCCAGGGCACGCCACGACAGGCAGCCCAGCAGGGCAGGAGGAGATGCCCAGCCGCCACCACCCCCCTCCACAGTGGGCTTGCCTTGGCATCAGAGCCACCCCGGAGCTTTGGGAAACATTTCTGCACTTACTCCTTGACAAATCATCGTCATGACAATACAAGGCCCCCAATTCCTCGTCTGCATTTCCAAACTCCCCACAGTACTAAAACTCAAAATGTTTTAAATAACTTATTTGGCAGCAAAACCTGGCCCCCTCAAACATTAGGCTGCCAGGAGTCTTTCTTTTTCCCACTTACGATGAATGTTCACAGCTGTTAATGAGGAAATACTCATGTGTTTGATCACAGGGTGCTGCCAGACCTCACTGAATTAGATGTGATATTAGAATATGCACCTTATGACCTTTCTAAAAATTCAAAAACATATAATCTCTGAAACAGAAATGGCCAAAGGTTTCAGATAAGAAATCATGGCTGTGTCATAACCAGTGCTTAGTATCGGCCTCGCAATATCCCAGACACCATGCTAAGCACTTCACGGGTAGTGATGCTCTTGTCATCCCAACAACTCAACTTATTTCCATTTTATAGATGAAGAAACTAAAGCCTGGGAGGTTCGGTCACTTTGCCCAAGTCCCATAGTTAACTCCGGGTGGTGTCAGGATGTGCATGCAGGCAATCTGGCTGCTTGCTGTTGATCTTGCTTCGCCCAGGCAAGGAGATTCAGGCCCAGAAGGAGAAAGCAACTAGCTCAGGGTCCCCAGTGAGTGTGAGGTGGGGCTGGGCCTAAATCCTGGAGGCCCCCCAAGCAATGCCTGCTCCTGCTGATGGGGCCGACTGTGGGGGGCAGTGGCTCCCCCAAGCAGCTGCTCAGGAGCTCCCAGCCTGCTCCGGGTTAGTCTGTCCAGCCCATCCGGGAGGAGTGCAAAATAGAAGAAGTTCCCGTGGAAAGTTTTAAGATTTCACTGGATTGAAACCAGATGGCCATGTGCAAACAGACCCCACCAGCAGGCACAGGGTCTGGGCATGTGCTGAGCTCCCGTTGCCAGTTCCCAGCCTACCCCGGGGTAGGAAAACTGCCCCTTTCAGAGAGCCAGTGACAGGATGCTGGACAGCACAGGCCAGGCCTCTCTGATGGGAAGGGGCAGGAGATCCTCTCCTCTACTGGGAGCAAAGCAGCCCTGACACTTGCTGGTTCCAGCTATTTTATGGTTTCTGAAGCTGGGTGGGAGCTCTGGGAGAGCACCTCCCCCCATTTTTATAGGGTTACAGTCGTTCCTCTGTTCTTCCACTGACTTGTTCTCCTTCGAATGAGTTCATTCCCTCACTGGCACACCTAGGTCCTACAGCAAACACAGGGAACATCCCAAGTGAGGCGCTGGCTGTAGATGCAACACGAGGGATGCAGCCTTGCCCTTTGGAAAGCCCCAGTCACACTCAAGAGTCGTCTCAGCAGGAGCAAGGGTTTATGCTGGGAACACAGGAGCAACCCCAGGGTGGTCATGGAAGGGGTAAGGAGCAGGAGAGCCCAGATGGAAGGAGATAAAGGAACGTTCTGGGCCAAGGGATGGCCTAGGTCCCTGCAGTAGGCTCAAGGTGCTCAGAGAGCACTAGCAGTGAGACAGGGACCGGGGGTTGGCATGGGCCCCATGAGCCATGCTGAGGATGCTGGGAGGCAGGAGAGGATTTCCCACCTTTCTGGATCCAGGGTGGTCCAGGACAAACCCTCTCCTGCCACTTGACAGTGGCCACGTCAAGCTCCTCTGAGATGGGCACTGGCTCTGTCACCTCGGTAGCCCAGCCCCTGGCCTAGGGCGGAGAACTTTAGGAAGAGATTGCTGACGATCTCCCCTGTCCTAGAAATCAGTGTGCTGCTCCCAGAAGGATGAGACCACCAGAGAAATCTGAGTCTGAGCTGGGGTTTATGGCATGTTAAGAAATCATCATCGTTAGCATTATCAACAATTGCTAAGACTCGGCATTGTGGTTATGTAAAACAGACAAATAAGCGCAATCTGTTGGAGATAAAAACTGAAGTATTTATGGGTAAAAT
This sequence comes from Canis lupus familiaris, assembly GCF_011100685.1. NCBI lineage: Eukaryota > Metazoa > Chordata > Mammalia > Carnivora > Canidae > Canis > Canis lupus. The sequence continues at coordinate 22,336,411 of NC_049238.1, forward strand.
TATCTGATGTCTGGTATTGTTTTAAAATGAAAAAAAAAAAAGAAGTGGGATGGGAAATAGGAAAGATAGAATATGCTGTTGAGTGTTGGGGCTGAGTGGTGGGCTCATGGGGGGTCGTGACATTCTTGTGTTATACCTTTTGGGTGTTTGGATTTTTTTTATGATTTTCATTACAAGCAGAGAGAGTATGAGTTTCTAGAGCTCCTACCCTGCAGAGCGATTGCACCCGGCAGATATGACCTCACTCCTCCCACCTTGGAAATTGACGGAGTCAGCGATCCTCTGCAGCAGGGAGGTGAGAGCGCAGGCCCAAGTCGATGGCACCCCAAGTGGCCTGAAAGACAACATTATCTCTGACCCCCACATCCAGTCACTGGTCTGGCTGATTCCCCCTCCAAAATCTGCATACTGACCCCATCTTCTCTGCCACCCGTTCCTGCCCCTGCCTGGCCTGCAGCCCCTGGCACTGCCGTGTCCCTGCCTTCATCCATCCCAGGCCCACACTTGGCAAAGACAACAAATGGACACTTAGCCGTCTGTGGGTTTGGCACTTCGGAGGCTGACGAGGCCCCGCCTCCAGGGCTCCCAGGTTGGAAGTGCCCAGGGATGGAGCTCCACGTGGTGTCGTGCTCTTTGAGAGCAGATGTCAGGTCGCAGTCGAGCCAGGATACAGAGCGTTGGGATGGAAGGCTTTCAGAGCAGCTGAGGGGCTAGTCCCTGGTGGCCGTCCTGGTCACCTAGGGGTATGCTTGCAGCCACATCAGCCACTGCACATGAGGTTGCCCACACGTCTGGCTCCTGCGTTACCCGTGCTCGGCTTGTGAGCAGGGCCCAGAGCAGGGATGGTGCCCACCTCTCGGGCACCTCGCTCATCCTAGGTCCCAGAGCCAGGGGCAGCAGCTGGCCAGGTGACTGCCGGGTGGTGTGGAAAACGCGACCCACCCCCCTGAGCAGCCCCAGTGAATCACCGTGCCCAGGAGGAAGAGCGGGGAGCATTCTAAAGGACTACAGGAGACAAACCTGCTTCCCCTGGGGTCCGGCCACCAGCCTGAGTCTGGATAATTGGAAAAGTGTTCCTGCTGATTCCTGCAATCTCCACCCAGATAGTTAATGAAGAAAATGGCTTTCCCGTGCCTTCTGAGCAGCCACACACAGCCTGGGCAGGCCCCACAGGGCCACGGAGGCCCAACAACTTGGTTTCCCAGGCCCCTCCCACCCAGAGCAGGGCCCAGGAGGCAGTTTCTCAGTCACGAATCAGCCTGTGAGGCCGGCTCTGAGCCTGGGCCTCCCGCCAGGAGCGTGAGCAAGGGGGAGCTGGGCTCAGAAACCGTCCCCAGCGCCCTTGCTCAAGGCTCCCTGCCCTTGGCCTCGCCCCTTCTCCACCTCTGAGCCACCCTCGGGCAGGGCTGGGCAGTCCAGCGCAGGGTGCTGCTCCCTCCACTCGGGGGGCCCAGAGAGCCACTTAGTGGAGACCCAGCTCCTGATGGTGGAGGAGCAGGAGATGGGTTGACGAGGGGAGAGGGGAGGGGGCCAGAGGCAGAGAGGAGCTGCGGGAGCTCTGGCTGTGGAACGGACCCCAGGGGGGCAGGGAAGTCTCTCCACCCCCACAGGGAGCACAGGCAGAGGAGGCCGGCAAGCAGCTGGGGCCACCTAGGCGAGCCTCGTGATGACCGGCGATGGCTTTGGGGACAGTGTCTGGAAGCTCCAGAGGCTCTGCAGCCAGCCCAGCCTGCAACATGGACACTGAGCGTCTTCCAGACTAAGCTCCAGGAGTCCAGGCCAGGGACAGAGAGGGCCCTGCTGGCTCCCTCCCCGGCTGAGGGAGACCACCCACAGGGCCTCTATCAGCTCTCCTACTCTCCAGGCCTCAGGCTCCGCCCACAGCTCCCACTGTCTCCTCGGAGTTGGCTACTCTAACTCAGGCCTTCCTCCCTGGAAGGTCCCAACAGCTGACCCAGGGAGGCATCTGGACCACGGGGAGGGATGTGAGGTGGATGGAGAGCAGAGGACAGTGGCACAGGGCCAGAGAAGCTCCCGCCTGCGCTGGCCTTTGACCTCGAGGACACAGCCTTCTGCGAGCCCACGCTTGAACTAGGGTGGCTGCTACCACCCGGCACTCAATTTGCCCTGCTCCGGTCTTGATCTGCTTCCAGATGCACCCCCCTTCCCAAGGCCCTGGGCTCCATCCCAAAGGAACTATTTTCTGCTCCCCCTGAGTCCTGCACGCACCATGAGTCCCAGCTGACCGTTGGCTGGCCCTGGTGCCCCTTGTCTCCGACGTGCCGGTCTAAATCCTGCCTGCCTGTCTCAGGCCCTGGCTCCCCTGCATCCCCTCCTCGGCACATCAGCCACTCAACATGCTGTTTTGGAATGTGGGTCCTTCTGCTTCGGGTCTGACCTACTGGTGTTCTGTGGGCAGGACCACAGGCCTATCATCTGACCGTCCCGGATTTGAATCCCAGCTCTGCCATTCCCTATCTCGTCACCTTGGGCAGGAGGCCAAGGCTCAGTTGCCTCATCTATAAAATGGGAATAATGGCCACTTAACAGGTTGTTTTCCACAGGCATTCAATGAGACATACATGAGACATGCTTTGTACGGGGCTTGGGACATAGGAATGTACCGTGGGGCAGATACAGTGACTAACACCACTGTGGAGGTGGGGGCGGTGGCCATTGTTCCTGTCACTGTACCTGAGAAGACGGTAAGTTCCCTGAGGATAGGAAACCCTGTTTTTTTTTTTTTTGTCTCTGTTTTCTCTCCCCTCTGGCCAGCCTCTGTGTTCCCCAGAGGGCCCTGCATAGTGGGCATGACTGGCACAGAGTGGAGGCCCCATAAGAATGTGGATCAAGTCGAAAGAAATGGGACCCCACTGGATCCATTCCCCAGCAGTGATGGATCCGGACCGGGATGCTTCGGTGTTGCGCTGGCCATCTGCAGCCCCAGCCCGACGCCCAGACTCCCAAGGAGGGCCCCCTCTGTGGGTGCCAGCGCATTTGGAATGGAAACGGTCTTGTCCTGTGCATCGCAGAGACATCTGCTTCTCCTAGAAAAGGTAGCATCTTGGCTCCTTTCTACGTAGCAAACATTCCTGAACACCAACTGCGTGCCAGACCCATTGCTAAGCAAGGCCTCGGGCAGATCCCGAACCTCTCTGAGCTTTGGGTCTGTCATCAATCAACTGAACACTCTATGTATTACCTGCTTCAAAGACTCGTTGGAACATTAAATGAGATTATAAAAAGCACAGAGCCTGAGACAGGTGGGTATTCCACAGACGGAAGCTGTCCCTTGCCCATCCCCCAGCCCTGGCACCGCATACCCCAACCCCTTGTCTGGTTGGCAGCAAACAAGATTGCGGAGGGGCCTTTGGCCTGATCTGAGGAAGGGGGCGCTGTCTGCCCTGGCTCAGGCAGCTCTTGTCCCCCTGTCCTGTGTGGATAGTGGCTTGGAGTTGGGTGCTCTGGCGCATGGGGCCTGTGAGGTCCAGCACCTGAGTCCTACGTTTGGAGGGCCCTGCCCAAGCCTACACTAACCAAAGGCCTGCTGGAGGGCCACCCCCGCACCCCCGCCAGCCATCGCGAGGCGCCCCCCGCCCCTGGGCCAGGCCTGCGGTGCCTTCCCTGGCGGGGCCACAGCTCCTGGCTGTTCCCTGAATCTTCAGATGAGGAGCCTACACAGGCACCATTTCCCCAGGACCAGCGACTCTTGGAGCAGTGAGGTCTCTTCTGGTTTATCTGGAGGAAGGAAGATGACATCATGAGGTAAACCACACAGCCTGGAACCACGAGGCCGGGTGCCCCAGTGATGTTTGCTTTTCAGCAAAAGTCACTCCTGTGTAGAGGGGCAGAGAGCTGAGCCTTTCTGGTCAGAGGGTGGCTGGGAAGACAGAGGGAGATTTTCAAACACGGAACCACAAGAACAGAGAGGGCTCCTGGAGAGGACGAACGTCAGAGCCCAGGCAGGGCGGCTTCCTGGGTGCTGTTGGGGCGGGCGGGGGGGGGGGGAGATCACCACCTCTCATGAGGGCCTGGGCTTGGCCCCTGAGGGTCTGAGGATCGTGTCTACCGTGGTGGTCGTGATAGGTGACAACCATTTATGTGGGTCCCTTACCCTGTGAGCTCCTCAACAGCAGCCCATGAGATCAGACCCTGTGAGGATGGTGTGGTCCCCACGTACGGATGAAGCGGGCTGGGGCATCCCCTGCACTGTGCTTTCAACCTCAAAACTAGAAAGCTTTTTTTTGCCAACAGGCTGGGTGTTTGCCCAGAGATTCTGGCTTAAGCCCCAACCCTACCTTCCGTGACCTGAAGGAAGCCCCTCACCCTCTGCAAGCCTTGGTTTCTTCATCCTCCCAAGATTCTGACTCACAGGGAAGGGGTTTCCTAAGGTGAACCCCATTCTCCAGTCGCATGCCATTATCTTGTCAATGCTTTGAGCAATGTTCTCTGAGGAAACTGGCTCCAGAGAAGGCCTAGGCACTGACTCATGTAGGTTAGTGGGGTGACTGGAGAGGGTGCCCTCTGTCTAGTGGGGGCCGGTGGATAACTTGACTGAGGACAGCTGTCAGGAGAGACCAGAAGACTTGCTTCTCTCAGGAATCAAGGGCTGCATGAATTGGGGTGGGGTGGGGGTGCCTGAGGGTGTGTCTGGGTGGGAGAGTAAGGGTAGGCGTGATGCCCACAGGGGTGCATGAGATCCTTGATCCCACAGCTGAGACCCGCCATATGCGCTAACCTGCCCCAGGCCCTGGCCCTCACCTCGACGTGGGGCCACAGTTCGGGCTCTGACCTCCTCAGAGAGCCTGCAAAGGCTGCGTCTCAGGCAGAGGACCCAGTGCCTCCCCCACAGGCCTCCTGAGACTGATGTTTCCTCACTGGAGCCTCAACTGTTTGGGCTAAGGCTTGCCCTTTTTAGTTCTTTTCTCTCTGATGCAAGTACCTCATGGGAGAGGCAGCACCTCATAATCCTCTCAGGGTGCAGAGAAACATAGAGACACCCAGCACCAGCCTCTCATTTTACAGAGCAGAAAACAGACCGGAGAGGGGAAAGGATTTCTTCATGGCCACTCAGTTAGCTGAGGGCAGTGCAGGAGCAAGAACCAGGTTGTCCTCTCTCTGCTGTAGGGTTCCCCCCTCCCCAGCACCGCTGCTACCATCCTACTATGAGTTTCCCATCAAATGGTCTCCCAGATGCCACCAGCTGCAAGCAAAGGGAAAGCTTGGGGATGAGGAATACTGGTGGTATGGAGCTGAGGGAGCACCGCTGGGGGCCTGGGGAGGCTTCCAAAGAGACTAGGCCTCTTTTGCCGCTTTCCCAGAGCTGACTCAGCACCTTGTGTGTGAGGATTAGTCATAGCAATTGCTTGACCCCAAAAGTCGTAGGTCACTGGGTTGGTATCACAATGAAGCTTTTCTGACTCATGGTCGGGGATGACATGAAGCCCCGGGGGACCAGCTAGAGATCCTGCTGGCTCTGCCAGATGCTCTGGGGTCTCTTTCTTACCTGGTGGCTGAGACTCTACAGAGGGAGAGCTGTAGGCAGTGAGAAGGGCAGGCAGAGAGGCAGGCAGGCTCCCGGGGTCCAGCCTTGCATTGGAGAGGGGAGAGGGCTTCTCTCCTCTTCCCAACATCAGTCTCCTTGTCCATAAGATGGAAAGTCCAGGGGATCCCTGGGTGGTGCAGCGGTTTAGCGCCTGCCTTTGGCCCAGGGCGCGATCCTGGAGACCCGGGATCGAATCCCACGTCGGGCTCCCGGTGCATGGAGCCTGCTTCTCCCTCTGCCTGTGTCTCTGCCCCTCTCTCTCTCTCCCTGTGTGACTATCATAAATTAAAAAGAAAAGAAAGAAAGATGGAAAGTCCAATCAGATGATGTCTGAGTTTCTTCCCAGCTGGTTTCAGCCTCAACTGTTCTTGGGGAAGATGGGTGGGTTGAACTGTGCCTGTGCACCTCTCCTAAACCGAAGACCTGCCAGAGCTTGGAACCCTCTCACCCTGACTTCTTATGTCCTCTGAGGCTCACTGGGGCCAGGCTGCCTGACCCTCAGAGCTCACTCTCGGCTTTGTGCTCTATCAGCAGCAGAGCCTCCCAAACCCCCAAATCCCACTGACTGGTGCTCCAATGAACAGAGCAAGGCCAGAGGAGAGCAAGGAACTTATCTGAGGCCAAAAGCAAGCCAAGGACGAGGACGTGCCCCTTGCATCAGCTGCCTCAGTTAGTGCCTGAAGGAACCCTCTTGTAGGAGAGCTACAAGTAGTCAGGTGAGGACTCCTCGGAACCCCCCTCCCTGTCACCCCCACTCCCCACGGGCACCAGCATCAGTTCTGACCCTCCAGCACCAGCACCACCACCTCACACTCCTCTTTTTCCTTGGTGCTGGGGTGGGGGGGGGGCGCTTTTCTCACACACTTATTCCTAGAAGAAGCCAGTGGGGAGGATGCTCGAGGCTGGCAACCTGTGTGACCATGACCTTGACAAGGGCTAAGCTTCTCTTCTTGCTGAGCTTTGGTCCCCTGGCAGCAACAGTGAGGATGCTAATACATCTTCCCCTAGGGTTGTTGGGGCTTGAATACATTTGATACTGTAAAGTGCTGGGAGCAGGGCCTGGCACATGAATGCTCAGTAAATGCTATCATTCATCCATTTACTCATTCATTCACTTACTCTATCCTGTCTGTTTCTAAAAAGATTTGAGATGACTCACAATGGCAAAGATGGATATAATAGGCCATTAAAGTAGAGTTTTAAAAATACAAGCCTAGGTTTGAGGAGAAGAGAGCAGCCCCAGAACCCTGGGCGGAGGGTGCTGTTACATCTGAACATGACTTCCTGGCAGCTTTGTCCACAAGGTAATGCTGTTGGGATCAAGTTCTCCTTTTCTGATAAAAGGGAGCCTATCAGCCTTTCAGGGGAATAGGTTTTTCTGGTTCAAACTTTATAATCACATGAAACACACTTTGGTTAGCCTCCCCGTCCCCGCACTGTGATCTTGAATTAACCCCCTGAGGACCTCAGGATCTTCTCTTCCTCAAGTCCATTCCCACCTCTAGAACCTGAGAAGCCTGGGAACATGCACTGAAGCTAAGCCCTCGGCTGTCCCAGGAGAAAGGGGGCTAGAGGTGGCAGTTCCTGGCATCAGTGGAACTCTGGGAAAAAGCCAGGTCACTGAGACATGAAGGGCCTTCCCTCTGATGCATGTGAGCCCCCCTCCCAGGGGCCACTTCCCAGCAGCCAGAGCAGTCAGGGCCCCGGGGAGGGGAGCTGGGAATGGTCACCGAGAAATCCCAGGGCTGCCCACACACTTCCCCTTCTCTCAAATGCCAGAAGGATTCCTCCCGCAGGCAAGGGGAAAGGTGAGCAAGGCTCACCCCATACTGAGTCACTGGGAAGATTAGGGGACCCAGCGGCAAAGGGTCTCCTTCCACCTCCTCCAGAACCCCTAAGGGGGAGCATGTTTCTAGGTGTGGCCTGAGACCATACCCACAGACTTAGATGGCACCAGAGAGTGGAACCCGGAAAGCTCCCCCTTCCCTGCCCCCCAGGTGCCCCCAGTGTACCTGCAGGGTCACTACTGCCTGCTTCCAAAACTGGAGAGTCTCCTTCCTGTCCTGTCCCAGCATGCTCTGCCTCGCTGATGAAAGAGAGCCCCAACTCTCATCCACCTCTTAGCTCTGGGATTCCACCTGAGGGACCCCCACGTCCCTTCCCAGTCCAGGCCCCTGGGGTGTTTTCCCAGCAGCCTGTGGGCCTTTGGGCCGTGAGAGGAATCTCCCCGCTTATGTTCCTCACTGCAGGGAGCAGGCCGAGGAGCTCACTGCAAAAGCGCACCCCTCCTAGGACTGCTGTCAGCTGGGGCTCAGGCTACAGCTGCCCCCAGCCCCCCAGCCCTGTTCTCCAAGTCAGCTGGGGGAAGCAGAGAAGCTGGCTCAGTGCTGGCCTGGGCGCTCTGCCTCTTGGTTATAGAAATGCCTTTGGCGACAGAATGGTAACCAACCAGGACATATGATTCGCCCACAAGGAGGTCTGCGCATACACTAGTCATGAAATAGTTTGCCCAGAGGGATTTTTGAGGGCAGAGGCCAGACATGAGTGTGAGGGAAGTCCCAGCTGGTCCTTGGACCCATCTTTTAAAGGTGGTATCACTAGGAAAGGTGGTAATGAGGAAGGGGTGGGGTCTAGATTGGGACAGGGTCGGGTTTGGGCTTGGGGTTAGTTAGAGGGGTGGTGGGTGGAGTAACCAGTCCCTCCTCTCCAGCCCTCCTTGGTCCTCATCACCTCTTACCTGGACTGTGGCTATAGCCCTCTCTGGTCCTCCCTGCCCAAGCCTTGAACCTCTAATCCATCCTCTCACTTTCTCTGCCCTGTGCCCTGGGCGATCCTTAGACATGGCTACCAAAGGCCAAGTCTCTCCCTGGCTGATAAATCTTCAATGGTTTCCCATTATCCATGGAAAACAGAAGACCTTGCAGTCGACCTCAACCATACTCCCCAGCCGCCCTTCTCAACATGCCCTAAGAGAACCTTGGGCTTCAACCAGAGACGGAACTGTGCCTCTTCAGGCTCCAGGTCTCACCTTCCCCTGGACAGTCCTCTCTTCCTTCTCAAGGCACAACCTGAGTCCTACCTCCTTCAAGAGATTTTACCTGACCATCCCATTGTGATAGAGAACATTCTCTGACTTCTTGACATTCATTTGTTGGGTGAAGAGCTTAATTTTGGAGCCTTAAACACCTGGGTTAGAACACCAGCTCAGGGCTAATCCTATTAACTTTTCTGAGCTTCCACCTTCCACTCAGTAAATGGTAAGAAAGCCCACCCTGCAGGACACCTGAGAGTACAGGAGGTAGAGGACCATCTGTTACTTTGGCCGTCTCAGTGTCCATTCCTCTTCCTTTTGGTGATGTTATTTGGATTTGCTGTTGGATATGTGGTCCAGATAGGGCTGACCTTACTTTCTGGTTCCACTGTGAGCACATGACCCAGGCCTGGGCACTGAGAATATTCCATTGCCCTAGCCATAGAGACAGGTTCCTGGGAATGGACATGTGACTCAAGCCAGGCCAGGGGGAATTGTACTTGGGATTTTAGCTAGAGTTACTAAGACTTTCTTTCCATCAGAGTTACTAGCTAGAAACTTTAGCCACTATGTGGATTGAACCGTGTTCTCCAAAAAGTTATGTTCAACTCCTAACCCCCTTAGAATGTGATCTTATTTGGAAATAGGGTCTTTGCAGATGTAAGCAAGTTAGGATAGAGTCATATCACATTAGGATGGATCCTAATCCAATGACTGGAGTCTTTATAAAAAAAGGGAAATCTGGACACAGAGACACACAGGGCCAAGGCCATATGACAACAGAGGCAGAGGTGAGAGTGATCTATCCACAAGACAAGGAACACAAGGATTACCAGTCACTACCAGAAGCCAGGAGAGAAACGTAGGACCATTTTTCCCTCAGAGCCTCCCGAAGGAACCAATCCTGCCAACACCATGATTTCAGACTCCTGGCTTCCACAACTCTGGAGGATAACTTTCTGTGTATGAAGCCACCCAAGTTTGTTACAGCAGCCTCAGGAAATGAACACAGCCACCACATGGAGAGACTGTGCCTGAGATGAGAGCCAATGCTGGGGACATAAGGGCAATGGATTTGGACTCTTGGCTCTGTGACAACACTTGGATCCCATGGAGGTTGATGCAAGAAGTCTAGGTGAGCTGATACATTCTCAGTTTTATTTATGCCATTTCGGCTGAGTTACTGTCTGGTTCAACAGAGAGAGGCCTAATAGAGAGGTAATGAATATAAAATGCATAGTATGGCGTCTGGCGGATAGGAAGCACTGGGCAGTGACGATTGCTGTTGTCTCTAGCCCCAACTGGACCAAGAGCTCTTCAAGCACAAGGGTCACTTTCTTGTCTGTGTCTCGGGCTGGGTTCCCTAGAAGCAGACTCTGAGATGCGAGCTAGCACTCAGATGTTTCCTAGGGACTGGCCTTGGGATCAAGCTCCATGGACAAGGCACAAAGAAGCAGGGCTGGGCAGAGGGAAGGCAAATAGGGACGCCCAACAGCAGCCTCAGCCAGCATCATGGGAGTTCTGGAACTAGATCTGGGAAAGAGTGAAGCCATGAAGAAGGGGTCTCTGCAGCTGACGCCATCCCTGGAGGGGTAGATGGCTGACCGGTCCTGCCACTGGCTGGGGAAACAAATCCTTCACCAGAGGGGACCTGGGTGGCCATTGTGGTGCCACCTCACCACATTCCTTCACTCATTCATTCATTGATTCATTGATTCATTCAAAACCTAAGGTTGATGTGGGGCAGTCGGGTGGTCTGGTGGTCTGAGTTGGTGGAGTCCTTCAGGAGGAGGGTCCTGGTGGTGGTTGGGGTGGGATCAGAGCATGATGGAAACACCACGATGGTGCTGGAGGGGCTATAATCAGGTTGGGTACGGTCGGATAGGTGGTGTGGCCTCACCCAATGCCTGGCATGGAGCAGGTGTGGAATGAATGAATGGGGTGCTGTGGGCCACATCCCAATAACTTGTCCTAAGAACTGTAGGCTCCTGAGACCATTAAGTTTCTTTCTTCTGTTGATTTCTTTGCGTAATGGGTGGACACAGGAGGCTAATGAAGCCTTTAAAGCCTCCTTTGTTGAGTCTCTCCTGCCTCCCCAGGCAGCTCTTCCTACAGCTGTGGTGACCCCAGGTCCCAGCTCCAAACCCAGGTTCCCACACAGGCTCCCCAGACGCAGGGCCCCATGATCCATACGGGCTGGTACCCTGACTGGACCAGCCCCCAGCCCAGCCCAGCCCAGCCCCACTGGAGAAGTCAGGCCCTCCTTCTTATAGGAAGAGAAACCAAGACTCAGAGAGGAAGCTCCTTGTTCAAAGTAACAGTCAGTGGTTGAGCCCGGAAGCGGGACCCACTTCTCTCTCTCCTCTGCCTTCCTCATGTGCAGCATAAACCGCAGCTCAAAGCACACCCCTCCCTCCAGGGGCCGTCCAGCCCCCTGGGTGGTGGTGGGGGGCGGTCAGCAGGTGCCCCGGGGCTGGGTGTGGGAGCCCCGCCCCCTCACGGGGCTTCTCCAGGAAGCTGAGGGCCTCCGGAGGCTCCTGCATCTGGCCCTGCCCCTTCCCCTCCGCAGGTGAGTGCTAAGTGGAGGCCACACAGTGAGTTGTCGTTGTCGGTGGGGGTGGAGCCCAGTGGCTGTCCTGTGTTCTCTAAATTGCTCCCCTCCCTAAGTTTACATAAAGCCCTTAACCATATTTTATTTTATCTTATTTCCAAATGGTCTTAACAAAGAACAACACAAGGATTGGTTTTATTACACCGCTTGACCATAAACTTCTTAAGGGCGGGTTGCCAGCAGTGAAGGCTGGCGATGGGAGAGGCAAATCACTTCACCTTTTAAAGTAACCCAGACCGCTGTTTAAGAAGGTGGTTCCATTAAAAAAAAAGGGGGGGGGGCATTTTGTTCTGTGAGCACCTGGCTGACTTGGATGTGCAGAGAAGGGTGTAGAAGTCAGGTGGGAGGAGATGGGGAAGCTGAGTGGACTGCCTAACAGAAGACTGGAAGGGCACCCAGGGAGGGGGGCGGAGAAGGCACCCAATGAGGGGGAAGGAGAGAGGGCACCCAAGGACGGGGAGGACACCCATGGAGAGGGGAGGACACCTGGGGGTGGGGAGGAGGGGAGAAGGCACCCAGGGGTGGAGAAAGGAGGAGAGGGAAGAGGGGAGACGGGGCTGGAGGAGCCTTGTGAAGCTGAGGTCAGCAGAGGGGAAGGCAGGTGCAAGACTCCCAACAGTGCAGTGACTGAGTGACTGGAAGGGCATTTGAAGAACCTCAGGGAGCTACCTGCCCGTGGAAGCTGTTTGCTCCTGTGTCCTCCAGTCCACTCGGCAGTCAGAGCCTCACCCGTTGCCTCTAGACCTCTGGGAACGGGAGGGGGCTCTGGATGGAAAGAGAGGAAGGGGCAGGTGCCAGGCCTGGGTTATCACAGGGTGGCATGGAGAGGGAAAGGCCGGGCAGGCCAGAGGCTGAGGGGCCCCCACTTCCCCCAGCTGCTCCGGGTGGTCTGCAGAAATCCTGGGGAGGGCCCTGCATTCCTCCAGGCCTGGGCCTCCACACCGGTTGACCTCAGGGGATGCGGGACCCAGCTGACTCTGGGTCACACTTAAATTTTCTGGGTTGCTCTTTTTTCATATCTCCCTGTAGGAACTACTCTTATCCCATTCGCCACTAGAAGCTGCTAGGGCCCCCAAACTGTTTGTGGTCAAACTGGGGTCGAGTCCAGTCTGTTCCTCCCCGTTCCCCAGAGTCCAGCCTCTGCACTCAGCTGCCTGACCTCACCCCACCCGAGCGCTGGGCTCACCTCGGCTGCTCACTAAATACTGCGCCATGTATGTGGAAGGGTTGCAAGCACTGGCGCCACAGATCTGGGTTCAAATCCTGCTCTGGTGCTGAGCAACTCTGTTACTTTAGGTAAGTCAAATTCTCTGAGCTTGTTTCTCATCTGGGAAATGGGGGTTTTGATGCAGGTACATGCTAGATGCTGAAGGAGTGTTAATATCATCATCACTATCACTCCCCAAGCAGAGGCCCCATGGAAGCCCTCCCCCAGGAGAGGCTCATCTTGCTGGGGGAGGCCACCCTTCCTGCCCTCAGTTCCTGCCCCCCTTCCCCGGCTTTTATAGAACAAGGGTCCAAGTTCACCTTGGTTTTCCCCGCATGCCCTGCCCTTTGCGGAGTGAGAGTCCTTCCCAAGGGGAGAGGCAGCCCTGGCAGGGACCCTGGGAAGGACCTGTGACCACAGGAGCCTCCAGGAGGAGCCTTTGGAAGGAGGACCATGGCCGGAAATGAGCCGGGTGAAAGCCTGTGGTAGTGGCTGGTTGCTTAGTTCCCAACTTAAATGGGGAAGTACAGAGACCACCCACCTAACCACAGGCTAAGGACCTGCGCCTTTTCTGTGCCTTTCCATATTCTTCTGCCACAAAGTTCTCAGTGTCTGGATAGTGTTTCTGGATCTTGGATGACTGATTATCGCCTGTATGGACTGAAAATCCTGCTCTCCATTCCCCTTTCCTTCCTGCTTCTCTGCCCGGGCCCTCCCTGGGGACCCCTCACTCTTCGGAGTCCTGGGCAGAGCGCGCTGACTGGACTCAGACAGCCTGTGGTTTGGGCACTGATGCACTTCTCCAGCTCCGGGAGGTGTGGCTACCCATTTTACAGACAAGTTTGCCCAAGTCCCTGCAGCTTGATAATGGGTGCTGGGCTTCATGCCCGGGCACTGGCCGATGCCAAAGACATCCTGAAGGATCTGGAAATGAGAAAGGGAGAGGGAGGAAGAGGGGAAAGATACCCAGTTTTGCCCGTAAGCAGAAAATGTGTCAATCACATTTCTTGGGCAGTGTCTGCAAATGCCTTTTAGCATCACTTGAAGAACATTTAATTACTTGGTACAAATAATAATAACAGCGGTGCTTCTGTTGGGCTTACTTTGTGCCAGGCACAGCTAATAAATCACAAAACTGAATGGGTCCTAGGGTTGGGATTAGAGAAGCTGTCCCTCTCACCCCTCCAGCAATACTTTTGGCCATCCCACCAACACTGTGAGCCACACCAGCCTCCAGGCCATGACACCAGTGACTTTGGCACTGACTCTTTGCCCACTTCTTGGGTTCCACCTGGAGATATTTCAACACCCAAGTGGGCAGTCTATCCAGATCCTTGCCTCACACTTTCTTGACCTCTCCAACCCCTGGGACTTTCAGCTTTCCTTCAGTAAGCCACCCCCTGCCCAAAATCTGAGACTTGACTCTACCTAGAAGGGGTCCATTCTTCAAAATCCCCCCTGAAACTGCAACATGCTGTGTATCCCCTCTCCCTTATGCCTTATGGGGCCCTCCTCTACCTCCTGTCTCTTATTTCTCCTTCCTTCTCCCCTGGAGCTCCAGGACCCCACACTTCTGTCACACAATCCCTTGCATTCTGTTTCCAGCCCACTGACACCACCAGCATCCAACCAGATAGTAAAACAAAACAAAACAAAACAAAACAAAACAGGGGAATGCTAGGCTCTTCTCACTTAGGCATATTGACACACAATTTCTAAATAAAATATTAGCACATGGAATCAAGCAGTATATGATAAAAAAAAGTACACCTTGACCAAATAGAGTTTATTCAGGGAGAGTGATATGGTTTAGTGCTGTTAGATTTTATACTAGAACACATATTAATATATCAAAAGAGGAAAAACAACTTGGCTGTTTAGATGGATGTCAAAAAGTGTGTTTTATAAAATTCAATATCCATACCTGCTTAAAAAAATAAACTCTGAGCAAAATTGAAATAGAACAATCCTTCCTTAATATGGTTTTAAAATATCTATGTCAAATAAAACGATACCCCAGTAGCAATAAGGCATCAAGAACCCAGATCTCAGTTTTAAAATACCATTCCCCACTCAAAGGAACCAGAGAAATAGCTGATCCCAGGGCTAGAATAGGGGAAATATAAGATGAGATCAAAACATCTTTTTTGTGCCAGATGGTCTAAGAGTAATGGAGACGTATCAAAACAACACAGGAGTCTGCCTGAAGGTTGGATCTGGGACAATGAAAGGATCAAAATAAATAATTATAGTAACAGATCATAACCCCTTGATTAAAACAGGGTCCGTGACTCCATATTGATATAAGTGAATGAGTGACAAAAAGGAAAACTCCTCTTTACCATAGAATGCCAACTAATAAATGTAGGATGAGTGATAGAAACAGATATTCACCATTTGGCAACCATCATAGTCGTGGTTGAATAAGGCTGAAGTCATCAAAGGATGCTAAGGCTGGTGGGCAGAGATTTGACGAGGAACAGGATATTGGTGTAGTCTTGGAGTGTCTCCCCACCACATACTTATCTAAGACAAAGGGAAAGATGGTGAGTTCATGGTGCAGAAACCTGACAGGCTCCAACCTGACCTGGTCATCAGGGTTACAGCATCACTGTTGGTAGGATGGGTCAGGAGCACATGCCCAGATGTGACACCCTGAGCAGAGCACAGCATCTTGTATTGGTTCCATTCTCACCAGGCATGCACGGCCTGAAAGCAGACACGAGGAAACTCTGGAGAGACCCAGATTGGGGGACATCCTGCTGAATGAATGGCCTGTGCTCTTTAAGATGGTCAAGGTCGTGAAAGACAGGGAAAGATTGAGGACTTGTTCCAGACTGAAGGAAACTAATAAGGCATGACAACCAAAGCGAGTCAGGATCCTGACTTGGATCCTGGACCAGAAAGGCATATGAGGCATTGTTGGACAGTTGGAGAAGTTTGGATGGGGTCAATGGATTGAATGATGGCATTGCATTAATTTTGCTTTCCTAATTCGGAGGGTTGAATGATAGTAATGACAAGAGGGTGCTGTTTGGGGAGAATACAGACTGGGGTATTTTGGGGTCATGGGGCATCCTAGGTCTACAATTTGTTCTCAGAGGGTTCAGAGAAGAAGAGGTCTATGTAGACAGAGAGAGAGACACACACAGAGGGATGGCGTGAATGCGCTACAATATTAACAGAGAATCTGGGTGGAGGGGATATAGTTCTTTGTAACTGTTCTTGAAATGTTTCTATAAGTTTCAAGTTATTTCAAAATAAATTATCAATAAATAAACCTAACATTCTGAGTTACCCTGCAGATGGCTTTCACGCAGCTCTGCCAACAGGTGGCCCGCAAATGCGTGGCACCCAATACTCAGGTGTTCTTGACTGCTCTCTGGTTAACTGCCCCTTTGATTCCTGAGACAGAAATGCCAAACTTTCACCCCTGGCTCGGGCCCCTGGCTGGCTGTTCCAACCTCCCCTTTCGTCAGGTGAGAGATCAGAGGCCATCCTGAAGGGTCTCTTCGATTCCCCTGACTTATCACTCCTTCGCCACTCACCTGGCTAGACCCCTGGTTTCCTAGATCCCTCCTTTTTCCCTTGTTTTGGGGGGAAGTATATTAGATAACAGCTTCCAGTGAAAGGATTGGCTGGAGGTCATCTTTCTTAAGATCTGGCACACCTGAGATTCTGTACGTATTTTTCTACCCTCACACTTCATTGATAGTGTGCCTAAGTATAGTCTGGAGATGATTTTCCTCCATAATTTGAAAAGCAGAGTTCCATTGTCCTGCTGCTTTCAGCATTCCTGTTAAGTCGGATTTCATTCTAATTCCTGAGCCTTGGCACAGGCCTGTTTTCTTTCCACTTGGGAACTTTTAGGTTCCTCTCTGTCTCCATTCGGAAATTTTACAGTCATGCGCTCTGGTGCAGGGCACTAGCTTAGTGGGGCGGGGTGGGAGCCTTCATACCGGTCAGCCACATCATTAGTCCTGGGAAGTTCTTCTTGTATTATTTATTTCTTCAATTACCTACACCCCCCGCCCCCCTACAGTTTCTCCACTGTCTGTTTCTGGAGTTATTTATAGGCAGATGTTGAAACTTTGGGATTCACGCTCTTAAGTTTTTAATCTTTTGATTTATCCTCTTTTCTCACTTTTTGCCTTTTCATTCAGATTTCTGGGAAAGTTTCTCACCTTTACTTTCTGACTTTTCTATTGGATTTTTAAAGGTTTCCAGCACCTTCATTTCAAAGAGCTCTTCTTTATTTTCCAATGAGACCCTTCGATATCATCTTGTTCTGATTTCACGGGTGCAGTAACCTCTGTCAGTTTCCTGAATATGATCGTCCATTTGACAGAGGTGTCACGCTCCCTTAATAGTCAGGTTTTTTTGTCCTGTTAGTCTGAGCCAGGGGCAGGCTCGAAATGCCAGGCTTTAAGTCAGAGCCTCTGTTTCGAGGCCTCTCCTTTTCACAGTTTCCCATAACCTCTGCTTTTCCCTTTCCCCTCACCAAAACTTACCTGGCTTATGCCCATTTTCTTAGCAACCCGCTGCCACCTCCCAAGGGAACCTCCAGAGAAAGACCCCTACAAAACCAATTCTTAGAGCAGGGACCTGGACCCTCCTTCTTTCCATCCACATCAGGGTTTTGTTGTGCACAGGGTTTCATAGGAATTTCTGGTGACTGAGAAAAACCAGTGAAGGAAGTATTTGGGGTGAGCAGGACCTCCCAGCTCCCTCCCTGTGGTACCAGGTACCCCTCTCTCCTTGAAGAAACAGGTCTCAGAGGACAGCGATGTGCACAAGCTGCCCTGAACCAGCCTAAGAGAACCACCTGTGTCAGAGTTTCAAGAATTTGGTGAGCCGGTTGATGGCACATGGGTGGCTTGAAGTCAGCAATGGTAAGGATTTCCACCATGGAAGTTGGCAAATGTTACCTGTCAGGTTTTCTTTTGGTTTTGTTTTCTTTTTTTGAGAGCCTTTTATCTTTTTAAAAGAGATTTTATTTATTTATTCATGAGAGAGAGAGAGAGAGGCAGAGACACAGGCAGAGGGAGAAGCAGGCTCCATGTAAGGAGCCCGACATGGGACTGGATCCCAGGTCCCCAGGATCACGCCCTGGACTGAAGGCGGCGCTAAACCCCTGAGCCACCGGGGCTGCCCTTGAGAGCTTGTTATTAAACATACCAGCATATCACTGAACATCAGTGTCCCTCATCTAGTGCTCTGGTTCCTGGGAAGTGGCGTTGTGAAGCAGGACAAGCGCCTGGCAGCCTTGCTGGGGATCCATGCTCTGAGACTGGGCCTGCTATTGAATACCTCTGCAGCTCATTACGTTAATGCATTGATTTGACTTTATGTACTGGGAACCAGAGCTTATTATGCAAACAATTGCAACCTGTCTTCAAATTACTAGCTCTGGGGCACTTTAAAAAAATAATAATCACAGATCCACATAGCAGAGCACCTAGGAGCCAACCACAAGGACTGGGGGCTCCTGATTGTCCCAGAGAGCATAATAGGCCTCCTCCAGAAAAGGCAGACTGTGGGCTCTCTTGTGCATTAAGCCCTCAACAGGCCTGACAGTAGGGCACCACCCACCTCATCAGTCTTGGAGCGTTGTGTTTCTTCTCCCTCTTGAATGTCCCTGAAGGGATAGCTTGGTAGGCTGGGCCGGCCTTGGTTACCCAAGCCTGAATTTGATCTTGCCCCCAAGGTGACAAGAGGAGTTTGAGAAGCTAAAGGAGAAAGGGAGAGACTGTGCCTAGAGCCCCATAGCAACGAGCTGCTCTGGCTCTTGACTTTTCCTGTCCCTTCATAAGCCCTCTGCTTTCATCTCCTACTTCTGCCTTCCTTCCTAGCCCTCCCCCAACCCCGCCTCCCACCCCATACCAGCTTCTGGAGATGGGCTGTCCTGAGCATCCTTCCTGGAACAGTGTGATGAGGAGGGAGGAATCAGGAAAACAGGTGATGAGGTACCAGCTCAGATGCTCACCAGCCCCTGTGGACCAGGGCTGATTAGTTTAAAGGAAGATGCCCAAGTGTACCCTGGAGGGCTGGAGGTAGAAGGGTCATGGTGGCAACAGATTCTAGGAATAGTGAGGTCATTGTTACCCCTTCTGCCCTGCTCTGACTTAATTTCTGTGTCTTGGTTTTCCCATATGTGAAATGGGACTAATCACCCTCAAAACACCCCTGCAAGGTACTAATTACTGTCTGTCAGAGACTTTGAGATCTTTGGATGGAATATAACAGTACTAATAATGGATAATAACACTCTGTCCTTCTCTAGTGCCTTTCATCCCTGGATCTCAAAGCCTTTTACAAACCTTAATTAATTCTCACAACACCCCAGTGCAGGAGGCTGATGGTCATTAGCTCTATTTTACTGGTGGGGAAACTGAGAGAAGCCAGGGGATTGGCTTGAGGCCACACAATAAGTTGGCAGCCCCATGAGGGTTGGAACTTACAGCCCCCGGCCCCTGGGAGCAGCTCAGACAACATGGACTGCCACCCCGCCTAGCAGGGAAGCCGATGGGGCAGTGGCAGGGCCTCCCGACCGACTGAGGGGAGTCTGAGCCACTGAGCTCTGGAGAGACCTGGGAAAGGACAAGGAGGCCCAGAGACATGGTTTTGCTGGCTTGGCCTAGCAACTGGGGAAGAGAAGCAACCTCTGTAGGGTGCCCAGTGTGTGCTGAGGCCCTGTACAAGGCACATTTGTAATTTGGTCTCATTTTGCCTATGAGTGGGGCAGACTGGTCCCATTTCACAGGGGAGCAAGCTGGCTTATGGAGGAGCCAGCACTTCTTCTCACCCACTGTGGACCACAGGACGTGCTTTTGCCTTCTTTGTCCAGAATTATGCCACAAGTCATCCAGGCAACCTCATGTACTGTCGGCCACCGTTGCAGAGCTGAGGTACACGGAGGAAAGCTGACTTGCCCTAGGGTGTGACCTTGGTCAAGTCATGCTCTTCAACAACTTCTCCCTCCCGCACCCCCAACCCCCCATGGGCAGTGAGGTTGAATGAGATCATGTCAGGAAGGACTTTGAAGTGCTGGAGGCAGCAGCCTAGGGGAAGATGAAAGCCTTCTGTCCTGGGCTCTGTGTCATCCCACAGGGAAGTTCTCAGAAGAATGGAAACAGCAGGGTTACCTGGGATGACTGGGTATCATCTGGGGACACTAGGCCCATGGGCTTCCTTCTGGGCTCAGGGGCAGCCTCCCATGCCCTGCCTGGGGGTCTCTCTGTAAACAACCATACTTCCTGGGATGGAAGGCTGAGCGGTGACCCTCCTTGTACATAAAGGGCAGGACGGGTTTGAGGCCAGATCATGTGACTGGGCAGCTAATGTCCCTCTCCCAGGCCCAGTTCTCCAAGGGAGTTACCCTAAAGACTTCTGAGGCCCCTTCTAGCTCTCATAGTCCCCAACACCCTGGCTCAGCACCACTCTCCCCAGAATCTTTTGTTTTTGATGATTGCCGCTGCATGAGCTCAAAAATTTTACTAGAAAGCAGATTCATTCAGAGGACAGTGGCAGGACCCTTGGGACAAGAGCAGGGTGTCAAGAGACCTGGCTCTGGCCCTTGGCCCTCACAGACATGCTGTGTGCTCTGGACAAGGGCCTCAGTTTCCCTGTTGGGGACATTACAGCAGGCAAGGAATGTCAATGGAGTAACTCCAAGGCGGCTTTTGGAGCCTAAGGAAAGGGATGCAGGGAATGGCCAGCTCAGCCTTTGTCTTAGAGAGAGGGTGAGGGTGCAGAGGGCACAGGGCTCACGGAATAGAGCAGGTGGGGTGCAGGGCTTGGGGAGAGGAGAGTACAGTTATCTTCGGGGGAAAATGCTAAAAGCTCCATTTGTGCTTTTGTTCACAGCCTGCTGAACCTTGACAGAAACGCCGTATAAGACACGGGTAACCTCTTACCTGAGTTAGTGAAAAGCTTTTGCTCCCACGTTGCTTTTTTCAATCTCCCCCACCCTGACACCTGTGAGAGAGGTCTAGCACTCCCAATTTACAGATGAGGAGACAGAGGCTCAGGAAGATGAAATCCCCTGCTCGGTAGGAAGGGCCGACCCAGGCATCGCTCTCTGAGACTTGCTTCTCTAGAAAGTTCTGCTTCACAGAGCCCCTCCTCGAATCTATGCAAGGTAGGCCTATCCCTGGGGTTGAGGCCCCAGAGCCCACTTGTTGGACCTTTCCTCCCCCTGAGGTTCCTTGGGGTGGAGGCCTGGCCTGTTGCGAGGAATCTCAGATGGTGAGTCCAGGGTGCGGCCAGCAGTGGGCGGGAGGCGCTGGAGGCTGCTGCTGGCTGGGCAGGGCAGGGCAGGGCGGGCACCGGGAACAGCGTGACCTGGACGGTGTGACCTATGATAATTGAGCGGCAAGCAGTGGCGGTGGCGGCAGGGAGGCCCCTCTGTGCCTGCAGGTGGCCTCACCGAGGCTGGGGTCCTCTGGTGCCTCCCTCTCTGCTGGTTCCCCTTTGGCCACTACTCTGCAGCTTCCAGGAGGTGATGTTCTTTCTCCCTCCCAGCAGATCTTCACCCAAGAGCCTGCTCAGACCTGCCCTCCTTGCAAAGCGCGGTAGCAACTCCCTGGGGCAGAAAATGTCTCTTGTGAAAGCAAGACATGAGTTTAATTAAGCCCTAAATGTGCACAGTTGAGC
Organism: Canis lupus familiaris; assembly: GCF_011100685.1. Classification (NCBI taxonomy): domain Eukaryota; kingdom Metazoa; phylum Chordata; class Mammalia; order Carnivora; family Canidae; genus Canis; species Canis lupus. Next base: position 22,357,460 of record NC_049238.1, read on the forward strand.
CTGAAATTAGGGTGGTGAAGGGAGGGGAGGGCCAAGGCAATCAAGGACAGGGGGCTTCAGCCCAGCCCTGCCCTCGCTGAGCAAAACAACCCTGCGAGCAAACATTTACAGAGCCCGAGGGCTTGGTTACAAAACATTTCTGACCTAGAAAGGGGTGAATGCCATGTTCCCTTCCCCCTGAACATGGATAGTGGGTCTGCAGAATTTGGAGAGTGGAGAACAGGGGCCAGCAAGTAAAGAGAGGCCACCTCTGGGACTGTCCAGGGTCTCGGGGGGGCGGGGTTGGGGGCCTAGCAAGGCTTCTGCTGTGACCAGAGCTGGGCAGGTGGGAACCCCTTCCCACCCCTGAGGGCCAGCGGGGCTCTGGGTGAGCCAGTCAGACCATACACACAGGTGTCCCAGGGTTGGGGCTCCTGCCCAGCACTTAGCTTGGCTCGCACAGGTGGGCAAATCTCATTGTGCTCCCTGAGGAGGAAGGTAGCCGTGGCCAGCCCTGATGTGGCCAAGTGGCTGGGCTCTTGGCTTCGGGGACAAAGTGCTGAGACTTGCTTCATGAACAACCATGGGCATTTGGGCAGTCGGCAGCCTTGAGGGCGGGGCACTGGCTTCAGCCCCTGTCTCTGCTGTCCTCAGGTCTCCCCAGATTGCTGCTGAGACAGTTGAATGCAGCTGCCTCCTTTGCCCTGCAACTTGGGCTGGCCTCACTCTGCCAGGCAAGATGAGACGGGCAGACGGGCGTGTTATCGCTTGTCCCTGGGCACTGGCGGTTGCGACAGAGCCCCCGAGTGCATGGAAAAGTGCACGCGTGTAGCAGACGAAAGGGGCAGGTTGTATGTGGGGCTGCAGGCCTGGCCCTCCTCTCCTGGGTGTGTATGAGTGGTGGGGGGAGGGGTGCAACAGGCCTATTTCTGTCACAGAGGGGGGGCCCCAAGGACAGCAGGTGCACCTGGCTTGGTTGACACAGAAGCTGCTCTTTATGGCCCTGCTTGTTAGGCCCTCTGATCGCTTAGTGGAGATGGTCTGACCCACCAGGGCTTGGACGCTGCTCACGGATTTCTTGACTTTAGGGGACATTCTGCTTCAGAGGCCAAAGCGGGTGGCCAGGGGAAGCACCAGCCAGGGTTCAGACACTCAGCTGCCTCTGTTTGCTGTTCCTTTTTAAAAATTTTTTAAAAATATTTTATTTATTCTTGAAAGAGACAGAGAGAGAGGCAGAGACACAGGTAGAGGGAGAAGCAGGCTCCATGTAGGGAGCCCGATGTGGGACTCGATCCCGGGACTCCAGAATCACACCCTGAGTCAAAGGCAGACGCTCAACCATGAGCCGCCCAGGCGTCCCTCTGTTTGCTGTTCCTATCTTGGATCTTACACGTGGGGGGCTTCCCCTCCCCGGGACAGATGGGAAAGCCTGGCACAGCCTTCCTAGCATGGAATCACAGGTGTCATGCGGGGTGGTGACTGGTGGTGGGCAGAGGGTCAGGACAGACCTGAGGACCATTCAGTGATGCAGCCTGTGACCACCTGTGCTTAACTCCCCTTGACAGCATCCCCCTCTCCATGAGCCTCCTGTGGCTGCTGTAACAAGTGACCACAAACTTGGTGATCTTAGACAACAGAAATTTATTGTCTCATGGTTCTGTAGACCTCATCAGGTCCAAAATCAAAATGTTTGCACAGCCTCTTCCAGCTTTGGGTGGTGTGGGCATTCCTTAGCTTTGGTGACTTCACATCATTGCCTTCTCCCCTGCTTATGTATCATCTCCCTCTGCCCCACTCTTATGAGGACACTTGTCATCGGATTTCAAGTCCCTCCAGATAGTGTAGGATGACCTCCTTCTCTTGAGGTCCTAAACTTCATTACAGCTGCAAAGACACTTTTTCCAAATAAGGCCACATTCACAGTTTTCAGGGATTCAGTGGTAGAGATTTCTTTTGGGAGGTGGGGGGGACCACCATTCAACCCTCTCCAGTGGTCAGTCAGCCAAAGACAGCTTGGATACCTCCAGTGCTGGGAAGCTCACTACCTCATGAATTGGCTCAATTCACATCCAGACAGGTCTAATTATTTTAAAGTTCTTACTGTGTGGAGCTGAACTCCTGCTCAGGAGGAACCTCTATCCATTGGCCCTACTTCTGGCCTTCAGAGCACATAAAATACTTCTAAATAAAATTGCTATTCCTACTACCCCCTGCCCCCAGCCACAATGTAAAAACAAAACTCAGACCAAGTATGAGCCAACTTGGTCCTAAAGGACAGGGACAGCATGTAGACTCTTGGGTCAGGAGACCTAGACTCACTGGTGGCTCTGTTCTGAGAACCTTGTTCCTCAGTTTCCTCTCTAGAATGCCTGTGAGCTGGCCCCATCTTCTATTTCCATGGGACACCTTTGGGAAATGCATCCTGGGTATTCAAAACTCACACTGGCATATTAAGGCTCTAAGAAGCCCTGAGTAGAGACACCCATTTGAGCCAATATTTTCCAAACTAATTTGAAAATAGAGTCCCTTTATCAACTACCATCTTCTTTTATCACCCTGCAGAACTTCCGGGCTGCTTTCCGGTCTCTGCAATGCCTGGGGGTCCACAAAGGAAGGCCAACCAAACCCTTGAGTTCAAGTTCATGGTCTTTGGTTCCCATCCCCAGAATTGTTGCTAAACGTTTTGTGGGAGGTAACAACACGATCCATTACAGGATGAGAGGCAAGAATCTGGAACATGAGAGGCCCCTCCCTCAAGCCGCAGACAGCTGGTGGAGGCCAGGCCATGGGTCATGGCTTCCTCCCAGGGGCCCCGGGCCTCTCTGGCTCCTGCCTGGCACCGCTGAGAGACCGGGGCCTGCGGGAGGAAGGAAGCCAGGGGAGGAAGGAGCATCTCTGCTCACCCCCAGGATCCAGACCTCCCCTGGACCTCAGACTCCACCCGCTCAGTGGCCCCCCACCCTCCCCAACTGGGGAACACTACCTCTTAACCAAGCTCTTGCACAGGAGCTTCTGCTGAAGGTCCCAATGAAATCCGTCCTAAGTTTGCTGGGGGAGGGGGGGGGCGGGAATCTCAAAGAAGTTGGATCTTATGTAATGAGAGCAAAATGTCAATCTGCACTTCCCCAGGGAAGGGTGCTCCTGGTCGGGGAAGAGGATGGGGAGCTACACCTGGGCCTCCATCCCCTCCTGTTTTCTAGATCCCAGAAGGGGCCACGGGGCTTGGATCCACCTTCAGAGCCCATCAGCTGACAGGCTCACCATGCTCTCCGACGGAGTTGGGACTATTTATTAAGTGCCCGTGTATTCGCCACGATGCTAGCTGCTCTCACACATAGAGGACTTAATCCTCACCAACTCTAAAATTTTACTGGTGTAAATTCTGGGGCCTAGGGACATTTAGTAGGTTGATAAAAGTCAAGAGGCAAAGCAGTGACAGGACCAGCACTGTCTGGCTCCCAGTCCTACCCCACAGTGTTTGAGGTTGTTCAGCAAGGCAGCCTCAGGATCCTGATGGTGCGGACAGTTCTCCCTCTAGTCTGGCCTGAGTCTCTCCTACCCTCGCCTGAGCTGGATCTGATGGAAGGACAAGGTATAGGTTGGATCTCCTCCCAGCCCAGCCTGGAGAGACATCTGTCCTCTGGTACAGGTAGCAGCCTTCCAGTTACTGGGGTGGGGAATGTTTGCCTTCTGTTCGTGAAAAGAAATAGATGTGATAATAAATACATGCCCAACCCAGTGCTGTAATCAGTGTCCCTAACAATAAGACTCTGTGTTTGCCCTCGGCTGTGGGTTATATTCATTGGCTATAGTTACTTCTCAGGAGCCTCAGCGCACGTCATGCAGGGCGGGGCCCAGGCATACTTACCAGGGGAGGGAGCGAGCCTTCCCATCTTAAGCTCCTAGAGTTCACCCAGGAAAGTGAGGCTCCTGCAGACCAGCCTCAGGGGCACCCCAGATTGAAGTGAGGGAAATGTACCTGGCTCCGGAGTTCCTGGGGCAGTGGACATGGTGCCTTGCACTTGGCATCAGAAAACCAGTCGGCTCTGCCTCTGCTGCCCTGGGTGACCTGAGGCAAGCCTACTTCTCTCTCGGAGCCTCAGTGTCTACATCTGTATAATGGCTGGTGGGGAGGGGTGGGTGGAGCCAATGATCTCATGTTCCTTCCAGCTCTGACATTACAGGACCCTGTAGCATGAAATTGCTTTTTTTTTTTTTTTTAAGATTTTATTTATTCCTGAGAGACACACAGAGAAAGGCAGAGACACAGGCAGAGGAAGAAGCAGGCTCCCTACAGGGAGGTAGTCACTCAACCACTGAGCCACCCAGGTGCCCCTCTGTGGAATTGCTTTGTGCTTTAAGTGTATGGGCCCCTAGCTGCTGGGTGGAAGACCTTTGGACCCCAAGAACTCAAGCTCTTCCTCTGGTGGTGGCTAGATGTCCATTCCTGCCTCAGTTTCCCTAAACCCTTCCCATCTTTGCCACTTTCTCTAGCTCCCACCTGTATGGAAATTCCCAGTTTGGGAGACATTTTCGGAAATATCCCATGGGAGCCTCACCACAGCCTTGTGAGACTAGCAAAGAAGGGAATGCTATGCTGCCAGCATTAACCCATGCCAGCCCATCCCGTGTTGTTCACTAAATCTTCCCCATAGCCTCAGAAACCCTTTTGGGAGTAAGGCAGATCGTAAATAAATAGATGGTGGGTGGATATTTATATAAAGGCATACACGCACAACCCTCCCCATGGCCCTGAGCTTATTACCATTGCCACATCACAAGGGAGGAAAGTGAGGATCAGAGGGATTCAGTAACTGCTAGGGTCCCTTGGCTCTCAGAAGAAGCAGGATTTGAACCCAGGTTTCTTTGATCCAAGCCCATGGCCCTTTCTGTCACCTTGAGCCATGCACAGATCAGCAGTCTTCACCCCACTTTGCAGATGAGTGAATTCTGGTGTCTAGAGATGAAGTGACTTTGTCGAGGTTTGGCAGCTCTGAGTAGCAGACCCAGGAATCAAACCTTGTCTTTTGTCTACAAACCTAGGGCCGCTTCTGGAAGCATCATAGCTGCCTCAAAACAGAAATCAGTGGCGTCCCTCCCTCCTTCCCTCTCTCCCTTCCCCCCTCCCTCCCGCCCTCCCTTTTCCCTCCCTCCCTCCTCTGCTTCCTTCTTTCCAGGAACATCTCCTACCCTCTCAAGAGCTTTCATGTCCCAGGCAGGAAATTGCATGATGTGCTCACTTGTGCAGATAACAGAGCCACCACTCCCCAGGCTCAGTGTGTCTTTAGAGGCACAGGTCCCACAAGGCAGCCCACATGCCCGGTGACCCAGGGCAGCTGATCTGTGGGGTGCCAGGGGGGGGCCTGTGCTGACACCCAGGGGGAGTGCTCAGTAGGGGTTCTGGTGGCACCCAGCTCATTCTGTGTGTGTTGTACTTAGGGTGTCTGGCAGGGTCTGTGCAGGTCTGCCCCTGCACCTGAGCATTCCCCAGAGAGCTGGAGTGATGGGCGCCACTCAGATGGAAGCACTGAAGTCAGACCTGGCCTTCCCACCCCCTGGCCTGCTCTGGTCCCCCTCTCTGGCTCTCTCCTGTTGGTCTTTGCCCTGGGTCCTTCCCACTCCTCTCCATCCTCTACCCTGCCATCAGGGTGATTAGCTTCATGAGATTTTTCAAATTCAGGGCTGCAGCCCACACATGTTTCCCTTGATTTATGGGGAGAAAAAAGGGGCTACCCCGAGGGTAGCATTCAAAATTGTTTGGAAAACTCATGCTTAAGGCATACGTTAGATAGTTAGATCGTGTCTTCTCTCCTCAAGAAACTGCCAATGGAGGAGTCCTGTGTACTTCAGATTGCTCTCTGTCTCATATATATCACAATTCAATCTCTCCTCCTCTCACGTGTGTGTGTGTGGGGGGGGTGGCATTTTGGGGTAAATTTATTGAAATACAAAACATACACCCATTAAAGTGCACAGATGATGTGCACAACTCACTGAGTTTTTGTAAAGCAAGCACACCTTTGTAAGTCTGCTCCAGCCAAGAGACAGAACCGGGCTAGTACCAGGGGTCCTCAGGCCCCCCAGCCTGCCTGACCCTGTGAGGGCAACCACTGTCTTGACTTCTAACATCATAGACTCACTGTGCCTTAAAAAACCTTTATAAAATGGAACCATACAGTCAGGATCATTTTGTCTCCGGTTGTTTTTGATCAACATTATATTTGCTAATTATGTACGTGTGTGTAGTACATGCATACACATGTATTTACATGTGTGTACATAGATATATACCTGTGTATATGTGCACATACATATATATGTGTGTGAAAAATACATAATTCCCCTTGCTGAAATATTTAAGAACATTTTTTAAAACTGAGGTATAGGGGGATCCCTGGGTGGCGCAGCGGTTTGGCGCCTGCCTTTGGCCCAGGGCGCGATCCTGGAGACCCGGAATCGAATCCCACGTCGGGCTCCCGGTACACGGAGCTTCTCTCTCTGCCTGTGTCTCTGCCTCTCTTTCTCTCTCTCTCTCTCTCTCTGTGACTATCATAAATAAATAAATATATATATATAAAAATAAATAAAACTGAGGTACAGTTGACATGCAAGGTTACATTAGTTTCAGGTGTACACCATAGTGGGTGATTCAACAGCTCTATACATGGTACTCACCACCAGTGTCTTGCTGAAATATTTTAACTCCAAACCAAAATGTTGTCTTTCATCCCTGTGTCCTTTAATATGTATCTAAAAACATAGATATTATCTTACAGAAGCACAATGGATGTCACCATCCCACCTAAAACAATTTGACAAAAGTCCTGGGCCCCGTTTATTTTCCATCTACTACCCCAAATTGTGTATGTACAAAAGCAATTTCACAGATCCTGGTGAAGCTCTGACCCCATCACTGCCCCTGCCTCCTTTCCTTGTTCTACAAACTGGTGTGTGTCAGCATGGCCTTCGAACGAAATCCAAACTCCACGGCCAGCCACAGGCCATTTCCAAGTCTGGTGTGGAACTCACAGAGTCATCAGGGTCAGCTGATTCAGATTCCTATCTGGTTTTGAATCCCTCTTATGACACCTACAGAGTCCCAGCCTCTTTCTGAACATCTTCCCCAAACTTCCCGTGATATTTTCAGGCAGTCCTGCCTCCCCCAACACCAGCCCTTAATCCTTGCCTCATCCTTTGGGGCCACAGGGCATAGTGATAAGCCTAGCTCCTTTCCCACAGGGAATCCCTGGAGATATTTGGAGCACCTGCCTGGACTCTACACTTTAGGCCATTCCCCTGGGCCCAGTCAATCCCATCAATTTCTTCTTGCTCCGGCATAGGCATGCTTTCCTGAGCCTGACCCTTCCAATGCTGTCTACTCTGCACCCTCCCTGACCTTCACCTTGGCAATATCCCATCAGACTCCTGTGGGCAGTGTTACTGCCACCACCCTCATGAGGACTTTTCAGATGTGTTCCATCTGCTACATTCTCACCCTCTGCATTAACTAGAGGACCCCAGGAGCTCTCTTGTGCTAATTGTGTGATGACTTATAAAGCTGTTTGAGGATCTTTCTCATCCCTCACCAGATTCCAAATTTTTGGAGGACAGCCACCTCTTTACCTGTCTTTCTTTTTCTTGAGATGTCTGGCAAACAGTAAGTGCTACCAGTAGGTGCTCTTTATGTGCTCATAGGTATGTCATTAACTCTCTTAGTGGCAAGTTACAGATCTCCAACTCAGTTGCTCTGGAACAAGCAACCGGGTCTCCTGTTCCTGGCTTTTCTTTGGGCTCCACTTCTATCCCCTGTAGCCCCAGTATGTGGAGGAGAAAAGCAAAAAGCCTGGCCCAAGGGAGTCAGGAGCCCTGGGTACACCCCTCCTCTGCACTCAAGGTTGGTGTGACCTTGAACCTATGACTTACCTGCACCTCAGTTTCTTTATCTGGAAGATAGGACCAGTACCGTGGGCCCTGTCTGCTTCACAGACTGTTGAGAAGATCAGATAAAACCCTAGCGGGTGATGTGTCCGTGTGTGGAGAGATGGATGGTGTGTAATGGCCCAGTGCCAAGCTAATAGCAAGATTCATTAACATCTTCTGTACCAGGAGTCTGGGGCCTGGATGCACATGTTCAAATCCCAGCTCTGTTTCTGTTTTGCTCTGAAAGTTTGGATGAGTTTACCTCTCTTGACTTCAATTTTTCTCATTTGTTGACTGGGAATAATAATTATGACTACCTCATAGAGTACTTGTGAATATTAACAGAGTTAATATCTATGACTTAATTAAAACATTGTCTGGTGCAAGGTAAGCCCTATAAAAGGTTTTTATAGGTGTCACCATTGTTACTGTGGTTCCCCCAAAACTATGTGTGCTGCTCCTTATTCTTCTAACTAGATTGGGAGCTGCCTGCGGGCAGGGCCCATCCAGTCTTCAGGCTTCTCTTCTCCTCCTCCTTTTCCCAGCACCAGCCAGGGGAACCCTGGGGCTGGCCAAGGATGACTATGACAGCCTGGCAGGGTCCTGGGCTCTGACCAGATTAGAAGTGGGTGGAACTTGCCTGGAACCTCCAGCCTGGGCATGGCACAGAAGGGGAAACCCTCACGCTGCAGCCGAATAGCTCCTTTCTCCTGGACTTCTGGGTCTTTAGAACAAGAGGGTAGAAAGTTATGTTCCAAGCAGAACCTGAAGATGCCCAACAGACTCATTTTGGACAAGTGAGTGGCAGGGAAGGAGGCTTCCCCTTTAGCCTTCTGTAACTCCCTTTACCCTAAGACAGACCCTATGTTCAGTCCAATTTCTTGGCAGCAGATGAGGAAGCAGAAGTCCAGAGATATTAAGAGACTTAACTCCAGGTCACACAGCCAGGTGTAGCAATGTCATCCTTGGACCTCGTTTCCCAACTGGGACCCCAACACTAAGCCGCCTCTCCTTGTGCAGCAGTGAGACCTGAAATGATAAATGATAGAAGTCCTGTTCCTCCTCTGCAGACCCCACAAACATTCCTACCAGTGGTAACTTCTGTTCTAACTCCTAAAGATATTTCTGAATAATAGCACTGGGCTCTCTATCTCTGGAATGTACCGGCTTAAAAAAAAAAAAAAAAAAAAAAACGAACACCTGGGAAGTATCCTTTTCTTGCCTGAGTCTTTCTGGAGGCATTGACTACTCAAGTCTCCTGGGGCCATAAGCAGGTGGCCAGAAAGGCCTCCTTTGCATTTGCTTTCTGAAAAGTCTTGCACAAACTTCAGTATAACTTCAAATGTGGTCTGAGGCAACAAAAAGGCTTTGTTGTTGTTTGCTTTTGTGTGTTATTGAAGGCAAAAATATAGTGCCCTAACCTTAGGGTAGAGCTTGATGAATTTTGAACAGGTGACCATGACCATCAGCCCGATGCAGCACATTGCAGTTTTAATATTACTATTCTGACGGCCTCTAGAGTGAGGGTTTCTGGACCTTCTTGTTTTCATTTCTTCTATTAGGGTATGTCCTGTACATGAAATGGGAATTGTGGTGGGTGGAGGTACGTGCCACATCTCAGAACACTTAAGCTGGGAGGGTCCTCCTTGGAATTTAAAGGAGGCCACAGGGGAGGGAGTCGGCACTGTTTATTCACTCATATCTTTTGATCTGTGGTTCCCAACTTGTCTTCTGCCCCCCACACCTGAGGGAGAGGACACATTCCCTTAGGATTAGTGACTCAGTGCCTCCGTACAGTTTAAAGGGGGGGAGGAGGTGCAGTTTGAAAAAGGGGTGCAAGTTATTCTGATGCTCATCCCCACTCAGGGTGAGGCATGGGACCCACTGGTTGCCTTGCATCCCTCCCCCAACCCCGCAACTTGAAATGCCGCCTAAGAGAAGACATACCTGGGTTTAACAGCATCTTAATACTGGCTACTCCCCAACTTGCTGTGTGTGCCTCCCCCACACCCACCAGATCCACTGTTCACCTTTCTTTCTTTCTTTCTTTATTTTTTTTTAATTTTTTTTTTAAATTTATTTATGATAGTCACAGAGAGAGAGAGAGAGAGAGGCAGAGACACAGGCAGAGGGAGAAGCAGGCTCCATGCACCGGGAGCCCGACGTGGGATTCGATCCTGGGTCTCCAGGATCGCGCCCTGGGCCAAAGGCAGGCGCCAAACCGCTGCGCCACCCAGGGATCCCCACTGTTCACCTTTCTTTGCCCTTCTATATGTCCTGGTCAGGGGGCTGCCCTCAGTGGACTGCCTTTGGCTAGAGATGGGGTACAGGGATGAGAGAGAGGGGTCTGGTCTCCCTCCCTGACCCCACCCCCTCCAGGGCTCTCTGGCTGTGGCTACTTCCCTCTGTGCTGCTTGCTGGCCCTCTTCCATGGCACAGTGCACACCGGGCTCTAATAACACTATTTCCTCCCCTTCTCAATCTTAGGGGTGGTCACAGTTTCCAGCTGTTACTAGGCTCTGGGTGCCAAGGCCCCTTGTCTTAGCTCTGGCCCCATCTCTATATGGAGATTCTTCATAAAAGCCTCTTCCTTGGGCAGCCCTGGTGGCTCAGCGGTTTAGCGCCGCCTTCAGCCTGGGGTGCGATCCTCAGACCCAGGATCAAGTCCCATGTCGGGTTCCCTGCATGGAGACTGCTTCTCCCTCTGCCTGTGTCTCTGCGCACCAGCCCCCGCCTCTGTATCTCTCATGAATAAATAAATTAAATCTTTAAAAAAAGCCCTTCCTTTGAGCCAGCTGGGCTGAAGTCTGTGTCCTAATAGACTCCTGACTGATGCAGAGATCTTCAGACAAACCCAAACGCTTCCATATTAAATAGCCATCGATTATAAGATGCACTGCCTTTCAGAAATGTTCAAAGATCACCAATATGTATGGTGTACCACAGAGAAATACTGGCAGATTTGCTTAGGTATGATGTATAGAGGACCATTTATCATGAAGATGTGGAGCTTGCCTCTGACCTGTCAAGGCTGGGAGCAGAGGTGATGTGCAGAGCGCTGGGTGTAAAGTCAGGTGGGACGGCTCTGAGCAGGCTCTGACACCCACAGGCTGGGAAATCTTGAGTAGGCTGCCTTGCCATTCTGTTCCTCTGCCTCCTCTTTGGCAATCCGGAGTCACCCCCGCTGCTGTCGCGTCCCTGGCAGGGCTGCTGTGTGAGGACAAGTGAGGCCATGTATGTGAAAGGTCCTGTGAACCGTCTCTCAGATGTGTGGGCCAGTGCAGCCCAGAGCAGGCAGTCATTCGGATTTGAGTCAGGGAGCAAGCTTTGTGCTAGAGGGACAGAGGAGGAGATGCAATTGCCACTGCCCGGCAGGGAGGTCCCAGGGACCCAGAGAGACAGTGAGAAGAGAGCCTCAAGCGATGATCCTCTTCTCCCTATCCTTTTCTCTCACCTCTGCCTCCCTCACCCGGCATGACCTTCCCCTATTCTGAGCCTCCGTGTGAGGCTGTTTATTTATTCAGCTGAGAAGGAGCACCTCTAAGTGCAGGAGAAGTCATGCACCAAATAAAGTCCATGCTTTCTGAAGGACCAGTAAGAGAGAAACAAAAGACAGACCAGTAGGAGGCAGGACATGCAGCGTCCTGGGTAAAAAACGAAGAGCCTGGTGTTATAGAGGCTCCGCTGCATTTCCAAGTGGATCACTAACCCACTGACCAAATCTCCTGGACAAGTTACTAAATCTCACTTTCTTGCTCTGCAACCAGGGACTAGTAGCCACCTCAAACGTTTTGTTGGGAGGACTGCATGAGACAATCCCTGTAAAGTCATCAGCCTGATGCCTGACTCTGGTTGAGGGCTCAGTGAAGGGAGGCCTCTGTTCCTCTCGTATGCTATATCCCAAGGAGCCAGAGGCCCCTTTCTAACTGGGTGATCAGAAATGATTCCGCAAGAAGGAGGCAATAAACTGGCCTCGGAGGCTGAATTCTCGGTTTGACATTCACAGTTTGGCTGAGACACCAGGCTGACCATGGGGGCCGGTCCCTGCAGCAGCAGGGCGCAGCTCTGCTCCTCTGGCTTCGGGGACTGAGGAGGTGAGGACGGGCCGCCGAGCGCAGGCCTCCCGGCGGGCAGAGGACACAAGCTCTGGAGCTGGGGAAGACCGGCATCAAAGCGCCCCGAGGCAGGCCCGGCGCACCAAAGGGAGGCTAGCGACTTGCATCAGCACAGATTCCGTGATGCTCTGCAGACGTCTCGGTGCTGCTGGGCTTTACGGGAACCCACAAGAAAGGAAAGGGCCGGGGCGCAGGCAGGGCGGGGGCGGGGGCGGGCGAGGGCGAGGGCGAGGGCGCGAGGGTGCGCTCGCCCGCCCGCGCGCTCCCGGCGGCGCCGGCAGGGGCCTGGGCGCGCCCGGGACGGCGGAGGCCGCGGAGGAAGCTCCCGCTCCCTCTCCCCCTCCTCCTTTCCCCCCGCATTACTGGAAGGGCTGTGTGGGAGAGACCCAGAAGCACCCGGATTTTCGAGCGCGGGGTGGGGGAGGGACGGGCAGCCGCCGGTGCTCAAAGGAAAACCAAAAGTGCATCTTCGGTTCGTGCCGCTTCGGCACGCGGCTGCCGGCGGGAGGGTCCCGGGCGCGCCTCGCTTTGCAGCACCCCCGGGAGCTCGCTGAGGCACCTGGGGGCCGTGCGGCGCAGGAGAGGACGGCGAGGCGAGTGAGAAAGTGTCACGATTTCTTTTCCTGCGCTCTCCCCGGCACCGTCCCCACCCCCAGTTTTCTGGTTTTGCCACTGCCGCTGGGGAAAGGGCTGATCGGTTTTGCGTCAAAGAACTGCATTTACTCAGTCCTGCTGGGAGAGGCGCGTAAACACCCAGGCAGGCAGGACTCAAGGATGAAACGACAATAACAAAACCAACCGCGCCCCCCCCCCCACCCCCCGCCCCGTCCCCGCGACCGCGGTGCACATCCGCCGGCCACACACCTCTCCGGGCCCGCGGAGCTGGGGACTCTGCCCGCAGGGCGGCGGCGGCGGAGGTGCGAGGGGTCTGGCCAGCCTCGCCTCGCGCGTCCTTGGGGATGGAGCTCGGGACAGAATGTGTTTTATAGCTGTAAACAATGACCCCGAGTATTGTTTGGGATTACCGTATCTTGGGGCCAGTGGGGCGGCCAGATGCCGCCAGCCGTCCCGGAAACGCCAGCGCTTTATATAGAGCCCCGGGAAAGCTTTGAGTTCCCGGCTCTATTTTTCTTTCCTAGCAACTCCCCCACTTTACAGATAAGGAAACTGAGGACCGGATCTGTGACGTGTTACAACGCACAGCGCTTCACAGAGTTCACGGTCTTCGCACATCTTCCCGTCGGGTCTTCACGGGGACCCTGTGGGGGTACAGAGGGCGCCGCTAAGAGCTGGGTAAAGCGATGCGTGGACCAGAACCCAAGCATCTTGACTCCTAGTCCAGTGCTCCCCCGATCGTCTCTGCAGAAGAACTGAAGTTCCAGAGCTGACAAGGGCCCTAGAGGGTCACCTTTCCCGGCCCCTTCATTTTATAGGAAGAAACCGAAGCCCAGAAGGGTTAAGGGACTCTCCCAAAGTCGCACAGCTCGTAAATAGCACAGCCTGGCGTTCGTACTCCGAGGCCTGTGCTCGTTAACCCGCACCTCGCCCCGCCCCACCAGGCGAGGCGGGAAGACCCAGGAGTCCAGACTCCTTGCTCCCAGAACTTCCCTCCAAAACAGCTGAAGACTTCGTTGGGGCACACCCTCTCCCGGGCCTCCCTCCCTTCCTCTTGTATTTTTTTTTTTTTTTTTTAATTCCTAGCAGTCGAAGTTCGCTTCTAACGCCCGATCACTATTAGATGCGTCCTAATTGTCCCATACAGAGGGAGGCCGGAATATCTCGACCGGTTAATTTCGTCTTCAGGGCTACTCCTAACAAATTAATTGTAGGGCCGGAGGGGGGGAAAAAAAAAAAAAAAGTATGTGTGTGCGTGTTCGGGGTTGGGGGAGGGAAGCAGTGGGCAGCCAGCCACGTAGGGACAAATAGGCAGGTCGGCCCCGCCCGGCGGCGCCGCGCCCCGCCAAGGCCCGGCCGCAGGGCGGCGCGGGTACCCTGCGCGCCCAGGGCTCTCGCTGCACCGGGCGGCGCCGCGGAGGGCGCCGACGACCGCGCTCGGCCGCGCCCTCCCTGAGAGCGGCTCTGCGCGCCCGGCTCCCGGCCTCGCGGTGGCGCCGCACCGGACCGCCCGTCTCGCTGTGCAGGCTGTGATTATTTTGTAAAATCCGGCGCCCGGGCCCGCGCGGCCGCACTCTGGGGGCCCCGCCCCGCGCCCCTTCCCAGGGCGGTGGAGGGGGGAGGCCGCGGCGCGCTCGGGAGCCGGCGAGGGAATCCCTCTCCCTCCACGTCACCCGAAAGCGAGGGAACCCGCACTCGCGTCCTCTAACGCAAATGACCATCTTTGGCAACGTGCGCCAGTGGAATAGACCAAGGGCGCTGGGCCCGGGGGTGCGCGGGGGTGGGGAGGGGCGGGGGCCGCCTCGGCGCCCCCGAGCCGCGCCGCCCGGCCGCTGCGGCCCCGCCACCGCCTTCTCCCCGCGCGGGCTGTGCGGCTGGCGTCAGCGCGGCCGGGAGCCGGGGCACCGAGGGGAGCGCTGCGCCCGCCTCCTCCCGCGCCTCTTCCTCCTCCTCCTCCTCCTCCCCCCCCCCCCCCGCCTCCCCGCGCGCTCCTCCCTGCAAGGTGGAGTCTGGGGTTGACGTGAGTGAATCCACATGGTACAGGGGCTGGAGAATAAAGAGTGTGGAGTTGAACTCGTGCCATTGTAGTGACTCATCTCGGGCAGAGCGCAGGGGCTCCGAGCGCAGCGACGAGCAAGTGAGCGGCGCTCGGCGGGCCCGGGAGAGAGGGAGAGAGGCGCGGCCGGGCGAGGCGGCCCGGTCCGGAGCTGGGCGCCGGGGAGGGGTGCGGTGGGGCGCCGGGGCGGCGGCACGGGCAGCGGGGGCCGCGTCCTCCTCGCAGCGCAGCCGGCACCCCGCACGCCGGGCGCGGGCTCCCTTCTCCCCGCAAGTGTCCGAGCGGCTCCGAAACTCCGGCGGCGACTCCGCCACAGGAAGTTTATTCTCAGCTCCTTTTCTGAAAGGAGGAAATAGAAGTTTCTCCCGGCGGGCAGCCTTTCTTTTCGCTCTTTTCTTTTTTCCGCCCTGTCTGAAGTCGGGGGCCCCCCGGACCTGGCAGGCGCGAGCCGCCGGGCTGCCGTTTCCCTCTGATTTCCAGCTTTGGGTCGGGCCGGCCGTCCCGGCTGGGCTCCGGCTGGGCTCCGGCTGCGCGCGGGAGCGGGAGGCGCGGGGGAGGGACCGGGGGACGCGCGGACTTCTAGAGGGAGGGACCGGGTGGCCCGCCGGCCCCGCGGCGCTCCGGGAGCAGAAGCGCAGCGCGAGGCCCTCGCGAGGCACGGTCCCCGGGCTGTCGCCGCCTCCCGCCCGCACCCGCACCCGCACCCGCACCCGCCGGCGCCGGGGAGACGCCGGGGAGACGCCGGGGAGCCGAGACCAGAGCCCCAGGCGCGGCCGCGCGGAGCGAGCGCGCAGCAGCCGGTGCGCGGCCGCGGCGAGGGCGGGGGAAGAAAAACACCCTGTTTCCTCTCGGGCCCCCACCGCGGATCATGTACCAGGATTATCCCGGGAACTTTGACACCTCGTCCCGGGGCAGCAGCGGCTCTCCTGCGCACGCCGAGTCCTACAGCAGCGGCGGCGGCCAGCAGGTAGGTGCGGGCCCCGGGTGCACCTGGCGGCGCGGGCGGACCCCCGCCCTCCCCTCGCCGCCACGGCCTCCTTTGCTCTCTCTCCCCCCGTTTTTGGCGTGGCGAGAACATTCCTACCGGGTCACCGTTGCGAGTTTTGGATTCTCCTGTTGTCCTGTATACCCTTCTTCTCCCACCACTTAAAAAAGAACAAAAAACAAAAAAACAAAACTGGAGCGAGGAGTGGGCTAGAAGAGCCGGCAAAACGTTTCTTTTCCTCACACTACATTTACCCAGACTCGCTCCTAGAATTCCAACCCCCGCCCCCCCAGCGTCGCCCTCGCAGGAGCCTGGTAACTCCGCTCCCAGAAACCCCTCCCTCCTTCCCCCCCACTTCTCCGCGGTGGGCGAAACAAATCTTTGCCCCCACTGGCCCCTCCCGACATCCAAGGACACTATTCCTGTGGGAAAGCCCTCTCGCCCCCCCCCCCCCCACCCCGCTCTCCATCAGTCTTAATTTCTGAAAGAGGTTAGGGATTCGGAAACATGGTTGGGCTCCTTCAAGTAATCCAGAGTGAGGGCGAGGGTTGTCGCCCTGGGAATAGGGTGCGAAGGTCAGGGGAGGAGGAGGTCAGCCTTGAGAGGCTCGGGGCCTGCCCCTTTGTGTCCCTGCGCCCATCTCTCTCCTTGTTAGGGTCAGAGAAGGAGCTTGTGCTGCCGCCAGAAGGGGCACCTTGACGGTCTGGGGGGGTACCTGGGGCAAGGACGCCTGCAGAGAGAAGTGGGGGGTGGGGGTGACGAGACCTTTGCTTAGGCTCCTGGGTGGTTCTGGAAGCGGAAAAACAACTCGTTTCTAAAGCAGCCGGACTGGTTTGCACTGGAAGGATTGTGCCTGCGATCTGTGTCTATAAATACCAGAAAGGTGCTGGTGGGGTGGTGGTGCTGGTGGGGTGTCTGCCCTCTGTAGCAGCCCCCCGCCCCCGCCCCCCCCCCCCCCCAGGTTTCAGAGGGAGCTGGCTTAACAAACACGGCCACTACAACCTGAAGCCCATCTTGGTCAGGATCTGCGGAGTGAGTCTCTAGCCAAGTTGGCTGCAGCCAAGAGTTGCTCTGGTAAGGCAGTGGCCTTGGCTTCTTAGAAGCCAGCCAGCCAGGAGGGGCTGGGGTGGGCTTAGCCCAGTGGGGTGGATCCTGCCAGAAAATAAAATGGAAAAACGGCTCTCTTTGGGATCTGAAGAGGGATACCTTGTTCCAAAGTGATTCCCCATACTTGGTGAGTCCCCTGAATGGCTTTTCTCTATGTTCCCTGCATCTCCATAAGCGCCCACTCTAGAGAACCTAGTCTGTGCATTGAGGGGGTGCATTCAGCACCCCTTTAATAATGAGCACCAAGGTGATGAGTTTTAAATCTTGTCCTAAAAGCGATTTTGTTTGCTTTCCAGTCCTGTTGGTGATTTTAATTGAATCCAAATATCATTAGGCAATGGGTTGGAGTCATTTATACCCATTCCCTTACTCTTCAACAAGCTGCCAAAACATCCCTCTCTTCCCTGGATCCAAAAGAGATCATTAGATATCTTGTCCCTCTGCTGCTGTGGGGTTTTGTTGTTGTTGTTGTTGTTGTTGTTGTTGTTGTTTTGTTTTATTTTGGTTTTGTGGCAGTTATCACTGTAATATGACAATCTTGCTGCCTGGCTTTGCCCAGACCCTGGGGCCTGAATGGGAAGTCAGACCGGACATCAGTGGCCCAACTGAATAATCTGTGTCACTAGGGCTTTGAGCCCAGGATGTGAGCGGAGGCAATTCCCTGTTTTGGAAGAAAATCAGACAGGAAACCAGTGCTAGGAAGAAGGAAGAGAACTCAGTCCAGCAGGGTGTAATGGGGCCTCATTACCGAAGCAAAAAGCAGCTGTGGGCTAATTCCTAGCATGCTGTAACACATGAGGATTTTGCAATTAGTAATAACTAGTGCACGGGCTTCTCGCATATACGCCTGCCTGCTTGGCCCGGCAGCTTGAGTGAGGTGCCTTTCAAACCAGAGGGATTGGCAAGGTAATGCGGCTTTGGACAAGTTTCTCAGCCTGTCCACTCCTAGGGAAGGGGGTGGGAGGAGCGGGGGGGAGGTTTTTCCATCCTGGCTCCAACTTGGAGCAAAGCTGTTCTGTGGTCCTCAGGATTGACTTGAGAGGCTTTTGTTAACTTCCCAAGTCTGTGCTAGGACCCCACCCGATCTGGGGCTCAAGGTAACTTTATTACATACCAGATACAACTTGTAATCACTTTATTTCTCTCTGCTTCCTTGAAGGGGAGGCTTTCCTGGCATTTAGGGCTGGGCCTTCCACCTTTGTGGCCTCTCAGTGGACCAGTCGGTAGAAGAGAGAGGGTTCTCTGGTTTTTCCCTTGGGCCAGTGAATATAATTTTTTCCTGATCTGTTTGTTCGTGGGGCCTCATATTCCCGATAGGTTTGTTGCTGTGTACTCAACCCAGAATTTTCTTCTCTCTTAGCTTAATAAAGCTTGATTTTAACACATGGCCATTAGTTCCAGGGACTTCGGAGGGGTGGGGGGGGGGCAGATAACTCTTTGTTAAAACCACTCTTCTTGTATATGGCAGGAACTCGAAGCATGAAAAATATTTCCTGTTCCAGTTATAGTTTTAATCTCAAAGGTTGGTCATTGGCGATTTTGTTTTGTCAATAATAGTTGCATACACCTCCCCCTCCTGGCCTTTTCTGTTTATTGTTGTTGTTTTCTCTCTCTTCTAACTTTCCTAGGAAAACACCTCCCAGATATATGCCCTGCCTGGCTGCTCGACTATTACCGCTTCAGAGCCTGAGCATTACGCAATCAGCCAGTTACACAAACACAGGTCATTTCATAACTTGTTTTCATCAGCTGGGCCCCCTTTTAATGAAAAAACAAAACAAAAACAAGACCCAGAACTTTTCCAAGGCTGCCATTTGTCTGTTCCTCAGATAACTTGTGAAAATAAACCAAGAGGGACCGTTCCTTTCTGGAATCAAGGAATACCAGACTAGCTCTCGTCCTCGGCAACCGCCCTTTCCCAAGAGACAGACAGACAGACACACACACACACACACACACACACACACACACACACACACACAAAATTCCCCGGAGTGAACTTTTGCCAACTGTACCAGGCTGGGACATTCCTCACATCAAAGAACTTTTACCAGAAATGACTGTGATTCCCAAGTCTGTCCCAATCACACCTCTTTAGTGCCCCCTACGGGACATTCTTGGAAGAGCTGTCTGGGGAAGGTATTTTTCCAGCCTCAGACAGTGTTAACTTGGTGAGTTTTCGGAATTCTTAGGATTTTTTTCTTTTTAATTCGGGATAAATAAATGCCATATATTTAACAGTGGTTCGCTAGGAACTGCCAGACTTTGAAATGCAGTTTTTTTAAAAAATTTGTTCTAAATAAAACCTGGTTGAAAAAGGAGTGCTTTTTTTTTTTTCTTTCCCTATTTCGATGTTGGTCTATTCTTTAGGGTGCCGGGAACAATGTCTTCAACTTCCCAAGGCTTGTTTTCTTGACGTGTTTGTATTAGGACCCTGGGGATTGTTTGGGAGGGGGGGTCTTCAGAATTGGTGGAAGGTGGGAGGTGGATATTAAGGGTTTGGTGCCCCTCTCCCCCCCCCATTTTTTTTTTTTTTTGTCTTTGATCTTGTAGATGTTGTAGATTAGGATCAAACGAAATGTTATCCCAGGAATTTGTCTGTTCTACTGATTCTTGTTGGTGGAAGTCAGTGTCACTTTTTCATCAAAGTGAACTGGGTAAAGTAGCAGTCATGTATTGTCTGAGTGGCTGTTGAATTTTCCATTGCTTTATTTTTGCCTGCATTATTGTTCAAGGTGTCAAGTTAGGAGCCTCTTTTTTTGTTTGTTTTGTTTCTATCTCTTTTTTTTTTAAGGATTTTATTTATTTGAAAGAGCGAAAACACGGGAGGGGGAGGGGCAGAGGGAGAAACACGCTCCCCATGAACAGGGAGCTGAGCCGGGGACTGGATTCTGGGGTTTGATGCGGGGGCTCAATCCAAGGACCCTGGGATCATGACCTGAGCCAAAGGCAGACACTTAACTGACTGAGCCACTCAGGTGCCCCTTTTCATTCCTACCTTATGCAAACACGCCAGAACTTATACACCCAGGTCACTGTGGTGCTCTTTGTAATTATTCCTGGAGGAGCCTAACCACTTCTTTGACTGCTGTGGCTCTGTCAGACTCACGTTTGACAACGCCCCTCTTTTGGAATCGCCTTCAGCAGATTCCTTCAAAAACCGTCCCTACTCACAAATCTTTGTCCTTTTGAGGGTGAATTTTGATATTTGGAAGTTACTGAAAGATGGGACATAGAAGGAATCGAGTCTGACATAGAAGGCACTGGTGATCCAGCTGGGTCCAAAGCACAGTGGGACCCCGAGGCATTTTGATCTTGATTTCAAGAGTCCGCCTGGGAGAGCAGTCACCAAGACAAGGCACAGCAAAGTAGGCACTTTTGCCATCCATACTTTAGATTTTTCCCCCCTCTATTAAACAGGAATTAAGGTACTGGTTTTGAGAATTCATTGTGCTCTATTTGTTGAAAGGGAGGAAAAAAGCCTCATTACTTTGTGGACATGTTGCATGCGGTGTCTTTTGATGGTCACTACATTTCAACAGGACAGCAGCTGCTTTGATTGAGGCGAATAGATCTGTTCCAAACCCCACTCGGTAACTCTATCCCTCTGACTCACTGGGCCAGAGAAGGAAGACAGGCATTCTCTTGCCCACCACCGTCTCTCCCTGGCAGTGACTTGGCCAGGCTCACCCTGCTGTGGTTGAAGGGAAGATCAGATGCCATGCCCTTGCACTGAGTGCAGAAGAGGGTACCCAGAATAGTGAGAATTCCACCCCCCCCAACCCCCCCCCCCCCCCACTCCCCTGCCATGCTTTAGAGCTGGGCTTCTGGCCGGAAAGAAACTGGGGAAGCTGGGAGGTAACTCCGTACCATCCACTTTGTTCCGTCCCTTGTTTTTCTTTTCTTCCTTGCTTTGCTTCACCCTGGCAGTTAGGACGAGGGGGAGAGGGTGGTTCTTCCGAGAGAAGCTGGGAAAGAGAGGAAGCTGACAGGAGGCTGGTCACCTGAGAGAGTGTGTACTTTAAAATTTGGGGGAAATCATGAGTTCTTAGGAGCTATTTCCACTGTGACACAAGTGGCTTTCTTCAGCTAGGAAAGGTCCAAGTGATACCCAATGCAGAATCTGTGAAGACTGGTTGAATTCCATATAGAAGGCTTTGGAGAACATCCCCGGTTTAAAAAATAGCATTGGAGTCAAATTGGACCTTGGTTGGGTGTCCTGGGGTGTTTGAAGCAGCAGTTGTCCTTTCTCCTCTTCCCCCGAGACAATCTCTGGTGATTTTGGAGCTTTTCTTTTCCCATGCTGCAAATTTTATTTTATTTATTTTTAAGATTTTATTTATTCATGAGACACACAAAGAGGCAGAGACATAGGCAGAGGGAGAAGGAGGCTCCCTGCGGGGGCTCTGATGTGAGACTTGATCCCAGGACCCCGGGATCACAACCTGAGCTGAAGGCAGATGCTCAACCACTGAGCTGCCCAGATGCCCAATGCTGCAAATTTTTGAAAAGGGGTTCTTAGGAGAAAGAAGCCAGTCCCTTTCCAGACAGGCACAGTCATACCTGCCTGCCTGCTGAGACAGGTCACAGATATTCATGGGGTTCATGGCTTGAGAGCTTGAGGGCCCAGTCTAGAATCAGTGTGATGGCAAAATGCCTGGCTGAGTGGATGGGCCAAGAACACCGATCCTCAGTGCACCTCAAATGCCATTTCTGCCCAGCTCAGGAGTTTTGGGGCTAAGCCCTGCCCATGTCTGTAGGAAACGGGAACCCAAACCCTACTTCCTAGATCCTGATGGAAAAGACTGTGGTTGTGACCCTTATTTTTGAATCCAAGGCCCAGCTGTCAAGTTCAGGAAGGTCATTTTCCCAAATCAAAAAGTGTTAGGCTGTAGGGACTGTTCTGACCTGATGAAGGTGGGTGATTCTAGGGCTCTGTGTTCTGAGCTGTGTTCCTTATAGGTTGTGAGAACAGGACTGAACAGCCCATGGCACCCTTACATCCAGGGACTTCAGGATAAAGAAGGGTTTTTATGATGCCCACAGACCCACAGCAAAGCTTATAAGGGCTCAGACTTCAGCTTTAGGGTATGGAGATTCAAACTGGTGAGTGAGACTCCCTGAGTTAAAGAGAATGTTCCTCTCTCTCTCTCTCTCTCTCTCTCTCTCTCTCTCTCTGGCTTTCTTATTTCCTTTCTTATTTTTTTTTTCCCCGACCTGAGCATTAGGAGAGGGCATGGTCCTCTAGAACAGGGGTCGGCAAAGCGCGGCCCAGGTATTTTTGTAAATAAGGTTTCATGGAACACAGACACACCTGTTTGTTTATACTGTCCGCCGCTGCTTCCACGCTAGACGGCAGAGTTGAGCGGTTGCGACAGAGACCGCGTGACCCACAAAGCCCAAAATATTTACTATCTGGCCTTTTACAGCCAAAGTTTTGTCAAACTCTGCTCGAGGAGGTCGGTGGGGGCCACTTTGTCCTTTTATAGGCATCCCTGCCCACCCAGAAGTCAACAGGATGACACAGTCAAATAAAGCATTTGGAGGCTTTGCCAGGCTGGAATGCCACTTGGCCACCCGGCGTCTTCCATCCTGTCCCTGGAGGGGGAGAGCTTCCTTCTAAGGGGGCTGGAGGGCCCCAGGGGGTGCCAGGGAGGTCCAGGGTCCCCTCCTCTAGCTCCCCACCCCTACCCCCGCCCCCAGGACACACCTGTGCTGCGGCAGGGCCCACTACCCTAATGCTTTCAGCAGAGAAACCCCATCTTGGTGTCTGTTCAGTATCGACCCTTCCACAGAGAACCATGACTTATCCCAGCATGACGTTCGACTGATTTCTGGGCCTGTTGTCAAAGAGTGTCGGGCTGACTCCCAGGACCAGAAACTCCTAGCCTCACCTCCTCTCTCCTACACCAGGGTAGCTTTCTGGGTAATACCTCTGGAGCTGAGACCAGGCACAGCTGCTAGATCTCCTTTAAACTTGCGGGATTGTGGGAGCGTCTCAGAGAGGCTCCTCCAGGAGACAGAAGCCTTCTGGATCACAGCCCCAGGCCCCTCTGGGGATGGGACATTTTTCTCTGCACTTTTTAGAGCCAGTGTGTTACCCAGATGGCTTTACCTCTCTCTGAAACAAGTTGTACCTGCACTTAGAGGCAGTCATTACCCAGTGCCTTGTTTTTACTGCTGTCTTGTTTTGTCTAGACCAAGCCATAGCTGCACGGAGTCTGGCTGAAGGCCGGGAGCAGGTTCTATGGACCTAGCGCGGTGGGCCTGCAGAGGCCCCAGAGGGACTGAGAGCCGGCTACTTAGTCCCCAGGGGCCTTCGCCTCCGCGCTGTGCTTCAGGCTTTTTGCTTGCTTCCTTTAGGCTGAAACAGGAGCTCTTGTTTGTGGAGATGCGGAGGGAGTGAATTTTCTTGGAAGGTGTCCTGAGAGAAAAGCTGACAGTTCCCTCGCAGAGGGGCAGGGTCACATTAAACCCGCATGCTGGATGCCTCAGGTGTTCTTCATACCCGGAACCTAACCTAACTCGGGGAGGAAGATGGAATAAAAATGTTGGGTGCTTCCCAGGAGTGGGAAGCTGGCGGTTTTTCCTGGAGCCACCCCAAGCGGAGCGCGGAGACACCGGGACGCGCCATCATGGCGGCGGGCAGGGGAGGATGGTGCCGCGGCCTTTGTTTGGCGCGGGGTTTCTCAACCCTGGCTGCACGTTAGAATCTCCTCGGGCATTTTTTAAAGAAAAATACCTTATCAGAACCCCACCCCAGACATGTTATTTTAGAACTCTAATGGTGAGGCTGGCTCCAGCTTTGGTGTTTTGAAAAGGCTCCTCAGAATGTTCTAATAGGCAGCCACGGTTGAGAACCACTGGTGTGCTTTTATGGCCGGTGATTATAAGGGGCTGCTTGTAATGACAGTGCAGTGAGTTTGGTGTTCGGATTCTCCCTCACAGACAGGCAGACAGTCCTCCGTGGTTTTGCGAAGGCCTCAAATCCAGGTCTCCTGCCTCCAGGTACGGCGCTGACTTCCCGCCACGTCCTCGCCTCCCATCCCGCCGCCCAGGAGAAACGTAGCCGTCTGGGCCTCTGGTGCTTCTGCACACTCGGCCACGCTCACGTGCCTTCAACACTCTGCCCCCTCAAGGCCTGGCTCGGTTGTCTGCGTTTTCTCCTTGAAGATCATTTCCCACTTGGATTCTTCCTCGTTCAGTGCATCCTTCCTGCACACACACACACACGCACGCGCACACACACACACACACACACACACACACGGCTCAGCTCCTGATAAAAAGCCGAGTTGTCTTTGCCTTCCATGATGACTCAGAATCTTTTGTACTTCTCTTAGAATTCCAGAATCTGTTGCATGGGTAACTTCACAGAATCCCAGAATTCGTTGCACAGGTGGCTCTCCTCGTGGAATCT
Source organism: Canis lupus familiaris (assembly GCF_011100685.1). Classification (NCBI taxonomy): domain Eukaryota; kingdom Metazoa; phylum Chordata; class Mammalia; order Carnivora; family Canidae; genus Canis; species Canis lupus. Next base: position 22,381,657 of record NC_049238.1, read on the forward strand.
TGGAACTTCTGGTTCTGGATTGTGCTTTCTTCACTGGGCCCCTTGCCCTGGGGCTCCTGGGCTGGGGGGGGGGGGGCGGTTTGAGAAGTGAGGCAGAGACATTCATTCCACCACCCAGATGGTCAGGCAGCTGGCAGGAGGGGAACGAGCAAGGAAGGGTCCCCAGGTCCCTCAGTTACTGTGAGGTGCTCTAAGCTTCACTCTATTAACACAACAGGAATCCAGGTGTCGTCACCAAGGACAGAAACAATGGTGGCAGCTGGCCTTGCTGTTAATACTTCTACTCCTGGTTGGGTCTGACCAGGCCAAAATAGGGGGGATGCTCTAGCACCCATGCCAATGATGGCAGGATTTTATCTGGGGTTGGGCCTATGAGGCCTTCTGGGTGAGAGGGATGGTCTGTAGGGGCTCTTGGCAGGGATGAGCTGATGCTCTGAGGGCAGTTGGGTTTGGTACCAGTGCCTGGGCCTGGATTTCGAGGAAGAAGAAAGCCATGCACAGCAGCTTGTGTTGTACCACGTTTGGGAACCTTGGCCTCTTTATCAAGCTGCACTGTGTTTGAATCCTGACCCCCATGCTTATGAGCAGGGTGGCCTTGGACAAGCTACTTAATCTCTCTATGCCTAAATTTCTGCCTCTAAAAAGGAGATAATGGTAGTTCTTACCTCAGAGTGAGAAGTAATCAGATAATTGAGGTCAAACACTACCACAGTGTCTGTCATTTAGTAAGTGCTTAGTAAGTGACATTGACTTTCATCATGTCACCCACCCGGTTAGGGAAGAAAGAATTTGCAGAACCCTTATGTGGAGACGGGAATCACCTGAGGGCAAGCACTCCCCGAGGGGAGCTTTCCCCTGAAAAGCTGGAAACCTGAGAGGGAGTGTGTGTGGGGGCAGGGAGGTCCTTCCCTTCTTTGGCTCACTTTCTAGTAGCCTGCCCTGAAAAAAGGCCGAGACCAACTGCTAAGGAGCGTGACCCATTTTAGTGTTTGTACTCTGTCATCATCTTATATTTTAAATAGAATGCTTCCTGCAGTATGTTCCGGAGAGTTCTGCAACATGATCTGGGCATAAGTTGAGAGACAGGAGAAAACTCTGAGCTAGCAGCACTGATGTTTCCCACAGACACATCTATGAACACAGATATGTAGGTAGAGAGAGCGTGTGTCTACTCTAAGCAACATGGTGGTCAAGGGCCGGGAGGAGGACAAGGACTTAGAGGGAAATCTGGCCACAAATGCTACCACTTTTCAGTCTCATGAGTTGAAAGGCAGCTTTTTGTGGACCTGGCCTCACCCTGGATCGGGTCACAGCTCCATCCTACACCTATTTGGGAAGTAACAAAAGCAGGTATAATAAGCTTCCTGGTGATCTTCGTTGTCCCAAAGCTGTAATATGATTACATCCTCATGAGCCACCTGGAAATGGGGTCCCGAGGCCCTCAGGGGAACAGATTTGACATGGGGCCTCAGGAATAGTTAAGATCCCGCTCATTCTTGCATGTCCAGGGAAGCCCACCCAGTGTTCTGAGCTTGGCCCCACAGGCACTGACTCTGCTCTCCCTCCTGGCTCTGCTTGTCCTCTTCTGCGGGGTACTTACTGACTCAATACTCTGTTTCTCCTCATTTCAGAAATTTCGGGTAGATATGCCTGGCTCAGGCAGCGCCTTCATCCCCACCATCAACGCTATCACGACCAGCCAGGACCTGCAGTGGATGGTGCAGCCCACAGTGATCACCTCCATGTCCAACCCGTACCCCCGCTCACACCCCTACAGCCCCCTGCCGGGCCTGGCCTCTGTCCCCGGGCACATGGCACTCCCAAGACCCGGCGTGATCAAGACCATTGGCACCACCGTGGGCCGCAGGAGGAGAGATGAGCAGGTACAGCTCAGGTCAGGGTGAAGGAGCCACCTCGGTGGCTTTCAGAGCCTCATAACATGGAGTGTCTTTCCGTGTACCGGTGAGGGGCTGAGGCAGTGTCCTGGGAGCACTGAGGACAAGAGGGAGCTCGGGACTGGGGGCCCGTGACCCTCATTGTTGGAAGCAGAGCTGGAGGCCCAAGACTCAGGCCTGGCTCTGTCATCTTGCTCATGTCCCTTAGCATCCCAGAGTCTCAGCTTCCTCAGTTGCAAAATGGGGATAATGGTACCTGCCAGACAGGACTTACTACCACGCGGATGAGATCACATGTGGGAACACACACTGTATGTGGTAAGGTGTCAGCAGATGGGAAGGATTGTTAGGGCCTGCCTACAGCTGTGTCCTTCCCTGATCCGTGGCAGAGGGGCTGCAGGCCAAGCGGCCAACCAAATTCTGGCCGGGAGCTCTGGTGGATTGGTCCTTAATTGTCACCTGGTATCTGTGCAGGTGAAACACTCCGCAGACCCAAAGGGTCACCCTCCAGGCCCACCGTCCTTGGCATTCCTGCTTGGTTTCCTAGGCCTCTGGCTTGGAGCAGGATCCCATTTTGAATACTTGGAATGCCCGTCCTAGAAGTGCAGTAACTCAGGGGTCTTTGGAGTCTGCTCAGCTGCTTCAGCTAACAGCGTGTGATGGGGGGCAGGTCAGACATCAGCTTTGTCCTCCCCTCAAAGGGCTCCGCTCTGAGAAAGAGTCAGCCTGGCAGGGAGGGACACCAGAAAGCTGCTCTCTAGATACTGTCTACATACTCAAAAGCATGTCATCTGTGTCAGTAGTGAGCCAAGATAACGACAGGCCCCCTGATTCCCAAAAGCGGAAATCAGAGTCCTGCATAATAAGAGGGGATGAGCCTTCAAAAAGCTGCCTCTGTCGTCCTTCACAGATGATGCAACCAGAGCCTAGACAAACCTGCCTGGGGCCACTTGGCAAGAGAGTGAGGAAGTCTGGACCCAGTTCCCTGGACTCTCTGTGCGGTGCTCTTTCTACAGTACCATGCCCCCATGGATCCAGGGAAGGGAAAATACTTTAGCAGTAGGATCCCTCTTTGAAATGAAATATTAGCCTGGAAAATCACTCTTATCAGTTACCACCATCCACTTGCATTCTGGGATCCCAGGTCCACAGTTTCCCAATACAAAAACCTTTTGCACATGGGCTGCTGTGGAGAATCATGGATCCAGGGCCAAGAGTCCCCAGGGTGCTTAAGATGACAAGGGTTCCTACTCTGAGGAACTGGAAGCATTCACAGGATCTCCATTCCTCTGAGGACAAAGCTGGGCCTTGCATCCCCTACACACTGGTTTATTCTGTTAATGGCAGGACCCCACAGGGTGATGTGGAGAGTTGTGGACACTCTAATAGTTGCTGCTTGCAGTTGCTGGGCTTCTGCTCCTGCGGCAAGTGGCCGATATCCCCCTCTCCCCCACTGTTACTTTCCAGAATTGTAGTTGTCAACATTGCAGTAATGGTAATCATACTGTCCTTTATAAAATATGCTTCCTTCAGGAGCCCAAGGTGTCAAGCTTTACAGTCACTGATGAGCTGGTACCATGTTATGGAAGTGACCCCTAGGTGAGAGCCAGTTTTGTGAGGGACTTTCGAGCTAGCAGGACAAAACGTACGATGTGCTGAACATTCTCCATTCCTTTCTGGGCCAAGCTCACACTAAATTTAGAAGCTTGCATCCGGATGGGACTTAGGAGACCAGCTTTTCCAATTTCCCCTCTGTACCCATTTTACAGATGAGGACACAGAGGTCTGGAAAGGAGAAGGGTCCCGTCTAGGGTGACACCGTGAGTTAGTGGCAGAGCCGGGGCTGGGATCCACCTCCTCTGACCTTCAGCCCTGTGGTTTTCCCAGCATACCACCTAGGCGTGCCTTAAGACAATCTGTCTGGAGAATTTCCTTCCTTTTCTGAGAGGGAGGGAGAGAGCCAGGAGCATTTTATCCCACATCACTTAGGAATTCAGACAATCATCCAGCAGCTCACAGGAGACCTGGGCAGTAGCATCCTGGAACCTTGGCTCTTTGGGTTCCTAGCCTGAGGGTCTTCCTCTGAAGCAGACTTCCGCCTTCCTGACCTCTGCCAGGGAGAGGAGCCTGTTACCCAGAGCCAGCATGGTGCCTCGCTAGCCTCCTCAGAGCTTGCCCAGAGGCTCCTCTGAGGCCAGTGGTGGTGACTGAGAGGGTGGGGAGCAGAGAGTGTGTGGCTTGTGGGTAGGTACGTGGTGGCACTGACACACTAGAGTTGTAACTCTGTTGGTGTCACCACCCCTCAACACTTCCTATGCTGACAGCTCCCGCTAGCTGCCTCATATCTTACAGATAGGGGAGAGACTTCTAGGCTAATCAGGAGGCCAGAAGTTGTCCGGAAGCTGCCAAGGGGGAAGGGAAGCTAAAATGTACTACAACCATCTCTTCATCTTTTCTGCCCATCGTCAGTGAAGGATGAGGGGCTTTTCTGGGCCTCAAGGGGAGCCCTGGTAGACCTTTGAGTAGAGAACCCAGGACTGCTCAAATGCAGGACTGCAGCAGGGCCAGCAGGCTCTCTTGGTAACTGTTGGGCTCAGGTTGAGACAGGTTTAGGAGGAGCAAGTACTGAGGACCTCAGCCAGGTGGCCTCATGACCTCAGCTGGGCAGCCAACCCACACACAGAGCAAAAGGTATCCAAGTGGGTGAACTCTGGATCTCCAGTTCATCTGGACTCTTTCAGGGCTCTGAGAAAGCATCGGCAAAGGGACCTCTGATTTATATCTTTTCCCTTCCAGCACTTTCTAGTAGAAAGGGCTTTCACACTGCATCTCATCTAATCAAGACAGAAACTTTTTGGAAGATAGGACAGGTCCTAGCAATCCCATATTTTTTTTTTTAAGATTTTATTTATTTATTTATTTTATTTATTTTTTTTTAATTTATTTTTTTATTAGTGTTCAATTTACTAACATACAGAATAACCCCCAGTGCCCGTCACCCATTCACTCCCACCCCCCGCCCTCCTCCCCTTCTACCACCCCTAGTTCGTTTCCCAGAGTTAGCAGTCTTTACGTTCTGTCTCCCTTTCTGATATTTCCCACACATTTCTTATTTATTCATGAGAGATACACAGAGAGAGAGAGGCAGAGACACAGGCAGAGGGAGAAGCAGGCTCCATGCAGGGAGCCCGACGGTGGGACTCGATCCAGGGACTCCAGGATCACGCCCTGGGCCGAAGGCAGGCACCAAACTGCTGAGCCACCTAGGTGTCCCGCCATACCATATTCTAAATGGGAAATGAGGCTCAGTGATTTGTCCACAGCCACACAGAAACGTCGTATCTGTGTTCTGCTCTCAGGCCGCCGTGGACTGCTCAGAAGAGAGGATGTGGAGCCTCTGGCTTTCTGGGGGGAGGTGGAGGATTTCCGAGGCTGGGACTGAAGACAGGGCTTGAGGATGGAGGTGGAGCCAGGACGAACATGGGCTCTAAGAGCAGGCCTTTGGAAGGGGCCAGGGAGCTAACAGGGCCGTTACCAACTGGGCGGGCTCTCTGTGCCCCAGCTGGAGGCCACTGCAGGTGACAACAGAGGCAGTGAGGGTTGAGCTGGGCCTGGCTCTTAAGCCCAGTGCGGTGCCATCTGGGAGGTGGTGAAGGGGCATGGGGAAGGTGTCCCGGGAGTGAAGGAGGCCCCAAAGGCAGACGCAGGACAAGGCAAGGCAGGAACACAGCGGAAGCCCTGGGAGACAGGGACCTTCCTGGCGGTTGCGGGAAGCTGGTAGGTCTCCCTATAGCCCACTAGGCTTCCTGCCCCCACCTCGGGGGGGCCACATGGGGGCTGGGGGTGGATTTGAAAGTTGGGAAGGCAAGGTGAGCCTCTCTCTATGCTCTGGTGGCCTGATGCCTCAGAGAGAGGTTCTTTCTGAACAGTTAGTTGACTGGCTTGCTTCCATGCCAATGTTTGGAGCATTTGATGTAAGACTCTGGCATCTTGGTTGGGGCCACGGAGTTTCCTCTGTGTAGACAGGGTGGGGATCGTCCTCTCTGATGCTGTGCCCTGCTTTGCCATCTTGGACATGACAGCAATAGAACTGCAGGCTGTAGCGAGCACTGTGGACTCTGACCTGGGCCCAGCCAGGGCCACGACTCCCTCCCTCAGGGGGTGGCTGGCAGTGAGGCAACATCTCTCATTGGGGCACCTCTTCTCACCTCCTCCAAAAGTGGCTTTGGCTTTTTCCCCCCATGTTGTCCGTTGAGGGTAGGACCCAGATCTTATCCCACATGCAATCTTCTAAGCCCCCCAGTACTGTGCTTGGCACATAGTAGGTATGCTGTCATTGTCTGAGAACTGCATGGGATGGCCTTTCTTTTGGAATTATTTTCTGCCTTGGCCCACAGCCATCTCCTCGAGTCACCTCAGCCAGCGAGGGGCACTGGGGTCACAGGAAGGGCTATATGTAAACAGAGCGTCAGCACTGTGTCGAGGAGCAGAGTTCTTGCCCTAGGGCATGAGTCACAGGCCTCTATCCAGCCTCCTTGTAAGGAGCTAGATTGTAAACTCTGCAGGGGGATTTTTGTTCATTTGGTTCTCAGATAAATCTCCAACCGCTCAAACCATGCCTGGCACATAGAAGTTTCTCATTTGTTGAATGAATGGATGTGGTGGGCAGCAGGATTGAATGTGCCTGAGGGCTCCTTCTCCTTTTGCCTGTCCTGTCTAGCCTAGCATTGTGCCAGGCACATTAGCGAGTCCCCCAGGTTGAACATTGAGCAGCTGGCACTCTAGGGAAGGCAGAGGAAGTTGGGAGTGGGGTGGCATCCTTGGCTTACCCCCTGGCAGTAAAACATTCCCCCCCTCTCTAGGGTGGTTCTTACTGTGGGCCTAGCTACTTAACCAAATGGGGATAATGAGGCTTGCAGAGCTGGCAGGGTGGTGGGGAGGAGTAATTAGCCAGGGTTTGGAAGAAGCTATTTAAATGGGTGGGGCCAGGCCTGGCTGGTATGAGGGGACTCTGGGGAAGAGGCCCCAGCTTCTTCTCTCTGGCCTTGGCACTGAATCAGGGCTGGCATGATAAATGCTACTATCTTGCCTAGGCTGATTAGTCCCTGACACATGGCCACCCTGGCCTCCCTTCAAACATGGGATGTCACCTTCCAGGGTAGGTTCAGCCCTAAGTGTCCTCCCTGGTGGCTACAGCAGTGAGCCACGTATTCTGGAACTGCTCATGCCAGCCACCCTCCTCTCGCCTTTTTCTCCCTGCACACTCAAAAAAGGAAGGGTTTCTTTTTTTTGTATCTTTAAAGGTTTATTGAGTTATTTGAAAGAGAGAGAGAGAGAGAGAGTATGCGTGCACACATGAGAAGGACGGACAGAGGGAGAGGGGGAGAGAATCCCAAGCAGGCTCTACCCTGAGCACAAGGCCCAAAGTGAGACTCGATCTCACAACCCTGAGATCACTGGTGTGCCACCCAGGTGCCTCTCAGCAGAGTTTCTTAAAATACAGTTAGAAAACAAAAGCTGGTGGAGCATTTACTCAAACCTAATCATGGTCCTTGACTTTGGCCTCTAGCTATCCCCTGAAGAGGAGGAGAAACGTCGAATCCGGAGGGAGAGGAACAAGCTGGCCGCAGCCAAGTGCCGGAACCGACGGCGGGAGCTGACGGAAAAGCTGCAGGCGGTGAGGAGCTCTGCGTGGCGTGGGAGCACTTCTGGGTGGACAAGAGCAAGAGACCTGAGGCTCCTGGCCTCCCACCCTCTCCTTGTCCACTAGTGGCCTAGAGATGAGTCAGGGTGGACAGAAACAGCCCTTCTTTGAACACATGGGTTTAGCACCACCCCGATTAAAGAAGAGAGAGGGAAGGGGAGAGGGAGGGAGGGCCCACCAGCCTGGGCCCAGGGAGGGAACCGACTTAACGACTCAACAGCGTCCTGGGGCCTAGCACCCTTTCTTACTGAGCACCTGAGCGGTCCCTGCTCTCGGACCTCCTGGGGCCCATGGTTGTCAGATGGTAGAGGGTGCTGGCATTGCTAGGCCCTGGGAGCCAGCGCAGTCCCAGACCTACCCCCTCCAGGGCTGTTTCCCATGGTTCCTGCTGCCCCCATCCCTACCACCAGCAGGAGTGGCCAGATCATCCAGAGTGATCCAGTTTGGGCAGGGGGAGACCTGCTGTCTGGGCCTCTTGCACCTCTGCTGGAGTTTGAAGCTCTCTGGGTCTCATGGAAGTGAACTTGGGCCAGCTGAGTGGTACTGTCTTGGGGTTTTCTCATATCCTTCATGGGCAGAAGGATTCCCCACCTCTGCTATGAGCCTGAAGCTGTCACCTTGATAGCTCACTCTGCCCATGTGAGTCACTCTCCCCTGCTGCCTAATTGCCCACACCTGGGGGCCGTGGCCCTGCCTTTCCCTCTTAAAAGCCTGACCTGACCAACTTCACGTAACTCCCTCCAGGGCCTAGCCCTAGGATGGGCTGAATGGCGTGTGGAGGAAGCCCAAAGCCAGGACTGACTCTTCTGGGTGGAATGTTTTCAAAGCAAGGACATGAGAGAGACTGTTGACGGTCCTTACGGTGACCAGGCCTGGGAGGGGCTTTGGAAATCACAAATTACCTTGCACCTCCTGTGTGACTTTGAATGCTCCTGGGACCATCCACCTGCTTATAGCTTCCCTTGGTCCATCCGGGACTCGGAGCCCTCCCTCTTGGGGATTGAATATGTACTGCATGAATTCCCCGTGGCCCACGGGAGTGTCCGGTGGAGGTGTGTGTCTGAGCATTGGCAGGGCAAGCAGACGCTCTCTGTCACTAGGTGAAGAGATCCCTTAGTGACCAGATATCCCTGGGTAGACTCCCCCAGTGGAGTCCTCCCACCACTTACCTTCTAAGGAGCCAGGTCCTCTGGGTCGAGCCTGGGTGCTCCCTACACTAGCCCCAGAATAGCCCCTCCTCCAGGGCGCCCTGCTTTCCTCTTCCCTCCCTCCCCCAGAAGCCTCACACCCTACTCCCCCGCCGCCCCACCCGCCCTAGCCACCCAGGCCCCTGAGCCACATCCTCCACAGGAAACCTCTCAGAAGCTCATGACGTTCGTCAGACCCTTGAGACAGATGGAAACTTTTTTTCACTGTGGAATATGCTGTACACTGCTTCGTGAAGCTCTGGCCCATATCATTGCATTCTTGAACAGGAATCTGTGTTCGGGGAAAAGTGGGAGGAGGCCCGTGACACACACCTCTGCATCTTTCATACCTGCTCCCTCCACGTGCTTTTGCTGCTGCTCTCTGGCTTTGCGTCAGAGGAAGGGGCTGATCAGGTTCCTTGCGGGGGGACCCTGCCATCCTCACGTGCCTGCTCGGAGCCTGTCGGGTTCCTCATCTTTTAAAGCGCGGGGACTGAACGGAATGTTCTCTGAGGGTTCTGTGTGCCCTGAATCACATGCTTCAGAAATTAGAGCAAAAAAGGGAAGTGGGGCAATGACAATTTAGCCGGGACTGCTGGAGTGCTTCCTGCCAGCCTGGCGCCGTCCTTGGCTCGTGTGTGCAGCTTAGAGTTCAGTGTTTCTGTATCCACAGGCAGGCTGGATGGGATTGAAGGAGTGTGAGAAGGAGAGAGGGCTGAAACTACATGCCATGCTCCCTTACCCCACACCTCACTGTAACCCTTCAAGGGTAGCTGGGGGGCAGTTCTGGCAGTGAGGTACCAGAGCGTGGTAGCAGATGGACTCTAGAGTCAGATCTGTCGGGGTCAAGTCTGGGCTGCCCTACCTGCTTGCTCTGTGACGTTGGGCAGACTACTAAACCTCTCTGAACCTCAGTTTCCTTGTCTGAAAATGATGGAAAATATCTGCTTCAGAAATCTTCTGGAGGATTGTTCTGCGGTGTCTGGCACAAAGTAAGCCCTCAATCGTGGCAGCTATTTGTTGTTTCATCCTTCCTCCGAGCCGACTTTCCTCCTTTCTCAGTCTGGAGCTTTGGACATGAAAGTGATCTTGAGCCTCCAGGTCACTTAGAAGCAGTGGGGTCTGTGGCCAGGGTTGTGAGCTGGCTGCTTTCACCGTTGGTCCTCTGAGCACAGTTATGGTTTTCCCTTTCTCAGCTGGTTTCAAACCTCCCACCCCTAGCAGATCTCTGGCCAGTTCCTGTCCCTCACACACTTCTCTTTCCCCTCCTGCAGGAGACAGAGGAGCTGGAGGAGGAGAAGTCAGGCCTGCAGAAAGAGATCGCTGAGCTGCAGAAGGAGAAGGAAAAGCTGGAGTTCATGCTGGTGGCCCATGGGCCCGTGTGTAAGATCAGCCCCGAGGAGCGCCGATCACCCCCTGCCTCTGGGCTGCAGCCCCTGCGTGGTGGGGGCGGTGGAGTGGGTGCCGTGGTGGTGAAACAGGAGCCTCTGGAAGAGGACAGCCCCTCATCCTCGTCAGCCGGGCTAGACAAGGCCCAGCGCTCTGTCATCAAGCCCATTAGCATTGCTGGGGGCTTCTACGGGGAGGAGCCCCTGCACACCCCCATCGTGGTGACCTCCACGCCTGCCATCACTCCGGGCACCTCGAACCTCGTCTTCACCTACCCCAGCGTCTTGGAACAGGAGTCGCCTGCGTCACCCTCCGAGTCCTGCTCCAAGGCTCATCGCAGAAGCAGTAGCAGTGGGGACCAGTCATCGGACTCCTTGAACTCCCCCACCCTACTGGCTCTGTAACCCAGCTCCCAGGGGGTCCTCGTCTCTGCCTCCTTCCCAGGGACCAGCACCTTCAAGTGCTCCAGGGCCGTGAGGCCAGGAGGGGGACCCTGCCAGAGAGCTTCCCAGCTTGAGGGAGACCTAGGTGGGTTTGGTGGTGAGGCGCCGGAGGGCTTCAGCAATCTCTTAGAAGTCACAGGACCTCCTCCCTCGTGCATCCTGCAAAGCAAATCCTGTTTCTTGAAAAGCCTTGGAGAACTTGGTTTGGTGGACTCAGGCATCTCTCCAGCTTCTGAAGAGCCTGCAGCGGGTGTGGACCAATCCTGTGCCATTGTTACGCTGCATCTCTGGAGTGACGGTGTCCTTCCCCACCCTGCCCGGCATGCTCAGTGCCTTTTGGTTTCACCTTCCCTCTCTTCACCCCTTCCTCCCCCCCAGTGTCAATTTCACTTCCTCTTGGTTTTTATCAAATTTGCCATGACATTTCATCTGGGTGGTCTGAATATTAAAGCTCTTCATTTCTGGAGATGGGCAGCAGGTGACGGACTCTTCTGCTGGGGCTGACTTGTCCAGAAGGGGACAGTCAATGTGCAATACAGAACCTTCCCTCCCTTGACACTCCTCGGTCCACCACCATCTCCAGGACCACCAGCAGGGCTCCCTGAGCTCTCAAGGAAATGCTGCCACCGCTGGGAGGCTCCGAGGACCCTTCCTCCCCATCCTCGGAGACAACTTTTTGGAGGAGCGGCTTGGCCAGAAAACAGGGTGTGAGTGAGACAGCCGGGGCGCAGGTTGGGCTTGCCAAATGCCTAATTACCAGGGCAGGAATAGTGCCAACAAGCCACGCAGGTGTCCTAGGCAGCTTCCCTTACCTGGTGTCTTGAGCAGGACGTCTCCTATAATTACTGCCTCGCCATCCTGCCCCTGGACCCTTCTCTCTAGACCAGGGAGGCGTCCCTCCCTAGGAACCACATGTCGCTCCAGGTCCCTACTGGCTCTGCCCTACCCCAGCCTGGCTTTCGGGGTGACGCCACCCACGGAGATTTAATGAGCGTGGGCCTGGCCCCTCCCCAGATTGCTGCCAGGTGGCCCTTCCGGAAGCCTCAAAGGCACTTTTGCAGTGGATGGAAAGGTAGGGGAGGAAGGAGGGAGGCAGAGTGGGATTTGCCTCTCAGTGAGATGCCAGGCCTTTTCTACCTTCTGTGGTCCCCTACAATCTGATGGAGTGCTTTCTTTTTTATATACTCCGTCCCCCACAGTGCTCTGCAGGTCCGGCCAGCCAGCTGTGAACCGCTGGCCCAGAGCTGTTGCTAAGGCTTGGGGCTTACATGCCATTCCTGGGGGCTGCTGAAATCAGATAAGATGTATTGCTTCCCACTGCTGGAGAGGTGCCCCCTTCCTGTGGGGTGGGGAGTGGGGAGTCCCCGACCTCCTGCAAGAGCACAGCTCAGCATGGTCCCTGCTTCCCACCCCTCTGAGCCTTTCCCTCCTGAGGGCATAGCTCTGGCTGACCCTCTAGGATTGGCCTCTGCTGGGCTAGTGCCCTGGGGGAGACCCCGCTGTTGTGATTCAGCTCTAGAGATCATTGTATGATAATTTAAAATTATATAGATATTATTTAAATCAAACCCAGTGGGGGTTAAATTTCAAAGTTCGTCTGGGGGAGGGGAGAGAGAAAGAGATTGAGAGAGCGCTGTGACGCGTTAGCAGGCCTCAGAGCTGGTCCTTCCTGCCCATCCCCTCTCCATGCACTAGAATGGAACACGGAATGGAGCAGCAGATGCTCCAGATATACAGCCCGCTATGACCTGAAGGGATGCTTGGAAGGTTAGGCCATGCAGAGAGTGGAGATTTAAAAAAAAAAAAAAAAAGGATTTTGTCCAAAAATCCCTTAAAAATGTTATTTCCCACATTCCTTGGCTATGAGGCTGCCCTCCAGGTTTCCCAGAGGTTCTGGGAGGGGCACTCCTTATTAGATTGGGCAATTGAGTTTCTGGCATCTTTGATTAATTGAAGACACAGAAGTCAGCCAGGAATAGCAGGAGGTGGGCAAAGAAAACCGGGGTGTGCTCAGCTCTGAAAGGCTTAATCATCTCAAGAGGTATTTGTGGCCAATTGCGAGCTATTTGCTTCTTTTCTGCATATATATACATATATATTTGCATATATATGTATACATATTTCTTAAATGAAGCTGCTTTGGTGTTTTATTTCTAAAAGACCCTTTGTGTCCCACTTTGCACAGCACTGATCCCAAGGCAGGACACAGTCTGTGACTCGGGGCCAGGCTGGACATTCCTGAGACAGTTTGGCTGTTGTTCAGATTTCAAGCTGTGTTGGCTTTGGGACCAGCAGAAGGCCAAAATCTACCAATCCATAGGCCTTTAGAAGCCTCTAAGCTGTCCCCTTCAGGACTCTCTGGCTTTGTTCTAGGAGGTAGTGTTTGGCTTCCCCAAAGCCAGAGGTTATTTGGGGAAGGCTGAATATTCACCCTTAACTCATGAGCACGTCTTTCTTTTCTTCTTCTGGCTTGTTCTCTGAGTTCATGCACACACACCATTGTTCAGAATTACCAGACGCCAGGCCTGCTGCTTTCTCCTCCGTGGCTCCAACTAAAGGAACAGCTGCAGTGGGGGTGCCTTTGTGCTTGGGCTGGAAACTGCTGTGCTTCTCCTGTGTTCCCAGCCGTGAGGCAGCTGGTGTGAACTCCAGTTGGGCTGCAGGCAGCTCTGGGACGGCATAGGGCAGGCACTCCTTGACAAGCTAGTATGCACCACACAGTCCTCTCTGCCACCTGGCTGGCCTCTCTGGGATCAGTCCTCTTCCTGGCTGAGTGGTTGGGGACAGCTGCTGACACAGGAAAGAGAGGAGATCCCAGGTGAAGCTTAGGCAACTGCTGGAGCCAGCTGTAAGCAGAGAATTCACGGGGGGAGTTTTCAGAAAGAAATCATTGTTCTGCCTGTGAGAAAGGCCAGGTGTGTCCACCATGGCCAGTCAAACAAACAACTCAGCCAAGAGCCATCAGAGGCTACTGCTTCCTTTTTCTCAGGCTTTGGGGAAGAGTCTCTGCTCTGCTCCCACTTGGCTCTGAGTCGAAGGGAGGGCTCAACCCATAAGCATTGGAACTTCTCTCCCCTTACCTTGATGGACCAGCAGTGCTTCTGCAATCTCACCATTTCTCTTTCCGGTCGGTCTCCTTCTGGATCAGATATCACATGGCCCCTTTAAGAAGGAAAGGAATAAGCACCTACTCTGTGCCAGGCACTGTGTTAGGCACTTTTTGTAAATATACCCTCTTTAGGATAAGACTAAGGGATGAGGGTATCCCCTATTTAAGGCCCCCAAGTAATGGATGAATGAAAACACTTGGAGGTGAAAAGGTCTTTCTTCAAAGATCTGAGGCAAGATTGCCTTCAATCTGAGGTTGGTTCTCAAAGACACCCCCCTCCCCATATCCTCCCGCCTCCAGACTTCTGTTCCCTCTCCCTCGTGATGTGCTCCTTTGCACTCCTCAGATGGTTGGAGGGGTAATCTGAGTCCTTATAGAATTTGTGGACCAATAGGATATGTGACGTGTGTAACTTTCTTTTTAAAACTTAAGTAAAGGGGTCTTGCTACTTTCTGCTTGTTGAGTCTTCTTGGCATTCATCTTAAAAGCCAGCATCTCACTATTTATTGACAGGTTGGATGTGTGCGTGCGTGTGTGTGTATGTGTGTGTACATTTCCAGGTGTGCCTCTTGCTACTTTTAAAAATTCAGTCATCCCACTACTAATTTGACATCTTTTCATGCTTCTAGTGTTTTGGCCATACATCAACAGAGGGCTTTCATTTTCCAATGCTGATGTGTTCAGGAAAGGCTGGGTCAAATTTTGAGTGGGGGATAGGAAGGGGAGGGGGAGAAGAAATTGACATTTATTTTATTATTTATTTAAAATGTTTACATCTTTGTGTTGTACCAAGCCTGATGAGAAACAGCATTAAAATACTCGGTTCCTCTCTCCCTCTCTTTCTTCATTTTTTTAAAAAAAAATTAGGCTAATGATGCTTTTTTTGTTTCTAAAATGATTTGTGACATGTGCTGTATAAACTGTATAAAATGGTTCTGTTTTTAAAGATGGATTGTCATTCCTCTGGGGACAGTGGTCACCAAAAAGTCTACATTGTAAGAGAATACAAGGAAAGATCCTGCCCTGTTCCTCAAAAATTATTTTCTCTGTATGATTAAAAGTTTATTCCATTTATTTTAGTTTGTGGTTACTTGATGTGGAGGAAGAAAATATTCGCCTTTGTATAAAGAATAGGTATCAGGGTGTCTTTTCAGCAGTGAGAGATGTATATATCGTATTTTGGTATATAGTGGAAAAGCATAAGCTCTGTGCATCTGTATTTGAGATATGTCAATGATGTGGAGTAAAGTCTGCTATAAGATTCTGGAGGCAAACAAGTTGTACAAGATTCCTATAGCTCTACGGGGAATTGAATTACCTTTCTGAGCATCTTCTTTTCTTCTTCTCCTTCTCCTTCTTCTTAAGTATTGGTGAAATGGTTCCATTGGAAAGGCTTCCAAATAGGCCTCTCCAAGCAGGACCACAAGCTCAAAAGTCTTTGTATAGCTTTGAAAATTGAGGAGTAGCTCTGCTCTGAAGCATTTCTGGTGGTGTTTTCTGTTGTTGTTTTGTTTTGTTATTTTACTGTAATACAAGCCTACAGTATTTGCACTAAAGAAAGCTTGTTAGACAAAGCTTGCTGCTATGGAAGAAAGAACATATTAAAACCTTTTTTTTTTTTTTTTTTTTTGGTTAGCTTTTCCACTTTCAATTGAGTAGTTTTTGTAGAATAAAATGAATTAAGATTGAAGAGCCTCTGATGGTTGGTTTATTCCATCCTTCCCCCCCCCCCCCCCCCCAACCTCTCCTGTCACTTCTCTTTTTCTTCTAGGCTTTTCTATTTTTGGCCTTGGGGATGGAATTGGTCTCTCTGGTGGATGGGCAAAGCAGGGAAATGGCTCTGCTGGAGCCTCTTTCTGCAACAGGGTGAGGTGGGCCAGTGGTTGGCATGTAATGCTGCCCCGACTCCTTTCTCCTGCTTGTCCCCTTGACCCTCTTTCAACCCCTCCTAATCCTGTTCCCCCTTCTCAGGGCCTCTCAGCTAGCTGCCAACTACTGCCAAGGTATGAGCCAATAAAAGTTCAAGGTCCTGTCCCTTCCTGGGGGTATTTTGTTCAAACAGGTTGGCTCTGGAAACCCAAGGATCTTCAAAGAACCAATTAAATGTATCGCTAAGATTGTCCAGGTGAGCAAATGAGATCATGTGCGGGAAGGGCCTCTGAAAAAAACGGAGGCATGCACATAAGTGGATGATCCCATCTCCAGATTTTCTTCCTGAAGAGACCCAGGTTGTTAGATGAGGAACTGAGAGGTGTCAGCCCAGACCCCATTGCCCAGGGTAAAGGGAGCACATCTGTTCAGGGCCGCTCTTCCCTTGCAGTGTAGATGATAGGGAGGCAGGGCTATCGTGAGTTCATGCTTGTAGCGGTTGGCAGCTGGCTGAGAACTGGCCCCTGACGTTGCACCGGTCACTGCAAATCTGCTTCGGAGGAGTTTGGTGTGCGGGACTCATTCTCTGGAGGACCTGAGAGCATGGGACTGGGCATCAGATGAGCCCTAAATCCCCAGCCTGTGGCCACTACTCAGTGGCTGTTGAGTTCTGAAGAAAGCCATTTAACTGCTCTGAGCCTTTGTCTCCATGTCTGGAAGGGGGGAGGGTAAAGAAGGTACAATAAGAGGAGGATGAGGGTAGCCCCTCCTTTCCTTCCTGAGAGGGCTGGGCCCTGTGGGACAGGGCACTCAGAAGTTTCAGTGCCCGGCCTTCTAGGAACTTCTTCTGCCCAAGCAGACACCACGGAAAGACGTGTCTGTGTTTTTCTGCACGGAGGCTGTGTCCCCCGGTTGCAGAAGTGTCAAGGATTGCTGGGAACATTCACATGCTTCTGTCGGCTTCAGGGACTATGCTGCCTGGGGAGCAGCCTGTGCTCACGTGTCTCCGCGTGCCTCTCATGCCTTGGCACTTCCATGACACCTTCCATCTTCCACTAAGATTTCAAAACCTCCCTCGTTTAAATTTCCATCTCTTTGTCCACATGGCAATTAGAGAGGTCGATGATTGCAGGCACTTACGAGGTGGAGTCCTATGCCTCTTTGGGCAGCTATAAATGCCTTAAAAACATCTGGACAGATTTTCAGGTTTTTAAAATCTTTTTAAAAAGCTTTATTTGAGAGAAAGAACAAGGGGTGCAGAGGGAGTGGGAAAGTCTCAAGCAGACGCTGTGCTGAGCACAGAGTCCAATGCAGGGCTCGATCTCACAACCCTGAGATCATGACCTGAGCCAAAACCAAGAGTTGGATGCTTGACTGATGGTGCCATCCAGGTGCCCCCACCCCGCTTTTTTTTTTTTTTTGAGAAAAACAGTAAGGGGCCACCACCATTGGGTCCCTAGACCTACCAGGGTCTGCGGGAGAATTTTGTAGTCACTGCTAAATCTAGGCTATCCTGGTTCAAACCCTATTGAGTGACTTGGGTTGATAGTAAGCTGTCCTGATGACATGCCCAGCAAAGTTGGAGTTTCAAGGATTAGTTAGCATCCTCTCCCCTGGAAAAATATGTTGGTGACAGATTCCTGGGACTCTCCTGGACCTAGAGGTCTCCAGGCGCACAGAACTTTGTCACCAGGCTTTCTCTGTTCATGGCACTGCCACTACGTAAAGGGAAAGGAATTTTCCCTGGAGCCAGTATTTTCCAAGACATTCAGCAGCATTTGTATCTTGGGCTCCTGAATGGCACCATGTATGTGAAGGCATATGAGAAGGTACAAAGTGCTGAAATCAGGAGGCAACATAAGTGTTTAAAACCCATAGACCTTGGTTTTAAAGTTGATTGGTGTAACCTGATTATAGGTATAGCCATTGGGTTCTTGGGTTCCAGTGCCACATTTGAAGTGGAAGGGTGCAATTTCCCTTGGGGCCCCATGTGTTTAAAGGATGGAGGGGATATTTGTGCACAGGCAGCCCAGCCCCACCAGGCCCCAGCAAGAAGGAGGCCAAATGGCCTCCCCTCCCAGTCAGCCTCGCTCCCGATCCACGATGCTGCTCTTGCACCTTGGTAGATAGTCTGTTCCACCTTGGACAAGACAACACAGCTGTTAGGACAAGTCTACCCCACCCTTGATACAGTCAGCCTTTGCCTTTATAGAACCTACCACAAATGGAGACAAACTGCTAGCACATGACTCTGCCTTGTGCCCAGGCTCCTTCTCTTTCCTCTCCACTGGGCCCTGGTGGACAGATGGCCCAGTCAAGTGTCCAGAGATTCTATCCACAGTCTGTGGGTTGTTGTCACTGGAACATTCCACTCATTTAAAGGAAAAAATAAAATCCACCACAGGTTCCACCTTTGGAACTAGAGAAGTCCTTCATCAAACTAAACACACCTTACCAAGTCCTGGTGTCAGCCAAAGGAGAAACAAAGGAAAACACAAACACTCTGCAGCGTGTGGCCTGTTTGTAATGGTGCTCAGCTGAGTGTCTCTGAGGACACTCACAGGACATGGCCCTGCTTATACATGGCGGGACCCCATTCCTTATCCAAAGGCCAGGTACAGGATGGTGGGGCCTTGGATCTGGGGCTGTTCAGGAATACAGCACTGCCTTGTCTTGTAGGACATTCAGAAAAGCATTCAGTAGTATTTAAAGTCACATGTGACTTTTTTTTGTTAGGGTGAAGTTCACATAACCTAAAAGCAGCCCTTTCAGAGTGAACAACTCAGCGACATTTCCTACCTTCACGGTGTTGGGCAACACATACTCCTCTCTAGTTCCAAAACTTTTTCTCACCCTAAAAGGAACCCCAAAAGGATCCATCGAGCAATTTCTCCCAATTTCTCCATGCCCCCTTGTTCCTGGCAACCACCAATCTACTTTTCTGTCTCCATGGATTTATAGTTAGGCAGGATTTTTCAGAATCAAAATGACTTATTTTCTTAACTAGAAAACAATCAGGAAACATCAGCATGGAAAATAAACTAGTAAGTATGAATAGCAATATAGTCTCCTTGTTGTAGTGTTTCATAGGTTTCAGATGGCTCCACACTCAAGGTCTCTTTCAGAAGCCCAAGAGACAAATGTTACTGAACATGTTGGAAATTATCAGCTCCAGGAGAAATTCCTTTTGCCTTACGCAGTGGCGTGTCTGGTACACTGGCGAACACAGTCCCTACCTTGATCTGCTGCATAAGGCCTGCATTTGTTTCTCAAGTAAAGATGGAATAAACCTAAAAAGACAGACTTTGTTCACTGGTGAAAACAGACATCTTTTTCATGTAAGCATGCAGGACAACTGCATTTAAATTAATTCTCAAAAGTGACATGTAGACAGAGACCATATTTCTATGGATATGAGGGAGAAAATATCTTATTCATTTAAAAATATGTGTGTCCCTACTAAGTGTGGGACCCCATGAAGGTCACCACTGGGGATACAGCTGTATAGGACACTATACAGGTGTCATAGAAGGCAGTTCTTTGCGCTACAAGCATTGTCATGTGATATGTCAATTAACTACAAACTGGAAGCTTCCCTCAAGATTCTAGCCTGATGGGAGTGAAGGGATGGGGAGAGGGCAGGCATTCTGGACACAGAGGTTCTGGGTTTTGGCTGTGGCAGGTGGAGGTTTCAGAGAAGAGTCGGCAGGGGAAGGGCCCTGGGCTAAAAGAGGGAGCCCATGTCTGAATGCCGCATGATTGCAGGCACAGAGGGAGCCCTCAGAGTAATGACACTTCCTGGTGCAAAAGGAAAGTGGGTGGCAGCTCTGGGGCCTGGAATGGAGTCCCTAGCATCTGAAGCATGGGCGGCTTTAGGGCATGATGGAAATTTAACCTGAGATCCTGAGGGCCTGACAGTTTTGGCTCTTGTCATTAGTTGGTCAGGCAGGCAACAGTCCTCATGCTGGGGAGATGGAGGTGATAAGGAAGTGTGGGCTTGTATGTGGGTGCATGCCCCCCACACACCCTGCCACTGTTAATGAGGAGGGATTCAAGTAATTACTGAGTCTATAAACGTGAGAAGGTTTATAAAGTGTCCTGAGTGCAAGCACCACTGGAATTTTCCCTAATCTAGGGAAGCTTCCCAAAACTAGTGGCATTTAAGCCAAGATCCCCAAAATAAGTAGAAATGAGAGCTTTTATTTTGAGGTGTTGGGAGCTGCAGAGCGGTATTACATGGGGAGTGACAAGGTGACATCTCACTCTAGGAAGCTGAATGCACCAGAGGTACAGAACAGGGGTGGGTGGTGAAGGGGAGGAAGGAGGCTGGGAGGGGTTGGGTGGGGGTGGGGGTCCATGAGGAGGCCCCACCCACAGCCCTCTGGAAGCCAGCCAGAGCTTGCAGTGGGGTCAGAATGGCAAGAAGGTGCTCCTGGGGAGTCTAAGAGATCTGGTTCCAGGAGTAAAACCCAGAGGAGCAAGAGGTCACAGAGGAGGAGTGGGGTAGGGGCAGGGAGGCATGTTAATTCGGGAGCGTTCGGGGTTGGCAGGTGCGGACGCTCTGCTGAGCGAAGATGGGCCTGCGGCGTGGAGCCCGGGCGGCCGGACGCGGCCTAGGGCCGTCCTGGAGAGGAGCCACACACAGCCTCGCACACTGCGGCCACCGCCGTTAGTGCTCTGCTGGCCAATTCTCTCCTTCCTGGGAAGGGGCGCTCCAAGGGCTCCTCTCTCAGATCTTCGCCAACCCCCTCACTTACCACGATGACATCATGGCCACTTCGCAGAAAACGGAGGCCCTCAGAAGGGGATCTCCTCAGCCTGTCATCGCTAAATCTGCAGCCCTATCAGCCCGGCCGCCTTCCGTCCTGCCCCTGCTTTAGCAGCCAGGCCCCCCCCTGCTCCCCCAGGCTTACAGCCCCCCCCCGGGGCTTGGGGGGCCACGCGGTCCTTGCTCTCAGGGAGCCCCGGGAGCCCGTGTCCTCCTCTTCCTCTTCTGTGGTGAACCTTTACCTCCCCAAGGGCCCCTTGCTTTCCCACCGGCATTAAACGAGGTGAAGTCCTACCCATCTTAATGCCAAGAAGCTCCCCGGCCCCCCCTCCTGGTGCGGCTGCCCGGCCTGGCAGGGCCTTGGAGGAGGTATCTTCCATCGCTGGGCCACTTCCTCACCCCCTCTTCTCGCCACCCCCGCAGTTGGCTGCACCCCCAGGGCCCTGCCACTGCCTCCCCTGACGGAATCCCAGCCACGGCCACCTGCCTCCCCTTGACCGTGGCACAGCCGCTGGCCCTGCTCCCTGCTCCCTCTGGGGTCTGCCGTTCTGTCTTTCTGTCTCCCTCTCCCCACGTGTGACCGCCTCGGGGCAGCACACGGCCCGGTCCTTCTCCCCTCCCGAGCGGGTTTCCACTCCGAATGTTCTAGCCAGCCCTCCTGCTTCCACCATCCTCGCACTTGCCATCCCCTTCCCGGGACAACGACAGCCACCCCCACTCTGCACACTCTTGCCCAAACTGATTTTGTGTGTTCACAGCCTGTTTCCTGCTGCTGCGGGATCTGGGGCCCTACCACCCAGTTACGTAAGTCTGCTGCTCAAAGCCTAGCCTAGAGATGTATCAGTTAGGATTCCTTTCAGCTGCCTGTAACCAAGCACCCAAATGAACGGACCCTTGGACACACAGGGTTTTATTCCCTCCTACAAAAGTCTGGAGCCAGAGGTCAGGGGCTGGTCTGATACTTTCACGAAGTTGTCAGGGGCCAGGGTCCTCCAGCTGTCCTTTCTTGTCTATTCCCAAGGTGTGAGCTTTATTCCCACGACCCAATTTCCAGAAAACTCTGGCCATTATATTCATTTTCTAAGAAGCAGTATGAAGGAGTGGGAGAGGAGTATCCTCTTCCCCAATTTTTTTTTTTTTTAAGAGAGAGAACCCGAGCAGGGGTGGGGCGGGGAGAGGCAGAGGGAGAGAGAAAATCCCAAACAGGTTCCACTCCCAGCGGGGCGTGAAGCCTGACATGGGGCTATATCTCACGACCCTTAGATCACAACTTGAACCAAAATAGAGAGCTGCTCCCTTAATTGACTTAGCCACCCAGGCAACCCCCCACACTTTTATTTTGACTCCTTCCCTGAGAAACCTTATGTTCGTATCTTATTAGCTAGAACTTCTGTTTCTATGTTATTAGCTAGAACTTACTCCTAAGGCCAGAGCTAGCTCCAGAGAGTCTGAGAAGTGCAACCTTAAATACAATCTCAGTAATAAAACTGGGCGTTGTGTTAGTAAGAAAGGAGGGGAAGACAGATACTAGGGTAGGCAACTAGCAGTCTCGGCCATAGTCAGCCCTCTGGCCACCTGAAAATTCATGTCCTCCCCTTTTTCCATGCATTGAATTGTATCTTTCCTTCTCCAGGTGAGACAACCCCCAAAACTCATGCAGATCAAGGTCTGGGATTATCAGGCGACGTGCAATCCTCTCCATGGGCTTCAGGTGTAGCTCCACATGAGAACAATAAACTAAAAGACCCCACTCTACACCGGGTGGAATGGGAACGTGTTCACTACAGTAAAGACCCTCACTCAGGAAAGGGAGCACATCATGAGCTGTTTCATCAAAACCATCTAATGCTGGAGGAATAAAGACCTCCCTCCTGGCAGTGGAGTACAGTGCTTGGTTAGCCCCTCAGGCAGCCCTTGTTCTCATCTCTGGGAAGAGTTCTTTCATTCATTGTCTGTCTCTGGGCTTTTCCTTCTGGGAGGTTCTTCCTGGCCCGTCATCCCCCACAGCTATGCTTGAAATGGGTACTGGGAGCTTCAGAGAGTTCACAGTCTACCTGCTGCTGCTGTAGGTTCTGGGGCCCAGGGACAAGGCCACAAGGAACCTGCTGTTAAATGACAGGCCATGGCCAATACTTGCTCAGTGAATTTTATTTTTTGAAAGTGCAGGCTTTCAAACTATCTACTTCTGGTTAGTTTTTTATACAAAACCCACAGCTAAAGATTGAATGCAGCCATCATTTTAACATGGAAACCCAGGGTGGCTTGAGAAGACTAAATTCACCCTGCGTGGGGCTTGAACTCACAACCACAACAGATAAGGTTAAATTCAAAACTTCCCTGTGATTAACCACACGGAAGCTTACTTTGATGTGAAGACCTCTAGATAGATATGTAGAGAAATCACCTCCCACCCCCATCTAACACACGTCTGCTTGGGACTTCAAATGGAAGATGGATGATTAGGACACACACCTGACTTCCTCCCACACCTGCTTCCTCTCTCGCCTCCTCCCCAATATCCTTCAGACCTAAGAGCGGGGCTTTCTCCTCTGTTTTCTTCCTGAAGTAAAGTTCTACCATCAGTCCTGTCAGACTTGCTTCTCAATTGATATCTTGAAGAGGAAGTTAAAGACATCCAGAATACCCTGTTTCTTAACCAGTGAATGTCTCTCTCAAGACTTCTGTCTGGCTGAAAAAATATCTATTTTGGCTGTCAGAAGCTAAATATTACTTGTCTCCTTTGCATTTGTTTCTTTGCTAATCCTAACTTCACTTCCAAAGCAAGCAGATGATTGCAGTGACCAGGAGGAAGGTCACATGAACAGAAACACAGAAGAGAAATGCCAGTTATTCCATTTTTCAAAATACGATCCTGCTTACATCATTCAAGACTTCCTATTTGACTTAGGGTAAGTCCAAAATGTGTAAGAGTGTTCTTTGGGGTCTGAACCTCACGTATCTCCCAGCCCCATCTTGATCAAACTCCTAGCCTCATACTGTGTGCAGCAATCACACTAGATTTTTCTTAGTTCCTTCAGCACATTTTGCTCAGGACCCTCCTTTTAAGCTTTTGTGTAGTCTGGAAAGCTCTTTGCCTCTCTTTAATTGACCAAATCTTGTTCATTTCTCAAGTTTCAATCTAAAAGTCACCATCTTTGGGAGGCTTTCCCTGACCTATGGCATCCCTCAGAATACCTCATGCCCTTGTGACTATTGAATTAATTATTTTATTTTATTTTTTAAAGGTTTTATTTATTTATTCATGAGAGACACACACACACACAGAGAGGCAGAGACACAGGCAGAGGGAGAAGCAGGCTCCATTCTGGGAGCCTGATGTGGGACTCGATCGCAGGACTCCAGGATCACACCCTGGGCCAAAGGCAGGCGCTAAACTGCTGAGCCACCCAGTGATCCCTGAGTTAATTATTTTAAATGATATTTTAAGTACCTCTGTTTTCCGTTGAAACAGCTAGAGGACAAGAATGATGTCTGTTCTGTCCTCCTGGCACATCATCAGATCATCATAATCTCTATTCTTGACTAGAAAGATGAGTAACTTGAATGTGAATCTGCTTAAAGCCCTTCCTCTTTGCACCCAGGTGAAAGCCATGCTCTGTCGTGTAGTTTCCAAGGCCCTGAAAGCTCTGGTCTCGTCTCTTCTCACCTGCCTCCCCCTTCCCTTCAACATTTATCTAGACGGAGATGTCCTTCAGTGTACTAAAGCAAGGGAAGCTTTGCCTATGAGGTTTCAGATATGCTATGCAGATTTGCATTCATCCTTCAGCTCTTAGCTCTTAGCTGCATTAATTGGTTGATTGACCTGTTCATTCAGCCTGTTCCATGTGCTGGGGACTGTACTAAGTCCGGAGGAAACAGGTGAAGAAGACAGTTGGGGGCCTCATGTTCTCTTCCCTGACCTCCTTCACCCCAAGGCTGGGTTATGCATCTCTTCTATGAGTTTCCCTGCCTCTCTGAAAAATCCATACCATTGCCTGATCACACGGTTGTAAGGACTGTTTCCCCATCTCCTCTGCTAGCTCATGAACAATTTGTTGAATGAATTAGGAACTGTCAAAGTCCTTTGTTCACAACAGTTAATAGAAATAGGAAATGGCACAGAATGGATTAACTGGATCACAGACACTAAGGGCAGAAGGCACAGGGCACTGTGGACAGTGGGGCAGGGTCAGAGGCAAAGGCAGCCAGAGAGGTCTCTACTCTTCTTCCTTCCTCAGGAAGTTACAGAAAGTGTGGTCTGAGACGTGTGTGGAACCAGACACAGATTCTGTTTATTCCATGACCAGGATAGGTAAACCCAAAGAGGCAAATGGTTGGTGGTTGCCAGGGGTTGGGAAGAAGGAAGAAGGGAAAGTGACAGCTTAGTGGGTATAGGGTTTTCTCTGGGTGGAGGGGTGATGAAAATTCTTTAAAGCTGGGTAGAGTTGGTTGCACAACATTCTGAATATACTGAATGCCACTGAATTGTACACTTTTAAAATGATTAATTTTGTTATGTGAATTTCACCTCAGGAAGGAAGGAAGGAAGGAAGGAAGGAAGGAAGGAAGGAAGGAAGGAAGCAAGCAAGCAAGCACAGGCAGACTTGGAGTTGGACTGAGGGGTGGGTGTGGGGACCATTTCTTTTCCTCTGCCAGTCCCTGATGAGGGCATGGTGACTCCTAGGACTCTAGGGCTGGCTGAGTCGGCTCTTCAAGGAGAAGGGGCTTCCCAGAGCCACCTGGTTCTCCTCCAGGTACAGGTAAGCTTGGAACACCTGGATGCTGGCCCCTGTATGTACCTGGGTGTCGTGCAAGATCATCACAAGCCTCTCAGATACAGGGACCAGACAGACAGTGGGCTTTCCTGGATGGGACAGAAGAGGATACATCTGCAACAAGAATCAGGTTTCAGGGATCCCTGGGTGGCGCAGCGGTTTGGCGCCTGCCTTTGGCCCAGGGCGTGATCCTGGAGACCCGGGATCGAATCCCACATCGGGCTCCCGGTGCATGGAGCCTGCTTCTCCCTCTGCCTGTGTCTCTGCGCCTCTCTCTCTCTCTGTGACTATCATAAATAAAAAAAAAAAAAAAAAAAGAATCAGGTTTCAAAAGCAATGGTGAGTAAGTGTGAATGTGTTTGTGAGGGCAGGAGATTGGCCTGTCTGGCTGATGGGCAATGTGGTCAAAGGGAAACCGCCCACAGTGTGGAACCAGAAGGATTACTTTTTGGTCCCTGTCCTGCCAACTAATGGCTGTGTACTCTTAAGCAAGGCCCTTTTTATTTCTGAATAAAAATAAAAGCCACAATCATTGCTGGTGGGAACGCAAAATGGCATGGCCGCTTTGGAAAACAGTTTGATAGTCTCTCACAAAGCTAAGCATATTCTTTATGAACCTGACATGGTGCTCCTAGGGGTTTTTACCCAAAGGATTTTAGTATATGTGCTGTCGAAGCGAGCATGTTTTTACCCAAAGGAGTTGCAAACACTGCACACAGGTGTTTATAGCTGCTTTATTCATAATTGTCAACCAAGATATCCTTCAGTTGATGGATGGAAAAACAAACTGTGGTCCATTCAGATAATGGAATATCATTCAGCGCTAAAGAAATGAGCTACCAAGCCATGAAAAGCCATGAAGAATCTTAAATGCATCTTACTATGTGGAAAAAAAAAAGCGCCAAACTGAAAATGCTACGATGCTGTATGATTCCAACTACATGGCTTTCTGGAAAAGGCAAGACTAAGGAGATAATAGAAAAATCAGTGGTTGCCAAGGGTTAGAGAGGAGGTAGGGCTGGCTAGGAGGAACACAGAAGTCTCGAGGAAACCAAGCTACACTGTGCGATACCATAATGATGGGGAGATGGCCTCCTATGTTCGTCCAAACCCATAGAATGTGCAGCACCAAGAGTGACCCCTAATGTAAACACTGGGGTTTACACAATGATGTGTCATTTGTGGGCTGACGTGACCAACGCAGGTTCGTGGACAGTCAGTCGTACTGCTCTGTGTGGGGCCATGGGCTATATGGGAAATCTCCGCGTGTTCCTCTTAGTCGTGCTGTGAACCTCAAACTGCTATAAAAAAATTGTTTTAGAAAATGGCCCTGACAGCCCGGGTGGCTCAGCGGTTTAGCTCTGCCTTCAAGCCCAGGGCATGACCCTGGAGACCCTGGATCAAGTCCCACGTCAGGCTCCCTGCATGGAGCCTGCTTCTCACTCTGCCTGTGTCTCTGCCTCTCCCTCTCCCTCTCTCTCTCTCTCTCTCTCTCTCTGTGAACAAATAAATAAAAAATCTTAAAAAAAAAAAAAAAAAGAAAAGGGCCCTGAAAAAGAAAAACTTCTCACTGCTGGGTGCTGACTCTGCATGAGCAGGGTGCTGAGCACAGCCCATCCACTCTGTATTTAGTTCTTCTAACCATCCCCAAGCAATAGATGGGGAAGCTCAGGCTCTGACACACTGGTCACCTGTTCAAAGCCATGCAATTAATTGGTCATTACAGAGCTATAAGTGACGCTGCAGCCCCTGCTCCTGGCCACGTCTCCACCTCAGTTGACTGTGGAAATGATGACGATGGTGATGACATCCCCTGCCAGGGTGGTTGTGAGTAGCACATGAGCCCTGGCTGCCAAGTTCCTCTGTAGAGGTTTCCATAGAAGTTATTATTGTATTAAGTGGAAGAGGGAGAAGCTGCTGTGTAAAGGATGTGTGTAAGCTCGGAAAGAGGAGCTCAGGGTAAACTCAAGACAGCCACCTTTCTTAGGCCTGTGAGAACAGAACAGAGTGTGCGTGTTATGGAGGGTGCCAGGGCTCCCACCTCTGCCCCTCACTCTGGTAGTCTGGGCCATCCCTGCCCATTCTCTGCCCTCCTGGCTCCGAGCCTGGCCCTTATGGCCTCTCAAGAATCCAGGTGGCTTCCCCTGACTTTTCATGCAGAGGATGGAGTACAGAGCTGGCCCAGAGGGATCCAGTGTGGCCTTAGCAGGTGCTCAAGGCTTTCCCATGCCGGGTCTCTCGTTAGCTGAATGGCCTTGGACAAGTTACTTAACCTCCCCGAATTTCCATTTTTCATCCATAAAATGAGGATTCGGATACCTACAGCCCAGGGTTGTTGGAAGGATTGTGTGAGATAATGTACATAAGGTGACTCAGGTGTAGTAAGCCCTGCGTAACGATGAATGGGATCATTATGCAGCCATCCTTCTGTATTACGACATCAAGGAGGTGGAGCCCAGAGAGTAGAAGCAAGTCATTCAAGGCTGCACAGTTTGCAGTGGGCACGAGCTTCCTCTACGATCATTTCCACCCCGGCCTTGGTCAAGCCTTTTCTTAGAATCCCTAACCCACGGGTGAATTGATCCCTGCATTTCACACCTGAACAATGCCCCTCACTCTCATTGGGCAATGGAATCAGAAAACTGCAGGCTGCTACCGTTTCCCAGCTCTGCCACTCCTTAGCGAACCAGGGTGGTTTTGTTGAGCTCCTCTGTACTGAGGCTCTATCCCGCTTCACTTTGTGGAAGATAGCTGGGCTCCGAGGGATCAAGACACCCCTCCTCTCCTCGTGCGATTTTAATATTCCAAAGCCCCTTGCCTGCAGCCAACCTCCCACCCTGCCTTTCCCGAGGGGACACAGACTCCTCAGCATTTCTCTGACTTGACACCCGTCCCCACCTTCTCAAAAGTGCTACCTGACATACAGATCTTCTGTCCAGTTAAAGTGAATTGAAAATAATTCTATTGGGAATTTTTCACAATAGTCGCCGAGATCCTGACACACCTCGGCACTGTGAAACAGAGCTCTGGCTCCTGTAAAGCTTTCTCTGATACCCCAGTGCCCTCCATTTACTGACCAACAGCCTTTGCCCTGGGCAATCCTCCCTGCTGGGGTCTCTGCTGCTCTGGAACCCTCCCTCCTCCTTCTCTTCCCACCCTAGGGGCCATGGCTACTGTCATTCCCTGCCCCCAGGGCCAGCGCTCCCTTCCCTTCCTGTGCTAGCAGTGCTGCTACCAGGGTGACCCCATGGGCCCCAGGAGCAGGGGTGAGCCAGTGGCTGGTTGCAGGTAGAGACATGGTAGTGTGGAGACCCTACAGGGGCTCTTTGCGAGGCCCAGCTGGGACATCCATGGAGAGTCCACAGGAATGACCATGAGCACTAATGCAACAGGCCTCCCTAGGCTCCAGCTGTTCCAAACACCTAATAAACAGTAATCTATGAGGCAGATACTATCATTACCCCACTGTAGAGATGGGGAGATTGAGACCCAGAAAGGTTAAGTAACTTGTTTGAGGTCACGCAGCTTGAAACTGGCAGAGCAGAGATTTGAGTCCAGCATCTGGGCCAGCATGCCCCTTGAATACTGGGACTGGCCACCCTCTAATCTAATCCCACTTCCCCTGTCACCTCTCCCCTCTGCCACTGACAGGTGTCTCAAGTCGTGTCTGCAGTGACATCCTCAGGACACAGCTGCGTTCTCTCTGCAAGTCAGGACAAGCACCTGCCATGGATGGAAGCCCCTCGGCTTGCTTTCCCCCGCCCGCAGATCCAGCCTCATCCCTGTGTCCCCCTCAAATTCATATGTTGAAGTCTAACCCCGCCCAGGTGATGGTATTGGGAAGTGGGGCATTTGAGAGGTGATTTAGGTCATGAATGGGATTAGTGCTTTTTTTTTTTTTTTAATTTTTATTTATTTATGATAGGCACACAGAGAGAGAGAGGAGAGAGGCAGAGACACAGGCAGAGGGAGAAGCAGGCTCCACGCACCGGGAGCCTGACGTGGGATTCGATCCTGGGTCTCCAGGATCGCGCCCTGGGCCAAAGGCAGGCGCTAAACCGCTGCGCCACCCAGGGATCCCGGGATTAGTGCTTTTATAAAAGCAGCCCCAGAGATACCCCTCATCCCCCTTCTACCATGTGAAGACACAAGAAGAAGTCAACAGTCTATAGACCAGAGAGGGGCCCTCACCCATCATGCTGGCACCCTGATCTTAGACTTCCACCCTCCAGAAATGTAAGAAAGAAATTCTGTTGCTCATAAGCCACCTACCTGTGACATTTTCTTAATGGCAGCCCCAAAGAACTAAGAGAAGTGGCTTAGTGTGGTCACCTGGTTATCCTGAGCCAGGTCTGTGGCCAGGTGCCTCGGGTACCACGTGGAGACCTGTAATCAGCCCTGAGGTGGCAGGTCTGGGGTCAGGCCTGGAAGCACCCTCCACCCCTAGAGAGGCTGCCTGAGACCTTGACCTACAACCCACACCTGCCTGGGGGCTGAGGATATGAATGGGGCACCCAGAAGTATAAGGTGTAGGGTGAGGGAAGTTATTGCCTCCAGCACTGGCCCTACTTGTCCCCTCCTTCATGCCTCCTTTTCTGTATCAACTGCTCCAGGAACAGACCCTGCCCAGCCCCCTGCCACCTTCTCCTATGTCCTTTCTCCTCCAGTCCAGATCCTCTTACCCTTCAACATACATAGCCTTGGTCCCCTTGCATCCCATGAGGAGGTACCCACAACACCACTCAGCACAGGACTCAGCAGGTAGGAGTTCAACAGGTGTGAGCTTCCTTGCCTTTTACCCATCACCTCTGCAGGGATCTGGCCACAGCCATGCAGCCGAGTAGTGTACCTTGAAGCCCCTTATCATGGGTGACACTCCTCTCCCTCCTCTCTTCCTAGGAAATACCTTCTCTTTCTTCAGAACTCAGCAGAGGTGTCACTTACGGCAGTGTCACTGAGGGGCCCTCACTCCAGCTGCCACCATTGGCTCACACTTCTTAGAACACCTACTGAGAAGATTTGATGCTATTGATTTGTTTGATGTCTCTAGACCCAGGTACACAAGGATGAGTACACATCTCTTCCTTTTTGTTTTGAATTATTTAAAATTTCTAAAAATTCCACAAGTAATTCGTGAATATGCACATAATGTAAAAAAAAATGGTATACAAAAAGCATAAGCCTTAAGTCCCTCCCCAGAAAATATTATAGTTAATAGTTTTTCGTGTTTCTCTCTGTATAAATCGATTTAGTATTTTCTTACATATGTGAGATTTACCCATACGCATTGTTCTGTGGCTTGCTTTTGTCGCTTAATAATAGACTGTACAGGTGGTAGGCAGAATAATGCCTCTTCTCCCAAAAATGTACATGTTCAAATCCCTTAAATCTGTGAATACGTGACCCTCTATGGTTAAAGGGACTTTTGCAGATGTAATTAAGTTAAGGGCCCTGAAACAAGAAAGTTATCCTGGATCATCTGGGTGGTCCCAATGTAATCATAAGGGCCTTTATAAGAGGGAGGGAGGAGGGTCAGAGAAACATAGATTTGAAGATTCTACACTGTTGGCTTTAAATTAGAGGAAACAGACCCAGACAAGGAAGGCCAGTTGCTTCCAGAAGCTGGAGAAGGCAAGGAAATGGATTCTTCTCTGGAGCCTCCAGAATGAATGCAGCTCTACAGAACCCTTGATTTTAGCCCAATGGGATTTTTGACTTACAGAACTCTAAGATAATAAATTTGTACTATCTTTTTTTAAAGATTTTATTTATTCATGAGAGACACAGAGAGAGAGGCAGAGACATAGGCAGAGGGAGAAGCAGGTTCCCTACAGGGGAGTCTGATGTGGGACTCGATCCCAGGACCCCAGATCACAACCTGAGCTGAAGACAGATGCTCAACCACTGACCCACCCAGTTTGTACTATCTTAAGCCAATAAGTTTGTGGCAATTTGTTACAGCAGCAATAGGAAATTAATGTGGTTGTATGCAGCTGAGATAAACCATAATATTTATGGTAGTAATTAGTATTTACTGAGAGTGTACTATATGTCAGATGCTGTTCTGGTGCTTGAGGTGGTGTATTAGTCTGCTCTGGCTGCCATAATGAAATGCCAAAGACTGAGTGGCTTAAACAACAGAAATTTATTTTCTCAGAGTTCTGGAGGCCGGGAGTCCAAGATCAGGGTGCCCACGGGGTTAGTTCTTTCTGAAACTTCTCTCATTGGCTAGCAGATAGCCATCTTCTTCTTATCGCTTCACATGATCTTCTCTCTGTGTGCCCATCTTTTTGTCTCTTCTTCTTTTTCTAAGGCTACCAGTCAGATTAGATTAGAGTCCTACCCTAATGGTCTCATTTTACCTTAATCGCCCCTTTAAAGGCAGACACAGAATAGTTAAGTTACTTGCCCAAATTTACACAGCAAGTAAGTGGCAAGGCCAGGTCAGGGAATTGCCTGTCCATAGACTCTGCCCATTTTTCTATGAGGTGTTTGTTCTTTCCGGTTTGTAGGTACATGGCAGCTCAGTAAGCATGGATCAATTGAAGGAGTGGGAGCAGCTCCCAGGATTCCTAAAAGAACATGGGTCAGGCTGGACCAAGCTTCGGCGCCCCCACCCCCAACCTCTCCAGGTTGGCAGTACATGCCTCCAGGGAAAAAACAAAAACCAAGCAGGCAGTGAGTGGCCATAGAGGATGGTGGGGGTGGAAGGTACCGCCCTCTATTCATCAACTGAGCACAATCCTGGGAGACTTTCTGGAGGAGGGGGATAGTCTGTGTCTCCTAACCCTCAGAAACTGTGGCAGACAATTCTGTAGCTTGGGGTATTCCATGGATAGTCGTGGGGTGCTAGTGCCAAATCTCTCCACCTGCAATTCCACATTCCAGATACTCAAGTGTCCCAAGGGAACTCTTCAATATGAAAGATCCAGGACGGCTGCAAAAAAGAGATGGCCAATGACTCAGCCAGCTATCTCCTGGATATGGGTAGCGGGCCAACACTCATGGCCAAGGCGGGGCTTGCCTTGACCTGGCCTGACAACTCATTTTGGTCACTGTGGCAAAGGGGACAGCTGCCATGAGGCTTAGACAGGTCTGTGGCTAGCTGCCCAAATCAATGAGAATGCCCCAGTTACCTCTAGAGAGGGCAAATAATCATGGCCTTAATACACTCACCCCTCAGAGTGTGGAGGTCCAGAAGAACCTTCCCATGGCAGACCTTGTTATGGTTTGGGGGCCACCATACTCACTCCCAGCCCTACTTCTTGACTCTTTCCCTCCATTTCTTCCTAGTGTCTCATAGCAGGCAATAGAAACACTCAGCAAAAACTCTGTCTTGATCCAAAATGGCACTCATTAGGGGAATTCTGGGATGCAAATAGAAGGTGAAATAATTCCCATTTCATCATAGGCTCTCGGTATGAAGTGTCGATATCATGTAGTCCATTCTTCCCACAGCCTTCTAGGCTGAGTTTCCTATATAACATTTTTAGGGCAGAATGGCTACTTAGTCTTTGTGTGAACTCCTCCAGTGATGGGGACCCTATCTTACAAAGCAGCCATTTACATCCCCAGGCAGTTCTCATGGCTGTAGAATTCATCTTTACATGGTCCTTCCTTACACTGTGTTCCATCTATTTCTTTCTTTTTCTGTTCATAGTTCTCACAGAAGATGGCCATTCCCGGTTCGTTTTCAGAGATTTGAAGGTAGCGTCAGAGTCACTTCCTCTGAGAAAGAACATCATGGAGTTTAGCAGGAGGAAAATCCAGTCCTTACAAGCCTCAGGGAAGGTTTGCCCTCAGTTTCAGACATGCTACGGAGAAACTGCATTACTGTCCTTCTCTGTGGACCCGGGTATGGTCCAGAGCAACAGTATGGTGGTCCTCTAGGCCCTTTGGACTACAGACACAGAGCAGACATGTAGCAGATGCATAGCCTTGCTAGCTGGGAGAACCTCAGCCTATTGTCTGAGTCCCAGTGGAGTGTTTCTGGGTCCCTAGGGCTGGAAAGAAGGACACGGTGTCCTAGAAAGAGCGCTGTTCTCAGAACTTGACCACCAGGTGCCCAGTCCTGGTTCTTCCACTTCCTGATTGGGATCCTTTAAGCAAGTTGCTTAAACTCTGAGCTTTAGTTTTGCCCTCTGTAAAATTGGAAAATATCTCATTGTATTGCTATGAGGATCAAATGACATCATGTATAGGAAAATGCTTTGTCAACCAAAACACACTCTTCAAATGGTTACCCAATTCAAGTGGTTGGTAAAAGGGCTTGTAGAGCCTGGAGGTTCTTTGGTCTGGGCCTTCCTAGTGGAAGAATGTCTAGGGCAGATTTGGTTTTAAGAGGACTTCTGATGCTTCCGCAAGCCTGTGGCTGGTCTTTGGCACCTTGAGGGGCTCTCTACTGAGGGCTCATGGCTCCCATCTTGCATGACCCCTACAGGGCCTCTGTATACACATCTCCAGGGAGGACTCTGGCCCAAGTACCTTAGCCTTGGCTTTGGAGACATGGAGAAAGTTGGGTAAGCTTCTCAAAATCAAGGTCTGGTGTCGGGATTGTGCAGAAGGTGCAAGGCAAGGTCCCTTGGCTCATAGTTGGCTTTTTACTCTTCTCAGGAGGCCCCAGGGCTGACTGGCCAGAGCTGCACCTGCCCAGCCTCTGCCATGGCTCCCTGCCTAGCCTTTAATTTAGACAGATTAATTCTAATTCCCCAACTTGAATCGGTTTTATTGAGAAAAACAGTGGAGGGACTAAGAGTCAGGGAACACAGCCTAATGACAGTGGAGGGATTATGAATTGAGAACATCTCATTTAATCCAACCCCCTCATTGGACAGATGAGGCCCTAGGAGGGGAAGGCTGCCCTAGGCAGGTAGTGGCTGGGTTGAGGTTTCTGTGTTTGTTGTGTTGGGGTTTCCTGTGTCCCAGGCCAGGGCTCTCTCCTGGCAGCTTCCATGGCTCTGCACAGACGCTGTGCCTCCAGCCTGTGGCCTGGACTCCATCTGGGCTCCCCAGCAGGCCCGAGTCCGTGACTTGGCAGAGATGACTGCCACCCTCACCCTCCCGGTGTCATGGGACCATAAAGGCCAGGAGCCTCCACAAATAACAGCATGTTGCCACCTGCCTAACCCCAATCCGGTTTATCCTGAGTTAGCAGAAGCGCCTGTGAGATGTACTTCCCAGGTGGGGCCGGGCTGGGCAGCCCCGGCCTTCCTCATGCCACACAGTGCCCGGAGGCCAGCAGCACTGCAAACAAGGCTGAGGGGCGGGCTAGAGGTAGGGGAGCCAGGTCTGGGTGATCTGGGGGGCTGCAAGCTGAGGTGGGGCTAGGGGGAGAAGTCAGCCTGTTTCATGGGGCACATCCCTACTCCCAGGGGGCAGCACCTATCTTGGGGGGCAGGAAGATGGGCCGGCAGGGGCCTTTGCCCAGGCTAGGCTGTGCTGGGGCCTCCTCTCTCTGCCTGCCCGTCCTCTCCGCTTGGGCTCCCCAGCTATAAAGCAGGAACAAGTCCCATCCCTTACCTGCCTGGAGGGACATTGAGCAGGAGTGAGATAATGTCTGCAGGCTCAGCCCTCCACTGAGAGAGGCAGCGTCTGAACACACGTCTATTTTTACTGCCTAGAGCTCTGCTGGCTCCCTCCGGGGGCCCCTGCTGCTCCCTGGCCCCCAAGGAGACGGAGCCGGCCAGTGTGTAGGCCCCATGGGCCCATCCTAGGCATAGCAGAGGGAGCCTCTGAGCTCCAGCACCCAGGTCTCCCGGCCTGAGCCTGGATTAACTCCTCACAGCCCATTGTTCAGGGCTCAAGGAGCCGCCGCCCGCTCCTGGCATTCTGGTTCGACCAGGAGTCTGGGCGGCGGGGCGGGGCTGGGGCCTAATGAGCAGGGTGTGCCCCGAGGAGTTGTTAGGAGCGGGGTGACAGCTGTGGGCAGGTCCCCACTCACGGCCGGTGGGCGGGCCGGCTTGCACAACAGTCACCTGTGCGAGGGGCACCGCATGGCATCTTTGCCAAGTGTTTATTTTTAAAAAACAAATACTCATCTTTGGTGGCAAGGGTGGGGAATATTTCTACATATTTAAAGAACATCAGGCTAACACTTTTTAACCCCTAGATCTATTGTCTTAAGAGAGGTGATGCAATCGGTAGGGTTTGCAGCGCAATACAGAAAGGGTAAAATGCGAAAACTGTTCCTGGGTTCTGGTCTCCCTCAGCTAACCCCCTTGCCCAGGATTTTCAAAAGCAAGGGGCTTCTGCAGTCACTGGGGAGTCGTGGGCAGGCGGGGCTCAGCCTTGGCCACCCCCACACCTCTGTCCTGTCTCTGTGGGAAAAGTCAACTGCAGCTCGGCCCCCTGCCCTGTGGAGGGCTTCCCGGGCCTGCCCGGGGTCCGCTCAGGGGCTGGCACCCAGCTCTGGCGGCTCACGGAGTCTGGACCAAATGGGTCCTCCAAGGGACGACCGGGTGGACTCAAGGCGCAGTTTGCCATCCAGTGTCTTCAGGGGACACGGTGCTGTTTTCAAGACACCGTGCTGTTTTCAAGTCCAGTGTTTTTTTTTAAAAAAAAAAAAAAAAAGATTTTATTTATTTATTCATGAGAGACACAGAGAGAGGGGCAGAGACACAGGCAGAGGGAGAAGCAGGCTCCATGCAGGGAGCCTGATGTGGGACTCGATCTCGGGTCTCCAGGATCACGCCCTGGGCCAAAGGCAGGGGCCAAACCACTGAGCCACCCGGGGATCCCCTGTCCAGTGCCTTTGAGCACAGGTTTGGTGGGTGTGTGGGAGTGGGTCGCTGGAGGACTGCAGCCGAAGCACATGTGTCTGCCTCTGCAGCCTTGCCTTCGGGGTCCTGCTGTTCACTGTGGGGTCTCCAGTTGAGCAACGGGGTTGGGGAATCCGAGGCCTCGATGGGCCTCTGGCTGCGGGGAAGACCGAAGGCAGGCAAGCCCGAAGAGCTGAGGTGGTAAAAACGGCCTCTGGAAGCTCAGGTGGATGCCTCTGGGTCCCACAGCCCAGGGTGAGAATCTGGAGCCCCAAGACCTCTGTGTGGCATGGGGTTGGAGGGGGGGTGCAGGGGTGGAGTCCAGAATAGAGGTCTGTCCTCTGGGTTCTCTTCCCAGTATCACAGGCGCCTGGGCTCCAGGGAGCACAACTGCTCAAATCTCCTTCATCAAATAGCTTCGCAGCTCGCTGTGGGGGCTCTGAGGGGCCAAGACCAAACCTTCCTTTGGGGAGCTGTTGCCAGTACGACTTTCAATCTAGCTCCAGCTCAGATCTCTCTTCAGAGCCCTAGATCCTGCTGGGCTGCGCACCTGACACTGCTCACCTCATCTCCACAGGCAGCAGGTGGACACCATCACCTCTGCTGAAGTAAAGTGTAGACCTCTTTCCTGTCCCCCACCATCCCCTCCCTCAGTCCCTGTACTCCCCACATCATGGCCCCTCAGGCTCTAGGACATTCTAAGCTCATACTTCCATCTCTGCAACACACTGTAGTTACTGTTCTTACCTCTATTCTTTCTTTCTTTCTTCTTTCTTTTTTTAAGATAATTTATTCATGAGAGACAGAGAGAGAGAGAGAGAGAGAGAGGCAGAGACACGGGCAGAGGGAGAAGCAGACTCCCTGCAGGGAGCCTGATGCAGGATTCAATCCCAGGATCCCAGGATCATGACCTGAGCCAAAGGCAGATGCTCAACCACTGAGCCACCCAGGTGCGCCTCTTACCTCTATTTTCAGATTTATTTTAGAAAGTTAAAAGTCCCACCTTCCCTCTTCTGGGGAGCAAACTTCAGCCAAGCCCTTGAAATCTGTCTCTGTGGAGGGAGCTTCTACCTCCAGCAAGGGAAGGGGGTTGTCAGAACCTGGAGGTTAATTGTTAGGGCAGGAGACAGCCACAATTGGAGGGGTTGGAATAGAAAATCTAGAAGTATCTCCAATCTTAATTGTAAGACTGCCTTCAGTGAGGTGAGAGGGGCAGAGGCTATGCCTAATGTAGCCCGAGAACTTAGGCAAGTCCACTCTCCATCCTGAGCCTCAATTTCCCCATCTCCAAACTGGGAATGATGGAGTCCACCTCCCAGGGTACTGGGAGGACCAAGTGATATAACCATTGCAAAAGCTTTAACACCGAGCTGGCATGTAGGAGATGCTTCATAAATGCCAGCTCCTTTACCCTCTCCCACAAGGCAGCTGTCCACTCCAGGTGCCCCCAAAACACACAGTTGCCCCAGGGCACTCAGGACCCATGAGGAGGTGGGGGACCCGGCAGCAGGGGTGGTGGGGATTGTGAAAACCGGGTGTTAACAAATTGCCCAGCACCGCGGCCCTCATGTTTGCCTCCTAATTAGCCCGAGTTAATGAACAGCATGATTCATGATTCGCTGCTTCTCGAGGGTGCCCTTGCTGTTTGCCTTCCTCCCATCTGGGCCGCACAGCTGCTCCCACCCCCATGCCACCGCCTGCATCACTCCTCAGCCACACGGCAAGCCTGGACGTCAGCCGCATGCGGGGGATTGGGGGATTGGGGGATCAGCTCTCCTCGGCTCCCTGGGCCCTCAGCCCTGCCCCAGTCTGGTTCCTGAACAGGCAGAGGCAGGGAGGGCATCTCAGCCAGTGCTGAGGGACTCAGGGTAGAAAGTCCTGAGCTGGTTCCTGGTTCCTATACCCCCCCTTTTTTAAAAACAGATGATCGACTTGGCATAGGCCACATAAGGTACTATGTGTGGACTCCAGGCTCTCAGGCTGAGGCTGCTGAGGCTCATCATGGCACCCTCACCTGCCTTCCTTGGGCCCCACCACACCTGACACACACCCAAGGCAGGGCCTTCTCCTCTTGGTACGAGCAGATCTCTAGGGTACCGGCTGGGTTTGCAGGGCCCTGTTCTCAGCAAATGAGTTCATGAGAGAGGCCTCCTGAACCTTCCACTTTGAACCACACTCCTTGACTATGTGAGGTGATATCTGGCCCCTGGAGCAGGGTGGGAGTGGGGGAGAGCAGAGGTGAAAAAGACCCAATACAGAGACACAAGAAATCAGGCTCCTTAGGATGAAATTCATCAGGAAGTCCTTCTAGAACTTCTCTCCCCCAGTAGTACAAGGTTTGTTAGGTTGTTTGTGATAGCATATTTTGCTCGTTTTTATTGTAAAAAAACATAAAATTTACCTTATTTTTTTAAAAAAGATTTTATGTATTTGAGAGAGAGAGAGAGATTGAGAGAGAACTAGAGAAAAGACAAGTGGGAGGGAAGAGCAGGCTCCCCACTGAGCAGGGAGCCTGATGTGGGGCTCCATCCCAGGACCCCAGATCATGACCTGAGCTGAAGGCAGATTCTCAACCAACTGAGTCACCCAGGTGCCCCCCAAATTTACCTTATTAATAATTTTTAAATGTACAGTTCAGTAGTGCTAAGTATATTCACATTGTACAACCAATCTCCATAATTTTTCATTTTGCAAAACTGAAGCTCCATATCCATCAAACAGAACTCCCCATTCCCTCTCTCCCCAGCCCCTGGCAACTGTTTTTTTTTTTTATTGAAATACATTCTACATACGGTGAGATGCATAGTGTAAAATCTGGTGACTTTTGAAAGATGCATATACCTATGTAATCTCATTTCCAATCAAGATACAGCATATTCCCATCACCCCATGATGTTGTCATATTTCCCTTTTAAAAAATTTTGTTTTTCAGTCTTAAGTATAATCATAGTCACCATGTGATGATGATTCCCAGAACATTAGACGCCCAGAACTTTTCTGTCAATCCCCCCACTGCCATCCCAAGGCAACCAATGTCCTGATTTCTATCATCATGGATTGATTTTGCCTGTTCTAGATCTTCGTAAAAATGGAAACATCCCATTTGTACCCTTGTGTGCTTGTCTTTTAACATAATATAATATTGAGACTCAGCCATGTAGTATCTATCAATAGATTGGTTTATTCGTTTCCATTGCTGAGTAGTATTCTGTTATACAAAGATAACATAACTTGTTTATGTACCCATCTATGGATGGACATTTGGGTCATTTCCAGTTTTCCTGCTATTATGAATAAAACTGCTGTGAACATTTTTGGATGATTTTTCTTATGAATATGTGTTTTCTTGTTTCTTGGATAAATACACAGGAATGGAATTGGTGAATCATCAGGTACGTGTATATTTCACTTTATAAGAAACTGCTAGACAGTCTTCCAAAATGGTTGTACCATTTTACACTCCCATCAACGATGTATGAGTTCTATCTAGTTGCTCCATGTCCTCACCAGGATTTGGTATTGTTGCTCTTTTTAAGTTCCGCCATTCCAGTGGGTGTGAAATGTTACTGCACATTTCCTAACACAGAGATGTTGAGCAATTCTCAATTCGGTTATTGGCCACTTGTAATCTTCTGTGACATGTCTGGTCAAGTCTTTTGCTCTCTTTCATTTATTGTTTTTGGGATTTTGTTTTGTTTTTTGGTCTTTTTGTTATTGATTTGTTAGTATTCTTTCTATATCCTGGATACCAGAACTTTGTCAGATATCTATTTGGTGAATATTTCTTTGCAGGCTGGCTTGTCTGTTTTTTTTTTTAATAGTGTCTTTTGATTTTAAAAAATTTTGATGAAGTCCAGTTTATCAAATTTTTTAATAGTTTGTGGTTTTGCGACCTTTCAGGATAACTTTGCCTGCTGTGAGCTCATGAAAAATTTCTTCTCTGTTCCCTTTTAGAAGCTATATATAGTTTTAGGTTGTGTGTTTAGGTCTGCAATCCATTTCAAAATAATTTTTGAGTATGATGAGAGGTAAGGGCCAATGCTCATTTTTTAATAGCTGAAAATCCAGTTGCTTGGATATTAAAAATTAATAAATTTCCTGTAAAATTAAAAAGACTTTCCTTCCCCCATCAAATGGCATTGGTGTCTTTGATGATAATCAGGTGACCACATGCATGTGGGTCTACTTCTGGACTCTTCCCTTGATCCCATTGTCCATTCTTATGGCAATACTGCACTATCTTGATTACTGTAGCCTTACTGTAAGCCCTAAATCAGGTAGTGGAAATCTATGGGATAGCGAGTATTTGAAATACCAACCCATTCTCTCCAGTATGTATCCTTGGCCATTTTCACCACTCAAGCAATCATTTGCTAATTGCCAAGGGATGTGAGAGCAATCCCAAGATGCAGGGCAGAAAAAAGAGGGGTGCCTTCTGGCTTTGGTTTTGAAAACCTAAGTCCTTAGGGGAATAGAGACATAAAGTTTGAGGGAAATGGCATGCTAGCGAGCACACCCCCTCCCTTCCTGCCCTCAACTTCCAGTTAACAGCACTTCTAAGATGAGAGAAAAATCTCCTAGACAGTATAGAAGGAATCAGAGCAACTATGCACCCCTAAATCCAGGGTCAGGATCTCAGGAACCATGGGGACCTCAGGGAGGCATGGGGAAGCCTTGCAGAACTCTCCCCCCACCCCCATCTCTGATAGCCTAGGAGCAGCAGAAGAAAGGTTGGGCCCTTACTGTGGCCTGGAGAGAGCTGAATCCTGAAATTGTTAGTTGGAACAATGGCCATCTGAGCAGAGGTTTGGACAAGTGGCCCTGAGGAAAGTCACCCCAGCTGTTTTGGCTCTCTGTAAACCTCCAGAAAAATCAGTCTTGATGCTAAGAAAAGGGAGAGGAGTCATGAATCGACTGTGATTAATGTTCTGCTACTGTCGGGGCAAAGGTGTCTTAGCTGAGTTACAGGAAAAGAAATAGCTCTTAAACACCACTGAGTTTGCTGCTTAAGACTTATTTTGGCTTTACATGGATCTTCTAAAAAATTACATTTAAATGACTAGGCCTAATGATGGGGTGTCGGGGTGGCTCAGTTGGTTAAGCATCCGACTCTTGATTTCAGCTCAGGTCATGATCTCAGGGTTGTGAGATGGAGCCCCAGGCAGGGCTCAACTTCTGCACCCAGCATGTAGTCTGCTTGAGATTCTCTCTCTCCCTCTCCCTCTGGCCTTCCACCATGTTCTCTCTCTAAAATAAAAAAATTAATAAAATCTTAAAAAAAATAAATGACTAAGTCTAATGTTAATAAAGAGTATGGGGTGGATGGGATCCATCCTTTCTAATGGGAGAGTACTCTCTGGAAGGGATTGGGGGGCCCTGGCCAGTTGGGTTGCCAGCCTTACTTGTGTTCCAGCTCCTGCCTTCAGGATGTCAGACTTGATCAAACAAGTCATCCTTACAGTATGTTCTTCTGAGTTCTAGTTCCTCCATCCTGAAACACCTTGATGAAGTCCTTACATTTAATGCATCACTCTTCTGTTGAGCCATTTGAAGAACAACACGGTGGGTCCC
The DNA here is from genome assembly GCF_011100685.1 of Canis lupus familiaris. NCBI lineage: Eukaryota > Metazoa > Chordata > Mammalia > Carnivora > Canidae > Canis > Canis lupus. Next base: position 22,423,124 of record NC_049238.1, read on the forward strand.
AAGCAATACCTCAGTATCCTCATGGATCAAATCTTGGGGGATGAGCCCTGGTCCCCACCCAGGAGTGATTGCTTGGGAAACTGAGGCTCAGAGCAAGGACACCATCTTGTCCTGGTTGCAGAGGACACTGAGGTGGGGCTGCCTCAGCCTTCAGAGTCCTGGCGTTTCTTTCCGTCCCATCTATGTCCTGTCCACACCCATACTAGGTATGGGGAAACTGATGCTTCAGCCCTATTTATTAAGTGCCAAGACAGTCTAGTTTGCGTGTTGTTATGCTTATATTAGCATGTTCAGCCTGTACCTTAACTCCAAGAATGTAAAAATAGGCATTTCAAAATGCATGGAATTAATACATGCCTTTGCTGTGATTGCATTTCTGCCAAATGCTCAGAAATGGGACACGTGGAAAATGAAAAACAGACCAAAATTATTTGCTTGACTGGCACCAGGGATTAGGGTATACAGGAGAGTATAAACACACACACCCACCGCACACGCACCCTGCAGTTCAGGCCCTGGATTAGGGCCCTTTCAAAGGAGTCAAGGCTAGGCTGCCAAGTTCAGTTGCCCTGGGCCACTCCGTGCTGGGGTGAGGCCAGGGGTGTTTGGGTCAGAGAAACACAGTGTCCTGGAGCTTAGTGAGAGCCCCTGGCACCCTGTCCAGGCCTCCTAGACAGGTGCTGGGGCAGTACCCCCAAGCTGAGAAGGCCATCACCACTCAGGGGCTGGAAAAGAGGAAATGGTCAAAGGACTCCTAGTTCATCCCTAAATAAAGCTTAGCTCATCTCTAGGGTCCCACGGCCCCCCTCCCCAGACTCCTGGCACATGGCTAAACGGCCCTGCTCAAGGGAGCATTGAACTCATTCACCCTGCCAGCAGTTGGGCCATGACGTGCTCGGCCTCTTACTCATCCTGAAGTCATCAGTCATGTTTCCAGGAGTGTGAGTAATTCAGGGATGGGGGGAGGGGGAGAACTCCCAGGTGGGGGTGGGAGATGTCGAAGAGGCAATGCAGCCCAGACGAGCCCTCATCCTTCTTACTCCAAAGCTGGAAATGCTACTCTTTTTGAGACAGGGATGCATCTTCAATCTGCTTTAATGTGTGGACTGTGTGTGTGTCAACGCTGGCAGTTTAAGGAAACTGGAAACCAGAGCAACAGGGACATCCCCCTTCTGCCTCTGGCAGCTGAGGAAGTCGGGTAGTCCAGACGAGGGATGCTGGTACGGTGACTTTTGGACTTGTTAATAATATATGAACTCACAATTTTCTAACACGTTGTTTCCTTTGTCCCTCTGAGGGCATTGAAGCTCAGAGAGGTCAGGTAAGTGCAAACGTCCCACCACTGGGAGAGCCAGGAGTGGGAGTAGAACCAAGGTGCCTTGACTAGTCCAGAACCTACACCTCTGGACGCCGAGGGCTTCCTTTGGCCAGAGGTCTTGACCAGCCTTTGGACTTGCTTTTCCCGCAAGGTCAGCTTACCACAGCTGGGCTTGGCCTGGACCCCAACAGTTGTCCTCCCCACTTCCTCACAGCGTGCTCTCACAGAGGTCCCAGCGGTGGGTGCTCCTGAGGAGGTTCAATCCCAGATCATTCTTCCCTCCTCCAGCTCTGAGTCTTGGCTGCCTGAGGGGTGGAATGTATTCCAAGGGAGTGACAAGTGGAAGGCACCCTGTGCCCAGGGTTTCTTACATTCCCTGGCACGCTCCCCCTGCCAGAGAATGGTTGTAATACATCCTTCATTCCCTGGAAGAAGAAACCCTGCAGAGAGCACACCTGGAGAAGAAATTTCCATTTCTTGAGCACCTACAATGCCCCTGGACGTTGTGTTCTGTTTTACATGAATTATCTTCTTGGATCTTCACAAAAATTCCCCGTGATGCAGGTAGTAGTATCCTCATTACACAAACTAGGAAACTGAGACCTCAGAGGTTGTATAACTTGGACAACATCATCCAACTAGTAAGTGAAAGAGGCAGAACTTGAATCCAGATCTGACAGCTAAACGCTTGCTCCCCCTGAATCATCCTGCCTCAGAAAGTCTGCTACAGCATGGGGAGTACATCCTAAACCACCTCACCTCGGATACTAACCTCAGATAGAGACTGAAGGGACACTGTCATGGGAGAACGACTTCTTGAGATCAGAGCCTCTTATCAACTGAATTGTGTCCCCCTACTCCCAATTCATATGGTGAAGTCCTAATGTGACCAAGTTTGGAGATAGAGTCTTTAAAGAGGAAATTAAGTTAAAACGAGGTCATAGGGGCCCCAATCCTATGTGACTGGTATCCTTATAGGAAGAGGAGATGGGGAGACAGACACATATGTAGGGAAGACCACGCGAAGACCCAGGGAGAAGGCAGCCATCTGCAAGCCAAGGGGAGAGCCTTTAAAAAAAAAAAAAACAAAAAAAAAACCCAACCCTGGGCACCCCGGGTGGCTCAGCGGTTTAGTGCCGCCTTCAGCCCAGGGCGTGATCCTGGAGACTCGGGATAGAGTCCCATGTCGGGTTCCCTGCATGGAGCCTGCTTCTCCCTCTGCCTGTGTCTCTGCCTCTCTCTGTGTGTGTCTCTCATGAAAATAAATAAAATAAAATAAAATAAACCCAACCCTATGGACACCTTGATCTTAGATGTCTCTCTCCAGAACTGTGAGAAAATAAATATCTGTGTTTAAGCCATCTGGTCTGTTATGGAAGCCCTGCAAATGAATTCTGAGCCCCTTTAAAAAATCACCTTTGTGCTCCTAGCCGCTGCACACAGTAGTGCCGCTGCACAAATCCATGTGTGTCGATCCACTGAAGGAAGGAAATGCTGTGAACACCGGGCCTCTCCAATAGGCAGAGAGAAAAAAAAAAAAAAAGAGAGAGAGAAAAAAAAGATAGGCAGAGAGAATTCAAATTTTGATTTTTGTAACCAGCCTCTTTCCTCCTGTTGAAACTTCCTGTTTCTGAGGAACAGAGATTTTTACAGATCCCAGAGGACATCCAGTAAACCCAACAGCTATTACCAAATAATTCTGGTTTTGATGAGCTCAGCGGGTATGAATCAGAAGCGGCAGAATGCGTTTCCTTTGAAATACAAGGTTAAACGTTAGAGGGAGAAGCAAAAAATATGTTTAGGGATTTATTGCCAGCAAGGAAACACTGGCAATGTTGGCACCTCAGGCCAGGTGGAAATGGTCTCTCCTTCCTTCTGTGTGAACAGAAACCACCGTGGGCCTGAACGAGAGGGATGCTGCTATGGCCCACAGGGAAGCCACCTCTTGGTATCCAGGACCCATCCTCATGGTTCTCACCTGGGTCTCCTATTTGTAAAAGAGAATTCCAGGGGGGAGGGTCCTTCCTGGTAGCCCTCATCATCTTGGAGGGCTGCGGCCTGCAGGAGGACCTGGCTTCAACTCCCTCGGGAGAGAGCCCCGGAGCTTCGCCCAGACATGGGGGTTTGAGGCAGGGAGACAGCACACAGCTAGCAGCTGCCCAGCCCTTGACTCAGGGAGCCGGGCTCCTGGCCCTGCCATGGAATGAGAAAGGGCATGGCCGAGAGGGCCCCGGGCTGGGGCCGCACTTCACAGTGAAGCCTGGCGGTTTTTAAAGGCGCCCCGTGAAACTGGCTGTGGCCAGAGAGGAGCTGTAAAACATGGGAAGGGAGGTCAAGCCGGAGGTCCTAAGGAGGCCTGCTGGGCCGGCTTTGGAAGCTCTGACAGCCCTGGCTTCTGATTCTGGCTCCGCCGCTCCTTGGCAAACTCCACTGTCTCCTGCACCTCAGCCTTTCCACCCATCCACCGAGGGATGTTGGATCTACCTCCGAGGGGGCGCTGGAGGGTGGCGTGGGTGATGTGTGGTGGCGCCTCCAGCACAGGCCAGGCCCCTGGAGCGCTCCATCCCTGAGACCCTCGTCTCCTGAGCAACCTGGGCATCCGTCTTCCAATCACTTGCTTAACCACATGAAGAGTGTCCACTCCCGGGGGTGGGGGGATCTGACCACACTCCCCTGGGCTCTCCCCTTCAGGGGGCCTCACCACCTGCAGATAGCCCTGAACTCCTTTAAGACCTGCTTCCCTCACCTCTTCAAGCTCCTTTCTTGCCATCTCTCCCTTCACCCTCTCAGGAACCACTTACAGTTCCCCAAACCTCCCCTGTCACCGTCCGTGCCTTCGAGCACGAATCTCCTCTGCCTGAAACTCCCTACCCCTCCCTCCTTCCCCTCCCTCTGTCTGGCTCCTGCCTACTCCTCCCACGGAGACTTATCCCAGACGACATCCCTTCCCCACCCTCCCCTTCCCTCACCAGGCATCTTCCCCGGCAGCTCCCTCTGAGAAAAGGCTTGCCCCCTCCCCCGCCCCCTGCACACCTACACTCTGCAGGGGAACTTCCTTTCCTGCCAGGCCACAAGCACCCAGGGCCCCGTCAGCGTCAGCGCTCTCTCTCTCTCTCCCTGCTGCATGGTCCAGTGTCTGAAACATAACAACAGCTCGGTAAACATGTGTTGATGGAATTAATGACTTACTAAATGAATGACTTCTGGATGCAGGGGCTAGGCTCATAACTGAGTCACAGGGACCCACTCACCATGCTTTGCCCCCACCCACTGACCCGGGTGAAACGCTCCCCATGATGACATCACTAGCTACCCTCAATTCTCAGAATCACCCATGCCTTCTTCTTTCTTCTCCTTTTGCTCCTGTTTGCTTCTTGGCCCCTCCCCCTCCTTCCTTTTCTTCCTTCTCCGGGGGCGGCACATCTAAATAAGGCAATGCTCCCCCAGGCTCCGTGTATTGTCATGGTTTTCACCCAGTTATGACTCTCGGGTAATGGTGTGATAGCATCTGGAGATCAATCCCCAGATGAGAGGTGGGACAGACAGAATTCCGTGGGACACCTAGGGCTGGACAGACACAGAGCCTGTTGTAGATGTGGGCCTCTCATGCTCTTCAGCTAACAGAGGGGGGACCTGGAAGGAGCCAGGTGGGGGAAGGAGGAGGAGGTTTGACATGAGCCGTGGAACCTAGCAGAAGGTTTTGGCCTCTTAAGTCCTCCCCATTCTAAGGCATCTCTGGTTCTGGCATGGATGTGGAGGGGGTACCCACCCCTGTGCCCACACTCTCACTCCAGGCTGCCTACCATTCTTGGGAGAGGGCAATCCTCCCCCAACCCAACACAGATGACTAGGCGGGAGGTCAGAGGTGACTGTTCCAGTCACGAGCCCCAGCCAACCCCAAAGACATCACCACCTCCTTTTTTTTTTTTTTTAAGATTTTATTTATTTATTCATGAGAGACACAGAGAGAGAGAGAGGCAGAGACACAGGCAGAGGGAGAAGTAGTTTCCCTGCAGGAAGCCCAATGTGGGACTCGATCCCAGGACCTCGGGATCATGCCCTGAGCCAAAGGCAGATGCACAACTACTGAGCCACCCAGGCGTCCTCACCACCTCTTTTAATTCCTTTTGTCTCCTTTTGCTCCTCCTTTCCTTTTCCCTAAGATACAACCCCCTCCGCCCCAATCTCGTGAACTGTCCATGTGTGTTTCGGCATAAGTAATGAGGGCTGGTCGTCCAGAGAGTTCCTCTAGATTGCCACCGTTTCCTGTCATGTACTTTTCCATGAGAATGAAAAAAATAAATTGAGATCCTGTTTCTGGAAAGTTGGTGTTTAGAGGATCATAGGACAGATGGGATGTTTGTAACTCTTTTTTTTTTTTTTTTTAAATACCACAAATATTTGAATAGAAGGCAGCTTCTGAGACTGAGAAAAAAATAATATTATGACAAATAAAAAAGATCCTACCTCATGTATCCGGTGGAAAACGTATGGCAAGAAGTGACCCCCAAGGGTTGGTTTGTAAATAAGTAAAACTAAATAAACACAAGAAAGGTAGATAAATCAAAAGATATTTCTTTGTAGATTCTTTTTTCAAAATTATTTATTTATTTATTTATTTATTTATTTATTTATTTATTTACTTGAGAGCAAGAGAGAGCACATGCATGAGTCAGGGGAGGAGCAGAGGGAGAAAGAATTCTAAGCAGACTCCCCACTGACGATAGAGCCCAACACGGGGCTCGATCCCATGACCCCGAGATTACGACCTAAGCTGAAATCAAGAGTTGGATGCTCAACCAACTGAGCCACCCAGGCACCCCAATCCTTGATAGGTTTTTTTTTAAGATTATTTATTTATTTATTTATTTATTTATTTATTTATTTATTTATTCATGAGAGACACACAGAGAGAGGCAGAGAGAGACACAGGCAGAGGGAGAAGCAGGCTCCATGCAGGGAGCCTGATGTGAGACTTGATCCCGGGACCCCAGGATCATGCCCTGAGCCAAAGGCAGACATTCAACCACTGAGCCACCCAGGCGTTCCCCTTGGTAGGTTCTTAAGGGGCAGGGGGACACTAGTTGGCCACACAGCAGCACCCCAGCCCCACCTTCTCACACTGCATTCCTGTGTCTTCCTGGAGGGGAGCCACGGAGGCCAGGGTTTGTGTACATCATCCCTCTCCCAGTCCCCAGTGCCTGGCATAGGATCTGGCACAGTAAGTAGGGTGATCCTATAATTTATCATCCAAACTGGGACACTTCAAGAGTGAAAGGAGGCTATGAATAATTGTGTCAGGACAACAGTTGTAATTTGGGATGAATGAATGAATGATTCTTTAACAGGTTGAAACTATTGGCACTGAGGCATCTAGGGCTGCCTACATCCATTAGTGTCACGGTCCAGTAGAAGATTCTGCTGCGTGTACCACGTGTACCATATTGCCTTTTAAAGCCTGTCTCGGTCTTTCTCCTGCAGATGAGGACTCCCACAACAGAGCTGGGGCTGAAGGCCATGCTGGGGCTGCTCGGAGCCTCCTCCACTCTCAATGCTGCTCGCCTGGCTGCCAGGCGCTGAGCTGTGCGCTTTCTGTTCTTTATTGCCTCGCATCGTCACACCAACCTTACGAAATAGATACTCTTATTACCTTTTGCAGATGAGTCACCTGAGGCTTAGAGGAGTTAGATGATGTGCCCAACATCACATAGCTACCAATGTCAGAGCTGCAACCCATGCCCAAGTCTGTTGGACACCAAAGCACTTTTAATAGTTCCCAGCCCTGCCCTTGGCACAGCCTTCTTGGAGAGAGCATGGAAGACAGAGGTCCAGGGCGTCCTGTTTAAAGGAAGCAGGCCTGCTCGCCTCTGCTCTGTGCCTCGATGCCCCAGTCAGTGATCTCAGGTCCATGGCTGGGGGGAGTCATCTCCCCTCTGGGGAGATGGCCCCAGCCCCAGGGTTTTGTCTAAACAGGAATAGTTTGCCCCTCTGGAGGCCAATCCTGGGTCCGACTGATTGCAGGGCAGAGTGCTGTGTGGGGTACTGGCCAGGCCAGGATGGTGAGAAGTGAGCTCTTTCAGGGTCACAAGCCTTATGGCCCCTCTAAGGGAGAGGACGCTGAGGTCTGAGCATTGTGTCTGAGTTCTCAAGGCTTAGGGAGGGTGGACCAGGGGGAGAAGGCAGGTCCCTGCTCCTAGCCAAGTGCTCTATCAGCCCTTCCACCCCCTGCCTCCTGCCCTCTCTATTCCCACACCCACCCTTTGGAGGGCTGTGGAGTTTCCTTGCCACTTGACCTATCTTTTTTTTTTTCCCCCAGAACAGCTACCTACAGCCCAATCCCAACCCATCAGGACAGCAGGCCCTGTGGTCTGAGAGGTCTCCAACCCAGGGGTGAGCCATGCTGTGCCCGAGATCCTGGGGGAAAGGCTGGCAGGGGCCTGGCCAGGCTGTAGTGGAGAAGGGACCAATGCCAGGAAGCCTCTTCCCACCTAGGATTTCCAGGTCCCTGGGAAGAGAGGGCTGTGCCTGCTGAGGAGCTCTGCTGTGTGGATGGGGGGCATGAGAGGAGCTGGGCCAGGCTGGGTCTAGGCCAGGAAGGGCCTCAGGCAGGGCTCACACCTCACCCCCTCACCTGTGGATTCTGCTCCCTAGAGTGGCCAAGCCCAGGGCTGCCAGGCACCTGGAGACTCAGAAGCCAAACACAACTGACTGGTGCCCTCTAGTGTCTGCCTCTCGAGGCCCCGGTCCCCTCTGGGCAAGCAGGTCCATCACATACCACTGCCCCGCACCTGCCTGGGGAGAATTCCCACACCTATCATTTATCTTCCACACCAGGTCACTTCTGAGACTGAGAGGGGGCTCTGTTGATGGTGCTGCTGGGACAACAAACATAGCGGGACTGCGCGGGCCAAGTCAGGGCATTTGGTCACCCCACCCAGGTCAGAATTGCCCCCACCGCACAGTAGCCACCAGAATCATCTCTGGGAGCCACCCCATTAAGGAAATGCGAACACGTGTGAAGTCCTGAGCACAAGGCCTGGGAGAGTAGGCAATCAACGAACTTGTGATCAATAAATAACTATTAGCTACACTCGGCAGTAATCACCATCTGTTTCGTTGAGCTCCGGGGCCCACTTAGAGGGGAAGATGGGAAAAGCTGCATCCCAAGCTCCTTCTTGGGAAGGAGCAGGAAGGTGGAGTCTAAGTTCTGAAGTCCGGCACATAGCAGGAGGGCAGGTGCTGGGGCTCGGCGCGCCCTGACTGATGGAGCGAGCCCAGAATATCAGCCTGTGCTTGATCAGACCTTGCTGTTTCAGGCCTTGCTGGGGAGTCCAGAAGGCAAACTGCCCCTCCAGCAAGAGGACATTTTGACCCAGTGCCTCTTCCCACTGGTTTTGCAGATGGGTCCTCCCTCTTCCCACCTATCCCGCTTGCACCAGCTTTATTTATTTTTAAGAATTTATTTATTTATTCATGAGAGACACAGCGAGAGAGAGAGGCAGAGACACAGGCAGAGGGAGAAGCAGGCTCCATGCAGGGAGCCCGACGCAGGACTGGATCCCAGGTTTGCACCAGCTTTCAAGATGACTTCTGCTCTGCTGGGCACCCTCGGGGACGAACACAGGCAAGTGTGTGGGCCACCACTTGTCCTGGCCTCTACCCCACCTCCCTGCCTCCCCGCTTCATTTCCTCATCGCTGCCTCGTGGTTCCTGGGGGCAAGGCCTGGGGGCGGTGCGATGGCTGCTGCCCGCCCCCCCTTCCCCTCCACCCAGGGCTCCCTGCTGTGGGCGTGGGCTGATGCAAGCTGGCAGCTCCTGTGACCCCTGCACCAGGTCAGGCCCAGTACAGGACTTGAGTTTTACCCTAGGGGAGTTGGCAGCTGCGAGGGAAGCAGTCCGGGCGGGCGGAAGGCTCCAGTGGTCAGAGCCAGGTCAGAGGGCCTGCAGCAGGCTTTGGAGTGCAGGAGAGGGAGGGCGCCTTGGGCCCAGGGAGCAGAGAACATTCTGCGGGACGGGGACAAAAGGTTTCCGCAGGCGGAGGTGGGTGAGGGCAGGACAGGGGCTCCCACAGGGAGGACTCTGCGTAGCACTCTGTGTGTAGGTACGATCCGGGATGACATGTAAGTGACTCTAGCGAAGTCAGCAAGATTTGGAGCCGGGTAAATGTCATGTTGGAGAGTTTTCCTTGGCGGAGGGGCGAGGGGCAGGAACGTGCCTTGTGCAGGAAAGGGAAGAAGCTTCCAGTTGGCTTTTGTGTTCCTCAAACCAGTTTGCCCACATCCTTGGCTTCTGCGTCCTGAGAAGGACCTGTCTGAAGCCGTGCGTGTCTGGGCCTGCCGGGCAGCGGTGCCTACGTGAGGCTAGCCGGCTCTCTACATCTCCCCTCGAGGGGTCAGCGGCCCCGTGGGAGTGGAGGGGCGTCTCTGCCCCGCCCCCCGCTGCTCGCCTGGCCCCCCACCCCCAGCCAGCAGCCATGGGCTCAGCTCCAGGCAGCCTCCAGCACAGGCAGCGCTTCTCTGTCCCTCCTCTTCTCTCCTCAGGGCCCGGCTCAAACACTAGGCCTCCTCCCCCTGCTCACGCTCAGAGCTCTGCACCACCAGCAACGCACACAGGCCCTGGGCCTGGAACCGGAGAAAACCTGGCTCTGAGCTCAGCCTCTGCCATCTACCAGCTATGTGGCCGCGAGCAGGTCAAATGCCTGGAGCCTCAGTTAGCTCATCTGCAAATTGGGGATAATGACATTTAATGGGACTTATCTCACGGGGTTGTCATGAGGAGCACATGAGATGATGCATGTGCAAACACTTTGCGGAAAGCTTTACCAATGCAAGGGATGATTATTGCTGTTTTCATACCACACATGACCCAACCAACATTCACCCAAGGAGGGAAATGCTAGAGCTGTGCGTGCTTCGCACCCTCGGTTACCCTACTGTGTGCCAGGCCCTGTTCTCAGTTTGTGGGATAGACAACCAAAAAACCCCCAAGATCTTGCTGACTTGGAGCTCACTTTCTAGGGGAGGGGCTGCCCCGCCTCCCTGTCCACCCAGCATGCGTTTGGACCTCTTGCCTCCACCTACAGACCCAGCCTAGGAGGTCAGCGGTGCTAGGAATTCTCTAGGAATTCTCTTCCCCTAAGTACCACCCAGTGGCCTAGCAGAAACCCTCGGGTCATCCTGCCACTTGCCGGACCACTCAGAGCACTGCGGCAAGAGGAGAGCAATTAAGTCTAATTGCCCATTTTAAGATGGGGAAGCTGGGGTCCAGAGAAGTTTAACTGCCTTGCCCCAGGTTACTCAGCTGGTCAGGAACATAATTATTCGGCCTATCAACAAACACTTGTTGACCTCTTACTCTGTGACACCCACTGTTGTCCACGCCAGGGACAGTCTTTGCCTTGGCGGGGCTTACATTCTACTGGAGTAGAATGTGTCAAAGAAATAGGTAAGCAAGTAGCTCATTTCAGGCAGTGATGTGTGCTGGGCAGAAAGCCGGATGGGATGGTGGTTCCGGGTGGAGGCTGGGGGTTAGGGTGCTCAGGGAGGACCTCTTGAGGAGGGGACATTTAAGCTGGAGTGGAAGTTTGCAGGATTCCAGAGAGCTTCTCCCTACTTCACTAAAAAGGCAAAGGCATAGCAGTTGTCTCTGCCCATGGGGAAAAAAAAGAAGCATCAGAAGAGAGAAAGGGGCTGTGAGGTCTCCTGGGGAAGAGCAGAGCTTTCTGAGCCTGGAACCACGTCATTGGTGCGAGGAGCCAGATAGCAAATCTGGCGATGTTCTTGTTTTGTCTTGTTTTGTTTTTGGTAGACTTTATATTTTAGGGTGGTTTTAGGTTCACAGCAAAATTGAACAGTGGGTACAGAGTGTTCCTGTATACTCTGTGGCCCCACATAGCCCCTCCAACCTCCCCCCCACAGCCTCCCCACCAGCAACACCGCCCATCAGAGTGGTGCATCTGATCCAGTGCACGAACCTCATTGATGCATCATGATCACCCCACATCCGCAGTTTTCGTTAAGGTCCACTCCTGGTGCTGTACATTCCATGGGTTCTGACAAATGTATGACAACATGTATCCATCGTTACAGCATCATACGGAGTAGTGTCACTGCCCTAAAAATACCCTGTGTTCAACCTCTCTCCGCCTGCCCCCACCGTCCCTGGCAACAATTGATTTTTTTCCAGAATGTCCTATCCTTGGAATCCTAGCGTATGTAGCCTCTTCAGCTTGGCTGCTTTCACTTGCTAATTTGCATTTAAGTTTCCTCCATGTCTTTTCACAGCTTGATCGCTCATTTCTTTTTAGCACTGAATTAAATTCCATCGTCCGGATGTAGGGGCTGCTTTTGGTTTGGTTTGGCTTTTTATTTTTTTTTTTTATTTTGGCTTTTGTCTAGCTTCTCCTGAAGCACGTTTAGCCTGCAAGTCCTTCCCTTCCCCAGTGATGGGCCTTGTGGCCTCTCTGCACCCCAAGGCTGCACCACCTCCAGTGCCCAACAGGTGGCCACAGCACCCTGTTTTGTTTTTTGGTAGACAATGGCTACGCAGGACAGCAGGACAGGGTTCTTGGGAGGTGGTATGAGTGAACAAGGGAGAAACTATGGCTGCTCCCCATGGGCCACCTCTCTCTCACTCCCCTGCCCAGGCAACTGGAACAGTTGAGCTACATTTCTGAGTCTGGGGAAGGAAGAGGACCTGGAACATTTTGCCATTTGTTCTTCAAGGAAGGAAAAGTTCTAGTGCCTGGCGCTCACACAGTCTCGAAGACCAGAAACTTCTAGGAAGTCTGGTCCTCACAAAGGGATCTGATCCAAGGAGGTAGTTCTCTGTGCAGACAGCCCTGTGTGCACGGGGGCAGCCTCCCTGGGGTAAGGAAAAAGGATGCTGGTATGTTTTGATCTTGGGACTGGCAGCTAAAAGGAAAAATACTTCTGATGAAGGAGGCTGCTATCTTTTGTCAGCAAGATTGAACCATGGCCACAATGAATAGATACACAAAATGGAGTGTGTGTATCTATGTGTGTGTGTGTATATATATATATATATATATACACACACACACATGTGAGTATATATATATATATATATATATATATATATATATACACACACACACATGTGAGTATATATATATAATGGAAATGATTCAGCCTTAAAAAGGAGTAAAATTCTGTTAAATGCTACAGTATGAATGAACTTCAGAAATATTTTGCCAAGTGAAATAAGCCAGACACAAAAGGAAAAATATTGTATGATTCCACTCATATGAGGTCTCTGGAGTAGTTAAATTCAAACAGACAGAAAGTAGAATGGTGGTTTTCAGGGGCTGGGGCTGAGGAATGGAAAGTTATTGTTTAATGGGCACAGAGTTTCAGTTTGGGATGACAAACAAGTTCTGAAAATAGTAGTGATGGTTACCCAACATTGTGAATGCACTTCATGCCATTGAACTGTACCTTTAAAAATGATTAAAATGTTAAATGTCATGTTACACAGATCTTCCTCCATTTACAAGGGGATTATGTCCTGATAAACTCATTGTGATTGAAAATATCCTGTCAAGGGGCACCAGGGTGGCTCAGTCGGTTGAGCATCGGACTCTTGGTTTTGGCTCAGGTCCTGATCTCAGGGTTGTGAGATCGAGTCCCGCATCAGGTACTGTGCTCAGTGTGGAGTCTACTTAAGATTCTCTCCCTTTGCCCCTCCCCTCACTTGCACATTCTTGCTCTCTCTCTCACTCTCTCTCTCTCTCTCTCTCTCAAATGAACAAATCTTGAAAAGAAAATTTAATATCCTAAATCGAAAATGCTGAACATCATAGCTTAGTGTAGCTGAACTTAAATGTGCTCAGAATACTTACACTAGCCTAGAGTTGGGCAAATAATTGGATACAAAGCCTATTTCATAATAAAGTGTTGAATATCTTATGTAATTTGTTGAATGCTATACTGAAAGTAAAAAAACAGAACACTTGTATGCTTACAGAGGGTTGTGAGTGTGTTGATTGTTTACTCTCATGATCCCGTGGCTGACAGGGAGCTATAGCTGGCTGTCAGTACTCATTGTCACAAGAGGATATCTGCACATCATTGACCTGAGGAAAGATCAATAATTCAACATTTGAATTACAGTTTCTACTGAGTGTGTAGCACTTTCATGCCATCATGAAGTAGGAAAATCATAAGTTGAATTATCATAAGTCTGGGACCATCTATATATATTTTATCATAAAAAACTTTTTTTGTAAAACTGATTGAATCAGGATTATAAAGTCCACAGAGTTCAACTTGTTCTTTCACCATTGTTCATACACACATGCACAACCCCCCCAGCCCCCAACACAAACACACCCCAATTTGACATGGAGTCCTATATTTTCCACCAAACACTTCAAGGCTGGAGATCTCACTACCTTGAAAGAGCACTGACCCTCAAGTCAAAAGACCCGTATTGGTGTCTAATAACTGAGCCTTTGCTTCCTCATATATAAATAGGGGAAATAATACTTGCCCTATCCTAGTTACAGAATGGTCACAGGTATATGCAAGTACTTTGTGAACTCTTAAGTCCTCCATACCGATAAAGGATCACTAGGTTATAATCCTGTTGACCTTACAACAGCCAGGTTTTCTTCCCAGCAAAATAAGTTTATTGAGGACCCATGGAGGAATTGCCATTCAGAACAAGCAAGCTACAACAAAAGCCCTAGGTAAGTGGGCAGAACATAGGAGAGGAATCCTCCTTTATAGAGTAAAAGGGGGGTTGTTGGGAGGGGCTTGTTATAAATGAAAAGTCCATTGTAGTAAACTGGGGGTTTGAAGTGTAGTGCCTTTTCACTGGCTAAGCTGTGAGTCTCTCATTGGCTGGGTTGTTGCCAGACAAGGAGAAAATCTTCCTTTCTCTTTCAGTATGGTAAAGTTGGCTTCTTCTGGTTTGGAATTTAAGGTACATCTTTTCCTTTGGGTCTGCAAAGGGGTGTGAGTAGTACACCTTGAGAGCTCCTCTTTCTGGCCTTCCAATTCCATTTTATTTTATTTTATTTTATTTTATTTTATTTTACTTTATTTTTTGAAGATTTTTGTTTTTTAATTTATTTATTCATGAGAGGCAGAGAGAGAGAGAGAGGCAGAGACACAGGCAGAGGATGAAACAGGCTCTGGCAGGGAGCCCAACATGGGACTCAATCCCGGGTCTCCAGGATCACGCCCTGGACTGAAAGTGGCACTAAACTGATGAGCCACCCGGGCAGCCCCACTCCATTTTATTTTTTTTTATTTTTTTATTTTTTTTAAAGATTTATTTATTTATTTATTTATTCATGATAGACATAGAAAGAGAGAGAGAGAGGCAGAGACACAGGCAGAGGGAGAAGCAGGCTCCATGCACCGGGAGCCCGACGTGGGATTCGATCCCGGGACTCCAGGATCGCGCCCTGGGCCAAAGGCAGGCGCCAAACCGCTGAGCCACCCAGGGATCCCCCCCACTCCATTTTAAATGAGATTCCCTTGACTCCGTTTCACAATCCTTATTGTCTAGGTCATTGGCTCCAGTTGGGGACAGCTCTAGCTGTTGGGAAGTTCAGGCAGAACTGTAAAGCAGAAAAGGTTGCACTTGGTATCACCTCACCTCTGTCATGTCTTAGAATGTCCCTTTCCTTTTTTGTTTTTTGAAGATTTTATTTATTTATTCATGAGAGACATACACACAAGCACACACAGAGGCAGAGATGCAGGCAGAGAGAGAAGCAGGCTTCATTCAGAGAGCCAGTTGTGGGACTTGATCCTGAGACACCCTGAGCCAAAGGTGGACGTTCAACCCCTGAGCCACCCAGGCGTCCCTCCTTTTAGCAACTTCATACTCCATCTAACCCCTTATAATCATGAACAGTCTAATCGTGATGCTACCTCCTTCTTATAGCTTATACCTTGGAACTATGTTAGGAAAAACTGTGTGTCTTCTTTACTCATGCTACTATCAACTTGCAATACTTCTGACACCAGATGTGTGGGTTTTTCCTGGCACTGAGCGATTCTGCAACACCAGCGTGTCCTACAATTGAACTCAATTCTGACATTGTCTACCTGGAGAGTAGCATCAGATCCCCCTAGGTTAAGGGCTCAGTCCTATAAGACTACCCCCACCCCTTCACTTCAGATGCCAGTTGAAAGTCCAGGTTGTCATCCACGCTTCTAACTGATCAGATAAATTCAGAGATTTCCACAACCCTTTCTTCAGGTTTGATTAATTTGCTCGAGCAGACCACAGACTGAGCTCAGGAAAACAGTTTATTTACTGTTTACTGGTTTATCATAAAAGAATATGATAAAGGATACAGATGAATATCCAGATGAAAGAGACGCATAAGGCAAGACACGTGGGAAAGGGTGAGGAGCTTCCATGCTCTCTCTGAGCACTCCACTCTCCCAGCACTTCCATGTGTTCACCAACCTGGAAGCTCTCCAAACCCCTACTTTGGGATTTTATGTAGGCTTTATCACATGGGTGTAATCAGTTATTAACTCCATTTCCAAACCCTTTCTCCCCTCTGGAGAATGGTGGGCTGGGTGGGGTGGGGGGCGTTGAAAATTCCAAGCTTCTTCATCATGGTTTGGTCTTTCTACTGACTAGCCCCATCCAGGAGCCCACCAAGGGTCACCTCAATAGAACAAAAGACATTGCTGTCTCACCAAGGAAATTCCAAGGGATTTAGGATCCCTGTGTTAGGAACCAGGGTCAAAGATCAAATGTTAGAACAAAAGATGTGTTTAAGAAATTACAAAGGTTTTAGGAGTTCTGTCCCAGAAATCAGGGGTAGAGACTAATACATACATTTTTTATTATTTTGTAGGAACCAAGATGCCACCTTCTCCAGAAAGTCTTTCCAGATATTCCCTTCCCTCTTCCTTCACCTGAACCAGATGGGGTTTGGGGAGCTGTGTGATGAAACGAATATATAAATGAAATTATAAAGACCTAGGTTTGAATTCTGCCATCATTTACTATACATGCAACCTTGGCAATCAAGTGCCCTCTCTGAGCCTCAACATCTCTCTGTAAATTAATGGCAGCAAATTATTTAACAGGATGGTCATGAGGATTAAATGATATAGCATAGCCAAAAGTGCTAGAAATGGACATGCTCAGGAAATACTAGTTTCCTTTTTGAAGCTCTCACAGACCTTTATCTGAACTTTCAGCTTTGTATTACAGGTATTTGTGTCATTTATTCACTCATTCAACAAACATTTAAATAAGAAGGCAACAGGTGTTATAAAGAAAACTAACATAAGATGAGGAAGGAAAAGAACGTGTATTGTGTTGTTAGGATGGTTAGGAAAGATCTAATGGATAAGGCAACATGTGGACAGAGAACTGAGTGCATAAGCCCTGTGGATATCAGAGTAATGGGGTGAGAGGTAAGTCCCTGAGGCAGGAGCATGATGATGTGTTTGGGGAACAGCAGACAAGCCAAGGTGGCCAGATCAGAGTGAGCAAGAGACAGAGGGAGGAAGGGCAGAGAAGTATTAAGAGCCACACCACATGGTGCCTTTGTAGACTATGACGAGGACTCTTTTTTGTTTCTTGGTGAGGTGAGAAGCCAAGGGAGAGTGTTAACCAGCAGAGTGAAAGAACTGACATAGGTGTAGAGGGTCCTTTAGCTGCTATATCATATGCCATTGACTGTATATGGTAGCAAGGGTTAAAATAGGGAGGATTGATTGGCAGGCTATTGCAGGAATCCAGGTGAGAGATAGCAGTGGCTTGGACCAAGAAAGCAAATAGAGGTAGGAAGAATGGTCAGATTCTGAATATATATTGATTTGAAAGTAGAGCTAAAAGTACTTGCTGGGATATGAGAGAAAGAACTAATGCCAAGAGTTTTTTTGCCTGGGGAACTGTGAAAATCAAGTTTTTATCACTGAGATAAGCAAATCTACTAGAAAAGCAGGCTTGGGTGGGGCAGAGTGGGGATGAGAAATTTGGTTTTGTATTTACCTTGTTGTTTACCATTTCCTATGTTCTTCATTTGTTTCTAATGGTCCAAATTTCACTCTTACATTATTTGCCCTCAGCCTGAAAACTTTCTTTAGCATCTTTTGTGTGAATATTTGCTAATGGTGATTTTTTTTTTTTTTTTTTTAGTTTCCCTTTATCTGGAAATAAAGTCCCTTTGTTTTACCTTCATTTTTGAAGAATTTTTTTCACTGGATATAGAATTCTGGTTTGGAGCTTTTTACTTTCAGTTCTTTAGAAATGTTGGTCCACAGTCTCTGGCCTCAATTGGTACTTTTCTTTTTTTCAGCTTTATTGAGGTATAACTAACAAAATTGTAAGATATTTAAAGTGTACAACATGTTGATTTGATATCTCATTGTGGTTTTGATTTGCATTTCTTTGATGATCAGCTATGTTGAATACCTTTTCAGGTAC
Source organism: Canis lupus familiaris (assembly GCF_011100685.1). Taxonomy (NCBI): domain Eukaryota; kingdom Metazoa; phylum Chordata; class Mammalia; order Carnivora; family Canidae; genus Canis; species Canis lupus. Next base: position 22,440,873 of record NC_049238.1, read on the forward strand.
CTCTTGGCTATTTGTCTTTTTCAGAAAAATGTCTATTTAGGTCCTTTGCCCATTTTTTTCAGTTGGGTTGTTTTTCTGCTATTGAGTTGTAGGAGTTCCTTGTATAGTTTGAATACTACTCCTTTATCAGATATTGGTCTCCATTTTTTGATGAGAAGTCAGGGTCCTTTGAGTTGTTCTTCCTGCCTGCGTAGGAAATGTAATTTTTTTCTGCCTACCTTCAAGATTTTCCCTTTATCTTTGGTTTTAAGCAGTTTGACTAGTGTGCCTAAGGGAAGTTTACTTTGTATTTATACTATTTAGTATATCCTTGTCCTCTTGAATCTGTAAATGCATGTCTTTCACCAAATTTGAGCTATTATTTCCTCAAAAAAAATTTTTTTTTTTTTTTCCATTTGGTAGTCTCTCCCTTTCCAGAGAAGAGTCAATTACATATGTTAGACATTTTGGGATCATTTCTTAGGCTTCTGAGGCTTTGTTAATTTTTTTCTCCAAGATCTATTTCTCCTTGTTCTTTGGACTGGATACTTCCTATTGACCTGACTTCAGGGTCTTTGACTCTTTTTCTCTGGTGTCTTCACTCTGTTGTTAAACCTTCTACAGAATTTTTAAATTTCAGATATGTTCTTTTTCAGTTCTAGAATTTTCATTTAGTTTTTAAAATAAAGTTTCTTTCCCTACTGAGGTTCTGTATTGTTTCATTTGTTATAATATGTAATCCCTTTCTTCATGAAGTGTAGTTATAATAGCTACTTTAAAATTATGATCTGTCAATTCTAACATCTGGGGCATCTCAGGGCCAGTCTCTTAATTGTTATTTCTCTTAAGAATGGGTCATAAATTCCATTTTCTTCATATGTTGAGTAGTTTGGTATATCCTTGACATTGTGATTGTTAAGTCATAGAGACTCTGGATTCTGTTATAGTTTCCTCTCAAAGGCTGACTTTCAGTTTTTTGTTTGTTTGTTTGAGCTGGCAACCAAGTTGGTTGGATCAAAGTGTAAATTGTTTCTTGGGTCATAGCTCAAATCTCAATTCAGTATTTTTATTTTTATCTGGGCTACTTAAGCCTGACTCATGCACACATGGTTCAGAAATTGGCCAAAGATTTGCACAGAGTTTATATACAGAATGTGTGGTTCTTTCTTTCTGGCTCTCTTTGCCTACATTCCTTCCCTCACTTTCCAAAGACTGTGGTTGCCTCAAACTCTATACTTTGCTTCTTCAGACCAGAAGTACTGCAGGTTTTCTATCATTTATATCTGCTCTGTGTGAACCTACTGTGTCCTGTCTTTAGGTTAAAAGTCATAAAAAATGAAAAGTCATCCTGTGCATTCATTTTTCCAAGTGTTGACTCCTCTCCAGAAACTCCATGTTTTGTTCACTCTCCAGGGCCTTCAGGTAGGCCCTGTTTTTTGATCTTTTTGTTCAGAGTTTGTCATTGTTATCTGCAGGAGTTTGTCTACTAGAAGCTTATTGAGCTATCCTGGAACTGGATCTGTCAGTATTTTTGTTTTGGACACATCAGGTTTGAGATGCCCATTGACATCCAAGTGGAAAAGCCAGTTGATATGCACCTGGAGTTCCAGGAAGGAATAGTTTAACATTTGACAGGGTACAGGTGGTGTACAGTCATGGAAGTGAATAAAACCAATCAAGATATGAGTAGAAGAGAAACAAGCCCACAACCAAACCCAGGTGCATTCCAGGTACATGATGAGGAAGAATTTGCAAAGCAGATCAAGAAAGAGTGGACAGTAAGGGACATAAAATAAGCGTTGTCTTGAAGTCCAATCTAAGAAAGTATTTTTTAAAAAAGGCAAAGTAGTCAACTGTATTAAATGCTGCTGATAAGTTAAGATAAATATTGAAAACTGACTACCAGATTTAGCAATATGAAATATGAAATATTTCAACATTATATTATTCAAATATATCATATGTTAGCAACATGAAATATTAATATATTGCTAAACCTGAGAATAGTTGTTTTGTGCAAGTGGTAGAGTGAGAACTCAATGAAATCAAGAGTTAGAGTCTAGGAGCATGGAGAATTCTTTCAAGGACTTTTATGATCAAAGAGAGAAGAAAAATGGGATTGAAGCTGGAGCAAGATTTGAAGTCAAGAGAAGTTTTAATTTTTGACATTGGGAAAAATCATACCATGTTGATATGCTAAAATAGAGCATAGTTGAGAGGAAATAACTGGTGTGTTGAGAGAGAGAGAAGAAACAGGATCCTGTGCACAAGTGGAGACCAGTCCTTAGATAGAATTATGAGCAGCTCATCCATAGCAGCTGGAGGCATGTAGAGATGCTGTTGCATATTGGATGTGATGAGGGTGACGAGGGGACTAATAGGGGACCTAGCCTAAGGGGAACTCAAAAGATGCAGCAGGTCAAAAAGAAATCTCTTTATTTCCATTTTTAAGAGAGAATATGCCTGTGAGTGGGGTGGGATGGAGGAGTACAGGGAGGGAGGAGAGGAGCAAAGGGAAAGGGAGAGGAAGAATCTTAAGCAGGCTCTATGTATAGCACAGGGCCCAACGCTGGGCTTGATGTCACAACTCTGAGATCATGACCTGAGCCAAAATCTAGAGTTGGACACGGCCACCCAGGCATCTCTCCTTTGTTTTTTAAACCAGTTTGTACTGGATTTTGTGTGGCTTAGAACCAAAATCTTTCTAAATGATAAATGTGGGTTTTATACATGTTTTTAAAAAATGAATTATTATAGAACAGAGTGCTATTATTATAAGAAATGACTACAAAGTAATGAAACTTCATTCTAATAGACCAGAAATTCTAAGTCCAAATGGGTTTTGCCATTCTTTCAGTTAGTTCTGAGGAACAGCTCTGAGGAATATTGCCACAATTCAAAATATTTTTGGACACTGTTTTGCTTTGAATTGCTTTTAAAATCTGAGTTATGTGTTTTGAGTACTCTCAAAGACAACAAATCATGTTTTTTTTGTTGGTAGATTTGATGTTGGATATAGACAAAACTAGCTGAAGTAGAGTCTAGCAAATATCCAATTTAGACCAAACGTTTTCCACAGAAAGTCCAAAGTACTCCAGAGCCTGAGCATGGAAGAGAAAACAGTGCTCATCCTTTGGAGTAAAAAGTCATCTCTTGGATTCCTCCCAGTAAACCTGCGCCTGTTCAACCTTGTAGAATATTTTCAGCAGAAACCATACTGCTAATGCCAAGGAAAATAGTCAGTGTAAACTTCATTTCTGATGTGAGGAAGTTAACTTTTCTACTTTGAGGTTGTATGTCAGAGTCTCAATGCAGTTACTGGTCATCATTCAACTGTGTGTGAGGCAAGAGAGCCATGGAAGGGCTTCACCTCACTGATCTTTCACAGTGAGTCTAGCGAGTCTCCATCTTCTTCTTCTTCTTTTTTTTTTTTAAGATTTTATTTATTTATTCATGAGAGGCACAGAGAGAGAGACAGAGAGAGGCAGAAGGAGAAGCAGGCTCCATGCAGGAAGCCCAACGTGGGACTCGATCCCAGGACTCCAGGATCACGCCCTGGGCTGAGGGTGGCGCTAAACCGCTGAGCCACCCAGGCTGCCAGTGAGTCTGCCTCTTTAACAAAATTAAAGCCACAGCAGGCATTGTTCTGATAATTTCCTCCCAAACTTTGCATTCTTCTGAAGGAACTATTCAAGCAGCACTTGGAAGTATGAAATGAGAATTAGACTAGGGTCAGAAAAATACAGGTTTAGTTTTGGTTCTTCTGTTTATTGGGCATGAAACCTTGGATGAGAAACAGATTCAAACCTCAATTTCCTCGTCTGTAGATAGTAGTAATTCATATTCTACCCACCAAGAATGAAAGGGGAGAAGTTTACAAAAGTACCTCATCAAGGGGTTGTAGTAGTAGTCACGTTGTAATAGTCAAGGAGTTAGTTGGGTGGGAAAGGGGAGAGAGAGAGGCTTGATGTTTCACTTGCAGTGAGAAAGGTCTCCATCCTTTTGTTCTCTGAATTTTGTAATGTATCCATATAATACCTATTCCAAAAAATCATTAAAAATGTAAGAGTTTTTGATGATTTATTATTTGCATTTCACTATAAGACAGACACATCCTAGGGTCAAGTTACATGAGTTATACAGCATCCTGCTTTTTAATGCCCATTCAGGGAACTCACCATAAATCAGAGCAGATGGAAAAGGGCTTTTGACAGAACAAATTCCAAAGTGAAATTCAAAAGGCATGGCCTAGCTCTAGTTTTTGTAAAATGGTATCTAAACAACCTGTTCCAGTGCTTAGATGACTTACAATAGGGCACTGCTGCCATACAAATAGTGATGGTTGGGGTATCTTCCAGAAAGGTCTTTGAGGGGCAGGCAGTTACTGCAGGGAGAGCAGCTCAGCAAACGCTGCCATAGGTCACACCATTGTTCTTTGTTTGGTCAGTTCCTTTAGTCTGCAGATAATAGAAAATAAGCCTATTCAACAGGTTAAGTAATTCAGGAAGCTGGAGGGAGGGGTTTGAATTGAGCTAATTCGTTGGCATAACTCAGGCATTTAGGCAATTTTAGGCAAAACATTTGGGGCTGAAATGGGAGAGTCAATGAAACAGATCTGGTAATGGGGCAGATTCCATAGATACAAGGGGCATAGAAGCTTCTGGCTTAATCCCGGGGTGAGGTGAGTAGTGTGGTCAAGATGGTGGCTGCCATCATGATGCCGTATGTCTACAAAGTGGCAAAATTCTCAGGGAAATGATCTCATTCAAGAATATGGGCAGCTTCTTTCTGAGGAAAGTCAGGGATCTTCCCTGTGTACACTGCCCCTGCCTCCTCAATTGGGAACATAACCCATCAGAGGTTGGTTCTGGACCTAGCTGTCACCTTGCCCTAATCAGGACTGCACTTGGTGACCATCTTGCTCTGAGCCTGACCAGATAAAATTAATCTGAGACAGGATTTGGCCCACAGAACAGGGTTGCTCCCATTCTGTTTCTATCAAAGTAGCTTTCACACTTTTTTCCCACCAATTTTAGATCATCATTCAGTGCACACACACCTATGATATTTATACTCACACATTATTGAGACCAAATTTTAATGGAGCAGTTTGTACTGATTACTTGTGATGAACACTGATACCTTTCTATTGTGTGTATGCATTTTGATGCTAGTTACAACCAATCAAATTGATTGCATAACTCACTAATGGGTTCTAATGAGTAATCTGGAAGACACTACTAACCGTATAAGCTAGTCAGCTTTGGTCTGTCTGGTTCTCACGTGGTGTGAGCCGTGTAAGCATCCCAAGAAGGCTCATACACAATTGATTATCTCAGCCTACCTACCCGTTCCTATAGATCCACATATACAAACTCCAGAGTGTATTTACATAAATGTATGCTTTGTCCTCCTGGAGCTGACCTCAAACACATGCACTTTTCTGCACACTGAGAGCCACAGAGCCGAGCTCACCACTTCATTCCTTGGTTCTCTCTGTCTTTTATACCCAGCATCCCAACTTTCCCAATTGGTCCCTGTGGGAGGTCTTTGAAGTTAAAATATTTGAATCAAAGAATGTCAGGGGTGAAAGAGACCTTAAGAATTGTTTAATACAACTGCCCCTTTGATGACTTTCAGTTTGTGGTCTCTGTTTACATTCCTCCAGAGACAGAGAGCTCACTACTTACTTCCATCTTTGGACTACAATCAAAATTTGTCTTCCTATGGCCTCCGTTTCTTAGTTTTTATGTCAAAATTAGTGAGTCAACATGTATACTTGAAACAATGCCTGAAATATAGTAAGCATGAAAGATTTCTTACTGGAGTTATTAGTAATGGTTATATGAGTGCTATTGACAGTAGTAACTAGTATCACCCCATTCTCATATGACTGCCCTTTATGTTTAAAGGAAAGAATCAGGGATCCCTGGGTGGCGCAGCGGTTTGGTGCCTGCCTTTGGCCCGGGGCGCGGTCCTGGAGACCCGGGATCGAATCCCACATCGGGCTCCCAGTGCATGGAGCCTGCTTCTCCCTCTGCCTGTGTCTCTGCCTCTCTCTCTCTCTCTGTGACTATCATAAATAAATAAAAAATAAATAAATAAAGGAAAGAATCACATCTCTTGGGGCTTCTCTTTATCTGCTAAACAACCCGAGTTCCATCAGTCCCTCCTGTTATAGTGTGGTTTCCAGGCCCTTCCCACATAGCTCACTGTCCCTCTCCAGATACAGGCAAGTCTCTAAGAGGTTTGATGCTTCTCTGAAAACACCAGCCTTCAGAATTGGATACAAGACTTCTCATATGAGGCCATCAGGACAGAGAAGAGAGACTCTCACCTCCTGTGACCTGAATGCTTGGAGGCTAATAATGCTGCCCAAGATTATTAACAATCCACATCAGAGCAGAAGGAGAGAGACCTGTAAGTAATGGAGGAGTGGGAGGGGTGGCATCCCTCCCTTCAGATCGCATCCCTCTCAGGACATTAACTGGCATCCCGAGAGGACTCAGGTGTGCAGGAATGTGGATAGCCCTTCAGGAAGAGCTGGATATCCAATGGCTGCACCAGGTTATCTCAGACTCCAGCAGCTGCAGGGAGATGAGAGGGAGTGAAGGGGCTCTGATGAGCCTGGGAGGCCCGTGTTCCAGCTAAGCAAGGAAGCATTTACCCTGCTCAAGCCACTTGTTGCCAGGAATGTGGGTCCCTGACTGTTTTGAGATCATTCAGATTTTCAAAAAAAAAAAAAAAGCCAGAATTGTGAAGTTTTAAATATAGAATCATCCCATTCTTAAATGTCAACTAATTCAAAACTTTTTTCAAAATATCATGTGAGGCATCGGTGTTCAGTCTAAGCCAAACCACTGTTACCCTCGGTTCTCCCCTGTTCTCTTCTTGCAGAGCTGGGGCACTGAGGCCAGGTGGAGCCTGGTGACTGGTCAACTCACATTTTAGTGCAGTTCTTCAGATGTTTCTCAAGGCACCGGGGCAGCCAGGGCCAAATTCAGGAAAATAGCTATGTTTTCTGTGCCGAGTGAGCTTGCCTGAGTCTCACACCTAGTGTTTTCTGGGCAGGTGGAAAGAGCAGTTGAGCCTGCAATACCATGTGGAAGAAGGCTCTGAGTGGAATCCAATCCCCCACCCCCTAAGGGGCAGGAACATTACTGCTTGTAAAGTATCTACCAACTAGTTGGTGGAGGAGGAAATTAGGCCTTTCTTGGCCTCCAGCCTCCTGAGTGACTTCATAGTCACCTTCCCAAAGACTCTGTTTGCTTATCTCTTTGCAAAGTAGTGAACTTGTAAATGTTTCATGTGTTTTCAGATGTAAAACATGCAATGGCATGGAAAAAGTAGTTGCTTATATAATTTAGACTCATTATGAGATCTACAGAATCAGACTTTTAGAACAAGAAGGAAGGTTTCACCCAACTATCTGGTCAAATCAGGTAAACTGAAGCAGGGAGTAATTTGTCTGGAGTCTTGCTGCTGGTTCACTGGTTCCTCTATTTCAGATAATCCTCCCAGCACCTTGAGAAAGTGAACCATGGTGGCCCCTCACCCCAATCCACCCACTTGCACACTGACAACTGGCCTGATCAACTCACTTTAGAGATATTACCATATTTTACGCAAAATGAAAATTTCACATAAAATAATGAAAATGTTAAGATTATTATTTTATTTCAAAATATCATTGAAAATATTAATAAAGCCTCCATTCATAAGCAATGCATGAAATAACATGAGTCCCCCAAAGTTTTCAAAATTCATCACAGATTACATAATTTGAAACCTCTGGCAGGCCGAGGAAATTGTCAACTGTTTATGCTATGGTCACATGGTTGATACAAATTTAGCTAGTAAACAGAAACTACTACCATAGGTCGTCAGGATTGGTTTCAATTTACATGAGCTTAAAAATGTACGGGTTTTCAAAATGCATCTTTTACATAAAATGAACTGCCTAAAACTCCACTGAACAGGTTTTATTGCCCTCTCCTTTGGACAAAGTCTACTCTGGCCTGAGAGCTCTCGGTGATGTGGGAGACATTGCTGGCTGCCTTCCCCATAGCCATTCCTCCTTCCTACCTTGTGAGTAGAATCTCAGTTTTGTTTAGATATTGATCAACAATATGCCCAAGGAAGGCGGTATCAGCCCTGGGAGGTGAGTCATGCTTGGTCTAGGCCAGTCATGGTAATCTCTTGCCAATGATTGGTTTAGGAGTGGTGATAATGTGACCCAGTTCTGCCTAGTGAGACCTCATGAGAGAGTGTTGGCTGGAGAACTTTGGGAGCAATTTCCTCTGACAAAAACAGACATGCATACAGACACATTGAAGAAAATTGCATTTTCTTTCTACCTTTGGACATTGTTATATAAAAATGGGGTGCTTAGAGATGTAGCAACCATTTTGCAACCATGAGGGAAAGCAAAGAGAATCATCAAGAGCATCTGCTATATGCCAGGCTGAAACATTTGTTTTATAGTGACAATAAGAGTGACAAAGGAGAAGACCCAGACATGGGAAGGTGAGGCATATTGAGCCAGACCTCTGAGCAAGCCAAGACCTAAGCTGAGATGATATTGGGCTCCTACTCTTAGTCCTTAAGTTCCTTCTCCTACACTAGATTGTGAAAGAATATACTTGGAGTGGGAGCAGAGGGCACTCAAAAAGTGTGGGGATGCGGGAGTCTCAGAGGGTCCCATGTACACAGGGAGGCATGTGTGGAACACTGCGTGTGTCATGTGCCATATCCCATAGCAAGTTTGCTCTGGAGAAGACACAAGAGGTATGCTGTGCCCCACAAGTATGCATGGAGTTGTGTGATAATGTGGAATGCCCCTTGAAAATTAAATCATTCATCAAGTCACTCAGTCACTTTACTAATTTGTAACATGCTGACTTTGGCTCATACCCTGTGCTGCTTCTCTAGGAGAGGAAAAGAAGCAGAACACAGGCTTGTTGCCTTTTTGGAGCTCACAGCCCTGGATAGGGAGAAGAAACATCATGCCAGCAAATAATTAGGAACTAAGATGGGACAGATCAAATACCAGCTGAAGGGACCAGGCAGCTAGATCCTAGGGGTTCACGAGCAGAATGGTCCCTGGAACCTGGGTAGTCAAGAAGGGTTTCATGGAGGTGACAGACAAGAAGACAAAGGGTCAGGTGGTAGAGGTTTGGAGCCTGGAAGACAGGGAGAATTAAAGAGTTTGGGATGTCAGAAAAAGGAGACTCATCTTGCTTCCTCTTTACACCAATGAGAGAATTTTAAGTTCTAAGTCTTAATCTGCATTCTAATCCATGGCTTCATTCATTCTAACACTTAATAGACATCTTAATAGAAAGTTGCAGGTATGTACAGGCAGGTACGTGTGGACAACAGGGGCTATTGGGAGGCAAACCCCTCAAGGAGCTCTGCCTCCATTTTGAGACAGATCTGTGATCAGCCAAAGACTGGAGCTAAGTGCTGTCACGGGGAAGACACAGCGTGCCACTGTGCCTGGCCAGAGAAGGGACACCAAGGAGGGTTGGGGGAATGGCAGGATGGTTTTACAGGTGCACAGATTGAAGTTTATCTTGGGGTTCTAGGGAATCCTTTAGGCTGGTGAGACTGCTGGCCTGCTGACGAACTCAGCCCCCATTCAACTTTCTATTAAGATCCAGTTCCCTTGGACAAGAGCTCACCGTTGTCTCTTTGAGCAGATGGGACACCCCTGATCAGTCTGGTTATTTTGGTTTCTCATCTCAGAGGAAGGTGGCTGAAGGAGGAGAGACTCTGCTTCACCACCCTGAGAAGATTCTCTTTGCTGCGAGTTGTATGGACATCGGTAAGTAGACACCTATCGTCCTGGGGTGAGAAAGGGTGTGACCAGACAGTGTGGGCCCATCCTTCGCACACGTTCCCTTGTAGGCAGAGCTTGAGGTTGCTGGGAGGAGGTGGACAGTTGTCAGTGGCCCTGTGCTGCCTTGGGAGCCTGCCCCCTGCTCGTGGGGGATTGGCAATGTTAACATCTCTAATGGATAGAGGTGGCTCCGTGTGAGGTCAAGTGGTGGGAGAGAATATCAGGAGTTTTGGGAAGGAAACTCTGAGCGTGGCATTCAGTTTGCAGAATATAAAGAGATGAGGCCATGCTGAGTGGCCAAGCTGGTAAGGTAGGATCCATCGAGGCACAGCTTCTTCTCTGGGCATTGCTGGAGGTCATCTCTGCTTAGCCAGGCCCATTCTTGCCCAAGGTCATTGTACTGGACAGACAGGAGGAACCAGGAAGGGGCCAAAGTGGTCCAATGCCCAGAGATAAGGTGTGGGATGAGACGATGAGCTGGTCCCAGGGTGAGAGTCAGGTGCTGGCCTCTGTTAGCTTTGGGGCATCTTCTGCCACAGGAAAATGTTTGTTCTTCCTAGGACAAGTCATTACAAGTCTGTCAACAGTTTCCATTCAACAAATCTCTTTTGTATAGGACTCAAAAAAAAAGGGAGCTGTTGCTTTAGAGGAGTTTGCTGCCAGTTTGGGTGCTGACAGAGAAGACCCAAAATGTTCTAGAGCTTCAAAGGAGAGTGAGATCATAGCTGGTGGGAGGGGACCAGAAACAAGCTCTGATAGTAAGCATTTCTGAGTCCCTGCCAGTCGCCAGGTGCTGTATGGAGCACTCCACATACAGGATTTCATTTTATCCTCACCTCTCTGAGGAACAGATCGTCCCTTCCGTTTACAGATTGGGAAACAGGCTCAGAAGACATGAAGCGACTTGCCCAGGGGCACAGAGCTGGCAAACAGCCAGAGATTGAGGTAGACTATCTCTTACTCCAAAGTGCATATTCTTCTTACGTGTTTTGCTTGGCTGCCACGGAGCCAGATGGTCTGAGATGAATCTGGAGAGTTGGAAGGAACTTGTCAGATGAAGACAGGAGGAAAGATGCGGAGGCAGTGTGGTACCAGAAGTGTGTGGTGTGGCTCAAGGGGAGTCTTTGCAGATAAGGCCAGAGGGAAGGCTTAGGCTCACTGTGGAAGGCCTGGAGGGCCTGGGCCAGGGGCTGTGCCCCTTCAAGAGGCCACAGGAACCCCCTAGTGGAGGGAAGAGGCCCGATGACAAAGATGGGAGGTGAGGACTGAGAAGGGAAGAAGCAAACCAAGATTGGAAGAAGGAGAGCACTCTGAAGATGTGGGCTGGAGGCAGGAGGAAAGGGGAGGAGCTGCCCCCCTCCTGTGGGCAGTGGAGTCTCTGAGAGAAGAGCCGCCCAGAGAAGCCTGTCCTGGCCTGAAGGTGCAGCAGCCCGACCTCAGGGAGGGGCCCACAGCACCCCCCAGCTCAGCGAAGAGAGTGAGAGGCCCAACGGGAGGCGGAGGACAAGAAGACGGAGGAGAAGACGACGAAGGGCCTGTGAATGCTCAAGGTGAGAGATGACCTTGGTGGGTTTGGTTGGAGGGATGATGAAGGGACAGAGTCTGGTGAGAATCAAACCACTGATACTCAGGTATTTCCCTCAGACCCAGTCCTGCCCAGCCTGCCATGTATCTGTGAGCCTATGTTTCTGTTTCTTGGTTAAAGCAGAAGTGACTCTGGGGGAACAGGTTCCTATGGAATGATGTCTGCTTTTGTTTATCCTATGTGGCGTTGGATCTGCGGTGCTGGGGATGCACTGGGCCAGTGCCCTGGGCCCCGATGGAAGCAGCCATGCCCATACCACCCCATGTCTGAGAGTCCCCACCCCCCCCAGTCAGACCTGCCAGGCCAAGCCCTTATCTGTCCACTCCTGGCTGACCTCTGGGCCTTTGCTCACCCTCCTCTGGTTGGCAAATGTGATTTTTTTCCAGAACTGGCTCAAGGTCGGCCTACTCCAGGCAACTTTCCCTCATGGGAAAATCTCTTCCTCACGTACTGGCTGTGTGTGTGCATCTATATATTTTCTCCTCTCACTTTGAGTTTCTAGGTTTTGTTTTTCGTGTATGTTCATCTCATATCCCCAAAGAGAGGACAAGGACCACATCTTATATTCTCCTTTCATGTAACACCCTCATCCTAAATTTGGTTCACACAAGGCCTCACACTTGTTGAGTAATGGGAATTCCCTTCCACCTGCACATGGGCCCTGTGGCTCTAGGAGTGTGATCCCCAAACCCACCAGGAGGGCCTGCTGAGATGCAGGCAGGGAGTCGGGCGTGGGAGATGCTGAAGCATGGATCACCTTGATGGTTCTCTGGAACGAGGCTCAGCAGGCGGGGGGCGGGGGAGGGGGTCATGGTGCTGATCCAACCCTGTGACATCACTGATGGGCAAACAGCAGTCTCAGGTGGAGCACAGGTGCCCAGGGTCTCTGAGAAACACCACTGTGATCAGCAATGACCCTCTTTGCTACCACTCAGTTTCCCAGGCCTCAGACGCTGAACTCTACAGCATCACCATTTTGGAAAGGCCTCTCTCAAAGACACAAACCTACTTCTCTGGCCAGATTTTCCTTGTCTCCTTTGCAGGTGTTTTTCTTCTCTATGCAGCCATTTTATATCAAAGTTCCTCCAGAGGCAGTCACTGGATTTTTCTCTGTCCCCCTCTCTCCCCTCTCCTGGGCAGATGCAGCCTAGCACTGCTAGAAGGACTGCGTCTGATGCCTGCAGAGCTCTGGCCTTGAGTTCTCTTCTGAGTCTCCCATCTGTCTCTGTCCCTGCCTCTTTGGCACCTCACACTCAGTACATCCAAATCTGCATTTGTGACTTCCCTCAGCATTCTTCCCCAGACCCTATCCCTGCGCGGCGATCACTGCTTAGAACACGAACTGCCGTCCAGGCCCCGGCCCCAGCTGGAAATCCAGCATCATCTTTCCTCCCTTCTTGCACACAAGCCATCAGTTTTATATCCTGAACACCTCTTTACCCACATCTTCACATCTCCACTGCTGCCAGCCTGCTTCAAGCCCCCTCCCCCTCCTGCTCCAGGCAGAGAGGGGAGTGGGGGGCAGTCTCGGGGTTGGGGTCCTTAGCTCCTTCCATTTCTCTCTGCCATCCATTCTCCACACAGCATCAGACACCTGCTTAAAACATGAAGCAGATCCTCTCACACACCTCCCGCCCATCCCTTAAAACCCTTTATTGGCTTCTGGTTTCTCTTAGGATAAAGGCCCAGACGTCTCCAAGGCCTACCTGTCCTGCCTACACCTGCCTGCACTGTGCATTGCAGTCCCTGTCGCCCCCACCCTGGCCTTTCCCTTTCTGGAATTCCTGGAGATCCCCTAACCACAGAGCCTTGAAGCGAGCCTGGGCACATGTTTCCACACATTCATTTGTGAAACTAATATTTCTCTTCCTGCCTGCCTTTACAATATAAGCTCCTTGAGGCCAGGGTCCTCACCTAGTACATAGAAGTAGCTCAGGAAATACGCGCTGACCCTTAGGCCTTTCTCAGGGATGACGATGCTCCTGGGTTCCAGGCAGATCAGCAGGCTACGCAGGGCAGATGCACATTGTTCCTGGGATAGGCATGGTGTGGACACCTGGGCCCAGCATCCAGGCCAGTGAAGGGGCAGAGTAAGGCTCCCGGGAGGTGATGGTCACAGGGAAGGAAAGAAGATGATGGCCTAGGGACTTGGCCTTGAATTGAGAAAAGAGTTATTTCCGAGCAATATGAGAAAGGAAGAGAGGAACCCTGCTTTAAGCCTTTATCACAAGGTGGGTGGCCCTTATATTCTCTCTAAATCATTGCCACATGCTAGAGACTCAGTCTCACCTTCTTTCAAGACACCTGCCTACTGGGACAGTTATGAGGAGCCTTGGAGCACTGCAGCAGGTGGGGTCTTCCTGGTTGAAGAGACAGAGAAGGGCTGCAGGAGTGAAGGCTCAGCATGGCCAGGGCAGGGAAGGAAAGGTCGCCAGTTGCTGTTGTTCCAGAAGGCTGGCTGGGCTCCTAGGTGGTATGCAGCTCCCGGGGTCTGCTCCCTGGAGGATCTGGGGAGCTGGTGAAGCGCATTCATGACACTGAGTTTGACAGTCTTCCAAGGGACAAAGTGTTTAGATCACTCCTGGGCTGCATCATGAACCTAGAGAGGCCAAGTTTAGGCCCCAGGCTTGACTCGGTTCACATTTGTGGAAGTGCAGGTTGCTAACCCAAGTAAACAGGTGAAAACCCTCAGAGAATGCTTTGCCCAAGGTGCTGCGCCCATGTCCCAAGCGGAAAGTACCTTCAGTCTCTCCAGTCAGGCCTTGCAAACCTTTCTGTGGACCTATTCTTCCCTGCAGGGAAACTCAGGCAGCAACCACTGCTTTTCTGGTCATTGTCTTGTGGTGAATACCTTGCCAGTGGGATATCACAACTCCAAGCTCCATTCAGTTGAAAGCATCTCCCTCACCCAGTTAGGCAGAGGAAGTTGCAGGCACAGAGGAAGAGTCTAGTTCTCTGGCTTCGCCCTCCATCCCCTTCCCCCTTCTAGGAGAGGAGCGGCTGTTCCTTGGGGGCAGGGGGAGGGGGAGAGCAGGGGACAGCCTGCCTGGCATGTCACAGTTGTGTGTTGCATCAGTGCCTGCAGGTCCAGCCGCCTGCGGAGCCAGGTTCTCTTTGTGGGGGAGTCTGTGGTCACTTTGGAGCCTCTCCTGTCACTGAAGCTCTTTTATCTATGGTTTCCCGACAGGGGCCAGGCCTCCTGTCCAGTCACACAGGATCTCTCTGGCTCCACTAATCCTGACTTCATTCCTTCGCAGTCCTCTTCTATGGGGGTCCCTAACTGCCCCCTCCCCCCATACCCATCCTTGCTCCACCAAGCTTTGTGTGATACTGTGACTCATAATAAGAAATACATGTTTAGCGTTCATCTCTGTTCCTGTCACCCGGCTCCTAAACCCCTTGGAATTTCCTAAGTAATGTGAGCAGATACAGGGTTATCTTACATTATGTTAATAAGGTGATTTTTGGAAAGCCCCTAGGTCACCCTAGGCTGGGAGCTAGTTGCCAGGGGAACGAACTCCGTGATTATTCCCTGCCCTCCCCACCCTGCCCCACCTGCCAGGAGAGGAGCTGGGCTAGAGACTGAGTAGTTCAGTAACCAATGGCCAATGATTTAATCAATGGTGCCTGTGTCATGAAGCCTTCATAAAAAAAGCAAAAGGAGGGGTTTGGAGAGCTTCCAGATTGGTGAACACATGGAAATTTGGGGAAAGTGGTGTGTCCAGGCAAGGCGTAGAAACTCCATGCCCTTTCCCTAAACCTTGCCCTTTATATCTTTTCCGTCTGGCTGTCCCTGAGTTATATCTTTTTTTTTTTTTTTAAGATTTTATTTATTTATTCATGAGAGACAGAGAGAGAGAGGCAGAGACACAGACAGAGGGAGAAGCAGGCTCCCTACAGGGAGCACAATGCAGGACTCATCCCAGGATCACGCCCTGAGCCCAAGGCAGACGCTCAACCACTGAGCCACCCAGGCACCCCAAGTTATATCTTTTGATAACAAACTGGCAATCTAGTAGGTAAAAATATTTCTCTGAATCCTGTGAACCACTCTAGTAAATTCATTGAGCCCAGGGAGGGAGTTGCTGGAAGCTGTAATCCCTAGTTGATGGGGGCAGAAACACAGTGACAACCTGCACTTTCTGGCATCCAGAGTTTGTCTATGGGTGGGGAGGCTGTCCCATAGGACTGAGCCCTTAACCTGTGGAATCTGAATCTATCTGCAGGTAGATAGTGTCAGAATGGAGTTGGATTGTAGGACACCTCCCTGGTGTCATGGAATTGCTTGGTGTGGGAACATCCCTGCACCACCTCTGGTTTCAGAAATGTGGGATAGTCGCATAGACAGTAAAGGAGACACAGGGAAAGGTGAGGTTTTCCAATACCTTGGAAGCTCACATCCTTCTAAGCCAGCCCTCCCTTCTCTCAGTCACTCCTGCTTACTCTGAGGCTTTCAGGGGTTCCATACCACTTCCTGTGCTCCTCAGATTCCAGGGGACATGTGTCAAATTCTTTGAGACCCTCTACCCTGGGCTTGGAAGTGGGGGTGATGCACAACCCAGAAATAACTTTCCTTTGGGGAAAGCCTGGCAACACACCCCATCAGTCTCAGAAGGACCTAGAGGTGGGGCATGGGCTAATAGTGGCCTGATTGATCTGACTCTCACAAAGAGCAGAAGTGGTCTAGGGCCTCAAGTTAGGAAGCAGCCTGTTTGGCACCTCCTGAGTTGTTCTTGGCTATTGAGTGAGAGCTCTGCCCAAATGCCAAGACAAAAGGAAGAGTCACCAGTATCTCCCTATTTCATGCACATCATAAAAGGCAAGGATGTGGAAAAAAAAAAGTTGAAGCAGGAGATAAGGAAAGTACAGAGAGTCCAGAGCATGAGAGGAACAAGCAGAGGTTGGGAGGGAGAAGGCTCAGATGGAAGCCTTGAAGAAGACATTAACCTAATATGTTCAATCTAATCTACTGCCACTGCCTCGTGTCCTTTCATAAAGTCTTTCACCAACCTTGAAGGCAGATGAGGTGGGAAAACTCCCGAAGGCAACTGACTCATGGTATAAGTAGCAGAATTTGGATGTTTAAGTCAATTCATCTCCTAGAAGGTCTCAATTGTTCTTTTTCCCCCTTAAGATAATTTCTAGTTACACAAGTACTACTGGAATACATTATTTATATTAAAAAGTTTAATAAAACTGTAATGATAAAGACCCCTTGTACCACCAAGCTTCCAGTGGTACTAATGGGATAACTTGGTATGATTTTTAAAATCTCTATATAGGCCTTTTCATTTATATTTAACACATATACACACTCGTATATATACACATATGTAGGTTCCCATAGGAAAAATAAAGTATTTTTAGGGTTTTTTTTTTTTTTTTTGTTTTTGTTTTTCTTTTTTAGAAGAAAAAACTGTATGTACCTTTTGGCTTCTTCATTTCTCCACTTAACCTTATACCCTGAAAAGCGTTGTTGGTAGGTGTGGCTCACCCCATTCTTTCCATTACTATATAGTATTCTATAGTGTGGATATACCACAGCTCATTCAACCATTCCCCCACTGATGGACTATTTAAATATTCCCAGTATTTTAACAAGGAATGCATTGTTTCAAAGGCAGGAATGCAGCAAGATCTTCATTGGCAGGTCTCAGGATTCAAGAGGGGCTTACTTGGTAATGAGAGGAGACAAGCCAGGATGGTGGGGAAGGCTACGTGTTAGCAGTCAGGAACCCTGGGTTTGACCACAGATGTGTTCTCAGAGGGTAAGCCTACTTCCTCCTCTAAGTTTCTGTTTCCCCTTCTCTAAAAAGGGGTGGGATGCCAGTAGGTTCTCAACCTTGGTTGCTCATCTGAATCACCCAGGGACCTCTCGATAAAACAAACAAAAGATAAACTACCACAACAAAAACAGTGCCCGGGCCCCAGTCCTAGATTTCTGATTCTTTCGGTCTGGGACAGGGCTCTTCCATCTGTCATTTTTTTTTTTTTAGAGCACCCCAGGAATTTCTGATATGCAGCACAGGCTGAGAACCACTGATCTAGACTAGGGCTTCTCAAACTCCAATGTGCCCACAAAACTGATTCAGAGGGTCTGGGCAAGCCTGAGTTTCCACCTTTCTAACAAGCTCCCAGATGACCCCAGTACGGCTGGGCCATATTTTGAGCAGTCAATCCTTCACATTCTCTTTCAATGTCTGTTTTGACCACCCTATTTCCATACTGACCTCAGCCATTAATTGGCCCATTAATGGCTGAGGTCAGTCTCTAGAGGGTGCCTGAGAACTCAAGTGCAAAGCAGTTTGGTGCCCCAGGGCCATGTAGGGCAGCTAGGGAGGCCCAGGGATTTGGACCCAACTGATAGTATTGAGCCCAGAAGACAGCAGGCAGTGAGCTGGCAGGGCTTGTGAGGTTCAGTATCAGAGCAGGTGTTCCTGTCTCAGCCATAATTTTGGCAACAGTTGGCCCAGGGGCTTCCAAAAGGAGGCTTCAGTTTCCAAGTCTGCCTCCAGACCTATTCCAGGTCTGAGCCAAACCACAAGGAATTTAGGGCAGGAAGCTGTCACCTGGGAGGACACCTACCTCTAGGCAACTGAGTTAGATACCAGGAAGGGGGTTTCCCTCTAACAAGACTGTAGATAAGCTGTCTTTTTTTCCCCTAGTGTCCCTACTGTTTACAACATTTATAGGCATCTTGATCAGTGGGAACGGGGGTGTCAATTAGAATTAGGACCATCTAATTGTTTTATCTGCAAAGTCATGCTTTTTTTTTTTTTTGTGGGGGGGTATGTTTTGTGTTGTTTCTGTTCCAAAGTCCTTTCAAAGTATTTAGCCGGATGTTTTAGACAGTGGGGCTCTCTTCCATTCTGCTTTTTGCTTGCAAACCAGGTCTCTGATTTCAGGTTTAACCTGTTTGCAAAATGAGATGAGAGGATTGCTGTTACAACAGCTAAGAAACAGACTCCTGAACCTTATTGGAAGGTCATTTCTTGTCTCTAAAATCTCCTTTTGATTCATCTTTTCTCTACTTACAAGACTGAATCAAGCTCCAATAATTTTTATGTTATTTTTTAAATAGACTTTATTTTTTAGAGCAATTTTAGGTTTACAGCAAAATTGAGAGGAAAATACAGGGAGTTTCTATCCCCCTCCCTGACGGCCCCCATGCACAGCCTCCCTCACCATCAACATCACCCACCAGAGAGGTACATCTGTTCCAAAGTTCATGAACCTGCACTGGCACATCATGATCACCCTGCGTCCATAGTTTTCATTAGGATTCATTCTTGGTGTACATTCTGTGGGGTTTGACAGATGTATAATGACGTGTATCCACAATTATAGTAGCACTGCCCTAAAAACCCTCTGTGCTCTGCCTCTTTACCCCTCCCTCCTTCTTCCCCCTGGCACCCAGTGATCTTTTAACTGTATCCATAGTTTTGCCTTTTCCAGAATGTTATAAAGTTAGAATCATACAGTGCATAGCCTTTTCAGATTGGCTTCTTTCACTTAGTAATATTCATTTAAGTTTCCTCTGTCTTTTCATGGCTCAATAGCTTCTTTGTTTTTTACTCCTGGATAATATTCCATTGTCTGGATATACCACAGTTTATTTCTCCATCCACCTACTGAAGGACATCTTGATCGCTTCCCAGTTTGACATGTATATGTATGTCATATACATATGTATAGCAGCTTATGTATAAAGCTGCTATAAACATCCATGTGCAGGTTTTTGTGTGGACATAAGTTTTCAGCTCTTTTGTGTAAATACCAAGGAGTATGATTGCAAGTATGTATGCTAGGAATATGTTTACTTGTGTAAGAAACTGTCTTCCAAAGTGGCTGCATCACCAGCAGTGATTGCCACCAGCAATGAATGAGAGTTCCTGCTGCTTCACATCCTTGCCAGCATTTGGTGTTGTCAGTGTCCTGGATTGTGGCTATTCTAATAGGTGTGTAGGGGTATCTTATTATTGTTTTAATTTTCATTTCCCTAATAAGATGATGATGAGCATCTTTTCATATGCTCATTTGCCACCTATGTATTTTCTTTGGTGTGGTATCTGCTTAGTTCTTTTGTCCATTTTTTTTAAAGATAGATAGATAGATAGATTTATTTATTTATTTATTTATTTATTTATTTATTTATTTATTTATTTATTTGAGAGAGAGAGAACAAGTAGGCAGAGCGACAGGCAGAGAGAAAGGGAGAAGCAGGCCCTCTGCTGGGCAGAGAGCCAGATGCGGGGCTCAATCACAGGACTCTGGGACCATGACCTGAGCTGAAAGCAGACGCTTAACTGACTGAGCCACCCAGGTGCCCCTCTTTTGCCCATTTTAAAATCAGGTTGTTCTTTTTTTTTTTTTTTTTACTGTTGAGTTTTAAGGTTCTTTGTATATATTGGATAGGGATATCCTATGTCAGACATGTCTTTTGCAAATATTTTTCCCTGTCTGTGGCTTGTCTTCTAATGCTCTTGATTCCAATCAATTTTTATAGGAAAGTCCAAGAAGTCACTTTGAGTAAACTCTGACCTGTTTTCCGGGCTCTCTTGAAGCTTGCTGGCTTTACATGCATGTGGGATGCCTTAAGTTTAGCCCTGGACTGGTCTATTCAGCTTTTCTCATTGATAATTTAGCATTTGATTTTCCTACTAACATGCCAATTAGTTGGCTGAGATTGGATTATAGGCCCCTGAGAGATTCTGAATTCTTCGGGTAAAGATGTGTCTATCTTAATCAGGGTTTAGGGAAATCTCAGACAATAGCTCTTAGTTAGCTGAGACCAGGGTTTAAACTCTATGGTTAAAGGCATTTGTGATTCTCAGTCAGGATATTTTTATCCTCTCAAATGAGCAGTTCTAGTTCAATTATTTTTTCCTCAAAGTGTCCGTTGTAGGGCCAAATCATCTTTAGTGGGGTTCTGCTATTAGGAGAAGTATGGTAATAGGGGAACCCGTAAGAAGCAATTTTTCCCAGAGAAGGACACAGGTTAGACTATGTGAAAGCTCTTGGTCACTATCAGTTGAAAGTTAGTCAGTTGAAGTTGTTCATACATCCTTGTGTCTTGGGCCAGCTGCCCGTGAACACAGCCCAACCATCTGAGTCCCCAGCAGGTGGAATATATCAGAGAGAGAGAATGCCTTCTTTGAATCAAAACCAAGCTCTTAGGACAAATGGCCAGGATGAGAGGACAACCTCATCTGGTTTTATTGGTGACCCACAGCAAAACTGGTCCTCAGAGGGTGCTGGTCTGGGGAGAACTGCCAACTCTTCAGTGTATGAGCCCACCTTAAACAGACAGCTTATAGGCATGATGCTTTTATGCCGTGATGTGATTCTCCTCCTCATGACAAAACAACACTAAGGACACGGACAAAACAAAGGGACAGGGAGAAGCAAATCACTAGGGACACAAACCTCAAAGGGAACATTAATTAAATAACAATACCTACCATCTGATAAGTGAATAAAACAACAAAGGAACTCAACCTAATGAGGGTGGAGTTGAAGCACAGTGCAGACTTGCTTGTTGATGTGGTCAGTGTTCTGTGGTCAGAGGGAGGCTGAAGAGGCCTTGGTGGGCACCACACCTGGGCAACAGCCAAGGTCCAAGGCAACAAGCAGGTCAGGCTGCATCTGAGCTGCAGCACCAAGATTACAGCCAAAAATCAAACAAGACCAGAGACAAAATTAGCCAAGGCTGTTTATTTATAAACTCACAGCCACAAGGGAACCATCTGCAATCACTTACATTTCAGCAGGGGTTCAAAGGTGTCTGAAAGGAGAGTAAGTTTTACAGAGGGAAAAAAAAGAGGAAATACTGATAGTCTCTGGCAAGCAAGCATTTTACTAATGTGTGTGTGTGGGGGGGGTGGATTTTTGGAAGCAGGGGAGACTCTAATTGACATTTGGCAGTCCTTGATTGGCTTGCTATCCATAATTTACAAGACTTGGGAAATTTTCAGGTTTTTCTGTTCTTTTAGGAGGACTATTTTAAGAGATTTCTTAACTTTGGCGGGCATAGGAGGCTATCTGGCCCAGGCAGAGGCCAAGCAGGGTCCCCTTCCTTTATAGTCATGTGTTGCTCTTGATCCCAAGAGTGCAATTCTTGGGACAGTTTCCTACTGTGTGCAAAGCCACTATATTAGGGACCATGCAAGTGGTACAAAGAGAATGAAGCACAGGTCATACCCTTTTTAGCAAAAGAAACAGCTCCAACTGGCCAGCTTTTAAATACCAGAGAAGATGAAGTAAGCTGTATAATGGAGCTCCAGAGAGGGCAGGAGTGTTCATTTACTGTGAAGTAGGACTTGATTCTGTTCATTGGGGACCCCAGAGAAGTAACTGGAGCAAGACTGGGCATTTTCTTCCATGCAGCAATTGTTGAGCACCTGCTGATGTTAGGTCCTGTGCTAAAGGGACACAGCAAGAAACCACTTGGTCCTTGCCCTCCCATGGAACTCATGGGTGGACAGACAGGATAGACTTAGCGCACTTGGAATTACTTGTTCTGAGTATTGGAGGAGAAGAACAGGGGGCCAGAGGAGCATGAGACAGGGCCTTACATCAACTGGACTTGAGAAAACATTTTGGGAAGAAGTATTTACACTAATTCTGAAAGGAGAGTCAGTGAGGCCAAGAAATGGGGAGGAGAATGGGGTGGCCTGAGTTCCAGACAGGGGGAACAGCCTGTATTAAGGCTCTGGGGGGTGGCAAAAGGAAGTGAAAGGAAAAAAAAAAAAAATTTAATTAATTAAAAAAAAAAAAAAAAGGAAGTGAAAGGAGGCCAGTGGACCTGAGGTCAGAGAAGAAACCAGGAGTGGGACTTGAAGCTGGAGAGGAAGAGGAAATCAGGGCCTTCTTAACCATATCAAGACAGTTGGCAATTGTCCAAAATGCTGTGGGGTGTTATTGAAGGGATTTATGCAAGGCTGTGACATTGGGCTCACACTTTGAAAAGATTATCAGGCTGCTGTGTGAGGAAAAAAAGAGTAGACTTAGGAATAGCTCTTGCAGCCATTCAGGGGGGCAGAGATGGTGGCCTGGGCCCATGTAGGGGCAGTGAAGATGGAGAATGGTGAGTAGGTTCACTAGGTGATTTAGGATATTGAATCGACAGGACTAAGCAATTGATGATATCTGTTAGGGCTGAGGAGAGGGAATTTTCCAGGACTGTTCTTGGATCTGCCTACAACCCCATTGCCCTTTCCTATAAGAATGCAGATGAGTGGAGGAGGATCATATATTCAGTTCTCAATTCCTCAAGTTTGAGGTGCATATGAAACATCAAAGTGAAGATGTTGAATCAGTGAATGAATTTGCAGGGTTTGAAGGTTAGCAAAGAGGCCTGGATGGAAATTGAAGTGTAGAAATCATGGGCACATAGATTTATTTTATTTTATTATTTTATTTTATTTTATATTATTTTATTTATTTACTTATTTACTTATTTATTTATTTATTTATTTATTATTAATTCAATTTGCCAACACCCATTGCTCATCACATCATGGGGCACATAGATTTTAAATGAATTTTAATTTAAATGATTTTAAATGGGGTGTATGTGTGAGATTGCCTCGAGAGGCAGACAGAGAAGGATGCAGGCCAGATTTTTGAGGAGCTCCAGCAGCAGAGGAGGGGCTGGCAAAGGAGGTTGAGAAGGCACAGCTGTGAAGAAGAAACCAGAAAACTAGACACATAGAGACCAAGGACAGTTTTCTGAGAATAGGAGGAGAGGTCGGCTGTCAAATGTTCCTGAAATGTTAAGTAAGATTAAATCTGAGGACCTTGCTATCCATGGAGTTGAACAAATTGTTGACCATAGAACATTTCTGGCAAAGCAGTGGGAGGAGAAGCCACACCAAAGTGAGGAGTTGAGACCAAATAGTGGAAGATATTCTGAAAATTCACCTCAGGGATGGGATGGGTGAAAGATTGGGGTGGCCAGCCACCAGGGATTGGTCCTGGAAGAGATGTTAAATTTCAAGAACATGGAGCCTCACTCTGGTTCAGGAAACATGGATCTCAATGTCAATAGAGAGGAACACTTGGAAACTTGGCTCAAATGGCTCCCAGAAGCAAAGATGAAAGTGAGTGGGAAGTGGAAGGATTCATCCAGGATTCCTACAGAGACCACACCAAGATTCCAGCTGCCCTTGAGAGAGCCTGCAATCAAGTCCCACATTCCCACATGTTCCTGGTCACACATGCTCCTAGGAAGCCTTCCAGGGTCGATGGAAGAACTGAAAAAAAAACAAAACAAAAAACAAACAAACAAACAAAAAACCCACACAAAAATGAAGAAGCATCTCAGGTTAAAGGAACTGACCTTTGGAGCAAAAAAACTGGTATTAAAAATCTCTCTTCACCACCTGCTCTGTGTGATCTGGGGCAAGTTTCTAAACATTTCTGTGGGTTATAAGACATATGGAATATGAAAATTTGTTTTCTTCACGTTTTCTCTTTTGGATGCTAATCCTCCAGTTATGAACAAGGCCATTCCTGAACCCAAGAAGAAAGGAACAACAAGCTGGCTTGCCTCAGCCAGCAGTGCCCAGAGGCAGAGACACAAAGGTATTCCTTCAGGAGGAGTGGGGAAACAAGCTGAGGTGTCTACTGGACCAGCCTGGCTGTCCTGATGGCCAGAGCTCAGCACAGATCCCACCATGACCCCAGCCCAGCCTGCTCATACGCATGAGGGTCCTGAGACAGAAGGCCAGCCTTACTCTCTTCCCTGCCATAGTCCTCACCCCAAGTGGTGCAATCAAAGGTAAACACTGGGCCTGCCCAGAGACCTGGCAAAACAAGTACACTTGTGCATCATCATCATTATCAAACTATTAACACCACGTGCAGCGTGGGTGTGGGGCTGAAAGCCCAGTGTGGTAGCAAGCAGGTGACACCATGCCACAGCAATCCCCTGCCCACAGCCAAAGGCCCGGAGGCTCCATTCTGGAGTGGCAGTGTGGTTGGAGGGACATCCCCAGCTCATAAGCTGCCCTAGCACGTGGTGGAGAAGCTGTCTTCCTTCTCTGGATCCCTAGTCCAGGAGAAGCCTTCCCAAGCAGATACTCTGCTCTGAATCTAGGTCAGGGAGGCATGTGGGGTCAATGCATGATGGTTGGAGCTGCAGGAGCCAGGAGCCTTCCAGCATGGTCTGAAACATGAGAGATTCCCAGGAAAGTCTGGGAGACTTTGGTTGTTCCCTTTGGATTTGAAGAATGGATCACAACTCTCACGGACAGGATATAAAGGGATTTGAGTAAGAGAAAGATTAGCCACATAGCAGAAGTTCCCTGAGATCCCCCTGGTTGGCGGAGGACTCCACCAGCTCTGCTACATGGGGTCTCAGCTCTAGAAGACCCAGGGGAGAGCTTTTCCTGTGTGCTAGTGTCCACTGGCCATGCCAGCCAGCCTATCGTCATGGAATCTTCCTTCCCAGAATGAAGATGTCTGGGCTTTACGTGGTATCTGCTAGAGTGAGGTCTGTGTGGAATCCCTCTAGCTTGAACTTGACCACTGCTGGGCTGTGATGGAAAGGGCAAGCTACCCTCAGTAGTTAAGCAGCCTTGGGCAAGTCACTAATCTTCTCTGGGTTTTTAGTCTCTTACATGTAAAACTGGACTGAAAATTCATTGCTGCAAGTGGTCAGTGATTCCGCGCTACATGATGAGTGGGAAAGAGCTCCAGAATTGAATTAGGAAATCCAAAACCTAGTTCAGGCCCTGTCTCTTTCTTTGCCTCAGTTTCCTCCTCTCGGCAACAGGGGTGGAGGGGACTGACTGGGTGGCTATTAAGGTACAGGTGCCCTCTGACCAGTTCTGACCTCATCCCTATTTCTTTCCAGCCCCTGGGT
Organism: Canis lupus familiaris; assembly: GCF_011100685.1. Lineage (NCBI taxonomy): Eukaryota > Metazoa > Chordata > Mammalia > Carnivora > Canidae > Canis > Canis lupus. Next base: position 22,466,145 of record NC_049238.1, read on the forward strand.
GGGATTCTCCTCGGGAGGGGAAAGGAGGTCACAGCTGGGCTGGGACCCAGCAGCTGGGATGGAGCAGAGCATCCCTGTTTGGTTCTCTGGTCCTCTTGAGGTGGTACCAAGGAGGATGCCTATGGTGCTTCCACCAAGAGGAGCCACATTTCCTCCACAGGTTGATGAGGGCCATGGCTGGGTGGTGGTCAGGCGGGGTGGTCCACTCAGACTCCTCACCTAGGAGGGAACAGTCACACTGCCAGACTCTCCTGCCGGACTTGGTGTATGAATCATAGGCTGTTCTCCACCAATGCAGAATGAAGAGCCTTACCTGGGCTTCTTTCCAGAAGAGACTCTTAAGACCATTTCACCAGGAGCATCTCTGTCATGCAGAGAGAAACTAATAGATATAGAGGGAGAAGACTTGGATCAGAAACTCCTTTTTACAACCTACCAGTTGAGTGACTCTAACTGAGACTTTTAACCCCCTGGGGGAATATAGCTAGTATTAAATAAGATGACATTTATGAGTTCAATTAGCCAGATTCCTGGCACCTAGTAGGTTCTCACCAAATGCTGTTTAGTCTTCACCTAGAGGTAAATGTAGTAAGGGGTACAGATGGGCAAAGAAATTGATCCCCCTAGGGGCCCACCAGGAGCAGGGCCTGGGGCTGTCCCAGACCCCCAGCTAATTATCCAGGGCACACATTGTCCTATCTGCTCACCCTATGTGCTGTGCAAATATCACCACCATCCATGTGTGGGGAGACATAAAGTTTGGGAAGCTGTGGTGGGCTGAATCTGGAGATCATGGGAGAGGTGAGAGAGGGGAGCAATGGGCAGTGTAGCTGTGTGACTTAGAGGATGTCACAGCTCGGGCTGTGAGCTCCCCATCTGTGAATGGGGGTCAGTCAAGGGCACTACCATTTTGCAGAAATGACTGTTGCAAGAGGGAGAGTACCTTGTATGCTTGAGTAGACAGCTCATCTTACCCTTTCCCCACCTGCCATGGTCCTATTCTTCACACTGTACATCAGTGAATGGAATGTATGTGTCAAACTCACAGATCAGGAAACTAACACATGCGGAAGAGGATATGGCTGCAGATGATAATGGGTGATATGGTTGATCCAGGACTTTAGCCCTGGTGGTCAGTGACTGGGCCTCTCCATGCACCAGAATCTGGCTCTTTCCAATCTACTCCCTGACCTCTGAGAGATAAGTCCCAGTGCTCCCCCTCTCCCTGCGTTCCTATGGGGTTCTTCTCGGGAGAGGCCACCTGGTCAGTCCAATTGTGTCAGCTGTGGTAGCCTGTTCGGGCATCAGGCCATGCCCCGTAGACCTCTGGCTTGTCTGCAACAGCAGAGATGTAGCCCTCTCCATCCTTCAGTGCTGGGCTTCAGGCAGCCCTGGCTTCACTGGAGCAGGAGCTCAGCCCTGGCTACACACTGGAATCCATCAGTGAATTTTAAAAATGACATCTACAGGATGTCTGTAGGTGAAGTCTTAAATCTTCCCAGGCGATTCCAATCTGCAGCCAAGATTGAGAACCATTGCATAGGAGAATAACAGTGTGACCTTGGGGGAAGAGCCACAAGTGTGAGCCTCCATGTTACTTCTCTGTTGTTTTTTTCCATCATGCTTCATGGTATTGGGTCCATGTGCTTCCCTTTTTCCTCAGTTTTCTATCCCAAAACATAATTTTTACCCCTTTCATCTTTTCTATTCTGTCCCATTGAGCTGATCTTTTTTATAGTAGTCTTGGTGTCTTCCTTTTATTCTGCTTTTCACTTATTTATTCATCCAACATGTAGTGAATGCCTGCTACCACAGGCAACCTACTAGCTGCTGGGAATAGCAAAGAACAAGAAGGCCAGGTCTGATGGAATGCATGTTCTGCTGGGATTTGCCCTGTTTTTCTTTCTCTTTTTATTAATAAGGCTGGGATATTTGAAAAAAAAAATTTTAAGATACGTGTTACTAGTCCCTTCTTAATTTTGCCTCTTATTTTTACTCCTTAAACTTCTTGTTTGATTATAAGCAAAGCCTCTGCCCAAAGGAAATTAAACAAGCTCAGTTACTTGTGTTGGACAATGTTTGCATGTGTGTGTACACACAGGTCTTGTGTTGTATCAACAGAGGAACACTGGCATCTGGATGTTATTTGTGTTTGGAGATTCCTAAGCCAAGCCTCCTTGTACTTCTGTGCCTGGGAAGGCTCTTGGAGAACACAGCCTTGATTAAACTAGTTGTCTTCTTACCTCTGAAGAATACTCAACCAACAAATAAAGATTAGGTGAGGGTCTCTTATGCATAGGACATTGAGCTAGGTGTTCTTGTAGGAAGAGGTTCTGGAGGTGCCCAAATGGCAATAAGCAAAAGGCCCAGCCTCTCCCTCAGGAATCCCACCAAGGATATAGGACTATTTCCACACAGAAGTACTGAGTGATACAAGGCTGTCATGGTGAGGGCAAGTAGGCACTTCAGAAAAGCCATCATTTGGAGAAGACAATTCTCAGGGTATTACTGGCACCAGTGCAGATTATTCTGAGATAGATAGTTTCACCCCTCCTACAGTTTTGGTGTGTACCTTCCCCTTCAAGCTGTGGGTCTTCTGTAGAATAGGCACCAATGAGAACCCATCCTGTCCTAGATGATAGGCCACCAACATATACTTTCCATCACATTGGCAGAGCTCACTCAGGAGACAGGGTCTAGGTTTGCCTCGTTAAAAAAAAAAAAAAAAAAAAAGGGATCCCTGGGTGGCGCAGCGGTTTGGCGCCTGCCTTTGGCCCAGGGCGCGATCCTGGAGACCCGGGATCGAATCCCACGTCGGGCTCCCGGTGCATGGAGCCTGCTTCTCCCTCTGCCTGTGTCTCTGCCTCTCTCTCTCTCTCACTGTGTGCCTATCATAAAAAAATAAATAAATAAATAAATAAAGGACAATTTCACTTACTCTCTTCTCACAACTGCTAAAAAGTTTGAATTGTACTTTCTTCCCAAGGCTCAGAGCCAATCATAGGCATTGTCTTAGCTGCTAGCATAGGGAATTTGGTGGAGCTGCATCTTTAACCAGAGAGAAGAACAAACCTGTTTTTTCTTGGAGCATAGGGATTTCTTTATGGAACTGATCTACTGCTGTCTGAGGGAGTGGTCTTCAATTTCTTTTTTAATGGCCCATATTAAGAAATACATTTTGCATCACTGCCTGTGACTGAAAGGAGTTTCCCAAAACATCACTTACCCTTACTGTATGCAATGCCTTCAGGTATTTTATATTCTATTTAATTTTTTTAAATTACTGATGAGTCCACCAAATTAAATTCATGGGATAATAATAGGTTGTAACCCCAGTTTGGAAAACACTCTTCGGAAGCCACTGCTGCTTTAATCCACATGGGCCCTGAGGCCAAGGCTTGGTCTAGCACCCCCTTGTGGATTTCTTGACAACTGTAAGCACCAGGCTTGTTCAGTCACCAAGATATCCGTGTGCCTGTGCCTTTCCCAAAAGGAACATCTGCTGATTGTTGCTAACATTTGAAATGAAGCATCTTCCCTCCTCTGGGATATGTCCTCTTAGGACATCTTAGTAGCAAAACTCAGAGAAGAAATGTTTGTTAAAAAGTGATGGAGCTTATTTCTGGCTTTTGACAAGTACTGGCCCCTGTGTTTTCACAGCTGCTAATAGATCACATAGATGCATCTGCTCTAAATAAGCTCCTCATGCATGTGAAGAGCACCCACAGTGCCTGGAAAGGGTGCCCAAGAGGTGTTAGTCCCCCACTGCCTCACAGCTGATAAGGATTCTTTGATGTGTTGACAGGACTCGAAGATTTCTTATATTTAAGAGAATTCAGTCTGTCCTATAACAAAATGCCTTGCAAAGGTTAAAAGTATTTTTAAGTCACTTCTCAATGTCTCTAAATGTAAAATAGGTTAGAGATTGATGTGCTTGCCAACCCATTTGGGCCATGGTGGTTGTACAGAGAAGCATTAAGTGGTGGAAACAAATACATGCATTGTAAAGCCAAGCTATTTCTGCCCATTTCCCATGATGTGTCCCATCCCACCTCCAACTGGCCCAAGCTAAGTGGGGGCCAGTGACCTTTCATTCAGTCCAAGTAGGTTCAGGCATGCTCCTTAAAGCTGCTGGTGGCATAGAGCTGGGAAGGACTCCTACCATCCTTAATAGTGAGTCTGTAGCTTTGGGTCTCTTGTTGGGCTTGTGGGCAATTAGTGAAGATAACTAGTGTCCAGTGTTCAGGAGCATCTGTGCCCAAATGGCCCCTACATACCACTCCTTGGGTATATTTTTTTCTTCCTTACATACTCTGCATGTATTCCTCTCTTCTGGGCTCTGGAACGATCCCATGGCCAGCTGGGCCCATTGTAGCAGTGCCCACACATGCCTGGTGTGACCTGAGCCCTCTGTGCAGCTCTAAGGCTGAGGCTTTGGCACGGCTAAATCAGTGGTTACCCACAAGTCACATTATATTGAACAGATTAGAAAGGAAGACAACATCTTAATGTCAGAGAGCCAGGAACAAAAGGCCGCCACTTAGATTTTACTTTATACTCAAGACAACCAACGTATAACTATGATTTGAAACATACTGAAAAAATGTCAGCAGATCAAGATCTGAGGTTGAACAAGCTCCAGACTCCTAGCTGGAGCTCAGAAGTCTGGCTCTCGGCCTTGCTACCCTAACAATGGCCAGAATGCAAGGATAATTTAAATATATTAGTCCGTATTACCCAAAGGCAAATGTTACTTGAAATTTATGGAAAATATTTGAATTTCACCCCTCAGGTATTTTGGCACCCAGGCTTTAAATTCCAACTCTTTCTGCCCAGTTTAGACCCTTCCCAGCATTTCAACTTTGATTGCCCAAAGCAAAATGCTAATTCTGTCAAATGAGTTCCAATGGCTCACCTCTGGCTTGTATCTCTCAATTCAACATGCAGACAATCGATGTGTGGCATACACATCAGTCCAACACTCCTGGCCACCTGTGGCTTTGGAGGTGAGGACAGAAATAAACCTCTCTGAATCATACAGACCAGGGAACCCAGCTGCACTCCTCAGACACTGTGGGAACACATTTCACAATAAGATGTCACATTTAGGAGGGAACTTTAGGGTTTACAGTTGTTACAAAGTACTTTCACTCTACCTATGGCTTTTATCTCCATAGCTTACAGCTGAGAAGGAAACAAAGCCACGTTAAGGGACTCACCCAAGATCTCACAGCTATTGTCAATCTGGGATTCCAGTTCTATACTTCCAGTCCTAAGCTCCTCCAAGCAGGCCAGAGCCCTGACACTGGTGATCTTTGGATGTTCATGACCTTGGGAGGCCATACTGAAGAGGCTATGTGGTCCCAGCCCTTTGATGCCTTTGTCTAGAACATGCTACCCATCTTTGACCTATCTGCTTTGAGAAATCTTCTGCCTAAATGTTAATATTTATCATTTACAGCTGGCCACTGCCCCCTTTCAAAGGTGAACATAGTAAAATTTATGACAGGTGTGCTATCAGACAACAGAGAAGCATAAAAGCACAAGAAAGAGTGGTAATCTCCATCTGTGCAAATGATTCATCCAAGGCTGGGACACCTGACGGATTCTGGAATGGGGCTGCAGCCACACGTTTTCCTCCTGGGGCTACTATTGCTTCTGGGGCAAGGTAAGTCTGCCTTTTGCTCAGAGGGCAACCAGTGGGTCAACCTGCTGGTGTCCCATGTTGCTTAGGCACAGAGCTTGAGAGAGGAACATATCTTTCTCATGCACAGGTTAGATGCATGCAGGTTGGAATGCTAGGGTTCAAGTGCCGATGGCTGTGGGGCAAGAGGCAGGTCTGGGGCTAAGTGAGGAGTGCTGATGGGCAGTAGCTGAGTGGTGCAAAAAAAAAAAAAAAAAAAAGCCATAGGAGCAAGGAACCACTAAGATCGGGGTTCTAGTTCTCTGTGTTGTGCGGCCTTGGGTGAGTTCTATCTCCCTGGACCTTGATTTCACCTCATCCTTAAAATGGGAATACTACTATTTTATGGGCTTTGCTTTGTTTTTGCTAGAAGGACAGAGGAAGGCAGGCTCATTAGCCTGACTCTAGCTAGACATCTTACACAATTTGTTTTTGGGACCATATTTGGCTTTCTTTGGTCCTGAGTTGAAAGCAGAGACAAAAAGTAGGGAAGCTGGAATCACAGCATCCTCACTATTTTGGGCTAATAGCTGTGGGGGTGGTGGTTGAGCTTCCTTGACCAGCTGCTGATGTTCAGGTCAGAGTTCACATTCATCAGTGGTCTGGCCATTGTCTGTTTGATATTTAATTTCTTTATTTCTAAAGTTTTCAATCTTGTGCTCTGGTTTCTCTTCAGATCATATCAATCTTTCACCTTTTATTAAGAGTTTTTAGTCTTTCCCTTCTGTGTGTCCTTTATGTCTTAAGAACACCTCTCCTATATTGACATCATGACATTAGCCTGTATTTCCTTCTAAAACTGCATAAATTTGCTTTTCTCATTTGGGTCTTTAATACATCTGGGATTGATTTTTTGTGACTAGTGTAAGAGGGGAACCCAATTTTACTTTTTTTTTTTTTTTTTCATGAAAATACAGGTTATCCCAGCACCATTTATGGAGAAGTCCATTGTTTCCCTACTGCTGTGAAGAGCACCCTCTGTTCCTATACAAAGGGCTTGGATGTGCTTGCAATTGTTTCAAAACTTGGCTTTATTCATTTGTCTACCCCTGTGCCAATGGCACATTGTCTTAATTCTTAATTAAGCTTTATAGTAAGTTTTATTATTTGGGAAAAGAGGTCTTTCTATTTTTTTCTTCTTAGAAATGACTTGACTTTGAACTTCCATATAAATTTTACTGTCACTTTCTACCCCTAAAAAGACAATTGGGATTTTGATCAAAACTGATTTGAGTTCTATATCAAGTTGGGGAAAGCAAACATCTTTACGATACTGAGCCTTCCAAACCAAGAGCATGTTTAGATCTATTTTCTTTAATGCTTCTCAAGGTTTTGTAGTTTCTTTGGTGAGGTCTTGCATACATTTTGTTTAATTTATTCTTAGGCATATGATATTTTATTGTATGATAGGTGGATTTTAAAATTTTTATTTTGAAATGTTTATTGGTATATAGAATTGATTTTTATGTGTTGATTTTGAGCCCAATTGCATTCTTATAAATTTTAATAAGTTATCTGTATATTCTTTTGGATTTTTCTCTATACTCAATCCTGCCAATAATGACAGTTTTGTTGCTCTCTTTTCAATCTATATACTTTTTCTTTCTTTTGCCTCCTTGTACTGGCTCCACTACAATTTTTCATGGAAGTGATCCTTATTCCCAAGTTCAAAAAGAAAATGTTTAACAGGGGATCCCTGGGTGGCTCAGCGGTTTGACGCCTGCCTTTGGCCCAGGGCGGATCCTGGAGTCCTCGGATGGAGTCCCGCGTCCGGCTCCCGCATGGAGCCTGCTTCTCCCTCTGCCTATGTCTCTGCCTCTCTCTCTGTCTATCATGAATAAATAAAAAATAAAAAAATCTTAAAAAAAAAAAGAAAATGTTTAACATTTTGTCAGTATGTATGGTGTCTGCTATAGGCTTTTCTGCAGATACTCTTTATGAAACTAAGAATATCTATTTTATTACTAGTTTAAGAGGTTTCTAAAAGAATGATGAGTGAATGTTGAATTTTACCTAATACTTTTTCTGCACTTATTGAGATGATTATATGATTGACTCCTTTAAATGTGTTAATGTGATAAATTGACTTATCATTATTCATTTTTTTCAGTCATTACTTACTAGATTTACTGAAGACCATACATTGTATTTGCTTGCCCTGCCTTTTCTACCTCTTTTAATCTAGAACAGTTCTTTAGTCTTTTGGTTTGTTTGTGGTTTTGTGTCACTGAAAACTTTAGGCTATTTTGTGTGTGTGTGTGCACTTTAATTTGGATTTGTCCAAAGTATTTATTCCTTGCTGGAATCAGATTAAACTCTTTGGGCAGAAATACAGAATAGATCATGTTGTGTCCTTGATGTAGTACACTGGGGATACAGGTGATGTTGGTAAATGCCCTAATTGGTGGCATTAAATTGGTAACTTGGCTAAAGTGCATCTGCCAGATTTCTCCCTTGTTAAGGAAACTTCCCCCAGGTGATTTATAAATTATTTGTAAGGAGATACTGTGATATTATGTGACTCTTCTTATACTCAGTGGTTTTTCCATCCACTGATGATTCTTGCCTTAATCGATTATTACCAGAGTGACTGTAAAATGGTGATTTAAAAATACCTCTCATTCCTTCTAATATTGATAGTTTGCATTCCCTATTTAAAAAATATTCTCTATCACACTCTTTTTATATTCTTTTTAATACAAAATGGATTTATGGATTCTTTTATTAATCAGGGCATTATAATCCATTCAAATCATTATTCATTATTTTGATGTAATTACAGATTTGGCCAGCGAAGTCTCTTCACACTGTCTCCTATGTCCCATCCATTTTTAAGCTTTTAGCTATATGAAACAACCTATTCCAATGAATCTTGTATTTTTCCTATCTTAGCCATGCAATTAGCCATTTCTTCAAGGTTCCAATTGTTGGAAAATTTTATTTAGAAACCAGGTATCTAGGTGGTAGGGATGTTCATTGCTGCTGGAGTGTCATTATGTCCAAGCTCACTCAGTGGACAGATCTAGGAAGTACAGTTTTCTTTTTAAAAAACAAATGTAAAAAAAAATGTATACAGTTTATCTCTAACTTTAGTTAGAATTGGAGTTTCATCTCCTTCCCTCATTTCAGACTGGTTTTTGTCCTTCCCTCACAGTGCAAACCAAGGTTACAAAAACATGAATAAATCTATTCATTTACTGAGTCCTATGATACATACAATATAACATTAGAATCACTCTAACAATAGGGGCACCCGGGTGGCTCAGTCAGTTGGGCATCTGAGTTGCTCAGTGAGTTAGGTGATGAACTTGATTTCAGCCTAGGTCTTAATGTCAGGATCATAATTTCAAGTCTCACATTCCAAGTCTCACATGGAGCCTACTTTAAAAAAATAAAAAAAAAAGAAGAAGAAGAGGAGGAAGAAACAACAGCACCACCATAATTTCTTTGCCATTGTTTTGCCCTTAGAGTATATCCCACTCAGGGTGTATGACCAAAATAGTTTCTTCAAAATCACTTGAATTAATTCTTTTTCTTTTGTTTTCTTTGTATGGTTGTATCATCTATTTGACATATAGTTTGTTTCTTTTTATATTGTTATAGAATTTCTCCCATTTTTGTTGATTTTACTTTATTTTTTGAATATATAAAACATAGTTGTGACTTTTGAACCATATTAAGGTGAAAAAATATACTCAGAGAAGTCCCATCCCATTCTCTCACCCTTCCTTTCATCCCATTTCCACCTATTCTTTTAAGTAATTTAAAATTTCAATTACATTGAAATTACATAAAATTTCAATTTCATTATTTTCATATTCTTTCTGTGTTTCTTTTTGCAAACATACTTTATCATTTGTGCAAGAAGTAAGACAAAATAATCTATAATTTTTGTATCTAAATTTTCTTCACTTAATATATTCTGAAATTATGTTGCATACATTCAAACCTTTTTCATTTTTTTCCAACTGTAGAATATTCCACTCTTACCATATATTCAATGAGTCTCCTAAGTGGGCATTAGGTTATTTCCAATATTTTACTATTATAAGTAGTGTTGTCATGAATAATCATGTGCATATGTCTTTTTCATGTTGTTGGAGGTATAGCTTAGGATAAGTTCCCAGACTGAGATTTTTGGGCCAAAGGGTAAATATACATAGTTTTCTTAGTAGAACTCACAAATAAAGCCATCTGGGCCTGGAATATTCTTTTTTGCTAGATTTTTGACTACTGATTCAATTTTTTTTTAATGGCTATAGAATTCATATCTTTTGTTTCTTGTTAATATGCTTTGGAAAGTTTTGTTTTTCTAGGAATGTGTCCATTTCAAGTAAATTTCCAAGTGTTTTATGTAAATTTATATAGAATTTCTGTTTTTAACTCTTTGATATCTGTAGCTTCTATAGTCACACCCCCTTTTGTTTCCAATACTAGCTACCGGTGACTTTTTCCTTTATTTTTGATTCCTCTTGTCAGAGGTTTGTCTACCTTATTAGTTTTTTTGCAAAGAACTAATTTTTGGCTTTATTGATCTATGTCATAGTTGTCTATTGCTGTGGAGCAAATCACCTTAAATTTTACTCACAAATGGCAACCATTTTATTTGCTCAAAATTCAGTGGATCTTCAGTTTGGGAAGACCTCAGCTGAGACATTTTCTCCCTGTTCTACATGTGTGGGCCTGACATGGAGGATCTATAATGATGTGTTCTGGGGACTTGGTCCTGGTGTGTCTTCGAGCTCCTCTATGTGGCCTTCCTGTAAGGGGAGCCTGGGCTTCTGTACCTGGTGACTCAGGGCTCCAGATTAGCAAAAATAGAAGCCACAGGGCCTCTTAACTCTTAATGCCCAAAAGTCATCTCTGTCACTTCTATTGGTCAGTGCAGGTTTCAGGGCCAGCCTGGATATAAGAGGAAGGAAATAGACTTCACTGCTTGGGTGGAGGAGTAGCAAAAGTCACATTGCAAAGGGGTATATAGGCTGGGAGAAAATGTCAGAGCCATCTTCGGAAAAACATACCACAGTTGAAATTGTATGTTTGTTTCCTATTTCATTAATTTCTGTGAATTGATCTTGCATGGCGTTTAGAGTATATCTTGAATCTGTGGCTTGATATCTTTTAGAAATTTTTAAAATTCTCAGCCAGTAGCTCTTGAAATACTGCTTCTACTCCATTATTTCTGTCTTTTCCTTCTGTAGTGCCAGTTAAATGTTTGTTTGGTTTTCTTTATATACCACGTCTCTTAGCCTCTCTTCCAACTGTACCATCTTTTCTGTCTTTCTGTACTGCATTCTAAGTAATTTATTGTGACACATGCCCTAATTTATTCATTCTCTCTGTTGCTGTTAAACCTGATCCTTGAAGATTTTGAAAATTGGTTTTATTTTTCAAATTTAATTTACATTTAGTTCTGTACCAAATTTACCATGTTAGTTTTTAAAGTAATTTTGTGTTCCCATAAATATCAAATTTTCTTTTCTTTTTTAAAAACATAGTAGTTTTATAATTTTGGTCTGATAATTTCAGTATCCAAAGTCTTGGATCTGTTTCTGCTCTATTTTTTTTCCTGCTACTTCTTGCTCCCGGATGCTTTGTTTCTGTCTCCATTTACTTCTTTTTTTATTGTGTGCTGCTTAGACTCCTCCAAAACACTATCTGTGAGACTCTTTGGGACCTAGGATGAATATGCCTGTCTTCTGAAACTATATAAATGTCATTCCATTGGGCACTGGGGACAATGACATTTGAGGATCCCTTCAAATGAAAGTCACAGGGTGAGGTTCTCTAGAAGAGCCAACCAAGCCCCACAGTAACCACTGTACATATACAACAGCTTCCCTCTAAGAAAGATACTCTCTTCTCCTCATTTTACAGATAAGACAACTGAGACTCAGAAATTAAATAACTTCCCTCAAAGTCATCTAGCTATAAGTACAGGAGCCAGAATTCAGTCCTGAGACTGAATCCCAAGCCAGCGCTTTTCCCCACCACCCTGCATTACAGGTCATAATTCGGCTTTCATTGAAGCTTGGAAATGGGCTCAACAAACAATACACATAGGAATAGGTTCCTTTTATGAAAGTTTGGGTGTATAAAACTGAAAGCATTATCTCAAAACTACAGCTTTGGCAAGAGATCACTGTATTTAGTAAAGTATAATATTTTGCTAGAATTTCATTTTCCTAAACTGGTCAGTGGTTCCCCAGGAGACTGTCCTTGCCTTGGTATGTACCCACTCCAGGCCTGTCACTGTTAAGCCAAAGGTGGGAGCTGGGTAGACACATCATGTAAGGAAAGGAATACCTCTTCCCTTATTAGAACAAGTAAAGGGGCACCTGGGTGGCTCCGTCAGTTAAGCATCTGCCTTGGGCTCAGGTCATGATCTTAGGATCCTGGATTTGAGCCCCACATCAGGCTCCCTGCTCAGTGGGGAGTCTACTTCTCCCTCTTCCTCTGCACTCCCTCCATCCTGCTCACTCTCTCTCTCTCCCTCTCTTTCTCTAATAAATAAATAAAATATTAAAAAAAAAAAAAAAAAAGAAAGAGAAAAAGAACAAGTAAAGCTAGTTGACATTTGTTTTCCAGGGGCCTAGAGTCCTTCCTGGAGGACTTTCAGGCTTCTAGAAATACTCTTTCCAAATAAGGGTAGAAAGCAACACTGGAGAACTTCTGGTAGCCCAGATTCTTCCAGTTATTGATGAGAGAGGGGCAGGAACTTGCTAGAGTCCCTTATCTAGTTGGTGGCTGAGCCATCCCTGGAACTCCCTTGTCAGATTCTCTTTTACATCAGATGCCTCAGTCCCCACCCCTACCCCCACTCCAACCCACTCACTTGCCTCCAAATTCCTGCTCTGAGCAGCATGCCCAGGTAAGGGGTTTTTCTCGGCATGGGGCGAGGGGGGGCCTCAGGAGTCCTCCTTTCCTGGGATGTCATCTGTACCTTATAGATTTTAAGGACTTTATTGTCAATCATCCTTTTCATCAGGTTGCATTTTTGCTACTGTCAGTTAACTGTCTGAGCACCCTCTAAGTACCAGAGTTGAGCTGAGTCTGGCTGGTAGATAATAAACCAAAGGAAGGAACCCTCTGGAGAGAGAGCACGGATTTGCATAAAATCACTGGAGAAGAATTAAGTACCAAAATAGATGAAGCAGCTGTAATAAAAGCAACAGGCTTCGGAAAACGGAGAGGTGAATGTGGGCTGGAGAAGTTTCATGCGGTGGTGGGGGTGGGGGTGCAGCTCCAAGGGCTGTGTGGGATCAAGATAAACCCAGGCATGCAAGTGGGGGAGCAGTGTCCTCAGAGGCAAAGTCAGGGCTCATCACACCTCATGCAGGGGGCAGGGAGCAGGTCCACTGAGCAGCGGCAGAGTTGGTGTGGGGGAAGGATCTTGAAATTCTAAGACCAGAATGATAGAGATTATCCTAGTGTCTTTTGGCTTAAAGAGACTTCTAAGAGGATTGTTTCCAATCTCTCTCTCTGTTTCTCTCTCTCTCTCTCTCTCTCTCTCTGACCCCCTTCCCCCTCCCCCTCTCCCTTTTTTAATATTAACAAAAACTGAACCCTTGGGCAGGGCAGGTTAAGTGACCTGCCCAAGGTCGCCCAGCAAGCCTAGAATTTGGATTTGCTATCCTGGGAAGTGGGGAGCTATTAAAGGTTCTTCAGCAGGGGAGTGGCCTGATGCAAGTGGTATTTTGGGCAAGATGAGTCTGCCAGCTTCAGACATAAAAGGTCATGCATGGAAAGAGGCAGCGCACTGAAGAATTCATGTGACTGGCTCCAAGAAAGAGGCCCAGAGTTTGCTTGGCTCTGGGAAGGCCACGTGCCTTTCTCCTGCCTCAGGCAGCCATCTTTCCTGTGTTCTTGCGTCTCCATGAGGACAGTGGTTCTCAGGGCCACTCTCTTTTTCATAGCAGAACCTCCCAGTTGTCTCTGGGAGAAGACCTTCCTGAAGGGGGGCAGGGCAGGGGCAGGGACCGCTGAGGTCCCCACATGGCTCCTCGAGATTCCCCTCCTATTGGAGCCCACTAATTGCTGCTATATCCCCACATCTACCTCTGAGGGTCTCTGTTTCCCCTGAAAGCTCTGGCTGGGGCTGGGAGTGACCATGGAGGAGAGCAGTATGGGAGGGAGGAGTCAGGGCTCTGACCCACAGCCACTGAGGTATCACTTGTTCACCTTCACTATGGGGCCCTCTTCTTCAGGTGCTTCTTCCTGGCTCTGGGTCCACCTCAATTGCTCCCATGAGGAAGCTGAGGAGGAAAACACAACCTACAAGCAAAGCATTCTTCCTCTGAGGTCCTGTAGTGAGCCAGGGGCAAAACCTCGAGTCCACTGTGAATAGGCTCTCCTCATAGAACTGCTCCCTTGAGCCTTCTCCCCTCTCCTGGGGCACAGAGTGTATGATGTTGGGTCTCGGTGGGCATCAGGAAGTGGAGACAGGGAGGGGCCCCTGGCCTCTCCCTGGGATGGAATCTGTCCTGGGTGGTGGTGTCTCCTGTGGTCACCAGCTCATAACAGGGAGTGTTTAGAGAATGTTGGTTTGGGACTTCCCAAATCATCTCTAGTGTGTTTTGTACAGTCATCAGACAAGAGGGATGTGTCTGCCCAGAGGTTATGACAGCGTTAGTTCTCTATCATTCTTTGGTATCCACATGATAAATTGAGTTTGACTGATGAGTTAGGGCAGCTCACAAAACTGGTCTCATAGACATGACCAAAGAATAAATTTCCATCTACTGAGAACTCGGGCTACAGAACACAATAAGCCTTTTAGAACCTTCTTTCAAAAAGACTTCCGTCCCGAGGAAAGCATATCAGACCAGGTTAAGGAAAATTGAATGCCATGCCTTGGCTGTAGTAGGAACTTGCTGAGTGATCTTTGCCAAGTTTGCTAAGCTTTCTGGGTCTTAGTTTCCTGAGACATTCAATGTGATGATATCAAAGACCAGCCCACCTCAACCATTCTAAGGTAAGTATCCAGAGGTTAGTCTAGCTACTGAAGAAAGATTCTCTGGTTCTCAATGTCACCTTCCACCGATTATGGCATGTGACCACCAAAGCAACACAGTGAGGGAAGGACGAGGATATCCTGTGACCCTTAAAGCCTGGGGAATTCTGGGGTTGGAGCAGCAACCAAGCATGACTCCTGGTTTTTGACCCAGCACCCCCATGTAGTCATGTGTGGCGCTTGCTCACAGGTGACAGCAGCATTCCACAGGCCCTTGGGTGTGAATGGGAATGAAGTGCTGCATGCAGTGACCGATAAAGCCCAGAAGATCTGCTTACAGTCCAAACAGTACAGGGGACAAATACTGGCTGACTTTGGCCCGGTCACGAGGACCACTCCCTGCTCCGCGGATGGCAGTGCAGGCCTGGGGCCAAGCCCCTGCCCTTGCCGGTGTGGTCCATGTGAGCTGGTACAGTCACCTAGCCTCTCTGAGCCTGTAAAAAGGTTGACAGGGTTATAAACCCTGCCACGATTTATACTCTAGGGTTGCTGTGAGGATGTTACACTTTTCAAAGAGCCTGAGAATTTAATATACACTAAAGAGTGACCTTAATTCCCCATGTGTTGGCCATGAAAGTGCTCCCCAACTGCCCAGGGCAAGCGCCTTCCTTTCATCCAGGGAGACAAGTCACCCGTAGCATGAGTTCAGCCCTCTCCTACTCACACAGGAGTTTCTGTTCTTTGATCCTTAAAACAAACTCAAGAAGAAGGCCAGGAAACCAGTCGTATCCACATTTTATAGGTGAGGAAGTCCAAGTTCAGAGAGATTAATTCTTGATCAAGGTCACAAGATGGCTGTCTTTCCTCAAGGCAGGGATGGGGGTGGAAAATTGTGCCCCAGACACAGTATAAGTGGAAAAACATGAAGGAAATCTATAAATTAAGAGAGCATGAGCTGTTTCAATTTTGCTTTTGAAATCACCCTACTTAACCCTTGGCCAGCTGTTGGGCTAACACACTTTGGGTTTCCCCAAAGAATTGGGGCTCTCAACCTCAAAGGCACGTCGCTCAAAGGACCTTAAACACTGCTGGTGCCCAGTATACCCAGGCCCCACCCCAGGCATATCAAACCTGAGTGTGTGTCTTGGGAGGTAGGGGCTAGGCAGCAGGTGATGGATTGAGAACCTCTGCTTCAGAAGGAGCTTCCCTCAGGAGACTTGTGTGTGACTTTATCTAGCGGGGCCTGCTGCTCTAATGGCTCTTTGTTAGTTCCAGGACCCCACTGGTCACGGCTCTTCCTACGTGGCTGACTGATCACAGCTGAACCTGTTTCTTCTCATGTGCACAGATGTCTTTCTCTTTCATTCCCATCAGGGTGGAAAAATACATGTTTTTTTCCCTTACTGACCTTTTGAGATGAGAGTTATTCAGGGAGCTCAAAGCCCTTTATAGATCCATGAGCTTGAGGCTAAAACAACCTTCCAAACGAGAAAAATCCATGGGGTTCAATCATGCCACAAGTGCTTTGATAATTTCTTCCACAATATCTTGGGGTGCTATGGGAATAGGCAAGAATTTTTCTCCCCATTTGCTGGTGGGAAGCAGAGGGCCAAGTCACCCCAGGGTCAATGGGGACAGCACCCAGAGGTCCTGAGTTTCCAGCTGAGTCTTCTGGTCTGAACATTTAATATTTAGAGTTCGGGCACCATGACCCCTGGCAGTAACCATGAACAGTTCAGATCACCAAGTTAAAAACCTGAACTCTGGACAGCCTGGGTGACTCAGCAGTTTAGTGCCACCTTCAGCCCAGGGTCTGATCATGGAGTCCCGGGATCGAGTCCCATGTCGGGCTCCTGGCATGGAGCCTGCTTCTCCTTCTGCCTATGTCTCTGTTTCTCTCTCTCTCTCTCTCTCTCTCTCTCTCTCTCTCTCTCTCTCTCTGTCTCTCATGAATAAATAAATAAAATCTTAAAAAAAAAAAACCCTGAACTCTGTAGTTATATGAGGAAATCCCAGAATATTGAAGTTAGTATAGACCATTTTTCAGACTATCTCTCTGATACTGAAATTATAATAATCACAGCTTCTGCTTACTGTACTTTTACCAGTGTCAGATACTGTGTTTTACGCTTCCGTGCATTTAATCCTTCAGGCAGTTCCACAAGGCCAGTGTTATCAAACCTCATCTTTAGGTGAGGAAATAGAGGCATGGACAGACTGACCAGACCAGGGGGTGACCAAGCTCCTAACATCCGCCTGGTATGTGTGTCATCTGCTTGCCCTGATCCCTCACCTCTGCTTGGACCAGTGCCCCAAGGGGCCCATTCTTGTTCCAGTAGCTCTGGTGATTCTCCAAGAGACAACCCATCTCCCCTGATCCACTCCTGGTTTGGGGGTCACATGGAATAAAGCTAGCCCCTCTTTAGATGCTAAAGGAAGGTCTTATACACCCCTCTTCAGCTTTTCTTCTCTGGTCTTCCCCAGTGTGTTTAAATAGACTATCTAACTATTTATGTTTCGATGTGTCCTATGTGTTTTGTGATCTTTTCTCCTTCTTTCTTGCCTCCTTTGGACTACATATTTTTACGGTTTCACTTCCACCACCCTACCCTGCCCAACATGAACTTGCTGATTATACGTGTTTTTGTTGTTCTTGTGGCATTTACAATCACAACATGCATCCTTGACTTATTAAAATTTAATTAAATGACTACTTTCATCATTTCCCAGATAAAGGAAAAACCTGATTCGTGCAACTCCATTTACTCCATCTGAATCTGCCCACACGGCAAGATGTTACATATGTTTTATAGTCCACACTACATTATTCTTATAGTTTGTATTGGGGGTGGCAGATTTTTTTCTTTAAGTGACCAAATGGTAAATATTTTAGGTTTTGTGGCTCATACATGGTCTGTATCACATATTCTTCTTTTTCTTTTTCTTTTTTTTAACCTTTAAAAACAAAAAACCATTCTTCTCTAGAGAGCCATACAAAAATAGGCTGTGGGCAGATTTGACCTATGGGTCATAGTTTGCTGGCTTCTGTTTTATACAGTCAATATTATTTTGGATTTATCTACATATTCACTCTCTCTGTACTTCATTCCTTCTTACATTGTCATGCTTCTATCCGAGGTCATTTTCCTCGTAACATTTGGAATGTGTCATTCTGTCGTCCTCTGGCCTCCATTGTTTCTGATAAGTTGCTGTTAATCATAATGTTGGTCTCCTGTGCGTGATTTGCTTCTGCTATTCTTGAAATGGTTTCCTTGGCTTTAGAATTACACCTAGACACATCCATTATTAAAGTATCTAGGTAAAATTGTCCTTGTGTTTTTCCTACCTGAAGCTTTTTCTTTTTTTCCAGCTTCTTTGATGTGTGGCTCAATATTTTTCTTCAAATGTGGGAAGTTTTCAGCTGTAATCTCTTCAAATCCCTTTCTGCCTCTTTCTCTGCTTCTTCTGGGACTCCTTACCTTTATGTTTTTGTGTTTGGCAGTAGCTACAGATCTCTGAGGCTCTGTTTATTTTTCTTCAATCTTTTTTTTCTTCTGTATTTTTCAGAAATGTAACTTCTATTGATCTTTCCATCTATCTTGAAGCTTACAAATTCTTTTTTTCCTACCATTTCAAGTCTGTGGCTGAGCCAATCGACTAAATCTTTCGGTATTGTATTTTTCAGCTCTGGATTTCCTTTGTTTTAATAACTTCTGTGTGTTGAGTCTTTAATCTTTATTTTTTTTTCTTTAATTCCTTGAACATATATATATAATAGCTGCTTTGAAAACTTTGCAAAATCCAACATCTGGGCCCACTCAGAACTGCTTTTCATTGACTGCTTTCCCCCCCTCCCATCCCCGAGTACAAGACTCACTTTTCAGTTTGATAGCATGTCTGGTAATTTTTGGTTGCAAATGTTCAATAAAATGTTGCAATTCTGGATTCGTTGGAGTTTTCTGAGGGTTGTTGGTTTTTTAGTAACTTGCCAAGACTTAAACTTTGGAATAGACCTCCTTCATGGTGTGTAGCCACTGATGTCTTTGATCAGGTCTTAATTTCTTATTTTTATCTCTTTAACCTGGCATCCTAGGAGCCAGCCCTGGGTCTGTACAGTTGAGTGATCAGTCAGTGACATGGACAGGTCATGCTCAAACACCTTGGGTTTGTAAGTCTCTATTTATTGGTCTGTGTGTAGGTTGGGGAAGGAACACAAAGATTCAATCAATTCTCAAATTTCTCTTCACTTAGGGTTCTTTCAGGTCCTTCTGGAACATATGTAGATTTCTAGCTAACCAGGAGTAAGTGAAGAGCATATTTTGACCTTTCTCATTTCCTGGATTGCCCCATTAAATATCTGATTGGCTCACCTCTTACTCTAACTAGAAACAAAGCACCAAGCTAACAGAGTTGTGGATGTTACATATTTATTAGTCTACCACTTTTCACTATCTATTGTCTATTGGTGGTGGTATTTTTTTTTTAATCTCTCTTGGTTTCTGTTTATTTGGTATTGTTTCCAGGTAATTTTTTTAAATTGAAAGCCAAGCATTAGAAATATAATTTCATGTTGTAGATGGTGCTCTCTTCCTTCATGAAGGCAGACAGGTAGGGGGGCAGATCACCTTAATCTAACTGGGAATAAAAATGATTCAAAGCAAACTTCTGTCTATTTGAAGGATGTCTATCTCAAGATGCCATTTTTCTGTTTAACCTTGATGATCTTTTCACAGAGGCAGTACAGATCAGGGATTGGTTGGCAAATAATGGCTGATGGGCCAGATCCAGCCTTATGAACGTTTTTGTATGACCTGTGAGCCAAGAATGGATTTTAGATTTTTAGATTTTTTTTCACGTGAATGGCCACTTATTCCAGCACCGTTTGTTGAAGACACTGTCTTTTCTCCATCGTATTGCCTTTGCTTCTTTGTCAAAGATCAGTTGACTTTATTTACATGTGTCTATTTCTGGGCTCTCTATTCTGTCCCATGGATTTATTTGTCTATTCTTCTGCCAATAGTGCATTGTAGCTTTATGGTTGGTCTTGAAGTTGGATCATGTCATTTGTCTGACTTTTTCTTCTTTGATATTCTGTTGGCTATTTTGCCTTTTCATATAAACTTTAAAAAATCAGTTCATTGATATCCACAAAGGTTTTTTTAAAAAATTTAAATGGTTGGGAGAATTAGTATCTTATGACACATGAAAATGATATGAAATTCAAACTTCATTCTCCATAAAGTTAATTTGTTTACATATTGTGTGTGACTATTTTTGCACTACCCCAGAGCTGTCTCTGAGTAGTGACAGATAGTATGGTCTGTAAAACCTAAAATATTGACTATTTGATCCTTTACAGAAAATGTTTGCCAACCGCTGATTTGGATCTTTGGCCATGACTTATACCTAGCTTGTTGGCTATGAACACAGCTTGCAGAGTCAGGCTGCCCATTTTCAAATCCTGCTATCACCATTGCTAACTGTGTCATCTTTAAAATGTCATTTAACCTTGCCAAACCTGTTTTATCTACGAAGTGGAGACAATAGCGTTTATCTCATAGAGTTGTAGGGATTAAATGAATTATTTCATGTAAGGGCTTAGAATGCCTGGCCTATAGAAGCTGCGTATAAGTGTTAGCTGCCATACACATTTTTATCCTGGCTTAAAAAATATTATCAAAATAGTCTCACATCTCTGCCCTGCTAATCCATCAACCCCACTATTCCCAGAGTGATGGATCATCTTAAAATATGCATTAACAAATTAACACTCATCTTTCTGAATATCAGAGTGGCTCCCTGTTGCTCATAGACAGCTCCACAGCCCAGCTGCCCTCCTCTACCCTCCTCTATCTGCTCTCCATTCCCCTTCCCTCCAGTTACAAACCTGCTCCAGCCTTTTCTAGCACACCATGCTTATCTGCAACTCTGTGCCTTCCCATCATATGGCTCTTTCTGCCCAGAAAGCTTTCTTCTGGGAATGTAAAACTTGCTACTGAAGTCTGGGGGCAAGTCCTAGCCATTATTCCTGCTACAAGCTCCAACAAGGAAATCGGTGCCTAATCTTACAGAGGGCAGGAAGTGAAATACACTCTTGCTGCTTGTGAAACTTTAGATAAATTCTTTTCAGGGTCAAAAAGGAAAGCTGCAGAAGAGGGTGGAGGTAGAAAAAAAAATCAAGCCCTCTCCCCCAAGACAGGGGCCTCTTTGGCACTATCTCATGCAGTTCAGGATTTCTCTCATGGTAAACCCTGACAAGGAGCGTGCACCCTGGGCAGAGAACTGGGCAGGGAGCAGTCAGATGACATCAAGGACTGGGATGTCTGATTACCTATCAGCATCATAAAATATCTCCTGAAACTGATAAAGTAAACATGAAGATGACATAGCAACATGAAAAATGCTCACAATACAATATTAAAGGGAGCTGGCAGGAGTAAGATTGCATCCACATGGATTACAACGAAGTGGAAAGTGTGCCTGTTCCGGAACCTGATGATATACCCAGGCGTGTGAACAAATCACTTTTGGTTATTGGGGTAGTGGCACGGTGGGTGAATTTTTGTTCCTTTACTTGGAGTGCTATTTATTGTACTACACTGTTATTTGTGTATTTAAAATGTTTTATGAAAACTTTTTTTTAAAGATTTTATTTATTCATGAGAGATACACAGAGAGAGGCAGAGACACAGGCAGAGGGAGAAGCAGGCTCCATGCAGGGAGCCTGATGTGGGACTCGATCCCGGGTCTCCAGGATCACGCCCTGGGCCAAAGGCAGACGCTAAACCACTGAACCAGGCTGCCTTATTTTATGAAAACTTATTGGCTTATACACTTAAGATGAGTCTTTTATTATATGTAAATTATATTTTTAAAGGGTAAAGACAATGTAAATATCTTAAAAGACGGGCCCAAAGTAAGCTGGGATGAGGATAGTGTCTTTGTAGTTTCTCTACCTGCCTTTTTTTCCCTTCCACTTCACACTCAGCACGACCCCTCAGGACAGCTCCTGTTCAGCCATAGATGTACAGTCATGGCCACTGGGAATCCCACTGTTAGCTCTTAAATTCATGTAACACTTTAGGCAATGTCCACACCATCCTTTGCCTTCCCTCTTTTGTCCCAGAGTCCCCCAAACAACAGCAGGTATGTCCAACATTACCTTCCTCAAAAGTTCTGCTTTTTGTTAAGGAACCAATAAAATGATCTGTGATAATGTGCTAGATAATAAGGTGATACAGGGTTATTACTGACCTCTCCCAGATAACACTTTTGCTTTTCTTTCTTTTTTTTTTTTTTTTTTTTTTTTTTTTTACACTTTTGCTTTTCAAGCTGGGCATTCTGTCTCCATAGGCTGCATTAATGGAAGCATGTGTCCCAGACAATGAAAGTGATAGTTGGGACGAATGAATCTGGACTTTCCTAACACAAGGGACATTATTGACCTGGGCATATAGGTAGGGCTGGGAGGAAGGACAGGAAACTGTAAATCTGGGTGGGTGTTAATTTCAACTACATAATCTGAACATATTTGCTTTCTTTTAGGACCTACCCATGCCCATACCTCTCCTAGAGAGAACGCATTGGAAGAGCAGCTATTGCCAGAGGTGAGGGCTTTGTCCTGGTAAGAGAAGTGAGGGGAATGTGGTTCCTTTCTAGTGGGTAATTCCAATTCTTGATGCAAATTGGCAGGACCCGCCCTGAAGCCTGGAGGGGGTGGGCTGGATGAATTGCTAACCCTCCCTCCCCACCCCCGGGATAGTCGGGCTGCCTGGCACAGCAGAGGTGGCACAACTATATCTCCTGGAATTTGAGGTTCATCACTCTGCAGACTGAGCTGGTGGTTCTGAGAAATGTCCAGAGAGTTATAAATGGGCTTGTTATCTCTATGAACTTTGAAGCAGATGCTATGAATTATCTGAAGGCATCTGGGTGAGGTCTTCCCAGAATATCCATAAGATAAGAGTTGAGAATAAATTCTTTATCTCTTACAGAAATTAGTAATTCAAGAGAAATTAACTTGTGTCTTGTGACAGTGAAATGTGGTCAAGTACTTTATTTACTGCATATTTTCCCCTGTTGGAATATTTCTCCTCCTTCTCTTGATTCTGGGGAGAAAACATGATCTCCCTTCCCAAGGCTTTCTGTGAGATTCACAGAAACAGAGGCTGCTCTGGACTTGCATGAATATCTGAGGAGGCCCGAATGGTCTTGAGGACCTGAGTACTGGTCACCCAGTCCCTCCTCTGCTCTCAGCAGCCTAATCTGATGGGAGCTCAAGAGTTACCATTTTCCAGTTCACTGTTTCCAGCAGCATATAAGCATAATGCCTCCTATGCCTGCTTTTGTGTAGATAATCAAAAGAGAGAAAGTAGATAATATAAAAAAAATATGATAGCAAAGAATAGATTTTTTTAAACTTTTTAGTCTATTATATCCTGTGTCTCTTAATTATTCTTTTATTGTGACAAAATATACATAACATAAAATTTACCATTTTTACCATTTCTGGGTGTATAATTCAATGGCATTAAGACCATAACATTGCTGAGCAACCATCACCACTCTCTGTCTCCAGATCTTTTTCATCATCTCAAGAATTGATTTTTATCCTTTTTTGTGTTCTCCCTGCCCCCCCACCTCACCCCAACTGCTCTGAGGCATCCTTACCTGCCACTTGCTAAGGTCATTGTCAATAGACACCTGTCCCCTTTTACTAGGTGAATAGAGTATGGAGTTAGATGAACATGACTATGGGCAATCATGATTGCTTCTGGATTTTGAGCCCAGAGAGAACAAGTACATGGTCAAAGTACACCGAGCTTTCAGGACCTGCAATATTTCTCCACAAGGCAGTTGATGTTTTTACTATTTGGTTTCAGTTACAGAGCCTGAAGAACTTTCTATTTCCATGCAACCCGAAGAAGTCAGAATCTAGTGTGCCTCCAAAGTCAGGTACGTGGCCCTGAGCCATGAGCTTGGAAGGCTGGCATCTTCTCTCTGGTGTGGCCAGCAGAAGTTCCGACTCTACTCCTCTTGCATCTTTTGGCCATTCGGGCCTCTTCGCCAGCCCCCATCCTTCACTCTTCCCCCTCTCCCCTCAGCCGTTTCTGTAGAGGGACAGGAGCGAGCAAACCAACACGGCTCCACAGGTGAGGGCAATCTCCCAGAGCTCACCTCCAGGGATGCAGATGCTGCCATGGGAGCTGTGGGTTGGGGCTTGGTCATTCACCTGCCCTCCTGGATTTAAGCTGCAGTGGATGCCATAGACATTTTCTCTAATGGGCTGGATTTGTCTAACACCTGGATAGTATGAATGTTGCTCTTGAGCTGGCTGTCTTCTCTGGCTCTATCCTATGAAATGGCTGCATCACAGACCGCATTTAATGGCTTTGCTTATGTTTGCGTTGCACTAACTTATCAGAGTTTCCAGTTAGGCGTGCTAGTCTTACTCCTCCGTTATATAAGGAGTGTAGCTAGAAAAAGAAATCGGTATACCTCTTAGAAAATGGTTTCTTTAGGCGGTTTACTTTTAATGGCCCTGTAACATGATCAGGAGGTCAGTGGTTTCTAGGGAGACTTAATTCTAAAACTGCTGGTGGCCTGGGTGGGTCACGGAGGCTTCCTGGAGGACCAATTTGCATATAGCTTGCATCTGATGTTTATATGTGTTCACAGACTTTCAGTGGTGTTCTCTGTCACTCTTCAAGTTAACATGCTCCCTTTTGTATCCAGGTGGTTTTTGTTTTAACTTACTACCCTCATTAATGGGGGCCCAGAAATGCAGAGCCAAGGGATGGAGGGAAGCCAGAGGAAGAAGGAAGGCCAGGCAGGAGGGAAAGAAGGGCCATGAGAGACCTTCCATGGGACACCTGTGGCTTGCAGAAGAGTGAGCCTCCTTCCAGCAGGTTCCTATGGCTCCCAGTGACCTCCTGGTCTTCAGCTTTCCATTGCCCTGGCTGACAAATCTTCAGCATCTGTCCTCAGGCTGGAGGATGTGGGTCTGGCCCTCCCATTTGGCATCTTTGGCTCATGTAGATCTGACCTTCTTAAATGGGTTTTTGTTTTTGCAGTCCACTCTGTGAGACCTTCTGATATTAAATTTGTGGCAGCCATGGGCAATGTGGACACAGTAAGTATTTCAAGGAGATGAAGGTGGGAGTCAGTTTTTGGGACTAGGAGCCTTAGAATGAACTCCTGGTTGCCAGGCAGGGTGTTTCATTTTGAGAGAGAAAAATATTCTGAGTTGGGGGCATTCTAAAATCTAGAGTCTGTGTCCTTTTTTATTAATCAAATGAATGCCTCCCTTTACATTAGGATGAGGAAACGTTCAGGGTTTCTCATTAATACATTAAACCAGCTGATAAATTAAGTCAAAGAGCACACAGAATTTTATTTTATTTTATTTTATTTTATTTTATTTTATTTTATTTTATTTATTCATTTATTTTTTTTTTGCACACAGAATTTTAAAAATCATTTCTTAAGCTTCATTTATGAGATAAAGAAAAAATATCCTTACCTGCTTGGTAAATAAATCTTTGCTAATAAATTTTAAGTGGTGTACTTTATACGATCGGGTAAAGGAGAAAGAAAGCAATGAGAGAGGTGGAAAGAATGAGGAGAAAGGGGACGCCTGGGTGGTTCAGTGGTTAAACGTCTGATCCTGGAGCCCTGGGATCCAGTCCCACATTGGGCTCCCCACAGGAAGCCTGTTTCTCCCTCTGCCTATGTCTCTGCCTCTCTCTCTGTGTCTCTCATGAATAAGTAAATAAAATATTAAAAAAAAAAAAGAATGAGGAGAAAGGGATAAGCAGAAAGAGATGGTCTGGAGAGAAGGGGGTTGGAGAGCAGAGGGGAATGCCAATGTGATTCCCAAGTCAGTGCTGGCTTCTCACAGCCCCGCCTGGCCTCTTTCAGGACGGGTCCACAGCCCTGCTGCCCCAGTGCCAGCACTCCCGTTGACCACAACACTGATCAGTCGAGTGTTCTCTGCTCCTCCTCAGAGCCCCACTTCACCCCTGCACCAGAACATCCCTCCACCCCGCCAGTCCTCTCCAGGGTGTTCCTCCCTCTTCCACTTACTCAGGCTTCTTCCCAGTGGCCCTCTCCATCCCTGCGGCAAGCTATCTTCTCTGTCCAACCCCACGTCCCTTCCCCTGGGTCCCACCTGCCCCCTCCCTGCAAGCCCTATCCCCCTCCCCAAGCACAGTGCCAGCCCTCCAGAAAGAACCAGACTTGCCATTAGAAAACAGACCAGAGGCCCAGTGGAACCTGGCAGCAGGGCTTCCCACCCTCATCTGCCCTATGGGTGCTAAGCATGACTGTAAGGCTGTGTTGATGAGGGTGAAGGTGGAGGTCTACAGGCAGGAGAGATGTGGAGGGGGAAGTAAAGGAGAAAAGAGACTTCACGTCATAGCACATGGAGTTTGTTGAGCCCATGTGTCCCCATGTGCCCGAAATGTAGGTGACACCAGCTGGAGGACTGGAGCACTCTGCCATCTGGGTAGGGAATTCCCTGAGATGCCCACCACATCAGGTTTCTATAGTTGTAGCCATCTACAGTTGGTGACTTCCCTTCTTTGGTCACAGCTCAACAGGAGCTCTCTTGCTCATGAATGACACAGACCCCAGGGATTCTGCCTGTCCCTCAGCTCCCCTGTCTCCTCCTGTGAGCTGGCCTGGCCTCGAATACAGCCCCACTCCACGATGGCCTCCCTATCCCAGATTGTTAGCACCACACAACTGGCATCTCAGTCTCCAGGGTGAGACCTGAGAGCACGGTTCCTAGGAGGCTGCCTTCCTATGTGCCCAGAGACCACAGCTGTGAACTTAGCCTGGTTTATAGAAAGTATCAGACAGGGGGAAAATCATGGAAATTGATGAATTTAGGGGAAAAAAAAGAATTAGTAATGCTGGTGCTTATGTATGTGTGTATGTATGCCCGTCCCAAGGTCCTGGAGCTTTCTGTAACCGAGGTACAATCTTACCTACTTATGCCTGTAGCACATGTTTGTTTAATTGCTCTGGACAATGTTTTCCTCATAGAACTTTAAAGATCAGACTTGCAAATGCTTGTAAAAATTATTTGCAAACTAACATATGTGATATATGTTCAGTATAAGAAAAAAAACATACACACACACATATAAAATAACAAATTAAAGATCTCGTTTGATCACCTAATCTGCCTCAGTACACTCACACACACACACACACACCAATATATAGGATGAGAGAGAGAAAAATAAGATTAACCTGCAATATACTATCTGTGACTTGTTTTTTGTTTTGCTTTGTTTGCTCAACTAAGAGCTCTAGACATTTTCCCTGCCAAGGAGGTTACAATCCACTCTGTCAACTTTCTCGAAGATAGAGTTTGTGTCTTAATTAGGTTTGCATCTCTAGTACCGTAGCATGCTCAGCCAAGGAAGAGTATGGCTGCCGCGGGCAAGATGGAGACTTGGGAGTCTGCTGGGTTTGTCCCAGCCTTCCTTTTCTGTGACTTCTCACTGAGCCCTTCCCCCATCTCCCCCACCTTGTTCCTCTTGGTCTACCCTTTTCTTCCTCTCATCAGCCCCAACAGGCTTGTTCTGGGCAGGAGCTCTGCTATCATTCAGATCCCCTTTGCTTGGGCACAGGCCGTCCCACTTTGCCTCAGCCCAGGAGCCATCCTCCCTCCTGACCTCACCTGCCTGGCATCTCGGCTTATGATTCCTGACTAGCACTGTAGTGCAATTTTTGTTCAACTTTCTGCCTTTCCCTGGAAATTTTGCCTTTCAAACTGCTTATTGAGTAAAATACGACATCCCACTTAGAGGAAGGTTGTGGTCAGCCTGACCTCCCAAGAAGGCTCCAGAGTTGTGACCCAGTTTTATAGGCTGGTTGTCATTTGAGCTGGGTCGTTAAGGCCAGACAGGCTCTTTAAACAGAAGCAGCAGCAGACATGGGTGTAGGCAGTGTGGGTACAATTGTCACCTGTCACCATCGCACCTGGAGATACTGTCTTCTAGGAATTTCAAGAAAGAAAATTTACGTCAGAACCTGTGAAAATACTGGCAATAGTTAATACATGCTGAATACTTTCTATATACTGGGCATGATTCCGAAGTTCCCTAGGACCCTGTAGAGGAAACAGTCCCCAGGTGGGTTAGCAGGGTCTGTCTCCCCTCAGTCCTACAGCCAGGGACCCTCTTTAGCAGATGGTGTCCTGTGCTGTCCAGCATTTTATCAAGAGGAAACCAGAAGCTTACTTTGTTGGTTCAAAAAAGACTTAGCAAACAAATATTTGTTGAGTACTTATGATGTATCAGGCACTGTTCTAGGTCCAAGGAATATAGTCCAGGACAAACAAGACAAAATTCCTGCCCTCGTGGCACTTACATTTGAGTCAGGGAACTAGGCAATAAATAAAATTTCATATTAGGATGGTCATACAATAAAACAATCCATTTTACATCTATGTAGAGGTTAACAGTCTACGTAGCTGCATTTAACTCTAAGCTCTCCTGTGCCTGTCTTCTGTTCTGAAGAAAACACACCTCTGGTCGCTCTAAGTTCTGGTACAACATGTTGTGGAGGAAACTTGATATTTGTCAGCAGATTTAGGCTTTGGATCCATGGCTTTGGATCCATGGATCCATGGTTTCCCTTTTATGGGTGGGAGGGAGGGTCTGACCGGCGACTGGTGTCTCACAAGGACAGGCTCTGCTGCCTTCCCTGGCTGGGTGGTTCATACTTCTTATCTCTTCCAGGCTCCAGACTCCGGGATCATCAACCTGGAGAAGCAAAACTGGTAACTGTCATGGAAGTGCAGAGCTGTAGAGCTGAGAAGGGCCTCACATAGGATCTTTTCTCATTTCTTGGCCTTGTTGACGGGGAAACCCAAGGGCTGGGGAGGAGATGGTTTGCTCCAGGCATTCTTGGGAACAGGTGGCAGAACAGAGACTAGAATCTAGCCTCCTGCCTCCCAGTCCAACGCGCCTGTGCCCACAAAGCCCCCTGGGTCCTCTGGGTGACTGGGAAGAAAAAATGGGAAGGACCAAACACAGAGCTCTTGCTTCCTACCACCTGTCTCCTGGCTCTGCTCTGGGGGACCTGGATCTATCTCATCCCACACCAGGGGCTGCATCCCCTTCCAGCACTGGGCCAGACTAGAGGAAACTCCACCAAAGCTGTTCACTCCACTTTGGTGGCTTTATAGCCATCTGCAGTGTGTCTCTAACTCTGGGAAGGGTAAATCCAGAACCAGAGCAACGCTGAGCCACAGCTTGTTACGAACTAGACCCCACTAGTTGAGGGAGAAGGTTGCTGAATGCAGTCTGATGCTTGCATGTTTGCTTTTACTTGCAGGACTGACCCAAGGCCACAGCAGGTGTGCATGGAGGTGGTGACAGGTGAGTCCTGTGTCTTCAGGGCCAGATTCCAGATTGTCCCGATCCCTCTGAACACAGCAGCATTTTGCTTAGTGAAGAGACTGTACCCTATTGCCCATCTCATCATGGAGCCTGAGAAGTAGGGAGGCATTTTGAAAGGACAGAGAGAGAGTCTGAGTATAAAAAGTCAAATACCCTAAAAGGTGGGCAGGGTGTGGGGAGGGGCAGGGTGGTGCCAGGATGTGTGAGAAATGTGTCAGAGGATCTCTGAGCAAAGAGAAAGCAGGAGACATTAGATTAAAGGGCCTGTGGGAGACATCAGGGGTGTCAGCGTCCTGAGACTCCTTCTCCCCAGGACCACAGGGCTAGACTTCTAGCACTTCCTCTAGGGAAACCATCCACCATTCTCCCACCCTTGTCCCTGCACCATGAAGATCCAGGTCTCATTTCCAGTCTATTTCATTTCAAGATAAGTCCCTTACTTATAAAATAAATATGTCAGTTGAGTTCAGGAAAATGAAAAGAAGAAAATAAAAATTAACTGTAATCCCACCACCCAGAGATGAGCATTGTTAACACGTTGGCCTTTTTACATGTACATGGGCTTATGAATATGCAATCTGTGGCCTGGTGGTTTTCATTTACCATCAGAGGTCCCTCACGACTTTATTAAGTCTTTCCGAAACCCCCAAGCCCCTAATGCCAGCTGAATTAGCCTAGTGGGATGTTAGTCACCTATGCCTGGTGCTCACGAGTCAAGAACAGGGAAATCACCTTTCACTTCATAATTAGAGCAAAAAGCCTCTGGAGCTGACACTCCAGTGAGCACAATGACAAGTGAGGTAGACAGTGTCTTGTCAATCCCGCCCTCGAATTTCTCCAAGGGCCCAGGAATTATTAGGTTCTCTGCAAAGGACAGGGATGAGTAAGACACTGCCCCTCCTCTCAGCCCTCACCATCCAGCAGGGAAGGCTGAGGCCAGGTATCTAGCCCTCCAGAATCTGATTGACAGGTGAAGGGGATATTGGTGGCCAAAGTGGCAAGAGGTTCCTCTTGCAGAAGCTCAAAGCGTCCCAAAAGAGGCCTTTAATGACTTAGTGACTGTCACAGCTCTGCCTCGGTTTGGCCCTATTTACCTATCAATGGTAGGAAAAAAGAAATGTAGTGGGGAGGTTGGGGGGGTTGGGAAGATGGGATGTAGTTTAGACTCTGAAGCACAAATACCACTGCTGCTTTGCCTGACTTGTCAACTTGACCCCACTGTTGAGCCCCTTGTCCACATGGTAACGAGTCCTGACTGCCCCTCATTCAGCAAGGAGTGACCAGGAGTCCCCTGGCCAGAGCTGCCGCCAAAGGCAGGATGGTGAGGGCAGATTTTGCACCTGCATATTCACAAAGGCAGGACTCCCCTGTAGCTGCTGGTGCCTCCAGCCCACCTAATGCTCAGGGAAAGTGGGAAGGAGTGGAGAGCCGGACCGGGAGCTCAGCTGGGCAGCTGAGCAGGCAAGAGGAGCCCCTGGTCTGCCCAGGAGAAGGGGCTCCAGCGATATCCAGGCCAGTGCAGTGGTATGCTGGGTGGGCCCACACTTCATCTGGCTCAGCCCGTCTGTCCTTCTTCAGATCTAGCCACATCCTCTCCCACCATGGCCATTTCACAGATGGAAAAACTGAGTCTCGGGGAGGTACACAGACTTTCCCAAGGATATAGGAGGAGTCCATGGCACAGTCCCATTGAACCCAGGTGGTCTGGCCCCACTGCCTCTGCCTTTTGTTGTGACCCCACTGGAAACTAAGAGAGAGGCAACAAGGACAGACGAGGCACTCGGCAGGACCTAAAACAAAATGCCAGGAACATTTAGGCAGAAAGATCCACGGTCACCTCTGATCCCAGAGGAGTAATACAGTACAAACACTTCTACTTTGGAAAGCAATTCTCCTCCAAAGACCTAGCACCAGGAATCCTGTTTTGCCATTTGCTCTCATGACTTTCCTGAGATGTGTGTCATTTGCTCTCACAGATTCTCCCCAGGCACCTACTTGCGTGCACATTCACGTGCGTGTGCACATACTGTCCCTGTCGTCTGCCCCTGGCCTCTGAACTTCTTGTTTTCTCACCACCTGTGGGAAGGGGCTCCTCCTTCAGGTTGTCAGGACTTAGGAAGGAAGCTCATTAGTTTGGGTTGAGGACAAAGCCCGAGTCCCATATGGCTTAGGTGGCCGCCCAGGCTGGCAAAGCCGAGAGACTGGTCTCCTGACGTCCTGCCTGGCTTTGCCACCACCACCCTGTCTGCCGCTGCACAGGGCCGGCTGCCTTCTGCTCCCCCAAAGCCCCAGGCGCGTCTGGATGGGGGCCACTGGAAAGGGGTGCGGGGAGGCCTCTCCTTTCCATGACACTCCCTGCTCTGCCCTCTCCTCTCTCGGGAGCAAGATGCAACTTAACTGCTCCTGACAGCACTATTTTTAGCGGTCCTCTGGCTGTCAGCTCTGGGACGTGTGTTCCCTGGAGCTTTCCCGCCCTGCTGTCACTCTCAGGAGGAGAAAGGGGGGCTGGGAGACAGCCTCCCCGGGTCCCCGTCCCAGCACACTTTCCCTAACGAGTTGATGGCGCACGACAGTGAAAAGCTTGGTGTTTGAAAGCTCTGGTTCAAGCCCCAGCAACTTCAACTTACCATGAGACCTTGAGTGGTTTGCTTAGCTTCTCCCAGCCTCAGTTTCCCTTTCACACAAGGCACTCACGCATAAGGCACCGGCTTGGCCTAGCCCTTGATAGATGGTAGCTTTTAGCTCCATTCGCTTGCAGGGCCCCACTCCGAGGCTGACTTCACAGCTGATGGTGGTCGTGAAAGGCGTGCTCTGCAAAAGCGGCAGCCTCCCTGGCACCTCACCCCACGGGCATCGGCCTTTACAGGTCTCCTCCAGCTAGCAGGACCACAGCCTCAAAGCAGCTCTCTCTCTAGTCCTTTCAGACATCATCAGATATTTCAACCCCTCTGTTCTGACGCCTGTGTGCACACCTGGGAAGAGAGTGGCACCCCACACTGGTGTTGAGTAAGTCCCACTCTGGCTTTCTCTGGGGTCATGTACTCCTGCCTGTCTTCGGCATCTGGGCAGATCGCGGGGTGGCGAGTGTTGGCAGAGTTAAAGAGGCTTAGAAATAAAGGTCTGAATTAAATCAAAGTCAAAATGCGTCTTGTGCACGGATTTCAATCTGTCTGATGGGCCTAATTTAAAAAATAGGTCAGCGTCTGCCCTGCAGGAGCCAGGGGTGGTACACTGTGGCCCCAGGCTCTGAGACTGGCACCTGCACTGGGGCCAGGGGCAAGCTTCCAGCCCTCAACAAAGTTTCGTCCAACTGATTTCTCTCTCTGCTCCCTCCCTCTACGCAGAGACTTGCAGGTGCAGGCAGAAGAACTGGTGAGGGGCATGAAGGAGAACCAGGTGAGGACCCATCTCACAGGGCGTGGGGCTGCCCGTGGCCGCTGCGAGGTGATCAAGCCCATCCACCGCGGCCGTGGCCCTGCTGCCACTGTACCCTGAACCCAGGAGCCAGTGTGGCCTGGCTCTCCAAAGATGCCCTTCCCATGGCGATTCTCTGGAGCCCATTAGAACTCAGAACTACCCCTAATGTTCCCAGTGTCATGCTGCCGAAGTCAGCAGATAAACACAACTTCTCACTTAGGGAGATAGGCGAGAGCTGGGGGTCCAGGGGGAGACAGTTTGAGTGTGAATCTGAATTCTCGGCCCATTAACTGTGATGTTGGATAAGACTCTTAACTTCGCCAGGCCTCAGTTTCCCCATTTATGAAACGGATGCAATAAAAGAGCCTGCCGCACAGACTTAGGATAAAATGGGCTGTCAGATGTGCCTGGTACAAAAGCATTGCTCAGTGAAAGCCTGTGGTTGTCACTGTCATTGGGGTGATGATTGCTGCTATTACCACACTTGTTTTAGTTCTTAGGTGGAAGTCCTGTAACTTCCAGGCTGCGGCCTTGTTACCTGCTCTCCTAGCAGTTCAGACACTCTTTACTGGGTAAATCATATACGTTTGTAATAAGCATCCTCTGATCATCTGTGCCCTCCTTATGGGCAAGTACCTAATGAAGGCAAGCCTTGCTGCCCAGCCAGCTGTATGCAGGCCCTGAGCCTAGACCTCCGGAACCAAGAGCAGATGCTGTATGAGCCAGCCGTGCATTCATCACAAAGTTCAGAGGTTAAAGCTAGGTGATTCTAGGTTCTCCAGGAACAGTGATGAGTACAAGACCTGTTCTCTCTACTGAGAGGATCCCAGAATTTCTGGAATAGTCACAACTTTCTGGAAATGACTACAAGATCCTGAACTCAATCCCATAATTTTACAGATGAGGAAACTGAAGTCCCCAGAAGTCATGGGACCTGCCCAAGTCCACCCAGCTACTTAGAGCTAAAATCTAAAGTGCCCGAGCCATAGTCCAAGTATCCTCGAGTGCAGCATGTTGCCTCTTAAGAGACAAAATGAAAGTTTATTTTTTGTTCTGAAATTAATACATGGTCATTAGAGGAAAAAATCAGAAAACACAGGTAAACAGAAGGAATATTAAAACCATCCTTCAACCTTATACCCAGAGATAATTACTGTTAACAACTTGGTGCATGTTTCCTTCCATATTTTTTCTAAACATATATATCTGTGTATGTTTTATTAAACAGGCATGTTACTAGACGTGGATACTTTTTATAACCTGCTTTTCTCAATGTAATATGTCCCATGACAATAATTACATTTTCCAGCATCATTTTAACAGCTACATCTTATGAGTATTCCACAATCTACACAGCAGTCCCCTATTTTGGACATTTATGTTGTTTCCAATTTTTCATGCCTATAAACAAGGCTTCATCACTGCAACTAAAACTTTCATGTATCCTCATTTCCTTAAAATATATGTTAGGAAACGGAATTATTAGATCAAGGGGTGTGCCCTTAAAAAATAATTGTTGATTCATTTTGCCAAATTGCCTTCTTGGTCAATTCTACAACTTTGGACTCCTACTGTGTTACTTATTCTTTTGAAAAGAAAATCATAAATACAGTTCAATGGGTATGGGTCATGAAATTGAACGACTTGAAAATTTTCTTTTGATGCCAGTTCTCACCATCCTCTTTTTATGCTCTTGCCCCTTTTTTTTTCAGCAACTTGATTTTCAAAATGACTGGAAGCTCATCACTGTGTTTTTCAAGAACTCAAGCCAGGGTCACCTCTGTTCCTCTGCCCAACAGGTAAACCACAAGCCGGGAGACAGAGGGTTGCAGGTGCAGGGGTGGGGGCAGTAGGAGTGACCCTAAGCCTGCCTGGTCTACAACCTGTCTGGCTGGGCCTGGTGGTAGCTATTTCAGAACTTGAACAACAGATGAATAAATAGGTGTCCATATCTAAAGGCTCAAGGAGCCAGACACAGGAAGAGTCTTTTTAACATACCATCCTTCATACCAGGAAAAGGAAATTGAGGTATAGAAAGGCTGAGTCAATGATCATTCTGTGATAAGGAAAATCAGCTTCCTAGTTAAAACTCCTTTGCCTCTTATGACCCTGATTGTATCTAAGCGCTGAATTTGGGAAATAAAGCAGGATATGTGTGCTCTTGTCACCTGTTGGCCAATGGCCTCTAGTGATAAGGGGAAGCTAGTGTTTTTGTAGGTAGACTGTAACTTCCAGGCCCTTTGGCATTCCTGGGAACAGGGCATGAAATGTGTGGCTGTGCTTTTTATTTATGTAGGTGACTATCTACGACTTAAGTCTTTCTTGGAGATAAGTCCCAGTTAGAATTAGTTGAAAGTATAAAGGGGGGCTTAGATACCCAGGTTATGGTGGCACATAAATGGCACACCAGACCCTTCTTCAAGAACCTGAAGCCTTAGGTGCATAAGCCACTTGTGGCAGACCAATTAACTGCCCCTGTGCATTCAGCCACCACCCAGGGCAGCCACCAGGCCGTGGCACAGGCTTGGGTGGTTTCTGGAGGTGCCGTCCTCTTTCCTGTGCCCCTCTCCCACAACATAAACTCTTGCCTTCCCCCAAATGCCCCATGTTCCCATGGACTCCTAGCCTACCATCATCTGCCCGCTTCCATTACTGATGTTGGGTCCTGGGAGAATGCTGATGGAGGCCCACGTTCCCTGACCAGCTTTCATGGAACAATATTCCTGCAGATCTCCTGGGTTTGTAGCATATAGACCTTGAAGCCTTATTTCCCTACTTTACTCCTTGTTTTCTCCAGCACCAAGTGAAATTTATACGCCCTGTTTATTCTCTGCTCTGGTCACTATACACACCAACATTTATTCATGAATTTATGCATCCGGACATTGAAGTGCTCAAACAAGCATCTAGGCATTGCTTCATCCCTCTGCATATCTACTCACCCATCCATCAGTTTTCTACTCACGCATAAATCCATCCTCTCTTCTTACATGCAGGCATGTGCTCTTGTATTTTAAGGAGTTTGTTTACACCAGCATTTGTTTTTTCAAATGTTTGAATGCATTCATTGATGCTTATACTTATTCATGATTCCTTAAAGATAAATACACATTACTTGTATTCAAGCATTCCTATGTGGATTCTTGTGTCCTTTCATGTATATGTGCCTTTAAGCATTCTTGCCTACATGACGCATTTCTGTGTGCATGTACGCATTATGCACTATTCACTTTTATTTTTAGTTGGACAATGAACAAATGCTTTTGCCTTAAAAAAGAAAACATTGGGATCCCTGGGTGGCGCAGCGGTTTAGCGCCTGCCTTTGGCCCAGGGCGTGATCCTGGAGACCCGGGATCGAGTCCCACGTCTGGCTCCCGGTGCATGGAGCCTGCTTCTCCCTCTGCCTGTGTCTCTGCCTCTCTCTCTCTCTGTGACTATCAATAAATAAATAAATAAATAAATAAATAAATAAATAAAACCCGAAAACATTAAAAGTCAAAGCTCAAATACCCATTTACCACTACCTAAGGAGTTTCTAAAGCAGGGCTTGCCATTGGGGTCAAACCACACAGGTATCCCCAGGGTTTCCTGGGGACGATGGGCAGCAAGGACCTTTCTAGGCAGAGACTCTTGTGAAGGGACAGTGTGATACTGAATGTCATGCTTAGGCTGCAGGAAACAGACAAAAGACTTTATCGCTGGCTATGGCAATGAAGCAGGCTGGAGTGGCCTTGAGAGGACACCTTTGCGGGTTTGGGAGCTGCCCTTTGTGGCTGTTTCAGCCTGAGTGATTGACAGCTGTCTCCCGAGTCCCTGCCCGTGTCCCCCTGGGAGACAGAACAGACTGGCAACTCAACTCAGTCTCCCATGTCTTCCTGTCGGAGCCAAGTTGCCTCAGGGGACAGCTGGTTTGCAGGCTGCTTAGGAGTTTGTCTCGTTGTAAAATTCATTATTAGGGGTTTTTGTTTTTTTGTTTTGTTTTGTTTTTTTGTTTTGTTTTTTACCCTGAGAAGGTAAACCAGGGTGATTTTTGCGATCCTCTCCTTTGTTTATTTTCATTACCAACAAATAATTGGGTGGGGTAGGAGTTGTCTTTAAATACCCTGTAACAGAAGCTGGCTCAGATTCTTTCCCTGAACCCTTCTCTCCCTGGTGACCCATGTGGCAGGGGAAGGTCTGATAAAAGGGTGCCATGCAGAAGTTTTGAAACCCATCTGTGTCCTTAAATCCTTAAATCCAGAGTAGTTGGGTCTTCCCTCCCTCCTGGTGAGCTTTAGAATGGCCCTGACCTTGGTTTGCCCTTTCCTGACACGGAACTGCCATTTGGGGGAGTCTTTTTTTTCCTGGTGAGTGATGGGTCGGGGACAGAGTGGACAAAAATCTGGGATCAGACTTATTCCCAAAGGCTAATGGAATCACTTTTATCTGAGGAAAATCTGGTCCCAAAGGGGAACCCAGTTACTCTTGGATTTAAGGACTCAGCTGGAGGAGAGAGAGGAGAGGGCCAGGCTGGCAGGAGCCTGTATATCCTGGGCCCCACGTACCCCTGTCCACCTGCACTCAGCACATTTCTCCTCTCCCAGCAGAGGCACGCGGCAGGAGGCCTGGACATGCTAGCGGGGGTGCTGGACTACCTGCATCAGGAGGTGAGACTCCCCAGGGCCCAGGGCCCATAGGCCCAGAGCTGCCCTTCAACGCAGACACCTTGGGCAGCCAGGAAGAAGCTGCCCTTTCAAGGGTTGATGGGGCAGCTTCCAGTTTACTCTCCAATGGCCTACAGGCAGATGGAAAAATGGACTCGGGAGGGAGCCCAAGACCCAAGGGAAAGGCAAAGGGTATGAAGGAGCCTGTCTTCTCACCTTTTAAGGAAAACGTGGGCCAGGGGTCAGGTGTAGAGCTCTTCATAATCCAAGAATATTTCTGAGCGAGACTTCTAGGGAGGAAGAAGGGAGAGACACAGTCCCTCCCTGGGGTGTCAGAGACCTGCCCCTTTCCTGAGGCCCCTACAGTCCAAGGGCCTTCCTTTTCTAATGGGACCTTGATGAGCACTGCAGTCCTGAGAATCCAGGGGAGCTCTCACCCCCACTCTCTACTCCCTGGGGAGGCAGCTTTTCTCTCAGTCCCACTGCCACCAAGATATTGCTTCCCTATTGACGCTGTGGTGGGGAGATGCCCTGCCACCATGACAGATGGATGGTGAATGACACCTTTTTGAACGACAGAGCTGACCGTGCTGGCTATGTTGGCAGCTTTGGACAGACTCCAGCCAAACACCTCCCAAGGAGAGGTCCAAACTGTGTTCAACCAGACACCAAAAAGGCTCAAACCCAGGGTTCCAGAGAAGCTCTTGGGGAAGCAATGATGACCTTGCAAATGCTCATCTTTTCTCTTATATCCTCCTAGGTCCCCAACGCATTTGTGAACCTGGTGGATCTCTCTGAGACTCTGGTGGTCTCTCAATGGGACCAAGGGACTCAGCTCAGGTAAAAAAGGAAGTGAAATGAAACCAGCATTTGTTCATTGACTGCCATGTGTCAGGCACAGTAGGGGGCACTTCCCGTGCATCGATCCTATGAGGGCTACCC
The DNA here is from genome assembly GCF_011100685.1 of Canis lupus familiaris. Taxonomy (NCBI): domain Eukaryota; kingdom Metazoa; phylum Chordata; class Mammalia; order Carnivora; family Canidae; genus Canis; species Canis lupus. The sequence continues at coordinate 22,504,200 of NC_049238.1, forward strand.
TACCCTTTATTCTCCCCAGCGTGTGCCTCCTTCCTTCTCTGGAACCTCGTAAGATTTCCAACTTCTCCTTCTACTCTCCTTAAGCAACTCCCAGGGTCCCCCCCCGCCCCCAGCTCCTTTCTTCCCCCATGGGCAGCCTAAATGACAGACACTGCACCCATGCTCTCATTTCTGGTTTGCTTTAACTGGCAGCCCCATGGCAGAGCTCTGCAGGTACTCAGGGGAGACCTCGAAGCTTTCCAAAGTGGTGGCCCAGTGGTCCTATCAGGTGAGCCCACTCTGTAAGACTGGCTGTTGGCCCACAGGGGCGGGTGGTCCGGGAGGAGAACACGGATGGTGGGAACAAGGAGGGAGCAGGCTTCTTAATGTCAGACTTCTTCCACTGAATTCAGGACTGAGTCAGGGAACAAAGAGAGCCTCTCTTCATTTCCCAGCGATGCTTTGATATTCCCTTGTGTAAAGTGGGGACTAAACATTGGTGTGCGGGTGGGGAACAGTGGTGGCACCTAAAGTCAAAGTCAAGAACTTTGCAGATTCATTCTGAAATGCTTTTGGTTGTCATCACCACCTGTAACTTGTATCCATAGCTGGCGAGTTGGTTTTGCCCAGGCTGGGCTTGCTCCCCAGGCCACAGCCCCTGGGAAAGTCAAGATTCTAGAAGATGAGCCATTCCAGTTTAGAGAAAGGGAGCCAAGGGAGTGTGGATGGCTCAGTGACACCCTCATCCTGTCCACCCTGTCCACAAACAACTCAAAGCACAAGTTCCTCCTGACATGTGTTACCATGATTATTTTTATTTAAGAAGGAAGTCCTATATGAAGCTGTAAATGGCTCTTCTCACTTTGGAAATGATATTTTTGGGGTGGTTAATAGCACCTCCTCTACGGAACCTAGCCCTTGAGAAGAGCATGGGAGCCCTAGTGTGTGCTGGCCTGGCATGTATTTCTTGAGCTCCCAGAGAATATATTTCAGGTCCATCTTTACTATTACCTGATGCCGAGGCTTCAGAGGAAAATGAAAAGCTGATTTAGTTCATCAAAGGGTGCAGAAGTGTGAGATAAGGGGGAGCTTCTGAATAGTGTCTAATTCAGAACAGCACAGATGAGTGATTCTGACCTCAGGGCCACTCAGAACTCCCTGGTCAGAGAATGGGGCAGGCTGGGGCTTGCTGGTGCTCTGGATACACACCCATACTCCCTTCCTCAGGAAAGCTGGAACCATCTCCTGGCCTCCAGCAAGTACAACGAGCAGGAGTCCTTCGTGGTGGTTTTCCAGCCTTTCTTCTATGAGACCCTACCTTTGGTGAGTGAGAGTTGCCATGAAGAGCCTAGACCAAGCTCCCCCTCCCACCCTCACCTCCACAGAAGCCCCGGCCGGGCTGGGCTTCCCCAGGCCTAGCATATGCAGTGCTGGGGGAGAAGTGCTGTGGTATCCTCTTATACCTTCTTGACAATTTCCACATGGAGCTTGGGTAGCCCCATGAGGCAGGTTCTTAGAGGCAGAGCAGCCCAAAGGTAGGGCATGGACTCGAGCCAGGTAGGTCCCGGCTCTGGAACCAGGGCCAGCTGTGTGACCTTGGGCAAGTTGTTTGCACTCTCTGTGCCTTGGCTCTTCATCTGTAAAACCAGGGCTGTTGCTAATATTCTCTCCCTCTAGGGCGATTATCAGGATTATAGGATTAAATGCGTATATGGAACTCAGAGCAATACTGGTTCTTGGGAAGCCCTTAGTCCCTCCCAGCTATTGTGACTATTCAGGATAGAATCTCTTGGGCAGCACACCATGTTCTTCCCTCTGCACACTCTACATCCATCCCTGGGACGGAGGGTACTTGGAGTTGCCCCATTCCCCAGGTCACTGGGCAAGTACCTCTTGCCCCACTGGGGCTGCCTGGACCATGAGCATTATGGTGGGTTCACACATGCTCCACAAGTTCTCTCTGAGGCTTTAGCACCATGTGTCTGTGACATTCCTTCCCTCCAAGCTTCTGGATCCTGCCAGTTGGAGTCATTGTGTCCCCTCTAGGACCTCAGTGATGCTCCGATAGTGGTTTAAAAGGAGGAGGAATATTAGTTCCCATCTTCCCCGCACTCATTGAGACCACACACAATTAACTTCCCTGGCACCTCCCCCTTCTGCTGTTTGGTTCAATATGTACAGCTTCACAATCACAAAGAGCAGCCAGGCATCTGACCTGCCTCTGCAGGCCCTCCCTCACCTCTGAGCCCTGACCCCAGACAGGGTCTTATAAGTGCCTACCATTGTTGGTGAGGATGGGGCTGAGAAAGAGTCTGGATGAGTCAGGGCCACCCCGTCTCTGCCAGGGACAGCTTCAAAGTGCACATCAGGTCACCCCATCCTTAGAGGCGCACAGGCATTCTTATTTGATTCTCTTTCAGGAGCAACCACTTCATGATCCCAGTACACTCGCCTTGAATCTCTGGAACAGCATGGTGAGTGGCTGGGGGTCCCAGGGGGCCACTGTGCCAGCTGGGGGTTTGACACACAGCAAGAGACCTCCACCGCCATACCAACTGTGCCACTACTCTGATGAAGGGGCTGCAGGGTGCCTGCAGGACCCCAAGACGATGATTGGGGGCCACCAAGGACCCTTCTCATACTGAAACCCAGCTCTGACCTCCTGAGGTTTTTTACCTTCTCATCCCAGGGCTGGGCCACTGCAGTCCGGCTCTTTCCAGAGGCAGGGGTGGCTCCTCTGAGTCTATGCAGGTGACTTCACTTGGAGTGGGGCACTGGGGATCCGGTTCACATAGCAGTTCCACCACCTTGTGGCTCAAAGGCCCCAGGGTGTTGCCCATAATAAGCATGGACTTTGAATGATGAAGACCTGGGTTCAAGGCCTAATTCCACTCCCTCATAAGCTGTGTGAATGTAGAGCCTCAGCATCCCTTCTACAAACCCCTGATCATAACCCCTGACCCAAAGCTGTATCTGTGACAGGCTTTCCCCAGACTATGAAAGTCCCCTAGGGCCAGCTGGGGTCAGTCAGAGGGTGGGATATAACGCCAAAACTGAAAATTTCCGGGGCACTGGACAGAGACCTGATTTTGCCATCAAAGTTGCCCTATTTTAGAATTCCAGTGATAGAGAGTTGGTTTTCTTCCTCTTTGGTTTGAAAATTTTCTTCCACCTTCTCAGTTGATGTGCTGTGCTAAGAACCATGGGCAGGTGCCATTCAGCACACATTAGCCAGGAGCAAGGAGAGCAGACAGGGTCCCCAGATGGCCCATAGCAGTGAGTTCACACCATCCCTTAGAGGAGATATCGATTTCCTTTTTGATTTCTTTGCATAAGGACTCTTTAGTGGGCCTGACCCTTGGGTGAGATATTTCCCCAGAAAACCAGTCTGCTTCTGGGATGGGCAGGAAAAAGGAATGTGACCCTTCCTGCAGGCACTGCCCTCCCTCCATTCTCTCTCCAGGGGAGAAGGGCTGACTCCAGCTCAGCCAAACCTCTCTCCTCCTCCTCCTATGACAACTCTCTCCCGAGCAACAGAAAGGCACCTACAACATGCCCCACCCTATGCTGGGTCTGAGAAAGATAACAAAAGACATGTCAGATGGCCTCTGCCCTTGCTGAACCTAGGCTGTGGCTGGGTCAGGCAACCCAGAAGAACAAGAGTAAACTTGAACTCAGCCAGCGGTGATGTGCTAGACCACGTGCCCAAAAATGATGTGGGCCAGAGATCAGGAAAGCCCCATGGGGATGGGATTCCGGTGGGCTTGGTAGGATGTGTCAGAGGAGGTCAGGGTGGACATTCCCAGGCAAGAGGACTTTTGTGAGCAAAGGGCATGGAGAAAAGAAGGAGTCAATGCATTAGCAAGAGGCTAAGTATGAGGGTGGTCTGCTAAGAGAGGAAGCATGGAGATTCTCAGGTCCCTGAGAATGTACAAAGCACCTCGAAGGCCAGATAGAGAGAGAGAGAGAGAGAGCAGATCTAGAGAAAAGGCCCCTCTCCCTCCTCTCTATTCCTCTCTCCTCACTGCACCTCTCTCCACCGCCCCCCATTACACCTTCATCTTGCTGTTGTCATTGGTGGCCATGGCAGCAGTGATAATGAACTGCCCTGACTGAACCCGAGGGCCGTCCTGCACATTCACACAGGCACATGGAACCACAGTGCCCCATGACCCACTTGAGGGTGAGGACGAGGATGAGCCTAGGCAGGCGCACAGATGGGAACAGAAGGTTTCACACTCAAAGCCAGAGGACTAGGACATGCTAGCTGTCATGAGGGCTCAGGAGGGGCAGGCAGCTTTCCTGGGTGCGCAGGTACCCCCACCACCTCCAGACCTGTCCAACCAACATCCAGTCATTTCCCACTGAGAGCTCTCGAGGTCCCTGCAGCCAGGCCAGCGGAGATGCGGGAGCTGCCCCAGCTGTGTCTGCCCCTGGCTCCCTCAGGGGCGCAATGCAGATGGTCCTTGACTCCCAAAGTGAGTGCCGCAGCTAGAGTGCGTGGGCAGCTCCTGCAGGCAAGGATTAATCCGTAAGAAATTAGGACTGTAACAGGTCCAGCCAAAGCAGCCTGGGTAAAGAGCCAGAAATCCTGAGCTCTGGTTCCAGCTGTGTTTTTGGTTGTTTCTGAGGTGAGTCATGTGGTCTTTCAGGCCTCCATTTTCTCCACTTGCCAAAGGGGCGTGGTGACCCTCAGCCAACCTCAGAGGGCTGGGCCAAAGTACATGAGTGCTTCACCCTTGGGTTCACCCCTGTGTCTGCTCAGGAGCATGAGGCGGGCAGGAGTGTCTGCCTCGACCTCCTTCGGTCTCTGCTGTGTCGGGTTTCATTGAGACCACAGAGATGAAAGCGAGGTATGTCCATCCAAGGCCAGGTTCACTGACTCAGAAGGCCACTCTCCTCCATGGGGAGCACAGAAAGGCCAACACGATCTCTGTGACCACGGGGCCTCCAGTTCTGCTGCTCCCCTCCCCTACCATGCCTCAAGACACTTTGGAGGGAGGGGGGTGCTGTGTAGGCTTGCACCGGCATCCAGCATCTGCTCTCCCCAGCCAAGCTCCAGGGTACAAGTAAGCTCTGAGGGCCGGCAACACACCTGCAAGAGCCGGGGTGAGCAGCCCTGCTTCTGAAACACCCCTGGAATCGCCCCAGCACAGCATACCCCCAGACTGAGGCTGAGCTTCTGGCACAAAGCTGGATGATTTTGTGTTGGAGACATCACTCATTCCCTTGGCCCCTTCTGCCACCGCTACTGCCTCCTCAATAATTTCTGATTATCCTTATGCAATGCTAGTTCTGAAGAGACCTGCCCTTGGGGAACTCCATTTCCAGATCCTTGTGGCCATCACAGACCCCCCCTCCACCCCACCCCGCTGCATCCGGAGCCCCCTGCCAAGTGTTGGAGCGGGGGCGGGGTGGGGCGGGGCTAGCTGAGAACCCTCAGGAACTGCTCAGCTGAGTGGCAATTCTCCTGGGAGACAATGTCTAAGGTCATCCCTCCCACGTTCCAGTTAACTCCAGTGTGGTGGGGAGGCTGTGGGGAAATGTGGGTGATTCCGGGGCTGACAGGTGGAGCTCTCAAGAGCACGGGGGCCAGTGCCCACCATCCTCAGAGCCTACGTGCCCTGCAGCACAGAGTGGTGGGAGGCAGGAGAGTGAGGGGACGTCTGCACTGGCCACATCTTTCTGCATGCTCTCTGAGCACAGAGAACGGCAGAGAGTCCGAGTGGGAAGGAAGTAGGAGACTCATAAAGAGACAGTTGGGGAAATTCTCTTAAAGGAAAGCGTCAATTCAGGCCTATGAACTTCCTGTCGTTAAGATGCTTAAAATACAGACTCCGCTATGTCCATTCCACCAGAATTAGTAAAACCTGACTCTCCCAAACTTTCTTTCCAGACTCTCTTATTGATTAGATTAGAAAGATTGGAGGAGAGAAGGCAACAGGCCACTGGACCCTCCCCCCCCCCCCCCCCCCCTTGCAGAGAGCAGCCTTGAACATTCTGGGTAGGACCTCCCATTTCTAGGAGTATCTACCTTCAGAATAAAACTGAAAGAAAGTGGGAACCCCAGTTCCTCCTCCAGCCTTTGAGCTAAAGGGTTGCCACTCCTTTTCCAAAAGGTTAAGTTAATTACACTCTCTTATCTGACTTTGTCCATTTGGGTGAGGAGCTAATCCCAAGAAGGGTAAAGGTCTCTCCTCGCTTCTTGTTTATGGGGCACAGATGCTAGGATAAGATACTGCTGAAGGATCTAAAATCCTCATGGAGGATGGCGAAGCCCATGGCTGAGCCAGACAGGGCACTCCATCTGGTAGCCTCCTGCCTTTTGTGTCCTTTGTCAAGTCATTGGAAGAGAGGTGAGGAACAAAGGTGCACAAGAGCCTAGTACCTGTGGGCAGTAGGGCTGACAGGAATCAGGAGTTTCCCAAGTGGTGGAATAGCAGATGCAAAACGAACCATCTTCTCTCAAAGCCACCTTATCCTTTAAGTGCTCACATGTGTATAATGACTATTTAGAGGTAACAAAAGGAACTTTAGGGGTGTCTGGGTGGCTTGGTCAGTTAAGTGACCGACTCTTGGCTTCAGCTCAGGTCATGATCTCAGGGTTCTGAGCTCAAGCCCCACATCAGACTTCCTGCTCGGTAAGGGAGTCTGCTGCCTGCTGGCCGAGGGTCACACTCGGAGAAGTGCTGGATGAATGAGCCTCTCTCAGTGGTACCCCAGGATGTGGCCACCTCTGCAAGACTTCTCTAAGAATCACTTCCTTTTCCAGATGGAGCCAGCAGGACAGAAAGGTGAGCCATTCAGTGCAAGAGAAAGAAGGCCGGTGAAATGTCCTTCTCAGGTAGGCCAGAACTGGGGAGGGGAGGGTGTCTCTTGCTGAGTTGGGGAGAGAGATGAGGTCACGAAGGAGTGGGCTTTGCTGTGACATGGGTCTTCCCTGGCTAAGACATTATCCCCATTAGAGTCTTGGCTTGGCTCTTCTGGTCTAGGCACAGCTTTACGTACTTGACACACCTAAGGTTTACACCTGTGGGTCAGGAGAGCCATATTAGCAGAACTGAGGCCCCTTCTACACCTGTAGAGGGCATGGGCCCAAAGCCGTAGCTTACCTGGTCCCAAATGTGAGGATGGGTGTCTTAAATAATGTGCCTAATATATAGTAGGTATTAAATTAATGTTACTGAATAAATGATGAGAAAAGACAAACTGAACATAGGAGAATTCCTTTACATTTAATGCTAGTTAAATTTTTGGCTTTCTTGCTGAATTGGTAAGTCTTGTTACTGGGCTGTAAGAACTATATAATTCACCCATTTCCCTCTTTGCCTTGGCTGCCAGGAAGCCTAAAATTAAGTTCTCTTTTTATGGAAATATGTATACTTTGCCTGGTAGCATGAAGCTCAGGTAGCAAGAGAGGTCAACTGTGGCAAATGGGCAATTTCAAAGCATTAAATGAGTTTCTTCAGAGAACTAATGAGCAGTGCAGAGAAGAAAAGCCAGAGAATGGTTTTCTCCTCATTTCAAGGATGGTATAAAAGTTCCAAACTGGTCAAAGCCATTAATGGATGATAAAGATGATTGAATGATATGGATTTCTAGGTCATGGTTACAATGTATTACCTTCTTTTGCAGGAGAATCCCTATCTGTTCACCTACAAGAACAGCAACTACAGGCCCAGGCTGCTAAAATCTCATGAAAAGATTGAGGTACGGTGATGTTTTCTGTGACTGGAAAATGTGCAAATGAACCAGGGGCGGTACCCCTTGCTGAGTCTTTGGAACCTTCCACGTGGTTCTCTAAGTTCTGGAACCCCATGAGCAGGCTGGAGATGGTAAAGGGTCAAGTCTGTGGCTGCCCCCTGGGTGCTTGAGGAAGGTCTGCCTCACAGCTCCACCTCAGCCACCAGCATCCTGAGGCTTCAGAGGCCTATTGGGGTGCTCAGCCATGCCTGCTTCCTGTCTATGCTGATGTAAAACAAGAATCCTCAGGTCTTCCCCAAATCTCTGACAGGTCCTTTTAAACTCATCTGAACCCTAAATCTGAGGAGAAAGTTAAGAAAAAACAGAGAAATGTGGTAAAGTCTGAAACCACTCAGCATGGAGACCAAAAGTTGGTGCATACCTTCTGGGGGCCGCCTCCCACTTTATGCCTCACTTGGTGCTTATCTCATGAGTCTTTCTCTGATATTTCCTGTCAAGATTAGGTAGGGCACCCTGCACTCCTCTGAGGAGCCAGGAAACACTTGAAGGCTTATGTCCGCATTCTCAGAGGCCTGGCGACCAATGCAAGTTGAGACAAATTTTGCACTAGAGCTATCCCTGCCTGCCTGTTGTATAAAAGAGGGTGAGATTTACTCCAGGTGGCAAAGGCAAAGCTGACAGCCTGGGTTCCCACCACAAAGCCTGAGAGATATAATGTGAAAGATTGTTGACTTATCAACATGTCCCATACTCTCTAATATCTCAGCAATGAGGGGATACATTTGGGAGGCACCATGGCACCATGAAGTGAGAGTACTGGCTCTGGGTTCAAATTCAGACTCTTCCACTTACTAGCTCTATGTCCTTGGGCAAGGCACTTAGCATCTTTGTTCCTTGGTGTTTTTAAATCTGTGAAATGATAGTCACAGCCCTATCTCAGAGTTGTCATTAAATTATAATACGTTCATAAGTATGAAGCACATCTACTAGTATCTGTTCTGCCTTGAGTTCTATAAGAGGGTTGCTATTATTGTCCTCTGATAAGAGGGAGCAACACATTCTCTTGGGGTACATTTACAGAATACCTTCTCTGTACCACTAGAATACAGGGGCTCAGAGCAGGTGCCTTGTCACTGTTTGTTGAATGACTAAATGGGTAGGTATATGGAGGAGTACCAGGCTTAAGGGATAAAACCACAAATAAAATACATTGCTTGTTCCAAGGAATTCAGGCCAGTGGAACCAACCAGCAATTGTAACATAGTGTAGTGAGTCCTATAAAGAATCCATGGGTATTCTGGAAATACAGAGGAAGCAACCAACCAGAGAGAGTTGACAAGGCTTCCCAAAGAGTACAAATGACCCCAGCCTTGAAGGATGACTAAAGGTAACCAGGTGGATGGGAGTATGGGAACATGGAGGGAGGGAAAGGAAAGAGAGAATGGAGATAAACTTGGGCAGACACAGAGCATGAGAACAGGGTCAAGAGCTGATGGTTTAGAATGTCAGGGTCCTCTTGGGATGTGCTAAGGAAAATGGACTTCATGCTGATGTCAAGGCAGAAGAAATGTGTTGTTGTTTTTTTTTTTTTTCAACCAACAAATTTTTATTGAGCATCCACTATGCACCATTCTGGGCTATAAGGATACAGTACACGAAACAGACAAAAATCCCTGCTTTCACTGAGAATTTGGATGGGAGGGTGGGGTGGCTGGCACAGTTGTATTAATGTTGGGGGAGAGAGAATGTCATCTTTATGGGCTCTGAAGGCTGCAGATGATGCAGTATTTTAGGCAAAAGTAACACAGGCCCGGGCATAGGAGAGGGGACAGGATGGGGAGCATTTAGGAAAGGACGTCATGGACGCTTGGATAGGAGCGTTGAAGGAGAGGGAGGATCTTAAGGGATACCTAGGATTCTATGTTGACTAGTGTTTTCCAAATAGAGGCTCTGCTTCTCACCTAGTTTCCTACATTCCAAGATCCTATTTCTCTGTGCATCCCATTGCAGGTGAGAGATGGAATGGAAATCAGGTGCCCTGACAAGGACCCCTCCGACACGATTCCCACCTCAGGTATGTGGTTCAAATCAAGCGATTTTTAACCTCATTTGATGCCTGAAATCATCAGCCTAAGAGCAACTTTAACAGTCTTTCCACACAGTCTGGGATACACCTGAGAGGTTTTCTCCAAGGGCAGAGAGAGCTCTGGGTGTATATTTGTAAGTGCATTCTTGTGTTTGATTATTTTTTTAACTAGAATAGGATAACACCATTATCAGAAAGCATTTATTAACATTAACTGTGTGCCAGGTCTTATTCTGTAAAGAGCCCAGTGTGAGTTGTGTGAGCTGCTGTCATTGTCCCAGCCTTTAAGCTTTGATGAAGTGAATTTGTTTTCCAAAAAGCAAAAGTATCTTTAAACAGGAAGCAGAAATAACCAGTCCATACTGCATGTCAGAGCTTTATACAGGATGCACTCAAACACTGCACAGAACAGGAAAGCATGCCATCTTATAAACATGCTGTTCTCACTGCTTCTCGGTATTTCCAAAATGACTGTTGCTGGGCTATGAAAATGAGACTCGTGGAATGTTCCAGGCAGACACCCTCCCCAAAAGGGGGGCTGTCTCAGGGCTAAATCTTTTCCTCCAGGTGAGCCAACCTCAGAGTGATGATTGTATGTGCATGACTATGGGCAGTCATGGGGGTCAGGGGTGCTGTATGTTGATCTGCAGGACTCAAAACATTAGCCCAGGAACATTCCTGCAACAGTGCGATAGGTTCCCATGCTTGGTCCTAGACGGTTACTCATCTGTTCATTGATTTATTCGTCTGTTCATTCATTTATTAGATGATTGCTGAATGCTTCCTAGGTGTCTTCCAAGATGGAAAATTAGGTTTGGAGATGTCACAGTGCCTAGCAGGACTCTTTCAGGGATGCAAATCTTTCTAGTCAGACTTCCTTTTGTTGAGTGTTAGTAGAACAACTAACTGTCAGCCTGCCCTTTCATGCATTCTTAGCTCTCCACACTCAAATTAAGCTGTATGACTGGCAAGTATGTTAAAAATGCTTGTACCAGAGCTTCAGTATATAACCAGCTCTTGTTCTAAGTTGCAGAACAATGGAGTAGGTGATAAGGCTCTTATGTGCACACATATTTAGTCTTTAGATTTTTCCCTCCTTCATATTTGGCAACAACTCATTCCTGTTTGTTAGTTTACTAGTAGAACTTTAGCAGCAGAAACAAATTATTAGTTTCATACATAGGCCTTCTTCTAGCAAAACCCCCAAACATGTATGTGTGTATATATATATACATATATGCATATATATGTATTTATATATTCATATATATGTCTGTACATACGTGTGCATGTATGGTAGACAGAAAGGGAGAATTTGAATGATTTAAGCACCATGCTCTTTACAGAGAAATGGTCTCTATCTCCTTTGTAATCTTATCACTCTGAGAGGATAAGCTATAAAGCATTTTGCAATCTGTCCAAATTATGCTCCTGTCATGTCAATGATAACCAATCCATTAGAACATATGTCAACATCTAAAACCAAATAAAATGTGAACCTCCTCTTTATTCCCTGTCCCTGAGGATTATTGTGTTTATTGGCATGTAAAGATACAAGCACGAGAAATCTTAAGACCTTGAGATTGGAAGATACTCTAGTGATAGGGATTGTCTGAGTAAGCAAATGGATAGATTTAGGTCTCCTTGATCTAACCAAGTGCACATGGAACCAAAATGCTGGCTCACTCCAGCTGGGCAGCAGCCCTCCTGAATGAGAGTAGGAGGGCCTACCCTTCTAAGTCCTGCCTAAAAGGTGTCATTTAGGAAAATGGCCATAACTAACTGGACAATAATGAAAAACACATTACAGTGCGTGATCTGTGATTGGACATTTTAACCATCCCTGTGATTGTTGGGGTAGTTAAAAAGACGTAGCATGGGGCCACCTTATTGGTTTTCCTTGATAGTTGTCACTTATCTGGTGAGGTCATTCACTCCTCTGGAGATCATGTTTGTGATTTCTAATTGAGGTGATGGCATCTGATGCATACCTACAATCTTATCTTTATACCTCCAATGACTCAGCACATAGTATGAGCCCAGTAAATCTTCACTGAATTGATCTTAATAAGTATTTTTAATTCAGCTAATCAGCAGTTCTGAGTTGAAAAAGATCTTCAAACCTACTAGATCAAAGTGCCTTCCATTTAAACAACTTTTCACTAAGACTCTGTATAAAATAACTGTTTTGCCTTCATAGTTCTTTTCAAAAACCTCTCTTGTCATCATCTTCCCTAGTGTTTCTCTCCAACAGCCTACAGACACACTGAGCTAACCAAAAGTGGTGTTTCAACTTAAGGTACTGCCTTCATCAACAGGACACAGCCCCCAGCAACCTGGGTGCCTTACTCATTCCATCTGGAGCCCACAGGTGATGAACCTCCTCTTCCACTAATCTATGAGGCTTTGGAATGAGATATATAGAGTTAATGTGATTTTTTTATACCTAATTGGTATTTGGTAGCCAGATAAAAATAAAAACCACCAAATTTTCCTCCCAGTCAGTGCATAGGTGCACTTTGTTGAGTGCTATCTCCTGTGGGCTTTATAATTTTGTACATACTTGCATCATTTTCTATTACTCCATGGCCTGCCCCTAACATAGTTGGGATGACTAAGGAAAATATGTTGGACCTGGCAGCTGACCTAAAGCTTTCTCAGTGAGAAAAAGAGTAGCATTTTGCAAACAAAAGAGTAGCAATCTGGACCCAGGACAATGGTTCTTGGTTATCTGTGGAAGTTGGCTATCTTGAAGCTAAGCTGCTGATTCCATGCAGAGGGAAAAATTCATAGTATTTGAAAATAGAGATTCATAAATAGAGATGCCACAGTCATCAATAGTATATATTCAGAAGTTCATTTACATTCAGTGAAGACCTTGATTCCTTTCTAAGTCCTTGATGTCATTTATTTTACCCATTTGACTAAAATGAGCTATTCAAAAGTTGATTTGAAAAATGCCAAGTTACAGCACCAGGGTGCTCGCTAAGGGTTTCCTTTTGTTGTGCGCTGGCAGTTGAACATCCAGTGTAGACTCTGCAGAGTCTATCTTCACCACCTGCTCATGGGTCTTGGTATGTAACCTAACCTGGGACTAGGAAGTAATGATGCCCCACAGGGATTAATAGCCTGTTTGTCCCTCGGTGGGACCAGTCTACTGAGCAAGTTCAAAATCACCCGAAGACCCTTGGATGAATAAGTATTTCCTTTCCCTGAAGTCTCCATCATTTAAAGCTTTGAGTAAAGGCTCTGACAGAGAGCCTCTAATTTAGCCTATAATTCAGCTTAGCACATGTCTTGAGCTCCTACATCCAAGGTGTGTATTTTTTCATATAAACCCACACTAAAGCACTTCCAAGGCAGAAACAAGGCTTTAACATTGTGCCAGCAATTTACTACCATTGCAGAAGGCTTAACCTAAGTCCTTAAAATGAGAGAGCACATGGGTTGGGCAGTCTTAGCTAACAATGAGGAGAAAGCTGGTTTTTCAGATAATGGCTCCAGGTGGTTCAAGCTATTGGGTTGTACCAGACAAAACTCCAGAGTGTCAAGTCTTTTCCCTATTCTATAGTCTACTATTTCCTTGCTATTCCTGACATTTCATCATAGTTTGGCCTTCTAATAAGAGCCCCCCCTCTGTAGAAATCTTGATGAGTTATTGATGTATTTATCAACTCCTTTCAGGGTAGTGGACAGTTTGTACCAGATAATGTTTAGCTAATCAGCTCACATAAATTTAATCTTATCTCTAAACAGTTCTTTCTCCAAGGAGAGCAATTGCTGAAGTGCTTTGCTGTGTTTCCAGGCTGTGTCTTTGTCATACATGATGATATTAACAAAGCTCAAATCAAGGTCTACAGAATATTAAACAAATGAAACATGTCGGGCTCTATCTTAATAAAATTCCAGATAAGCCAGACTCCTCCCACTTATGCTTGGATCATTTGGTTTGTTATCTCTCAAAGGAAATCCTTCAGGACAACAGGAGAACCTCCCCCCCCATCAATCTGTCTACACATACATACACACCCATGGATGTGGACATGCATGTGCATATGTATGTGTGTATGTTTCCTTAGCTAAAAATTTAGGTGATAGGATGACCAGTTTCAGCTGCCTCTTTAGCAAACTGTAATGTGCTTTTGGAGAAAATCTGTCCATCTCTTCCACATTTTACCATCTTCAAAGATTTCCCCTAACCTTTGCCCGCTAGCAAGTGTTCACAGTATTCACTGTGTATATCATACATTATGGCAACAAGAATACAGTGATTGACTGTCATCACCAGGAACTAATTTAAGTGCTCCAGAGTTGAGGGAAGGAGGTCTTATTTTCTGTTTTGTTGCCTTTTTTACCCATAGCCCAATTTCTTTGAGAAGAGGTCATTTTAAAGTTCTCAGGCTCAACCCCATGGATGTGTGCTAATGTGTGCAGCTGGCTTTGTGATTTGATATTGTTCTACTAACCACATATCCTTAGCCCACCCCCTCCCAAGACCTACTAAAGCAGAACTCTGAGGGTAGGAACCGACCATCTGTGTTTTAACAAGCTCTCCAGATGATTCTGATGCATGCTCAAATTTGAGGACCACTAATCTATATATTTTGCATACACACATTCACAATTATGTATGTGTTAGTTTACATGCTGTCATAGGAAGAAGCAGGGACTTTTACTTTTCCAGTGAGAGCATATCCTCAGTGGGAGTGACAGCTCTCCATCTGCAGACAGCATGGAAGTCAGGTAGAAAAGATGTCTCCACGGAAGGAGATAAGGCTTGGAGATCTCTTCGAACATTGTTTCCGCTGAGGTTAATACAGCTTCTTGTGCAGGTATAATTCTAAAACCATGATTTGGATGTTGATGGGTGAAGTGATAGATAGCCCAGTGGGTCAAAAGCATCTGGTTCTGTTTCGCTGGATGTGTTACCAAATGATTTGACAAGGAAGGGCTGTCAAGAAGGCCTCCATGCAGACATTTTTCCATCTTAAGCAACAGACCCCTGAGATAACAGGTTTCCCCCACCCCCACCCTGGAGTCATGGGCCACTCCCTGGTACGGATGTTGTATTAGATCCTCCCAAGGCACGAAAGTTAACTGACAGTTTAGTGAAGTATTGCAACCACCAGAGACAATTGAAAGTACATCGGAGAGGAAAGATGGAGCCAGGCAAAGTTAGGGTGACTACAGGACTAAAGTACTCTGGGGGAGTGGGGAGTAAGTTGTGATTTGAGGGGGCAGAGCTTCATGCAACATAGGACCACAGAGTTGTGGTCCTCCAAGTGCACGTGGATTCATGTTCACACGTGTATAAGGTAGAGGGGTAGAGAGCTACCGTACAGGTGTATATATGCAAGTAATTCTCCATATAGCAGTATTCATGTGGCTCTCCTAGCTTGTTAGCCAGGCATAAAAGGCCCATGGCCCTAACTCACCTTTGCAATGTGATTTTGTGCTAGTCTCCTTTACAGACCCTTCACTGAAGCCAGAGTGTACAACTATCCATTCTTTACAGACATCACACACTTTACCATACCACATGCATTTTTTATGCTTTTCCCTCCATCTCCCACCTCACTCTCCCCCCATCCTCATCTCATATTTTGCACATTCAAATACTACCTTCTCTGTAAAGCCTGCTCTGAACCACACACCCCACAGGGGTAAATCATCCTGCAACTTCAGAACTTCTTATCACTTTATATCTCTCAGAGTTTATCAGTTTATAAATAATTATAACTGGGATGTTTCTCATTTCTTCCCTAGCTTCCGAGTTTCTTTAGAGCTCTCTCCGTTTCTGATCACTCCGTAGTCTCCAGAGCACCCAGCCACTGCTTGGTGGTATGTTTGTCATGAGTAAATAGCTGTTTGGCTACATTATAGTACATGTGCAAACTCAAAAGATGAAAAAAAATAGAGTCAGGCTGTCAAAAATAGTATAGTGATTTCTCAAAAAGCTAAGCATAGGATTATCTTATGGTTACCAATTCCACTCCTCTGTATATACACAAAATAATTGAAAACAGTCATTTAAATAGTGCTTACACATGAATGTTCATAGCACTACTACAACAGCCACAAGATGGAAACACTCAAATGTCCCACAGCAGATGAATGGATAAGCAAGATGTGGTTATATCCATACAATAGGTTATTATTTAGCCATAAAAAGGAATAAAATATTGGCATAACATGGATGAACCTCAAAATCATTATACAAAGGGGAAGAAGCCAGACACAAAAGGGCCAAATGGAATTTCATATATAAATGGAATTATATATGAAATAGCCAGAATAGGTAAATCCATAGAGTGCAAATTCATGGTTGTCAGGAGCTCAGGGGAGCACAGAGTCAGTGCTTTATAAGTGCAGGTCTCCTTTGGGGGTAAAATGAAAATGTTTTGGAACCAGATAGAGGTCACAGTCATCAAACCATTGCAAGTGTGCTAAATGCCCCTGAATTGTTGATTTTAAAATGGTTAATTTTATGTTATATGAACTTCACCTTGATTTTAAAAAACGAGTCACTGGTAGAAAAGCATGTTCCTTTTCACTTTAGAAAAACTGGGGGAATCCCTGGGTGGCTCAGCAGTTTGGCGTCTATCTTTGGCCCGGGGCGTGATCCTGGAGTCCCCGGATTGGGGATGGATTCCTGCATCGGGCTCCCAGCATGGAGCCTGCTTCTCCCTCTGCCTGTGTCTCTACCTCTCTCTCTCTATGTCTATCATGAATAAATAAATAAATAAATCTTAAAAAAAAAAAGGAAGAAAAACCGAGCTAATTTTTTTAATAGGGTGATATTAGATTTTCTCCCAATTATCAACAGATAAGGTTAAGTGTTGGTTAAGTGTTGAATAGGTTAAGTGTTGGTTACATCTTTACCACAATTCCTGCCTTACTCTCAAGACCACATTCCAGGGGCTGTTTCAGGCATCAGGTTTCACTGAAGGCCCCAGACTCCCCTCTGAAAGAGGGTCGGACTTCTTGCCTTCTTGTTCCCAAGGCACCAAAGGAGAGAGAGGGAGGCTGCTCCATGGCTGCTACTGTTGAGTCTTGACATGGATGGGCTCTTAATATCTCTGTCCAAGCTGAACTGCCATTACAAATAGACTTTCTCTCAGTTTTCCTGGAAGGTCTTCATTCATTTTCAGAGGAGATAAGAACCCCTGTCTGCCATTAACTCGCAAGTGTAATCTCAGTTCACAGGCTGAAACCGGCTGACATCAAGGTAATTGGAGCCCTGGGCGACTCTCTGACGGTAAGTTACCCCGACTGTGGAAGGATGGGGCACTGGGGAGGAGATCTTGACCCCTATGGGAGCCTGGAGAGAAGAACTCTCAGCTCTGGCCCCTCTCTGGTCTGGCCCGCCTCCCCTGGACCAGCATTTGTGACCCATCACCTTTCCCCAGGCCTGTCCTAACCCCGTATTCCTCTCCCAGCGATGGAATGAGGGAGCGAGCAGGAACGGGGGGGACCTCAGAGGGAGCAGCTGTGATAGAAGTGACTCAGCCCAGATCTCCCAGCCTGGCAGTGGTGGGCAGATTGGACTAGGTCTCCCCCACAGTGTGGGGCTCCTTCCAAGACCTGGCACTTGTCAGGGAGGAAATTAAAGGAGGGTGAAGAGAGGATGAGACAGGAGCAGATGCTAATGGAGTAGGGGGAGGGATGAGGGGAAGAGAGGGAGGTACTCCAAATGATCCCAGCCCACCTCTGCAGCCACTTTGTGGTGACCCCTCAGGCCTGCAAAGTGCTATCCATGAAAAGCAGGATCAGGCTCTAGGGAGACTGGGTGGAGGTTCCTAGAGGCTCCCAGACATGAGCTTCTGTTCATTAGCCGCTCATTATAGACAGACCCAGCTGCTGTTCTCTGGGTCAGTAGAATTCAGGGCCTCCAGTGGAATGTTGCCCAAAGACCAGCAGATACCTTTCACATCTGTGGCCTGTTAGCATTTGATCTATCTCATTTGGCATCATCAATGCAATCCTATGAAATATGACTCTCCTTCAAATTAACCCATAAAGAAGATAAAGCTGTGCAGGTGAACTGAGTGCCTGCAACACATAGCTCACAGGTGCTGAACCAGCACCAGCACTCCCAGTCCTGACTCCCAAGTCCAGAATCCTCTCCCTGTACTATAGCTGTGTCCTCCGTGACCCCTCAGCAACTCTTCACCCCAACCACGCTACTGCTTGTAACTTTCCAGAAGGATAAGCAGGCTGGTCCTTAGCACTGCTTCTCCCAACCACTTCCTGCTGGATGGGGCCCCCTATTGGTTCCCCCCATCCCCTGGTCTCCTTGAAGTGCTCTCCGGATAAGGAGTCATCGAGAATCAGCACAGCTCCTCAGGACTTGCTGGGAGGCAGCATTTGGAATGTGACATACATGGCAGGTGGCAGAGGAATTGGGCACCAGAGAGCAGGGGTCACACCCCAGGCGCAGGGGTGGGGTATCTCTCATGGAGGCCAGCCTCCCCATCACCCCCCAGCTGCCTGGGAGGCCGGTCTTCAGCTTGACTGTTGCAATGGTCCTGCTTAGAAATAACAGGTTTAGACAAGGGACAGGAACCTGCAGGATATGTCAGATTGAGGTTTTAAAAGCCCATGTTCTCTCTTCAATTGAAGGGCAGGGACATGGCATTTTATTTTCTTACTATTTTTTAAATTGTATATATGTGAGATATAGTGATATAAAAAGATTGTGATATGCTTCCTTTTATGATGTGTTTAACAACTTTTAAAAATGAGGCAAATGGGATCTTGAAATATATCCTTTGGAAAAACGGACACGGCTGTCTAATTTTCAGAGCAATTTTGCAAGCCTAGTGTCACCTGATCTGGGTCTGGGCAGGGTTTCTTACGGTGAGCCCAAGGTGTGGACAGCACCAGGATTCCTAGCAAGAGCTCTCACTCATCTCTGTCAAGGCAGGATGCACATGGAGAAAGGGGAATGTCTAGATTCTAGAGAGAGTCCAGGCCTTCCCAGCCAGAACCAGAACTTTCTGACCAGCGAGCAGGGAGACTCACCCCTCAATATTCCCTCTCAGGCAGGTAATGGGGCCGGATCCAAGCCTGGGGATATCTTGGATGTCTTGACTCAGTACCGAGGCCTGTCCTGGAGGTGAGTGAAGATGTGGTAAGACCCTAAATGACCCCTTTGCTGCAGGGCAGGGGGGGACCCCTAAGCATCACAGAAAAACAATTCCTCTAGCAGACAGATGAACCACCTAGCCAGTGTTTTTCAGTGAGACACTTCTGTTTCACTTTAAGGAAGGAACGTAAATCTTCCCCAAACCACTATATTCCCAGGACAGGAACTGAGAGCTAAGCAGGGGGACTTTGGGGGAGAAACATTTATGTTGGGTTGAAAATCTTCCCAAGCTTTCATTTCTCCCTCTGGGGCATAAGCTCAAAAGGAGGCAGTGGCTTTTGAAACCAGAGCCTAGCTGCTTTCTGGACTCTGTGCAACTGTGAGCAAGTTACTTAACCTCTGTGAGCTCGTCTCCTTATCTTCGATGCTGAGATAATAATACTGCCTGAGCACCCTCATGAGGATTAGAGTTTAGGCATCCAGCACGGTGCCTGACACAAAGCAGATCTAAATGGTAGCTGGCATCATTATTGAAAGGCCTTCATTTTAGAGATGAAAAAGTGAGGCGCAGAGAGGACACGTCACCTAAGATCAAACGGCCAGATGGCAAAAGAGCAAAAGTAGAGCAGATGGTTCCTGACCCCTAATCTGGCACATTTCCCCCCATCGTGACTGCTTCATGCAGGCTTGCTCCTGCTCTGGCTGTAATCAAATCCAGACTGCCACAAGCTGCAGTGAGCAGGACTCCTGCTTTGAACACCCCGCTCCTGCCAAGCAGGAGAGGGCAGGTTTGCTATTTTCTCAGCCGGGAATCTGGCATCTCTGGCCCCAGACTGAACCTGAGTGTTGAATCCCTGGCATCCTCCCTGGTGACGCTGCACAGAATTAAACCCCAAACATTCTGAGACCCTTTAAAACGTTCCCAGACATACTTGGCAGAGAACGGGGTTGGGGGGCGGGAGGGGGGTGGATATGGAAAAGCAGGGAATCCAATAAACTCTGGAATGTTGCATATTTTCATGCCTAGAAACCCATCCAACTCTGATTTCCTTGGAATTTTAGAAGTAGCTTGGAAGATGGGTTGCATTCTAGAAGACACCGTTTAAGCCAAACTGGAAGAGAGCGATGAGGGCAAACCCTTGCACTCTGTTTTCAGTGATAACCCCATGACCAGCTGCAGTGGCTGGCGGGGCTCGATTGGGCTGGGCATCCAGGGAAGGGTCACTTTCCCCTTAAAAGAGGGGTGAAGGGGGCCCACTGCATTCCCCTGCCCCCAACGTCAATGCTCAAAGTTAAAAAATCAACAAAGTCTGCTGAGCTGTTTAAATCCGTTTCTTGGCTGGATTTGCAGGGGGGACGAGGGAGGGGAGGGGCTGTCCTCTGGTTTGCTTTTCTACTGAGATAACGAGGGAACCACAAGTTCCAGGCCCCGGGGGTGTGTCTCAGGAGGAGCAAGGACTGTCTCCGTAGCGGCTGGGCTGAGCGGTTCCGGCGCCGCTGCCATTCTCAACCTCCGTTTTCTTTCGTTCTGCACCACAGCGGAGGAGGCGATCACAACCTCAGCAGCGTCATCACCCTCGCAAGTGAGTCCGCGCTCCGGCTCCCCGGGCTCCTGCGGGCGGGCGGGCGGCGGCGGCGGCGGCGGCGGCCCCGCGCGGCTCTGCAGCGCCTCCTGGCGGCGGCCGCGGGCTCGGCAGGGAGCGTGGCGGTGCCGCTCGGCCGCCTTCGCCAGGAGGCGCTGCGTCCCCAGGCGGTCCCCCGCTCCGCCCGGTGAGCATCCCGAAAGCTCGGAGGGATGATTTTTTTTTGTTTTTTTTTAAGAGAAATTGTATTTGTCCAAGGAAGGAAGAGACTAAAAGAGGAGAAGAGAGTTCAGGCTAATTCTTAGTGGAAAGTAATTAATTATAGGAAATGACTCCAGAAAGAAGGAAAGGGAACCCATCTCATTCTGAGCCTGTCATTCTGAGCAGAGCACCTTTCTGGGAGGTGTTGATCTGGGCTGGGGCTGCATTAAGCACCACTGCATACAAAGATGTTGAGTTCCTGTGTGTCACTTTAGGAAAGGCCGCTATTGCCGCAGTAAGAGCTGGAATTACCTTGCGCAGGCCTGTGCACACACAGTGGGGTTTGGGGTCAGATATTTTCCTTCACCTGCCACCTGCTGGGAATTTTTTGCTTTTTTTTTTTTTTTTTTTTTTTTTTGAAGCCTGAGATACATTCTCTGAATGGTCTTCAGCATCTTTTTATTCTCCTTAGTGCATGCACATCACAGCGCTTGTTCTGAAAGCACACATGCACGTAATGTTATCATTACATTATTTCCTCTTCAAATCTTCTAGCTAATAATTTTGCCTAAGAAACTTAACTGGTCCCGTTCTCATTTGCTTTTCTTGTCATTATCCCTTTGTAATATATCTTTAAAAGCTAAGAAATTATTTGAGGTTTAAGGCTCTAAGACTTTGATGATAGAGACGGCTTCTTCTCCACATTGGCGGGACCGATGGGGCTTCATGAATGGTTATCTGTTTTTGCTATTTGCAAATCCTGTTGAATGCAGGTAGGGTACAGTCCCATGGCAAAAGTCCTCCCTGTATTTATTGCCAAGGGGAGGTGGTTTGGGTTGCTTCTGTGAGTGTGATTGGTTCTGCAAGCTGGCCCAGCATACACAACAGCTTGCTGGGCTGAGTCCCCTGCTATTATTGTGGATAAGACAATTGGAAATGGCTCAAGACCTTCACTACAGTGATTCACAAAGGACTGAGACGGTGTCACCCCTCAGGTGAACTCCCCCTGACACACCTAGCCCAGCGATGTGTTCATACGCTTCCTTACTAGAGTTGTGAAAGACAGTTTGATCATAGGGGGCTGGACATTCCCCAGGGAAATAACTACATTAAAATGTGTTTGGAAACATACGAGAACATAGGGTTAGAACAGAAGCTCAGTTTGACTCCTGCTTCAGTTTAATCCTGCAAAGACTCCAGTTCTGGATGCTTGGGAAAGAGGAGCATGAAGCAAGGTCCCTGCCCTTCTGCCATCATCACAGTCTCTTTGGGGACCTGTCTCCCTAAAGACAGACTCATGTACCCACAATTATAGCTATGTACAACGTTTAAGGGAAAATGAGTAAGAAGGTGGTTAACCCTGCCTTCTGAAAAGGGGTTTTAAGAACTAGAATTCATCAGGTCAGGAAAGGGGATGGGACATTCCTGGCAGAGATAATGGCACGTACCAGCAAGTTCTCACTCGAAACAACGTGTGGTGCCTTTCTATGATATTCCAGGTAAGTAGCTAGCTGGCCGGTGATGGATTCCTCCCGCAATGGGAAACCTCGGACAAATCCATTATTTACAGATTGCTCTAGTGATTCACAGCTCTCCTTTCTATTGAGTAGAAATCAGAGTAACTTCTGTCCATTGGATACAATGTCCCCAAAGCCGGAAGGAGTTCAATGCCTATGTGTTGTGTAGCTCCTGTTGCAGGACTTGGTTCTAAAAAGCACTCTGTTGGATGGCGTGATGCCTGAGAATACTGACTGGAACCTAGCACATGCCTTTCCCATGTCCTTGCAGATTGTGAGGTAGGGGAAAGTGCCCTGTATTGGGGCTGAGAGAGCAGAGTTCTGGCTTGGAATTCTGTGACTTTCAGCTAATCTCCCAGCCTTCCTCAACTTTGGGTCATCTTTCATTCAGTCCATGAGCACTTGTTGAGTATATGTGAGAGTATGAGGTGTATACAGACCCTGCTCTCAGGAGTTTTCAACCAAGATGGGGAGATGGAAAAGTGAAAAGTCAAGTGTAGATCCAGTGTGATAAAGGTATGAGAGTGCATGAGATTGAAAAGATCAACCAAATGACAGGGCTTTAACCAGACTGATCAAGAGGGGTGTGAAGAAGAGACCTCAAAATCAGGAACAGAAAAGGAAACATTACTACAGAAATAAAAAGGATTATGAGATGATTTTGAACAATTGTATGCCAATAAATGAGATAACTTAGAGGAAATGGTAAAATTCCTAGAAAGACACAAATTACTGAAACTGGTTTAAGACAAAATAGAAAATCTGAATAGATTTATAACAAAGAGAATGAATTTTAAAACTTCACACCAAAGAAAGGCCAGGCTTTTCCGGCTTCAGTAGTGAACTCTATCAAACACTGAAAGAAGAATTTACATCAATTCTTAACAAACTCCTCCCAAAAATGGAGTAAGAGGGACTGCTACCCAATTCATTCTATGAGACTGGTATTCTCTTAATAACAAATAAGGCAAAGATATCACAAGGAAAGAAAACTACAGACCAGTACCTCTTTTGAATATATGTGCAGAAATCCTCAACAAAACACTAGCAAGCAAAGTAGAGCAGCATATATAAAGGATTATAGCCCAGGACCAAATGAGATTTATCCCTAGGAATACAAGGTTAGTTTCAAGTAAAAAAAATAATATAAGACACTGTATAAAAGCATAAAGGACAGGGGTGCCTGGGTGACTCAGTTAAGCATCTGCATTCAGCTCAGGTCATGATCTCAGGGTCCTAGAATTGAGCCCTGCGTCAGGCTCCTTGCTCAGAGGGAAGTCTGATTGTCCCTCTGCCCCTCCCCAATGCTCATACTTTCTTTCTCTCAAATAATATTATTTTTTTAAAAAAAAAAGCATAAAAGACAAAAAAAACTACACAATCATTACAATTGAGGAGAAAAAGTATTTTACAAAAACTAATATCCTCTCATGGTAAAAACACTCTACACACTGAGAATGGAAGGACATTTCCTCAATCTGATAAAGGACATCTGCAAAAGCCTACAGTTAACATCATGCTTAATGGGGAAAGGCAGGATGTTTTCCTTCTGAGATCAAGATGTATACTCTTGCCACTTTTATTCAACATTATGCTGGAGGTTCTAGTCAAGACAGTTAAGCAAGAAAATAAAAGGCGGTTGAGCAAGAAAATAAAAGGCATCAAGATTAGAAATAGAATAAAGCTGTTTGTAGTTGCAGATGACATGATCTTAAATATAGGATCCTAAGGAATCCACTAAAAATTATTAGAATAAATGCATTCAGCAAGATTTCAGGGTACAATGTCAATATGCAGAAATTGTTATTATTTTTTAAAGATTTTATTTATTAATGAGAGACAGAGAGAGGCAGAGGTTGAGAAGCAGGCTCCATGCAGGGAACCCCACGCGGGACTCGATCCCAGGTCTCCAAGATCACGCCCAGGGCTGAAGGCAGCACTAAACCGCTGAGCCACCCGGGCTGTCCAATATGCAGAAATTAATTGTATTTCTCTACATTGGCAGTTAACCTAAAAATGAAATTAAAAAAAAAAACATTCCACCTACAATAGCATCAAAAGATACTTAGGAATAAGTTTAACAAACTAAGTATATCCTTTATACTCTTAAGATTGCTAAACATTGCTGAAAGAAATTTAATCAGAACTAAATAAATGGAAAGACATCCCATGTTAATATTATTAAGATGACAATATCACCCAATTTAATCTATAGATTCAATATCATTTCTATCAAAATTCCAGCTGGTTTCTTAGCAGAAATTGGTAAGCTGATTCTAAAATTCATAGGGAAATTTAAGAGACCCAGAATAGTCAAGATAAACTTTAAAAAGAACAAATTCAGTGGACTCACACTCCCTAATTTCAAAATTTATAAAGCTGCAATAATTAAGACAACATGATGCTGGCATAAGGATAACCATATAAATCAATGGAATAGAATTAAAAGTCCATAAATAAACCCTCATACTATGACTAACTCATTTTCAACATGAGTACCAAGACTAATAGGGAAAGAATAGTCTTTTCAATAAATGGTGCTAGGATAATTATATAACCATATGCAAAAGGATGAAGTTGGACTCCTATCTCATATCATATATAAAAATTAATGCAAAATGGGTCATAAGCTTATATGTAAGAGCTAAAATTCACTGTTAGAAGAAAATATGGAAACAAATCTTCATGACCTTGGGCTAAAAAAAAAAAAAAAAAACCTTCTTAGATATAACACCAAAAGCACAAGTGACAAAAGAAAAAATAGATCGGACAAAATTAAACACTTTTGAGTTTCAAAGGATACCATCAAGAAAGTAAAAGGAGGGCAGCCCGGGGGCTCAGCGGTTTAGAGCCACCTTCGGCCCAGGGCGTGATCCTGGACACCTGGGATCGAGTCCCACATCGGGCTCCCTGCATGCGGCCTGCTTCTCCCTCTGCCTGTGTCTCTGCCTCTCTATCTCTCTGTCTCTCATGAATAAATAAATAAAATCTTTAAAAAAAAAAAAAAAAGGAAAGAAAGTAAAAGGAGGGGCACCTGGGTGGCTCAGTGGTTGAGCATCTTCCTTTAGTTCAGGACATGATCCCAGAGTCCCAGGATCCAGTCTCACATCAGGGTCCCTGCAGGGAGCCTGCTTCTCCCTCTGCCTATGTCTCTGCCTCTTTCTCTTTCTCTGTCTCATAAATAAATTAATAAATCTTTTTAGAAAAAAAGTAAAAACCTGAAGAGTGAAAGAAAATTTTGGAAATAATACCTGATAAGAAACGTATCTAGAAAAGAACTCTTATAACTCAAAAATAAGATAATTCAATTTGGGCCAATTAAAATGGGCAAAGAATCTGAGTATACATTTCTCCAAACAAGGTATACAAATGACCAATAAGCACGTGAAAAGATGCTCAACATTAGAAACCATCAATGCACACCACACCATTATGAGATACCATCTCACATCCACCAGAGTGGTTATTTTTTAAAAGGTGAAGGTTGGTGAGGCTGTGCAGACATTAAAACCCTCATATGCTTCTGATGGGAAGGTAAATTGGCACAGATCCTTTGGGAAAAGATCTGTAAATATTTCAAAAGATTAAACAGAGCTATCAAGCTATCATATGATCCATCATTTCTGCTTCTAGATATATATCCAAGAGAGAGTCACACAAAAACTAGTACAAAAACATTCACAGTATCACTATTCATAATAGCCAGGAAAGTAGGAACTATCCAAATCCTTCAACTGATGAATGGGTAAATGTGACATATCCATTTGAGGGATTTATTTGGCAATGAAAGCCATGAAGTGCAGATCTATGCTATAACATGGATAAACACTGAAAACATTATGTTAAGCCAAAGAAGCCAGTCACAAAAGACATGTGCTATGAATTCATTTATATGAAATGTCTAGAATAAGCAAGGCTATATGAGAGAAGGTAGATTGATGGTCACCACAGGGTTGGAGGGAATGGGGAGGGACTGGTACTGAGTACAGTTTCTTTTTGGGGTGACGAAAATGTTGTAAAGTTGATTATGGTGATGGTTGCACAACTCTGTGAATATACTAAGAGCTATTGAACTGTACTTCGTGAATATTATGGTATGTGAATTATATCTCAAAAAACTATTATGTATTTAGGAAACAGAAAAAGAGGGGCATCTTGGTGGCTTAGTCGGTTGAGCATCTGCCTTCAGCTTAGGTCATGATCCCAGAGTTCTGGGATTGAGCCACAAGTCGGGCTTCCTGCCTAGTGACGAGCCTGTTTCTCCCTCTCCCTCTGCTGCTCTCCCCCTGCTTGTACTCTCTCTCTGTCTCTGTCTCTCTGTCTGGCCTCAAATAAATAAAATCTTTGCAAAGAAAACGAGAAAAATGCATGATAGAAACACCAAATCCAGGCTCACGTTTATCCAACAATAATTCATTAAGCACCTGTGTGTGTTGCCCATGTGGTTAAGCATCAGCCTTCTGGACACTTTCTTTCCATGTTGAGAGAAGAGTTAAGTTAAAAGTTTTAAGGGTGAGAGTTCCTTGTCTGTAACATGCACTGGCACTTATCAAAAGAATTTGAAGATGATTTGGGGGTAGTTACTAAGCATATCTCTTCTTTATATTTCCAGATATTCTCCGGGAATTCAACCCTTCCCTGAGAGGCTTCTCTGTTGGCACTGGGAAAGAAAACAGTCCTGGAGCCTTCCTAAATCAGGCAGTAGCAGGAGACCGAGCCGAGTGAGCAGGGGAGCCTTGGGGGGTGACCACACAGATCCTCTGGTGATCCTCCAGGGGTTTGGCCTGGCCTGGGGCATATGGCTGAAGGCTGGGGGGCTTGGTCCAAGGGAAAGGTCTGGGGGTCAAAGACCACACTGGGTGGGCTCTCCTGGGGTGTCCCTCCCTGTGGGACACAGAAACCTACTAGCCCAACCCCACCCCAGGAACTAGTCACAGTTTGCTCTGATGCCAGATATATACTTTGAGCAAATTACTTTGCCTCATCTCTAAATCTCATGTCCACAGAAGACCGTGGTATTAAGGGCTCATTTGGAGTTCCAGTTTTTATTACTCCATTAATGCTTCATCTTTTATGTCTTCTTCTCCATCCCTTCCTCAGACATACTTTCCAGGCAGTCTTTTCAAGCTCTACACTTTGCATCCTTCCTGGTCTATTGAAAGAGCACTCCTGGGAAGGAAGCCCTGAGTCTGAGCCCTGGTGTACATGTCCTACTCCACCCCCACCCCTGCCTCCCTAAGCCCTAGCCTCCAAGATGGGGCTGGCTGTGAACCTCTCCCACAGGGTGGTTATGAGGCTCAATGTCATGTTGAATGTGAAAGTTCTGGGGGCCTGTAAGTCACATACACCTATTGGGTCAGGATGGTGGTTCCAGCAGCAATGCAGCAGGGTTGCAGGACTTACCCAGGTAAACTGTTGATGAGCAACGGAACCATCATGTTACAGTCCATGCACACTGGATGGCAGGTTCCCAAGAGCAGGATAGGCTTTCCTGGGCCCTATGCCTCCATTTCTCTCCATGGTCCCCAAATGTGAGATGCTCCTAGATTCGCTACCTGGTCAGAGAAAAGTGAATATCACACTCAATCTAGGAAAAATATGGGAAGATCATCTCTGTTTCTTAATCCTATTTTTCTTCCAAAATAATCACAAACCTCCTTAACATATAGTCCCTAGGAATTCTGTGTTTGGTTCCCAGATTTTCTGACATCATCTGGCCAGCTCTCAACACCATCCTGAATCTACAAGCTATCTGAGTAACTCTCATTTATTCATGACCGGAATAATACAAATTGGAGATTTTACAAAACCTAATCAGTTTTATAAGGAATTCTGTGGCTTTGAAGTTTTCCTTTTGGTGGGGGAAGGGTCAAAAGCTACCAATTGACTGCCTAAAATTTTTGACTTTAATGTTACCATAATTTTGCTTTTTTTCCAAGCATACATCAGCTAGTGGTATCCAGAGGGGCATTTCTAAGCATGATTAGGTCAGGGAGGCATCCAATTAGAAAACCTTGGTGGAGAACATAAAATTCATGATTTGTGTGGCCCTGGATTTCTGCTGCTTTCCTCAAGGCCATAGGGCCCTTTTGTGCAAATAACCCATTTGTCCAAGCACATCTTGGACCATAGGGAGGAGTTAGACATTATTACTCCCATGTTACAGGTGAAGAAACTAGAACAAAGAGGCAAAGTGGCCTGAACAAATGCATCACCTTGACCACATGGCCGATTGTCCTTGTGCCCAGCAGGCCTCCCCCCAGCTCCCGTGATAAGCCCTTGTACATAATAGCAGGGTCCAACATACCAGGCACCTTCATATTTACTAGCCCTGTGTTCCGTGCAGTCACTGTTAGTAGGTGAGACATGCAGTTATTCTTAATGCTGATATTGAGGCTCAGAGAGGTCAAGTAATCAACAGACTCTGGTCCCCAAGGCATGTGCCCTGATGGCTTTAGACATACAGATAAGGAAACCAAGACTCCGGTTGGTTAAGTGGCTTACCCAAAATCCCCACCTGGGGGTCCGATACCTAGTCCCTTGTGACTAAGACCAAGCCGGCTGGGCTAATAGTTAAGATATGACAATGACTGTTTCCTGCCGGGATGGTGCCAGAGACTAGGGATGG
Source organism: Canis lupus familiaris (assembly GCF_011100685.1). Classification (NCBI taxonomy): domain Eukaryota; kingdom Metazoa; phylum Chordata; class Mammalia; order Carnivora; family Canidae; genus Canis; species Canis lupus. Next base: position 22,532,986 of record NC_049238.1, read on the forward strand.
TGGTGGTGACAGTGGTGGTGGTGATAGAAGTAATTCAATGGACCATTTCTGATATGGATGCTCACCACATGCTGCTCTAGGTTCTTTATTAAATCCATCCAACAACTCTGTGAAGAAGGGATGCTTACCCTCCCCATCTGCCACAGGACCAAAGCAAGGGTTTGTAAAGTTACCTACTTGGTGAAGGTCTCACTGCTGGAGCAGGAGTCAGCCCCATGCTGCCTGACACCAACCATGGCTCTTACTCCATGCAGCTGTTCTGCTCTTCTCATTTGCTGCTCCTCATGGCCCTTTAAGATAGAAAGGTTTATCTCCATGTTTGAAGTTTTTTGGGATGGGGAACTTAAGTTACATTCCTACAGTTAGCAGGAAGCAACCAAATGTCAGACCCAGGTGTGTCTGACTTGACCATGTCACCTTGAGGGTGAAGGTACCCTTGAGGTGAAGCTCGTGGCACGTATAGAATCAGTCCCATACCCAGCCATTTCATGTCATGCATGGCATGCACATGCAGCCTTCTGTTTGCCCCGAATGAGCCTGGCTTAGAGGAGACAGTAGGCCAATGAGGAAACATCCACCAAGTCACCCCCTCATAGGCGGAATGTTTAGCCCTTCCCAAATCACAGTCACAATTCCCCCACCCAGCCCTCCACCTCCAGAGGGACAGGAGCATGGCCTTCAGTCCAGCTGTCCTGCTACATATTCATTCCTGCTATCTCTCTGAAGTCCCCTCCCTGACCCTGCTTCATAGTCCCTGCTCCTCACATGGTGTTTTTGCATGTGTGCCCACAGGGATTTACCTGTTCAGGCCAGGAGGCTGGTGGACCTGATGAAGAATGACACGGTAATTCTGGGGGAAGTGCCACCTGGGGCTGCTTGAGGTAGCATTCCCCGGAAGAGGGAGTGAGCAAGAGAAATCTGTGAGGCAGGGCTAGCCCTGGGGTAAAGGATGAGGCCACGTGGATATCCAGAGAATCCACCTTTAGAAACAAGGGATCTGGGATCCCTGGGTGGCGCAGCGGTTTAGCGCCTGCCTTTGGCCCAGGGCGCGATCCTGGAGACCCGGGATCGAATCCCACATCGGGCTCCCGGTGCATGGAGCCTGCTTCTCCCTCTGCCTATGTCTCTGCCTCTCTCTCTCTCTCTCTCTCTGTGACTACCATAAATAAATAAAAAATATTAAAAAAAAAAAGTTAAAAAAAAAAAAAAAAAGAAACAAGGGATCTGGCACCTGTGACCTATGACCTCAGGACCCCAAAGCCAAAGAATAGAAAATATTAGTGTCCATTAAACCCTCTGGTATGTAAACACCCATCCCTGCCAGTGTTCAGCACTTTGTAGTCTTCTTGACTTTGGAGCAGGTCACTAACTTGTTTCCTATTCATTTCAGAAGATAAATTTTCAGGAAGATTGGAAGATAATAACACTGTTCATAGGAGGCAACGATCTCTGTGATTTCTGCAGTGACCCGGTGAGTCTCCAGGCCCTTATCTCAAGATTCCCTGAGGGAGAGATTTCCACACCAGGTGGCTAGAGCAGTGTGGCAGGGTTGGGACTTGGGGCTTGTGGCCTGGGATTAACCCCGAGACCAAGAGTGCATTCACCTCTGTTGAAAGATTCAACAGAGCTGGTTATGAAAATTGATTTTGATTAGGTTTCATTACAGGGAATCTGATCATATCATTCTAGAAATCAAGATAACATTCCAAGGATCTAGGAAAATCAGGTGTATCTTCATAGAGATCATTGTAAGTCAGCTCCTTTTTCCGGCACTGACCTGCCTTACTGTCTCTATTTTGGATGGAAAAGTTGATTTTCTAATGCAAGCATTTAGACAAGGTTCAGAGCCAACTCATTCCAAGCCGAAGGGAACTTCAAGAGCGAGGCTGCTGTGGGTGTGGTGCTTCTTCCTGGAACCCTGGAATCTCTGGGCTGGAAGAAACCCCACAAATCCTAACCCTATTGACCACTCTCCCACCTGTGGCAGGAAAATGCCTTTCCTAGACTCTAGCTGTTTAATATTCCCAGCGATGGGCAGCTTTTTAATTTGCCCTAATTAGTATTATAAGCAGGTAAAAATTTTTTTTTGTAGTGTTTCTTTGTTAAGCCCAGATGGGCCTTCTTATAACTTCTGCCTTTTCTGCCTATGCTGGGCATGCCCGCACCTCTTCTCCATTCAATTCAGCTGACTTTAAAAATAATAGGTTTTTAAATTTTTTTTTATTTTATAAGCAATGCACAGTAGAAACACATCAAAGCACAGAGAAAAAAATACTTTCCATAATTACAGCATCCAGAAATACCATTGCTAACATTTTGTTAAGTGTCTGTGAAAATGGAAAACTTGCTTTATTGTTTGCTAAAAATAGCGTCATTTTGGAAATATTGTTTGGTGGTCTGCTTTTTTTCAGTAGCAATCCATTGGGAAGATACTCCTATGTCAGTAGTCAATTTTCCATAAAATAATTCCTAATGACTGTAGCCCATAACCAATATTGGCTATGCTTAACTGTCCCCAATTATTGCATACTTAGCTTATATTGCTTCTAATTATGCCTGTTATAAATAACAGCAGGAGAAACATCCATCTTTAGATGCATCCACGATTGTTTCCTGATGTATATTCTTAGTAAGACTTTGAAGCAAGACAATATGTACATTTCCCCTAATGTTTTATCATGAAAATTTCCAAACATACTGAGAAATGGAAAGAATTGTGCAGTAAGGGCCCATATACCCACTGCCTAGATTTTATAGTTGTTAACATTTTGCTGCATTAACTTAACATATATTTATCCATCCATCTTATTCTGGGCGGACTTTGCACATTTTCAGTGCTTTGGATACGGATTGCCAAATTGCTTCCAGAATGTTGGTATCAGTTATATCTACTTCCTCATGCTCCATCTGTCCTTGTATGTTATTTGTTTTAATAGCTGCTAATCTAATAAATGAAAAACCTGTATCTTGTTTTCAAGATCCGCATTTATTTGATTAAGGAGGAATAAACCTTTATTTCACTTGTTTAATGCTCATTTGAATCTCTCCTGATTAATTCTATATGACATCTTCTGTTAAGGTATTTATTATTCTCTTACTGATTTCTAAAAACCCCTTGTATTAAGTAAACTAACACTTTCTCAACTATGTTGCCTAATTCTTATTTTCCATTTAGTTGTGTTTATAGAATTATCTGATAAACAGAATGTTTTTAATGCCTAGTAGCATTTGCTGGGTGTGTATAGTATGCCAGGCACTGTACTGGGAGCTAAGCCTCAAGGCTCTGTCCTCAAGGAACTCACAGTTAGAGAGGGAGACACAGACAATTCACCATAACATGATAAGGACAATGTCATGGTGTGGTTGTAGTGATACTCATGGAAGAGAACCCTGAAGTAAGAATTGCCATGGGAATTGGTGTTTTGTAGGGAGGAGAGTCAGGGGTGTATACGGAGCAGGAGAACTTCCAACTAGAGCTAGAAATGAGGACATAAGCAGAAAGAGGACCAGCAGAGCAAAATTTAGGAAGTAGAGAGTCTTGCCTGAGCCTTGGGAACTTCTGCCCTAAGGGGCAATCCTGCCCCCCAGACCCCTCACAGCCTGCTCTCCTGGCATCAAAGTCACCAGAATCTGGGGTTTTCAGACTGTGATGTGACTGGCTCACCATGGGCCTGGGACTGTCACCGAAGCAGGTAGGACCTCACTTCTTGAATGCTACAATTTTGATTCACTTGGTAGGCAGGGCTTTTGGTTAGATTTCAGCCAGAGAAAAGGGTTCTACTTAAATAAAAGCCACCAAGTATGGAGATACAAAGAAATATGATTAAAATGTGTTTATGCTTTGGAAAGGGGGTTCACAGGATCCTCTTCTCCTACCATTATCTCCTTAAGTGATTCAATTGGGCAGTAGATCCCCAGGCTTTTGAGGCTCTAAGCAGAAGAGCTCAGGCCATAGGACCAGAGAACATTCAAGTTGCAGGAGATCTTAGAGGTCCTGTGCTCTAACACCCCATTCTAGAGGGCCCCAGAGATGTGATATGCTTTAGCTAAGTCCCTACATCTGGTTAATGTGAAGTGGATTCAGAGCTTTCCATAACTATGCAGGAGAAAAAAAAAAAAAAGGTTTCCCTGGGGGTCACAACTATGACCAGCACAAGAACAGTGGGATTGGTATGGAGGCTGGCGGCCCCAAAGGCAAACCTTGTGTTTCAGTGTTACCCATTCTGGCTGAAAATCAAGAAGGACGGGACCCAAGACATGAAGTGGCCCTGGTCCACAGAGAGATTGGGTGGTGAATGGTTTTGGACCTTTCCTCTTCCTGCAGGTCCGCTATTCTCCCCAGAACTTCACGGACAACATCAGGAAGGCTCTGGACATCCTTCATGCTGAGGTGTGTAGGCTGGACTGTGTGGCCTCTGAGCAGCTCAAGCACAGTCCTTCTTGGGTCTCAGGCCTGGCCCAGAGGTAGCTCTGGCTTCCTGCCTCCCTTTCTGTGGAGGCCAGCACTGACCATGCTGTTGTCCTGGTCCTGGAAGCCTGAACACATAGGTGTCAACTGGGGGAGGCAAGACAGGAGAGATGAAGGAAGTGAACCACATGAAACACCGCAGATCTGGTATCCAGCAGGAGGGCTGACCCTGGGCCCAGATGAGAGACTGGAGCTGCCAGTCTCAATCTTCCTGGGGACTGGTCTTGCCTTTGCTCAGGTTCCTCGGGCATTTGTGAATCTGGTAAAGGTTCTGGAGATCATCAACCTGAGGGAGCTGTACCAGGAGAAGAAAGTCAACTGTCCAAGGCTGATCCTCAGGTGAGAAGGAAGCTTTGCCCTCTGGTGCCTAAAGTGCCATGGGACCCTTAGCAGAAAGTAACTTTGATTGTTAGAAAGCCCAATGGCAGATGGGAGAAGAGTGCTAAGACCACCGCACTTTCTAACCTGACAAAGCCTATTGGGTTTTCGTGACCCTGGTGAGGGCTTCAGCTACCCTCAGAGTACGTGCTTACAACCCAATCGCACTCCTATTGTCCTGGCAGCTCAGGACACCGTCCAATCCTCCCAGGAGGGAAGAGTCAAGTGTGAGGAATGGAGTGGGCCGGTGTGGGCCAGGCTCCCTGGCCACCACAAGGTGTGTCCAGAGCTTCCCTCTCCTTAGAGGCCCATCTCCAGGACAGAAGGAGCCTCTCTGATGTGGATGTTCTAGGCACTCACAACTGTAGGACTATTGTCACTTGTTAGAGGAGAGCGTGGTCAAATGGGAATCCGGGAACAATCTTCCCTGAGGACAGAGAGCCCTGATCCTGGAAGGCCTTTGAAAGGCCTTCTTCATCCCCAGTCTCCAGAGCCAAACAAAGGTGGCTCCCTCTCTAATATTACACATCTCCATGACCTTCAGGATCAAGACAGCCTTCTAACCCAAGCACGAACGTATCAGCATTCTTCCTGTAAGGCCTTCCGTGGACTGTTAGCCTAGGTCCCGATGGCTGTGCCCCACCCCAGCTCTGTAGCCCTCTACGGGCCCCCACGGCAGCCCCGAGACACCACGTGGTGATTATTCATGTGCCTCTCCCCTACAGCCCTGACCTCTGTCTGAGTCATGCCAGCACAGCACAGGGGCTCCATGGCTGTTTGCTGACTGACTGAATGAATAATTCACAAGGAAGAGATTTGCCCTTGGAAATTAAGGGGTACCTTGGCTGCTACCCTGAAGATGCATGTCAAACCTCACCTGGGGGCCCAGACTGCATAGCCCCCAGCCCCCCAGGGAAGGCCTGAGGACACCATGAGCAGGAGGATGGCTGCGGGATGACACATGCCTATTAACGCAGCTGGTGTCAGGCGTGCTATATTTTCAGCTGCTGACTCATCCTCTGGCTCCCACTTTCTCCAGTCACTGGGCCACACAGGGGGTTCAGTGTATTCATTTCAGAGCAGCTTACCCCAAAATTTCTTACGACCAGTCACTGCAGGGTTTTTAGGCAATTAAAGCTAATGGTTCAGAAAGCTAACGGATTCGCCAGGTCTGTTCTCAGCTCTGAAATGGCCAAGTCACTGACTGTCAGGTTAGGCAGCCTCAGGGTCACCTTGTCCTGCTGCCTCTCTGCTGTTCTGTCTCAATGGTTGTGCTTTCCTTGGAGACACGAGTCTACTCTGAGCCATCCACACTGTCATCCCCTCTCCCGCTTCACCCACCCCCTGGACCCAAAGCCCAGATATGCAAGATGCCAACCAGAGGAGAGGTACAGACTGGACAGAAGCAGTTTAACCAGGGATTAAGAGCTCAGGTTCAGACCAGACAGGCTTGAGTTCAAGTCCTGGCTCCCACACATAGTATCCGTGTGACTCTGAGCAAGTACTTAACCACACTGAGCCTTAGTTTTCTCACCTATAGAATGGGGTTGATAATACAACTTCTTGGATAGCTAAGAGGATTAAAGGGGCTAATCCTATAAAGCTCTTGGCATGGTAAGCATTAGGATGTGTGAGCCCCTGTGTTGATTGTGGGTGTCACTGTTAGTATTTAAAGGTAGGTATGCCTTATCTGTGCTGCATGGTCTGTCCTCATTCATTCTGCAACTCAGCTCTGTAAGTCACTCCTGCAGATGTCAGAAGTAACTGTTTCATTTTCATGAGAAAATGCAGTTCTGGAGAACTTTCTCCAGCTTCACCTGGCACAGTTGGCAGGTTAGCCAGCCGGGACCTCCACTAGCACAGACTCCTGATACCTCCAAGTCAAATATATTCTCAATCTCAAGTCAGTGTCATGCATTCAGATGGGGATCTTGGTAGCATAAGGCCTACTCTTTGGTTTGATCTGCAGGAATCTGTGCCCCTGTGTCCTGAAATTTGATGATAACTCGACAGAACTGGCCTCCCTCATTGAAGTGAATAAGAAATATCAGGTAAGCTGGGAAAGTGTCCTAACACTGAACAGGAACTGCTGTGTGGTTTGATTGCACTGGTTAGAAAATGAGGTCATGCTTATGTTAACTTGACCCCAACCATCCAGTGTGAGGTGTGAGGTTACCACTGACCAGTTTGCAGATTTAAAGACACCCTGAAAAGTCACAGGGACTGTGATTCAGTTTATTCACCTCAAGCTGTAGAGCCAAGTCACTGAACACACTTCACCAAATCTCAGTTCCTGGCCTTACACACACACAAAACATTTGTCCACGGAGAATGTGTGTGTGTTTCTGACTCCTGGCTGAGAAACCCTTTCCACCTAAGACAGTCTAGAGGATTCAGTGAGATAACATGCATTTCCTCTGCCCTCTTCTCCCACGGAAACAGGTGTTTTTGAGGTACACAGAGAGAAAGAGAGTCAGCAGATGATCTCCAGACATCCTGTGGTTTGTTCATTTTAGGCCTTTTTCCGTGCACTTTGACCAGAGCAGCTGGCTCCCTTGATTATCTTGAGTTTCCCCAAAAATAATCATCCAGTCACTCAAGAGGGCAATGGTAGCCTTCTCGCTCTTCTAGAGTAAGCTACAAACAGCTACCAGGGTGGATCCATCCTTCAAATGCATGGATTCCTTGGAGCAGAACCACTTCCCTGCTTTGAGGCAACTGCACTCATCAGGGGTGTCAGGCCTCAGGGGAACGAATACTCTGGGTGACTCCCCAGCTGCACTTCCTTCTGCTATGGGCAGGCACCTCTCTGCCTCTGGTGAGGAAGTCCATGACCCGCACCAGGAAAAGGAAGGCAGCCAAGGCGATGGCCATGAGAGCAAACCTATTCCAGGTGGAATAAGTTCTTGGGTGCAAACAACAAAAACGTATGCAATGCTAGTGAATTGAAGCAGTTGTATTATTTAAGCAAACTGTCTGGAAGAGTTAAAAAGCTTGGATCTGAGGCTGTGCCACCAGAAATCACCGCATCATGAAATTCTAGAGGTCAAGCCATGAAGATCAAAATCAGGACAAAGAACTAGTTCAGTGGAGACACCCTGCTTCTAGGAACAAAATGTAGCTGCCACCCTCAGCAGAGAGGATTCTGTGCTGTCCATCTTCCTAGCACTAGTTCTGGAGGGCCCCTGGCCATGTACCTAAGCCCTAGTGTGAGGGTCATTGGGAGAGCCAGCATTTGTCTTTCTCACCCTGTACAGTGGGGGGCAGGCTGCTCTTATATAGTGGAGTTTTTCCAAACATAGGAAGTGGATTCAAATGCTGTTCCCAGATCTAATCTTCATTACTACTGAGATCTAGGAAAAGTTCATGGTCAGCAACAGGAGGCCATCATGCCTGCTCTCAAAATCCTCTCCCTACTTTCTGCAAAAGCTATGGCTCCCATCACACTCCGCGGAGGTGATCATTGCTATTAATAATCACCATATGCCAGGCATTCTAGGCACTATTTCTTTTCTCAGGAGGTGCATGGTTCCACTGTGAGCCATTGTGGCTGATCCACAGAGTAAGCAGTAGCATTGGAAGGGATGTAAGGGCTCATCGAGGCCTTGCCAAACATTCTTCATTTACAGGAAATGAGGAAATAGAGGTCCAGAAAGGGAAAGTATCTTGCCGAAAGTCACACAGCTACTTAGTGGCTTTGTGCTTTCTTTCTGGCAGACCCTGGGAAAAGTACATGGTGCCTTCTGAAATTACCCCACTAATGCTCCTGACTTCCTTCTCCAGCCAGTCTTAACCCCAAATGGTAGAAATCTGGTAAACTGTGAAATGGCAGAGGCTAACAGAACCTGGAGCCAGAAATGGGATTACTGGTCCTCCTGGAACCGAGTCCAAGTGGGAACTATGAGAGCAACAGCTCTGTTACCCTCCTGGACAGGTGTGAGAGTCTCAAAGAAGTGCATGCAGGAGCATGCATGCTCACGCACGCACACAATGCACACGTGTTATAAATGGGTGTTAAATGTCATTGCTGATTCATCTTTGATTTTCTGAACAAATGTAGGACAGAATAAATTGAATGTAAGGATTATCCCTAAAAGACATTTAATCAAATTCATACCCTGTGCCCCGCCCCTGCCCCAGTCTTTAATCAGAAGCTCTAAAAGGAGATCAAGCTGAAGGTCTTAGGTTTTTCCTTATCTTTCTCCACTCCCCCGCCCCCCAAGCCTAGGTCAAATACATGCAATTGCAGTAGGGGTTGGGCAAGGTGTTGAGATAAAGGCTGATCTAAAAAGTAGCTAGATGGTTCCTGATCAGCTGAGATTTTGCTACAGATTGATCTCAAGGGGCAGACTCTGTTTAATTATTTGGCAGAGAAAGAGATTGCACCAAGCCCGAGCAGATGCAGGGCTGACCCTCACCCTCCTTTGCCTCCCACAGGAAGGGACTCACCAGCTGGTTGAGAGTGGACGATATGACACAAGGGAGGATTTTACGGTGGTTGTGCAGCCATTCTTTGAGAAAGTGAACATGCCAAAGAACTCGGTAAAGAAAGCAAGCGTCGTGGGTAAAGGGGAGCCACATGGTGCCCAGTCAGCTCTGAGTGTCACTATCATGTGTATTGGATGTCCCTATAACGTGGCCCCTCCTTTCTGCCCTGTGTCCAGGAGGGGTTGCCTGACAACTCTTTCTTTGCTCCTGACTGTTTCCACTTCAGCAGCAAAGCTCATGCCCATGCGGCCAGTGCCCTCTGGAACAGTGTGGTAAGATGACTGGGGTGGGGGTGGAGGGTGAGAAGGATTCGCCCTCTGGAGTTTCAAGAAAGACTCTGGCAGAGGCCCAACACTCAGGCCGTGTGATTCCCTGCACCGTAGTGATGACAAACCCCAGTCCTCGTGTCCCTCTGCACTGCCCCAGCCTTGACCTTTCCACTCTTGCCCCCTTTTTCCACTTCTTGTTTTAGCTGGAACCTGTTGGCCAGAAGACAACACAGTATAACTTTGAATACAAGATCAATATCACATGTCCGAACCAGGTAGTGTGACAAGTGCGTCCTTGCAATAGGTCTGTTGGCCTGAGGCATCTTTTCCAGGATTTTAAAGTCTCTTGGGTTTCTCAGCTCATTTCACTCCCAGTTCCCACCCCCACCCCAGACTCCAGGTAATCATCTACAGAGACCCCTCTGGTTGGACCGTAAGGGGTGACAGCCCCCGGTGGCTGGTGGTTCCTAGTGTCCCGTTGCCTCTCCATGTCCCCAGGAGCCCGAGCACGAGTCTGGGCTGCACTTAGCAGGGCACAGGAAAATGGAAGCACCATTCAGCTCTCATTTTGGAGACTAGGGGTAATGGAGAACATCAAGGCTGGGATGGAGCAGAAGGACACCCTGTCTCCATGTAGCCACTGCCTCCATGGCAGGATAGAAAAGCAAGAAACTGAGACCTGGAATAATATCTGCTAGGGCGATGGGGGTGGTGGGCAGTGTGTGGGCTGGTCAAATGGAAGCTAGAGCTAGGAAAGCCAACATGAACTGGGAAGGCAAAGCAGAATCAGACTGGGAACCTCTGAGCTGGAGCTTACATGGGACAGGACATCAAGGCACCTGACTTTCTTGCCTGGCAGGGTAGGAGTGGCAGGGGGTGGCAAGGGGTCTAGGGAGAAGGGGACACACACAGAAGCAGAAAGCGGTGCTCTGCTGGGAGAGGCAGGGGCAAGGAGGAGAGGGAGGAGATACGGGGACCCCAGGCAGCTGGGTGGGAGGCGGAAAGCAGACTGGCTCACCTGGGAGCCACTGCAGGATTTATTCTACTTGTTCCTGCGAGAAGGCCCAGTGCATCCTGGGAGGGAGCCCACGGCAGTCAGCCTGGCAGGGAGGGGCTTGGGAATGTGGGCAGGGGAGGCCCAACGGGTTGTGCAGGAAGCAAGCGGAATTTGCTGGAGTTGCTCATCGCCCTCTTCTCACAGTTCTGGCCGTTTCTGAGCACCTACAGGAACAGAGTGCAGGTACGGGCTTGTTTCTGCCTTTTGGCTCTCTACCCAGCACAGTGGGCAGCACCTGAGCTGGGACTGGCCCAACAAGGTGGGGTGGCATTGTGGGCAAGGGTCCTGATGGGCGGCCGGGGGGATTGATGCTCTTCTGACCGGGCAGTGGGCAGAATAAGCCATATTGGTAACAGCCCAGGTGGAGACCAGCCAGTCAGACCTCTTCAAAGACATAGGTGAAGATAGTTTCCTCCTCATGAAGCTGCTGCAGAAGCAGAGGGGGCAGGGGCTGGGGTGGGGTCACTGTGTTGATGCTCTGATTCTTGCGCTGGATGATGGGGGGCAGCCTGAACTAGGTCAGCTGATCCCCATGTGGGATCACCTAGGGAGGCTTCTACAAGTGTCCTTCCAGGGTGGGACCCAGGAATCGATCTGTTTGGTAAAGCTCTCCGAGCGAGTGTGATGCCCAACCAGACTTTCTGGACCCTTTCAACCCTGAGATTCTACGATTCATTCTGTGCCTTCAGGGTTATGGGAGCGAGCTGCCATGCAGGGACAGAGCCCCTTCTGCCTCGATGCCCACCTCAGGTAAGCCCCTTATGATACACCAGCACCCACGGCCCCTCCGCAAGGACTCAGAGACCAGTGAGTGCTCTGACAAGACTTGGCTGGTGCTTGCCTCCTATCTGAGTGGTTGCCTGGGACAGGTCCCTGCCTTGTCCCCCTCTGCCCTGCAGTGACATCTTTACCCCACAGGACCCAAGGTGACCAGGCCAGGAACTGTTTGCTGCCCTCTCAATTCAGCCTATTAGTCGGCGGTCCCCATACGCTCCCCTTTATTGGCCCAGCCCAGTGATGTGACTTCACTGAGGCCCAGAGCCGGGAGTGGGGTGCCCAGGGAATCCCAAGAGCAAGCCAGCTCTGCAGGGTGTCCTGTGGCCCCAGACTCTGCAATTACTGCTGCCTGCAGTAGGACCAGAAAGTTCCTTGGAGTCTTCAAAAGAGATTTGGGACAGGGAAAGTCCTGGCATGATTATTTCTCAGATTCTTGGTGGAAATCCAGAATGCAGTTCTAAATGGGCTGAACATCAGACCCTGTACCACATCTCAAATGGTCCATTTCTCACAGGGTCCTGCACTTGGGTCACAGCAGCCTCCCACACAGCCATTGCCACTGAAGTGGTAGCTTCCACTCTGCCCTACCTATTGTCCATCCATCCACCCACCCCCTCTCCTGCCTCTCTCTCAGGACCTCTCTTCCCATAGGTCCAAGATCTCTCTGTTGGGTCTCTTATGGGAAAACTCGTCATATGACATCTGCTTCTGTGGCCCAAACACACTTGTGGGCTGCATTTCTGGTCTTATTTAAGTAGGAAGCTCTAGACTCTGACTACAGGTTGCTTCCCACCGACTCAGGTGTGTCTCCCTGTCTTTCCAGTACACACCCTGAGACCAGCAGATATCCAAGTAGTGGCTGCTCTGGGGGATTCTCTGACGGTAAGGACTCTTGGGCCCCAGGTGGGGTGGGAGTGGCTGTACCAGTTCCAGGGCCTGCACCCCTGACTTCCACGTTACCCTGCCCCTCTATCCTGTCTGTCCATCTAGTGGTTTGATTTTGTAGCCACTTTCTCAATCAGCTGTACAAGGGGAAAATCTTTTTCATGAGTGAACTGAATTGTCTCAGACAGTGGGGTTTTTGAACACCTGATAAGACTTTTTTAACAATTACAAAAACATGTCATTTCAACTTAAAAAAATCTTCTAAACCTACCTGTGTGGGTGCCCTCTTCCCTTTGGATTGTGCTTTAAGAATAGCTCAGAGCCTCACGTATATTCCCGCTTTGCACCTACATGAGAAGCAGCAGTCTCCACAATTGTGGCTAAAGCTCTGCTCCTAAGTTCCAAAAAACAGGACTCTCTGATCATCCCAGATGACCACTTTCTGGCAGCACTTCTAAGGCTATAAGATTGCTTCACAGAATGCTCCCGAGGGACAGAAGAGAAATGTGAAGTTTGAGAAGTCTGTCCACTCCCGCCCACTCTAATCTAGAGGCTCCTTCTTCATGCTTCTAGGGCAACTTTAGGAGCATAACGCTGGTAGTAATAATATGGCAGTGTCTCGCATGTGCAAAGCACTTTGGAGTTTTCAAAGCTGTTTTTACATCTATGATCCAATTTGGTCATCAGTACCATCCCATGAGATCAGCAGGTCATGTCCCCAGTAAGGAGGCAGCTGAGACTTAGGGAAGGCAGATAGCTGGAAGGGAGTGTGGTGAAATGCAATCCTGGTCTCTGACTTCCAGCCCAGGGTCTGCTCACACCGCACAGTGAGTGTGTTGGGCACTGCCTGCGTCCCTTTCCTCTGACTTGCTCAATTTCCTATGGATTTTGATGTGTTTTCAAAGGCTGGCAATGGAATTGGCTCCAAACCAGATGACCTTTCTGATGTCACCACTCAGTATCGGGGGCTGTCATATAGGTAATGTTAACCCTCCACTTCCCCCCATCCAGTGCTCGGTCCCAAAAATTGGGTGAAGGGGTTGTCTCTTGTAAATGCATAAATATTAAAGAGCAATGACCAGATCTGGAAGGGGCTTTCAAAAGGAAAACCTATGTATTTCTGCAAAATGTGGCCACATGGTGAGTGGAGAGGATGTATTTTATTGTGGATAACTTTTTTTCTTTAATTGTGCAGAAAAAGAAAACCAGGGTTATTGCCAGACTCCTGGGTCCACAGATCCAACATGAAATGCACCCGAAAAACACCAAACCTCTGAATCTTCACCTGCCTGTTTGCATGTATATGCACATGTGAAGATCTCCGTCTGTCTGCTGTCTATATGTATTTATCTGTGTCGTTCTGTACTCACGTCTCTGCCTTTACCTATATGTACACATCTGTCTGGAAAACCCTGAAATACAACACACCACTTCAGGAGGAAAGGACGGAGACAGACTCACCAGCCCTGAGCCCTTCCCGGGTGCCTGCACCAGACTAGACACTGAGGCAGGTGTGCGAGGCGAGGTCCAGGAAACATAGGCAGATGCTCATGCTCAACTGGCAAGTGCTGAGCCTGGGTGGCTCAGACAGTTGAGCATCTGCCTTCAGCTCAGGTCATGATCTCAGGGTCCTGAGATCGAGTCCTGCAACAGGCTCCCTGCTCAGCAGAGAGTCTGCTTCTCCCTATCCCTCTGCTTCTCCCCATTCATGTGCACGCTCTCTCTCTCTCAAATAAATAAAATCTTGAAAAAATAAAAGATGCCTGAGGGCTACAGGAATAGAGCAGAGGGAGTAGGAAAGCTCCCGGAGAAGGTAGGAATTGACAGATTACCAATTAGATAGATGAGAAAAGGGGCGTTCCAGGTAGGAGGTAGAAATGCTCAGGGCAAGCCAGGTGAGTGGTTGGCTGTGGGTGGGTGTTCTTCAGTTTCTTTCTTTCCCAAAGAAGTTCGTGTTTATGGAGGTTTCGCAGTAATTGGCAATTAGCCCAGAATTCCAAACAAGTAGAACAAGGCCAGCCAGGAGAGGGCAGAGTGCTGAGAAGTTTTGCAGCCAGAGAACATGCTTGCCTCCTCCCTTTCCTGCTAAGTGAATTCAAATGGAACATTTCTTCCAGAAAAGTGAGAAGGAACAGTGTGGGGACGGTTGAGTCTATGGCTGTTCTCTGGCCAACCCTGAGGCCAGCCCCAGAGGGGAAGGTCTTCCCAGGTGGGGGTGCAGGAGAGAGGACCTGGGGCATGGGTAGCAGGAGGACCAGCCTCTGTGGTCCTAGCAGCTCCCCAGCCCCCACCTTTCCCCATCCCCACAGCTGGATTGAGGGCTTCAAACGGGCTGGAACAGAACTGGACCTTGCCTCAAACATTACTGAGGCTGTGAGCACAAAAGAAGCCAGAGGGGAAGAAAGAAAGCAGAGCTATGACATACAATCCAGAAACAGCATGAGCTGGTGCCAGCTGTTTGGGTTTTGCCTAGAGAAGAGGGTGGCTTCAGGTCATGGTGTGGGAAATCACACCTGGTGGTGTGGTACGGGGAAGGGTGGTGACATGCTCCACCCTACAGCCCAATGGGACAGATTCCTAGGATTCAGATACAAACAGGCAGTCTTCTGCTGGCAATGGAAACATTCAGCCTTGCTCTATTTCTCCCTCTAGGGGAGGCCAGGTGAGGCCTGATGTTTCAGTCTTCTGGTTCTAAGTCTTACTGAATAGCCTTGCCCACTCAGTGGCTGCTGTGCCTTTATACCCCCTTTTTTTTTTCTAAACGTTTCAGATACCTGCCCCAAGATCCACTCGTGTTAATGATGGAAACTGGGTCAGAGCCTGAGATACAGTTTGACACTTGGGTGAAATAGACTAGTGTTTCCCAAAGAGTATTCCATGGAACACCAGCCCCCTACAGGTTCCTGAGCAGAGCAAGATTCTTCATATTGGGGAGGGAACATTACTCACTATATCCTTCTTGTGGAGAACTCACATGTATGTTAGCATATTTAACGCTCTGAGAAGCCTTCCCTGAAGAAATCTGCTTAAATTGTTACCTGTTTAATCCAATGTTTCTCTTAATCCTTTCTTTGTTCACAAAACCTATTAGCATCCCCTGGGCAATGTCCATCTAGTAGGCTGACCTGAGAAAAGCAATTTTCTGAAGCCATTGAAGTTTCTTATTTGGAACAATAGGCAATGAGTGATTCCAGGTAAATTAAGAATATAATTTGAGTCTCTTCCTCCAAGGAGACAAAGTGGAGAGGTGGGGACTGCATAGAGTCAGACAGGGAAGATGACCCAGAATTCTTTGGAGTTGGGTTGCCATGAGCAGGACCTGTAGGAAGAGGCTTGGCCGTGACTATTTCCAAGGCTCCTTGACCTGAGAAAACCATACAGCAGGGACAGGTGCCAGCTTTGGCTAGTTTAACTGTGTGGCATGCCCAGAGGTCTTTAGAGCATTGCTTTTTCTTCAGTTGTTATAAATAAGTGTGCCTTTTTGGTATCAAAGACCAAAATAAAATTTGCTTACCAAAAAAAAAAAATGTTTAAAAATTAATTACATGTTCAATCTCACTGAAATTCCTTCCACAGATGTCTTGAGTATCTACTCTGTAATTCTCTGTGCACAACAGATGACAATAGATGAACAAAACCCAGGCTTTGAGCTCATGGTTTAATATAAATTACATTAATCAGAAGGATCACATACTAACTAGCTGTTTCATATGGGTCTGTTTTCTTTCACATGTCATATAGTTCTAATCAAAATGAGGGCTTAAATATTTTTGTGTCCATATTTATTTGTGTAATTCTCTTTCTCCTAGAAATGTTCACTCAGAGATTTCTGTAGCCTGTTGGTCTTGGTCAGCTACAGCATCTAAAACAAAGATGCTTTTAGACAAGAAATGACACTACAAAGTACTTGATGTGTGTGTTTCGGTATATCCCCATGCTTGTGGATATATGCTTATTGAAGAAGAAAAGGAGGCTGAGTTAGAACACAGTGATTGGAGAAGATACATGGATTTCTAATTCCCTTTCAAGTGTAAAGTGTTCTGATTAGAAGCACTTAGTCAAAAGAAAGAAGGATTAGGAAGCAGCTAACACAGCAAGCTTCATGCACAGTTGGAGTAGAATCAGAAGCTCAAACAAAGGTCCGACCACTGGCCAAGTTAGTTCAGACATGGGATGGGAGATGGGAGAGAGACACCTGAGTGAGGTATAAGGGCAGGGCTCACCGGGCTTATTTCTCTCTACCGCCTGGGGCTGCGGAACCTCTGACTTGACCATCCTCGTATAAAACAGTCTTCATTCCAAGCAATTCCTTGAATGAAGAACAGCCATGACTTCAATTCATGGCCCTGTCCTCAGTATAGACTGGTGGGCTGGATGCTAACGCTGTGTTCTCAAAATCTGTTGACCTGGAATAATATGCTGGCATTGAGGAGGGAAGTGCAGGAAAAAAGGAAAAACAGTAAATACATTTGAACATTGGACTTTGTTAAAATAGAAATACTTCTCTCCTGGCCTCCCATATGTATTCAATTTAAATGCATGAAAGGAAATGTAATTTTGAGTGTGTCTTAAGGTTAGCCTGAGCACCATGAAATTAGATTCAAGTACATAAAATCAGGTTGGGCATTGGAAGGCAATGAGAGGCCATCCCCTGAACCTCCCAGTGGAATTTAGCTCCCCACTGGGCAGAGGAGAGCTAATCCATTTTCCAAAGGTTTGCAGCTCAAGCTGGTTTTCAGTTACCTTTCAAAAGTTAATTAACCCCAATGTACTTCAGCTTCTTCCTCTGTCAAATGGGGATAGTTGCATCTGTATCAGAAGCTTGTTTTGTCAGGAGGTTAGGTAACTAATGTAGAGAATCTAGTACATGCTGGGCACCTAGTATATCCTCAGCTAAGTGCTTTCCTTCCTGACTCGGTGGGAAAAAGAAGCAGCTCTTTTTTGCCTTCAAATTCTGGACTTGGGCAGAACTAGCCATCTAGGGAATTCATACTTAGAGTTTCTCCAATACGAAGAGTTCAGAGGGTCTGGTGCATCTTACAGGCACCGGATGGCATAGGCACTAAGAAAGGTGGGGTGCTCTTTCATAAACTCTCTCTCACTGGTTTGCTCACTCCTTACAGTTCAGGAGGGGACAGCTCCCTGGAGAACGTGACCACCCTACCGAGTAAGTACCCACCAGGAGCTTGAGTCTGTTCACTGGTTCCACCTGATCCTCCCCCTTTCTAAGAGTATCTCTCAGCTAAGAAAGGAGGAAATAATCTTTGCATACTGCCATTGAGTTGGAGGAGAGGCTCACTGACAGGTGGGTATCATATACACTCTCTTTGGAGCCCTGAGGCCTGAGTTCAAGCTCTGGTTCTTCTTTGTGCTTGCCAAGTGACCTAGAGCAAGTCACCAAATACTCTGAGCCTTGGGTTTTTTCCAACTGGCCCAGAGGGTGCAGAGACCATCAGGTGAGATGGTGAACATTCCCTGTACTGTGAAGGAAGGGAGGAAGAAAGGCAGGAGGGGTGAGGAGGGAAGCTGAGAGGGGCTTGCAGCCTTGGCCCACCATGTCATCAGGTCACTTCCTCTCAGAGAGCCCCAATTCCTGCCAGACACACCCTCTCCCTCCCCACCTCCCCTGGCTGCATGTCCTTAGTAGTAAAGCCTACTCTGAGGATCCTGCCCTTCCCTCTTAAATTCCCTGTGTCCTGTTCCTCCCCTTCTCTTCCAGATATCCTTCGGAAGTTTAATGGAAATCTCACAGGCTACGCGGTGGGCACGGGTGATGCCAATGACACAAATGCATTCCTTAATCAGGCTGTTCCTAGAGCAAAGGCTGAGTAAGTCATCTGGGGGAGGGGGGCCTGTGGGGGAGAGAGTGGGAGGCATGTAGTCCCCTTTAAGATTGTAATACTGACCTCCATATGCAAAGGGGGCATTTCTCCCTTTGCAGCAATGATTTGAGAGGTCTTGAGCCACTCTCTTCCCTGGCTGCCCCTGTGACTAAGGCAGTAGCAGAGCGGCCAGAGAGGCTGGAGCTGGGACAGGAGGCATGTCCCTAGAGGCTGAACTCCTGACCTTGCTTCATGGGCAGCTTGTTCTAATCATTCAACTAACTTACTAACCTTATCCAACTTGTAATACTCACCATGGCATAATGGTGTTAGAGAGATTTGCTCTCCAAAGCCTCACAAGTGGCAGTTCCCTGAAAAGATCAGGGAGTGCCAAAAAGTGAATGAAGAAGCGGGAATCTCCATCCCTGGAGGCTTCTGGGGCAACACGTTATAGCCTGACCCTAGCCCTGTTATGGAGCTAGTAGGAAATGCGACTAAGAACCCAGAAGCAGCTGAAGCAGGACTACTTAATTCCCCATGGTGATCTCAGGAGGTCCCTCACCCTGTTCCTAGCACCCCAGCAGCCTGAGCTTCCTTGTTCTAAGCCCAGTCATCTGGGCCTCCAACATGCTGGCACCTTCCAGCCCAGGCCCACACTCTTCTAGCTGATGGGCACAGCTTTTCCAACCTGCTCCTCCAACCTGGGAAGACCCTTCTTGGCAGCAGAAACACCTGAGGACAGATGGACCCATCCACAGGTCCCAGGAAATCACCGTGCCAGGGCTCCATCTCACCCAGACCTATAACAAGGGCTTGAACTAGTGGGGAGCTCAGGATGCTTGAGACCTAACCTTCCCATGAATTATAAACGCAGGCATGTGTAAGCATATATTTATTCCCCACCTCTTTCTAAAAGAAGCATCTGGCTAAGTTAATGAAAAAAACAATGGAAGTAACCTGTACGTAACTGAGAAAAATCATAGCCAGTGGTGGTGGGGAGTGGGTCAAGATGAGCATTTTTGTGATTATTATACCTGAACATCAAACTGTCAGCTTCCTGGCAGCCAGGGGAAAAAGAGGAAGCATGCTAAAACTTCATGACTCTACTTTCATAATCTATACCAGTCCTTCAAAGGAGATGAATGGTTTCCTAGCATGGAATCCTAAAAGACAGGTTGCATGTGGAGTCCTTGAAAGGAGACCATGAGTAACAAGTACAATTGACAGTACCCTCGACTGCAGCTTCAGGACAGACAATTAGCTTTGCAAAGAGTTGTTTGTTGTAATAACTCTCTGGACCAGACAAGTAGTTCTTTGTTGGGGTCTCTGGTAGTTCACACAATGGAGATAATGCCATGGAAACCTCCAGTCCAGAGCCTTTAGGAGAAAAAAATCCAGACACTATTCCTTAATAGGACCAATTTCCTCTCCTTTTCAGGGAACTTATGAGCCAAGTCCAGACTCTGGTGCAGAGGATGAAAGATGACCATGTGAGTCGGATTTATAGTTATTTTTAAACACTAATTTTCTAACCCACTGAAGTCCCCACATGGAATGCTCTGCCATGAAAACAGTGAGCCACTGTCAATATAAAAGGCATTTAAGCTGTGGTAGGACAGCCCGTGTCTGAGGCCCTGGAGGAGATTATGTCCATAGTGATGGGGTGTGGGTGGGTAGGTTGTCTTTGATCACAGTGATCTTGAAAGTCCCTCCTGATGCTAAGGTTCTGTGGTCCATAAATAAGCTTCTAAAATTCTTTCAGCTCTGAGATTCAGATTCTATTCTTTTGAGTGGGCAAGGAAGTCCTAGAGGGTTGAATGGATTTCCTAGAGCTGTGGCATTGTTTGTTTGTTGGAAATCATCAAGCATTTTCCTCCTTCTATATAGAGAGTGAATTTCCAAGAGGACTGGAAGATTATCACAGTGCTGATTGGAGGCAGTGATTTATGTGACTACTGCACAGACTCGGTAAGGGGGGCAGCCAGGCCTACTCATTGCTCCTGATATTGACCAAAAGACCTTAGATGTGCTCTCTGAGAACAGTCTCTAGAACCAACCCTGGGACTGTCCAAAGCCTGTGTGTGTGTGTGTGTGTGTGTGTGTGTGTGCGCGCGCACGTGCGCGTGCCTCCTCTTACCCCATGACCCTCAGGTTTTTGGTTCTAATTCCATGTCCCAAGTGGTATGAGGTAGCAGGTGGCAAATATGGTGCTTCTGCTCCACTCTTACAATTTCTGAGAATTCAGGAAGTGGGGAGATGTAAACCCCAGCAGTAGGATGGAGGACCCACACATTCAACTCTTAAACTAAAGCTCTGGCTGAAGGTTCCAGTCTTCTGGTTGGCCCATCTTTGATAATAGCCAGTAATCAACTGTTCAGGTTCTAACATGATGAGCTGGTCACAGCCAGAAGCCAGAGGGAGGAGAAGTCCTTGGGATGGAACCAGAGGGGTTGAAGTTGAAGGCCCCACTGCTCCCTCTTCTGAACCAGCTCCTCCTCTCCCTCCTGTGCCCTTCCAGAATCTGTATTCTGCAGCCAACTTTTTTTATCACCTCCGCAACGCCTTGGATGTCCTGCATAGAGAGGTGGGTAGAGGGTCTGACAAGCTGGACACATGCATGTAGAGGGTAAAGGTGGTTGGGGAAAGAAGGTGAGAAATGCCCTCCCCTGAAGGAGACAGCCAAGGGTGTGGACTCCTTCCCTTTCCAAAGATTGGGGCCTTAGGTGCCCAAGGAAGCCTATTCCATTTGGAATCAGCACAGAAGGATCTCAGGCTTGATGAAAAGAAGGCAGCTGGTATGCTAATTGTCCCCTCCATGACCTGACACATTCCCTGGTGGCAGCAGCAGGGTGGCTCCCAGGCTGGGCCCCCCACACTATGCCATGGACTGTATCTAGAGCAACCCCTCTCTGGTCCTGCTCCCAAGAGCTTATTCTTTTTCAACTCCTGACTTAGGCAAACTGTTCCAGCTGCCCAGGGAGAGCCCTCCAACTCCCACACGCTTCTCTGGGTGGCTGAGTCTCCAGGCCTACTCAGCAGAGATGGTCCACGTTTGGCTAGAGGGAAATGGCAAATCGGGCACCTAGCTCAGCACATTTGAAGCTCACTAACTGATGGCTGAATGGAGCTGAACTGTCAGCATTTAGACTCACATCTGCCATATTGTCCCATGCCAGGAGGTGTCATTCTTGCTGCAGCTAGTGTGGGTGGCATAGCCTGCAGGGGCCCTAGACAGTGATCCTGTGTAGGCAGTGATCCTGTGTAGACGCCTTCCCAAAACTCCACTCAGGGACAACTGAGCTGGAGTTCCATAGGGACCCTAGAGCTAATTCCTACTTCTCAGGATCCTAAGGCAGCTTGAGGAAGGAGCCCCCAGAGCCCCCTCTCTCACCTGCAGCCTTGCCCTTAGGTGCCCAGAGCCCTGGTCAACCTCGTGGACTTCATGAGCCCCAGCGTCTTGAGACAGGTGTTCCTGAGCAATCCAGACAAGTGTCCTGTGCAGCAGGCCAGGTAGGCAGGGACTGGCTGCCCCCAACCAGAGAAACTCCCATCTCCTGGTCTAGCTCTCATAGTGACTCCTCGGGGTCTTTGAGACTTGGTGTATCCATGTGTCCAAGTCTGCAAAGGGGGGCATATGTCAGGACCATCCCCTTCTGAGGAGTTGGAGGTGGGCCCCAACCTACCCAACCTCAGGATGCCAGGAGGAAGCTCTGAGATGGAGCTTTGTGTGACATGGGAGCCACAGGGGAGAGGGTCAGGACGGGGACAAAGGCCAGTGTCTGAGACCCCACGTGGCCCAGCTCTTGAAAAGGGGAAACACATAGGGTCGTATACGTATATGGTCAAATTGAAACAGAAAGTAGAGAAACTATCCACATCATTCAGTTGGCTTTATGGGAAAGGAGCATACTGGGGACTTCAGAAAGGGGGTGTTTTGTTTCTTAAGTCGGGTGAGAAGCGCACAGGTATGTGTTTTATTAACCTTCATACCTTATATGTACATTTATTTCTCTAACACATAGTTTTACAGAAACTACCGTGTGCCCAGCACTACTCTCAGGGCTCTAGAGGTAATATCTGTTTGAACGTTAGATATATTTCATGAGCCTGAAATAATTCCTGATGAAATTCATTCAGATTCATTAGGAATGGACAATTCCTAATGAAGGTGGGACACTAATGTGAACTAAGCAGGCATCTGAGGGCATGAGCATCGGAGACCCCCAAATACAAGTTCCAATACCATAGGATACATTTTAATTTTATCCTGAGAAATTAAACATTGACCTTTCATCACCTATGTTTATTTGTTCAGCATAATTTCCTGCAGGCCCAGAGCCTGCCGTCCAGCATTTGCACTCTCTCAGTAGGAGGGGGAGCTCACTCACACACCCCTGGGACCTGCCCCTTGAGACTGTGCACCGGGGCCTCAGCGCACAGTTGCTCTCAGGCCAGGGCTCAAGCAAGTCACTCCACGCAGCAGAACCAGTTTTGACCAGAGCTCCAGCTCTGACCAGAGCTTCAGCCCTGGGTCCTCCTTCCCACCCCCCTATCTCTGCAGCGTTTTATGTAACTGCGTTCTGACCCCTCGAGAGAGCTCCCAAGAGCTGGCCAGGTTGGAGGCCATCACCCAAGCCTACCAGGTGAGACCAAGAAGGGCACCTTTTGGGGACCTCTCCCCTACCCAATCACCACACCCACACTCAGGGAAGGGAAGAGCTAGTCAGGGTTTGAGGGATGTCACCATCTGAGCCCTTCCTCTGCCCCACCTGGCTGAAGTGTCTCAAGAGCCTCAGTTAGAGTGATCCCAAAGGAATCCAGGTAGAAAAGCCTTTGTGGCCTGTGTGCCCTTGGTGGCTTCATCCTGTGCTTGGCCTAAAGAGATCAGTAGCTCTGGGTACTCCCGGGGTTGGCCTTTTTCTTCCCTGCACCCCAGGGGCCCCGACTGCCTCCACTGCTCCCCCAGCCTCCCTGTCTCAACAGGCAGGATGCAAATAAGGGAGGTTGCAGGTCCTGAACCCCCAGGGCCTCTCTGAAGACTCTTTCCAGGTTCTTCTCCTTTGTGGGACTTCCTACCTCACCTTTCAGAGCTTGTAGTTCACTTAAAAGCAAATCCAAAAGGTGAACCAACCTGTTTGCAATTCTCCAGAAAGAGGTTTGCAATCACATGTGTTTGTATTCTCAGGGGAAGGTCTGAGTCACCCCCTTGTCTAGGAAGATGGGGGCAGGGGTGCTAGCCACTGCTCCCTGGCTCTCTAACCCTGGGCTTTCAGGCTACCCAGGCCAGTGCTGACATAACCCTGTGTGTGTCCCCAGAACAGCATGCGGGACCTGGTGGAGTCAGGCCGCTACGACACCCGGGAGGACTTCTCCGTGGTTCTGCAGCCCTTCTTCCGCAACATCCAGCTCCCCATCCTGGCGGTATGCTTGCTGCCCTCCCCACTGGGGCTCCTGGGAAGGAGGAAGAAGAAATTCAAGGCAGAGATGCCGAGGGCTTTCATGAGCCTGTGACTACGATGGGGAAAGACACTGGCAGCTATCTAGATGCTGGTCTGGTGGCACAGCCCCCCTTGAACTCCTGAGCTATGCTCCTAGAGGCAGCCTGATGTGGGATGTTCCCATGACCACTGAGAGCAGCCTCCACTTGGTTGAGCACCTACCACGTCCCAAGCCCTGTGTTTGCCCTAAGCAAAGTCTTCACAATGACCTTCTTCAGCCCCATGTAACAGAGGTTCAGAGGTGTGAAGTATCCTTCCTCAAAAATATAGGGAATAAAGGACAGAGAGGCATGATTTGAACATATCCAACTTCAGATGTATTCATTTTCTGCCACCCACATGCCACTGAAGTGCTAGAGGGTAATGGGGCCCTGCAGCCCCTGCCCATGTTCTCCCCTTGACAACATTGAGCAGAAGAGCTCTGTGAGCACGCTGGGATGGGGACTTGGTTCTCTCCACCTGGGCCTCTATTCTACGGGCCTCACCTAGTTGAATGGAAGCTAGAAGCAGCCTCGGGCACCCCAATCACCTCCAGAGAGATGAAGGTGGCAGCTGCCCTGGTGTCAGCTTTGCCCGAGCCTGTCCCCAGAGCTCTGCCCCATTGTCCCCGCTGAGACCACTGGAACCAGCTGGCCAAGGGCTGGGAAGTAGCTTTTCCTTGCTGGTTGGCTGAGACTTCCTCAGGGACTAGGATCTCATCCCCTGGATGGTGGCATGGCTAGGGCATTGCACAACTGTGCCTAAAAATAAATATGATGCTTTTTAAAAACATTTAAAAAGGGGAATTATAGGGCCCGAAAGGAGGGTGGGGGGTTGCAGTCACCCATGGCTATTAGTCTGTGGGATTATTCTTACCTTCCAGTGACTTAGAGTTTTTCCAGGGGGAGGGGGGCACTGTGTGGCCAATCCCAGGGGTCAGGCTGACCACCTGTGGCCCCTCTCTCTGCCCACTGTACCAACAGGATTGTGAAGAAATCCATTTCTCTCTTTCAGGATGGACGCCTGGATACATCCTTCTTCGCTCCAGACTGTCTCCACCCAAGTCAGAAATTCCACACCCAGCTCTCCAGAGCCCTTTGGGTCAATATGGTAACATAAGTGGGATATCCCTGGGTTTGGGGGGCTGTAGTCTAGCAGAGCACCATCCCCTATGGAATGATGCTTGTTCTTGGATTCTTTTTGCAAGTAAGGTATAAAGGAGCTGTGGCTGGCACCCCTGTAGAAGTCTATAGAACCAAAAATATGGAGTCCTTAGGATTCCAGGATCTCCTTGTGCTTTGAGCTGGGAGGAGGGACTCCCTGAAGAATGCCAGCAGACCTCCTCATGCTTGTTCAACATCTTCTGTGTGCCAGCAGCTGGGTGAGGCCACATAAACCATGTTATCTAAGGCTCTTGCCAGCCCTGCCAGCCGAGTCCTAGGAGTTTCTGAGGATGCAGTCCTGGAGAAGCGGAGAGGGCTTGCCCAGTGTCCCCTAGCACAGCAGGAGAGGAGGCCAAAGCCCCTGCCATCAGGTGTGAGCTCTCCCCACCCCAAGGTGCTGCCAGGGAATGCTCACTTCAGCTGGTCTGTCTTTCTTCCTCCGTAGCTTGAACCGCTGGGAAGGAAAACGGAAACCCTGGACCTGACAGCAAATATTGCCCTCTCCTGCCCCACCCAGGTAATGGGGGAGCACCTGCTCTGCGCCCCCTCCAGAGACCAGAGCTCAGACCTGGCCCTGCCCTGGTCCTGCACTGCAGCTCCCCTGCTGGGCACAGGAGAACTTCAGAGGGTGGGAGGAAGGCCACAGGGACTGAGGAGAGGAGAGGGTGCAGAAGAAGCACTTCTTTGAGGATGGGAGAAGCAGGTGGAAGGGAAGCCTGAGCCCAGGCAGAGGCAGCGGATTAGGCAGAGAGCTGGCGGGGGCGGAGGCGCCAAGAAGCCGGAACTGTGGCAAGAAGGCTCACTTGGGCAGCAGTACTTGGGGCCGGTGGGCACGTCTGACTGCAGGTCAGAGGCCTCCGTGAGAAGCCAGCTAGCTCTGAAGTTGTGGTTAGTGGTCTTAGAGCCTGGAGGGCGAGTTGCCCGTGGGGACAGGGTCAAAGAGGAGAGCGGCACAGGGCACCAGGGAGCTGTGTGGAGGACCAGCCTTGCCATGGGGGCGAGGACTCAGCTCAGGGCTCCTTTTAAGGAGGAAAATGTAAGTGGTTGTTAAACTTGATTTCAGGCCTAGGGTGGGGGCAGGTTCATGTTCCCACTGCTTTCAGCTCCCTTTCCTAGGCCCTGTCTTAATGGCTTTTTAACCAAATAAGGCCGAAGCCAGAGGGCCCTCAGCGGCAGTAAAAAGCAGAAGGACCTGACCCCGTCTGGGAGGCTGGGTTTCCCTCCTGGGTCAGCCTGCCTCAGCCCTCCCGCCCTCCTGGCTGAGCACGGAAATGGACCTGCAGCTCCCCCCTGTGTCTGCCAGGGCTCCAGAAAGAGTGGGCACCCCTGCCCACACCCATGCTTCCTATCCGCTGCCTCCCCCGGCCCAGCCTCCTGCACCATCAGGAGAGCAGGGCCCGTGGGAAGAAGGGAGGGAGAAGTCAAGGCCGTGGTAGCAAAGGGCTCAGTTGCTGGGTCTAGGGCTTGTAGCAAAAGAATAATTAAATGATGTGACATAGATGCCTCCAGTCCAGTGGTCAGATGGGGCCAGAGGGCCGGGACAGCGTCCCAGGGGGCCCTACTGTGCCAGGTGTGGACTGTTTAATTACTAGATCCTGAGCATGTCTAGGAGTTTCTAGGGGAGGGGCCAGGTGACCTGGGTAGCGGGGGGCATTCGGGGACTCAGAGCAGTGGCTGTAAACCATACTGGAGGTAAGTATTCGGGTGTTTTAACAACCCGTATGGCCAGAGTGAACATAAGCCGTGGAAAATCCTCTCCAATCTGTCAATTCTCCTTCCATTAAACAGTCGAAGTATGAACAACCCACTCCAGGGGGCCGTCCCATGCTCTTCCTCCCCATAAACATTAAGTACCTGGTTGGAGCCTAGGCACTGGGTCAGGGAGAGGCCTATCACCGTGGGCCTCCAGGTGACCTGGGTCACTCTCCACCCCAGATCAGGCAAGGAGCCCCCAAAAAGGTGCCACTCCAACCAGCATCTCAGGCTCTGCTCCTCCTTTTGGACGGAGCCCGACTGAGCCACTGGTAAGCAGAGGAGAGAAAAGCCAACCTCTCAAAACCGAAACCACAGAAGCCCAGCCCGGGAGAAGCGGTTGCCAGGCAACCCCCTTCCAAAAGGCTCCATCTGTTGGCCAGCCCAGCTTCGCCGCCAGGCAGAGCAGCACTCTGCGTTCCTCCCGTCCCATCTGCTCCCCCCGTGCGCCTTAGAGCTCTATAAAAGTCCACCAGCATCTCCGTGTGAGCTGACAGGGGCCAGGCAGCACATATTTTAGTCCTTGCTGTGTCTAAACATAGAGGCACCAGGCAGGACCCAGCGGGGAGGAGGGGGGCCGGACGGATGGGAGCACCGGAGAGCTGTCCCAGCCTCCTCCCTGCTCCTCCCCTGCCCTAGGCCCAGGCCAGGCCGGGCCCTTCACAGTGCTCCCTGGGTCTCTGTGAGACTTTCAGGTCGGACCGATGACCGTCCAGCCAGCTTTTGACGAGCCTGCCTGTGCGCTGTGGCTGTCGTCGTCCTGCGGCCCTCACTGCCTCTGCCCACGCCCTCCCTCACCCGGCAGCCGCTGCGGCTCCTCCTGGGGCTTAGAGGAAGCCACCCGAAGGCCCACGCCTTCTCTCTCTGCTCTTGCTCCTCGGGAGCCTTGGTCGGTGGGGACCCCTCCTCCCTGAGATGCGTCCCCGCTGGTCGCAGAGGCCCTGCCGCGCTGATGGAGCTCCTCTCCTAGTCGCTGTCCCTCTTGGTCTCGACAATGGGGCGTGCGCCCAGCGTCCTGTCCCACCTCCGTTCTGGTCCCTCTCTCCGCGTCCCCTCACGCTGAGATGGGCCCGGTTCCCCGGCGGCCTGGGGAATGTCCGTGCATCGCACAACCTGCGCCTTCACCTCTCCTCTCTCAGACGCCTGCTCTGTTCTTCGAACCTTCAAGAGAGGTTCCCCTGAGATGCCCTGGATGGTGCAAGGTTGCCCAGGAGGCAGCTTCAATGCATTATCAGGGTATCGGCCACGGCAGGGAGCCAGACGGAGACATCGGGAGCAGGGCACAGAGAAAGAGAGAAACTGAGATAACTTTAAGTGCCGCTTCACCCAGTCTTTCGTCTTGTATGACTTTACTGTGTAGCAAGGTTTGTATTTTGCATTCCATATGGGGCGGACACTATTGCCTTTTGAATGCTTTGGACTTCTAAATTTTTCCTATCCTGCCTCACCCCACCATCACCCCAAACTCAACAAACAGCCATTCAAAAAGTAATTTTTGAACAAGAAGTGTCAAAACAGGAGTGAAGCATTTCTCTCCACAAATTCTCTGATCCTTAGGACTTCCCTATTTCTGTTCATAAGGTGGTGGTTTCCACAGTTCCACGGGTATGGGACGTCAGGTGCCCTGACAGGACTCCCCCTAGCACTCCCACCCGTCCCCTGCCCCTTTCCTACTGCCACCACCCCAGGCCACAGCCTCATCACATTGTGTGCTGACGGTCAGGGTCACGTAGCCCTTCCCATCCCAAGGACCGAGAATTCTATGACCTGAAGAATCTCAGCAGGGAGGGCCTTGGAGTCGTGTGTCCTGCAATAGCTGAGTTACTCCACTACATCCCTCCTGAGGCCTCACCACAGTCTTAAACTTGAACTTCCATATTCTCAAAGCAGCGTTTTTCAAAATGCCAAGGGGCTGCCCATTAACAGATTGTAAGATCAGCCCAAGAGATCATGAGCCAGCATGCTTGAGTGGGATGGGATTGAGAAGTGTCAGAGGGCATTCCATACCGTTACAGCCTGCTTCCCATGACCACCACCGCCCTTCCCCTGCGCCTTCCTATCAGGGCCCTCAACCATCTATCCCAGACAAGCCTTCCAAGCCCTGTCTCGTGCAGTACCTATGTCCCCTTGGAATGGAGGCTCCCTGGGGATTGGTGCCTGGGCTCGACTGTACCCTCCCAGTGTGGTCTGAGCAGCAGAGAACAGAGGAAAAACGCCACTCCTTCACCACAGAACTGCACACCTAGTAACACAGCCAAGATGAACATGACCTTCTCTGTTACAGGCCACTGACTCACACTGCTGACTCACGTCAGGTGGCTGTCCTGGCAATGCCCCCCACCACCCATCACCACCCAGGCCGGCCACACCGTCTTTGTAGAAAACACTCCTTGTGCTGGCATTCAATCGGCTTCACTTTCTAGCTACTGGTGGTTACAGGTCTAGCCTAGGAGACTCACACTAACTGGAATCTCTTCTCCACTCTAACTGCTCCACTCTAGGCCCTTCTAAACCACTCTGACTCACACATGCACCATGGAGTCAACCAATGGTCAATGAAACAAACCCCCAGCACCCTGGACTACTTATCTGCCACTGCCCTTGACCTGTTCTCATTGTTCCTGCTCTGGTTTCCCTCCCCACAGCATTCCAGTGTCTCCCTAACCTCTGACCCCTTCGACTTGGCCTCCTCTCTCTGAGGGCCCCTCCCCCAACCCTTGGGTCATATGACCAGATAGACTCCCCAGTTTGGCTTTCAGCACTTCTGGAAGGGCAGGGGGAGTCTTGGCCCTCTGGTTCTTCCGGTGCTGCCACTCTGTGACTAGCCCTCTGTTCCCAGGCAGAGCTCCCTTGACAAGGGGGGAGAACAATCATGAGTGACACTCCATGCACCGTGTCTCCTATTTGAGATCTGTATGTCCCCAGATCTTGTAGCTGTTCCTCTGCACTTACTGGACACACTGGTCCCCAAGGTTTCACGGCCTCCTAGCATCTCATGTTTGCTGCCCGACTGGCTTGTAAGCCTCTTTTTATCCTCTATTCTAGCACCTGGGGCAGGGCCCTGAACACATGGGGGCTTACCCACATGGGTCAGTTTTTTGTAGAATGCTCCCACACTGCCCTCCTCACATGGGAATGCTCACGGGGGCTGCTCAGTGAGCCACAGTGACATGCCATTGTGAGTGCTCCTTGGCCTTGTACACTTCCCGCCCTTGGCCCTCAGTACTCCCCTGGCCCGAGATTCAGCTCCGAAGGCCAGGACTCAGAGGAAAGGAGAGACGGATGGTGTCCCAGGGAGCCAGGGCCTGTGCCACGGGCTGGGAGTGCCAAGGCCATGGCTGAGCCCCTCTCTTCCTCTTCCTCTCTGCCTACCCAACAAGCGTCTTCACTGGCCTGACTCCAGTGTGAGGAGTAGGTCTGACTTGACAGGCCCTTACTACTTGCTCTCTCCTGGACCTGGCCCCTCCCCCAGCCCAGGCTTCAGTTGCTCCCCATCTATAAAATGGGGGCTCTCGGGAGAGGCAGGTTGCAAGCTCAGATGCCATGCCAGGCAGGAACGTGATTGGGTGAACAGCACCGTGTATGGGACCAGAGGAAGGGGTAGGGCCAGAACTGAAGACTTCTTAAAGCATTCATACTCTTCTCTCCTCCTCCACCACATCCTTCTTTTTTTTAACACCAGGCCCAAATAAAGCAGAACAAAGCAAAATGTCTCCTGCCTAGGTTGAGCCCACAGGCAATCAGTTTTCAGGTCCTGGATCTGATCCCCAGTGCCCTCTGCTCCAACATTTTAGTTCTTCTTTCTCATTCCCGTTTTATTCCCAAATGTTAGACACTGAGCACATCTTGTCAAAGTGCTGACAGCCCAGGGTCACTTGCTGATTCCTGGTCTCGGTCTGATTAATGCTTTCTTGCTTCATCTCATTTTCACATTTTCTCATTACCTTGCTTTTCCCCGGTTTCTCCTTTGCCTGCGTTTCCTTCTTCCTACTACAACTAACCCTCCCCTGCAACTGAATAGACTTGATCTTGACTGGGCTTAGGAGCAAACCGATCGCGAAGTAGGTGGGTAGGGAACGAAGAAGATGTTTCACAATAAAAACATGGCCTAAATCTATGAACCCAACCATATGAATCTAACCTGAAAGAGAGTAAGACACAGAGTTCTGAGGAGGCAAAAAAAAAAAAAAAATTATATAGATAATATTTTCCAGAAAAGACAAAAATGCCATGATGTGAATCTCTTGCCAGAAAGACTGTGAAGGGAAGAAAACAGCTCACTTTGAGGATTAGGTGGATGTTCCATTGCTAGGATAAAAGGCAAACCCTAGAGCCCTGAGTAGAACACACATGGAACACTTCTGAGGCCATTTATTGTGCCCCCCTTGCCAGAGCTGTTATGTAGAACCCTCTAGAGAATGAATTAAATTATGTTTATATGATTCTTACTATTTATATGCAGGAAGAAAGAAATGTTAAATAAATCTGGATGACAGGATTCTTAGTCCCCTTTCCTAAGTAATCTTCGATGCTGTCCGATAACCTCTCCTTGCGGTTTCTGTTCTCTTGTAGAATGAGCCCTTCCTGAGAACTCTCCGGAACAGCAACTATACCTACCCTACCAAGCCGGCCACTGAGGTAAACCTGACACACATCTGCCTCTCTCAGGAACAAAGTATTTCTACCTGCCTGTGACTCAGGGGTGTGGTACAGAGCTTAAGCAGAAATGTACCTTTCTTACGTACTGGAAATTGGAATGTAAAAAAAAAAAAAAAAAAAAAAAAAAATTCCTGAACCATGAAATCCCAGGATTGTCCTAACATGTTCTCAAGTGCTTCCTGAGATCAGCAACCAACTAGAGGAAGTGCCTGTGGATTGGTTTTCTTCAACCTTTGCACAGAACTCATTCCTGATTAGGCAGCTCAGCTTTTCAAGAAGGGGTGAGGGGGAGGCAGTGGGTATGACGCGCCGTAACTTCTAGCAAGGTGGAAACTGATGGGAAGAATCTTCATTCTTGGCCCAGTAGGAAGCTGACACATCCCCAGGTGGGTCCCAGGGCTTGTCTGGTTCAAGTCAACCATTCTAGCTCTGAGGAACCCCAAAAGATGCAAAGCCCATGGCTTTAGTGACTGCTATTCCAAAGATGGCCTGGGAGATCCTGGGCCACACCAGGCCTTACAGTGCAGGCCCGTTCCAGACCAGAGCTGTCAGCCACCAGGACAGGGGCTCAATCAACAGTTTCAGCCAAGTACCTATGGTATTTACAGTCTCGTGCTAGGGGCTGGTGGGAATTCTTGGGAAGTTAGAGGTCATTCCATACTGAGCATCTTCTCTGTCATCATACTGGCAGTGTTCCAGGGAGATAGAGCAGGAGACCAGATGATGAGTCCTACCCCTCAAGGAGCTTACAGTCTGCTGGAAGAGGCATCCAATAAATAGCTCAACATGACCATTTCAGCTGTGGGGACAGCTGTGAGGAAGGTGGTGGGAGAAAGCATGATGGGCCAAAGGAGAGACGCCAAGTTCCCACGAGCTATGCAGGTCAGGTCTCTCTGAGGAGGGGAGATGTGAGCTGGGATGTGCACAATGAGAAGACTCTGTCCATCTGGAGAGCCAGAGGTGGAGTCCCAGGCAGGTGTATGAGTGCAAAGGTTCAGAAGTGAGACTCAGCTGGGATATTAGAGGAAGAGAAAGAAGGTCAGAGTGGCTTGTGGGTATGCAAATAAGGTGGAGAGTGGGGAGAGGAGATCAGAGGGATTGTCAAGGCCCAGGTCACACGGAATCTCAGTCTCTGAGAAAGAAGGTGGGGCTTCAGGTGGAAAGATGTGGGAAACCACTGGAGGTCCCAGGAGAGGGGGACACCACCTGGTACACCTTATTAAAACATCTCCCTGACCAGTGTGGAAAATGGATTGAGAGCAGCAGGAATGATTGAGGACAGAGCTTTATAAGCCAGCTGGAGTACTATGAGACTAACTTATATGCAACCATTGGAGGACTGTTAGATGCTGAACTCTGGGGAATGAGCCATGAGAGCTTCATGGCTGAAGTAAAACCACTGCCCAGCTTTCCTGGATCCTCTCTCAGCCCAGTGGAGGGCTTGTCCCAGGCAAACCATGGACCAAATCCACTAGAACTGAAATGTCAGCTGCATTTGTCAATCCAGCACTTCTTTCTTTACCCTCTTATTGATTTATTGGGTTCCTACGTGGGGTAGGCACTGTGCCAAGTGCTGGGTACCCAAGGTGAGCAGAGTGGGTGTCTGCCCACCCTCTTAGATCTTACAGACTCGCAGACCTTTACTTCTGCTGCTAAGAGTTAAAACCCAGGCCGAGAAGGTGTTGTCGCTTACATCTTGCCATTTAAAGTAGCCCCCGACAGGCAACATCAACATTACCTGGAACTTGTTAAAAATGCAGAGTCCTGAGCACCGCCTCACCTCCGGAGACTATGGAGTCAGCATCTGCATTTAACATCAAGACCCCCTCCCAGGGGATTTAGGTGCACTGCTATAGAGTACAGGGTGGGCTTCTCCCCTTATGACAGAGGAGCATGCTCAAAGTCCAGCCTGTGTCTTAATCTGCATGGGATGTGCATGTCTCTGGCTCACCAGATATCTGAGATACTTCTCATGTTCACGGCTATGGAACTTTTTCTTTTCAACTACTTTTCCCTGGATATTTGTCGCCTGCACACAAGTGTGTTCTTGATTTCAAAAGAATTTCCACATCAGCCTGATGAATTGAACAATCTCTTGGAATAAACTAAAGTATATCAGATTAAGCAAATAATTTTTTTAAAGATTTTATTTATTCATGAGAGAGAGAGAGAGGCAGAGGGAGAAGCAGGCTCCATGCAGGGAGCCTGATGTGGGACTCAATCCCGGGACTCCAGGATCACGCCCTGGGCCTAAGGCAGGCGCTCAACTGCTGAGCCACCCAGGCATCCCAAGCAAATAATATTTATTTGTTTATTTTTCCAAGCAAATAATATTTAAAGGGCATTTCATTATTTGCTCCCTTGGGAGAGGAGACTTTTTTTTTGGGGGGGGGGAGGAGGGAGGAGACTTTTTGATAAGGCTTGTCTTTAACATCTTCTGACTAAACAGAAGAGATGAGTTCCCAAAGCCTCTGGCAATCACATCCCCAGAGAATCAGTCGCACAGTTATCACCTGCTTGCAAAGCCTTACTGTGCATTCAGCACTGGGCTTGTCCTTCAGCCCCTCCTGGGGACATGCAAGTATTTGGGACTCTAGGGAAGAGACTCTATTTCTCCTCCAACTTACTAACACCGGTCATTTCTGTGCCTCTGCTTCCCACCTCATCCCTTCCTCCAGTACCTGGAAAATGTGCTCTGCATCCCAGAGACAAGGGAATTTGACTAAAGGCATCCAGGCTACATAGGCACTAACGTATATACACATAAGGAACGGGTTGGCTATTAAGTTAAACTCGCAAAAACGTAGATGCATGTATATAGAAGATGTGCAAAAGCCAGGAGTTTTATAATTATAAAAATTTCATGGTATTTTCCTAAAAATATTCCAATTTTTGTTGCAGCCCAGCATTATAATCAGTGTCCATTAGCTTCATTGTTAAACAGCAACACCAAAACCTATGTGTGATCTTCTATGAGGCATCCAGGTCTACATTCCTTTGGGAGATCACCCATGTAGCACTTCACTCTTCCCCCATCCCTTTGCTCTGGCTGCCAGCTCCACGTAAGTTGAGATGGGAAAAGCTGTATGAGCAGCATACGTGTGCCCCACGTATAATGTGTTTTGTGCATAGGGGCGGGCAGATGCCCAGTTTCTCCTAATTCCCCTCTCAGACCATCTATAATGAACAGTTTTTGCCCACACATGATCCCTAGGGGGGCGTAGTTCTAGCCTCCACCAAAAACTCCTTAGTTACTTCTCCTTGTTCTCAAGCTATCCTCCCTGCGCAGTGAGTGCTGGGCATTGTATCTTTCCTCCTGTTAATTTAGAACTGGGGCAGCGACTTCCTGTGTACAGAGTGGACTCCTTCCAACAGTGTCCCCACTTCAGGTGAGTGAAAACATCATCATTACCCCCTGCAGCTAAGGACTTGGCTAAGTGTCGAGTTGGTGGGACACCTGACAGACACACCTCAGGGCTTTGAGGCGAACTTGCAGATTCCCATGCAATGCAGCCCAGATCGTGGGCAGCCCACGAGAAGCCTGTGACCACCTGGGCTCTCCACAGCTCACACTTCTCGTCTCCATTTGTTTAGTCCCCGTGGCAGGCCCTAGGCCTCCTCCCCCAGCAGGGAAGGTACAGTCAGGGATGGTGTCCCATCTGCCTATGCTCACAACTCCCGCAGCTAGCACCTCCCTGGACCACCCCAGCATGAATGTGGCTCCTCTCACAATGGACAGTAGCCATCAAGCCCATTATCTTCAGTGCCTTGGTTGCTCCAAACGGATGAAAGAGGCAAATTGGCTAAACCTTAGGTTAGAAAGAAGCCTATGGGACTGGAGCAGAATCTGACTCCTAGGCAAGCATATACTTTAAAAGGAAGACTCCCCATGACCATCTGTCATTTTGCCCATCTCCCCTAGTCCACGTGCTCCGGCCAGGAGACATCAAAGTGGTGGCTGCCATGGGTGACGCGCTGACTGTGAGTACTGAGCTGGGACGGGCCCTGGGCACCCCGGAACCCAGCCAGGCCCTGCACTGAATGCGTTCTTTCTCCACACTGGCTCTGCGTTCAGCATTTAGCTAACAAGATTGAGAACCTACCTGTGTCAGGCACTGAAATACCACCAGGCAGCCACAAAACCTCACTGGGCAATCTAGAATGTTCTTCCCTCTGCCCTTTGACAGACCTGTTCAAATATCAACTCTTCTATGACACTGTGCCCCTCCATCCCTGCTTCCCCGCTGTTTCCAAGCATTTCATCTGCATGTTATGGCAGATTTATCTGAGAATGCCCGCCTTTATCAGGAAAATCATCTCCAACTACCCAGGCTCACAGAGTAGGGGGTGGGAGATTACCCACACACTGCCCAGCGCCTCCCCACCCCATTTTAAGATGTGTTCTTTGGAGTAGAAGGAGCCCAATTCCTACATATAGTGTAGTTTCTCTACACGAATTATATTAGCCAACTATGTAGCTATTGCTCTACACAAGACATTCTGCTAATAATTCTGAGATGTAGTCATAACCCTTCAGAAACTTGTCAAGCTGGGAAAATAAGCAATTTATGCAGAAGGAGATACGTAATCATGTAGGTGACACATAGGCTTTTCAGATCGGGTTCTTGTTTCTAGAAAAACAACTTCCCCATGTGTGTGTGAACATGGTTAATTTTGATATAAACGTGGAGAAAGCTCTGGGAGGATATAGCCCAGGGTCTTAAGCATTAATTAGCTCTGGTGATGTGTACATGTGGGTAAGGGGCAAGGAAAGGATCTAGAACCTGTGGCAGAAGGTGAGATGAATAAGGTAGGGGTAGATTATTAATGTTTAAAGGAATCTTTGTATCATTTCACTAGCTATGGTGAATATGTATTTTGTAAGTTTCAAAGAGGAATTTCTCTTTTTTTAAGTTAAGGCATTTAGAGAAAGCTACATACAGGAGATAGAAACTGAGAAGGGATGGGAGAAGGAAGAGATTTAAGGGCTGGAAAAGAGGGAGCTCAGCATTCACAAAAGGGATAGAATGGGTGGCAACTGAGTAGGGCTGGTCCAAGGCCCTCCTGTTTCAGATTGATTCGCTTACACCTGAGGGTTTGTGTGGACCAGAAAGCAGAGACTGAACTAGGGAAAGGAAATGGGAACCAGACTATGGTGAATTGAGAATGTTAGTGAAAGGGTTTGGCTTGGACCCATGGGTAAGAGAGACCCACTGAAAGGCAAAACCCAGCAGGGGTTGGGGATGTAAAGAAAGAGGTGGGCTCAGACGAGCTGGTGGGCACTCCAGTGGGAAGGGAAGATGGAGACAGTGGGGTCAGGTGGGAGGCCAGAGTGCTGTCCATGGCAAGGAGGTGAGAGCCTCACCTAGGAATGTAGCACAGAGGACAAAAAGAAAGGGTGGAAGCTCGAGAGGTTGGGAGGGAAGAATCTTGGTCCTTCCAGGCCTTAGGTACTAGTTGTGTGTAGAGGAGGGGGGAGTCCAGACAATGCAGAGATCACATGGCCTGGAGAAACCTTGGTACCATCCTCAGAAAAGATAAATCCAGGTCCCAGCTGCTCTGCCAGGGTCTTGGGGGCCCTTCTCAGCACCTTTGGCCTGGGCCTGGGCCCAGCACAGTTCTGGAGGCTTCTCTCTGCCTTTCATAGACAGCATTCAGAGCCCGATCAAGCAACTCCAGCGACCTATCCACATCCTGGAGGGGACTCTCTTGGAGGTGAGGATGTTCTCCACTCATTTTCAATTGATGATGTTCCCCTGGGCACCCCTCCAGAGATGAGCCTGGGTTCCCAGGCTCTGGCCCTAGAGGCAAGGAGGCTCCCTGATGCTCCTGTCAGTCCTGAGCATGGTGGGAACCACATGCCGGGGGCAGACTCAGAAATGTTCTGACTTGGAAATGTGATGGCTGATGGAGTGGCAGGCCAGGGTCATCCTAACTCATGTGCTTTCTCTTTCTCAGCATTGGAGGGGACGGCATCTTGGACACCCACACCACACTGCCCAGTAAGTAGCAACATTGAAGTGCCATTGCTACAGCTGGGCCAGGGCCTCCCCCAACCCCGAGCAAGGGCTGAGAAGTGATCTGCAGCGAGGGAAGTCAGCCAGCCCTGAAAAGACCCAGAATCAGCCTACCCCACCCCTGAGCCCCAAGGCCCCCTTCCCCTCTCACCTTTGCTGTCTGCTTCACCCTTTTAAAAGACATTTTGAAGAAGTTCAACCCTCACATCCTCGGGTTCTCCACCGGTACCCTAGAGGAGACAGCAGGGCTGAATGTAGCCATGGAAGGAGCCAGAGCTAGGTGAGTAGCTGTGGGTACAGGAGGGGGCAGAGGAGAGCCTGAGAGATCAGGGTGGGGAATGGGAGGAGGAGAGAAGGGTGCTGTCTGGGAGCCTGGGCCCAGATGGGCCATGAAAGTGGCTGTGCACAGAGCCCTGCTGCGTGCCCGACCCCTCACGTGGGTTACCTCCCGGAATCCTCACACCTTTGAGGGGGGTACCAGCAGGAAGACACTGAGACTTAGAAGGTTTCCCAAATGGCCCAAATGACAGGCCCCCTGGGCTGTCACCCC
Organism: Canis lupus familiaris; assembly: GCF_011100685.1. NCBI lineage: Eukaryota > Metazoa > Chordata > Mammalia > Carnivora > Canidae > Canis > Canis lupus. The sequence continues at coordinate 22,570,748 of NC_049238.1, forward strand.
GGCAGCAGGAGCACCTGCTGACTCCAGCCAACCTCCTGGCCCCAGGGAGGCTGGGAACCAGTGTGCAGCCTGCTGAGAACTCACAGCCCGGCCCCATGGACAGCCACCCTCCCTCTCTCCACCCTCACCTCGGAACCTAGAGTCCTTGAGTCTGAGAGAGCTGTATTTTGACACTGGGGGGTTAGATGTTAAGGCCCCCAGAACAGCATGGTGGCTGTTTGTTTTCACTCCGATTTCTGTCGTTGACAACAACCCAGATAATTAACGCTGGAATGCCTGACAGAGTTCATTGATTTTTCTGCACAGAGTGTGCTGGGTATTTGCTTTGTAGAAGGATTGCTGCGCTCAGATCACCAGGGAAACGACACTGGCTTGACTCATTCTGTTTACACGGAGCGTTCCTTTCCGACGTGGTAAGGAGGGCCCCACGCTCCGAGTGAGTCTCTGAGCCACAGGAAGCCGGGGCAGTTCCTCAACGTCAGAAGCAGGAAGAACTTATTTTTCTGCAAAAGAGCTGGGCTTCACAGGGCCATAAAATCAACATCTCATCACTGTTGTTGCTGTCATTGTCACCACCACCACCATCATCATTCTACTATTAATTACACAGCCCGGCTCTATTAATCAGGGGCGGATTCCTCAGCCTGCTGACATTTGGCCCCTTTCTTGCTTTACTTCTCTTACCACCTGCTCCTTTGAGTGCTGCTCGGTGCCTCCACCAGGAGCCAGGGAGGGGAGGTAGCTGAGACTCGCAGCTCCTTGCTAGCATCTCTGATGTCCAGTGATAAGGGAAAGGGGAGCAAGCCATTGACTTAAGTAAGCAAGGTTTGAAAGTTGTTCTTAACCCTCCTCTCTCTGCAGTGTCATTTAGTATGGTGCCAGATAAGGATGAGTGCCCCTCAAGAGAAAGATAAATACCACAGAAGGGCAACTGGGATAATGAGACCTGGGGTCAGACCGTCTGTGTTCAGATCCTGGCTCCACAGACTTGCTAGCTCTGTGACCTTGGGCAAGCCACTTATCGTCTCAGTCTTAGTTTCCTCATCCATAAATTTGAGATAATAATAGTACTATTTCTCAGCGTTGTCATAAGAATTAAATGAGATTAATGACCTACGGAAAATACAGAGTATATTATCTAATGCATGTACCCCCCAAAAATATTTGTCATTATTAGGAATATTTTAGTTTCAAAGGTTTTTTTTTTAAGATTTATTTATTTATTCATAAGAGACACAAAGAGAGGCAGAGACACAGGGGGAAAAGCTCCCTGTGGGGAGCCTGATGTGGGACTCAATCCCCAGACCTGGATCATGCTCTGAGTCGAAGGCAGACGTCCAACCACTGAGCCACCCGGGCATCCCTAGTCTCAAAGTTTTTTTCAACATCTAACTTCCATCACTCAGTAAGCAAAAAGTCACAGAAGTCTGCAAAGGACTGAGCCCCAAGGTAGTTACTAAAAGATATAAAAGGATCAAAAGGTGAATTCCTTGCCTATTCAAAGAGTTTGCTGTCTAGTTTAAGGAGACTAAACAGGATGTAACTTTTAGAAAAAAAGTGTTGCATATGGCAACAGTGCAGACTGCAGTGACTTTGTATTTCCGAGTAGTAGGAAAGAGAACAGTGTGATGTGTGAGCTGGGCAGCCCAAATACAGGTGCAGACCCAGAGGGAACCCCAGGACTCCTGTCATCCAACTTCCTCATTTGAAAGATGAAGAAATTCGACCCTAGCAGGGTTCCGTAACCTGGGTGAGCTCACACAGCAAGTTAGTCACCAAGTTGGAGGAGAACCCAAAACTTCCAGAGCAGTGCTCTTCACTCCAGGACTGGAAAAGGAAATAGAAGAGGTGGATAAAGGTGCTGAGAGAGAAGGTTCACCAGGGAGGTTGGACTTGCTCTGAGCCTGTAGGGTGTGAAGAACACAGCTGGGAAGAGGGGAGGAAGTGGGCACTCCTAACTTCCCCTCACACTCATGAGGGCTTATCACCCATGACTTCCCCTTCTCACATCTTGAGCCTACTGGAAGGTAATAGACACTTCTGGGGTCCCTTTTACCCGGGACAGGCTTGATTTCTAGCTTCCCAATGTATTGCATCAATAGCAATAATCCGTGGGCTGTGATTCTGGATATATAAATGAGAAATAGGGGCAGGGGAGGTACCATGTGTGCTCAGCCATGTGCCCAGCTCATCATGGACAGGCGAAGATTTAAAATACCCATCTTCTACCAGTTACTGCTTTTATGACCCCTTCCACAGGAACCTCCAATGGCTGTGCCCCTTTTCGGACATAGCTTTTCAAATACTTACCTGTTTTTAAAAACCAGGTTTATTGAAGTATAACTTCTCTGCACTTCACTGCACATATTTAATGTATACAATTTGATAAGCCTGGCATATGTACATAGCTGTTAAACCATCACTGGAATCCACATAACACCTATCACATCCAAAAGTTTCCCTGTGCCCTTCGTTTTTTTTTTGTTTTGTTTTGTTTTTGTTTTTGTTTTTCCCCCTGTGCCCTTTGTAATCCATCTCTCCCTCCTGCTGCTCCCATCTCTACCCCACTCCCTGGGCCCCAGGTAGCCACTGACCTGCTTTCTGTCTCTAGAGATCAGTTTCATCTTCTAGAATGTTATGTGAATGGAATCCTCCACTAGGTACTCCTAACTTCAGTCACCTGGCAAGTCATTTTGAGACGCACTCATGTTGTGTGTATCAGCACTTCATTCGTCTTTACTGCTGAGTACTGTTCCATCAACATGCTTAGCTCTTACCCAGAGTGTTCATTTTCCATATTCGTGGCAGACATCTGGAAGATGAAGGGAAAGCTAATCCTGTCCGGATTTGTCTCCCTGGCCCCCTCCCCCCAGCTTCTTGTGCTGGCAGGGAGAAAGATCTAGAAGATGGGGAATGGTGTAGAAGTCCAAAGTAAGTAGAGTAGAAAAAAGGATTAAAGGAACAGAGAGTGGGATTTAGAAGTGAAGGTTAAGGAGTCATGACGCCTGAAAAGAAAAAGGCAGAGGGATAATTTAAGGCTGTGACTTTTTTCAAATATACAAAAGGTTATTTTTAAAACAGGCAGCCGAATAAGATCTGAACAGTCTCAGCTTGCAGTGAAAGAGCTGAGTGGAATGTAAGGGATCATCCCTCCGGGAAAGCTGACCAAATCCCAACCCCAGTGGCTGTGGGGGAGGACCAGGCCTGCAGAAGGAGGTTGCTGGATGCACACTAGCCCTTGGCAGGGTCTGCATCTGTGTGGCTTCGAGGTCCCTGGCCAATCTTCAATTTTTACTAGGTTGAGATTTCTTGAGACTCGAAAAGCCTTAGGATGCATTCTGAAGGAATAAGCTTTATATGAATTTCTCTCCTTGAAGCACCTGTGTCACCAGGCCCAAATCCTACAGCCTGAGCTCTTGCTTTGCAGCCAGCTCTGAAGTTCCTTTCTCTTCCTCATCTAGGGACATGCCGGCCCAGGCCCGGGACCTGGTGGAGCGAATGAAAAACCACCCCGTGAGTACAGGACCCTGGGCCACTCTGAAAGGGCTGTTTCCAGCTATCTGGAGTGGGTTGCATTGGCCCCAAAAGGGCCCGCTCTGCACCATTTAAGCCCCTGCTGGTCTTGAAGAGGCATCAAATGAGCCTGGGGAAGCAGGCCTTACCACCGATGCACCCTGTCTGCTGCCCCTTCCTGACCCAGGCTCTGTACCCCACCCCGAGGCCATCACAGGAGAGAGCGGAGCTGGCCTTGGCCTTTGGCAGTTTCCCACCTTTCCCAAGAATTGGCTTTGCGGAGCCCTATTATGTAAACTCTGAATTCTAAAAATAGGCTGCTCATTCCAATCCTTCCTCCTTCCCGCTCACCCAGCCCCTCGAAGATTTCTCACTGGCACTTGTAAAAATGCTTTGTGTTTAGGCCTTAGAATTCAGAATTCAGCGCCTGGCAGGACTCCTGTTATGGTGGTGGCTTAGCCGAAGGCAGGCTCCTTGAGGGCCTCCCCGTTCCCCCCACCCCTTCCTCCAGGCCAGGTTCTTCCTCCTGTCTCCACCAGTCCCCTCTCCCTGGACTCAGACCAGAAGAGCTCTACCAAGAGGCAGTTCGGGGCTTGTGTTTCTAGTTCCATCTTTTGCCTCCTGCTCCTTTGAAGGCATTTAGATCACATTTCATGGGTATGTTAATACGTTCCATGATGTACTGCAGCTTTCTTAGGATTTCAAAGGAAAAATAGTCATCCTCCCCTGTGTAAGCAGGCACACACACATGCACACACGAAGCCTGCTCTCTGGAGCTCCTTGCCAGGCACCAAGGTGAAAGTCAGAGACCCTCTACTTGGTATCTTTTCTCCACTGGGGCACAAGAGGGTGAAGTGGGGAGCAGTGCTGTCTAGCCTGGTGACCATCACTACATATGCTCCCCCTCCTCCGCCACTACTAAAGTTTGGACTCAGCGCCTTCTGTCCCTTCAGGAAATCGACCTAGAGAGTGACTGGAAGCTGATCACGCTCTTCATTGGGAGCAACGACATGTGTCATTACTGCGAGAATCCGGTAGGCCCCTGCCGAACGCCATGGAAGTTACCCTGGCCTGCTGTCCCAGGCACCCCACCCTGCCTGGGCAGACCTGGGCCTTTCCCACTGCTGAGTGGCCCCTAGGACAGTGGCTGCATTGGTTCCCCAACTCCAGAAGTGTCTAGATGCACCCAGTCTTCAGGCACTGCTCTTATGTACACAAATACTGTTCTTTGGTATCCAGTGCGTAACTAGCAAGCCTCACCCCACATGTGCTGGAATCCCTACCCATTTTTTGATGTTTTTATGGTGTGTGCGTGTGCACATATGTGCAAGGAGAGGCTGAAACGATGTCATCGACAAGGCTGGATAAAATTAAACCAGTCCCAGTAGGATGGCTTGTTGCCCCAAGAACATCGTGAGCAAACCGGCCTCAGCCAGCCGGCCTACAAACCTATTCCTGATGTTGTTTCTATGGGGAAATATGTCCAGACTTAAAGTCTTTGGGGAGCTGTAACTTTTGGAATACATCTTGTTCAAAGTTGGGGATGTCCTGTATTTTATTTGGCCAGAAAAGAGCAGCTGCCATAACTCAGACACCTCGGTAGAATGTTTGGAGTCACAGGCAGGGGAATAAAGCACGTATCACTGCTCATGGCTCAGACCATCTACTGAAGTCTGGATGAGAATTACCCTCCCCCACTCCGTAGCCTCTTCCCCTCTAGCCTCTCCATTACTGCCCAGCCTCTAGAGGCAGAAATGACCCAACCTCAAGGGATTAAATGCCATTGTGTCCTGGACTCAAGAGGGTCCAGGAGGCCAGAAGAGACCCCAGAGCTGCCTGTGGACACTTGGTAACAGGAAAATGCTTCTACTATCCCCAGAATACCAGCCCCTCCTGCAAAGTCAGATTTGTACTCCTGAAAGCATCTTTTTGTGGAAAAGACCTGAAGACCACCACCAGGATTAACTCAGGTCATGTTTTAGGAACTCAGGCTAAATCAGCCTCCAGTCGAGAAATGGGTCAGAGGAGGAGACTCTTGAACCAAGTCAAAAGGATAGAAGTTAGGGGGAGGTAATGGGGCCAGCATGGGCCATTAGCCCAAAAGAAAGAGTGTGCACTTCTCAGGGCACAGACATGGTTCAGAGGCCTGAGGCTGGTGACAGATGGGACCAGAGAAGAGGCAGGGCCCAGCACGGTCAGAGTCTGCCTCTGCATTTGAGATACTGTGGATAGAGGTGGGGTGGGGATTATTCACGGTGGCTAGTAGGGGGTCAAAGGAAGACCAGTATCCCCCAGAACAAGGGCTGGGCTTCTCAGCCTGTCTGGTACCATCCTAGCCCCACTGTGCCATCACCCCAAGCCCTCTTGTACTTGTCATAAGACCACTACCCTGGGGTTGACAAGAGCCCCCTGCTCTCTTCACAGGAAACCCGCTCAGCCGAGGAGTATGTTTGGCATATCAAACAGGCCCTGGACATCCTCTATGAGGAGGTAGGGAAGAGCAAGAGCCGGTGTCTGGGTCCCATTTCCTTCCAGCATCCAACCTTCTCCCTCACTGGGTACATCTAGGAAAGCTGTGTTCAGTGAGACACATGCTGAGCAGAGCCCCCCTGTGAGCAGACACCTGGAGGGGAGATAAGGGAGCAGGGGGCGGGGCAGATGCCAAACTCCTCTGTAAGAGAGATTCTGACTGAATTAGACTGTATTGTTGGGTGGCGAAGAGTTTGCCTCTGGAGCCAACTGGCCGAGTCTGGAGCCAGGTACGGTGGCTTCCTAGCAATGCGACTTGGGCCAACCAGCTTGTGTCTCAGCTTCCCATGCTATAAAGTGAGCCATTAAAGAAGACAGCAAATACAAGTCACATCCCCTCCTTGTGGCTCAGTTTCTTTATTGGCAAAACAACTGGGGAGGAGGAAGTTTGATTGTAGCTGAGGCCCTAGGTTCCTTCCAGTAGTAACTGATATCCCCCACAATGGCCTGGGGACTAACAGAGCTCGTCCCTCTGCTCCCCACAGCTTCCAAGGGCTTTTATCAACGTGGTAGAGGTCATGGAGTTGGCTGGCCTACACCAGAACCAAGGTGGGAAATGTGACCTGCCCCTGGCAGCTCAGTAAGTACACAGTCCCAGGGCGAGGGCGCCTGGGGACAGCAGGGCTCACAGATGCCACCATAGGCAACCATTGCGGGCTTAGCCAGGTGATCCTGTCCAAAGGACAGACCTTGGCAATTAGCCAGGGGCCTGGAAAATCATTTGGAAATACCTCTACAGTATTGAATGCCTACTGTATGCAAGTCACTTTATTTCTCTGGACCCCAGTTCGCTTTGCTGTAAAGTGAGAGGCACAGACCAATGATCCTTTAGGCCCCAATCATGGTCTCTGATTCCAAACTCCAGTGATTGCTCCGTGTTTGAGAGACAGCCTCGAACCAATGAGCTTCGGAGACAGCTGAACGTCTGTATCTGGCTCTGCCACTGAGGAGCTACAGGATTGCGCACAAGCTACATAACTTCTCTGGGCCTCTTGCTCATCATCTGTCAAATCTTGCAGAGTAGGGAGGATTGAAAGAAATGCATGTGATGTGTTTGGTCCCTGTGGGGCAGCCTTTCAGTATTAGAACAGCCTTGAAAGCCAGGCTTGGGTCTAAGGTATGTTGTACAGGAGACAAATTTCTGGCGAGGGCTGGCATTTATTAAAGCTCAGCTGTGATCCTGGAGGGAAGCTGCCATCTTCTGAGGCGACAGGGTCACCCAGAAGTCCTGTGGCTGTTGCTAGGGGAGAGGAGATTCTGAAGGGAGCTGAGGAGTCCTACCTGGGGTCAAATGGATTTGCTGGAGAGGTGACCAGCCTGTTCCCATTCTTGTTGGGCACCAGGTGGTACAGCCAATAGCTGGGAGGGGTGAATGGTCCCTCCAGAACCTTCAGATCTTCCATTCTCCCTGGTCAGTGTGTCTCAAAATAGTTGACCCTCCCAAGAGACTCCCCACTCTGGAGCCCCAAGAGTAAGTCCTAAGCTGCTGGAGATGGAGCTGGGAGGTCTGAGGAATGGGAAGAAGATAAGGCTATCATGGCTGTCTTTCCAAACCTCCAGCCCTTCCCTGGAGGAAGCCCAGGCTGGGGCAGGAGCAGCCAGGTGGCAAGGAGACCCAGATATCAGGTGCCAGCTCTCTCACCTTCTCTTTAAACATGCACTTGCTACCCCCAGTGCCCCTGAATTAGACTGTGACCTGGTTCTGGGAATCACCCAAGGCTCTGTTGTGGGGGCACCTGTGTATTTGCCATCCTCCCAAGCAAAGAGCACAGGGTCCAGGCCTCCTTCCTGGGGACGTGGGGTACTAGCAGCAGTCAGCCAACCGGGTACCTGTCCACAGGAGCAATTGCACCTGCCTCAGACGTTCCCAGGAGAATTCTCTGGAGCTGCAAGAACTGAAGCAAATGAACTGGAACTTCCAGGTGAAGCTGTACCCCTCTCCCCCGTTCCTGTCCCAGCTGGGGGCTCCCTCTATTCCCAGGGAGCAGGGGTTTGCTGAGAGGAAGGCTGCTCCCTAAAGGTAGATCATAGCCCCTGAAACATTTCTCAAGGTGAAGAGAACAATCTCCAAGGGGAAGCTGCAAGAAGCCCTGCCTCCCAGCCCTGGGGACTGGAGTAGATTCCACAGGCTGGGCACCATCCCTCACCCAGAGGAAGGAGGGGAAGTGTCCACGGCCCTGTTGGGCTCCTTCCCTCCCTTCCTCAGATCATAAGGCTTAGCCCAGCCCTGCTTACCTCCGTCCCCAATTCTGTGTCCACCTCTGCTCATGCTGTCCCCTCTTGACAGCGCCCCCTCTTCTCCCCCGAGCCCTGCTGTGACCTCTCCACCTCATGTGCAGGGCATGTCTTCCCGTCTCTTCGGAGATGCTTCCCCTGACTAAACTTTGCCCTCAGGTATCTCCCCATATCAGCTTCAGTCTACCTTCACTGGCCCTGAAGCCCTAGAGGGTTCTCATATTTTTTGCACTGCGTCTCATTTTTCCAGATTGACTGTTAAGCTTCTCGAGGAGAAGCACATCTATCCTTTTGACACAGCCGCTCATCCCCCACGTTCACAGGCATTTTGGGGAGCTGGTGTTGAAATGCTACCCATCTGAGCTGGATCTGAACTGGAACCCCATGTTCTAACTCAGCTCTTCATGCAGCAAGAATAGGGGATAAATAATCCATTCACCTTTGGCCCAAGCAGTCTGCTCACACTCAGACCGAGCCTCAGAGACTTTGAAACAGAATGGGTGGTGCTCATGCCTGGGTGCAGACGAAATGAGCACATGCATGTGCGCTAGAGGATCCCTTGAAGTCACCTCTGGCTAGGGTGGGTCCCCCCATCACCACCAACCCCAGGCAGCAGGACTAGAGCTCGTCTGCCAAGTCCTGCCAGGGGCTGAGGAACCTCTTCCCCATCCACAGAGTGGCATCTCCAGGTTGTCCTACTGGCCCCAGTACCTGCAGCGCGAGGACTTTGCGGTGGTTGTGCAGCCTTTCTTCCAAAACACTCTTGTCCCCCTGAACAGTGTAAGCTGCGGGCATTTCTGGAGGGCGCATATGTAGAGGCTCTTCTTAGGTGATGTACTTCCTTCTATAGCTGAGCTTTTTCTGACCATATGGTTCCAAGAGGGTTCCCAAGGGGTTGCTTTTTCTGTTTTCCTTTTATTTTTTTTTTTTAGTATGATTGGAACTTGTAGTTGGAAAGAAAAGGAGAAAATTAACAGTGACCCAGCTCCCCGGGCATGGTCCTGCTATTTGCTCAATTTGGATAGAATGGAAAGCTTCCTAAAGTTTTTTTCTCATGTATTAGGGCAGGGATGTAAAAGGAAAAGGGATGGACTGTGGGTAGATGCAATTCAGGTCTTTTTCAAAGTTCCAAAATTGAGGAGTTTTTCCATCAATATCTCAGCCAAGTGGCAGCAGAATCGAAAGGAATAATGCCCAGGACACCTGCAGGGGTGGGTGGTGGTACCTCTGTTCCCCAGGAACATAATCCCTTTGCTTTTGGTCACAGAGAGGGAGCGCTGACCTCACCTTCTTCTCAGAGGACTGTTTCCACTTCTCAGAACGGGGCCATGCCGAGATGGCCATTGCGCTCTGGAACAACATGGTGAGTGCCCCATACGCCGTGTCCAAGAGGGCAACCCAGGGGTGTTGACCATTCCCCAAAACAGAAAACCTGCTGGCTCCTTTCTCCCCAAAGCTCGAAATGGTGGCACAACTTATTTGTCCTGACAGATCCAACTTTTTAGCAATTCCCAGTACTGGGGCAGGGGGTACTGGGGTGGTGGTGGTAGACAATCTTGTAGTCAGATAAACAAGATGAAATTGGCTTCAACCCCTTCCTATCTGACTTTGGGCAAATGTTCTCTCTTTGATCCTATCAATATCTGTTAAAAAAAAAAAAAAAAAGAAGTGAAAATGACACAGATCTCAGAAAATTGAGGTAACATGTGCATAGCACCCAACACAATCCTTAGCATTCAAAGAATGCCAGGCCCCATTACCCTAGTCTCAACATGTTCCCAATGATTATTTAAGCATCAAAAAGAAAAGAGCCACCCAGCCTGTTTCCCCAGGCTATCACCTATTCCAATCTTTTCTTATGAGGATCATGGGGACCGTAGGAAATGCACATACAGCTGAGGGGCCACCTGGCCTTGTGCCCTGCCTCTTCGGGCTGGCCACTCCTCTGCAATCAGCCCTGCTGGCACAGAGCTTGACCAGTAACCCCAATAGCTGTATCCTGTTGCACAGAGCAAATGAAATGCCTTTCCAATCCAGTGGCTTCTTTTGATCTTGGCTCAGCGGGTAACCCAATCCCCACCCCAACCTGCATTCCCCCATTTCTCCCATGGTGACTAAACAAATCCACACTCTTGCTTTTACTGCAGTTTCGGGCTGGCTGCCTCTCTGCCAGGATTTCCCTGTGCAAATATTCCCACACCTGCCGCCTCATCCGGCAGGCCCAGCGCTGCCTTCCCCTTAGCCACACCACCTCCTCTCCCCAGAGCAGCATGCCAGCAGGTTCCATCCTTGGCCCAGTTAATCACAGACTCAGCCTTCCTCTCCCTTTGTTTTCCTGCTGTTGACACCACATTCTGCCCACTGCTAAAGCTTTCGTCACACTCTGTCAGCCCAGGACTCGGAACTACAGTCAAAACATCTTTGAATTCCCTCCCACCCAACCTCCACGGGGATCTTGTTCTCCAAAGTTTGCACAATATCATTCCTGAGAGCAGTTTTGAAGTCCAGTTGTCCTTCACTGATGGAGTCCCATGACTTTAATCCCTCTCCCCAATGAGTGGGTATCTGTGCACTGATTTGTACCCCCCCCCCCAAGAGCTCAGGGGGATCCACAGATTCTTTTTTTTTTTTTTTTTTTAAGATTTTATTTATTTATGAGCGACACACAGAGAAAGAGAGAGGCAGAGACACAGGCAGAGGGAGAAGCAGGCTGCATGCAGGGAGCCCGACGTGGGACTCGATCCCAGGTCTCCAGGATCATGCCCCGGGCTGCAGGCGGCGCTAAACCACTGCGCACCACTGGGGCTGCCCAGATCCACAGATTTTAAGAAGAGCCTGAGATGCTAAAGCCCCTTCACCTTTCCTTCTCAGCATTTCCATCAGGGTAGGCGTGGTCTTCCTACCTGCGGCACTCCCAGCCCACGTAATGCCCTGGTGCTCCAGGAGTTTTCTGGGGCATGATGACCAGATCAATGACCTGAACACAGTCAGGCCTATTGGTCTTGGTTTCTTTCTGCATGAATTAACAACACAGCTCTAGTCTCCTCTTCCAAAGCAGCTGGGTGGTTCTCCCCATTGGCCCAGGCCTGAGGCTTTTATACATAAAGGCAAGTGGGAGGGGATAAGGTAGGAAAACAAAAGGTGAACGCTGCCATGGAGCCATATTGGTAACACTACCCAACCGGTTAGTCCAGGGCTCCCAGCCACCATTGTCCTACCCATGCCCCTAATTTTACAAAACAAAGCAAAACTAAATTGAAATCATCTAAGAGTGTTTTATCCTGTGCCATATAATTTGGGGGAGTAATTATATAGTCCAGTGTTTTCATCCCAAACCATCGCAGATATAAACCTATTACATCATGCCAACTTTTCAGATCACTTCCTTCTGGTGACCCCTAGAGTGACATATAGATAAGCCATTGGAACTCGAGAAGATCTTGCAGAATGCTCTGGAACTAGGGAGCTGAAGCATTTTGCCTGGGATCACACAGCCAGTTCTCGGCCAAGCAGGGATTAGAACCCACGTCAAATCTCCTAGTGTCCTGGCCACAGCACCCACCAGCCTTCCCACCCCCAACTGGGTCAGCACATATATAACCAGTGAATTCACGTCTCACTCCAAGAGTCTGATGACATAGTGTCTGCAGGCTTTGGCCAACACTCACAGGCTACCCTACTGCAGCAACAAACACACTTCTAGACTATTTCATCTCCTGCCCCTCTGCTCAACAGATTATGCCTCCTCCGGAGACCTGTGCAAAGCCAAATCCAGAAACACCAGTAGCACAAGGCAGTGTTTTCATCTTCCTTTTTCCTTCTTCTTCTTTTTTTCCCTTTCTTCCTTCTTTTCTCTGATGCCTATTTCCCACTGCTGCCTTTTCTTCCCTAAAAATCTTGCTGTCCTCTGACATTTGCATCACTCTAGGTGCTGAGTGACCTCCTAATTGATGACCCTGACTCTAATGGTTAACCATGCCATTAGAACAGCGATGCTCAGCTCTGATTAGAGGTTAGAATAATCCGGAGGTTATTAATACTGGCAGTCAGTTTGGCATAGCCATTAAGGCTGAACATCTGGATTCCCTTTGACCCCGTGATCCCATCCCTGTGTGTATCCCCAACAGAAACATACACATGGGCTCAAACAAAAGATGCATGCTCAAACAAAAGAATTTTCACAGCAGCGCCATCCATAATCCCCAGGCAGGATGCTCCCCAAATGTGCACCAATAGAATGGATCATCAAAATGTGGCATATTTATGTAATGGAGTACCTTACAGCACAGAGAATAAGCAAACTTTAGCCAAATGCAACTAGGTCTATAAATTTCAAAAACAAGCAAATTAATATATGGTCTTTGGGTGGGGGGAAAGATAGTACTGGAAAAGAGTGGGAGGGGAGCTTCTGAGTGCTGGTAATATTCTGTACCTTAATTTGGCTGCTGGTTGCATGAGTTCCTTCATTTTACCATAATTTATCAGCTGTTCATCTATGATTTATACTTGTTTCTATATATAAGTTAGCTTCAATAAAAAATTGACTTTAAAATGATAACCCAAACACCACACTATTTAGTGCCTGGACGTCATCTCCAGAAATTCTGGATTAGTCTGGGGTAGCACCTGGGTTCAGTAGGTTGCAGAAGCTCCCCTGTATTATTATTATTGTACAGTGTTTACAAGCCACTGCATTAGATCTCTTCACTAGGGCAGCCACAGCAATCTGTTTAATTGAATATCTGACCAAACTTCCACGGCCTGCCCCTCCCCAAAGGGGAAAGGCCAGGCCCCTTAGCATAGCACACCAGGCCTTCGGAGACTTGGCCCCAATTAACCTCTCCAACAGTCACTCCCACACCCCTCTGATTGGCAGTTGGGCAGTCTAGTGAGGAGTGAAGTTTCCTGCACCACCCATGGTATCTCATGGGTCTGTGGGTCTGCTCTTGCTCATCCCCTTATTGTGGACTGCCCTTCCAACCTTCTCCTCACTAACTCGTAGCCACTTGAACATTCAAATCAGGTGCCAAAACAAACAAACAAATCAGGTGCCAGCTCCTACAGGAAGCCTTCCTTGAATCCCCAAAACAAACTAGAGGCCCACCCAGCTCACCACACCTTGCCCCAGCCCTGTTATTTGCCACATGGTTGGTATCTGCAGTATCTGGCTTAGGAAAGGTGGGTTCCAGGAGAAACAACTTCATTTCCTGTGGCCAGCCCCAAGCCTTCTTGCCTGAGCTTCTCCACTGAGGACTCTGACTCCATTTCTTCTACACATTCCCTTACCCATTGAGCATCACTATGCAGTGGGGACTACCCCAGGTGCTGGGGAACGGAACATCCTTGCACTCATGGGGAAAGGACAGACGAAATGCAACACATCAGTAAGACTGTCTGACTATATTCAGAGCTTAAAAAAAAAAAAAAAAAGGCCAGGTAATGTTACAGTAATGGTAGGTTAGAGGGAGGCATCACCAAGTGACATATGAACTGAGAACTGAATATCAAGGATCTGCCAGGCCTGCAGAGGTCTAGGGCCAGAGTTCCAGGCAGAAGAAATAGGACCTGTGCGGGCCCGAAGTCAGGAATGAGTTTGAAGTGCCTGAGCAGCATAAGGGCCAGTGTAACTAGAGGGAAGTGAGCAAGGTCAGAGGGGTGAGTAAGAGTAGGGCCAGGTCCTTGGATGGCTTCCAAAAAGGGAGCCAAAGGATCTGGTTTGCCCTCTGGCTGCCATGTGGCAGGAGACTTGAGGGAAGGAAGAGTAGAATTAGATCAGGAGGTGGCTAGTGGAGCCCAGGTGAGAGATGAAGGTGGATGGGCCCAGGGTGATGACACTGGAAAAGGAGAGAAGTGGTCAGATTTGAGATAGATTTTAGGTGAAGTAGAAAAGGGAGGGGAAAAAAAAAAAAAAGGAGGTGGGTAAGGGGATTGGTTAACTAGGTGATGGGGATGAAGGCGTGTACTTGTGATGAGCACTGGGTGTTGTATGGAAGTGTTGAATCACTATATTGTACGCTAGTATTACACTGTATGTTAATTGGAATTCAAAAGAAAAGGAACAAATGAGAACTCCTCCATTTGGGGTCAAGGAAATTGGGTAGATGGGTGAGGTGGTGGAGAGAAATAGGCTTGGGGGCAGGGGGAGAGAGAAATCAGTGCAGTCATCAAACCCACATGATCTTTATCTTCCTCTGTGCCAGTTAGTTCCTGGGCTCGTGGAATGTCAGGAAATCAGCCAACCCAACCTTGAGCATCTATACTGTCACTCGGTAGCATTTCCTTTACAATGAGTATGTGCCTCCTCAGCTCTAAGAAAGTAGAAACAAGGGGCACCTGGGTGTGGGACGTCTGGGTGGCTCAGCAGTGTAGCAACTCCCTTTGGCCCAGGGCATGATCCTGGAGTCCCAGGAACGAGTCCCAAGTCGGACTCCCTGCATGGAGCCTGCTTCTCCCTCTGCCTGTGTCTCTGCCCATCTGTCTTTCTCGAATAAATAAACAAAATCTTTTTTTAAAATAAATAAATAAATAAATGAATGAATGAATGAATGAATGAATGAATGGGCAGCTAGGTGGCTCAGTCTTAAGCATCTGCCTTCAGCTCAAGTCATGATCCCAGGGTTTTGGGATAGAGCCCCACATTGCATTGGGCTCCCTGCTCAGTGGAGAGTCTGCTTCTCCCTCTCCTTCCCCCTACTCATGCTCTCTCTCTCTCTCTCTCAAATCTTACAAAAAAAAAAGAAGAAAAAAGTAGAAATGATACATAAGTAAACTACTCCTGCTCAGCATGCTTTCATTTCATCTTCTCATCTGATGCTTGCAACAGCCGAATGTGGATTGTCGGGCAGCTTGGGAGCCTGCGTAGCACCTCACAGCTCTTAGCAGCAGAGCCAGGACCCCAAGGGGTGTGTCCACTGCTCTGCCAGTCACCGTGTGTCTTGTTCAGGGCCAGAGCAGCTGTGGGACAACAGAAAGCAAGGTCACGGGCAAGGTGTGGTCATTAGCTGACATAGCATCCTTTCACTTTCCTCACAGGCAGTCCCTGGGGGTCAGGAGCAGAGGGGCTCATGGACCAGGCAGGGAAGCAGATTCTAAGGGTAGATGCTACACCGTCAGGATTCTCAGTGCTGGCCATGTGTCAGCGGGCAGGCTGTTGACTAAGGATGCTGGGAAGGGGTGAACGGTGGCTTCTAGCTCACTCTCAGAGGATCTCAGGATTAAAAGTATTAAGCAGAACCTCTCTGAACAAAAATTGCTCCAGGAATGTTTCAAGTAAACCTCTATATCTATGTGAAAAACATACCTGGTAGTAGCTCAAGGGAGAAACTTCAATTTCTTAAGGTTGACAAGCCAAGAATAGTAACCAATATGTTCTCAAAGTTTTTCTGAAAGTGACTAGCCCCACACACTTAGAGTTGATAAATATGATTACCACCATTTCATAAAATTGCAAATGTGGTGTGTCTGTAACCACAACCACCCAGAAAGGAAGCAGGAGATGGAAGTTCTGGGTCAAGCCTTCCTACATACTCACTATGGTGGGACCGACCAGGGTCGGTCTGCTGGGCCTCAGGGTCCTCCTTGGTCAATCCCGGGCACATATTCAGGGTCCAGAAGTCAGGTCCAGCTCTGGCCCAGGGCAGTTGGGATCTGCTGTGAATCTTGCACTTATTGCTGGTGTCAACCCACCCTTGCAGAGGGAGGGAGTCAGGTAGAGATGCTCCTCCAACTGAAAGGTCTACCTGCAGTGGAGGAAATCATGGTTTCCTTTCCTCAGCTGGAACCAGTGGGCCAGAAGACAACCTCCAACAACTTCACCCACAGCCGAACCAAACTCAAGTGCCCCTCTCCTGTGAGTAAATGTCCTAACATCCTGCCTGTCCTGTCCAGTGTGAAACAGATGCTTGGGAGAATGGGGTGGTCCCCAAAACCTCCGGGCACAAAGGAGGTCCCTGGGTGCTTTTACATCAGGCACTTCATTCACTGGCACCATTCTCAAATCTCACCATTCATCCTTGTCCCTGAGACGTCACAGCTCCTCAGGGTGTGGGATAAAAAGAGCAATAGGTCTCATGGGTGCAGCACTCATGAGAGGAAGATGAATGGGCAGTGGTGCAGTAGCAGGGGGGTGGGGGGTGTGTAGAGAGAATAGACATTGTGCCTGTCCTGGGAGCCTGTACTCCTCCTTCCTCCCTTCCCCACACATTCTCTCTTACTACCCTCACCCAGACTTCTGACCAAGCTCCTAATATGCTCCCCAGCTCTTCCCTCCTTTTCCTGTGCATCCTGTGACCACTGCCAGGCACTATGTGGCTTACATAGAAGGTCACTCAAGTCTTATCAAGGCTGCTTGAAACTCTTCCCTGGTCCCAGCTGCCCACAGGAGCATCCAGAGGGGAGGCCCAGCTTCCTCTATGGCCATTGACATGTTATGTTCCTAGAAAAAAGGGGAGCTTCCCAGACAAGGCCCACAATTCCCAGGTCTGTTCTCTCACCCCACCATCTGTTCCTCCTGGAGGCTCATCCCATCTCTGCCCAAGGGAGACAGCCACAGCCTTCCAGGCTCAGGTGCTGCCCAACTAGACTACTGTTCCCTTCCCTCACCCTACTGCTGCTGCCTTTGAAACACCTATGTTGGTCTCTTTCCTGTTTATACCTCTCAAAAGACATGACCCAGGCTCCTTTGTGATGTGCTTATTTCTGAACGTGGCCAATGGGACCATGACTGTGGTCACATCTTAACCCTTAGGCACTCTCTCAGCTCCTAACCAGAGCTCCATATCATGTTCCTCATGGAGGAAGGAGAGAATCCAGGGAGGCAGAACCAAACATCTCCCCTCGGGGCCTTCCTCATGCTTGGTCCTCTAAGCAGCTGACTGTTGTCCCTGCTCCTGGGGAACTCCTAAGGGAGGATGGGCACAGTGGTGGCCTAGAGGAAACAGAGGTGGGGGCTCTGCAGCCCCCAGGACTCTCTTCCTTTGGTCACCTATTGGTTCCCAATCTTTCAAAATCTGGTTGACAGGAGAGGAGATGCTGGTGAGAAACTGAGGGAGGTTAGCTAGGTATTGACCACTTTGCAGACCCATCCTCATTCAGAAGGTTTGGGCACAGTGTAGATGCAGGAGGCTTACAAACTGGGGGATGAATGTGAAAACATGCAAGGTTATCACACCATCACCAGGATAGGGACTAAGCAAGCTTGATGTGGGCAGATGGGTGGCTTTCCGAGGCCCTTAACCCCTGACCCTCTCCTTCTCCACAGGAGAGCCCTTACCTCCACACCCTGAGGAACAGCCAGCTCCTCCAAGACCATTCTGAAGCAGGCCCCAACGTGCTCTCCTGGGCCGTGCCTGTGGCGGCAGGAGGCGGCCTTGTACTTGGTGTTGGCACAGTGATGGCCTGGAGAGCCTTAAGAGGTCACCAGAGGGAAAATCCTCCAATAAGCCTGCGCACTATGAGTTTCTAAGCCTCCAGCCACATGCATGTGCTCATCCTAAATTCCCCAGCCACACTCCTCACCAGCCCTCTACCTCAGCCACCTTGGCCACCACAGAGAGCTTCAACACCTGGTGACATAGGAAGCCAAAGGGACAGTCACGACTCTTTGGGGCCTGGGGCCTACGCTCCTGGAATTGCCAAATTTAAATAAAGGCCAAAGCCATTCTATTCTTGGGTTAGCCTGTTTGAAGCTCTCACTTTCCATCTGTTGTGCGACGCAGGTGTGCAAGCTCTAGTCTTTCATTATCCTGTCTCAGCTGGAGCTGCCCCAGAGATGGCCAACCAGAGTGCAGACCTGCCTCTGTCAGGCTGGGCACCCCAGGAGCAGATCCTCCGTCACCGAACCCACTATTTAAAAGGTGGGAAAAATGCTGGCCATCAGGTGGTGGCTAGAATATTGGAGCTGGCTGGCCATCATTCAAGTATAATCGAACACGAAGCTTTTATATACTCGTTTGGGACACAAGATAATGTGGAACGCTGTGGTACCTCCAAGGCTGTGGTACCTGGCTAAGAAGACAAACTCCTTCCAAAAAAAAAAAAAAAAAAAGGCAAGAAACTCCATGTTGCATAGTGCAATGCTGTTCTGGTACACTGGTAGGTAAATAGGTCTGATCGCTCTGAGCATAGGAGGAGTTCCTTGAGGAAAGTTATCTGGAAGAGAAAAACTGAAAGGTCTTAAAAAAAAAAAAAATAAAAGGATTGGACATGAAACTTAATTTTCTCATTTAACTGATTTTCTCAAGTGCTAACCTTAGGAAAGAATTGCTCTTGTTACACTACCAGAATTTGGGGAATACTCTAGAGAGAGTCCAGTAATACAGGCTACATTCATCAAGCCCCTGGTAGGGCACAAGGCCCTGAGCTGGAGGTCTTACACAGATTCTCTCTATGCTGCACAAAATCCCAGGGAAGGAGTGAGGAAAAATGGAGGTGCTAGTTGCACAATATTGTGAATGCACTAAATGTCACCAAACTGTTCACTCTAAAATGGCAAATTGTAAGTCGTGTGTATTTCACCTCAAAGAACACAAAAGAGAATTCACTATCATCTGCATTCTAAGTACCTCTCTGATTCCAAAG
This sequence comes from Canis lupus familiaris, assembly GCF_011100685.1. Classification (NCBI taxonomy): domain Eukaryota; kingdom Metazoa; phylum Chordata; class Mammalia; order Carnivora; family Canidae; genus Canis; species Canis lupus. The sequence continues at coordinate 22,589,603 of NC_049238.1, forward strand.
CTTGAGATGACAAAAAAACAAAACAAAACAAAACATTAGAAAGCCCAGACATAGGGATGCCAGGTGGCTCAGCAATTGAGCATCTGCCTTCAGATCAGGGTGTGATCCTGGGTCTGGGGATCGAGTCCCACATCAGGTTCCCTGCAAGAAGCCTGCTCTCCCTCTATGTCTCTGCGTGTCTCTCATGAATAAATACATAAAATCTTGAAAGAAAGAAAAAAGGGAAGGAAGGAAAGAAACAAACAAACCCGACATACCATTTGAATGTGTAGCCTTCAGAGCAAACCCCATCACCAGCCAGTTTCTCATAGCTCATCTGTAAGACTGGAATCAGAATAGTCATTCTGCTTGCCTCAGCACTGCTGGAAATGCTCTGCAACTCTAGAATACTGCACACATAAAAGGGGGTTGTTTTCTCCTTTGTGAAGAGTTGGGATAGGATCCAGATCGTCAGGGGAGTAGAGAGGTCCAGAGATGGGTTTGGGAATTGGGCAGGAATGTATTAATGAAGACTGCCTGCCTTCCCTCCATCATCTTATCTCTTTGGCAAGCAGAACAGAGTCTCCAAAGAACCTAGATCCAGGGCCAGTGTTCATTTGGGCTTCAATTTCTGTTTCTGTCTCTGGGAACAGCATACCTGTCCCATTTCTTCTATGGACCAAAAAACACAATGACTGAATCATACATGTCCTATATGTGACCTGCCACATCCCAACTTGTGCCCCTGGCTTGCCATGGTTAACAGCAAAGATGACCCATGAATTCCAACAGTCCAGCACCACCATGCCCTTTTTTCCTATTCCTCTAGTTTTCATTCCTCCAATAGCTCCCACCTCAAGAATCATGGAATTCATAACCACAAGTCTGTCCTCACTTGGGTTGGAATTTATGATACCTGAGTAATCCAGGAGCCCCTAGTCTAAAAAACTAACCAAAAAAAAAAAAAAAAGATCCTAGCCTGGTGACCAAGGATACACATGGCAGAAACAGAGATATAAGCATGAGCCAGGCCCTAAATTCCCCCCCAAATACATACTAAAAAGCCAGAAATTTAAAATATGTGAGTCACTACTTGTACCTGGAAGTAATCTATACACATTGAATGCATGCCATGTTCCTCCCCTTTGGGAAAATGATCCATCTAGTGGGGATAACACCCATGGCCGCACCATGAATGAAGCCACCAAATCCTGCTCCATGGTGCTCTCCACAGAGAGTTTTAAGTTCAAAAGAGATCGGTGTGGATTAAACTTCATCAAAAGTCTTCTCCATGAAGGACCTGGAAACTTGAACTCTGAAGGATGGGAGAGGACTTGGTGAGAGGCAGCCAAGAATGGGGTTTAGGCTAGACAAACTCCATCTACATGGAGAAGCCAATGAGTGTGGTGTGCACAGGGGATAACAAGCCGGAAAAGCAAGGCTGGTGGATCCAGACACAGCCGGATTAGGGGACACCATGGAAAGGAGTTCACAGCGACTCAATTCTTGCAATGGTTGTACTGTCCGACTGCATTGGATTTATACGAAAGAGTAGTACAAAGAAAAATAATACCAGTAAAAGCTGACAGAGTGCTGACACTACGAAAGACACCATGGCACAGGGTCATTAAGCCTCACATCCCTATTATCTTCCTCTTTTCCTCTTTAAAACAACTAAAGAGAAAAAAACCCAGATTCAGGGAAGTGGGAACTGGCCTAGAGTTATACTTGCATTACAAAATGGACATCCATCCAAATGAATACTGGTGTCCAGGTTGGGGGAACAACCCGGAAATACAAGACAGGTGATTCTAGAAGGGAAGTAAGCCAAGTTGTAAATAAGTGTGTTGTAAAATAAAAACCTAGCCCAGGGGGATATTATCCTCCCAAGGCTGGGATGACACCACCAGGAGTTTCTCTACTTCCAACTGATCTGAAGAAGCCTGCCATTTCCAGTTAATAATCTAGGATTTAAAAAATTAAACTGTAAGGACCAAGATTTATTTTCCTAGAGGATGTGTGGGGTTAGAGCAGCGAGCAAATCTTTTAATTAGGAAAAAAAAATTGAAGAAACAAGGCCGTGAGAAGCTATAGACGCAACAACTGGACATTTTACATAACAGTAGTGTTAAAAAAAATTTTTTTTAATAAAAAAACAGTAGTGTTGAAGACAGCCCGTAAGCATGTTTAGAAAGATTAAAGGCAAAGGAATTTAAAACATGAAACCAGAATAAGGCATTTTTTTTAAAGGCAGAAACTGAGAACCAACAGAATTTCCAGGACTCAAATATATTGGTATTAAAGACAAATAAACTTCAGTAGAAGTATTCAAATAACAGATCAAACACTCAGTGAGTCAACATTTCTTGTGTATTTTCTGTATACCAGGTACTGTTTTTAGCAGCCGGTCTTTATTACTCATTAATTCTGACAATAGCCCTATGAGGTAGGCACGACTATTAGCCCTACAGAGATAACTAAAACAGATTTGTGTCTTTTCAGTCTTTTTGTAAGAATGAAATGAGATTAAGGGGTGCCTGGGTGGGCCATTTGGTTAAGTGTCTGCCTTTGGTTCAGGTCACAATGGGGGGTTGGGGGGAGGGGGTCCTGGGATAGAGCCTGGTCAGCGAGGAATATGCTTCTCCCTCTGCCCTTCCCCCACACCACTCTAGCTCCCTCTAAAATACTAAAATTAAAAATCTTGGGCAGCCCGGGTGGCTCAGTGGTTTAGCACCGCCTTCAGCCCAGGGTGTGATCCTGGAGACCCAGGATCGAGTCCCTGCATCAGGCTCCCTGTATGGAGCCTGCTTCTCCCTCTGCCTGTGTCTCTGCCTCTCTCTGTTTCTCATGAATAAATAAATAAAATATTAAAAAAATAAAATAAAATTAAAAATCTTTAAAACAAAAAACAAAAAATACTCCAAAACAGGTATTCAGTAATTAACTCCCTTCCCATAATAGCATTAATTCTAATAGCTTATTCAAGGGGCTTTATGAAACAACCATGATAATAAAAACAAATTTGGTACCTTACAATTTACAAAGCACTTTAATACAGTCTCCTTTGACCCTTACAAAGACTTGGAAGCAAAATACAGTATTGTGAAGAAAAAATAGCCCAAACTTGGAAAGACAGCAGAAGAGTGACATGTCGAGGTTATTAACAAACTCATCTAAGAAATATTTAGTTATCTAGAATATACTTGCATTTGACTTTGCTGTTTACTATTTGATTAGAGCCCACATACTATGAAATTTCTGTTGACTGTGGATTTCTGACTGATGATAAAAAGATTACCTCAAGGTTACAGTTTTATCACCCTGTTGGACATTAACCAGTTTTGTATCTATTAGCAATATCATTTCAGCATTTCTGTGACCAACTAACAATGTAAATCTCCAGTCCTCAAATTCTCCCTTGATCCAGGCTTAGCCATCTCAATGATTCTCACATTAATTACTGAAAGTCTTTGACACGTGTTCATCCTATTGTTGCATGAAAATAGCATTTTTAATTTTTTAAAAATTAAAAAGGAATGGCTTTTAAAATAACTTATGAGAAAACAAATTTTTTAAAAAATTACGAGAAAATGTATGAAACCTAAAGTATCATAAAAACCTAGTAAAGTTGAACAAGTGGGAATGGACGCACCAGTAAGTCCATCTCTAGGTAACAGTTCCCAAAGAAAACATTTGCAAACACATCTCTCTCGGGAGAGAATATTCACAGCAGTGTTTCATAAGAACAATGAAACTGGAAACAGATCGGTGTCCATCAACAGCGGATTGGGAAAATAATTTACGGTATACTAACCCACTAGAGCATTTATGCATCAGTGAAAAATGAATCTTGACAGTTGCATTCATCAAAGCAGGTGAATCTTACATACAATGTTGAAAGTTTTACAAAGAATACATGTAACATGATTCTACTTAAATATGGAGACAGGTAGTGAACATGATCAAGGAAATCAGTGTAACAATATCCTAAAAATCAGTAGTTACCTTTGAAAAGAGGGGATAGTGATGAGGACGGATTCATGGAGGACTTCAGGGACACTAGAATTGTGACTTCTTAATGTGAACTTGCTTGATAACTGTTCTTTAAATTGAATTTATGTGCATTTCCAACTTTTTCTGTACATATATATTTCATCATATGTTTGAGTTTAAAAAACTGAGGAAGACGTTTTATACAAGAACTGAGCTAAATTAAGTTGCCTATTTATTCATTGACCAGTTGGAGGGAGCCATTTTAGGATTTCAAGCCTGAAGACATACCCAGAAAAACTTCCACTTTCCCAGCCAAGGTGGAAAGGCTGTTCCCAAGGGTCATATAGAGAACTTAAATGAGCATTCATCACAAAGTCGCCACAGCGAAGGAAACATAAGTCAAACTTGACCTTGGAAAAAAGGACCCTGCATCAGGGCAGGCCCCAGATTCAGCTGGCCATGGACCCAGCCTCCCAGGAGCAGGCCGGTTTGGGGCCAGCACCCCAGCAACAAGGCACTCGTGCATGGCAGCAAGAGCTTACCAGGCTTCAGCAGGAGGAGGCCACTCAAGTGCATACGTCCTGTATCTCTGTGCAATGTCCAGAAGACTTGTCACTATGAGCTAGTTCCACAACTAGGGCAGCTGGCACTGTGACAGACCAAGGGACAAGGGAATGTGTGCCCTCCTGAAGGGGCCCCAAGTCCACCTCTGTGGGGCCCTGGCCATGCCACCCCATGACAGGCGGACAAGTGTGCTGCCATCAGGTGCTCTCACATGGTTTGTGTGTGTTGGCAGCGGGAGGGGGTGGGTGGCGGGGCAGGGCAGGTATGGGAAAGAAAGGCAGGACAAAGACAGGTAGGGAGAGAACAGACACTTCCCCTAATTATGTTCCTCACGGACAATGCTTCCATCATTTAAATTGCATTCTTCATGACCAACTAAAGCCTCAAGCACAGCCAGGCTCGGTGACTGAAGAATCCACCACAAGCAACAGGTAGGAGAGCAGGAGTTCAGACAGGAGCAAACAGGGTTTGACCCTGGATTATTAGAAATAACCCTATTTCTTCAACTGTAATCAAATAGTGATAATGTCTACTTTAAAAGGCTGTTTATGAATTAAGTGAGAAAAGATTCTGGCAGAGGAGCTGCTTGATGAACAGGAGCTGCATGATGCTCCTCCCCTGTGTACGACCTGCGCTGGATGTCTGTCCATGAGTCCTACTATCCCTGCCCTCGGTGGCACATCGCCTACTCCAGTTCTCCATACATTCTCAACCTGAGCCTGGAATGAAAGGATTGGCCTTCTGGCAGAGGCTCAGTCTGGAGCTGGCACCAAAGGGGAGGCTGTAGCCCTGGGTCCCACCCTCAGAAGTGAGCAAGGCAGCCCCAGGGCAGGCCTCCGGCTCTTCCTTTCAGAGCATCCTTAAATTCAACCTTAACTTGTCTTTACTGATATTCCAGAAGGCTGATGGTATGGTCTCCTCTCAAATGCTATCATCTTGGGTTGGCCCTGCACTTGGGGAACATCCCAGGATCCAGGATACGAGGGGAACAGGCTCTCACTACCTGTTCCCAAATCACGTGAGCGGCAGCTGCCTCCTCTGCCCACTCTGGCATATTAGAGTCCCCTGGCAAAGCCCAGACTTAGGTGAAGTCCATTTCTAACCTCTACTTCAAAGGTCAAAGTGGGCCTGGGGTTTACAGCCATAGCCGCTGGAACAAGCTGCCAAGCCATCTCTCCCCAGGACCAGCCCACCCTGGCCTAGCAGCATTGCTGGCTACATAGTTCAGTGTCAAGTCCAAAATTAAAATATGAGGCCCCTCGTTGAGAATTTAACAATTTTAAGATGGTGATAGCAGAGCATTAAGAGCAGCATAGGGCCCTTCTGGCAATGGGGTCCTGTGTGACTCACAGGTCACATGCCCACAAAGCGGTCCCCGCCCCTAGAGCATTTAGTGCCTTGTGCTCTCAAAAGCCAGAGTGACAAACCATCACTGCACCCCTGGCCCCTGTCCAAGGGGAGGAGAAAGGAGGCAGCCATGGGGTGTCAACCACCCAGAGAGCTAGGTGCCCAGGGCCCCATGGCCCAGCAGAGCAGGCCCCACACAAAGGAGGCCTACAGGGCAGCTTGGTTTTTTCCACTTGCTAGAAAAATAGCTCAGAGCATATCTCCTGTGACCAGCAAATCAATGATAACGTCATTATAGATGGAGGCTCAATTTCGACCTTTTTTCCGGTTCTATTTTTGTAACTCATTTTACACAGTAGGGGACATGCTCAAGATCTCTTTGGGCCTCAAATCCCCTGGGGAGACACAAGAACATAAGCAGTTTCCCGAATTGTCCCCAGGGCAGTCCTCCTTCCAGAAGGCCTCACTGGCACCTGTGACGCCAGCCCCAGGCTGGCTCTGGATCCCCCCGAGTGCTATGGGAGTTCAGGGAGGTGCCAAGCCCAGAGCATCACCCGGCACCAAATGAACACTCAACAAATTTAACTACTATTATTCATATGAAGCTCCTCTGTTTTTTATTTCATTTGCTCTCGTTGCTCTGCCAAATGGTTATTTATTCCAGCTTTCCATCCCCACCTCACCCCCACCCCACCCCAGTTGATGTTTAGGTTATTTCTAGGACACAAACACTGTCACCAATAAGTGTCTTCATTCACTTAAATCAGTCAGCCAGCCTGTCAGCCTATGGAACTGAGCCCCATTCTCACATGTCCTGGGCAGGGCATTAGGAAACCCCCACGAGGACGACACAGGTCACTTTCAAAGGTTTTATAGGCTGCTGTAGTGCCTTTATACTACATACCTACAAATGTTAGCACATAGACCCCAGTGTAGACACCCTTATTTGTAAGTTATAGATTTAACTATACCTATCTTAAGACAGTCACAAAAATAGAAAATTTTAAAGATAAAAATGAAATACCTATTTTGCTCTTGGGCAAATACTAGTATTTCGAGGGGGGGGTAGTGTTTTGATTGAATAATTTCACTGATTTTTAAAAATCTTGATTTAAAGCTCTGTAATGTAACTATTCATAGGTCTGGAATTAATTTCATTGCTGAACTTGCTTTCAAAGGTTGTCCTAGCTAAAAAAAAAATATCTGGCAAAGATGGGTAGCTCCAAATGGAAGACAGACCTTGTTAGTTGTACTAAATCATGATTCTCATTCAGTTATACAAAGATTTTTGTTGAAATGTCACTAATAAAAGATCCTTCTACCTGATGTCCATCTTTTTATCTAGCAACTTCTAAGGTGTCCTATTTTTCACAAATGGGTTCAAACCACATAGATACTCTTCATGTTGAGATTTCAGAAACGGATTTATAAAGTTTACTTCTTAGTTTTTGTTTAACTTACAAAGTTTTTAGATGCTCATTATGGTCAGCTACAGAGCAACATAACAGTCACATTTCCAAGCATCTGTTTTCTTTTTCTTTTTTAAAAGATTTATTTATTCATAAGACACACAGAGAGAAGCAGGGACATAGGCAGAGGGAAAAGCAGGCTCCCTAAGGGGAACCTGGTGCAGAACTCGATCTCAGGACCTTGGAATCATGACCTGAGCCAAGGCAGATGTTCAACCACGGAGCCACCCAAGTGCCCCACCAAACATCTGTTTTCAAATCAACTCCCACCTCTACCTAGGTTTTTTTTTTTTTTTTCTACCTAGGTTTTTTAAAAGCACCTTAGCATACCACATTCCACAAGTTACTTTTGAAAAGCAATCACTTTCTCCCCTTTTCCATAAAGTGAGGGGTTTTTTTCCTAAAATATTTGCCAGGTGACCTACTGACAACCAATTGTCATCATACAAAAGGTCAGCAAGTTTGAAACAGTTGCCTATTAATAAAAAAATGCATAATTCATCTTCAAGTTTGATGGCTCTTTAAAGCATGTTGCCAAAATACTTTCATGGTGATTTCCCAGCTCATTACAAAACATTATAAAGATTCTCTTATACTTTAAAATCTTGTTTTTGTAACAATTATCACACTCATGATAGGCTATCTCATTTTGGGCACTCCTGGTTTTGCTGCACTAGCTCACCAATGAATGATAGGGTGAAAGAATTTCACCAGCGGTGCTGTATTTGTATTCTTCTCACCCAGGAATGTTTATTCTAGTCAAAGAAATAACTACTTGTGTGAGGACACTTCCATGGTTTTTCCAAAGCATTATTTTATTAAAGTAGTTTTCTATTGAGAATATATCTTCACTGATACATTTTTAATGGTACATGAGCGCACATGTGCGCGCGCGCGCGCACACACACACACACACACACACACACAGCAACTGTATATAAAGCTCAAATAATCCAACAAATACCATAGGCTAAGATATGTTGGTTTTTTTTTAAATCCCTATTTTATCCAGATGCCCAACACTTCATAATTTGTTCTAACACTTGGCAATGTTTTCTCTGCCTCTTCCAACAGTGTATGCAGACAAGTACCTATTCCTTTTGTGCTGTGTGGTTTCCCTGGTTTTATTTTAGTCCTTATGGCATGTGGCTCTTTGCCTCTGCTAGAAAGAAAACTAAAGGGAAAAAAATACCTCTAAATGTCTTTCATTGCATTTAGTGAATTTTGTGAGGTGTTGAATTCAGAACCTAGGATTTCAAACATCGCTTTTAAAAGTGTAGTGGTTTGTTGACATGTACCAAATGCCTAGTTTCTAAATATCTTGCTAATCCATATGGCTTACATCATCAGCCTATATCTGAATGTACTGTACACACTTAGGGATGGGTTTATCATCATTAGGGAGGGATGTATATAAAAATCCATATTCAATACAGACTTTTTGATAATTTCAATGTTTTGTTTTCTCATCGGATCTGATGAGATCATCATTTGTATTTCATAACATGCTATGGAGAGCCCTTTCTGTCAGGGGCTATTGGCCCTGATATTTTTCTTGTTGTTTTAACTCATCTGACACCTTGTTGTCAGACTTCAATGCTCATTCTATTACTTGCTATCTTTCTGACCTCGGAGGACAATCATCACAGCATTTTTTTTTTTTGGTATATTTTTTATCGGAGTTCGATTTGCCAACATATAGCATAACACCCAGTGCTCACCCTGTCAGGTGCTCCCCTCAGTGCCCATCATCCAATCACCCCAACCCCCTGCCCACCCTGTTCGTTTCCCAGAGTTAGGAGTCTCTCATGTTCTGTCTCCCTCTCTGATATTTCCCACTCATTTTCTCTCCTTTCCCTTTTAGTCCTTTCCTTATTTTTTATATTCCCCAAATGAGTGAGACCATATAATGTTTGTCCTTCTCCGATTGACTAACTTCACTCAGCATAACACCCTCCAGTTCCATCCACGTTGAAGCAAATGATGGGTATTCATCGTTTCTAATGGCTGAGGAATATTCCATTGTATACATAGACCACATCTTCTTTATCCATTCATCTTTCAATGGACACCAAGGCTCCTCCCACAGTTTGGCTATTGTGGACATTGCTGCTATACACATTGGGGTGCAGGTGTCCTGCTGTTTCACTGCATCTGTATCTTTGGGGTAAACCCCCAGTAGTGCAATTGCTGGGTCATAGGGTAGTTCTATTTTTAACTCGTTGAGGAACCTCCACACAGGTTCCGAGAGTGGCTGCACCAGTTCACATTCCCACCAACAGTGCAGGAAGGTTCCCCTTTCTCCACATCCTCTCCAACATTTGTTGTTTCCTGTTTGTTGATTTTCCCCATTCTCACTGCTGCAAGGTGGTATTTTGTTGTGGTTTTGATTTGTATTTCCCTGATGGCCAGTGATGCGGAGCATTTTCTCATGTGCTTGTTGGCCATGTGTATGTCTTTGGTGAAATTTCTGTTCGTGACTTTTGCCCATTTCATGATTGGATTGTTTGCTTCTTTGCTGTTGAGTTTAATAAGTTCTTTATAGATCTTGGATACTAGCCCTTTCTCTGATAGGTCATTTGCAAATATCTTCTCCCATTCTGTAGGTTGTCTTTTGTTGACTGTTTCTTTTGCTGTGCAGAAGCTTTTTATCTTGGTAAAGTCCCAATAGTTCATTTTTGCTTTTGTTTCCCTTGCCTTCATAGATGTATCTTGCAAGAAGTTACTGTGGCTGAGTTCAAAAAGGGTGTTGCCTGTGTTCTCCTCTAGGATTTTGATGGATTCTTGTCTCACATTTAGATCTTTCATCCATTTTGAGTTTATCTTTGTGTATGGTGCAAGAGAGTGGTCTAGTTTCATTCTTCTGCATGTGGCTGCCAATCTTCCCAGCACCATTTATTGAAGAGACCGTCCTTTTTCCAGTGGATAGTCTTTCCTGCTTTGTCAAATATTAGTTGACCATAGAGTTGAGGGCCCATTTCTGGATTCTCTATTCTGTTCCATTGATCTATGTGTCTGTTTTTGTGCCAGTACCACACTGTCGTGATGATCACAGCTTTGTAGTACAACTTGAAATCCGGCATTGTGATGCCCCCAGCTCTGGTTTTCTTTTTCAATATTTCCCTGGCTATTCGGGGTCTTTTCTGACTCCACACAAATCTTAAGATTATTTGTTCCAACTCTCTGAAGAAAGTCCATGGTATTTTGATAGGGATTGCATTAAATGTGTAAATTGCCCTGGGTAGCATTGACATTTTCACAATATTAATTCTTCCAATCCATGAGCATGGAATATTTTTCCATCTCTTTGTGTCTTCCTCAATTTCTTTCAGAAGTGTTCTGTAGTTTTTAGAGTATAGATCCTTTACCTCTTTGGTGAGGTTTATTCCTAGGTATTTTATGCTTTTGGGTGCAATTGTAAATCGGATTGACTCCTTAATTTCTCTTTCTTCACTTTAATTGTTAGTATATAGAAATGCCACTGATTTCTGGGCATTGATTTTGTATCCTGCCACACTGCCAAATTGCTGTATGAGTTCTAGCAATCGTGGAGTGGAGTCTTTTGGCTTTTCTATGTACGGTATCATGTCCATCACAGCACTTTCAATCCCTCTACACTGGATCCACCCTGCCACCACCTGCCACCACTCATACGGTATGTGATGTGTGACATTTAACACTGAGGTTAATCCTCAAAGTATTAAGAAGGCTAATATCTTATGTTAAAAGGCATAGAAGTAGCAATTAATTTTTCTTCCCCACATCCTAATGGTTCATCTCACATATTTCACTTTGGGGACAGTTCTCAAATGAAATGTATTATGTCCCAAGGAGCGATTTAACAGAATACCACAGTTATCACTACAATCCATTTCTCAAGTATTCTTGCAATGCGATGTGCTTTCCTAAATGAGAAAGAATAGTCTGAAGTTAAAGCTGGTCTCTACTTCTGCTTAATGGGACGCGACCATGAAGTGCCCCTGGGGTCAGGGTTGTCTGTCCTGGGTAGTAGGCATGAACCATAAGAACTCCTGAGCCAGAAGGAGAAGCAGACAAATAAATGTAGTGAATGCTATAGGAAAAGGGCACATAAAGACCCACATGAGATCAAATAAGGAGAAATTCAAGAAGACTAGAGGCTATGGGACCTTTGAGCAAGCCTTTTTGGAGGGGTGTAATTTCAGTGAGAGGAAGACAGCAATGGGAGAATTGCAGGATAGATGGTGAAATATTTAGGGAACATGAAGATATCCAGAACCGATCAGAAGGAACAAAAGTTGGGGCACCTGGGTGGCTCAGTTGGTTAAGCATCAAACTCTAGATCTCAGCTCAGGTCTTGATCTCAGGGTCTTGAGATCAAGCCCCATATACATGTTTGTATTTACAAACATAGGGCTCCCCAGCATGGAGCCTACTTTAAAAAGGAAAAAAAGAAAAGAAAAGAAAAGAAAAGGAACAAAAGATGAAGTAGGTTTCTCTTAAGGACCTAGAATGTACTCTCCTACATTAACATTGTACAGTGTTTTCTTGAAAGAAAATGGGAGTTTTTTTTTTTTTTTTTTTTATGATTTCCTTGGTAAGAAACAGTGTCTCTTAGTGTTATCCTCCTTAGCACTTGAGTCTGGAAATTGTGAAGAAACTTGGAAGCCATGCTAAGGAGTTGAACTTTGTCCAACATGCATTTGACAGTATCTTATAGGTGGTAGGGACAGATTGTTTTTAAGTAGAGGTGAGACAGGATTAGATACCTCTTACAGAATTCTTGAGGATATGCTCAAATATAGTCCAAGTTCCAGAACAACAGAATCACCTAGAAAGCTTGTAAAAAAAAAAAAAAAAAAAAGCAAATTACTGCACCCCACCCTCCTTCTTCAGAATCAGAATTTCTAGCAATTTGCATTTCAACAGACTCTCCAGCCATTTTTTTTGCCCTGTATCATCATCCCACTGCCTCTTTCTCACCCCCAAATAATTCAGGCACATATTAAAAATTAAGAATAAGTACATTATTGTTTTTATGAAATAACTGATTGGCTTGAGACAGGATATATCAGCAAGTTATTACGTTTCTAACTTAGCATTCCTGATAGTTACCTAAACTCTAGGTTTAAACTTGAAATTCTGTGTTCACTCCTCTTCCAACTTTAAACCTATTATTGTTGAAACAGTCTAGTTCGTCCCCTTCTAAACTTCCATCCCTCTCCTTTACCTCGTTCTGATGTTTTATATACATCATGTGGCCAAAGCCCAGTGCTTTACCTTCTAACATTTTGATCTTCACAACATCATCATGATGAAGATTTTATTAGTCTCATTTTTTTTAAGTGATACTGAAGCTGGACTGTAGTAGAACAGAAGGCTTATCCAAGGTTATGGGGTTAGTAAGTAGCAGAATTAGGATTTGAAATCTGACTTTAAAACCTGTGCTCTTGACATTAAAAAGACTAACAACCACAAGTGTTGGCAAGGATATGGAAGATCCAAAATTCCCATACATTGTTGATGGGCAGGCAAATAGCACAATGATTTTAGGCAGCAGTGTGAGTTTCTCCTCGGGTTAAATGTACCCTTGTTGTATGACCCAGTAATATATTCCTGTACTTCCCCCTCCCCCAATTAAACCTACATCTACACAGGGAGTGGTACGGTAATTCTGATCACAGTTTTATTCATAATAGCCCAATATTGGAAACTACCAAACAGCCCGATGGATGAATGAGACAAACATTACAGTAGATCCATACAATGGAATACTATTCCACAACGAGACAGAATGAACTACTGAGCCTCACAACAATATGGATGGATTTCAAAAACATTAAAGAAGCCAGATATCAAAGAATACATACTCTGTGGTTCCATTGTATAAAATTCAATTAAGGGTCAGACACATCTACAGTGACAGCAGGTTCCCTGGGCTGGGGGCAGGGTATGGAGTAGAAAAGAGCATGAGGGAGAGAACTATGGGTGATGGGACGGTTTTATATCTCAATTATGGTGGGATGATGATAAAACTCATTATTAAACTGTATGTTTGAAAATGGGTTCATTGTAGCACCTCAAAGGAGTAAATTAAAAAAAAACAAAACAAACAAACAAACAAACAAAAAAAACCACTTGTGCTCTTGCCCTAGACCACACTGCCTCTCTTTTTCTCACTCTAGCCTGAATCACATACCTCACCCTCAGGCTGAGGGAATAGTCTAATGTGTCGTGGCTTCTACAATGGAGACCCAGGAGGCTGCACAACACAGCTGCCCCTATAATCTTACACCAAAAGAAAACTTGGTCACGCCCAAGTTTATTCCTTTATTGAGCTTTATTTTTTTCCCCTTTATTTAGCTTTAAATGTAGTTTAGCCTGAGGCCTCACCCATCAGGAGCTTTGTGTTCCTTGTTATCTGTGCCAAGGAACTGAAAGGCAGAGTTGCCTGGAAACTTCTTCACACCGGGCTAGCAGGGCAGCCCCCTCAGAGAGATGTGCTTGTTACTCTGCCACTATGTTCCCCCTCCCCAACCTCCAGCCAAGAAATCTTTCAGTGGGACCCCAAGCCAAAAACAATTAACAATGCTGTTGCCTATGCTAGCCTCCTTCTGAGTATCTCCCAGCCTGGAAGGGGCCTCTGGAAGGCAGGAGGAGGGCATATCCTCCATTCTCTGAAATAAAACACTTTTTTAGCCATCCAGAGGCTACTTCAGGTAGTACCTTCTTGACTTCTCCAGCTTCTCCCTGACGGGAACACTGCTCCCTTTCCAGTCTCTGAATTTGCTTATTTCCTTAACTTCCGATGAGCGGCTTAATTTTACTGCACATGATATTATCTTCATCACTAATTGCTTTGTCTTTTTCTTCCCTAATGTCTCTAAGAGGATAGGGGGTTTTTTACTGCTATATTTAGAAGGCAATGGTATTATAAATGATGGACTGATTGATTCCACCTTTACCTCTGGAAAAATGCCTCAAATATTAATGTTTGTCAGCTCTAAAATGCTATAGCCATACCACAGAAATACAAAGGATCATGAAAAACTGCTATGAACAATTACAGGTTTCCTCTGCCATCTAAAAACAGTGTTCCTATGAAAACTTTCATAAGCCAAAAATGGTATAAAGCAAAGAATTATCAATTATTTATAAGGAAAAAAATCACTTGCCACTAATTTATTTGAAAAAAAATCTGAGCATTCCCAGACCCAAAAAAATAACATCTCTTAGGCTTTTCTAAGACTATTGAAGACATCTTGCTAATGGATGCACAAAATAAATTGAGATGAAGCACAGATGCTCACAAACACAGTGCGAAGTTATGGCAGCTTAATGCTGTGATGCTGAGTGCAGTTCCCAGGGAAGGAGCTTGGCAGTGCTACTCTCACTGCTTGGGGTACTTGCAGTCTCTATAATGGCTTACTACAAAACAAACACTGAATGCTATTTTTGCTTTTTTGCCTTTTTTTGGTAAAAGTGAAAATCCCCTTCAGATTTCTGTTGGTTAACAAAAAAGTTACTAATGTAGGCCTCTCATAAAAACAAAAATGGCATAATTCAAACTTTCAAAAAGAGGCTGGGAGGGTGGGGAGTTGGGGGACACCTGTATGCCAACAAATTAGACAACTTAGAAAAAAATGGATAAATTCCTAGAAACATACAACCTACCAAGAGTAAATCATGAAGAAATAGAAAATCTGAAGCGACCAATTACTAGTAAGGGGATTGAATCAGTAATCAAAACACTCTCAACAAAGTAAAGTCCAGGACCAGATGGCTTCCTCTGGTAAATTCTACCAAATATCTAAAGAATTAATATCAAATCCTTTTCAAACTCTTTCAAAAAATAGAAGAGAGGCCACCTCCAAAGTCATTTTATAAGGCCAGCATCACCCTGATACCAAAGCCAGACAAGGATAATATGAGAGAAAAAAAGAGAAAGAAAGAAATACAGGCATATATCTCTGATTAATGTAGATGCAAAAATCCTTAACCAAATGCTAGCAACCTGAATTCATCAGTACATTAAATGGATCACGCACCATGATCAAGTGGGATTCATTTCAGGAATGCAAGGATGGTTCAACACCTGCAATCAATCAATAGTTACATTAACAAAATGTAAGATAAAAATCCTATGATCATCTCAATGGATACAGAAAAAGAATTTAACAAAATTCATCATCCTTTCATAGTAAACACTCTCAAACTGGGTATAAACATACTTCAAAATTAAGAGCCATGGGATACCTGGGTGGCCTAGTCAGGTAAGTGTCTAACTCTTGATTTTGGCCATGTCATGACCTCAGGATCATGAGACTAAACCCTGTGTTGGGCTCCATGCTCAAGAAAGAGTGTGCTTGAAATTTTCTTTCCCTCTATCCCTCCCTCAGCTTGCATTCTCTCTCAAATTATTTTTAAAAATAAAATTAAGGGCCATACATGACAAGCCCATTGATAATATATTCAACCATGAAAAGTTAAAATCTTGAGTACCTGGGTGGCTCAGTGGGTTAAGCATCTTCCTTCAGCTCAGGTCATGATCCCAAGGTCCTGAGATTAAGTCCCACATCCAGCTCCCTGCTCAGCAGGGAATCTGCTGCTCCTTTTACTGCTCCCCCGCCCCCATCTGTGTGCTCTCTCATGCTCACATTCCCTCTCTCTCAAATAAATAAATAAAACCATAATAATTCAAAAATGCTGACTTAAAAAAAAAAGTTAAAATCTTTTCCTCCAAGATCAGGAACAAGACAAGGATGTTCATTCTCACCACTTTTATTTGACATAATACTGAAGTCCTATACAGAGCAATTAGGCAAGAAGTAAAAGGCATCCAAATTGGAAAGACAGAAGTATAATTGTCTCTATTTGTAGATGATATATCAGACATAGAAAAGTCTAAAGACTACACAAAAAAACGTAAATACAGTTGAGTTTCAAGATTTAAAAAAAATCAGTATACAAAAATCGGTTGTGTTTCAACATGCCAACAAACTATAAGAGAAATTAAGAAAACAATCCTCTTTATAATAGCATCAAAAAAATTAAATACTTAGGAATAAATTTAATTAACCTAGGAAGTGAAAAGTCTGTACACCAAAAACTATGTGACATTGATGAAAGAAATTAAAGACACAAATAAATGGAAAGATGTTCCATGCTCATAGATTGGAAAAATTAATATTGTTAAAATGTTCATATTATACAAAATGATCTGCAGATTCAATGCAATCTTATCAAAATTCCTATTGCATTCTTCACAGGAACAGGAAATCAATTCTAAAGTTTTCATGGAACCATAAGAGATCGTGAATAGCTAAAGCAATCTTGAGAAAAAAAGCTGGAGACATCATGCTTCAAATATATTACAACTGACTTCAAACTATACTACAAAGCTATGGCAATCAAAACAGTATGGTATTGCCATAAAAACAGACACCTAGAGAAATGGAACAGAATAGAGAGCTCAAAAATAAACCCATGTATATATGGTTTATAAGAACTGAGAATATGCAAAGTGGAAAGGATAACTTCTTTAAAAAAAATAGTGCTGGGAAAATGAGATAGTCACATGCAAAAAAAAAAAAAAAAAAAAGAAAGAAAGAAAGAAACTAGACCCTCACCTTACACCATACATACAAATGAACTCAAAATGGATTACAGACTTGAAAACCTGAAACCATAAAACTTGTAGGAGAAAACAGAGCAGGTAAATTTCTTGACATTGGCCTTGGCAATGATTTTTTTTGGATTTGACACCAAAAGCAAAGGCAACAAAGCAAAAACAAACAGGTGGGACTACATCAAGCTAGAAAACTGCCCACAGAGATGCCCATCAACAAAAGACAACCTACGGAATGGGAGAAAATATTTACAAACCACATATCCACATATCCAATAAAGGGTTAATATCCAAGATGTACAAGGTACTCCAACTTAGAGCAAAACAAAACAAATAACCCAATTTAAAAGTAGGAAAAGGACCCAAATGGCCATTTTTCCAAAGATGTACAAGTGGCCAACAGGAATGGGAAAAGGTACTCAGCATCACTAGTCATCAAAGAAATGCAAATCAAATCACAACGAGCAATCACCTCATACCTGTTAGAATGACCATGACCAAAAAGACAACAGCTAACAAATGCTGGTGAGGATATGGAGAAAAGAGATTCCTTGTACATTGATGGTGGGAACATAAACTGGTACAGCCACCATGAACAACAATTTGCAAGTTCCTCAAGAAATTAAAAATAGGAATCCCTGGGTGGCTCAGCGGTTTGGCGCCTGCCTTTGGCCCAGGGCGCGATCCTGGAGTCCCGGGATCGAGTCCCGCATCGGGCTCCCTGCATGGAGCCTGTTTCCCCCTATGCCTGTGTCTCTGCCTCTCTCTCTCTCTCTCTCTCTCTCTCTCTCTCTCTCTCTCCTCATGAATAAATAAATAAATCTTTAAAAAAATTAAAAATAGAATTACCACATGACTCAGTAATCCCACTTCTAAGAGTATTTCAAAATGAAACAAAACCGTTACCTCAGAGATGTATACTCCCATATTCGTGCAGCATTATTCACAATAGCCAATGTATAGAAATAATCTCAGTGTTTATTGACAATTAACAGATCAAGAAAATGAGATACAGGGAGGCCTGGATGGCTCAGTGGTTGAGCATCTGCCTTTGGCTCAGGGCGTGATCCCGGACTCCCAGAATCGAGTCCCACATCGGGCTCCCTGCATGGAGCCTGTTTCCCCCTATGCCTATGTCTCTGCCTGCCTCTCTCTCTCTCTGTCTCTCATGAATCAAAAAAATCTTTAAAAAAATAAAAACAAAAAAAGAAAATGAGATACATGCACTCACATACTCAAATATTATTCAGCCCTAAAAAGGAAGGAAACCTTGTCATTTGCAACAATATGGTTGAATCTAGATGGCATTATGCTAAGTGAAATAGGCCAAAGAAAAACAAATACTGCATGGCATCACTTATATGTAGAATCTTAAAAGTTTTTTCAAGGTCAAATTTCTAGAAAGTAGAAAAGTGATTCCTGTGGCTGGAGGTGAGAGAAACAGAGAAGTTGGTAAAAGGGTAAAAATTTTCATCCAAAAGATGAATAAGGTCTGAGGATTTAAGGTCTAAAAAAGTAAGTATAACTGATAACACTGTATTATGTAATTGAAGTTTGCTAAGAGATTAGAACTTAAATGTTCTCACCAAAAATAATAAGATGTAAGGTGATGAATGTGTTAATTAAGTTGATGGGGAGGGGTCCTTTCACAATATATATCAAGGCTTTAAATATTTTACAATTTATCAGTTATACTTCCATAAATCTAGAGAAAAAATGCTGTGACTATAAACCAACTGTTCTCACAGCTTCTCATTTAGTTTTCTCTAGACCAAGTGGTTTGCGTGTGTTTCCTGCCTGCAAAATCTCAAAAGGGAGAATTGTGAAATATCTCACTAGGGAGCTTAACATAAGATTTCCTTTTTCTTTCCTGGAACAATTGCCAAAATCTTACTGACATAAACTAAATGAAGTTTTTTGCCCTTTTTGCCCTTTGTCAACTGAGGCCATGTTTCTCAGTCCTTTTATCCAGCAGTGACTTACAAAAAGTGCAGCAGATCAGACATCTGCCCTTTTTCAAACCTGGCAATGAATTTGAATCTACTCTGTTTAATTCACACATACGGGGTAGAGATGGATAGAGGAGTGAAGACTCCAAGTCATTGTTTCTGTTGTGACTCAAGTGGGCTCTGGAATACACTGAATCTTGAATGCACTGTGGCTTTTACTCTGACATGTAGGGGCCCAGGCCTGACCATGTCAGGGGGGACATACCAGGGGACATACGCAAAGACAAGCTGGGGCTGAGCAGAGACACAGGGGTAAGGCTGGAAAAGCTGCATCAAGCAACATGACAAGAACTGCAGTTAGTGGTTAAACTGGAGACAGGCAAGGTGACCAGAGCTAGGAGATGAAGGACAGGGCAAAGCAAGGGAAACCAGAAGGAGACACTTTGGGATAGAAGCTCAAGCAAAAAGAACACGAGTGGTAAATACATGGGTGGAAAAACCCTGAAGGACCAGTTTTATTTTGCTTCCCAGGAAGACAGTCTTCTTAGAGGTTCTCTCAAAAGGTCCCTCCCTAAAAAATTGGTAGCATGTCAGGAGGAGCTAGGGTTAGCAGATAATCTACGAGACGCTCAGTTATATTTGAATTTCAGATAAGCAATAAATAATGTCATAGAATAAGTATGTCCTATACAATATTTGGGACATACTTATACTAAAAAAAAAACAAAAAACAAAACAAAACAAAACAAAACACTGCTTATCTGAAATTCAGATTCAACTGGGCATCCTGCCATCCTATCAACATTGGGAGGGACAAATAATTAAGCTTTCTCACTAAAGAAAACAAGACAGAAAGCTTCCACCCAAGTAGTGAGAGGTTGGTACAGGCATTTTGAAAATATAAGCACCAGAGAGAGGGTTTGAGGAGAGCAAGCACGAGCATTAGGAAGTTGGGGAAAGAAAGAAAATAAAGTGAGAAGAAAGATGTAAGACCAGGGGCAGAAAAGTTCGGTGATACCAACTTACAGGGTATGGGGTTACTTGCAGAGGGATGCAGTAAGCCCAGGCTTACACTTTGAGTGTGGACGCTCTCCCAGAGAGAAGAGGGAGTCAGCAACCCAAGTAAGGGCAAGCAGGACAGCCTGGATCGAGAAGAGAAGAGTAACTCACTGGCTGTGTAATCCTGAACCATCCTGTTTAATCCTTTTACCTTCTCAGGCCTCATTTTCTCAGCTCTAAAATGGAGATTTAAAAAGTCTTATACCCTAACTCTTGCACATGTACCACTTTAGATTTGTTTTGCCTTTCCCAGAATTTCACATAAATGGAGTCAGAGTAGGTGCTCTTTGATGTCTGGCTTCTTTAGTTTTTTGTTTTTGGGGGAGATCCATCCATGTTGTGATTCTTTTTCATTATGTTCTTTTTCACTACTAAGTAGAATTTCATTATATGGATATATCATAATTTATCCCATTCACCCATTGGACATTTCAGTAGTCTCCAGTTTGGGACCATTGGGAAGAAAATGGCTATCAACACTGTGCATAAGTCTTTGCAAATAGATTTCCCTTTTATTGGTTAATACCTAGGAATGAGATTGTTAGGTCATATAATAAGGGTACATTTACCTTTAGGAAAAACTACCAAGCTTCTTTCCAAAGTGGTGGTACCATTTTGTTTGTGCATCAGCCATGTAATGAGGGTTCCATTTTTTTTTTCCACATCCTCACCAACACTTGTTAGTCTCTATTTGAAGAGCACAGTTTTCAAAGTCAGACAGACTTCAAATTCTAATTCTGCTGCTTGTTAATCCCATAACCCTTGGATAAATCATTTGACCTTACTGAGTCCAGTTTCCCCACTTTAGAAAAGAGACTATTCATCCAATGGAGTTTCATGTGACAAGTGGGAAGAAAACAAAGTGTTAAATTATTTAGTACACCTAATTATATCCACTTTGCATTTATTCAGTTAGTCTCAATTCTGAAGACCAATTTGTTGGAAGTTCTAATTTAAGAGCCCTATTAAGATGCCTTTGTATAAAAATTACCTGAAATTAGATGCAACCTGATGCCCGTGGGCTCACCACAGTGGTACCCCCAGATTCATTCTGCCCACACACCTATTCCCAGGTAAGGAGGGGAGGCACTTACCCCCCAAATCCTAGTGTCTATACTCACCTGGAGCTTTCTCTCTAGCACTGGATAATGGGGAAATTATGGGACTTTGAGTAATTAGCCAATTTCTTAAAACTTCTGAGCCAGTCTTTTTACATGTAAAATGATATTTACTCCACAGGATTATTGAAGATTAACATCTGACAAAATGCCATGCAAGGATAATTTCACTTCCGAGAGAAAGAGAGAGAGAGAGACAGAGACAGTACACCCAGATAAGGGCCTTCTGAAAACTGATCAAATGGCAAATACAAGTCCTTCTTCTCACCTTTCCTAGCCACATTGGAGGTGTTGGGCTTCTGTGGCAATAGGCAGTTGAGAAAGTTCACTGCAGAAGGGTCCAACATCCCAGTATCCCTATTTGGTACAGAAGAGAGGGAAGTAGGACATCAGAGGCCAAGCCAGGGAGAGGCAGACAAGACCCTGACCCCTGGCAATTCCAATTCAGTAGGGCTGATGTGAGCTCCAGGCATCTCCATGTAAGCAGGCCTCCCAGCTGACTCTGATACACAGATGTGGGAACTATAGACCAGTAGATTCTCAAAGTGTGGCCCCCATCAACAACCTCAGCATCATGTGTGATCTTAATAAAATGACAGTTCTCAGGCTCCATCTCAAACCTATTCAATCAGAAACCCTGGGGGTGGGACCCAGCAATTTGTGTTCTTAAAAGCCTTCCAGTTAATTCTGATATGTGTTCAGGCTGAAGAACTAATATAGCAAGCCAGTGACCACTAAGGACCTTCCCAGTACAGAAGGGCTGAGGCCAGAGTGGGAGAAACAGGAAGGGAACAGCTTCCAGAAAGAAAGATCAGGGAGTACTACTGGGTCCAGGCCAAATGGCTGTGGTCACACATAAGACAAAGGCTGAGCCAAAGGGACAACAGGATCTGGCTGTCCCCCTGCTTCACTCTTTGCCTCTGGTTCCTGCTCATTTGGGTGAATAAGGTAGGCAGCTTATATGCTGGTGGTCAGAAACAGAGTGAGGTCCTTGGGCTTTGTTGAAGTTTTATTCTGAATTTCAGTGGAGTTAAATACATTGGTTAGAGCTGCCAACCCCAGTATATAGGACACTAAATACTAGTCTAAAACGTATCAGACTGTGATAACCAAGCTTTAAAAAGGCATAGGGGGGAAAAAAGCACGGGAAGAAAACATGCCAAGTTAGAGACCAAGGCGTGGGCTAATCTTAAAATCACAATGGCATTTTCCCAAGTTCCTAATCCTAACCACTCCTTCCAGCACACTCAAGAGGAGCAAAAGGGCTAGGGTCCCGGTGTGGGAAGCAGAAAGTGTTGCAGGTGTGGCCACTGGCCCAGCTGAAGGAGGACAGGACAGAGTTTCCCCAAACTGTGTTCCAGGAAATGTAACAGGTGTGGCAAGGTCAAAAAGAAGAGGGGGTGGGGAGAGAGTGTTCAAAAATATCTGGGGGCAGCCCCAGTGGCTCAGCGATTTAGCGCTGCCTTCAGCCCAGGGCCTGATCCTGCGGACCCGGGATCGGGTCCCACGTCGGGCTCCCTGCATGGAGCCTGCTTCTCCCTCTGCCTATGTCTTTGCCTCTCTCTGTCTCTCATGAATAAATAAAATCTTTTTTAAAAATCTGGAAAACTGTTTTCAACAGCTCTCATTTAGGGATTCCCGTTGCATATTTGCATATTAAAGGCACTGAGAACTCCTGTAATAAGAGGAACCTGTTTAACTTCATTTGATCCAGTATGTCCCTTCTTTATTAGGTGCAGGCTCTTTCTTCTTGACGCACTCAAAAGCATCCTATGGAACAGCATTCTGGAGGTTGGCTTGGAAAATACAGCTCTACAAAAACTGTCTGCTGGAACTTCCTTGCTGTTCACCTCCTGGTTCTCGCAGTACAATCCATCAGCCTGCTTGCCTTTCCCACGTGGAATCAGACCAACCTAAACACGTAGACCTAGTTCCACCTTGAACAGGAAGTCTAAAAACAGCTTCTGCTTTATGCAACCCTAGTAAGTATCAGGCTCTATTCTTGGTATTCTTGGTCTCTTGCCTAGGCACCTTTTTTTTTTTTTTTTTTTTCATCCAGACTCTGTTGCCAGACATGTGTCCTTGACATTCTTCCTCCAGAATTCTGGGCCTGGGTTCTTAAAACCCAGACATCAGGCCTGACCGGCCTCCTGCCCCTGGTGCTTCCAGACCTGGGCCCAGCCTGCCAAGCAGCATACGCTTGCCTGTTGCTCCCCTAATCAGCTATCTCTGGGTGTGACCTCAATCCTTCTGGCTCCCAGTACCTGAGCCCTTTCATCTAGAAGCATTCCTGCCCCTCCCCTGGGTGTTCCATGTCCTGTTCTCACTTAAATGCGGACTCAGCGATCAGAGTACTTTGTTGGTTAATTTGCAGTTGTTTTTCCAAAGGGTTGTCTTTTTTGGTAATAAAATAAGGAATGACAGTTGCTGATAATAAATCTGCTAGGGCGTGGACAGAGCAGCCGGTCTGAAGTCTCTGCTGGCTGATGACACTGTATCCAACCAAGTCAAGAGACCACTACAGCACCAGCATATGACCAAAAGAGCCCCAGAATTGGGAGCAGTTTGCGTTCGGAACCTACATCTGTGACCTTAAGTCAGTCCTTAACCTCTTTGAACTTCAGTTTTCCCATCTATAAAATGGGAACAATACCCGTCCTGCCTACCTTAAAAAGAGGTATGACAAGGACAGAGAGGAAATAAAGTACTCCAGGCTCTTTGAAAGTTTTCATTGTCATAACAACATAACGCATTTGTCACCAGTACTTTATGACTCAGTGCCTTTCTACTCACATTACAGGCTCAGGACAGGGGTGGGGTAAGGGTTTTAAGATACAAAGGTCTTTCAAAGATTGACTTTATAAACTGAAGTTATAAAGGGACAGTAACTTTGCTGACCATGTCCCCCAGCCACCCCACTAAGAGTTTAAGTGAAGGGACCCATTCAGTCTGCCACTTTGGCACAGAAGTCTAGCCATAAACCCAAGGGGATGGCCACTGGACCCAGGAAGATTGGAGCTGCCTCTCCAACTGGATAAGCACTGTGCCCAGGGTAGGAGGACTCTTCCCTTCTCCCTAGGGAAGCGTCTCTTCCCTTCATCCCTTGCCAAGGCAAAAGCCACAGGCCTATTGATAAACTGAAGTAGAAGAGGGATGCGGGGACCCCTTGGAGGAGACAGTAATGGGAGGTGACAACAATTGCTCTGGAATCAAAAAACATGGAGTCCCAGCCTTGCTCCTGACTAGGAGACCTCAGACCTAAGACTTAGTTTCTCTGGCCCCTATACTTCTAGCTGGAAAGAAGGGTGCCCGCCCCATAGGTTGATGGAGAGGCAGTGTAAAAGCACCCAGGGCACTGGGAGTACAAGGCAGAGGTGGTGCCATAGTGCTGCTAGGGGAGGGAGCCACTGCAGAAGTGGCAGGGACAATGGTGGTAGAGATGGACATGATGGTAGCTGTTTATAGCTGAACTGAATTCCAGAAGAGAATAATTGGGTCTGTCCGAAATCATCAGAAGCAATAGCCAAGCCAGAAAGAGAATCTTGAATGTCAAAGGATCCGCACCACACCAAAGACCCCTAATGAAATGGCCCTTGGCCACGCATGCCCATAGGAATCTTAGTGACCACCTTTCTGGAGTCTAGGAAGGCTTTGGTCACAAAGGGTACTCAGTGGGGACAGTAGGGTACAAACAAACCCCTCAGCTGCAGAGATGACCCAAGGCACCCGCAGGGGGAGGGGCAGAAATGCCTGCTTTCTCCTTCTGTGTGGTCCCGGGGTTACTGGACCACAGAGCTCAGCAGACTGCAGACGAGGTCTGGAATAAAATTCTATTTGAGTCCCAACCTATAATCTTCTACTTTCTGGTGAAGCAGGCTTCAGCCTTTATTAACACCCATCCAGTGAGGCCCTGTGGGAGGCATTACTTCTGACCTCAGAGGAGGACCAGGTCAGATTGGCAGAGGAGGACTGGCCAGCTCTTAGGAAACATACTCTGCTGCTCCAAGTATGGCCCAAGGACCATCACCTGGGAGCTGGTTAGAAATGCAGAGTCTCGGGCCCCACTCCAGACCTACTAAATCAGAGTCAGCATTTGAATAACATATTTGAGGGTGTCAGTAGGGCTGGTACATTCCTTCTGGAGGCTCCAGCAGGGAAATCTCTTTCTTTGCCTTTTCTGATTTTTTAAATAATAAATTTAGTTTTTATTGGTGTTCAATTTGCCAACATACAGAATAACACCCAGTACTCATTCCGTCAAGTGCCCACCTCAGTGCCCGCCACCCAGTCACCCCCACCCCCCGCCCTCCTCCCCTTCCACCACCCCTAGTTCGTTTCCCAGAGTTAGGAGTCTTCCATGTTGTCTCCCTTTCTGATATTTCCCACTTATTTTTCTGATTTGTAAGGCAACCTAAATTCCTGAGCTCTAGACTCCTTGCTCTATCTTCAAAGACTGCAGAACATTCAAAATAGAAAAAAAAAATTGAAGGACATGAATACAGTGAGCTAGGTCTTGACTTAGAATCCTTTAGTCCCTGGTGTGCTTTTCTATAATATTAAATATTCACTCCTGCTCATTCAGTAGATATTCAGTATGGACCTAGCTCATGGCAGGCATTATGCTAGACCCCAGAGACAGGGCAGAAAACAGTGGCACAGTCTAGGTCCTGAAGAGCTGGTGGTGGGTGTTCCAAAGAAATGGAAGTCAAGGCCATGGTCATAGCCAGTCTGCTGGGGCATGTGCTTCCCTGGCTGTATTCAGGGAGATGCCCAGAGCTACCTTCCCCTGTAGATATCCATCCTTTACTGTTAACAGCAGAGCACAAGGAGCATTTATGACTGCAGGTGCTAGAATTGGTACTGTGCATACAGTAGGGACATACTATGTGTACACAGAACTGAATTGCTCAGTTCTGGCTAACTGCCCTCCCATTCTCTCCTTTAGCTCTTCCTCTCCTCCCTTCTTCCTCTAGAATTGTCCTGCCCTAAAGAGGCCTCCTTTATCCTTTCCTATCATACTTTCCCCCTAGGTCTTCCAAAAATCTCCACCTACATTTTCCAGGCTGTGCATCTAAAACTGGGGATCCAACAGCTCTCAAGAGTTTGTTGTAAGCCGGGATGACAAACCACACACATCATATACCTCTGACACAAGGGCACTTAGAAACACGCATAGCTTTGTAACGTGATTCTTCCTTTTGAAGACTCTTCAGCTCAAATGCATAGCTGGGGCAAGCCAACCACTCGCCCACAGGCGCCAGGACGCTGGGACGCCTCCAGCAGCCCCCGCTCCCCAAAGATTAAATGCAGCTGTAAAGCTCTGACGTGCCAGGCAGCCCTGCAGCTGGAGGAGATTTTGAAGGTCCAAGGGACCTCCCCCTTTCTGCTAACAGCAGCAAACGCAGCTCAAGCTCTGGGGTGTGGGGGAAAGCACAGAGGGAAAGCCGATCAAGCAGCAGTATAATCCAAATGCACATCCAGGCTAGGAGGCAGGAATTTTAAAAATTCATTCCTACAAAAGAGAGGAAGATGTTGGGTTGTTCCAAAGTGGTGGCACTGAACAGATGGCCAGTCCAAGCACTTGAGCCCACAGCCCCCTGCTCCCCCCCCCACCCCCACGCAACCGGAGCTAGGCTCCTTGTCCAAGATCAAGGCTGTGGATGAGGCCCAGGTCCCCACCCTCCCTGTGATTGTGATGGATGTTATGTGACTCCATCCCCAGAGGACTGAACCTGATCTCTAGGGTAGGATATCTGGCATAAATTCTGTCTCACTAAAAGGAAAAGAAAATTGCCTCTGGCTTTCCAAGTAAAGGAAATATAGACAAACTCCTTTTCCCCAAGTCCCTGTTTACAACAAAGCTGACGTAAATGAACTCGTGCGTGTTTACCCAAGTCATTTGCGTTTTCAAAATACAGAGGAGCTTGAGAACTGTGGGATGCACGCAGGCTGGGAACGAGGAACAGGGCAGAGAACGAGAGGGAGCGAGCGTGGATTCAGAAGCTCCGTGAGGAGGAGGAGGATGCTCCACCTCCTTTATCCTCCTGACTGCAATGATATTTATGAGAAAGGTATGATGGATCCCATTTGAGAGAAGGGGACAGCCATGCTCAATGCTCAGTAAAATGAAGAGCAGTTCCCTTGAAGCACCCAGATTCATACAGCAAAACCAAGATCCAGGGCCTGCTTGACCTGACTCCAAAGTGCTTCCCTCTACAACCTGCTGTGTTCAGAAAGCCAACAAAACTCCAGAAGCCTCCCTCGGGGAGGGCAGAGGTGAAGCCATACAGGTGGAAGGTAGGCTTGTAATTGAAGCTTGGAAAATCCATGACGTCCTTGGGAACCTAATTGATAACCTACCTCACGTTGCCAGGCACTGGAATTGGGGCTCAGGTGCTGGCAGTCCTGCCTCCTGCAGGCCCTGACACCGCTCATCGGCATAGGCCAACTGTGGCAGGTGTGCAGCCTCTCCTCCACCAGCCTCAGGGTGCCCTGTAAGCTACACATCTGCTACGGACACCCACGTCAGACAGTTCCCACCCGATTTCTTATGTAGCTCCCATTTCAGGCCTGGAGCCCCTGTCCTTTTGGCCATCCGAGACACAAAGCCCTGCCCTTGCTGCACACAGCTCCAAACCCGAGGGACTTCTAGGTGGCTACCTCCCTACCCTTGCTTCTCATCAACACAGAGATTTCCCTTTGTGTGGCCCACACTTGGGCCCTAACACACCCTCATCATTTGTCAAATGCAGTTACTAATGTGGACACAGCAAGTTTGGGCCACCTCCCCCAGAATCCAACTCCACAAGTGGGTCACCCTCCCCTCCCCAGCACCCACTTCCACTGCTGAGATCCTGGCATCCCACCCAGTCCAGCGCATGAGCCAGAACCATTCACCATACAGCAGACACCCATGGTGACTTGGCTACAAGAACAGAGACGTTATTTAGCATCGACGTGTAAAACACACAGGACAGAGCTTTCACTGCCCGACAGTAAACATGGTTATGGGATTTAATCACACACTGGGACTATTAATGGTTTTTCACCAATACCTTGTCATGAAATGATTTATTGATTTTAGCATGCTGCATCTAACACAGGCACGCTACTCCCTGACCACATGTCATGGTGATAGCCTACTCATCTTCTCATCACCAGAATGACAAAGCCCTGGGTGGTAAAGGTGTGAAATGAATGCCCAAAAGCCCAATCAAGCAGACAGTGCCTGTGACCTAACATCCAACTGCATCCCCCAAGGGAGGTGATGGCCTGCTTCACCATAGACGGGTAATGAGAAGTATAAAAGGTGTCAGGCATACTGTCAAATCTGGAGAACTTGCATTGCTCATTGGCAGTGTCTGCTCAGGCAAGGCAGCTCTAAAGGACACGACCAAAGAATAGGGAAGGAAACAGGAACACTGATGGCCAGGCAGCCTAGAATCTCTGGCCTGTACTCAGGAGCACAAGTGCAAGCTGGCCGAGAGACCAGTATCTGCTCTGGCCCAGCCTGCACACGGGCCTTGGTGTGCCTGACTAGCAGTTCCAACTGGCTGCCCTGCCCTCCTCCTCACAGGGGGGCCCACCAGCTTCCTTACCTGTTGCCCCCCTGGCTGGCCCGGCTCCTTCCCTTGGGATGGGCCTTCTCCCAGGAATCAGTGTGCCACAGAAAAACAGCCCACACTGCAGACAGGCCAGGACAAACCTCACCAGCCCTCCCACAACACTCACCACGACCCAGAGAGATGGCCAGCTTGTGCTTATTGCCCTTTTGCACTCTTACCTGGGCACCTACCAGAGCAGGGCTTCACAGGATCACTTGGAGAGCTTGTTAAGGCACGGATTGCTGGGATCCATTTTAGTGAGCCTGGGTGGAGTCTAAGAATTTGCCTTTCTAACAAGCTCCCAGGTGATGCTGATGCTGCTGGCCCCAAGACCACCTCTGGAGAACCACTATGCCAGTGAATGCCTGAGTGTTTGGCACAGCAGTATTCACCACCCTACAAAACCTGCCAGTCCTGCACCCAAGATGGAACTAGATAGGAAAACACACAAACAGCTCTCCCCTCTTGTCCAATACAAGACATTGTTCATTCCAAGCAAAGATCTGGCTCTAATATTGTCCTTGAGGTCCTGTCTTGGGACAATCAACAATTAGATGAGAACTTATGGCACTTTAAAAACATGCCACCTGGGATGTGCCCCAAGACAAACTTCTTTTTTTGTATTTGAATCGATTTTATTTATTTTAAATTCCACTATAGTTAACAGTGTTATATTAGTTTTCAGGTGTACAACATAGTGATTCAACAATCCGGACATCACCTGGTGCTCATCACAAGTGCACTCCTTAATCTCTACCACCTGTTTCACACATCCCATCCCGCTCCACCCCCCTCCCCCACCTCCCTGGCATGTTCTCTATAGTTAAGAGTCTGATTCTTGGTTTCTCTCTCTCTCTGTTTATTCCTTTGCTTGTTTTTGAATTTCACATATGAGTGAAGTCACATAGTATTTGTCTTTCTCTGACTCACTTATTTCACTTAGCATTCTACTAACTCCACCCATGCTGTTGTGAATGGCAAGATCTCATACATGCAAAACCCACAGAGAACATCATACTCAATGGAGAAAAACAAGCTTTTCCCCTAAGATGAGGAAAAGGACGAGGATGTCCACTCTCACCACTTTTATTTAACATAGTACCGGAGGTCCTAGCCACCGTCATCAGACAACAAAAATAAATAAAAGCATCCAATTGATAAGGAAGAAGTAAAACTTTCACTGTTTGCAGATGACATGATACTACATACAGAAAATCCTAAAGACTGTACCAGAAAACTGCTAGAACTGACCAATGAATTCAGTAAAGTTGCAGGATACAAAATCAATGTGTAGAAATCTGTGACATTTCTATACACTAAAAATGAAGCAATAGGAAGAGAAATTAAGAAAACAATCCCATTTACCATTGCACCAAAAAGAATAAGATAACGTAGAAACAGACCTAATCTAAGAGGTGAAAGTCCTGTTCTCGGAAAACTATAAATCATGGATGCAAGACACACTTCTTGGTGAAATCCCGGCAGCCGAAAATTCCAGGTTCTTAGCCTGCCTCCCATGTATTTACAAGGCTTGTGATTGACAGGGGGCCAGGCCACCTGATGGGGGGCAGCCCCACCTGAGGAAGGCATTCTCTGAAGTTCTTCTTCAGGCCTCCTCCTGAGATGCTGTTCTGCCTGCAATGAGCCTCCAGTATTTCATTCACTACCAAAGCCAAAAAACCACGGAGCTTCGTGCGCAGCAGGTAGCCTGATTGTGCCACCTACCCTGACCTCCCACATGCTCCAGAAGAGAATGCCGGACCAGGAGTGAAAGAATACAAGTCACTCACTGCCTGTGTGACCTCAGCCGTGTCTCCACATCACCAAATCTGTTGCTTCTTCTGTTAAGAGGGTGAACACACACACACAAACCTGTCCTAATTCATAAGGTTATAACAAATGGCATGATGATGTATTATGACATTATTCATCTTATGACATGACTCATTAGCATTTACTGTTATTTTTTCTAGGACAGGATTATTTACCCACAAGCAGCTTCCCCCCTTCCTCGAGGATACTCTCGGAGCCCTTCCTTTCTCCTATACTTTTTTCTCCACTGGTACCTCTATTCATCAAACACTTATTGAGCCTCTTCTCCTTGACAAACGCTGCCCCAAATACCATACTGCAAAAATGAAGCACACAAGATCCTCCACCTTTAAGAGCTCTCAGCCTAGTGGGAGTGATAGCAAATGTCAAATAATTCCATCCCAGCAGGATGTGTTGTTACAAGAGTGTGCAGAGGGCATTCTGAAGCAGAGATAGTTGCCTGTGGCAGCTCCTACCCAATAGTCTTTCCTTTTCCTTAGTAACAAAACTCCCAATTTTTAGTTTGATGTAGGGCCACACAGAATAACACTATGTATATTTTTCATCCTCCCAGGCAACTGGATGTGACCCTGTGACTAAGTTCTAGCCAATGAGATGTAATTGGGAATGGTGGGAGGATACTTCTAGGAAACCTCCTTAAACAGCAATTGGCATGTGCCCTTTTCCCTTACCCCTGCCTCCATCCTGTTGCCTGGAATGCAGATGTGATGGCTGGAGCCCCAGCTGCATCTTAAACCATGAGGATGGGAATGTTCTTAGGATGACAGGGCAGGGCACTGTAAGGGGTCTGGATCTCTGACCACTTTGTATACTGTTCCTGGGCTACTCATCTCCAGAATTCATTCACATGAGAGAAAGTAAACTTCCTATCTTATTTTTAAGCCATTATTATTTTGGGTTTTCTGACACAACTGAACCTAATCCCAACTAATTCAAAGCCAGATCATGAGTGGTCTGAGGACTTTGGACTTTATTATATAGGCAATAAGGAGCTATAAACAGTTTGCTGTGAAGTAACCTGATGTGGAGAAACAGAGGAAGAAGCAAGAGATATGACCCAAGAGGGAAGGAGATCATTGAGACTTATATCTATAGCTAGAAATGAGGAATCCTGATTTGAAGAGAAGGCAGAGGAGCGTGGTTTTAGATATATGGACTTTGAGGTGACTAAGGTGATTTAAAAACCCAAAAGGAACTGGAGATGGAGAAGTGAATCTTGGGGGAGAGGTAAGGCCTGGAGCTACAGATTCGAAATCACTAGTGTAAAAGTAATAGCTGCCATGCCACCACATGGGCGAAGCTTGAGGACTGTAGGTTCAGAAACCTCTCAGGAACTTCCCCCCAGGTAATATGAAACTGACCCCCATTAGGGAGGGCAGGGAGAGATCAAAGAATGAGGCTCCATGTGGGTAGGTGGCAATTTTAGTAACAGCAAGGGGAGTTTATGCTCGAGGCTTGTCTTGGGCAGCAGGAAGACCAGCAGAGCCCCGCACCCATCCTCCACATTTTAAGTTTACAAAGAGGCTCTAACCCGGTTCAGTCACATATACCAGGAAGGTGTTTTCAACATGGCATCACCATGTCAAGGCTGTGTCCTTGGAGCATACCTCTGGAAAAAGGAAAGGCAAGGGGAGGGCAGCTGGGTGGCTCAGTGGTTTAGCGCCACCTTCGGCTCAGGGCATGATCCTGTAGACCCAGGATGGAGTCCCTCATCGGGCTCCCTGCATGGAGCCTGCTTCTCCCTCTGCCTGGGTCTTTGCCTCTCTCTCTCTCTCTCTCTCGAATAAATAAATAAAATCTTTAAAAAAGAAAGGCAAGGGGAACTCACATTCCCAAAACAAGGGAAGGAGCGGGGACCCTGGAGCCCGGGTCCAGTTCACAGATCAATCAGCAGCCTCATCTTCTTGATAACATTCCCCAACAAGGAATTTATGCTGAGTGAGATAAGCCAGGCACAAAAAGACAAAAACTGTACGATTCCACATAGATGAGGGACCTAGTAGTGAGCTTCATAGAAACTGGAAGGAAACTAGTGGCTGCCAGGGCTGAGGGAGGAGGGGAGGATGGGGAGTCAGGACTTAGCGGCGGCAAAGTTTCAGTTTTAAAAAGAGGAAAAGAGGGATGCCTGTGTGGCTCAGTGATTGAGCATCTGTCTTCAGCTCAGGGCATGATCCCAGGTTCCCGGGATCAAGTCCCACGTCAGGCTCCCCATAGGAAGACTGCTTCTCCCTCTGCCTGTGTCTCTGCCTCTCTGTGTGTCTCTCATGAATAAATAAATAAAATCTTTTTTAAAAATTAAAAATTGAAAAAAGAGTTCTAGAGATGCATGGTGGTGATGATTGCACAACAGTGAGAATGTACTCAATACCACTGAGCTCTTCACGTACAGATGGTTAGGATGGTAAGAAATAAATACATAAATACAGGAAGGAAGGAAATATCTAGTAACTTTTAAGAGTAATAGCTGAAACCCCAAGAGGAAGTGAGGTTTCCTGAGAAAGAGGAAAAAGTGAGCCAAAAGGGCTTACCTTTGAGGAACAGAAGAAGGAAGCTGGTCTAAAGAAAGACAGTTGGCTTGAGAGGTGGGAAGAGAAGGAAAGACTTGATGTCACAAAAGAGAAACAGGGAGAGAATTTGCAACATGTTCGGGACTTTTGGATAGTGGCAACGAGAGAGAGATTGTTCAACAAAGTCTAGCCCAATTGTTTTGATAACAAAGGAGTCTCTGAGTTAGCACAGAGCATGAGCCTGAAACTGTGGGTGGTAACCATCTAAATTGGGTATTTCAAAGCTGATCAAAGCAAATGTCATGTCCAGCAAGACCCAGCCTGTGTGAAGAACCACCCAGGCCCCCTTCCATTGTAATCATTTTCCAAGTAAAAGGCTGAGTGCATGAAGTACACTGGAGAATGCATCAAATCAGAAGGCAGTTCCTGGGCTATTATACAAACTCAGAGATGCAGAGTAAAAAAAGTCCGCAGCATGCTGGGGGTTAGGGGATGCCGAGGAAAAGTGGGGTTAAATGGTCCCAGGGAGGAGAGAATTCTAGAAAAGTATCTTCACTGTCTCCAAACTGCTCCCTCGACTTTGAGTCAGTCTGGGGAGGTGAC
Organism: Canis lupus familiaris; assembly: GCF_011100685.1. Lineage (NCBI taxonomy): Eukaryota > Metazoa > Chordata > Mammalia > Carnivora > Canidae > Canis > Canis lupus. The sequence continues at coordinate 22,623,235 of NC_049238.1, forward strand.
CTTTAACATTCGGTTCATCTGTGGTCCCTTTAACAACTTACCTAAGGCATATGAAGAAAAACGAAACAAACAAAAACCCCTTAGCTTTATGTCTGGGAACAGAATTCCCCATGGAGCCGAGGTGGGAGGGGGGTTCACTTCAGGCGGCAGGTGTGACTGGAGGCGCAGGTTAGCAGGAGACAGTGAACAAGAGAGAAAGTGAAGTGGAACTGTGCTGGTGCCCGGGGAGAGGACAGAGCTGGGGGGCCAGCAGCACTGCAGAATCACCAAAGAACCTATAAGAATAAAGGTTTCTTCCAGTCCATTGTTTGTAACTCTGTAAGGAAAACACACTCCTCTGGCTCCTCAAACTTTATTAAAGAAGGGAGATTTGGGGCCCCTGGGTGGCTCAGTGGTTGAGCATCTACCTTTGGCTCAGAGCATGATCCCGGGGTCTGGGATCGAGTCCCACATCAGGTCCCCTCCAGAGAGCCTGCTTCTCCCTCTGCCTGTGTCTCTGCCTCTCTCTGGGTCTCTCATGAATAAATAAATAAAATCTTAAAAAGAAAAGTGAGAAACAGAGGATGATTTCCATGTTAGCACACCTTGGTAGTGTGCCCTTTTGGGAGAGGCCCAAAGCCAGAGCAGAGAACAAGAACTCACTGGAGACAGGAAGTTGGAACCAGAAGTGCCCATGAGGATGACAGCAGGAAGCCCCCAGGCAACATCTGGGGTGAATTACCATAGAGGACACAGGGCTCCAGGAACAGCTGTGGTGGGGCTTGGATTTGTTGTAATAGCCAATCTCCTGGGCAATAAACCGCTTGTATCCTTATTCTCCCTGGTCTGGTCTCCTTCATAACAAGTTACCGAGGATGAGGAAGTGGTTCACACAAAACTTAAAGATCAAAGAAAAAGAGAATTTGGGAAAGGTCATCAAATTTGCAAAACAGCAAGTCACTGATGACATTGGAAGGAGGATTTTCCACAGGAGTAGGTCCAGGGTCACTACAGATAATGATGCAGACGGTGCACTGCACATAGGCAGCCCATCTGCAGGGCACCACTCCCTTCCTAGGCATCACAGAGTGGACATTCATGACAATTTTCCAGCCAAAGGGAGAAAAGTGTCTTTAGGAACGCATCCCTCTTTTTAGCTGGGATAAAGCTGGCTGATGGGCTGGCAGCAGTGTTGGTGGGGACAGAGGCAGTTGGCAAGAAGGTTATGAATGCATTGCTAATAAAGGAGTGAAAGCCATGTATTTGGAGCTCCTATACAGGGGTGTATATTATTTATCAATTGCTGCATAACAAATCACTTCAAAACTTAGCAGCTTAAAATACAAAGATTTCTTAGCTCATAGTCCTGTGAATCAGGAATCCAGGAGCAGTTTAGCTGAGTGATTTTGGCTCAGGGTCCCTCATAATGCTGCAGTAAAGCTGTCAGCTGGAGCTGCATTCAAGACTCAGCTGGGGCTGAAGGACCCACTTCTGAGCTCATTTATGGGGTGTTGGCAGGCTTCATCTTCACAGGCTGCTGGGCTGAGGGTCGCAGGTCTTCGCCACACCATGTGGGCTTTTCCAGAGGGTTGCTCACAACATGGCAGTTTGCTTCCCCCAATCAATTGATCCAAGAGACGGAGGGGGAAACTAGAGAGAAGAGATGGAGAGGGGAGAATCTGATTCTTTGAGTAGGTCAATAATTCCAACCTGCATTCAAAGGGAGGGGATTACATAAGAGTATGGATCCTGGGAGCTGGTGATCATTGGAGGCCATCTGGGAGGCTGCTGATCAGAATGTCTTTCTTCAGAAAGAAGGGAAAATCTTTCTCCCACCTTGGGAGTGAAATCAATAAAAGACAAGAAGAATTTGGGAAAAGTTTCAAGCTCACTTTAAGCAGGGACTAGAATAGGCTCCAGTTAGTGACCAGTGCTGAACTGAGCCAGATGGCAGAAATAATTGCCAACGGCTGCCCCTCAGCAGGGTCCGGTCATCTGTTCCATAAGGTTTTAGCTTCCGTGCCCACGTGAGTTGTCCGCATCTACTTTCTGTGAGTATAAAGAAATTTCATGAATGCCAACAAAGGTTTCTAATCCAGAGGAACAGCCCATGCAAAAATCTAAAAAGGCATTCAAAGAAAACAAAGCATCTCACAGGTCAGCTTTGTTTCTGCTTTCTGTGTGGGCAGACCTGTTCTGAGGAAGCATGGAGGGAAGAAAATACTCCCCAGATCGGCTCGTAACAAGCAGCACCTGTGTCCCACACCTCCACTATCTGGAGCTGGCCAGCTTTCCCTAGAGACACAAGTTCTGTGTGAAGAGTTTCTTATCTCCCCCTGACTCACACCCACCGTGAGACTCTCTTTGCTTTCTTTAAAATTTCGGGAGCACAGAGAAACACAGGAATAAAAGAGGTGTTCTCAACTTGGAACGTTCTATTAGACTACTGCTAACTCTTCTGGATTCTTTTAGAGGCTCCTGAAATGTCTGAACCACCCTGGAGTTGATTTAATTCATAAATATATATCAAGGGTCTGTTAGGATGGGTCAGCTCCAGGGTTGCCTCAGATGATGTGGCCCAAGTAGGGACAGAACTAGAAAGAAGGCCAAGCTGGTAGCCATGGGGGCAGGAAGTTATTGTGTGTGGGATTACAGCTGGAGGTCAGTTCATTAGGAAAGGCGATGTACAGTTACTGTGAACCCAAACATTTAAGGGCAGAAATTGACATGAGATCAAAGGGAAGACACACATAAGTTAGATTCTGTGTAATAGAGTCAAGGCTAATGCTCAGCAGCTCCAAGTGAACAGGGAAAACGTTAATACCTCTGGCCAGAGGTGCCTGGGTGGTTCAGCGGTTAAGTGTCTGCCTTTGGTTCAGGGTGTGATCCCAGGGTTCTGGGATCAAGTCCTACACCAGGTTCCCCACAGGGAACCTGCTTCTCCCTCTGCCTATTTCTCTGCCTCTCTCTGTATCTCTCATGAATAAATAAATAAAATCTTAAAAAAAAAAATACCTCTGGCCAAAGAATAGAGGCCAGGAACCAGCAGGCATTCCTAACAACAGGAGCCATGTGTGACTTGTTACCATCCTATTCCCAACAAATAGCACAGGGATAAATTCAGGTGCTCAGGCCAAGCAGAACACAATGGTGTGGGTTATTCATGTAGATACCCATAAATCATGATCTGGAGTCCAAGATGGGCATCAGGAAACTAGCAGGGAACAGATCCAAAGGCTGGGAAAAGCAGCTCATGATCCAGAACAGGTGGGTGGAGCCACCTAACAATCCCGACCAAGTTTTGAATGCTGGTTCCAGGGTATTCTCAGGATTAATTTTAGAATTAAATAATTCTAGCGGTACCTGGGTGGCTCAGTCAGTTGGGTGTCTGCCTTTGGCTCAGGTCATGATCCCAGGGTCCCAGGATCAGGCCGCCCCCCCATGGGGCTCTATGAGCAGAGAGTCTACTTCTCCCTCTCCCTCTGCCTCTGCCATTGCTCACACACTCATACTCGCACACACACTCTCTCTCTCTCATTCTCTCTCAAATAAATAAAGTCTTTTAAAAAATGAATTTTCCTTCCTAGAATTAATTAAAGAATTAAAGTAATTCTAGGATTAATCATTTTAAGCAGCCTTTCTGCTTCTACTAGACTGAGGACTGGATCCAGGTTTGTCTTGCTTATTGGGTATCCTCTGGTCTAGCACAAGGTCTTATATAAAATAAGTGCTCTGTAAATGTGTGTTGAGGAAAGCACTTTTCCCAGAAAAAAAGTGGGAATCTGCAGGGGTAGAGCACAAGTCTAGGACCAAAAAGGCATGGATCCATACAAAAGTAGAAATATTTTTCTTCCAGGTAAAAGAGAATCAGGGCAAGCCAACTGAGCCTGGACTTCAGATTGCAAGCAAGCAAGAAGATGCCAACCTTCTATTCCACATTCCTCAGCCTGTCCCTCCTGTGTCTTCTTTAGATGACAAGCCCCATGCACCTTTCCCAGGGCCTAATCTCCAGATTGTGGATACGTGTAGGCAGAACTCAAGCTAGCAGCTTCAACAAGAGACTGTGAAATATTTCCTCCACCCATAGCTAGGTGGGTGGCCTCGAGCAAGTCACTTAACCTGTCCTTCTTATATCTCATATTGTTTCCTCTTCTGTACTGGGCAGAAGCTTTTTAGTTTGATGTAGTCCCTCTTGATTTTTGCCTTTGTTGCCTTTGCTTTTGGTGTCGAACCCAAAAAGTCATTGCTACAACCATGTCAAGGAACTTATCCCCGATGTTTTCTTCCAGGGTTATCAACAGTCTTACATTTAAGTTTTCATCCATTTTGAGTTGGTCTTTGTGTATAGCATAAGATATGGACCCAGTCTCATTCTTTTGCATGTGGCTGTCCAGTTTTCCCAACACCATTTATTTAAGAAACTGTCCTTTCCCTATAGTATATTCTTGGCTCCTTTGTTGAAAATTAATTGACCGGGCAGCCCAGGTGGCTTAGCGGTTTAACGCTGCCTTCAGCCCAGAGCATGATCCTGGGGACCCGGGATCGAGTCCATGTCGGGCTCCCTGCATGGAGCCTGCTTCTCCCTCTGCCTGTATCTCTCTCTCTCTGTCTGTCTCTAATAAAAAAAAATTAATTGACCAAATATGCATGGGTTTATTTCTGAGCTCTGCTCTATTCTACTGGTCTATGTGTCCTTTTTTTTTATACCAGTACCGTATGGTTTTAATTACTATGGATTTGAAATGTAGTTTGAAATCAGAAAGTATGCCTCCAACTTTGTTCTTCTTCCTCAAGATGGCTTTGGGTATTTGGGGGCTTATGTTGTTCCATACAAATTTTAGGATTTCTTTTTCTATTTCTGTGAAAAATGCCATCAGAATTTTGATAAAGATTGCATTGACTCTGCTTTGGGTCAAACGGACATTTTAACAGTATTAATTCTTTCTGTCCATGAACACAGAATATCTAAAGAAAACCATCAACAAAATGAAAAGGCAATCTGTAACACAGGAGAAAATATTTGCAAACCGTATCTCCAATAAGGGGTTCATGTCCAAAGTATACAAGGAACTCACACAACTCAATAGCAAAAAACCAACCCAATTTAAAAATGAGAGAAGGATCTGAGTAGACAATTTTCAGAAGACATAGAAATGGACAACAGGTGAATGAAACGGTGTTTGACATCATTCATCATCAAGGAAATGCAAATAAATCAAAACCACAGTGAGATAACATCTCACACCAGTCAGAATGGCTAGTATCAAAAACAAACAGATAACAAATGCTACAGGGGTGTGAAGAAAAGGGAACCCTTGTCCACTGTTGGTGGGAATGTAAACTGGTGCTGCCGCTATGGAAAATAGTATGGAGGTTCCTCAAGAAATTAAAAATAGAACTACTAAATGAGCCCCACTTCTACGTGTATATCTAAATGAAATGAAACTAATATCTCAAAGAGATGTCTGCACTCCCATGTTCACAATAGCATTATTCACAATAACCAAGTTATGGAAAAAACTTAAGTCTGTGTCAGTGGATAAATGGATCAAGAAATGTGGTTTATATCTATAGTAGGATATTATTCAGCCTTAGAAAAAGGAAATTCTGTCATTTGCAAGAACATGGATGAAACTAGAGGGAATTATGCTAAGTGAAATAAAGCAGACAACGGATAGACAAATGGTATCACTTATATTGGGACCTAATTTTTTTTTCTAAAGGTTGAACTCCTAGAAAGGGAGAGTGGAAAAGGAGTTGGCAGGGATCTGGAGGTGGAAGAGATAAGGAGAGGTTGGTAAAAGGGTAAGAATTTTCAGCTATAAAAAAACAAAACAAAAAAAAACAACAACAGAATTTTCAGCCATAAGATGAATAAGGTCTGAGGATCTAATATATAACATGGTGACTGTAGTTGATAACATCACTGTATGACTGAAATTTGCTGAGAAAGTAGAATTTAAATGTTCTTACAAAAATAAATAAACATGTGAGATGAAGAATATGTTAATTAACTCGATGGGGAAAAGCCTTTCACAGGGTATCTGTATATCAAATCATCACATTTTAACTTTAGATACCTTATAATTTTTATATTGCCAGTAAAGCTGAAAAACAAAACTAAACTAAAAAACTATTTCCTCATCTATAGAAGGAAGGCTTTAGACCAGAAAGAAGACTCGGTGGTTCTCTTTCTTTTCTGATATTCTGTGATTCAATTATTCTGGTCTGTTTTGAAGAAGGATACGAATGAGGACTGACCCATCAGGAAAATAGGCAGTGGCTCACCAGCTTCTAAGAAGACATGGAGTGGGCCTAGAAGAAATGCCACATACACACCCTCTCTGTTCTGTTTCCATGGAGTTTGGTTCTCCTGGAACGCTGTGTCTGTGGAGGAAGGGAAGCATATTTCCTGTAGGCAGTTGCTTATGCTTCCTTGGCCCTCTGGAAAAGACGCAGCATGAAGAAGCCGAAAGCTCACAGGGCTTGAAAATGATAAGACCTGGATGTTGGTGCCAAACTGGGTGTGTGAGCTTGGCATCTCCATTTGCTCATCTGTAACGCACAGAAAACCTGCCCTGCCCACCTCACAAGACTGTTGGGAAAAGGCCTCTCCAAACATTAAGTGCTAGACAGGTGTGTAATATCGTTAGGACAATCCAGTCAAAATGTCTGATAGGACATGAGAAAATGTGGGGACAAATGGGCCATAGTCTAGAGACACATGGAGGACTTCTGAAATATTTGTACATTCTAGAAAATTAAGAAGAAAGCTGGTCTTTCTGAGTCTGTCTGGTAAGAAACACGCCATGGTTGTTGAACCAGTAAAATTTGGAGGATTGTAATTCCAGCTCTGCCATTTACCAGCCAAGTGACTCTGTACACATCACTTCACCTCCCTTGAGTCTCAGTTTTCTCATCTATAAAATAGGTATAAGGGACGCCTGGGTGGCTCAGTAGTTGGGCATCTGCCTTTGGCTCAGGGTGTGATCCTGGGGTCCCAGATCGAGTCCCACATTGAGCTCCCCACGGGGAGCCTGCTTCTCCCTCTGCCTATGTCTCTGCCTCTCTCTGTGTCTCTCATGAATAAATAAATAGAATCTTTAAAAAATATAGGTATAATATCCTTGCCCTTACTACTTCCCAAAGTTATCACTGCTCAAATAAGGTTATGTTCCTAAAAATGTGGCCCACTGTAAAGGTGCGCATATACTGGGCATCCGTGCTTCTGCAAATGTTCGGTACTTAGCAGGGGCTGAGCCAGTGAGACATATCCAGCCTTCAGCACCAGAGGCGGTGAAATAGATGCCTTCATAAGAGGATCTTTGGACAATTCTAAGGCTTTATCTGTGCCTAAAACTTTCCTCTCCTCCCGGGTCTGGAATCCTTCCCATTAGAATTACTCCTGTGGGTTGCATTCAGTTAAGAGACAGCCCAGAGCACAATGGTGTCCAGGCAAGGGCCAAGGAAGGGCTCGTATCCCATCTCAACTCCACCCAGCAGAGCCTGTTCCTACCTGGAATATTCTTGAACTGTCACAGACAGCCTGCCATAAGGACCACCATATATGTTACCTGGAAGTTAGGGAACAAGAGAACAGGGTTTAAATGAGCAACTGTTCCCTGGAATGGGAGAGTAGCTCTTCCCCTGCCTCCCATTAGTAACTAGAGCTCTGGGAAGAGAAAATTCTAACGAGGGAATCTTGTCTGCACCAAACCTTAGCTCTCAAGGAATTGAAACCATATAATCCAAGAGAGAGTAGTACAATGGGAACCAGGCAGGAAGCCCAACATTAGCCCTGGTTGCTGAAAGTCATGGGCAAATGCTGGATGACAGACCAGAGTAGCAAGGTGCTCATCTGTGTTCTGCAGGGAGGAAGCAGTAAAGGATAGCATGACCACCACCATCTTGCCTGACCTCATATTCTTGCTGAAGGTCAGTCCTTCTGGCTCAGGCTATGGGGGAAATCTACAGTGTGTGATAAGGAGCTGACCTCTGAGATGAGCTCTTAGCCTTCCCCCAAAGTACTTCTTAAGCACTTCCTGCACCGTTTTTTTTGGTAACAGGGTCAGACCCTGAGCACTAGGGAGCTTTGGTGAACAAGAATAAGGAGCTACAGCCACTCCAAGGTCAGAGTGTCCACGTGGACTCCGGTGACTTCCGTGCCCCTCCTTTCTCTCCAGATGAGACACCTCATTGTCTGAGGCTTGTGAATCCTCCAGGGAGAGCTGGGAACTGGACTCTGGGCAATAAACAGAGACAGTGAACACGCCACCAGGGGAGGGAAGGAGGCTTTCCTTCAGTGATGGCAGCACAATAGCCCAGGACGTAGCTTCCTATAAACCTTGGCAGTACAGCCTCGCAGCCAAGGGCACACTCACCTCATAGAAAGAGGGCAGGTCTTTGGCCAGGCAGCTTCTCCACTTTCTAGACAAGCTGACAGGACAAGGAAAGGGCTTTCATTTAGTTGAATGAAGGCTCTAACCTCACCCTGCCCTGTGTGTCCATTCTCTCACCTTTAGAGTCTGAGAAACTTATCCATGGAGAGAAGGCTAAGGAAGAAGACATGCATAGGGCAACCTGCACATCCTCCCTGAACCCCTGGTTTTGAGGAATGGGGAATAAAGGACTATTTATTATAAAAGGCCTTGTTGGTCTGGATGAAGGCCTGGAAGTGAAACCTTTACAGCATTTTCAAAGCTTCCCTCAATCTTAAAGCAAAATTTACCTTGGGGAGCCTGGGTCACTCAGTCAGTTAAGCATCTGACTCTTGATTTTAGCTCAGGTCATGATCTCATGGTCATGAGATTGTGCCCCTCATCAGTCTCTGCATGGGAGTGTGAAGCCTGTGTGGGATTCTCTCCCCACTCTCTGTCTCTCCCCCCAACTGTGGGCTCTCTCCCTTTCAATCTCAAATTTAAAAAAGAAATTTAAAAAATTTAAAGCAAAATTGATCTGAAGACCAGATCTTTTTAAGAACAGATATTATGTTAACACAACAGTACAGATGATTCTTCTAGTCCTACTTACAGTCTGTTCACATTTCTCATACTAGTATCTGTGCTTTTTGATAAGTTTGAACATCCACAGGGTATTAGGAAAAAGAAACACTGAGCCATGTTCTCCCAGTCATCTCATTTAGTGATTCTCTGACTTTTTAATCAGGGTTTCCCTTGAGGCTCTCAAAACACATCACCATGATGCAGGCCACTCTCTAATATTTATGGGGCCCAGGACAAGAGTGCAAATGGAGGCCCATACACATAGGTCTAATATTTAAAACTTACAGATAAAGCTAACAAACAAAATACATTATACCATCCTATCCTGACAAATACATATTCACAATGACTTAGAGTTCAAATGTAGAACTCTTCTTCTTCTTGGAATCCTACTATACAGAGAGAGCCTGTCCCCAAATGCTCAGCCCTGGGCTCATGGACTCCTTTTCCTATCCCTCCTCCCCTTGCCCATGTCCCAAACCACATGTCCAAGCTCCATCAACACACTCCACTAATAGCCATCCAGTTTGCCACTCTTTGACCCTAGGGGCGCATAGACTAGCCATACTGGCTTTGATCTCTGCCTTCAGTGCAATAGACATGGAAAAGAGGCCTGAAAAAGACTGGAAGCAGGTTTGAGGCCATTTGGGCAGGGAATTCTAGGTTCCCTAAAGATTCCCTAGGAATCTAGAGAATGTTCTCAAAGAGGGGCATGGACTTTAGTTAGTCATATTTTCTTGGCCCTGTGAACTCCTTACTCATAAAGAGAAGCATGGTTGAAGGAGGGTTGTAGTGGGAGTCCTCTAAATTCTAGAGCCAAGGGTAGGAGGGGAATCTAAGGGCATTACTGCATTGTTAAAATGCCCATACTACCAAAAGCAATCTACAGATTCCATGCAATCCCTATAAAAATTCCAATGGCATTTTTCACAGAAATAGGAAAATTGATTTTAAATTAGTAAGAAACCACCAACAAAACAAAACAACACCAAAGAGCCAAAGCAATCTTGAGAAAGAAGAACAAAGCAGTAGGCACTATGTTCCCTGATTTCAAATTGTATTACAAAGCTATAGTAATTAAAATAGAATAGTGTTGGGGCACCTCGGTGGTTCAGTTGGTTAAGAATCTGACTCTTGTTTTCAGCTCAGGTCATGATCTCAGGGTGTGACACTGAGCCCAGTGTTAAGATTCTCTCCTTCCCTCTCCCAGTGCTGTTCTCCCCACCCCCACCCCACTCATGCTCTCTCTTTCTTTCTAAAAACAAAACAAAACAGTATGGTATTGGCATAAAAACAGACACATAGATAAATGGAACAGAATAGAGAGCCCTGAAGTAAACCCATACATATATGGTCAATTATCTTATGACAAAGGAGCCAAGAATACACATTGGGGAAACGATAGTCTCTTCAATAAATGGTGTTGGGAAAACCAGGCAGCTACATCCAAAAGAATGAAGCTGGACCACTTTCTTACACCATACATAAGAATTAACTCATAATGGATTAAAGACTTGAGCACAAGACCTGAAACCATGAAACTCCTAGAAGAAAACATAGGCAGTAAGCTCCCTGACACAGGTCGTGGTGATGATTTTTTAGATTTGACATCAAAAGCAAAGGTAACAAAAGCAAAAATCAACAGGTAGGGTTATATCAAACTAATAAGATTCTGGTATATAAGAGGTTAATAATCAAACTATGTAAAGAACTCATACAAGCAATAGCAAAAAAAAAAAAATCCAATTTAAAAATGGGCAGAGGATATGAATAGATTTTTTACCAAAGAAGGCATACAAATACCCACCAGGAACATGAAAATATCACTAATCATCAGAAAGATGCAAATCAAAACCACAATGAGATATCACCCCACACTTGTCAGAATGGCTATTAACCAAAAGACAAGAAATAATAAGTATTGGTGAGAATGTGGAGGAAAGAGAACCCTTGTGCAGTTAGTAGGAATGTATATTGGTGTAGCCACTGCAGGAAGCAATATGGAGGTTCTTCAAGAATATAAAAATAGAACTACCATATGATCCAGCAATCCTCCTATTTCTGGGTATTTATCTGAAGAAAGTGAAATTATTAGCTCAAAAAGATATCTATACCCCCTTGTTCATTACATCATTATTTATAATAGCTAAGACATGGACATAACTTTAGTGTCTCTCAACAGATGAATGGATAAAGGAATCACACACACATGTATACACAATGGGATATTACTCAGCAATAATAAAGAAGGAAATCTTGCCATTTGTGACAACTTGGATGGTCTTTGAGGGCGTTATGCTAAGTGAGATAAGTCAGAGAAAGTCTAATACCCTATGATCTCATGTCTATGTGGAATCTGAAAAAAGACAGCAACACAGAGAACAGATTGATGGTGGGGATTGAGGTGGGTGAAATGGGACAAGGGAGTCAGAAGGCTGCAAACTTCCAGTCATGAAATAAATAAGTCATGGGGATGTAACGTACGGCACAGTGACTATTCTAAGTAACACCGCATTGCATATCTGAAAGTCACTAAGAGAATAAATCTTAAAAGTTCTCATAAGAAAAAAAGATTCTATAATTATGGATGGTGACAGATGATGTAACTAGAGTTATTGTGGTAATCATTAGGACTACATGCAAATATCTCATCATTATGTTATACACCTGAAATGAATATAATGTATGTTGATTACACCTCAAATCAAAAAGGAGGGCATTATTGTTATGTAAAGCCTTCTTAATCTAGGAACCCAGGGTGCTCACCCAGTCACCCCCTGACTTTGGGCATGCCACCTCAACCCTCTGGGGCCCAATTTCTTCATCTGTAAAATGTGGGTTTCAAGTCAAGAAGTTTTAAGTTCCTTTACAGAATAAAATCCTATACTTCCATTCTAAAGTGAGTTCCAATAACGCAGATGGAGGACCTGCCATAGGCCAAGCACTGGTGAGTGCTCCTGCACCCGTGATCCTGTTTCATACATGATTCCATCACTCCGCAGCCCCCTTCCCAGCCAGGCTAGTGCTCTGCCCAGACTAGAGATCCCACAGATGGCCAGACTAAACACGATGCCACGCTAAGTGTATGGGCCTCACCAGGGAACATCCACAATGCGAACAGACATACAGTCCACCTGCAGCAGTCCCAAGGGGCAGGGCAGAGAGGCAGACACTTCCTAAGAGCCCCAGGGGACAGTGAGTGCCTCCAGGCCAGGCTACAGGTGGGGAGCAGCTGCTCAGGGCTGCAGTTCAGACACAATTCCAAGCTCACAAAAAACAATAAAAAATTCCTGTGTCATATTAGCTCCCGAAGGTAAAGATCTGGGCCAGGCCAAGAGTAGTAGTGGGGAAAAGGAAGCTAAAACTGAAGGAGGCATAAAGGTCAATCCCACGATCCTTGTGGGAAGACTGAGGCAGGCCTACATGTGTTTGGAACAAGGCTTCTCCACCCCTTTTCTGTTTTTTGCAGCTTCTCTAGCTCCTCACAGCCACAAGCATGTGAAAACATCTCTTTGAAAGGCCCCTGTTCTTTTTTTTTTTTTTTTTTTTTTAAGATTTTACTTATTTATTTGACAGAGAGAGAGAGAGAGCACAGAGTGAGTGGCAGACAGAGGGAGAAACAGGCTTCCCAAGGAGCAGGGAGCCTGATGCAGGACTGAAGCCCAGGATCATGACCTGAACCGAAGTCAGATGCTTAACTGACTGAGCCACCCAGGTGCCCCGGAAGGCCTCTGTTCTTGAGGGCAAGTTGGCCCATACTCCATTTCTCTTTAGTTAGCTTGCCCTCCTCGGATCATGGCTATTTGACCTTGAGCAAGTTTCTTACTTGTTCAGCCCTCAGTTTTCTCAACTGTAAAATGAGCCTTCTGATGACTAGAGAAGACCTGTTAGTGCCTGACACAGAAGTGGTCAGTAATTGGTAGGTATTACTATTATTTTCCTCTCAAATGGGAGCAAGAAAATGAGAGGCAGCCTCTATGGAGACCAATCATCCTTGCTGTCTTCCCTAGAGGACAAATGGGCCACCCCTTCCTGTAGGACATAGGTCTTGGGCATGTCATGTCAGGCACAGGACAGCTTGTAGTCACACAGCCATCAGCCAGCCAAGCACACAGCACGTCCTGAGGCCTCATCAAATATTGACGCAGTGTATCAGGTCTTCTGAACACAATACGCTGCTTCTCAAACAGAAGCCTGACCTTCTCTGACCCCAGAGGAGGGTGAGAGCTTTTTAAATCCCTTAAGTGGCTGCCAATCTAGTAAATCATCAGGGGCAAACATCATGTGTGCCATCCCTTTCAGGGCAGGATGAAAGCTCCACTGCTGCTTTTAGGTTTTTCGGCTAACCCAGCTCCCCAAGAAGGGATGAGAAGATGAAAAGTAATGTTGGAAGCACCTCCTCTGTGCCCAGCACCAGACAAAGGGCCAGGCATGCACGATCAGATTCAATTTCCCACAGGAACCCTATAAAGTAGGTGGTCCTGGCTATAGTTTATAGATGAAGGCACTGAGATAGAAGGGGATTAAGTAGGCAACTCAACCAAGATCACATTTTTCCAGGGTGGAGTCGAGATTTAGATCTGCATCTAAAATCCATGTGCTTCTGCAAACACCACTCAGGATATGGGAACTGAGAGAGGGGAGAAATCCCTAGGGTCGGGCCCACTTAGAAAACTAGCCACAGCACAGAGCAAAGTCAAAACTGTAAGTTCTATTGGCCCCCACCAAGCAATCCCTGACCAGATCCCCTCTTCTGACCCTCAGAACCAAACCTGGTGTTCGGCTTCTTTGTAAATGAAATGACATCTATTTCTTAAGAACCCCCATTAATAATGCCATTAATAATAGGCATTTACTGAACTGCCCTGTGATGGGGTCCTGAGGTAGACTGGGACAGGATGGGACACAGGAGTGGCACATCCATTTCTTAGCACAGCTGAAAATCAGTATGGCCCTCGAGTTATTTATAATCTACTTACAAGTCACATGAATCATCATCATAATCAGCGTTTATTTATAAAATATATTAGAGTTTAGACATTAACTCCCCAACAGGGCACCGGCAAAGGAATATCATACCTCTCATGTGATCTTCATGACAAGCCTATGAGTTCAGTAGGGATCATGGTGAGGAAAGAGTGGTCACAGAGTAGTTAAGTGACTACCCCCCGAGTCCCACAGCTAGTTAGTGGCTGAGTCAGGATGTGAACCCATGTCTGTCTTACCAATTATATGAACCACCATTTTAGAGCTGGCCATTTTAGAGATTAAAAAATAAAAACAACGGGCAGAGAAATGAAGTGGAATGGCTTGCCCGAGGTCACACAGCCAGCCGGGATTTGAACCCACACAGTCTGGCTCCAGAGGCTCAGTACTTAACCACCCTTCTCTTCCCCCAAAAGGACTTAATTTCTCCACCGAGTCCCCCTCCTTGAGGAGCAGAAAACTAAGTTCTGTCAATTTGTGATTCCTCTTGCCTTTCTCTGAGGTGTCTAGAAGGTCTGGGGGGCTTGCAAAGCGCCAAGGGGCATCTCATGCTCGGGTTGGTCTGGGGTTCACTGACACATCTAGACCACAATCCACGTGTCTCATGCAAGTGCCCCAGCTTGTCTCTGCTCCTGTCCTCCTTCAGAGTGTTCCATCCTTGGGGCAGGGGACTCATTTCCCTATTCTGTGCCATGCAGGCCCAAGGAAGTTCTGTGAAGGCCTTGAATGATTTACCACAAAATTGTCCCCTTAGGGGGCCTTGCCACCTGCCTGGGGTTCCTTTTCTCTGGGCCTGCTGCTCTCAGCAGCCCTCTCTACCACCCCGGCTCAGTTCTCTTGTACTCACATAGATGTTTCCTCCTGACCTTCTGGCTGTGCCCAGAGTCCCCCCTGGTATCCTAAAGTTTATCCTGTCCCAAAACAAGAAGATGCCTTTGTGTCTTCTTTTGCCCTGCCATGTACATCCCTCCCTGGGGTGGGAGGTTCAGAAAGGCCAGGCTGCCTGGGGGTGGTGTGGGCGTTATAGCAGGAGATGGAAATGATTGGAGAGCAGAAAAACAAAAACAGAAAACTTTGAGTGATACAAAAAACAAAACAAAAAAAACAAACATAGTGAGGGAGATCTGAGAGAGTGAACTTCAGAATGCTTCACAGAATAAATGTTTTTAAGGGCAGTAGTATAGCAACTAAGCATCCATCAACAGAGAGGAGAAGAAAGACAAATATTTCTTCCTGGCAAGCCAAGGGGTACCAGTCCTCACAGAGCCAGAGAAATTGAAGGGATTTTATCCTATATGCTCAAATCAGAGCCAAGACAAGACTCCGAACATTTGTCATTCACAAGTACCTGCTATGGGCCTGGTCCTGGGGATGCAGTTGAGAATGACATAACACAGAAGATGTGCAGCAGGGGCACCTGGGTGG
This sequence comes from Canis lupus familiaris, assembly GCF_011100685.1. Lineage (NCBI taxonomy): Eukaryota > Metazoa > Chordata > Mammalia > Carnivora > Canidae > Canis > Canis lupus. The sequence continues at coordinate 22,638,627 of NC_049238.1, forward strand.
CTCAGTGGCTGAGCATCTGCCTTTGGCTCAGGGTGTGATCCCAGGATCCTAGGATCCAGTCCCACGTTGGGCTCCCTGCATGGAGCCTGCTTCTCCCTCTGCCTATGTCTCTGTCTCTCTCTGTGTGTCTCTCATGAATAAATAAATAAAATAAAAAAAAAGAAAGAAAGAAAGAAAGAAAGAAAGAAAGAAAGAAAGAAAGAAAGAAAGAAAGAAAGAAAGAAAGAAAGAAAGAATAGATGTGGAGCAGGCCCAGGACTGGTGACAGGCCAACAGGGCCAGCATTCCAGGTGGATGTCATGGCCATATGTCCTCAAAGCCACTAGCCCCCAGAGTGATGGGTAGCCGTGAGGCCGCAGACGAAAAGCTCCTGGAAGCGTGCCAGCTCACAGTGAGTGCTCCGCAGACAGCAGCTGCTATAATGATTATCCCGATTTTGAATCTTCCCTACTCAGGAGCCACATCACAGTTTGGGGTCACAGGGACACCCCTGCTGTAGGCAGAGGCCAGGCAGAGGAAGCCAGGCACACCACCTCACTCTCAGTGGCCCCCGGGGGCCTGAAGTCTCCCTGTGTCTGCAGCCCAGGGCCCCAGACATTAACCTTGGCTCAAGTACTCCAGGCCCCAGAGCCTGGAGAGAAACCTGCTTCCCAGCACGACTCCCACATTCCTTCTGGGTGGAATGCCTTTATATGGCCAGGTCCCAGGGGAGAGATTCCATTAACTCTTTACATACCTTTACAAAACCCCACAAAGGGAGAACAATTTCTCCACTATCCTCAGAAAATGCTGATGCCAAGAGAACATTTTTTATTTGATTATCATCCCATCTCCTCTTGATGAGATCCTGTAGTGTGAGCTACCCAAAGCGAGGATCTGTCTGAGTACTTAGGGACAGGACTGAATAATCTGGGGGGTGGGAGGGGAGTTAAAGAGAGTTTGTTTAACTGGGTTTAGTGTTGCATGCCTGCTATGTACAAAGCATGGTGTGAGGTATACAAGGTTGGATAAGATGAAATTCTTGACTTCAAGAATTCCTAATACAAGAAAGTAAACAAATCCTGGTGAATAAAAAGGAACAAGTCACTTCGTGAACATCATGGGCTTTAGGAAAAAGGAACAAGTAATGTGAAAGGAAGGTGACCCCCTTATCATCAGGCACTCATAAAAAGCCTGAGTTTTGAAGTAGAGGGCTAACTGGAAAGGGACAAGCCAAGTGTGGCTATTTGATACTCCCCCCACCCCCCCAAAGTGACTGGATAAGGTCAGGGCACGAGAAAGGATCCTGCTTATCTATGACACATCCTCCCCATCACTGTGGCTGCCCGACCCACCTGTATAACCCGGCCACCTTATCAGGAGCCCTGTCTGGCACAGCAAGTGAGGGTCAGCACAGCAAGGAGGGTAGCAAGCTGGCTCCAGGTCCTTTTCAGGAAAATGTTAAAGTTCAGGCTATCACTAGGCTGTAGCAACAACAGCCTTCTAGAAGGCCTCCGTGGTGCCAGGCACTCCCTACCTCAATCCACAGTAGATAGGACTTCCATTCTGAACTCTAAAAGCCAATTTGAATCATGTCATTGTCAGTGTGTCCCCTGCCCTGAACCTTCAGTGGCTGCTTCCCACTGCCAAGCTCCTATTTGAACTCCTCAGCCCTATATCTAGTGCCCTTTACCATGTGACTGAAGTTTACCTTTCCAGCTTCACCCCTCACTCAGGCTGGTCCCCGGCCTACAACATTCTCCCCTGGCTGCACCTGTTGAAATCCTACCCTCACTCTCAGAGCCAGTCTCAAATGCCCCAAGGGGCTTCCCTGGCCCACCCCTCCCCCCCTCTCGCCCCCTCCCCCCACCTCCTGAAATGACCTGATATTTTATACCTGTCTGGTGTCACCTGTCCCACTCGACCTGGTATGGGGCCTCCCTTACTTACTCCACTCTTTTGGAAGCTCCCTGAGGCCAGTTCTCTCTCTCTGAGGCCCAGATCTGCAGGCAGTAAAGGTGCTTTTATTGCCTCGAGTCTCTTGCTATCCGTGTTCCATCCACACCTGTTCCCTCTCACAAAGCAAGGGGTCAAGGCCACTGAAAGACTGGGGAGATTCTTTATTGGTGATGTTGCTGTGGGTCAGCTTTGACCTTTGCATAGAATGAAAATGCTATCAAGTCCTAATGGGCCCCTCCTACCTCTCCTCACCTTGAATAGCTTGGTTTATCATTTGGTATAAAGTGAATTGATTAGGGACTGGCCGGGCATTCCTCCCGTGTTGACTTCTGGCTCAGAACTTCCACAGGACATCGGCCCACTCCTGAACCAAGGAAGCTGTGTCTTACCCCAGCTTTTCTTCCCAGACAACTCCTCTGGTTCTCATCCTACCACTCTGACTTCTCTCCAGGGCCCTCTCCCTCCAGCCTCCAAGTCCCCTTGGTCCTCAGCCCTCTTCCCTTCCTGATGGTCTCTCCCTCCGAGGATGGACCCATTCCTTCAGCGTTGGCCATCTCTTCCAGGTTGTGGTCCTCAAAACCTCCAAAACTCAAGTTCCTATCTCCCAACAGCCTTCGGGCATTGGTGCTGGTACATGCAGAGAGCATCGCAGACTCAGCATGCTGTTGCCCCAAATACCCCAATCCAAACTGAACTCTTTCTCCTCCTCCTCCTATATTTTCTTGTTTTCCAGTGTGAGTGGGCCCTGGAAACCCCACCCCTGTCCTCAAGTGCTCTCAGAAGTGAGCACTCTCCAAATCCACTCCTGAGCCACCCTTTCACCTGACTGTGCCTGTTTCCCCTCCGGCCTGGCTGCTGCCACTCCTCCCTCTTCTTCGGGCCACCTCCCCCAGCACCATGCACAGATGCACCCCTTCCCTGCCTGTCCAACTTCTTCCTGTGTCCCAGCAAGGCATGGGTTCCCTCCTTTTCCAAGTATGTCTGTAGGCTGACAATGGAGTAGCAGACTGCCCTTCAGCCAGGTCCTACGTCCTCACACCGCTCACCACTCACAGCACCCCTGGCCAGGCTCGGGTACATCTCAGACTGACACCATCAGTGTTCCTAACTGGAAACACCCTGGACCAGCTGTAACCCCTCCCTGTCCCTCAGGGTCCAACCCAATCTCTCTTCTGGTACAATGACTCTGGCATCTCCCTCTTCAGTCGTAGCACCCTTGTTCATTATCAGCCTCAAACATCCATCCCATGATTATTTCCTCCCTCCACAGGCTCCCCTGAGCTATGCTCCCACTTCCATTCCAGCACTGAGCACTTAGCCTTGAGTCTGTATCTCCCTCCACACTGTGAAGCTGGAGATGGGACTCATCAGTCTTGTGTCCCGAGTGTTCTACAATGGTCTTTTCATACGATAAGTGCTCAGTTAATGAAGACATCCTAAATGGCTGCCTGCCCACCAGCCGTGTGCTAAGTCAGAAGTGAAGTACCAGGTGAACCCAGAACACCTGTCCTCTTAAAATGGCTGAATATGGACCTACAAGATGAGTAACAGCAGCAGGACACCAAGGGAGAGCTTCAGACTGAGGGCTGTAGGACTTCTAAGAGAGAAGAGATGACCAGAGACTGGGGCTTCAAAGGCATCCAATAAAACAGTAGGTAGAAAGAGTATGAGGTTAATGCAGAGAAGAGAAGGAGAACAGAAAGGACAGTTGAGGAGGCAAAATGGCACAAGGCTAATAAAAGACAGTAAGTAGACCTGTTTGGGGAAGCCAGGACAGAGAAATGGGCTGGAGTCCAACTGCAGAGGTGGATAAATACAGGCTGATAACAATAATTTAGCTAACTTTTATTGAGTAACTACTAGACTAATCTCTGTTTTGTTCCCAAATTATCTCATTTATTCCTTACTACCTTCTGAGGTAATTTCTGTGATGATACCCATTATACAGATGAGGAAACAAAGGCACAGAATGGTCATATTACTTGCCAGAGTCACATAGTGATTAAGTGGTAGAGCAGGAGTTCAAACCCAAAGCGTTTGAGGCCAGAGATCTCACTCTTATCTGTTATCTTCAATAGCCTCTTGGGATGATAAGACTTGGTCTTTATCCTGACGAAGCATGGAGATATTAAAAATGGGCAGGCAGGAAGTGGAGAGAAAGAAGGGTGTCACGGACCCACAGGAAGTTGGAGTGTTCCTCTACAAGCACTCTATAGTTTAAATTTGAAAGGGAAAACCCAAGTCTATGGGGTTGATTGAGAAGCAAAAGGCAAAACAATGCTGAGAAAGAGCCCTGAACTTCCAAGTGAAATCTGAATTTGAATTCCATCTCAGTACTGATTCAGGCAACTCAATCCTTTCTTGGGTACTCAGTTTTTCCATCTGTAAATTGATAGAACTGGGGTCCCTTCCAGCTCTGAAGCTCTGTGGTTTTTATGAGGATTCTGTGATGTGAGAAGATGGCTACCTGAGTAAACCCATGGCATAGGATCAGCCAAACATCCTTTGGCTCCACTTCAGCCCCACACCCTTTATGGAGCCTTCCTGATATACCCTCTAACTCCAGTGCCCTTATTTGCACCACACATTGGTCACATGGCATATGCAGCCTCATGATATTGCGGGATTTTGAGGGTTGTGTCCTCAACTAAACCCACAACTCCTGGAGGCCAGTATGGTCTTGTATCCTACATCTCTGGGTTCCTCTCTCAGCATCTAGTTCTGTACATAAACATAAGAGATCTTTAATAAAGACACTGAATTTTTAATAACCTACAGGGTCTGTAGGCGCTAAGGTTACCTTCTCTGTATTTTTAGGTCAATCTTTATACCATACACCAATGAACCAGGATACATTCCTGTGACAGAGTTCCAGCCTGCGTGAGCTTTGTACCCTTGCTACAGTCATAGACCCCGTAGGCCAACCAGGGACACCTGGCTGGCTCAGTGGTTGAGCTACCTTTGGCTCAGGTTGTGATCCCAGAGTCCTAAGATCGAGTCCCACATCAGGCTCGCCGCAGGGAGCCTGCTTCTCCCTCTGTCTATGTCTCTGCCTCTCTCTCTGCATTTCTCATAAATAAATAAAATCTTTAAAAAACAAAACAAAGACCGAGCAATGCCACTTCTTAGCTGAGTGATTCTTAATCCCTTTAAGCATCCTTCATCTGAAAAACCCAACTAGTAATACCTACTCTTAATGGGGTGTGTGAGAATTAATAAGACAATATGGGTAAATGCATTTTGTATTCTATGAAATTCTATCTAAATATAAGGTAATATAAACTCTCCAAGGCCCTGAACTGGGTTCAGGCCCTGACTTCAAAGCTGTATGACTTTGGACTAGCCATTTAACTTCTAGTCTCTTCCATTGTCATATGCATGCTCTTCCCATAAAATTTCTGTGGTCCAACTTGACATGCTTTCCCACCCCTCCCCACTCCAAGGCTCTGAGCCTGGCTTAAGAATCCTGATGCCTACGCAAGTAGAATGAATGCTTTCTTTTTTTGGGCCTTCAGTTTAGATGATTCACGCCTTACCTGCAACTGGCTTCATTCTGATTATATATCTGTCTTCTCCTCCAGACCAAAGGTCAGCAACCTTTTTCTATAAAAGGTCCAGATAATAATGATTTTGGGGGTGCCTGGGTGGCTCAGTCAGTTGAGCAGCCAACTCTTGGTTTTGGCTCATGATCTCAATGTCATGAGATTGAGTCCTGCCTTGGGCTCTGTGCTTAGAGCTGAGTCAGCTTGGGATTCTCTCCGTCTCCCTTTGCCCCTCCCCCCACTCATGCACATGCACACTTTCTCAAATAAAAAAAATTTTATATACTTTTTTTTAAGATTTTATTTATTTATTCACAAAAGACACACAGAGAGAGGCAGAGACATAGGCAGAGGGAGAAGCAGGCTCCATTTAGAAAGCCCAATGTGTGGGACTCAATCCCAGGACCATGGGATCATGCCCCAAGCCAAAGGCAGACGCTCAATCACTGAGCCACCCAGACATCCCTCAAATAAAAAAATGTTTTAAATAACTACTTTAGACTTTGTGGGTCATATGGTCTCTATTGCAACTACTTGATTCTGCTCTCATAGCATGAAAGCAGTCATAGACAATATGCAAATGAATGGGCATGGCTGTGTTTTAATAAAACTTTTACAAAAACAGACATGAGAACAGAATTGACCCACAGGCCATAGTCTGCCCATCCCTGCTCCATACTGTCAGTTTCCTAAAGTACTAACAAGATTTTATTTACCTCTGAGCCTTCACTTGCGGCCCTGAGGCCAAGCCCAGAGTCCAGCCCCAAAAGGTCCTATATAATTCATAAACTAATAAATAGCACATATAGTAGTAGTAGTGTCCTTTTATTGAAGCCCTATCAGATGCAAAATACTCAGAACTCTGTAAGGTGGGTATTTATCATTCTATTTCACAAATGAAGAAAATGAGGGATTCAATAATTTATCTGCATAGCTGGTCAGTAGGAGAGCAGAGATTCACTCCCAGGCCTGTGTGTAGGAAAACCCCCATGCCACACTACACGCACTGGAAAACCTTAATTGGATTGAATTTGAGTGGTATGGCTGAGTTAGGTATCTTCTAGCTCTCCCAGCAAAGTCAGCAAAAGGATCTTCAAGTCCCAACGTGGCCTCCCGCACAGTCACAAGCTACCCCACCTGGTAGCAGAGAAGCACGTGTTGCTCATTTGTCTTCTCTTCACTTGCCCAGAGCCAGACATCACATCTGCTCTGACACACCCAGCTTGGCAGTAGGCATCCTGAAACCACTCTGAGCATGAACAAAGCCTGCTGGGGTGGGAGGGGGCTGGTTAGAGGTAGAGGATGTTTGGCCCTTTTGTGCACTAAGAAACAAGCTTCCCAAACACTCTCCCTCAGGAGCCCAGAGAGTAGGAACCACTGTGAGTGACCTCCATGCTGATGGCTTGGGTCCACCATTCCAGACTTTTCAAGAGCCAAAAAGAATTTACAGAAGGAGGAAGAGCAGGAAGTAGAGTCAAGGGCCAGATCTGAGCCCAGTTACCCAACTTGCCTTTCTCCAATTTTCTCCAACCCTTTCTCAAATCATAGTTAGATCCCACGCCTTAAAAGGACAAAGATAGTGGGACACCTGGGTGGCTCAGTTGGTTGAACATCTGACTCTTGGTTTTGGCTCAGGTTATGGTCTTATGAGTCCTGAGACTGACCTCGCATGGGGCTTCTCTCTCTCTCTCTCTCTCTCAAATGAATAAATAAATCTTAAAAAAAAAAAAAAAAAAAAGGTAGGGGGGTAGCCTGGGTGGCTCAGCGGTTTAGCACCACCTTTGACCCAGGGCCTGATCCTGGAGACCCGGGATCAAGTCCCCCGTCGGGCTCCCTGCATGGAGCCTGCTTCTCCCTCTGCCTGTGTCTCTGCCTCTCTCTCTCTCTCTCTCTCATGAATAAGTAAGTAAAATCTTTTTTAAAAAGGGGGGGGGAACAAAAACAGAAACTGAGGAAGCAGGTTTAAGGAATAGGACTGAAGATAAGGATCATCCCTTATAAGTAAATGGGCTCCCACATGCTCTAGGGGTAGGGAATGTGTGAAGAGTCCAGGCTGAAAGTAGGTACTAGAAGGTGAGGCTTGGAAGTATTCAACAGAATTTCATCACTACCTGTCTAAAACACCACTAATGCATTTTGGCTCAGGCAACGATGATTGTGATTTTGGAAAAGTCCCCTGAAGCAGTGGTCAGGAAGACTGGAGGCCAGGAAACCAGTTGGGAGGCTGTTGTCATAGGGGAGCTATTTGGAAGCCCTGAAGCAAGGGGACACTGGGAATGGAGATAAAGGTCCAAAGATCTTTGCCAATACTACCCACACTCTCCACTTGTTCTTCCACTTCTATATTCTTTCATTCGTTCAACAAACATCATTTGAGTCCTGCTATGTACAGACAATGTGCTAAACACAAATACACCTGTTCTACTCTCTCTTCCCCATCTTTCCCTTTCCTTTCCTCCCTCTCCTAATCTCTCATTTTTTCACCAGCTCCTTGCTTCCCTGACATCCTCTTTATGATCCATTCCAAAGGGAACTCAGGAGCTGAGGCCCCACACCCATCTTCTCCCCAGGGGCAGGGGACTGGAGGCAGGGCCCTCGCAGAGTCACTGAAGCCCAAGGGCCCGTTACCTATACAGAACTTCTTCAGGGGCCCTCTGAGCCTCAAACTGAGCAGCATGTGGTCTGGCAGACCAAATAAATGTACTGAGCTCCCCTCATCTGCTTTAAACATATATACCATAGGGGTATATAGCCACCACCTGGGTGGCTCAGTGATTGAGCATCTGCCTTTGGCTCAGGGCATGATCCTGGGGTCCTGGGATCAAGTTCCTGCTTCTCCCTCGGCCTATGTTGCTGCCTTTCTGTGTGTGTGTCTCTCATGAATAGATAAATAAAATCTTAAAAAAAAACACAAATATACACCATACAACCTTATTTCATAATCGACTAGAAAAAGACAAAAGTAAATATACCACTTCCTCCAAGGTAATATCATTGACCTAACCCCCTACAGTGGTCACTAAACAAAACTGGTAATTAGGGTCCAAACAAGAGAAACCACTGAATATTTTCAAGAGTGTTTAATGAGAGGACTTAGTTACCTGAATGACAGAGGAGCTGAGGATCTGCCAAAGGATGATGAAGCATCCCCTAGCAGCTGGAAGTGACTCCCATCCCTGAGGACCCAAAGGACAAAAAGAGGAAGGAACCAGAGACTCAAAAATGGGTGACGGCACTGGGGGTTATTCTGTATGTTAGTAAATTGAACACCAATAAAAAATAAATTTAAAAAAAAAAGTTGCTGCAAGAAATGCTACGAAGCTGAAAGAGTATCAGAATACCCTCACTTCCCCCCGCCCCCGCCCCGTCTCACCCTCTAGTTACCCAACGACCTGGTCCAGTGGTCAAGCAGAGCCAGAAGCCACTGACATGCAGCCTCCTGTGGTCAGGCTCCCTGTGATTCAGAGCAAGAGACAGGCAAGGAACAGATCTGGGAGCAAATGGGCTGGTTTGGCCTTTCATTTTCTCCTACCATTTACCTGAGCCAGGCCCCCAGAAGCCCACTTTGCTTTGCCTTTGATCTACAAGGCTGGGGCCTGGGAATCAAAGAGAAGCCACCTAACAGCTTCTTCATTCTAGTGGCCAGATGCCATTCCGGGCTTCATTCTTCCAACCCCTTGGACGGTGTTTCTGGATTCTCAGCCATTTGTTTCTACCATATAGTCCTTCCTCCATCCTTCCTTCTTTCCTTCTTTTCATCCTTCCCTCCTTCCTTCCTCACTCACTCATCTGATCATGTATGAATAACTGGCTATATGTCAGGCCCTGTGCTGGGCACTGGGGACATATTGGACAATGAGAATTAATCCCTACCATCCAGGAGCTAATAGTCTAGTGACAATTCCATACAAAGAGAGAGAGAGAGAGAGACAATTGTAGTGCAGGTCCATATGTAACCCACTAAAGTGGAGGAAGGGATGGTCATGCTGCCGTGGGGGGTGGTCAGGAAAGGTTCACAGAGGAGCCCATGTTCAAGATGAATCTTAAAGAACATCTCACAGCTAAGTAAGCCCACATAGGGCTTTCCAGTAAGAGGGAACAGCATATGCAAAGACATGGAGGCAAGAAAGAGAATTATAATCTGGTGGGGCGGAGGGTATGACAGTAAGATGATGGGGTTGCATCAAATAGATAGACCGGGCTGGCTGCTGGAGGGCCACACAAGAATATCTCTCCTGGGATCTATCGAAAGCTTTTAAGTAAGAGAGGAAGCCTGTCAGAACTGAGCTGGAGAAAGATCCATCTGGCTGCAGTGTGGAGAAGGGACTCCGGTGGGACGTGAGGTTGGAAGGCCAGGGAGAAAGCTGGTGTCCATGCAGGAATCCACGCCTGTAAGTAAGTACGTAAGTAAGTAAACGAAGTCAGCATCACTGGGAGGAATTCACAAGGACCTTGTTATAATCAAGGTTTTGATTATCGTAAAAAAGAACCAAGGAAGGAAAGAAGAGGGAGGGGACGGGAGGGGACGGGAGGGGAAGGGAGCGAAGGGAAGGGAAGGGAAGAGAACCTGCTCAGAGAAAGTCAAGCTGTTTGCCAGTAAATCAGCTGTCAGAGGCTCAGGTTGCTAAGCTACAGGGAAAGTGGAACAGCCCGCGCTAAAAGGAGCTTTGGGGGAGGTGGGCGTGACCAGGCAGGTCGCTACCCCCTCCCGCCCAGAGCACCGAGCCTCGGCCGCCCTGCCCCGCGGCTCCGGGAGGGGCGCTCCTCCGCCTCCAGGAAGCCCCCGGGGGTCCGAGGGCTGCAGCACAGCAGGGAGGGGAGGCTTCAGGGCCTGGGCCGCTTCCGAGGGGGAGCTGGCCGTGCACCTGTCCTCACTCACCGTGGCTGTGCGCTGGGTACATTGGCAGTGCCCCGAGCTCCTGTCACTCTTTCATCTTGTCCTAAGGCCCTGGCATGTGGCCTTTCTGGATCTCTGCTTTTCTAGGTTTGTCCCGCGTAACTGAAATGGCTTTTTTTGTTAACTTCATCCAATGACTTGACTTCCACCACCTGTAGCTTCTTTTTTCTTTTTTAAAGATTTTATTTATTGATTGATGAGACAGAGAGGGGCAGAGACCTAGGCAGAGGGAGAAGCAGGCTCCATGCACGGAGCCCAATGTGGGACTTCATCCCAGGACCCCAGGATCATGCCCTGAGCTGAAGGCAGACGCTCAACCACTGAGCCACCCAGGTGCCCACCACCTGCAGCTTCTTAAACCAATTCTGAGACGGGGGTTGGTGTGGAGTGGAGAGAGCTGCATTGGAACAAGACAGCCAACAATAAGGGCTGTTTACCTTGTATGGCCTTAGATTGACGGCTTTGCCCCTGGAATTCAACCTTGAAGCCACATAGCTTATTGGGTCTGGGGGCTACGTGTGACCAGGAGCTCCAGGGACTCATCCCTTGGACTCTGCTTCCTTGTGCCAGGAACAGCACATGCCAACTCTGGGTTCCTTGGTAATAATAGTTGCCTATAGGCAGAATTCTCTGAAAGGTCAAGGTCAATCACACCCAACCTCCCTCTTCTACTCTAGCATACAGATGTCCCTAGAGCTTCTACTGGGGGGAAGGAGGGGAAAGGGAGGTGGTTCTCCTGGAGGTCAAAGTTCAGGGAGCAGAAGCCAGTGTAAGCTGCCTCCCAGGATCAGACTCTAAGCAGCCAGGGTAGGGAAGTGATGGAGTGCGTGGAACTAGAGACACCAGAGGAGCAAAAGACAGGAAACTGGGAGTCTTGTGGGGGTGGGGATTGTTGAGGGATGATGGAGTCAAGACCCAATTGAGGAAAGAAAGCCTAACAGGAGAGGTAAACTGAGTCACGAGGTCTGCAGATGACAAACGGCATGGAGTAGAAATAGGCTGGAGGAAATGATGAGGGCAGGGAGCATCTGGCAGAAGAAACGGATCACTGATGGCATGACCCGCTGAGCTCCCACTTGAGCAAAGGCTGGAGGGGCCCCAGTGGCACAAGGCCATCACTTCCCTGGTCCTCACAGATCCCTCTATCCCCGGTCTCAGAGGTTTCTCTGTTTGCACTTACTCCGATGGGGCGTTCTGCAAAGTAACTTCAGCGTGCGTCAGTTTCCTCACCTGCAAAATGGGGACAAAAGTAATCTCGATCACACAGAGTTATGGGAAGGGTTAAAACAGTTAATATATGGATCGTGCTTACTACAGTGGCTGGCACACGGTAACTACTCAATGCATGTGAACTACTATGCTTTTTATCATCATCTGCTTTGTATTTTCAGCGTGAGAGGAACAGGGCACCAAAAATGGAGGAGGCAGGAGCTCCTGGCCCATTCAGCAACTAGGGAAAAGAAGGCAGAGGTCAAATGCTTGCTAAGGCCATGCAACAAATGAGCGTTAGAGTCAAGGTACAGACTCAGGTGTGCTGGCTGCACAGCTCAGGTTCTTTCCACTGTGTCCATTCATGTCTCTTGGTTCCTCCCAACTTTGTTAATGACCTATGTGGGAAGTGGGGCTGAGAAGCAGCCTGGTGGGAAGGGCACAGCTGGGGAGACAGAACACCTGGATCCAGGGTCCTACTCGCTACCTGGGTGACCTGGGACATGTTGCTTTCCCTCTCTGGACCTCAGTTTCCCCAGGTGAAATGGATAACAGTAGTGTCCCTGAGGGGTGTTGTCAGGAGGGTAAAGCTACCATGGCGAACGCACCAATACGGAGCCATTTTCTGTGTCTTGTCATAGACAAGAAATGTTAGATGTTTCTAAACCTTCTTCTCACCACATGTGGGTCTCTCATTGCTTTGACCCCCTGTCTTGACCTCCTGCGCCCCCAGGGAAATCATTCCAACCACAACTTCTGAAATACCTTTCTGCCCTTCACTCATTCTCTGTGCTTCTATTTTCCTTCTCTGGAAGTTTCCAACTACTTTTGAGTTTCTAACCTTTGTTTGCAGTTAGTGCGTCAATCTGTGCCTGCATGCAGGCCCTCAACTGCCTCCCTCCAAGGACCAACCCAGAGCAAAATACAGGATTGGGTACAGCTGGTTTTCCACTTCATTGTGTTGTGTCTGTTCAGCCTGCTAGAGCCTTCCTCTGCCCAGCCCCAGCATGAAGTCTTTGGCTTTTCTCTCCTTCTCACCTAACCTGATGTCTGGACAGAATCCGAAATTCCTTCCCACTCAAATGAAAGTAACAGATAAGCACTAATACCTGCCAAAGAGCATTTATATTTTAACGAGGGTCAGAAGCCACTGCCCAAGCACTGAAATTCTCCCTGCAGAATTTTCCTTTCGTGCACCTCCAAAGATGTTTGATTCCAAGCACGGGCCTTCCCCCATTTGTGCAGGCCAGTGGGACCCACCTACACATAGGCCAGGCCCTGGCAATGTCTCTGGAATGTTTCCTCGCTTTGAGGGCAGTATTGTAGTCATGCTTGTCATGTCTATGATGTCTCTTATCTGTGTATCTCGAAGAGCTCTGGGAATGTTAATTAATGCAAGACACAGTCTAAAAAAGCAGACTTGCAGGCGGCAACCTCCAGCTACAACTGCAGTTCCTTTTATACTTAAAAGCCTCCATTAAGAAAGAATTCAAGGTTTCTGAAACCCATGTCAGCCCTCCTTTCAGCAAAGAGATAACATGCCCCGAGTGTTTTGGACTACAGTTTTAGTTATGTTCCCAGCTGATTACTCAAAATCATTTTGCTATCATGACTCTTGTTGTGTTAAGGCAATTGCATCAGTGTATGAGTTCAAGTTCCAGCTCCCAATCCCAGCTCATGACCTTTTCAGCAAGTCTTGGGAGCTTTCTGCCTCAATTTCCTTCTCTATAAAATGAGATGATAATGCCTATCTCTGGAGATTATTGTGAGCCTTCAGTCAGATAATATCTAGAAAGTACCTACCTAGGTGCCTGGTACTTACAGGTGCTAGTAAGAGTCAGTTCCCCACTCTGTCCCTCCCCACATTCCCAATCCCTTGCCACAGAGGCTGCAGAAAAATAAACAGAAGGACACATTCAGATCCATGTGTTCTAAAAAGAGGTAGAGTTTGATTATTAAAAACCCCAGACCCACATTGCTTTGTTTAAGACTTCACAAGTTCACTTTCACCCTTTCTTGCCCTTTGCTAAGAAAAAGAAGAAAGAGGGGCTCCTGACTCTTGGTTGCGGCTCAAGTCATGATCTGAGTCGTGATCTCAGAGTTGTGATCTCAGGGTCATGAGAGAGTCTGTTTGAGATACTCTCTCTTTCTCTCTTTCAAATAGATAAATCTTTAAAAAGGAGAAAGAGGGGGATGCCTGAATGGCTCAGTGGTTGTGCATCTGTCTTTGGCTCAAGTCATGATCCCGGGGCCCTGTTACTGAGTCCTGCATCGGGTTCCCCACAGGCAGCCTGCTTCTCCTTCTGCCTGTGTCTCTGCCTCTCTCTCTCTCTCTCTCTGTGTCTCTCATGAATAAATAAATAAATAAATAAATAAATAAATAAATAAATAATAAAATTAAATTTAAAAAAAAAAAACAGAGAGAAGAAAGAGTAAAGCATGAATTGAAGAGAAAGTTGGAAAGAGCTATATGTGCTGGTCATTGTGTTAGACGCACCAAAATAAACAGATTGCCTTGAACAAGGAGATCATTATCTACAAAGTGAAGCTATTAACCTGAGCTAAGCTGTGATGCACAAGGAAGAAATAGTCGAGTGTTCCTTCCTTGGGAAGCACCCTGACAATTTAACTGTCATCACAATCACAATAACATAAAAATCTTGTTCAGTTCGTTTTGACCTTCTTTTAACTGTGGTGGGTGCCCCACCATCCTAGATCTGGGGAGGTGAGGCAGGTCAATAACTACAAATGACTAACACCCTTTTGATTCAGGGTCAGAATAAGGAGAGCAAGAGTGGTGACTTAATCCAAAGACCGACTATGAAGTTACATTCAGAAGGCGAAGCAAGAAGTTAGGAGATGAGGCCAGAAAACAGAATCACAAACTGTGGATGGGTCCAGGATGGGGTGCTGGCTGGCTGGAGCGGTCAGTGCCATCTGATCTGGAAGTGCCAGGCTAGGCCAGGCATACTGCAGGAGCCCAGTGCCAATCCTGGAAAGGAAAAGGAGCCGGTGGAGGAGGAGCAGGGACCAGGAAATAGCAGAAGCTGAAAACAAGTAGAGCAACAGGTTAAGGTCAGAACTCAATGTCTGTAACCCCAGTGCCAAATCCAAGTGTGAGCCACGGCAAGAACAGAGTCCAAGACTCGTGCCCGGCGCTGGTGCACTTCTACCAGACTGGGAATGATGCGAGAGCAGGGGTCCCGCCTGCCTGGTTCATGGCCTTGAGCTCAGAGCCTTTGGCAGGCCCCCAGTAAGAGCTACATAAATACTACTTGTCCTTGCCATTGCCAAAATTAGCAGAAGCTCATGAATGAACCGGGTGAGAACACCCAGAGATGGAGTAAATTGAGGCTACAGCATCTGAAAGAGGGCCTTTCTCCAGGGGCACCTCTCTCCATCTCCAGGAGCTGGTGCTCAAAACCTGTAGCTGGATATGCCTCAGACCTTCCCTCTGTGCCTCCCTGTGTTTTCCCTAAGCCTTGTCCTGGCCTAGTTTCTGCAGTCGCCATAAGGAATTATGACATATTTGGAAGCTTATAACAGTTGAAATTTATTCTTTCCCAGTTCTGGAGAGAATAAAGAAGTCCGAAATCCATCTCCCTGGGCTGAAACCAAGGTGTTGGCTCCAGAGGCTCTAGGGGAGAATCCTTCCTTGCATCTTCCAGCTTCTGGTGACTGTTGACATTGCTCAGTCTGTGGCTACATCGCTCCAGCCTTTGCCTCTGGCTTCACACGGCTGTCTCTCCCTCTCTCTGTGTGAAATCTCTCTCTGATTCTCCTCACAGGGACCCTACAGTAGCATTTAGGGCCCACTTGGAGAATCTGGGATAACCTCTCCACTTCTAGATCATTAATTTAATCACACCTGCAAAGACTCCCCCCCCCCCTTTTTCTTAGAAAGTAACATTAAGTTCTAGGGACGAAGACCTGATATCTGTTGGGGAGCCATTATTCCGCCTCCACAGAGTCCAAAGCACCAGCGGCTAGGCAAGGATTCCAGCTTGCCTTTCCCTGGAGTGATGTAGCAGGGACTGGAGTGTGATGGGGAGGGGAGGAGAGCTGTCACCAGGGCAGAGGCAAGATGAAACAGGGCAGAACAGAGACGTGGGAGAGGCTGGTGGGGATCACATGGCCACAGGCAGGCTGACATCAGCCAAGCCATGGGGCAGAGTGGAGCTCAGCACCAGCATCTGGGCGGGGGCATGTTAATAGCCTCCAGGAAAAGGCATGAGTCACTTGGACACCCGGCCAAGGGAAGGAGGAGGCCAAGGCCTGCCTGATTGCACTGGTGGGCTCAGGGCCATGGTGGACTGCACTGGGAGTTGGGGGCCCTTGCCCAACCTCCCTCAACTGGACCCAGCTGGACTATGTTGACCAAGACACAGTCCCTGTCTTTGATAAGCTCGCATCCTAGTGGGGGAGGCTGGCATATAAAAAGTGCCTATTAGTAATGCACACATATCTATATGGGTCTGAGGGAATGCATATAAAAAGAACAGTTATTCTACTTGGGGCCAAAGAGTGGTAAATTTAGAAAGTTTCAAAGAGATGAGACTGAAAGTTCCAGAAGGAGTCTCCTAGGCAGAGGTGGACAAAGTCCAGTGGGGAGATAAAAAGCACATGGCAGCTGGGGAAACCAATCATGACTTTGCATGTTTTCTGATTTCACCTTCCTATAAACAAGTGGTTCCTTCCTCACATCTAAACAGGCAATCAAGCATTGCCAGGGTTTTATAATCACTGTGAAGCTGAAATATAAAACAGAATTCTGGAATTAGAGTGAGAAGACATAAGCTCAAATTGTGGTTTTGCCATTGACTCATCAAGTGACTTGGGCAAACCACAAATAACCTCTGAGGCCCGTTGCACTACCTATAAGATGAGGGCAGTAACATCTTCCTCAGGGGATCATTTCAGGATTAAGTGAAATAATGCAAGAGAAAGAGTCTGAAAATCAAATAAATGTAGTTTCCTTCCCTCCTGAGAGGTAAAGTAGTTAAGCCCAGTAGACCATTACTGGGGCAAATGCTCTTCCTGCTTGGGCTGGGACAGTGGGGTTACTGAATATCTTTATGGGCATTGAAGGCATCCCACCTTACCATGAACTCAGACTTGTTTTCTCAGTTGTATTTTCTTCCCCATTCTTGCCTTCATCCATGCTCACAGGAAACCACTAGGGAGGATCCTGCGTGGTCCTTTCACACATTTGTCCCTCTCGATTTTGCTGATTTGGGACTGCTCCCTCCTAAAAAGCAGGGGGTCTCTCAGTCATGGTGGTGTTAATAAATAAACACACACACTCTTGGCCTCAAGCATCAACTATCACAGTCTGGCACCCTGACTTCTTGGAAGCAGGGCCATTGCCCTCTACCATAGTTCCCTTGACCACGCCATCATGCTTCTGACAGCCCAATTTCAAGAGCAGCACCATTAAAAGGGCTGCAGGAGCTTCCTCAGGGGAGAAGCTAAGAGCATGGAATTTAGAGCCTGGGTTTAAGTCTTGGCTCATCCATTAAACCTCAAAGCCTCAGTGTCTTCTTCTGCAAAGTGCAATACTGATACTCATAGGGACACTCACAGGAATGTTGTAACGAATAAATAAGATACTTATAAATTGAGGGCATCAGGGTGGCTCAGTTGGTTAGCGTCTGATTCTTGATTTCGGCTCAGGTCACACAGGGTTGTGAGATTGAGCCCTGCATTGGGCTTCACACTGAATGTGGAGCCTGCTTAAGATACTCTCTCTCCCTCTGCTCCCACCCTACTTACCCCACACCCTGGCTTGTGCATGCACACTTACTCTCTCTCTCTCTCAAATAAATAAATAAGAGAACCCAAAAAAGATACTTGCAAATTATGCAGGACAGTGCAGGGCTACTATTAACTGGGCTGATGGGAAGGATTAGGAACAGAAAGAAGCAAATGTTTTTAGAAAACCAGTAGAAAAAAGAAAGAAGAAAGAAGAAAGAAAGAAAGAAAGAAGAAAGAAAGAAAGAAAGAAAGAAAGAAAGAAAGAAAGAAAGAAAGAAAGAAAGAAAGTTGGAGAGGGGATGGTGATACCATGCTTCCCACTCTCCCATGATTTCTTGTGATTGGGGCAGAGGGGCAAATCCAGTGAGTTGTCCCAGGGAAGGTAGGTGATACATGAGGCTTTTCCCAGAGCCATCTTTTTCAGAGGCTCAAATGGAACCTGATATTCCAGCTCCTAGAAAGCCATTCTCCTGACAAAGGCATTAAGTCTCCACCAGTTCTCTGATAAGGCAAAGAAGTAACAAATGAAGTCATTAACATTGTTGCTCAGAATATTTAACATTTCCCTGGAACCTGAAGGAATGAAGCAGAGGGCAGGTAAATTTTGACGGAGTAAGTGTAGTGGATCAAATGATGACCTCTAAAAGATATGCCAACATCCGGAACCTATGAATATGACTTATTTGGAAAAAAGAGTCTCTGCAAATGTAATCAAGTCAAGGATCCAGAGATGAGATCATCCTGGATTATTTGAGTGGGCTCTAAATCCAAGAAATGTCCATAAAAGAGATTCACATGGAAGAAGGGAGAGAAAACACAAAGGGAAGGCCTGTGGAGCCCTATGAAAATGGAGATATGCCTGCCTCCCCCATTAGGATGCGAGCTTGTCAAAGACAGGGACTGTGTCTTGGTCAATGTGGTCCAGCTGGGCCCAGTTGAGGGAGGTTGGGCAAGGAGCCCCAGCTCCCAGTGCAGTCCACCATGGCCCTGAGCCCACCAGTGCAATCAGGCAGGCCTTGGCCTCCTCCTTCCCTTGGCCGGGTGTCCAAGTGACTCATGCCTTTTCCTGGAGGCTATTAACATGCCCCTGCACAGATGCTGGTGCTGAGCTCCACTCTGCCCCATGGCTTGGCTGATGTCAGCCTGCCTGTGGCCATGTGATCCCCACCAGCCTCTCCCACGTCTCTGTTCTGCCCTGTTTCATCTTGCCTCTGCCCTGGTGACAGCTCTCCTCCCCTCCCCATCACACTCCAGTTCCCTGCTACATCACTCCAGGGAAAGGCAAGCTGGAATCCTTGCCTAGCCGCTGGTGCTTTGGACTCTGTGGAGGCGGAATAATGGCTCCCCACAGATATCAGGTCTTCGTCCCTAGAACTTAATGTTACTTTCTAAGAAAAAAAAGGGGGGGGGGGAGTCTTTGCAGGTGTGATTAAATTAATGATCCAAAAGTGGAGAGGTTATCCCAGATTCTCCAAGTGGGCCCTAAATGCTACTGTAGGGTTCCTGTGAGGAGAATCAGAGAGAGATTTCACACAGAGAGAGGGAGAGACAGCCGTGTGAAGCCAGAGGCAAAGGCTGGAGCGATGTAGCCACAGACTGAGCAATGTCAACAGTCACCAGAAGCTGGAAGATGCAAGGAAGGATTCTCCCCTAGAGCCTCTGGAGCCAACATCTTGGTTTCAGCCCAGGGAGATGGATTTCGGACTTCTGGTCTCCAGAACTGGGAGAGAATCCACTTCTATTGTTTCAAGCCACCAAGTTTGTGGCAATCTGTTGCGGCAGCCAGGAAGATTAATAGAGGCCCCAAGAAGTTGATCTTGCTCTCCTGGTTCCTTTTAACACTGCCCCCCTCCCAGTTTGACAACTGTCTTATTTGCCTCATGCCTTCAGTTTCTCTTGGCCCCTTTCTCTAAGGACCTGGAACAATAACCACCATTTATTCGGTATCTACTACGTGCAAGGCGCTAAGCCAAGGGCTTCATGTGGCCTGTGTCACTAATCCATCCAATAATATAATGAGATGGGTAGTGAGGCCCAAAGAAGTTAGGTAACTTGTCCCGAATGGCACAGCTGGAAAATGCTGGAGCTGAGATCTAAACCCAGCTGTCGAACTTCAAAGCCTTTGGCCGCAGCCCTGGAGCCTCCCACCTAAATGGGGGCCTTCTCTAGATGACTGTCAGTTCCCCAGAAGCCCATTGGCACTTCATACAAGTAACAAATGCTTATTACATGCCAGGCATTGTGCTCAGCACTTTATATACATTATTATATTTTTATTGTCAAAGGAACTCCATGAGGTTAAGAGCTATTATTATCCTTTTTTATAGACAGGGAAACTAGAGTTGGTGGTAGAACCAGCACCGGGCTCCTGGGGGTCCTGGACCAGTGTCATTTCCTCTGATCGGCTCTGCCTCCCATTTTCACAAGCACACTGGGCTGTAATTTGACTTGGACTCAATTCAGACTTCTGAAAGGCTCCCGTGTTATCCAAAGCCTGGAGGATTTCCATCAAGTGTATGTGTGGAGCTTGCTTGTTAGTTTCCAGAGAGTTCAAAACACCCACCATGCCACAAAAATATTCCACTGCCCAGACATTCACAAACACCCTGCCCACATTTTCAAAAGTCTCTCTACCTAGTCCTATCTACACCCTCCTCCTCATTAGAAAAGTTGAGAGTTACACCGCAAAATTAATATACTAAAACATTCTGCAAAATATGTATTATTATAACATTGGTCATTATTAATGATGGTTGTATAAAGATGGGTTGGAAGGGAAAAGTTAAAGATTACACCAAATATGTATCCCAACTAAAAAGCCTTAAAAAAGGAAAGTATCTTAACGGAGGCGAGTTGAGGGAATAAAGCCAAGGAAAAGGAGCAAATGAGAGGAAAGCGAGATTGTCCGTATTTATAAACCCTGAATAAACCCTGACTTATTTAGAGTCAGTGGTAATTTGCATACTTTCCTATGAAATGTCGAAAACCTTAATTGAAACAGCAAGCCATACAGCATGGCCAACAGACAGTAAAGTGCCTTTGGAAGTGAGTTAGGATTTCCTGGACCATCTTGGCTCTTTTTGGGGTTTGGGAAGGAAGAAGAGTCCAACAAAAGGAAGAACAAACTCTCCATGGTTGTCAACAGAAGTAGAATAATAAAAAGAGAACAGAATCAGGGGCCAAAAACCTGGGTTTCAGGGTTTGCTCTTGATCCATTCGCTGTGTGACTTTGAAGAAGACACTTCCCTTCTCTGGGCTTCAGTTCTACCTGTCTGCAGATGATTTCTGTGGTGCCTTCAAATTTCCAAAGGATATTGTTAATCACTAGAGAATCACAATTGTGTTTTTCATTTTATTTTTGTTTTCTTCTCACCATCTCATAAACACTAAGAGAATGAGTCCAGGAGATACGGTTCCTGCTGAACACACTCATCTCTCCAGAAAGCAAAACCACACAGACATTTGGCTAAAAACCTTCAGAAAGGGCTCTCACACCCAAACCCTAAACTCAGTGGAACTACCCTCACTGTGGCGGCTGGAGCCGCTTTGCTAGGGAGGAGGTCCACAGAGGCCTCTGTTTGAATCTCTTCATTGCAACACTCCCAGAAAGCCAGCCCTGTCCTTAAGTCTGCAGAGCAAACATTATCCTCTGCAAAGGCTAGAGTTAGCAGTCATCTAAAGTCAATGATACTCCTTGAAAGGAAGAGCTTTAATCATTCATCACTCTTCCAGTCCCTGCTGTCAAAATGAAAGCAGACATGAGGGTGGACCCTAGCATATCATGCCAGCCTTTCATCCAAAAACACCAAAAGCTGGGGGCAAGATTCAGAATTGTGTTTCACAGCTGATCCAGATCATAGTTTGGGGAGAGAAACACAAACACAGGGGACAAAGAGGCAGGGTTCTGGAGGGAGGGGACAGGAAGAAAAGGGTATCTCTGCTGTGCTTGCCACAGAGCTATGGGTGGTATTAACATGTTCAGAAAACTTTACCCAGATGTCCAGAATTTAGACTCACCAATAAGCCTTCTTGCCTTAAACATTTATCATAACTATTATATCTTGTTAATTAAGGTGCTGCTTCATTATTATGCTAAATATGCATCTTGCATGTACATCTTCAATCTCCACCTGGCTGGCAAATTCTTCAAAGGCAGAGGAAGTTCCACCTGTTTAGTTTCCAAGCCCAACAAGATGCCCAGTGCAGAACTGAGCCAAGACAGGCAGACCACCTTTGCCAGGAAGTCAACAGCAGTCCTCACTGTGTCCCCAAGGCCCCTCTCCCACCAATCCATCTCTGTCCATTTCTGTAAGCCACAAAGCAGTATTTCCTCCCCCAGGTGTGGGAAGACTAAGGAGGGCACTAAGGAAAATGTTATTAGGTTTCTACATAGCTCAGACTAGTCTATGCCCCATCTCAGACTTTCTAAATGATAATAACAATGATGATGACATTGTTCATTGAGTTCTTCCTTTATGCAGGCATCCCTAAGTGCTTTATCTTGCAGCACAGTCCTCATGACAATACTGTGGGAGAGCTACTTTTACCATCCTCATTGTACAGGTGAAAAAAAAAATTGAGACCCTAAGTGCACAGCTAAGAAATGGTAGACCCGGGACTCAGATCAGGGCTGCCTGATTTGAAGCCTGTGTTTTAAGATCTAGGATATTCTACTTTCTGAATTAGTTTATGAGTTCCTTAAGAGCAGAGATCTTGTCTTTTTCTTTCTGTACTTTCACAGAGCCTAGAGGAATCCTGAGCACTAGAGGACTCTTGGCATCTACCTGCTAACTGACTGGTGAGAGATCCATGCCCAGGGCAGTCAAACACCAGAGATAAGAGTGACAGAAGGATACAGAATGATCTTGCAAAAAGAGTTTAGGGAGCTGCTTAGAGCTAGGGCAATTTTGGGTAAAGGAGTATAAACACAGAGGCTCCCTATAGACAATATTCAGAAACTTCCAGAAAACCTTGGGAAGGAGAGTGGCCTTCTCTCCTCCAAGGAAGATTCTCCAAGGAATAATAAGGCATTCAGATATACCAGGGGCACAACAGGATTGGCTATGGGACGAAACCTAATTCAATGTCCTCATCATTGGTAGTCACCAGGGAGCCAGTCTTGCTCTTTGCAACAAACTTCTCATCTGCTATTCTGTCTAAATTATAGTTTAGAAAAATGCACAGTGCTCCTGTACTTCAGATTATTGGCAGAATTTTCCTTCCTTTTCCTGCACTAAAGATGTGTAGCACTGGGGCACCTGGGGGACTCAGTCATTTGAGCACCTACCTTTGGCTCAGGTCATGATCCCAGGGTCTTGGGATCAAGCCCTACATCAGGTTCCCTACTCAGTAAAGGACTCTGCTTCTCTTTCTCCCCCTGCCCCTCCCCCACTCATGCATGCTCTCTCATAAATAAATAAATAAATAAATAAATAAATAAATAAAATCTTAAAAAAAAAAGATGTACAGGATTGTGGCCCCATTTTCCTAATGGCTTATGTTTCAATATTTTATTTGTAAATCTGTTATTTGGAACTGAAAACACATTTGCTATCGGGAAACATGTTATTTAAGGAGGTTAGAATCTCAGGTAGGTCCTAAAAGTCTTTTTCTACCCATTATTAATAGTACTGAGTCTGATAGCACACATCACCTGCAAATAATCACATGCAATGGGAAAATGAATTCCTAATTCTACCTCAGTATTCTAGGACAGGACTCCCTCTAGCCCTTGAAATAGGGATTCCTGAGAATGAGAAGGTTGGTGGCAATGTGGTACCTTATAGCTTTCTAAGTGGATTTGGAGAGGAAATCAAGAATTGAGGGTATAAGGTCATGCCAGCCTTATCAAAGAGGACACATCTGGGATCCCTGGGTGGCGCAGCGGTTTGGCGCCTGCCTTTGGCCCAGGGCACGATCCTGGAGACCCGGGATCGAATCCCACGTCAGGCTCCCGGTGCATGGAGCCTGCTTCTCCCTCTGCCTGTGTCTCTGCCTCTCTCTCTCTCTCTCTCTCTCTCTGTGTGTGACTATCATAAATAAAAATTTAAAAAAAAAGAAAAAAAAAAAAACAAAGAGGACACATCTGCTGAAACAGAGTTTACCAACACCCCTGATATTTGTTGGCTCAGGATAGCACACATGAGGGTATAAGTCACACTATTGACCTCCTTCAGAGCATCTTAAACTTCAAAGAGATTTCCACCATACTCAGCCTGGTAAATCCCTGAAGGAAAGAGATCAATCATCTCCCAGTTCCAGCTTCAACCCAAAATATATTATTTCATGCTGAGGGACAGGGGTTTGAAGAAGAAGTGATTCCAAGAAGTTCCTTATTTATTTAAAAAAATCATAATGGCTACTATTTATAGTACTAACTTTATGCCAAAGGCCTCATAATTTATTATGTTTTAATTTATCAGATTCTCATAACAATCCTATGTGTAGCTTCATTATTAACTTCACAGGGAATATAAGAACAATGAGGTTTAGCATGACCAAGTAACTTGCCTTAGATCATATGGCTAGTCTGTGGAAGAATCAGGATAAAACCCCAGACTTCAGGCAAATTGAATTTAAATAAAATATTTTTTAAAAAAAGAAAAACCAACCCTAGGCTCCAGGCTACTAAATTACTATGATATATTTGTTTTTCCAGAAAAAAAAACCCATAAAGCAAAGTTTGCCATAAGTATGTTAAAAATATGTATTCATATTTAAATGATAATCTTAAAAAGCGATGTAAGCATATCGCGGATCATTGAGCAATTCAGTTATAACACAATTTAATGGCTCCTGTCACAATTTAATGTCTCCCTTTTCTGTTTGTTTATGATGCATTTCTAGCCAAGAGAAGACCAAATACCATTATGGCATACTGAATAAATGAGGGTTTTGCAGTAGATTCAACAGAGACAAATTATGGGAGAATTGTTTCTTCATGCAGTCACACAGCAGATAGTACAGGCATGCCAAACTCTCAAGGATTGCCCCTAGGTACCATCCTCACATTGGAAGCAGACACATTACATGGATTCCATCTTTCTGTATACAGCATTACATACCATGTGGACTCCTCATTTTGAGAACCAGCAACCTGGCTGTTAAACTGCTTTAGTCCCCAGTGAGAATTGTTAAGAGATAAAGTTTTTCTCCAGGTCTTAGCTATTCTTTCCTGATAATACAATGAGTAGTCATAAATATCTTCTAGAATTTTCTTACTTTCCTAGTTCAAAGGAGAAATTCTAAGAAACAAGAAGACAAACCTGCCAGTTCAATCATCCCATATGAGTAGCACATCCAACTTGTTTACAAAAATGAAAAAATCACAATTTGAAATTTATTACATTAGAAAAAGTGGGAGAGAAGGAAACAGAGAAAAAGCAGGACAAATAAGAGATTATAGCAATAAGTCCAAATAATCAATTATCAGTAATTACAATAAATGTAAATGGGAAAAACTGGTCTATTAAAAATACAGAAAATATTAGATTAAAAAACATTACAAATCCAGGTGTCCTTTTTTATAAGAGATTTACTGGACTCTAAGGATGCAAAAGGCAGAAAACAGAAGTAATGTAAAAAGACAGAGCTGGCAAACATCAAAAAAAAAAAAAAAAGAAAAGCTAATGTGGTTACTATTAATATCAGACAAATGAGTTTAAGACAAAAAAGCACTGTTAGAGAGAAAGTGAGTCATTACATTTTGATGAGGGTTTTATTTCATCAGAGATAATGTGACAACTCTAAATATATGTACTTAAAGTCACATAGGAGGAGGGGCACCTGGCTGGCCCAGTCAGTGGAGCGTGGAACTCTTGATCTCAGGGTTGTGAGTTCAAGCCCAATGTTGGGTGTAGAGAATACTTAAAAATAAAACCAAATAAATAAATAAACAAAATTCATGTAGCAAGAGTCATTTGAAATGAAAGCCAGGGAGAAGGTCATGACAGACAGGAAGCATCACACACCCAAATCCAGAGACATGGGAATACATCACACACACAGCTGTCTAAAGCACCGGATAATTACAATGAAACACAAAAGTAAAGCATTTGAAGTGGCAATGATGGCACATCTATGAAGCCTTAGTTTCTATAAGACTTCTCATGTACCAGAAAGAAAAAACGGACCCAGTTCCTCTTTGGCATAAAAGCAAAGCCACTAGAAAAAGAATGCTACATACATGCTTGGGGATTTGGGGGATTGGGATGGGAGGAGTAAAAAGAGCTGATGGTTTCATTTTCTCTGGCAAATCCTGCATTGTAGATTTGCAAAACCCCAGAGTAATTCATTCTGGTGATGTCATTTGAGGCTTGGTTGGTTGCACATCCTAAACAGCCACATGACTAACACCCTTAGGCTCTCACCAAGAGAGATGGAAACAAGATGGGCCACATTGCTCAGTCTCTGTGTGCTACAAGCTGCTGGAGTTCCTCACTTTCATAATTACAATGTGACTTGTGCCACGTAATAAAAAGTGGATAAGAAAGGAGAAAGAAAAACAAGTGTGAAAATGTTCATATTAATGCCATGACCTAATGCATCCATTTGATTTCAGCTGGCAAAGGAAGCAGAAGATCCAGTTTGACAAAAAAAGATCAAGCATAATTGCACAATAGGGTTCTGGGTTGGGAGCGTCCTTTATTTACTGTCAGTTTCTACCATGACAAGTAACTTGCTCAGGTACGATCAAAAACACTGTGATGTTTTTTAGCGGGTGGTTAAAGAGTCTTACAAAATAATATGCACTTTAGAAGAAGCTGCTTTTTAAAATTTCAGACCATTTAGACAATGTGCATCCTTTGAACGCAGATCCCATTTTTACTAACATTTTTAGCTAGGGATTCACCTAAGATGCAGTGGGAATCGACACTCATCACCCCCCCCCCCTTTTTTTTTTATTTTGGTGATAAAACCTGGAAACTGAGGAGGAGAGGCTGGAGGGATGGGAGGAGAGATTGTCTCCTTTTCAGATATCTTCAGAAATGTCCTTGTCTGCAAGTGAAACCTGGACTTGGATTTAATCACAACAGGGGTTATTTTCCACATCAGAGAAAGTGGAGACTGCGTCTCAAAACCAGTGCCCTGTTTGGTCTCCAGCCATCCATGTTTGTCCTCTGCACTGCAAGAGCTCCTATCCTCTCTTCTCTTCTTTGCTCCTCCCTTCTCTGTTCATTCCTCAGTCCTTGTCTTGCCCACAAAATGGCAGAACTTACGCAACCCAATACTTTCTGTAGAAGCTGCTTTGTTCTAGTAACTCAGTAGGTATTTATCAAGTGCCTCCCATGTGCCAGCACTGTTCTAGGTGCTAGGAGTATGGCCGTGAACAAAGCAGACAGAAATCCCTCTGTCGCTGAGTTACATGAGGGCCGTCAGGGAAGAAGTCCAGAGGAATTGTTTTCTGAGCCGAAATCTGAGTAGTGGAAGGAGTGAGCCCAGGGGAAAACACCTGGAAGGGTGTTCCAGCCAGAGGGAACAGCCCAGTGCAAAGGCTATCAGTGGAGCATTAGCTCTGTGCATTCCAGGAAAAGAAAGGAATTTTGTGAGCCTTTGCTAGGACCTAGTCACTCACACATGAAGGCCACTTGAAGTTGCTAGGTCGCTGGGCTAGAACCAAAACAAGTAGTACCTTGCAAGGGACACCTGGGTGGCTCAGTGGTTGAGTGTCTGCCTTTGGCTCAGGGCCTGATCCTGGGTCCTGTGCTGGAGTCCTATATCAGGTTCCCTGCAGGGAGGGAACTGCCCATGTCTCTGCCTCATGTCTCATGAATAAATAAATTAAAACTTAAAAAAAAAAGTACCCCTAATTCTGTGGGGAGGGAGGGCCTGTGATTCCAGGATGGGGTCTCTCTAAGAAAGGGGAATGGGACACAGTGTCCTTAAGTGAATGTCATTAGTTTAGGTGAGGAAGTACAGGGGTTTGGAAATCTGAAACAGGAGAAATTAGGGTATTTTGCCCACAGAGTTCCAGAGTTTGAGGAGAAACAGGAGAGAGAATCCTTGTGAGATGTCTGAGGAGAGAGAAGGAAGAACTGGACAGAATGTAGAGCACGAGCATCAGGTTTATGGAGGAGAGGAAGAGACGGGTGGGCTGGCCCTCACTCACATACACAGGCACTAGCACAACCACAGTGGCTGCCTTTTCAAAGTGTGCCAGGTTGAGGGAAATGAGCTAACCATGTCTTTTTTAATCCAGGAAACAGGATGGCCAAGCCTGTTTTTATAGACTGCATTCTAGCACCTTCTTCACATTTGTTCCCTTTCAGTAAACACAAAATCCACATGCCCTCTTGTAAAGTTATTTGGAATTTCAAAATCAATATAGTAACTAAAAACACAGCAAGGTGATTTCAGGATGTTTCTTCAAGTGACTTCTACTCACTCCTTCCTCCCATTTAGTCTGGACCCTCTGTCTTGCAAGACTTTCCTTGAGAACCCCTATGGAGTGGCTATAGCCTAGCAGTGTGGTCACATTTGCATACCACCCTCGGCTGCATTCATTAACTCAAAAGGGAAAGGAAAAAGTTAACAACTTAGTGAACTGCCAACACTTTGTCTTTACAAATATGTAGATGGATTTAGTCAAGTGAAGGAGAAGGGTGCTAGGGTGAAGAGAAAGTTTGCCTTGCTTGAGAGAGCAAAGCTAGAGACTCAGTGACTTAAAGTTTCAGATTAAAAAAAAAAAAAAAAAGAAAAAGCAGTTCTCACGAAAGATCTGGACTTTCTGACAGTGGAAGTAGCAAACACCCAGCACTGCAAGTGAGCTGTGTTATAAAGCAGGAACCTGCCCTGGGTCCCAGGTCCCCTCCAATACGTTTGTCCTATGAGGTGATTTATTTCTAAACACCACAAGCAAGGCACCGAGTGAGGGCATTGACAAAGACTTATTCTTTCTCATCAGGAATACCCACTTAAAAAGAACTATCAATGTCATTAGCCTTTAGAGAAATATAAATCAAACTCACAATATGATACACTTTCCACCAACAAGGATGGCTAAAATAAAAAAGACAGACAATAACAAGTGTTTGCAAGGATACAGAGAAATTAGAACCTTCATACATTGCCGGTGGGGATGTAAAATGGCACAGCCTCTCTGGAAACAGTCTGGCAATTCCTCAAGATTTCAACACAGAGTTATCATATTACCTAGCAATTCTACTTCTAGGTATTCACCCAAGGAAAAAAAAAAATGTATGCCTACACCAAAACTTACACATGAGTGTTCATAGCAGCATTATTCATAAGAGCCCAAAAGTAGATACAATTCAGATATCCATCAACTGATGAATAAATGGATAAGTAAAATGTGGTCTATCCACACAGTGGATTATTATTCAGCAACAAAAAGGAATTGAGTCCTGACACCTGCTGTAACATGGGTAAACTTTGGAAACATTATAAGTGAAAGAAGCCAGTCACAAAAGACCACATATTGGAGGATGCCAGTGATATGAAATGTCCATAATAGCCAAATGTATAAAAACAAAAGTAGCTTAGTGATTACCTGGGATCAAGGAGGGGAGGGGAAAGAGCAGGGAGGCATTCAAGGGGAGACAGAATGTCTAGTAATCGCTATGACTATCATTCTTTTGGGATGATGAAAATGTTCTAAAGTTGATTGTGATGATGGTTGCACAATTCAGTGAACATACAAAAAAACTGATATGTATATTTGAAATGAATAAAGTGTATAATATGTGAATTATATCTCAATAAGACTATTAACCAAAAAGAAAAAAGGGGGATCCCTGGGTGGCGCAGCGGTTTAGCGCCTGCCTTTGGCCCAGGGCGCTATCCTGGAGACCCGGGATCAAGTCCCACGTCGGGCTCCCGGT
Source organism: Canis lupus familiaris (assembly GCF_011100685.1). Lineage (NCBI taxonomy): Eukaryota > Metazoa > Chordata > Mammalia > Carnivora > Canidae > Canis > Canis lupus. The sequence continues at coordinate 22,667,807 of NC_049238.1, forward strand.
GCATGGAGCCTGCTTCTCCCTCTGCCTGTGTCTCTGCCTCTCTCTCTCTCTCTCTGTGTGACTATCATAAATAAATAAAAATTTGAAAAAAAGAAAAAAGGAAGGAAGGAAGGAAGGAAGGAAGGAAGGAAGGAAGGAAGGAAGGAAGGAAGGAAGGAAGGAAGGAAGGAAGGAATCTGGTACCAAGGTCAGAATGCAAATTGATTGATAGATCCCAGAGGAGTTTAGATTTGTGCTGGCAATACATGCTCACAGGAAGCCATGTATCGAGGGAAGACAGAGAAAGAAAGAAAGAACAGAAGGGAAGAGAAGATTAAAAAAGAAAAGGAAAGGAAAATAAAAAGAAAAGAACTGTCACAGCAAAATGGGAAGTAAAATTGTAGTGTAACTGTTATTTTTAATTTGTTTTTTTGAGAGAGAGAGCACACAAGCAAAGTGGGGGGAGGGAAGGGGCAGAGGAAGAGGAGAGAGAGAATCTTAAACAGGCTGCATGCCCAGTGTGGAGCCCACAGTGGGGCTGGATCTCACAACCCTGGCATTATGACCTGAGCAGAAACCAAGAGTCAGACGCTTAACCGACTGAGCCACCCAGTGACCCCTATATTTTCCTTGTGATGGCAGGATTTGTACCACGTAAGTGTATCTGCTTCTGAATTTTGACCCTGGAGGGGTTTTTAAGATGATTTCTCCCAAACCTCTCAATAGTACCACTCCGATATGCAGACCACAGAGACTCCTGCCCTGCACTGGCCCAGTGCACCTCATGACCCTAAACGTGTCTTCTTGAGATAACACCGTCCAGGACTCAGAAACACTGCTGGACCTCTCTTGCCCTATGTCTTCAAAATGAAAGAAGGTTCATGGGCTGTGTTGCTGATGATATTAGAAATAAAAACCGCTTTAGAAAAATTTGAGTGGTGGAAGCTCCTAGGTAAGAAAAGACAAATTAATTAAGTTATCAAATCCTTTGTCTCAAAGAGAATGAATGCAATATACCCTTGCATAGTGAAGTATCATTATCTGAGAGTGCTGAGCACCCCTATTCTTGCTTCTCTTTGTATTCCATCTCAGAGTCCTGTAGGTACTAGAGAATGAGATGAAATTCACAACAGTTGTATGCAGTGATTGAGGATATTTTGCAATAGCAAACAATTCATATTACTCTTCAAATATAAATACATAAATGTACCTGTAGCCCACATGAACCATAAGGCTGATTCTTTATATTGACAACCAGATGGATGTTAAACACTAGGATGGAGATAATTTAATTTGTATATAAATAAGATTTCACCAAATATTCAGAGTTCGATTTAACAGTTCAGCCATATTTAAATAATTTTTACTTAAAATGTTGGTGCAAAAAAAAATGTTGGTGCATTCATGTATTATTTTTTTTGTTTGTCTTTTAATTGTAATAGATAATATAAATATTTTTAAATAGTAACTTTTGAAAATATACAAAGTAACTATAATTTTGAAAATGCCATTCACCTGAGTTTACATTTTAATAAAAATATACTCAATTTTTAAATGTTTTCTAAACAATTACACTTTATTTGTAATCTGTTATCGCTATAATTTGAATACTAATTACATGAAAATCTTTATGTAACAACACATTTAGCAGTTTTGCTGAAGTGAAGAAAATAAAATAGATGTTGTACAATAAGTGAATGATTGTGAATTATTTGTCTTTTGTTACTCATACAATACATTGCTAGCTCATTCAGACATGTGCAAATAACTAAATGTACTCATCTTTGGTACAACTCATATTGCCAACTTTCAGCATATAAAGACCATAGCTTTGTAAATGTTTTTGGATTTCGTCATTGATTTGTCAAGACAGAAAAATATGACACATTTTAATTAACATCGTTTAGCTTTCTTTTTTTTTTTAAAGATTGTATTTATTTATTTATTCATGAGAGACACAGAGAGAGAAGCAGAGACACAGGCAGAGGGAGAAGCAGGTTCCATGCAGGGAGCCCAATGTGGGACTCGAACCTGGGTCTCCAGGATCATGCCCTGGGCCGAAGGTGGCGCTAAACCGCTGAGCCACCCAGGCTGCCCACATCTTTTAGCTTTCTGTACAACTTTTCAATGTGTGGATATAGGGTATGTGGGTCTCAGTCTGTGCCCTTGCTGGGCCTGTCTCCTGAGTGGGTTATCCAAGCAAATATAAGGGATGAGCTGGGGAATTTGAGGAATGGCCCAAATCTATGCCTTTCTCTCCAAAAACAAAAATTTCAGGAATTCCTCTGCATGGTTGTAATTCTCTGAGCACACTTAAAATTCACCTTAAAGGAAAAATGAACCATGCCCCACACCCTTAGAGATGGGAAAGGGAGTCTTTTCCTTTAGAATGAAGAAGCAGAGAGGAGGGAAAAGGAGGGAGAGGAGAAGCAGGGAAAAAACCCAAAGCAGGAAAGCACCCCAGGCACTCACACTTCCCAATGCTGGTGGCAAGGCCAATTTAGAGCCTCCCATCCCACTTCCCAGGGCCCCAGAGGCCAAGCTGCTGAGCTGAGAGACAATCTCCCGCTCAGGACTTGACAGCCAAGGAGATACTGCTCTTTGGTGCTGATCTGGGAGCTCCTCACCCTAATGGGAGAACTACAGCCCCAAGGACAGGCAGGCCAGAAAGATCAGGACAGGAATAGGTCAGAAGCTCTCACAAGAAAAATCTTAGCCTTGCTAACTCCTAAGACTCTTGTGCTAGGAAGAAAACCGTAATTCCCTTCAGGCAAATGAAACAGGAAAGGTACCCTTTCCTGCCTGTCAAAGCAGCTCTGAGCCAGGGAACTGGATGTGGCAAGAGGAGCCAGGGCTGGATCATAGCCTTCAGCAGCCCCCTTGTCCTGGCACCAAGCACAGGGCACAACTTGTCCCACCATTCATATGGCTCTGGCCTGGACAGAGGCCCCCACCTCTAGAGCAGGAAAGGTGACCTGACTTCTGGTGGCCGCACACTGGAGCAGTGATCCCAAAATTCCAATCCGTGTATCCCTGGGTTCCACTGAAGTGTGTCTGACTCCCACCCCAAAACCACAGGTTAGCCACAGTAGCTCCCCATCACCTGATGTGGAGTGTAGATTGTGTTCTTAGCTTTGTTTTTGTTTGAAAGAAGGGATTGTACACTGGGCAGCCCCAGTGGCCCAGCGATTTAGCGCTGCCTTCAGCCCAGGGCGTGATCCTGGAAACCTGGGATCAAGTCCCACATTGGGCTCCCTGCATGGAGCCTGCTTCTCCCTCTGCCTCTGTCTCTGCCTTTCTCTCTCTCTCTGTGCCTCTCATGAATAAATAAATAAAATCTTAAAAAAAAAAAAAAGAAGAAGAAGAAGGGATTGTACAACTTTAAAAAAAATTTTTTTTTGAACTCTAGATCTGGATCAGCCACATCATGATCTCTGGAGGCAATGGGAGAAGAGAAACCATGAGGGCTGCCATGGTGCTTTTCAAGGACATTAAGAGCCACTGGCTCTTGGCCCCTATGGCAACAGACTTGCTCCTCCTCTCCTTGACCTTACTAGGCACTGTCCTTTACAGTTACTTAGAATTGTTTTTGGACCTTGGATGAGGAGTCCCCTTGTAAATCCAAATTACCAGGTTTTATTAAACCTTTCACATGACAAAGCAGGCAAACGATATGTATTTTCTAAACATCCACACTTGAAAATTCTATGTATAATCCACTGTAACGTACAGCTGACAAAGCAACCATGACAGTCTCTCATCTTCCTGACTAAATTTAGAAACAAACATTTTCAGAATATGAAATTAAATAACAAAGGTCATAGGACAATGAATAATATGCTGTGTGTGGTTAATTACACTTGGTTCTAAAAAAAGTCATCCTAGCTTCTATATAAAAATTGCATGTGTAGTTATTTCAGTTTGAAATGTCAAAGGGTTACTTGGTTTCAAAGAGAAAATGGGAAAGTGCAAAGATATTTATATAATACTGGAAAAAGTATTTCTTAAAGAGTATGTAATGTTTAATTCTTTATGGCTTCCCTTTGTCCTTATAAATATGCAATTCTTTGTGCTATTGAAATTAAGGGTTCATAGTGTTTTCAGTCTTTTCAGAGAAAAGAACCAAATAATTTAGATACAGAAAAGATATGATTGTTTCCGAACAGTTACTAAATCTGATGAATGATTATAATCATAAGGCAGATAGAATTACACTTAATCTTGTTTCCATGAGGAGGTAACCTGTACTTTTAACTTCAAACAATGCTGTTTTGATGTTCCCTTAATATTTCAGTTCCAAAAGTGAAACATTTCTGGGATCCTTGAATGGAAATCACCTGTCTGCCCAATTTTTATTTCTGATATAATAACAGCAGGGCACCTCATTGTGAATGAACTCATTTTGATACTCAAATAAGACAAGCAAGCCATGTTGTTAGTAGCAATGATAGAAGTGATAGCTCTGGGTGGTCTAGCAAATGCTCGTGTGACTTGAGGTGTTCACCTAAAAAAAGATACATTGAGGTCAAGCTTATTTTTGCTTTTTTGGGTGATTCTGCCCTAGGAGATCAGAGAAGCAATTTTCCTCTATATTTTTTTATCCTGTTGCCTGAGAATTTACACTTTTGCTTCTTCTGATCGGTTTAACAAATGTTAATTGGACACTTAGGAAGTGCTAGACACTGTGCTAGGCATTAGGAATTCAAAGATTAAAAAATATAGTCCCTGTGGTCTAGGAGCCCTGTCTAGAGGATTCAAACAATGGGGCTACTCAATGGGAATACTTTGAGTTTAGAGGAAGGACTCAGTTTCTCCATCTGGACAACTTCTCTAGGGTCCATTCAAGCTCAAAATGTACATGATTCTACTTGACCACTCTAGGTTTCCTATTATTTCAGATAAGGTGTTTGATAGCTACACCAATGCAGCCACAATATTTATATACTGCTGATGCCAGGATCAGTCTTAGTCTACTCCAGGCTCCTCTTAACGTTTTGCTGATGTTACTACCGTACCTAAAGCCCCACAGTTACCTCTGACACTTGGTGGGAGGGGTGTTGATATAGGTGTGTTTTGCAGGTGCGGTACACCTTCAGTTTATCCTCATCTGGTGGAGAATGGTTTCGTCATCTTACTCGAGTGACTTACTTGCCACAGATTGAAATTCTAAAAGAATTTACTTGTCTTTATTCTTTTCGGAATAAATACAAGTCTGACACACTCCCCTCTTCTATTTTAGAAGAGAGAGGCCTTAAAATGGTTCTATCTTGTGATCTATTGAGTGGCTTCTTGCCAGTGAATGAGACTGATCCCAGCCACAGTCTCTTGGTTTTGCATCATCCAAACTTGTGGGGTTTGCTGATTCAGGAATCATTTTGTTCTTTATAGCTCTTCTGTTGGCTGCTTCTAAATAAGGAGAACCATTCTCCAGCTCAAGTTATAAAACTCATGTTTGTTTTGTTTTGGTTTGGCTTTTTAAATTTTATTTGAAGAGGTTTCAAGAAGATCCAAAGCAACATAAGATGAATTGTAGATCAGTGAATGTCAACTGCGGGTAAAAAGGCATAAGAGCTTTTTCAAACTACACAGCTTGAAAAACTGCTTCCACCCATCCTTGTCCATTGCAGTATCTGAGAATCACTGTAGCAGAGTGACAAGAGAAGATTAGAAGCTGGAACCCAGGCTCCATTTACATTTCTGCCATCAACTCCCCAACTGCTCTATGATCCCAGTTTCCCCTCTGGTCAATTATGCTTATACGTTCAGCTGCATATTTTGAATTTGATAAATCATCTACCTACCTCTTCTTACTCAGATTTCATGCTCTAAATGCAGAATTTATTTATAGATTCCAGAGGGGAGGTGGGTAGGGAAGTGGGCAAAATGGGTGAAGGGGAGTGGGAGGTTCAGGCTTCCAGTTATGGAATGAATAAGTCACAGGGATAGAAAGTACAGCATAGAGAACTTTTTTAAAAAAAAAATGCTTTAAATTCCAAAGAATAAAATATATAATGAAAAAGCTATCATGGAAAAAAATATATTTAGGCTGTCTCTATACTTACCCAAACAGCAAAGCTGGTTAATTAAGTCTTGGCTCCCCCCTCAAGGAAACAGATAGTCATTTGTAGCTGGAGGCTCCTGTTTCAAAATGAGGTCCATCTATTCATTGGGGTGCATTTTAGGTGTGTTATCCAAGCTTTGGGGGAAGATCCCTTTCCCCAGATAAATGGTAGAGACCTGACAACCCAGCAGAACCAATCAGTTACAGACCCATAGCAGGGTGAGTGGGTAGCTTTGGAGATCTCTATGAGAAGTCTCAAAGATCCCTTGGATTTGATACTTTCCACCAATTAATTTCCTGAGCTCATCTCATTCTGGCCAAGGGTATTCTCTCTTCAGCATTCTCTAGAAAGCCTAGTCTTGCCCTGCCCAACCCCCAACTTTAGTTCTGATAACCCTAGTTCTCCTGAGTACTCTAGGCGATACCTCTTGCCCAGCCCCTCCAGTCTGTATTTCCTTTCTGGGCTCATCTGTCTCCTCAAGGAGGAAAGCCCAATGTGTCCATTATCTGGTCCTTTTCAGAAAAAGTTTGTGACCCAATAGACTAAAGTACTTGTAGCTCCTCCATTGAGAACTTGCAGTTCTTGAGGATGCTCCAGCTGGAATATACTCCTGGCCTCTCATCTTTCCCTCACTCAGTGTCTCTTCAGAAAGTCATGTGAAGTATAGGATTGGTGAATTTGAGAGAAGGAACTGAGCTTAGGTCAGCCCTCATCTCCTCAGAGCCAGCCTGTCACAGGCAATATAAATTCTGGTTCACTCTCTGCCATGCAGCATGGAGCCAACACAAGTCACTTTGCTCTCAAACCCTATCTCAGGAGTAACTTCACACTAACCCAAGTTCACAGAAAATTCTGTATAGCCAAAGAAATTTCCATTTTGGGGATGCCTGGCCAGCTTAGTTGGTAGAGCATAGGACCCTTGATCTCAAGGTTGTGAGTTCTAGTTCTGCATTGGGCCTAGTGCTTACTTTAAAAATAATAATAAATAAATAAAAATGTATTCCATTTTAATGATAAATGCAACCAGCTAGCAGATGGATCCTCATAGGGGGTGCCTGGATGGCTCAGTGGTTGAGCATCTGCCTTTGGCTCAAGTCATGATCCCAGGGTCCTGGGATCAAGTCCTGCATTGGGCTCCCTGCAGGGAGCCTGCTTCTCCCTCTGCCTGTGTCTCTGCCTCTCTCTCTCTCTGTGTCTCTCATGAATAAATAAATAAAATATTTTTAAATTGTATTTATTTACTTTTTTTGTTTAGACAGAGAGCATGTGTGTGAAGCGGGGAAGGGAAGAGAGAGGGAGAGAGAGAGAGAGAATCAATCTTTCTTTTTTTTAAAAAAAAAATATTTTGTTTATTTATTCATGAGAGACAGAAAGAGAGAAAGAGGCAGAAACATAGGCAAAAGCAGGCTCCCCGCAAAGAGCCAGATGCGGGATCCAATCCCAAACCCCATGGTCATACCCTGAGCCGAAGGCAGACACTCAACCATGGAGCCACCCAGGTGTCCCAATAAAATCTTAAAAAAAAAAAGATGGATCCTCATATCAGCAGACTGGAGGGGAGGGGTGGAGGGGAGCATTTTCTCCCTATAGACAGGGAACAAAATGATTTAAATTCTGTACTTAGAGCATGAAATCTGAGTGAGGAGAGGTAGATGGATGGCTTATTATTTGCCACAGAGACCTGAGAGCTCAAGTCCTTGGGCCAAGGTCCCCTCTCCCCTAAACAGTATTTGGGAAGGTGCTCTCAGCTTCTGGCTTCTTAGGCTTAGGTTTTCCATGTTAGGCTGACAGCACCTCAGCCCACCACATCTATTCATCCAGGCTTTCTCCAAACAACTGATTAATTTTACACTTTTTATTTTATTTTTTTTTAATTTTACACTTTTTAAATTAAATTAGTCACATTCTGGTGCTTGCCATCCTAAAATTACCCTCAGGTCACCTTGGCTGAAGTTATAGGTGTTTCCAAAGTCTTCAGTTATACACAGGTTGCCTATCAGTTTACTCCTTCAGACTCATAATCTGTGTGAGTGTATGTGAGTGTGTGTGTGTGTGTGTCTTACTGATTTAACTCTTAGATGCACTCTCATTTCCTATTTCTAGGGGAAGATACTTTACTATTATCCCATTGATTGCCAACAAGGTATCTTTGAGCTCTTTGGAAAGAAAGCCTTATAGAAAGCCTTATAGTATAACAGTTTTTATTATGTCTTGACTCTTAACTACCTGAATTCAAGCACCTAAACAGTTTTGCCTTATTTCATATTTTAATAACTATTGAGATGGAGCTAATGATGACAAATATCTAGCAAAGATTCTCAACATAACTCATGGTTTTTAAACTTTTGTTAAACAGTCTTACACAATGAAGTCAATACATTTTTAAGATCTCTAATTTGTTTCCAAAGGAGGTGGGTAAAAATATTTTGCAAAGAAAGAGCCAATTGGATGTCTCTGACAATCAGAATCAGCCTCAGATCAGAAGTGACTTTCCCCACTGTCTTCCCTTTTTTCCTTCCCAAATATTTTCCCCGTGTTAGGCATGGTTTGGGGCACTATAGATGTAAGAGTGAAAATATCTAATAGAAGATTCTTTTTTTTTTTAAGATTGTATTCATTTATTTAAGAGAGAGAAAGAGAACAAGAGGAGAAGCAGAGGGAGAGGGACAAGCAGACTCTGCACTGAGCTCAGAGCCTGACCCAGGGCTTCATCTCATGACCCTGACCTGAGCTGAAATCAAGAGTTGGATGTTTAATGGACTGAGCCACCCCAGAGCCCCTAACAGAAGATCCTTGACCCAATGAGGCTTACATTTTAGTTGGAGACAGACTATAAAAATAAATAAATAAATGAAAAATATTAGCAACCACTAAGTGCTATACAGAGAATAAGACTGAATAATGTAATAGTGACTACTTTAGATGGGGCATCACTGAAGTCCTCTCTGAAGGGTAATGTTTAAGCTGAGACCTCAGAGACTGAGGAGCCAATCACAGCAAGATATGGGTAAAGAACATTACAGGTAAAAGAGGCCTGGGACAAAGGGGTGGAGCAGGTTTGGTGAGTGCGGGAAGGAAAGGGTAGTGCAACTGGAGCGTGGCCAGCAAGGAGGAGAGTGGAATACCATCTTATCCAGAGTATAGGATGTGGAATGTGTGGCAAATACCTTGATAATTTCCTCATGGAGAGCGACCATGGAAACTATAACTGCTTTACACTGCCTCATGTTTTTGCTCTATTTTAAAAATATATCAGAAGGAAAAGTGGGTGTGATACAGGTTGATTCTCATTTGTGTATCTTTTCCAGATTTACCAGGTGATACTTGTTACAAATCAGACAAATGACATTTGAGAAGAGCAAAAGGGCAAGGATGTAGAACATTCATCATCACGTGCCTTCAATATCTCAGTGATCAGATGTTTAAAAGCCAAGGATAGAAGGATATGTGAATGATTTTTGATGAATTGCAAGACAAAAACCATGGGAATGACTTTTTATGAATTGTTTTATTCAACTTGATAAACTTACCCTTTTGGGGAGATGTTGGTATCAACATTCTCATTCTCAAAATGTGCCTTCCAGCTTAGTGATGTGTGTGTGTGCTAAGGAAAGGATAAATCAGGCCTCAAAATGTATGTTGGCTCTGAGGTTTGCAGGTTCATAAACTCATTGTTCTTGGCTCATTCAGGAATTGATTCACATTAACCAGTTATAATAGATTGATTAATAAGGCACAATGCCATTTATTCATTACCTGTAAGAGCTAGAACCATCAGCTGAAATTCATGTCTGTTGGTCAGTACATACTCTTCCTAGTAGGAAAATCTATTAAGAAATCAAATTAAAGTCAGAAGGTTAAATGTTAAATATGGAAGCTGAACAAATCAAGTTGGATGTTTTGAATGGCAGCCTAACATAGCCTTTTTTCACTATGAGGACACACAGTCCCAGCTGGGCAAATGATCTACTATTCAGCTGGACAGTGTTTCTCCAGCACTGGCAAAGTTTGACTCCCAGTGTCTCATTTCTCTAAGTCTGGGCCACTGTTTCTCAAAGGTTAGTCAAAAGGCCACCTTCAGTAAATTTGCCTTGTGTGTTCATTAGACGCCTGGGTGGCTCAGCAGTTGAGCTTCTGCCTTCAGCTCAGGGCTTCATCCTGGAGTCCCAGGATCGAGTCCCACACGGGGGCTCCACTCGAGGAGCCTGCCTCTTCCTTTGCCTATGTCTCTACCTCTTTCTCTATGTCCCTCATGAATAAATAAATAAAATCTTTTTTAAAAAAGAAATGCATTTTTCTAGGTCCCATCCCACACTTCTGAATCAAAATCTCTGGTCTCTGGTTTTGGGCTAGGAACATGACCTAGATGACCCAGGGCTAGTTTTAACTAGTTTTCTGGGAAACCATAAGCACACTGATATTTTAAAAACACCGCAAAAAAAAAAAAAAAAAACAAAAAAAACACCGCTTTTTGCTATATAATTCAGCTATATAATTCAGGTTAAATTAGTTACTTAACTTCTCCAAGCCTCAGTTTGTCTGTAAAACAGGGATGATAATAGGTCTTATCTTCTAGTATTATTGCCAGGATCAAGTGAGTTTAGACACGCAAAGGTTTTAGAACAGTGTCTGGCACCTGGTAAGCCCTCAACACATACTTGCTGTTATTATTACCACCAACATTATTGTTCCCATCTTCACTGTCATTATTCAGCCCACTACATTCCTGGTTGATCACAGATTTAATTTTTTTTTTTTTATCAAGCAAAGCCAAGTTTACTGACTACTGTCATAAGGAACAGTGTGCTCTTGACAGACTCTTATTAGCCTCTCCAAAACTGTTTTTCATTGATGAGATTTCAGGGTTTCTGCTTCTTTTTTGAAAAATTTTTAAAGAGTTTATTTATTTATTTGAAGAGAGAGAGAGAGAGAGAGCACAAACAGGCAGAGCAGCAGGGAGAGGGAGAAGCAGATTCCCCACTGAGCAGGGAACCGAACATGGGGCTCAATCCCAGGATCAGGGTTTCTGCTCTTTAAGAATGAAAAAGATAGCACCTTAAGTCATTTCAAATCATGCAGCAGGATGGATTTATTTGGGGGAAGGCTTCTAATGGTATCTACAGTGTTTGACTTAAAACTTCTATGTGATCTCAGAGTTTGGTACATCCTAGCTCTGTCTTGAAAGTTCGATTGCATTTTACTTTGGGGCTTAAATTTCTGTCTACTGACAACAGCAACATACCAACTTGTTTAAAGTCATTTCCCTAAATGTTGTCACTTGATATGAATTAAAGAAATAAAGTCCTCCGGAATCATATGGGCCGAGTGATAAGGATTCTCATTACACAAGGTGGGATCTTGGAGACACCACACTGGCACACTTGGAAGCACAGTATCATACACCACTTTTGCAACTTGTCAGAGTTTGTAAATGGAACTTAGAATAGCACCATTCCTATCAACTCTCTCTTCATCTGAATACTTGAAAGCGGGTTATAAACACTAATTAATCCTCAAAATATCCCTGTGAAACAGATAATTACTAGTTGTTCCTGCATTTGAAATGGGCACAGTGAAGGAAGGGGTTAAATGGAATCAATTCTTCAGGTTAAGCTGATTCAGCAGCAAAACCACTCAGGGAGCTTCTCTCATCATAGCAATCTAAATAGTTCTGCAATTAATTTCCTCAAACTCAAGCATAACATTTAAAACCAAGTCATAGAAAAATGAACACGTTTGCAAAAACAAAAGTTAAAAGTCTAACCTGGGGAAGAGCCAAGGCCGGTATACCTTGGGTTAGCTACCCTGACTTCCTTTATGTCCAATCTGCTTACAGCGCTGGACCTTTTCCCCCTTCTAATTAGCATGGATTCTTGTTCCTCCCTCTCCTCTCCGCTTTGCAGTAAACTGGGAGCCTAGCTGTTGGTCTTCAGTAGAAGAAGCAGGTGTAGTTAACTGATGGAAGGTATGACCTAAACAGCCTGCTGAGAGCCACGCTTGCAGACCCAGGAGGCTCTGCCTGGCCTCACTCCGTTTCACTGGCGTGCTGCGACTGCTAAACATTGGCTAGCTAGCGGGTCACAGGCTGGCGAGGCCCTGAGCTATTTTTAGCTGGGTCCAGGGCTTGAGGCACTAAATCTGGATAGGTAGCTGAGATTCACTTCTAGCTTTTAAAAATAACTTCTATTTTTCACTTGTTAAAATTTATCATGTCTTCATTTTAGATTTTTTGGAAAATATAGCTGAGGAAAAGGTGAGAACATTTAGAACACATAGCAAAAAGAAAAAAGTGAAAATGTCCTGTAATACTCTTCATTGAAGTGTAATATACAGAGAAAGAGAGAATGAGGTGTACTAATCTTACATATACATACTGATGCACTTTTATTTAAGTATAATCTTGTTTAACCACCATCTAGACATCATAAAGAACCCTCCAGAAAATTCTTACTTCCCACTTCCCAGTCAGTATCCCTGTACCCCACAAGTAAATTCCATATTGACTTGTATTACTCTTGATTAGTTTTATCTGTTTTTGAGTTTCATATAAATGGAATCATACAGTAAATACTTTTCATGTCTTCCTTTTTTCATTCATTAGGATGTCTGTGATGTTCATCCATATTGTTACATGTAGCAGTGGGTTGGGTTTTTGTTCGTTTTTGCTGTCTAAAATTCCAATATGTTAATACTCTGCAATTTATTAATCTGTTCTCCTGTTGAAAGATATTTAGCTTGTTTCTAAATTTTTACTATTAAAAATAAAACTGCCATGAACATTTTGTTCATCTTTTTAGTGATCATGTGCACTCACTTCTGTTGGGAATACACCTAGGAGTGGAATTGCTAAGTCATAGGGTATTCAGATCTGGCTTTTGTAGATGTGCCAGTTTTCCAAACTGGTTGTACCATTTTACAGTCCCTATCACCAATGTGGGAGAGTTCTAATATTTATCCTCCCCAACACCTGATATTCTTAGTCTTTTTAATTTTAATTCTAAAGAGTATGCGTTGATATCTTATTGTGGATTTTATTTACATTTCTCTGATGTCTAATGATGTTGAGTGCTTTTTCAGATGTTATGGGACATCCTCCTCCATGAAATGCCTGTTCAAGTCTTTTGCCCATTTTTAAGTTGGGTTGTTTGTCTTTTTCTTATTGGTTTGTAGAATTCTAGTTCTTTGTTGGATACATATATATATATTTATATATTGTATATGCTTATATATTGTATATGCATATATATATGTATATCTTCTGAGTCTATGACCTACCCTTTCACAAAACTTTTTAATTTTGATAACGTGCAGCTTAATTGATCTTTCCTTTTATGGTTAATGTTTTTTGTATCTTATTTATTTATTTAAAAGATTTTATTTATTTATTTATGAGAGACAGAGAGAGACAGAGAGTCAGGGACACAAGCAGAGGGAGAAGCAGGCTCCTTGCACAGAGCCTGATGCAGGACTCAATCCCAGGACCCCAGGATCATGCCCTGAGCCAAGGCAGATGCTCAACTACTGAGCCAACCAGGCTTCCCTATATCCTGTTTAAGATGTTTTTGACTGCCCTAAGGTCATTAAGATAGTCTCCTATACTCTCCATAGAAAGAATAAGAACCATGACAGTAAAGTTCCTCCAAGCCCTAATATTCTAAAGTTTTATTTAATTGATGCCACTGATAGAAACAAAATAGATGAAGTTAAAAAACACAATACATCAGAACATAACATATAGGGATGACCAATATGTAATTATACTCCCTAAGTAATCTAGGGGAATGAATAAAAAGTTTGCACATTTGATTCCAGTAAATCACCACCTGGAAAAATGAAGAGGCTCATTAAAAATGCAAAATAAAATGATATTAATATACCACTGCCCACCTATTAAACTTACAAAAATAAATGGAAATGATAAAAACCCAGTGAGGTTAAATTGTGGAGAAATACGTTATTTAATGGCTGCATAACATTCTTATTTTTGCTGCATAATATTCTGTACAGAAAAATAAAACCACTGTTTCACTAGTTTCCTATTTACGTTGTCACTGGACAAGTCTTACTGAAGAACAATCTGTAAATACGTATAAGAGCTATAAAATTGCTCCTTTCAAAAAAAAATAAAAAATAAAAAATAAATAAAATTGCTCCTTTCATTAACTGATAATACCACTTAGGGAAATACACTACAGGGAAATGAAATGAAAATGAAAAATTTACACAAATATTAACAACTGCATTTTTTATTAACAAAAGTTTGGACATAGCCCAAATGTTGCCATCAAGAAACAGCTAAGTAAAGGGGGGAAAAGTCTTTCAAAGATTTGCTTATGTCTTTGTTCAACAAACATTTAAATGACTATTAAGAAGAGATAGATTATTTCTTTAAAAAGAGAATTACATCTAGTCTCATCCTTTATAGAACTCAAACTCAGAGAGATAGATGTAATAATTATAGGCAATGTGTCTTGAGGGCTTACTATGTAGGAGGTACTATTTAAGTGCTTTAGATGTATTAACTCTTACTATTCACAACAACCTGTGAGGTGGGTATTATTATCCCTGAAGCACAATGATGAAACAACTTGCTCTAGTATTCCAGCATAGGGAAATATCATTGTCTTTCAATTTAATCTCTGCTCATTAGGCCCAGCTGATAAGTAACAGGTCTGGGAATGAGATGGAGATTGGGTGGCTGCAGAGCATGAACTCTGAACCCCTGCACAAAATACCATTTTATTTTATTTTATTTTATTTTATTTTATTTTATTTTATTTTTTTATCATTGCCCTTTTAAACAGAAATAATGGAGAGATAAGTAGCAGTAGGTGCAAAGTACCACAGGAGCACTGAGAATGAACATGTGCATTTGGCAGGGGTGGAGGATGGAGGGTGGGCCAAAGGTGGGAGTCGATCAGGGAGGACAGAATATGGCAAAGTGGGCAGAAGCAAGTGGATTGTGCAAGGTGTTGCTTATTGTTTAGCTTGTACCTTGAAGATGATGTGCAGGGCCGAAAGGATGTGAAAGTGTGTGGGTGTGTGGGGGGGTGAGACCGGGATGTTTCTACAGCTGCCCAAGTGGAAAGAAAGGCCAATCTGCACAGAGGCAGTATCAGTGAGGATGAAGAAGAGGGACCAAATGATGTGGGCTGGGCCCTGCCAATACACAGAGATGTGTTTATGGAATAAGTGGGCTGGGGAAAGGGGAAGGGGGCAAAGAGCACAAAATGGCATATAAAATACTGATCACTTCTAGAAGTGTGCAGGCATACATATTGAACTCCAAGGGTGTAGACAAGGGGAGAGGAGGAACCCAGATTGAGGGCTTGCCAAGTCCTGATCTAGGTTCTTTATGAGTGTGACCTCATTCAGTGCGCCTCACTAGTTCTGCAAGGTGGACATCGTTATTCCTATTTTACTAGTGAGGACACTGAGGCAACTTAGATGAGCTGCCTGAGCAGTGTGGCTCGACTATGGTGGAGCTGGGGTGTAAGCCCTGGTCTGTATGATCCCAAGTGCCTGCTCTTGCTGCTCTATCTGGAACCTTCCTCATTCTGAAAGACAAGAGTGTAACACATTCTTTTCTTCCATGAAGTTTGGCTCTGGACAACTGAGGGAGAAATGCAAACCTGGAAAACTACCATGGGAAAGATTAGCTAGTGATCATCTTTGATCTACCACTCTCCTTCATCCCCCTATAAATCCTACACTACCAATTTCTGCTAATCCCATCTCTAAGGGAACTCTAGATGCTTCCTCCTCTTCATTTCCAGTGCCATCACTGTAGGGTAGTCTGGGTCAGCCCAATCCTGCCCAGGCTGGTCTGATAGCAGGCTAATTTACTTAAATGGCATTGTATCCTTCTCTTTCTCTAATCAAACATTTTGAGAAGGAACTCTTCAAGATTTCTAAATGCTCCTTCTGTTTCTGTTCTTGTATCCCTACCTTCAGAGTGATTAGGTCATACCGCTGCTCTCAATACCCAGTGGCTCCCCATTACATTTGGAATATAATCCTGGGTCCTTGACATGACTCCCTCTATCCAGCCCTTCTCTGCATCTGACTCTTCTTCTCAACCTCTCTGCCAACTTGCTGTTCTTCATCTAAGCCAAGCACATCTCCACCACAGGGCCCTTACACGGTGCTTCTTTCTGCTAGAAATAATCACCCCTCTGCCACCCACCCTGAAATCTGTACATGGTTCTCTCTCTCATTGTATTCAGACTGCTGCTCATTTGTTACATCTACAGACAGATCCTCCCTGACTGCCTTATGTAAAGTAGCATTCTTCTTTGTTCCCAGCCTCTTTCCCTGCTTTGTTTTTCTTCCTGACCCTTAACATCAACCCCCGCCCCTCCGCCCCCCCCCCCCCCCAATCCATCTTCTAGAGAACCAACCCTCCTGGTTTGCCCAGGGCATTCCTGGGTCAAGAAACTTTCAGTGCCAGAATCCAGAAAATCCCAAGTAAACTAGGATGGATGGATTACCCTATACCGCCCGTACCAGAATATAAACTTGATGAGGAAAAGACTTTCTTTTGTTCTCTGCTATATAGCATATAACTCAGTGCTTGGCACAGAGTAGGTGTGCTCAATAGATATTTATTGAACAAGTAAATACATAAATCATTTCCTTTTTCAAACAGCTTCTGGTTTAAACTCTCTGGCCCAGCATTCCAGTTCCTTCTTGCTGGCCCATCTTAATTACCCCACACTGATTCCTACCACTATGTTGGGGCACCCCCCTGCCCCAGGCACTCCAGCCTCCCTACACTTTCACAAAATTTACCAGAAATATTTCCTTTGCCTGAAGAACCCTCCCCTGGCTCTTCTGAGTTGGTCTCTTTGATATGTTTTGTTTTATTTTTTGAGATCTATACAAATGAATAGTGGAGGAGGTATGCATGGTTTCCTATCAGAATTTCCCAGGCCATTGTTTCAAAATATGTATCCCACTGCTGCCAATGCTGAGAATTAAATAGGACATCCTTGCTGGGAGGAGGGGAATCAAACAGCAGTGGTATTTTGCAAAAGCTTCCCAGATGATCCTGACAATAAGCACATAGTCACTTTATTTGAAAGGCACTGAAGTTAACTCCATAATACTCCCCATAATACTTCACACCCTGTTCACAGTCCCCTGGTTGTCCTATAAAGTCCTTAAATGACCTCAAAGACCCTCTTTCTCTTTGGAATTCTAAAAGGCTTAGGATCTGGACCACACTTCTGAGCCCTAGGCCTTCAGGCCTGGCATAAGAGTATGGACACATCAGGGTTGCTTATGGGAGCCCTCTCAGGTGTGCAGGGCAGGCATTCTAACCTTCCCCTGGCTCTGGCCGAGAATGACTCCTCCTTCCTTCTCATCCCTGAAGACTCCCACCCATTGTGAAATCATCTACCTTCTGCTCAAGCCTAACCTGCTATGAGCTAACCCACCCTGCTATAGAAGCAGATTGCAGCCAATGACCCAGCCCATCCCTCCATTCCTGTCTTCCCACTTCCTGTCACAACAGTGTACCAGAGGTGGTCCCTAACTAGCCCCAACCTCTAAGTCCCACTGCCTGGTTGTCCAAAGCCTCTGAGCCTTCATCCTCACATCTATAAAGGAAAATACTTCCTTCACAGGGTTTTCAGGAGGACTAAATATGATAAGGCCAGTAAAAATTCCCAGCACATGGTAGGAACTGCCAATCAGAAGCCTTCTTTCTGACAAAGGAGTCATGCCTGTCAGCTGGGCATTGGGAACCTGGCTCTCCCAGCCAGTCTGGGTTCTGTCGTAACAGAAGCATCACTATTAGAAGTATCCTAATGTTATCAGAATTTAGGATTTAGATTTATTCAATCACATTATCTGGCCTGAAATGTATAAGGGCCAGAACAACTTTTTTTTTTTTTTTTTTTTTTTTTTTTTAGCAACTAAAAAGTCATTCTTTGAGCTGGTGGCACTGTTGGGGCAAAATAGAAAACTGCTGTGCTGACTGTTGACCAGGCTGCCTTGGAAGACCAGAGGATGAACACTTAAATGAGAATGGGCATGGAGGCACATGGTCCTAGGCGATTCCTACACAGGAAGGAGGGGATGAAGAGAGTAGGTCCTTGCACAATGCCATTATTGCTTTCAAGTAAAAGTTAGAGAGAGTGGGGGTGGGGGAGAGAGAGAGAAAGAAAGAGAAAGCAAGAGAAGGAGGGAGGTGGGGAGGGGGAGAAAGGAAGGGAGGGAGGGAGAGATAGATAGCTATCTTGGCTAAAAATCATAAGTTTCAGATTCAAGTTTTAGTTTCATTATTAAGACAATGTAATTTAACCTTCCAGAGCTCAACTTCCTCAACCACAAAGTGAATGAGATAAAAAATAATAGTTTATTTTTTAAAAAGTTCCCAGCACATATGTTCATTCCCTTTTTTCCTCCTGCCCTTACATTCCCTGTCCTTTGGTTTGGAACCAACTCCTTCCTGGCAACCAAACCCCTAGACATTATGAGGTATCCATCCCCCTTATGGGATCAGAGGTACCCCAGCTTCCTTCATTCTCCATGCTGCCTGCGAATTACAACTGGAACTGTCTTCATGCCTATTGCACAGGATAGTGGAAAACACTGATAGATGTTTCCTGCCATGCCAAATTAGAATCCTCAGTGGCTTTTCCCCATAAACTTTGTTATAATTGGTGGTTAGATTCTGTATTACCATGGATACTTTCCTACAGTTACATTAAGGATTAAATTGATTTTGCAGACTGATCTGGGAATTTAACCACCATTTGTACCACAATCTCTGTGGGAAAATATATTCTGTGTTCCAAACAATTGACCTTTTGGAGTTGATCCAGTTCCTAAGTTGGGGACAGCCTGTACAATATTATGTTACATTTTTGGTTTCATTTGTGTGTCTTAGAATCAAAGACTTGTTAGAGCTGGAACAAATTTTGCTGATCATCTATTAATTAACTAACTCTGTAGGTAACAAAGCCAAGATTCAGAAAGAGAAAGATTTGTCTCAGGTTATTCAGCTACTTTGGTCACCCACCTCCAAGCCAACGATTTTCCCACTATCAAAATCATTTTGTGGTCATTCCCCCACATAGTCAGTAAACTACTTCAAAGTTGGGAAGATCATGTCTTTGGCAGAAAATAAAATACACTAAATGTTTAATAAATATTTAATTAGTTCATTATTCACTTTGCTTTAGAGGTCCACTCACTGTAAGATTTCCTTAAATAACAAGTACCATTAGGAGATTTCAATCATGAATATATAGTATTTATAAGAGACCATATTTGGTTTCAATAAAGATTTGAATAATAACTCGTTAACGTCCTATTTAAACCGTGTTTCCTACATAACAGGACCTATCAGTGTTCAATCAATTTTTTTACAGCTCGCAGACACATTTAGGTTTAGCTTTAGGAGATATATGCCATTAATTTTAACATGGTCTTAGAGAAGAGCTACTCATTTTATAACTACAGTAGAAAACTTAATAATGCTTTGTTTTATTTACCAACTGAAACAGACTTGTGAATCCATTCAGAATTGTAAACCTTCTCCAACTGAAAAGCTGACTCACACATAATTGGGATTTGCTGTATGAGAAGAGCAGCCATCATTAGAAACAAAACATTTAAATCGTTTCCTTTGAAACAAAATTTTACATGTTGTATACTTTTCTTCACCTACAAACACATTTTGTTATTCCCTGGTATCTTGAATAAGCAGGATGGGAGATCTCTTTCCCTAAAGAGAAAAAATTTCATACATGCAGATGACATGGTTTTATTGTAACAAGCTAGGAGTGACCTAAATAGACAGCTGGCCCTGTAATCTAATTACAAGAGAAAAATAAGGATCACAGATCAACTGTTCAAAAATTAAATAGTCTTCCTTTGTGGTAGCTCTCTTACAGTTAACAGTTCTATGTAGCCAGCTAACTTCTTTAATTACTAGGCATTTATTTTCAATCATTTTATCATGAAAGTTATACTAGAAACTTAGTTTAGGAGATGATGCTCCACTGAGAGTTCATATGTGTGTGTTGGGGGGGGGTCAGAATTGGAAGGGGTGCAGTTATTGGCCAAGGGCAGGGGAAGAGGCATTTGGTTATATCTGGCTTTATAATTTGAGGAGAGGACATGCCTTATGACTTCGCTGATAACTTTGGGGCTTGTTTATTCTCTCTTACGTGTCTTGACATGAAACCAAAAGTAAATCTTAAAAAAAATCTTGGCTCTGACTTGCTGTACCACCTCAGCCTGGCTCTGTATTTTGAGGAGTGGCTCCTCTTCTGATGCCGGTGTCCTTGTATAGTTTCTCAATATCCTTCAATTGAGTTGACTACAAAAGCCTATAATATTTGATATACAGAATCGATACCCTCAAGCTATATCTAGTAAAATTAGAACTTGCTGCCACTTTAGACTTATTAAAGACTTGATTAAGAGGAATCATAATATGGAAGGACAGCCCAATGAATGTCAATTAATTCATTTGTAAGCTAGTGTGGGTTAGTCAGGGCAGCAAAGAGCTGTACATCACTATCACAGTCTCCACATTTTGCTACCTAAATCTGTTTATTTTCACATCTTATTTGCTATTGGCCAATTTTGAAAGGCATATAAAAACATTGTTATGAAAGTCCATGCTGTGTTAACTAAAAGGAATAATGAGGCTGCTGTTTACTATGTTCCAGAGTTCCTCCTGTGAGGACAGTCCATAGGGACATCTCTCTGATCTCAGTAGAGTTATGGTTGGAGTCCTTTGAGCACTGGTCTGCCTTTGTCTAATGGGCACTGATGGGTTCCAGACATTTTCTGTTAGTAAGTACATATAAGATCATGATGTTATAAATACCCCAAATTATAATTCTCCAGGTCCCTTGATATCAGGAAGTCTAACTTTCCTCCACAGACATTTCTGAGATTACTCAAGGATATTGGCATGTGTAACCCAAATGTCTCCTTAAGCCCAGTGGTATACTGGTAAATGTGTTTTTTTTTTTTACTGGTAAATGTTTAACAACAAGCTATGTAGCAGAAATAGTTTTAGATTTACAGCATTTGCTAATTTCCTTAATGTAAATATTCCTCCCATGGCCAATATGACATCACTGAACATGGAGTTGGAAAAGAGATATACAGTATCATATAGTATTTCCCCCATACAGATACAACAGATATAAACAATCTCTAGGCTATACAGTACAGTAAAACGTAGCAAACTAAATAGGATATGATGAGTTTTGAATAACCATTGCCTTTGTTTCTAGTAATTTATTTGTAAGTCTATATAATTTTTAAATAATGGCCCTGTTTAACAGCTGGCTTGCAGAATTCCTGAAAGATTAACAATGGACTCCCATGAGTCAGTGTAAGCTGGTTCCAGCATACCACTATCTAAAGTCCCACTGGGCTGGGAGTCCCACTTAACAGTTTGCCCTTTGGTCTGAGATTAACAACACTAGTCTAACAAGGAACAGGGCCTTACCGTGGTAATCCCTTTCCTGACTCTTGCCACATATTCATAAAGACAAAGAGGCAATTTCCTATATGCAATCAGAACCACTACCTGTCAGTCCGCTGCTCTAAAGTCTTCTGGTTTCCAGGTATGGGTGCTCTACAGGGCTGCTGCCAACCACAGTGCCTGGTCCAACCAATGTCTATTACACCACTGGCAGCCTTCTCATGTCTCTGCTTCCAAGCTGCTGGCTTCCCTAACTGATGATCTCCACTCTGCCAATAGGACACTGCTCACATTCAGGTCAAGAGTCTCCTTAGTGTCAATAGCTGCCAAGTGGCGTTTCTCTCTTCTTGGTACCCACCTACCCTTGAACCTCATGGTGGCTCCAACTGCCTCTGTTGCTACTGCCTGTAACATTGTCTTTTCCAGCCTGCAGATCTCCAACTCTTACCTCTTCTTCTGTCCTCAATACCTTACCTACATTGTTTAAAGATTTATTTATTTGAAAGAGAGAGCACACATGTGTGCACATGAATGGGGATGGGGAGAGGCAGGAAAAGAGAAAGAATCTCAAGCAGACTCTCCACTGGGCATGGAGTCCTATGTGGGGCTCCATCCCACGACCTTGAGATCATGACCTGAACTGAAATCAAGAGTCAGATGTTTAACTGACCAAGCCACCCAGGAGACCCTCTTATCCACATTTTAAAATCCAAATAAACTTTGAAAACTGAGTTTCACATAAATGTGGCACCAAAACTCACTTAACAAAGTAGGATAAAATGGAAAGGAGATATTATCCCTATTTTATTTTATTTTTCCAATTTTATTAAATAGGATTATATTCAGGTATAAGACAGGAAAGTTCCATAGTTGGTGAAATTATAGCTGATTTTTATATTTTGTCTTTGTATCCTTCAATGACTATATTATATTCTGGAAGAAAAGGGAGCTGCTTTAATGGCAAATCTGACTTGTACTGATATAAGACATAATGTAGTCTTATTTATCTTACATGATGTGAATATTCATATGATTTTCTTTAAAAAAAATAGTGTTTCAGATTATAGTGAGATGCCCCAGAAGCTGCTGGGGTGTTAAGTAATATATAGTATATGAACCAGTTAAACTTCAAAATCTGAGGAATTCTGAATCTGAATTCTTATATAATTCTTTTGGAAAGAGATCCTGTAGAAAAGTTGGCTGGGCCTCTAATGATATAGCTCTTTCATTTTTATAATTGCCCTTTTTTTCTCAGGATTCCAAAGCACTAGAAAACCTGGAGAAGGGGATGTCTGTGCAGTACTCAGGACCACTCTTCAATCCCTTCTGACTCCCACAACTCTGCTGAGACTAGCTTCTCTCTGAACCACTTGTGGTGATTTCCCTCAAGATGCTTACTTTCTCCTTGTGTAATAGATTTTCCTCTGGGCGTCCCTTGTTCATTAAATGTTTGCATGTATTTAAACCCTAATCGTGGACAAGGCTCAAAGTTGCTTTGGTTTTTTTTTCATAGGATTCACGGGCCCCATAAAAAAATGGAAGATAAGCAGTCACTTATTTAACTGTTCCCAGCATCCTGTTACTCTTTAAGAGGTTCATGGAAGACATCTACGAAAGTGGGATCCAACTCCACAGCTGGTGTATTCAAATTCCAGTTCCAACTCATCTAGTATATTTACTCCACTTGCAACTGATCTTTTCCCTGGTTGCTAAAGAGTTTAGAATCATATTTGTGGCCTATCCCTAGCAAGCCAAGGGTTCCTTATGCCATGCACTTTGCATACAAAACTAGTGGCTTTATTTTATCTTTCCCACTTTGTTTTCTTTTGTTCTATTTTTCTCTGTACTTATTTTTAATTTATCCTACTGCATGTATTTTCATAAGCTATCTTAAATCCCTTCTTTTGATATAAAAGTGTTCTTTAATAGAACAAGAGTGTGATGAGCCATTTCTTTACCCCTAAAAGCCCCGAGATGAACTGGAAATAAGAGTCTGTGAAAACTACTCTATAATGGATCACCATTATAGCTTGTCACTTGTTCTACGTACAAGCAAAATCCCAAAATGAAGAAAAAGTTAGGGGGGAAAAAGGCATTAGGAAGTTTTAGCCCTAATAAGTCAACTGGGCCATTATAAAGCACTTGATTGGACAATGCTTCCTCCTTGCCCCTCAAAAAAAAAAAAAAAAAAAAAAAAAACAACCAAACAACAACAAAAAACCTATGGTTTCTACTTTCCAAGTTTGTGAGATGGTACATGCATATTTAAGCATCTCAGTTTACATATACTGAAAGGGAGTATATCACAATTGTTAAGAATGCGAACTCTGGCATTAGATGACTAGCTTTGAATCCCAGATCTGTCAGTTACTTGTGTAATTTGGGGCTACCTATCTAATCATTCTGTACCTCAATTAATCCCATCTGTAAAGCAGAGATAATAGTACCTACCTCATAGGACTAGTTTAAAGATTAAATAAGATAACGTAGAAGATGTAAAATACTGCCAGAGCACATACAGGAATCCCGATGTTAGCTAGAATTAATGATACGTGAGAAGAAAAAGCACTGGCTTGAGCTTGGGATAGTATTCTGTCTTGAGTTTCTGGACAAACGCCTTAGGAATGAGTAAAGACCTCTGATCTGACCACCCTCTTAGAACAGGCCAAAAACTCTGGCTTGCCTGGATCCTTTGCACGGCTACTCTTCCTCTACCTCTCTAGAGGCAGAATTATGTGTTAGAAAGAACACCTGGGCAACCAACCTTTCTGAACTTCCATGTTTCTTTGCCCCTCTCTTCTATATGCTAGATAATTGGTGGGTCTACCTTGCAGAAGCTTACAGTCGATTGCAGGAGATAAATGCATAAACAATTGCAAGGCAGGATGATTAAGCAATATAATGGAGGTATGAACAAGGAAAGCATTGGGGAAAAAATAGTATGCACGAGGCACCTGGGTGGCACAGTCACCGGAAGCACCTGCCTTCAGCTTAGGTCATGATCTGGGAGGATGGGAAGCCCCATATCAGGCTCCCTGCTCAGCAGGGAATCTGCTTCTCCCTCTCCCTCTGCTTCCCGCCCCCCCCCCCCGTCTCTCAAATAAATAAAATCATAAAAAAAAATAGTATGCACAAAGTGGACAGAAATATAAGATGTGTGGAACAGAGTACAGAAGGTAGGGAGCGGTTCCCACGTAAAATATTATTGCTGACCGTTCCAGGGCCCACTTTAACACATATTTCATCCAGGGACACTTGGGCAACTAGCCTTGTGGAACGATAGGGTACGATAGCCCTTATTTGCAATGTCAAACTTTTCCAGCATAGTATAACCCCTTCTGGCTCCCCAAACGCGCAAACTTGGGATTCCACCACGGGTAGTGTGGTCCACGTTTTCCGGTGAACGGAAACGTGACTTGCTTGCAACACTAGGGAAGGAAGCCAAGAAGAGAAAAGCGAGGCGGGAAGGGCCCAACAACGCTGCGTGCGGGGCGCCCCGGCCCGAGCAGCCGGGAAGCGGGAAGGTCAGCGCTGCCCCCGCGCGCTGCGCGGAAAGGGAGCTTCCCGGGCCGCAGCGAACCCCGCCAGCCTCGGGGCGCCTGCGCAGTGGCCGCGGCGATTCGGCGCAGCGGCCGCGGCGAGGGAGCGCGACGCACCTGCGCGGCGGCGGCGGCGGCGGCGGCGGCGGCGGCGGCGGCGGGAGAACCGAGTCCAGTGCGATTGCGCGAAGGCCTGGGCTGGGGGGGGGGGGGGCGGCGGGGGGAGGCCGCGGAGGCGTGCGCCGTGCGCCTGCGCGGAGGGCTGCGTGGCGCGGTGGCGGGGAAGGGCGGTGCGCAGTGAGTGGCGCTGCGGGTGGGGCCGTCGGCGGCGCTGGTGAGCTTTGCGGAGTTGGGCGGTGCCGAGGAGGAGGAGGTGGCGGCTGGGTCTGACGCGGCCCGGTTCGTGGGGCCCCACTTGTTTATTTATTTATTTACCTTGTGTGCCTCCGAGGGTACGCGCGCTCCACTAGTTGGCGGGGAGGGGGTGGGGGGGAGGGCCCGGGGGAAAAGGGGGAGTTGGAGCCGGGGTCGAAACGCCGCGTGACTTGTAGGTGAGGGAGCGCCGAGCCGTCGCCGCAGCCTCCGCCGCCGTGAAGCCCTTGTTCCCGCGGCCGGGAAGGAGCGTCTGGTGCCGACAAGATGGCGGACGGGGAGCTGAACGTGGACAGTCTCATCACCCGACTGCTGGAGGGTGAGTGCGGGGCCCGGCCGGCCGCGGGGAGGGGGCGCCCCCTTCAGCGCTCGTGTCCCCTCCGCCGCCCAAGCCCGTAGGGGCCCCCGGTTCCCGCCCCGCGGCGGCCGCAGAGGGGGGCCGGGAGGCTGCTGGGCCGGGGGCTGAGGGGGGAGCGGCCTCCGGGAACACGGTCGGGGGGAGGCGGTGCGAGAGGGGCCGTCTCCGCGGGCGGTGCCCCCGCCGGCCCTCGGGCACCGTCACGGCCTCGCGCCGGCCGCGGGGGGGGGGGGGCGAGCCAGGGGCGCCGGGTGACCCTTCCCTTCCCGAGGAGGGTGCGAGGGCGCGGGGATGCGGGCTTCTGTGCATTGTGTGCCCGTGGAACGTGTATTTCTTCTCTGTTCTCTTTGTGCATTGCCCTTGGCTGCCTCTGATTCTTGTTCCGGGGAGTGAATTTTATGAGAACCTTCTCGTTGAGACCATTGTTGGATCTCCTCGGCGCTTTTAACACGATGCTACCTACGGGACGAACTCTGATTAAAGAGAGGATAACATTAGCGGGAGTGGAGAACCTCTTATTTATTTATTTTTATTTAAAAAAAAAATTTTTTTTTTTTGACATAGTGAAATAGAAGTCTCTGATCGAGCTGAAGGTGCACCCAGGAAAGAAATAGGTAGACGCGTTTGCTGACGGGATTGGCTTTCGGGTCTGAGAATTCACGAACAGGTTTGAGCAGGATTTAAATTCTGCACAAACTTAGGAAAGGTCTGAGGTGACGCCTCTCCTGTGTTTAAAAGGTATTGGCAAGTCTTTGAAGTTTCCGGGTGCTTCTGTTTTTATTGAAGAGTTCTATGGATGGAGGATTGAGGGAAAGGGAAGAAAGAGATGGGAGAGGCCAGGATGATATTCAGAGTTAATCGCAAGTCTTCTGTTTGTGAATCCCTTTACCCCTAAAATTTACATCACCGCTAGTCGCTTTGTAAGTGTGTAGAAAACAAGCTACAGGCTTTTTAAAAAAATTTAGTCTTCTGTGTTGGAAACGTCGGAGTGCATACGGCACTGGCTGACTTCTTGCTTTCAGATCACCTGAAGGTAACTGTTTACTACGGTGAAGCGCAGTGCATACTTAGGTTTGGAAAACCATCAAAGAAGTTTGTATTTTGGGGGACGGTCGGGGAGGGGGCGGGCTAGTTCCCTTTCCCAGTCGGTATCTCATCCGTTGTGTGTGTGCCCGTTGTGTAACAAACTACGGTTTATTTGCTCCAGATGTGAAAGCTTTCCAGCAGTCTTTTAAGAGTAAAGTTTTACCAGGAACGCTTACTTACCTTTTCCTTTACTACCAAGTTATTCCTGGGAGGCCCCCTGGTGCCTGTAGTCAGCGTTCACTGCTTAAGACTTGGTGGACTTTTTAACAGATGTGAACTATCTTGCTGGGTATATGAGATACTTAACTTTGGAAAAAAAGAATTGTAGTTTGTAATTGTGCATTGTTCTAAGAGGGAACTTAGGACATTTTAATGTCTCATTAACTTTTTGGGGAAGCCCAGGCTCACTAGTTTTTTTTTTTTTTATTCATTTTAGAGTTGGTTTGTAAATTTAACTGTTTTTAAAACCTGATGTTTGTATCTCAGCTTCTTCATTTCTACTTTTCATACACTTACGTATTTGTATACTTTAAAGGCATAGAACAGTAGGTTTATGTGTTTTTAAGTGTTTAAGCTTGAACCTTTTAAGTCAGATGCACTTTTTTTTTTTAAAGATAATCAGTAGCTTCAATAGAAGCTTGTTCAAGTTTATTGGAAGAAAGATATGGAAGGAAAAAGGCTGAGTGATTCCATTAGTTTTGTGAATTCACATTAAATGTTCGGTTCTGGCTTTGGACCATCTTTCTTTCTCTCCCACCTTACCCTCCCCCCGCCCTTTTTTTTTTTTTTTTTTTTTTTTTTGGAGAGAAATCTAGTCTAGACATTTTTCCTCTTTTAAGTTAACAAGAATTTATTGACTTGCTTTAGGTTAGTCACCAGGAATCCAAAGAGAAAATACAGGCTCTTTATCCAAAAGAGATCCCAGTCTAAAGTGATTTCTGGGCTTTTCCACCCTCCTCTCAGTTAATATATTCAACACCCTCCCATCAGTAGAGTTTCATTTTTTTTTTTTTAAGATTTTATTTATTTATTCATGAGAGACAGAGACACAGGCGGAGGGAGAAGCAGGCTCCATGCAGCGATTCGATCCCGTGTCTCCAGGATCACACCCTGGGCCTAAGGCAGGCGCTATACTGCTGAGCCACCCAGGGATCCCCTCATTACTTGCTTCTTAATCCCGGAAATATATTTAGTTTGACAGTACCTTCTTGGGATTCTTAGGTTCTGCAGCTTCCTTCTCTTTTCCCTTTCCAAAATCTAGACCTGTGCAGAGACATCCAGACAGACTTGGATTTTCTTTCTTTTTTTGTTTGTTTGTTTGTTTTGGATTTTCTAAAAAGTAATTATTTTTAGTATTTAAGCGAAAGAAAATGTTTTTGTCTGCCTTGGTTTTCAGTAATAATTACTTGCTCGTTAAATTTAACTCAGATTCAAATGATGGTACTTTGTAAAGCTGCCTAGCAGAATAACTATAGTTAGGTTTTTTTTAAGTATTAAATGAACATATAAGTTAAAATTTGGTCAGAATGTCCACATTAGGGGGAGAAATTAGGACTTCGTCCCATTTTAAAATGTTGATCATAATTCCAAAACATGTTCTCAATTTTTTCTTTATTATATCAAATTACCAATCAGCTTTTAGTAACTACATTTTATGAGTTATTTTGTGTTTTTTCTTTTTTGGAGTGGGCATATGACTGATAATATTTTCAAAGCGCTTTTAGAACATTTAAAAATTTATTTAATACAAAGCCATATACTAATTTTTTGTGTGAATAGTGCATATCCCTCCAGTATATTGGGTTAAGTTTTACTTAGAACTAAAAGCCAAAGACACCTACCATGCTGTCCCCTGTGGTGACCCTGTTACCACATTCTTGTAGCTTATAATAGTGCTCTTGACTGTTTAAATTAAATCTAGTTTCTGTGGATGTCCTGGAAAACCCAGCGAAGGCTTTTTACTTTGATCATTAGTTCCAAAAGGAGTTAGAATGGCAGTGGGAGTATAGCATAATCCCCTTGCAAACTTTATTCAAATTATAAATGTTGCTTTATTTTGGGAGGAGGTAAAGTGAAATGAGTAGATTGATGTGTTTGTGAAGAGGATAGGGTGAAAAATTGCTTCCCATTAGCTCTGTTCCCAACTAGACTTGATCCAGGTGTTTAAAAACTGGGTTGTATCTGTTGATAATGAATACATGCTTATTATATATGTCATATTTTATTGTGTATATTATATGTGTATATATATGCCTGAAATTTGTGAACCTTCTGTGATCATTTCCTTTCTTGTGGATTATGTACTCTAAAGATTCAGTTAGGCTAAGACAGACTAAGCCTATAGGAAGTTTTCTTATATGTCCTTTTGAAGATTAAAAAAGAACGGATTTGAGAAAATGAAGTAGATTAATAAAAACACATTAAAGCTCTCTTTTTAAATAAAAGCCTTATTGAGATATAATTCACATACTGTGTAATTTACCTATTTGAAGTGTATAATTCAATGGTTTTTAGTATATTCACAGTTGTACAGCCATCACCACAATCAATTTTCGGACATTCTTACCACCACCACCCACCCTCAAAACACAACCCTGTTCCCATTAGCCGTCACTCTTTTTCCTTTCATCCCTCTCCCAGCACTAGGTAACCACTATTCTTTCTGTCTCTATGGATTCTGCCTGTTACAGACATTTCATATAAATAAAAACATATAATATGTGGTCTTTGGTGATTGGCTTTTTTTGATGTTTCAAAAATTTATGCATATTGTGTCATGTCTCAGTATTTCATTCCTTTTGTGAATGAATAATATTCCATTGTATGAATATACCCCATTTTATTTATTCATCGCTTGAGAATATTAGGGTAGTTTCCCCTTTTGGATATTACGAATAATACCACTATAAACATTCATGTACAAGCTTTTGTGTGGGCACTTACTTCTCTTGGGTATACAGCTAGGAACTCAGTCGTGTCATATGGTGAGTCTATATGTTTAACCTTTTGAGAAACTGCCAGACTGTTTAAAGCCTCTCCCCCCCACCCCAATTTCAGTTGTTTAATTATGACCCAAAAGTCTAAAGGTTAAGCAGTTTGAAGGAAGTGCTTAGTAGTCTAGGTGTTCCTGGTGACCTCGGCTTCGACCTCAGCTTCCGCAGGGAAAGTGTGTATAGATTCAAAACCAGATTTGTTAGGAAAAAGCAGGTTGAGGAATAGGGATGATCATCTGAGGGATACTTTCTCTCCTAACTTCTTCCTGAATGAGAAGCTAGAGGATATATAAAGGTATGGTATATTTTTTTAACTGATTCAGAAATAAAGTTTGTTTTTCTCTTAATTCATTCCAGTAAGTGAGAGAAAAGTTTGAAGTAGTCCATAAGTGTTTTTGTTTTGTTATTTGAATGTGGAGCTAGAGATTTTCTGGTAAATATTTAAATCCAAGATTAGAATTCATTGGGATTTAGAAATCTGTTTCTATCTGAATCTAGAGACAGGATTATATTAAGACTTAGGTTTAATGGGGAAGATAGCAAATTGTATCTAGTAGGCTTTTTTTTCTTTTATTTTCCATGCTTACTGTTTAACAGTATTCATTAGTGTGGCATGTGTTCTCAATTCTAACAGGTAAATAAGAATGTCAAGATCTCTAGAAACAATAACTAAAATCATTAAGTACTTCTGAAACAAAGCTTATTCTGGAAGACTTGGGATATAGGGATGCTAAGAGAAGAAATGGTTTGTAAATGCAGTGCTGCTGGTGGAGGATGGGAATTCCCAATTGAATCTTCTAGGATTTAATTTTGAGTGGATACAAATTTATACCCTTATGCAGCAATCCGTTCCCTTCTAGCAGCTCTAAGTAGCCATTTTAAGACTTACTTTTCCTGGAAAAATAGAGGATCAGTGAATATAGGAAGGAGAAAGTGATCAGGGTCACATCTCTTGTACAACTCTACTTTTCCCCAGGATTGAATTGGATTACCTTTGAAGTCTTGGTTATTAGTAGGTGGAATGCAATTTTTTTTACATCTCATTCTCTGAGATACACCATGCAACAGGGACTTTCCATCTGTTAATAAAATTGAAAATGCTTTAATGGAAATTAGTCTTTATTCTACAGCTAGAGGTGGAAGACTAAAAATGCAGAAACTCATTCTGAAGTTAAGCAAGTATAAATAACCAGTAGCCAGTCTTTTCCTAGTGATGGAGAATTCAGTCCCTGCACTAGGTGGGTATCTGTAATGCAGTAGAAAAAGTAATACAAGGACAGTGGCAGTTGGCCTTTATTCTGCCTCTATTCACATGTGTAGCAGAGTGATTTATGAGATCAGATAGACAGACAGATAAATATATCTCCTTTCCCAAAATCCCTGGCCTCAGGACTCTTTCTGCCTTCCCAGATTTACCTGTGTCTGTGCAAGGGCAAGAGGTCTTTAAGTAATAGTTGGAGCATTGCCTTTGGGTTCTGATATATGCCAACACTATGTAATTTGGAGGTTTTGACACGGTTGTTTCACTGTAAAGGAATTTTGTCCCCAGAATATTCATCAGAATATTACTAAATTCCCATCTAGTCATTACAGGTTGACCAAAGCATTTTCTTGCTCTGAGTATTTATCTAACACTACTTTGACTTTTCCCCTAATTTTACCTCCCATTTCAAGATGAGAGAAATCAAAAGTTACTTTTCATAATAAAAGAAGTTTAAGGAAAAAAAAAAAAAAAAGAAGTTTAAGGACATCTATTATATAGCTTTCTTTAATGTTATATTTTATGGCTATAATGACTTTTTATTTCAGTTAGTAAATTGAAAAGGAAACTTCATAGGTATTTGTAGGTTTCATCTATGTTATTTGAATATTTATCAGATATTTGAGCCAAAGTAATCAGAGAAAATACCCAGCCTTCTGAGTGAGAGACAGATCTAAATTACACAGTGACAGAAAGGAGGACTGTGTTTTATGAACATCAGGCCTAAACTCCAGTAGTTATGCGTTACATTAATCCTGAATGATAATCAGATGTTTACTCAGTTAATGTATTTACTTAAGATTCATCAGTATTGATACAGTGGGAGGTGATGTTTATACTGGTTTAAGGTACAGGTTCCGCATGTTTTTAATTTCAGCTCTGGCCCAATTTCTTCTGCATGTTGGGGGTGATACTAAGTATATATACTTCATAATGCATCTGTAAAGATTGAAGAGATAAAACACTTTGAACAATTCTTAATACATAATAAAAGCTCAGAAAATGTTAGCTGCTATTAATATTTAATATAAATCTGAACTGTAATAGAGGACTTTTTATGCTGCTGAGCTCTCACTCCCCATAGTAATTTTTGAGATGGCTATTCCTTGTGAAGATCTAACATATTGTGTCCTCCTCACATTGTATTAATCGCATACAACCACTCTTCTCTTTTCTTTTTCCCACTCTTCTCATATATGTGTATGTATGTGTAAAAGACTTCTTTCGTATTTCCATCATCCACAGTTTGTAATCTCGTTTGACATGCTAGTGTTGGTGTTGAGAGGCAGATATTTCTAGGCAGAATAACATGGTGAAAGGTAATTTAAGGAGATTTGTTGTATGCCTTCTTTTGGCTAGGGACTGGAGCAGTGGGTTTCAAACTTTTTGAGTCTTGGGACCACTTTATATTCCTCAAAAGAATAGAGGATAAGAGCTTTTATTTATGTGTGTTACTGGTACTGTGTTAGAAATTAAACAATTAAAAAAATTTTAGTTCATTTAAAAATAATAATGACCCATTACATGTTAGCATAAATAATGCTTTCTAAAGCAACAAAAAATGTGATAAGTAAATCCCTGTAATGTCTGGTTTTATAGAAGTTAATCATACAGATAGGTATTTGGAAAATGAAGGAGTATAAACGTTAGTTGTAATATGGAATCTGAAATATCAGTTTTTTTGTTACTTTTCAAGAAAATGCATTGATCTTGCACTTTAAATGTATCTTACACATTCTTGGCAACATGCATTGGCCATTTGGAAAATATTGGTTAAACTGAGTTATGCGGATGTTCAAATGTTGAACACATCTTACACAATATTTAAAAAATCATATTGGGCAGCCCGGGTGGCTCAGTGGTTTAGCACCACCTTCAGCCCAGGGCCTGATCCTGGAGACTGGGGATCGAGTCCCACATCAGGCTCCTTGCCTGGAGCCTGCTTCTCCCTCTGCCTGTGTCTCTGACTCTCCTTCTTTCCCTCCCTCTCTCTCTCTCTCTCTCTCTCTCTCTCTGTGTCTCTCATGAATAAATAAATAAAATCTTTTTTAAAAATTGTATTTTTTAATACTGTAAGATTTCAGAAAAATCATACTTGTTAGTACTACAAGATTTCAGAAGTTTTTTTAAGTATGGAGAAGCTGTCAAGTTCGTGTGCTGGATACAAGGTTTCCAAAATTTTAACTTTCACTTGAAAGCTTGGGTTTTATCATTAGCACAAATGCTGTCAGTTGTTTTCTATGAAATGACAGACTCACTTTGTTCATTTTCAACAGTATCTGTTAAATACCTAATTGTAAATAACTATAGTTTGTCAGTTGTGCTTTCCAGTAAAAAAGATGTTCTGTGAAAAATGTGCCTCGTTGAGCTTGTGGGTAAAACAGTCACACGAGTGCTGTTCTTGAAGACAACCATTGTGCTTTGGTATACAGAAATGGACACTTTCCACTTCACTACACAAAATATTAAAAAGGTATATACTCAACGATGGAAATCTAATAAAATTGATAATTTTTACTACTCGAGGGCATTCTTAAGTGACACTTAACTTTTTTGTGTTTCACTTTAAGTGCATGGCAGTGAATGCCATCAGTGACTATACCAGTACAGCTTGGTGCCACTGATTTGGTTTGTGCTATGGTGATAGCAGTTTTGCCCACTATTGCTTTTGTACCATGCAGATGTCAACATAGTGGAGAAGGGGATCACACTTTGATAATCACAGAACTAGGGGACTTTTCTTCTGTTCCTGAAACATCTGGGTCTTACTTGTATCTGCTATTTTTCTTCCTTACTGTTTTCTCATTAATTGCTTACTAGTGTATCTGGAATCAGTTTTTGACTTATGGTTATTCACAGGGCCCATTGAGAATTCATGAAAGCCATAGGCCTTCTCAGAAAAATATGTATGTTCACATAAATACACACTATTATGGTTTGAGGTATTACACAGACCTCCTGAAGGCCACATTAATTATTCCTATTAGCAGATTTAAGATAAATGGAAAGTATGACAGCTCCCTAATTGTTTCACTTAAAACAAAAATTACACATTTTAGCCACTTGTAAGATTTTTATTTATTTATTACTTTATGTGGCTTAAAGGGAGACTTATGTGCTAAATATGGAAAAATTGCCATTTTATCCTACAGAAAAAAATTAGGAAATTTAGGAAGTCTGGATTTAAGTTAACTTTGCTATTGATTCATATATAACTTTGAGTGAGTTTGGGGGTGGGTAGGATAGAGTAGAGTAAGTGTGAATTAAAATATTAAAGGTTAATGAGGATTACTAAGATTTCATGGGGCAAACATGATAGTGGAGTTGCTTCTTTTTTCTTGGCATCTTTTGTTTTAGAGAAGGCAGTTACTAGTAAAAACTTGCTGGAGAAAACAGGTGGTTATTGAAACAAAATTAGTATGTACACCATATGCACAAAAATACCTGCATTTCACATGCTGTTTGTAATTTAAAAGACAAACCTGCATTTAA
Source organism: Canis lupus familiaris (assembly GCF_011100685.1). Taxonomy (NCBI): domain Eukaryota; kingdom Metazoa; phylum Chordata; class Mammalia; order Carnivora; family Canidae; genus Canis; species Canis lupus. The sequence continues at coordinate 22,702,406 of NC_049238.1, forward strand.
AATTTTTTTAAGTTAATATGAAATTTGAACTATAATGAGTGAATACAATTGTGTAATCATGAGAAGAGGGGATTTCTTTGGGGAGAAGATAACATATTGTTTAATTGAAGCTCAGTTGCAAGAGTTAACCTCTTAAAGCTGATCTATAATGAGGTCTTCTGTATTTCATCTTGGGAAGGTATCTTAACACAGATAGGTGCTGCCAAATACTGATATCAGTCCACAAGCATATGATTTTAGTTAATGATTTTAGGCATTTGGAAAGCGTTTATAGAATTCTATTACTCCTCTCTTGATATTTGCCTTTTAGTGTGTCATCACATTGCACACTAATCAATTCCGGTAGAGGGCTAGGTGGAAACTACTCAGCTTACACAGTTAAGTAGATTTTGATATATTTTGTACTAGCATTGAGATCTAAAGAATGTTGTTGGAATTGTGGCTTGATCTTTGAAAATATCTCCAGTGCAAATCTGTGAGGAAATGAAGATCTTGCTTTAACTTTTGGCAACACTGGGAGTATATAAAGCAGCTTTGACATTTGCTTGTGATTCAAGCAGCATTAGTTATCAAAATGACACCACAGTATACGTTTTGTGTTTAAGTATTTTTTTGCCTTAGAATTTTAGATTGGATCATTAAGAAACTCAGGTTTGCCCCAAAATCTAATTTATAAAATTCCCCATAATAGTGATAATGATTGCTGTCATTCATAAAAATTTCAGTATTGGCTCTGAGCTCAAAAAAACACAATAAAACTGTCACAACTGGGCCGTTAAACTGTGTGGTAGTGTAATTCGAGATATTTAGCTTTTATTTCTAATACTCATGGAATGGGCAGTGGTTAAGTTCATGAACACTAATGATGTTCACTATTGATACCAGGGGCTCAACAATATGTGATAGATTAATATATCTTTCTGTTGGGTCTCCTAGGTGGCTCAGTTGGTTAAGCATCTGACCCTTGATTTCACCTCAGGTTATGATCTCAGGATCATGAGATCCAAGCCCTGAGCCGGATGAGGAGCCTGCTTAAGATTCTTTTTCTCCCTGTGCCCCTCTCCCCTTAAATAAATAAAATTTAAAAATAAAATGCCTCTCTGCTGAGCAATTGCTCCATACAGTATAAACACGTTAAATTTTCACAAGCTTTGTATAATTGTCTAACTAGATTTTTTTGCACTCCATATGTATTTTTGCCACTATCATTTTTTGTTTTGTTTTTCTCAACTTCTGGAAAATATTTTTGTTTGTAGTTCCACATCGATGGTTCATAGAGATTAACTCTTCGGTCAATTAATTCATATTGGCTCCTCAAATAAGCCAACAGTTAAGTAAGTATCAGTGATATTTGTGAACTCACCAAGAGCCAAGGAAGACCACTCAAAATCATTTTGTCTTGTTTTTTGATTGATTATTGATGTTCCCATTGTCCTCAACACTTCAAGAACAGTTTTTACAGGAAGGTTAATAGTCTTAAACAAGTTTATTTTCTTGGAACATACTTCTTTGGCTTTTCTAATCAAACATGATTTCATTAACTCACCATTAGTGAATGGTGTTTCTTGCTAACACACAAGCCAGTTAGAAACTTAACTTTGGTTGCAGTCTCATTTTATCTTTGTGAAGAAATTCTTCTATGATGAAATTCCATTTAAAATTTTCAAATTTTTCTATTGATTCTGGTGAGATGGGAATGTTGTGATGAGTGCTTAGTCTGGTACTGTAAATATATATGCGCCCCTGTGTGTACACACATATATACATATTTTTTGAGCACAGCTGTAATGTTACAATGCCTAGCCATCTGATTCAGTAACAGAATAATAATCCACACTGCACTGTGCTTTAAAAATATAACATTTGCATTCTGTTTTTCTGCTTTGAAATGATGAGTATGCACTATAATAAAAGTAGAATGAACTGTTGCAGTACAGCAACAAGCATGACACTCAAGATGCTGTTGAGTTATAAGGGTATCTCTGCAATTTGTAGTACCATGAGAAGCAGTGTGAAGTGATGGGAGTGCCCTGTGTCTCTCTGTTGCAACTAATGTACTCTGCTATTGTATGATGAAAGTACCCATAGATAATACATAATTTAATGGGGGTGAGAGGAAGAAAATAAATAACAAGAGTAGTTGTGTTCTGGTAGAAGAACACTATGTATGAAGAGTTATATAATTTTTATGTGTCTTTTTTTCCCCTAATTTTTTAAAAAATAAAAATTCACAATAGCAGGAGTTGGGCCAGATTTGACCCTCAGAGCTCCATGTTTTCCGCCTTTCCTGATGTAGACATGTTTGTGCAGAAAGATTACCTATCAGGAGTAGGAGACTTTGGTGCTTTCACCAAAGTTATGTGACTGATACTGTCAGAATTGGTTAAATAGGGGGTTATGACCCATTAGTATCTAGGCATTTGCAAGTTATTCCTCAAATTTCTTTATATGTAATTATCTGAATAATGTATGGCTAATTATAATCATATTTTGTGTCCTTTTCTATATTTACTTGAGCAACCAACACAAAATTTTTGAGGGTTTTGATCTCTGTAAAAAGGGAAGCACCAGTAAGCTCACCAATCACTGGCTTTTTTCCTGGAGGTACAGAGGAATAATAGATCCCAAACAAAAAGTGGCAGTCTTAACTGGACTAAAGGAAAGATGGAAGTCTGAGGCGATTAAAACAGTTGAAACTTGAATCCCAAAGAAGAGAGAACCACGTAGACTCTAACCCCAGAATTAGGTCCCCCTAAAGTCATTGACTCACTTTTTTTTTTTATAATACATTTATTTTTTATTGGTGTTCAATTTACCAACATACAGAATAACACCCAGTGCTCATCCCGTCAAGTGCCCCCCTTAGTACCAACATACAGAATAACACCCAGTGCTCATCCTGTCAAGTGCCCCCCTTAGTGCCCGTCACCCATTCACCCCCACCCCCCGCCCTCCTCCCCTTCCACCACCCCTAGTTCGTTTCCCAGAGTTAGGAGTCTTTATGTTCTGTCTCCCTTTCTGTTATTTCCCACACATTTCTCATTGACTCACTTCTAAGGTACACATGTGCAAGACAAGATCCTAGGAAAACCCAGAAGAAAACGGTAAGCTGGAAAGCTAAAAATCCAAGCAGAGATTCCAGCATCACCTTAGTGCCAGAGAGGCAAACGTCGAAGCCTGCCAAGTGAGAGGGGCTGTATTACACTGTGAGTTTTCCACTGATATTCCATCATGGCCACTCCCTAAGATGGAGAGCAAAACTGAAGTAGACTGCAGTCCTCAAGAAGATGTAAGTCATTGTTATTCTCCCTGCTGCTAAAAGGAAACAACACTTTACAGAGGAAGATGTCATCTAGAACTTACACAATTTTCATCCATAATCAGATATTTCATTCAGTGAAATAATAACAGGCTTAATTGACCAAAAATCAAGAGGAAAAAAGGGAACAAATCCATAGACAATTCGGATATTAGAATGATCACAGAGACTTTAACGGATTAGATATATATGCTCAAGATAAATAAGTGATGGAAAAATTTATCAAAGACCTGGAAACTTTACAACTAAAAAAGAGAATTTGAGAGTTGGGCTTATTACTAGGACATTAGAAACAGAAGGGAGTTGTAGTAAGCTACAAAAAATGTTGTAGAAATTATGCGGTGCTGAGGGGAAAAAATAGAGGGGGAAATAGAGAAAGCAGGAGACAGTGGAAAGGTTTAACATGCATAATGGGTGTCCCAGGTGGAGAGGAAATACAGGTAGAGGAAATACTGACCAAGAATACTGACCAGTTTTTCCAAAACTGAGAAAGATACCAAAATACAGATTAAATAAGCTCAGTGGACTCCAGGTAGGAAAATACAAATAAAACCATATTGAGACCCATCATAGAGTTAACCACTGAAAATAAAACGAAAATCTTAAAAGCTGCCAGAGAAGAACAGTGATGGTCGATACATACATCACCTAGAACTACAGACACCAGAAAAACAATAGAAAAGTCTCTTCAGCTGCTGAAAGAAGAGAAAGAATGCTAACCTAGAATTCTAAATCCAGTAAACATGTCCTTCAAAAGTGAAGAAAAAATAAAGACACAAAAGCTGAGAAAATTTATTGGTATAGACTGGTACTAGAAGATATTAAAGTTCATGTTGAAAGAAAATGATCTCAGAACAGAACGGCAGAAATAAATGAACAATAAGGATAAATGTGTGTAAATATAAATTAATACTATTTAAAATAGTAATTATGGCTCATAGGGTTTAAAATGTGTGGAAGCGGTATATGACTATAGAACAAAAGGCCAGAAAGCGGTACCTAAGTCAAAAGTGCATTATCTCTTGAGTAACTGCCAAAAGAAAAAGAATATATAACTAAAAAGCCAATAGAGGAGAAAATGGAATAATATTATTTCAAAGAAATGTAAGAAAAGTAAAGGAATGAGAATGTGATAACAAAGCAAATGACAGGATGGAAGACCTTAACTTTGTCTATAATTATAGTAAATATCAAAGAAGTAAAAACTCAAGGCAAAGCTCCGAAGACCTAACTACTGTTTACAAGGGACATATTTTAATTTTAAGGGCACAGATGGGTAAGTACAAGAATGGGAAAAATACATCATGCACATATTAACCAAAAGAAACCTGGTTGGCTCTGTATGTCAGAAATAGTAGTTAAGGGGTGCCTGGGTGGCTCGATCAGTTAAGTGTCTGCCTTGGCTCAGGTGATAATCTCCAGATCTTGGGATCAAGCTCCGGGTTGGGCTCCCTGCTCAGTGGAGAACCTGCTTTTCCCTCTCCCTCTGCTGCTTCCCCTGTTTGTGCATACAGTCGCACATGCTCTCGTTCGCTCTCTCTCAAATAAAATCTTTTAAAAAGTAAATAAACTTACTTAAAAAAATAAGGCAAGAAGTATTACTAGAGGTAAAGAAGAGTATTGCATAATGTTGAAAGATGAATTCAACAGGAAAATAGAACAATCTTAAAGTTTTTAGATATTTAATATAGGTCTAAAACACAAAAAGGAAAAGTTGATAGAATCAAAAGGTTAAAATAGGCAAAACCACAATCATATAGATTAATTAATGGACCTTTCTCAATAACTTATAGAACAAAGAAAAAAATCAGTAAGGGTCTAGAAAATTTAAACAACACAGTAAACTTGACCTAATTGACACACACAGAGCACTTCACCCAGCAACGATACTTTTCAAATAGTATGGAATGAACATTTACTAAAATAGGCCATATGATGTACCACAAAGCAAATCTCAGTAAATCTGAGACCTCAGATTCTCTGATTTCAGTAATGATAAACTAGAAACCAGTAGCATATAATTGGAAAATTCTCAAATATTTAGAAATAAGCAGTGTATTTTTACATATCTTACTGGTTAATGAGGAAATAGTGAAAATTATAAAAAATATGTTGACCTGAACAATAATGGAAAATACATGTCAAACTTGTGCAATTGTAGCAAAAGGCAATGCTTAGAGGGAGATGTAGAACTTTATATATTTTAGTGTAGGGGTCGGGAGCCTGAACATTAAACTTCTATTTCAGACAAGAGAAGAATAAGCAAATTATAACCCTCAAAAAAGTAGAAGGAAAGGAATGCCTGGGTAGCCCAGTGGTTGAGCCTCTGCCTTCGACTCAGGGTGTGATCCTGGTCCAGGGATCAAGTTGCACATTGAGCTCCCTGCGAGGAGCCTGCTTCTCCCTCTGCCTATGTCTCTGACTCTTCCTCTGCCTCTCATGAATAAATAAATAAAATCTTTTAAAAAAAGTAGAAGGAAAGATATAAGATATGATAAAAAGCAGAAATCCAATAAAAAGGAAATGTATGATTTTTTAAAATAAAGTTGTTGAAAAGATTAATGAAAACCCCCCTAGAAAGACTAATAATGTAGAAATAGGAAACAAATTCCCAATATCAAAAAGATACAGGAGACATAACTAGTAATGGAGAATAAAGTTATGGAACAAATAAAAGCAGTAATGTAATCCTGGCTTGAATTCTGTATGAGAGGGGAAGAAAATACTATAAAGGACATGATTAGGAGAATTACTAAAATTACAGTATATTCTTAACATTAAATATTTATATCAATGTTAAATTCCCTGAATCTTGGGGCACCTGGGTGGCTCAGTGGTTGAGCATCTGCCTTCAGCTCAGGGTGTGATCCTGTGGTCCCGGGATGGAGTCCCACATCGGGCTCCCTGCATGGAGCCTGCTTCTCCCTCTGCCTATGTCTCTGCCTCTCTCTGTGTGTCTCTCATGAATGAATAAATAAAATCTTTAAAAAATAAATTCCCTGAATCTTGTTATTTTATACTGTGCTATATATAAGAGAATAATTCTTATGAAATAATATCCTGGTAAAGGAGCATGATATATACAATGTATTCTCAAGTGATCCAGAGAAAATCACTTCAAAATATGTATTTTGAAGGACAACAAAATTTTATAAATAATGCTAATAAATTTTATAATTTAGATGAAAAATTGTTTTGGCAAAACTGACACAAGAAATAGAAAATCTGAATAGTCTTATATGTGTTCAAGAAAATACATTTGTACTTGAAGTATTTCTCAAAAAGAAATTCCAAGACCATTTGGTTCCACTGGCAACCTAAATATTTAAAGAAGAAATTAGGCCAATTTTATACAGTCTCTCACAGAAAACAGAAAAAGAGAACACTTCCCAACTTGGTGGTGGTGGTGGTTTTTAAAGCCGAACCCTAAATACCCAAATCTGGCAGATACCAAGGAAAGGAAATTACTGGCCAATATCTTTCATAAATATAGCCACAGAAATTGTGAGCATATTATTAGCAAATTGAATCTTACAATAAGAAAGATAATGTCAAATTTGGTGGGGTTTATTCTAGGAATCCAAGGTAAGGTGAACACTCGATATAAATCATATTAACAGAATAAGGTGGGATTACATGATTATCTCAATAGATGAGATATAGTATTTGATAGATTTTAGTACCCTTCATAATAAAAATTCTTAGCAAACTAGGTGAGTATGTGTAAAACTATAGTTATCATAATGGTGAAATATTGAATGCTTTTTCCTCTAAGTTGAGAAACAAGACAAGATCATTAGCACATTTTTTTCAACATTGTTGTAGAGGTCTTAGCCAATTCATTGAAGAAGAAAAATAAAGAGATACAAAGATTGGAAGAGAAGTAAAACTGTCTTCAGAGATGATATGATTGTATACTTGGAAAGTCCAAAGGGATCTTCAGACTGTTAGAATAGGAAGCAAAGTCAGTATTCAAAAATCAGTTATATTTTTGTATGCTAATATTGAACAACTGGAAAATGAAAAAGAAAACACATTTACAAAGCAGTGCCCCCTCAACTCCATTTAATGAAAATGTGCAAGACTGCCACCTAGATGCTACAAAACATTGCTGAGAGAAACAAATGACAATCTAAATAAAAGGAGAAATATGATGTTTATGGATTGGAAGACTCAAAATATGATGTTTATTGATTAAGGTAATTCTTCCTGGACTATACTCATTCCCAATTAAAACTTCCATAGGTTGGGGTGTCAGAAAATAGAAAAGCCAATTTTAAAACATACTTGAAAATGTAAAAACCTAGATTAAGTACTGATGTAAAAACAAATTGTGTTAATTAATGGGACTATATAGAGTTTCCAGAAATAGGCCCATTCATGTATGGTCATCTGATTTTTCTACAACACTACCCCTACAATTCTATGGAGAAAAGGTGATCTTTACAATAAAAGATGCTGAATCAGTTGGATATTTGTGTGGGTAAAAATGAAACTTGACCTTTACCTCAAACCAGACACACAATTGAGATGGATTATCAAATATAAGGTAGGTGAACACAGTAAAAAATCTAGAAGGAAACACAATGAAATACCTTTAGAGGAGAAAAAATTTTTTGAACTAGATGTAAAACACACCAAAAAAGATTGATTAAAATTAATTAAGATGGATTTAAATGCATTAAAATAAAGAACTTCTTGGTTCCTGGGTGGCTCACTTGGTTGAATGTCCACTCTTTATTTCAGCTCAGGTCATGATCTCAGGGTCATGAGATAGAGCCTAGCAGTTGTTGGGCTCCTTGCTCAGTGGGGAGTCTGCTGAAGATTCTCCCTTTCCTTCTCCCTCAGCACCTCCCTCTCCCATGCGCATTCCTTCCTCCTTCAAATAAATAAGTCTTTAAGGAACTTCTGTTCATCAAAAAAAGCATTAGAGAAAAGGCAAGCCATAAACTGGGAAAAGATACTTAAAATACATGGATCCAACAAAAGATTCATCTGGTATATATAAAGAATTTCTACAAATCCGTTTTTTAAAAGACAGTTAACAAATGAACTTCACAAAAAATGATATCCAAATAGCCCTTTAAGCACATGAAAAGGTAATCAACATTAATCATCAGGGAAAAGCAAATTGAAATATCATCAAATACCACCATACACCCAACAAAATGGCTAAAATTTAACACTAATAATACTCAGTGTTGGTAAAGAAGTAGAGCAACATTGTTGGTGGGTTATAAATTGATTATAACCACTTTGGGAAACTGGCTACTGCTCTACTATGAACATAATCACTAAAATTTAATAACTATCTGGCACCTTTTAAATTTTGTTTCGTTTTGATCAGAAAATGGAGAGGAAGGTTTTTAATTCATAGGACTGCTCATAATATTCTGAGGAAGTGTGTGAAACTAAATCACCTGCTGACAGCTACTTTTTGTTTAATTTCCTTTCTTCATAACCACTGGTTTTTAATTATGGTATTTTGGCCTTTTCCTAAATATAAGACTTGCTGAGAGGGTAGGCTGTCCTCAAAGGTGCTGTCTCTGCAACTGTTGGGTCTCTTGGGCTTCAAGGTTGGCCACTGGAGAGCAAAGAGGACTGCGTTTCTGTGGCAGTAGCCTTTAGGAGCATCATCAGGAACCAGCAACAATATAGATAGAACCCAGAGATCCCTGGAATAATCTTACTGTTAGTCATAGGACCCAACAGGGTATCTGGTAGTTTACTGACAGTGTGACTTTCCTGATCTCCAAAATATGGGTATGACTTTTTTTTTAAGGATTATTATTTTATAGATAAATTTTTAAAAACTGACCATTTTATTTATTGTTTAACAGTACGAGGATGTCGTCCAGGAAAGATTGTGCAGATGACTGAAGCAGAAGTTCGGGGCTTATGTATCAAGTCTCGGGAGATCTTTCTCAGCCAGCCTATTCTTTTGGAGTTGGAAGCACCCCTGAAAATTTGTGGTATGTAAATGAGTAAAGTTGGAAGCTCTATTTTAAATACCAGTTTTTCTCCCCTATTTACATTGAAGGTAGATCTAGAGAAAACATTTTAATATTTATGTATAAGAGGGATTGGTAGGTTGATTTACATAAAATATGGAAATTGCAACTTTCATAAAATGGTAAGTTACAAGAAGAAAATGATTGTTACATATACATCAGATAAAAAGATCACTGTTCATATTTTTTAGTTCTTAGAAACAAATAAGAAAGACTAAGAGAAAGTTTTTTTTTTTTTGAAGCCAGATTTTAGAAGAAATTCAAATGGCCAGTAAACGTAAGATCCTTAGCTTCACTAGTAAATCAATGAAATGCAATTTAAAAACAAATCCCAAATGTAGTGAGATTGGGAGGGGAAAAAATGTCAGAAACTGATAATCCAGTATTGTCAAGGTTGTGGAGAAATAGGCATTCTGATACACCAGTAACAAAAAACAAGAATCGAGTTTTAGGGGTCAGTTTGGCACTATCCATGGTGTTCTACCTTTGTTGTGAGTTTATTTTGAAGATTATATTACATTACAGTTTATATTCTTTTAAAAGTCTTATAGTGGCTTTTGGCCCAAAACAAAAACTTACAACTTTAGGTTGAGTGAATCACGTCATAGCCACAAAAATTGTACAGAAAGGGGCACCTGGGTGGCTCAGTGGTTGAGCATCTGCCTTTGGCTCAACTCATGATCTCAGGGTCCTGGATCGAGTCCTGCATCAGGCTTCCTGCAGGGAAGCCTGCTTCTCCTTCTGCTTCTCTCTTTCTCTTGTGTATAAAGAAAATATTTTTAAAAATCGTACAGAAAGCATTTTTTCATAGTTTACATAACAGTGGGAAATAGTGTAAGTAATATCCAAAATAATGCTTTTGGTTTGATAACTTGTAGTGGCTGTTATTATGACAGCTTTTATGGACTTAATTGTCATCTTTTGCTCAATCAAGGATTATTTCTGTATGTAAAATTTTCATTGTCCTGTGTGCATGTTTCTTAGTGATTCACATTCATACCTGTAAACTCTAGGTGTTTAGGGTGCTCTTTTTTTTTTTTTTTTTTTTTTTTTTTAAGATTTTATTTATTCATGAGAGACACAGGGAGAGAGAGAGGCAGAGACACAGGCAGAGGGAGAAGCAGGCTCCACGCAGGGAGCCGGATATGGGTCCCGGGACTCCAGGATCATGCCCTGGGCTGAAGGCAGGCGCCAAACTAGCCACCCAGGTTGCCCTTAGGGTGCTCTTTAAACAATTTTTTCTCTTTCTTGTGTTTATTAAGTCATGTGCTTGGTGCTCCTTGGTACAGTACCTAGCTAATAAAAGGTATTAGCTAAGAAAATGTTTGTTGAATTCATTAGTTAATTAGCTTAGTGTAACAAGAGGTAGCATGAAATTTTGTGGAGCCTGGCTGGCTCAGTTGGTAGAACATGCAACTCTTGATGTCAGGGTTGTGAGTTTGAGTCCCATGTTGGGTGTAGAGATTACTTGAAAATAAATTTTTTTAAAAACATTTTTTTGGAAATGATCAATCTCTTCTGTGACTCTAAATCAAATGTAGTTATTTATAACATCTTAAGATGATTCAAATTCTCTCTAAGGTACTCTTTAAAATGCTTTGATATAGAAATAATTTGAGGGTAGTATAAGTTAGTTGTACTAAATATTTCTAAATTCTGGCTATTTGTCTTACTGTTTGGTATAACAAGTTACCTAATGTTAAGTTACCGGCTTATAGTTATCATGTTCGGTATCTATTGTATAACATATTACTCCAAAACTGTATGGCTTAAAATAGCATGAATTTATCACCTCACAGTTTCTGTGCATCAGGGATTCAAGCACAGCTTAGCTGGGTCCTCTGGTTCTGGGTCTCACAAGGTTGTGACCTAGGTACTGCATTCATCTCAAGGTTCAGCATGAAAGGATTCCATTCCTTATGAGCTGATGGACTGAGGGCTTGGTTCCTAATGAGATGTTGGCCAGAGGCCTCTTTCAGTTACTTGCCATGTGTGCTTCTCCATAAGGCAGCTGGCTTCAGCATCAAGAATGGGAAAAGGCAAGAGAATACGAGCAGAATGGAAGTCATGATCTTTTGTAACCTAATCTCAGAAGTGACAGCCCATCCCTGTTAGAAGCTAGTCACCAGCTCCAGCCTACATTCAAGGGGAGAGGATTACACAAGAGTGTAAACATTGCAAATCATTTGAAGCTGCTTCCCACAGTAACCAAATGTTCTAAAATTGGCTTTTTCTGTTTTCAGGAGATATTCATGGACAGTATACAGATTTACTGCGATTATTTGAATATGGAGGTTTCCCACCGGAAGCCAACTATCTTTTCTTAGGAGATTATGTGGACAGAGGAAAGCAGTCTTTGGAAACCATTTGTTTGTTATTGGCTTATAAAATCAAATATCCAGAGAACTTCTTTCTTTTAAGAGGAAACCATGAGTGTGCTAGCATCAATCGCATTTATGGGTTCTATGATGAATGTAAGTAAAAAATAAGTTATTTTTTGTTAATGGGAAAATTCCCTAATATTCCCTAATATAATTTTCTAGTTCAAAGGAGTTCCTTTAAGTTTTTAAAAAAATATAATATGAAGCATAGGACCAAGAAGAGTCTTTCATGGAGGAGGGCCCTGAAACTGGGACACATGTTACTAATTAAGCTGGTTCCTTAGAATCTCCTTGGTTGTGTTATTTCAGGTTGACTGCAGCTTACTCAACTGAAAGCTCCTCTTGTAATTAGTTTACAGAGTAAAATATCCACATAAAACAGGTCACTATAGATAGTATCCTCTAGTTTTCTAGTGTCCATTAAGGTTTTAGTTCTCAGTGTTCTTGTGATATAATGGAAATTCTCATTGGCCCTGTGTCACAAGAAATACTGAGAAGTATGAAATTATTTAAAAATTCAAGTTTATTATTAGAATTTTAATCTATGCCTATAAACCTACAGAGATAAGGATACTGACTACTCTGGTATGTCTTATTGTACTTTTTCATCAGTAAGAAATCACAGATTTGTGTTTTATAGTAGTGTTTCCAAGTGTTACTACTAAATTACTATATTCGAATTTGGTCTTTTGCTTTTGTTAGAGCATGGGAAAGAACATATGTTTGGTTAATTATAATTTAGAACCAGTTACAATGATTTTCAAATTGAATTTACCGGTTTTTGAGCTGAATTCTCCATTAGAATCTATTTTTGCTTTTTTTCCAACCTTAAATTTGGTAATCTTTTTCAAACTCCTGTCTCCTTGGTTTATATGATCATTTATTTGACAAGTGTTTATAAGGAAGTGTTATATACCCGGAACTACTTTAAACACTAGGGATTCAGCTATCCACAAGACAGATCTCTGTTCTTGTGGAGCTCTGTTCTAATAGGAATGATGCCACATTTGATTTTATGTTGCATTTTTATTTCTGAGGTGTAATGTATGGTTTCAACTGTTTAAATCAGACCAGTAGACGAGAAGTGGATTATAGTACATCTAGCCATAACCACTTTTCTAAAGCTCTATCAGTAGAGATGTATTCTTAAGGATAAAACATGAGCTTGAATATCCTAAAGGATAGAAATGACATGAAATGAAATAATGCATGTGAGAACAGCTTGTAAACACTGCTTTGAGTTAATCTTTTTCATTGAGAGACAAGTTATGGCATAGGAAATTAGTGCTTATGTCTTTCCTCCCTCCCTTGGGTTAGTTGTTTAGAACTTCCTGCCCAATTCAGGAAAATCAAGTAACTCTGAAAAGGTGAACATATGCTTGAGGTTGTCTTTGTTGTAGCTCTTTATGCTAGACCACAGGAAAATTATAGCCTTTGTGTCTCTATTTATACTTGCTGTAATGCCAAGTTGTAATTCACTCAAAAGTGAGTACCAGTCAAGCACTTGGAAATTGTCCTTTCTTGGCAGTAAATTTATGCTATGTTACTCAATGCATTAGAGTCAAAATGGACAGTCTCTAGAGACACCCCTTTCACTTCTGCATATTTGGCTAGGTATTTAATGTGCATGTTGAATGCAAAAGATAAACTAATAGTCTGTTAGACTATTTCAAAGTTGCTTTATTATAGTGATCTTAAAAGACAAAAACGTCAAAAAAATTTTTAATAAAAGACAAAGTGTTTGATATATTTTTCCATAAAATACATAACACAGTCTTTCAGGGTTTTTTTTTTAACTTTATGGAAAGGTGCTGAATGTTTATTAAATTTACTGCCTTTTTAAAAGTGTTCAAGAAATAATACAGAAAAAACAAAGTGCTGTATGAAGTTACCCATAATCCTGTTTTTGAGATAAGAACTGAAAATAGTTTTAGACTTATTTATTTGCTTATTCTTTTTATAGGCAAACGAAGGTTTAATATTAAATTGTGGAAGACCTTCACCGATTGTTTTAATTGTCTGCCTATAGCTGCCATTGTGGATGAAAAGATCTTCTGTTGTCACGGAGGTAGACTAATAAATTTGCTTTATGGGTTTTTCTTACTATCCTTCCATTGTTTAGAAAAGACCTATAGTAACTAAGATGCACACCATGGGAAAACAAAGCAGTGCTTGTTTGAAAACTCAGATCATTAAAACTGTTTTAAACATAGATAAAATCTTTTTTTTTAATAATAAATTTATTTTTTATTGGTGTTCAATTTGCCAACATACAGAATAACATCCAGTGCTTATCCCGTCAAGTGCCCCCCTCAGTGCCCGCCACCCAGTCACCCCCACCCCCTGCCCTCCTCCCCTTCCACCACCCCCAGTTCGTTTCCCAGAGTTAGGAGTCTTCCATGTTCTGTCTCCATTTCTGATATTTCCTACCCATTTCTTCTCCCTTCCCCTCTATTCCCTTTCGCTATTATTTATATTCCCCAAATGAATGAGACCATATGTTTGTCCTTCTCCGATTGACTTATTTCACTCAGCATAATACCCTCCAGTTCCATCCACGTCGAAGCAAATGGTGGGTATTTGTCATTTCTAATGGCTGAGTAATATTCCATTGTATACATAAACCACATCTTCTTTATCCATTCATCTTTCGATGGACACCGAGGCTCCTTCCACAGTTTGGCTATTGTGGACATTGCTGCTAGAAACATCGGGGTGCAGGTGTCCCGGCGTTTCATTGCATCTGAATCTTTGGGGTAAATCCCCAACAGTGCAATTGCTGGGTCGTAGGGCAGATCTATTTTTAACTCTTTGAGGAACCTCCACACAGTTTTCTAGAGTGGCTGTACCAGTTCACATTTCCACCAACAGTGCAAGAGGGTTCCCTTTTCTCCGCATCCTCTCCAACATTTGTGGTTTCCTGCCTTGTTAATTTTCCCCATTCTCACTGGTGTGAGGTGGTATCTCATTGTGGTTTTGATTTGTATTTCCCTGATGGCAAGTGATGCAGAGCATTTTCTCATGTGTGTGTTGGCCATGTCTATGTCTTCCTCTGTGAGATTTCTGTTCATGTCTTTTGCCCATTTCATGATTGGATTAAAATCTCTTTTAGTAACTGGAAATTTATGATTATTTATACAGAATGAAAATATAGTACTTACCTTTAAAGAATTTCATGTGTGAAGAGGATAGCCAGAGTTCTGTTTCAATAAACGTCTTTCCTTTACCTCAGTTTTGACAGAAAGATAGCCCTACTATTGGTAAAAATGAGAGGATCATGTTTATATTCCTGCCTATACTATAAATACTTTTCATCAGAATCGAAGTGTAATTGAGCTTGCTAGATTGTATATGAACTGATGTCTTGAGAAATTAAAAACCTATTGACAAAATGTATATTTCCAAAAAAAGTAAGATAAAGTATATTTCAGGGGTGCCTGGGTGGCTCAGTCTGTTGTGTCTGACTTTTGGTTTTGGCTTGGGTTTTGATCTTGGGATCCTGGGATCAAGCCCCATGTGGGGCTCCACACTTAGCAGGGAATCTGCTTCTCTCCCTCTTCTCCTCCCTGCCCCCTCCCATGTGTGCTTTCTCTAAAATCAATACATCTTTTTTTTAAAAGTATATTTCAAAACATACTGTGTAATGAATGGGATTTAATTCTGTCAAAGTACTTGTAGAGGCAGTGATTTTTATGAAGCCTGGAAAGGGAGAGAATTGTTAGACAAATGTTTATGGAAGCGTGGGTTTTGGAGGATGAGTAGACTTTGGAGAGGTAAAAAGAATTTGAGACAGGTTTTTTTATGTTTCTAGTTCAAGGAATGTGTGAAGACTGGCCTGACTAGAATGTCAAGTACATGTTGGGGAATGATAGGTATCAAATTATGGAGATTTGAATACTGAGCAAAGGAGTTTGTTGAATGGTTTAAAAGCCATATTGGATTTTTGTACAGGGAAGTAATTTAATGAAAATACTTTAAGAAAATTAATTTTTATCAATATACAGTAAGAATTAAGGTAAAAAAGTATTGAAAAGATAGATGTATTTGTCTAAGCCTGAGGTAAAAAATGATTTATTCTCTGATAGAACATATATCACTATACTAATTGAAATATTTTATAGTAGATACTAAACATTTAGGAAATAGTAGTTTTTGAACATTAACTAAAATTAGAAATGTATATAAAAAGTATGTGATGGTACTCTAAATTTATAAAAGAGAAATGCTAGCTTATATTTATGTACTACTTTAAAGATTGCAGAGTATTTTCATTTTTTCTCATCCTTCTGATCAACACTTAGGCTTTTAAGAAGGTCATGAACATGTTGGAGTAGGGTGTAGGAAGGCCTTATGAGACAGAGTGAGGCAATTAAACATGGAAGTAAACATGTTTAAGATTGGGTGGTAAAAAGTGGAAAGAGTGGTAGGAAGTATTGGAATTGGGTATGTTCCTGTAGAAGGGCAGGGAATGATTGGAAAGAAAGAAGAGTGGTAAGATTTCTTTCCTGGAGAAATCTTTTGAAATAAAAGGGAATTTTATTTCCCTGGTAGGGAAGAGTGGCAAATTCATAATCACAATGTTCTGTTACATCAAAGTGGGATTCTATTTAATAACTCAGTATATTAAAAGTGACATTAAAAAGGATACCTTAAGTATGTTTAATTTTATGTAGTGAATATACTTTGACTAAACGCTTCTTTATTTGAGTGAATATTGTTTAGATGTCAGTATTATAACTTCTCTTTTATTTATAGGACTGTCACCAGATCTGCAATCTATGGAACAGATTCGGAGAATTATGAGACCCACTGATGTCCCTGATACAGGTTGAGTATATAGAGAAACTTAGTTGATTTATGTAAAATGTTGACATGTTTGAACTTAATTATATACTTAGTGGAAGTAGAATTGGTTTATGTAATAAATAATAGAGCTTTTTTAATCATGAATAAGCTAACTACAGATTATTTGGAGTAATATATTTCACTTCCCGCTAATTATTTCCCAAGGTGCAATACTTTTACATTTCATATATAGCTGTAGTATGTTACTGTTAAACTTATCACAAAAGATCTTGTTATTGATCCTCCTTACTTTCCTGGCATTACTTCATTCATATCAATATTGGTTATGTCCTTCAAAAACTTAAAAATTAGTCAAAAAGAAGACCCCTGGTTGGCTTAGAGCATGCAACTCTTCATCTCCAGGTCATGAATTCAAATCCTACGTTGGGCATGGAGCCTACTTAAAAAGAATAGATAAATTTAAAAAATTTTTTTGACGGGTTTTAAAAAAAATTGATACGTGTTTTGATTAAAATAATCTTTCTTAGCTGAAAATACTTTTTAAAAATTATCTAGTAGTTTTCTGTTATTTTTTTGCCTCTTCTGTATTTCAAATTTGTAGAGCTCAGAAAGCTGTAGAGATACATGGTGAGTTTTGTGAAAAATTTGTGAAAGAATAATGAAAATTATTCAGACATTTAAAATAACTCCTAGGTAAGTAAAACAAGTCAAAGCAAAAGTAAATAAATTCCAGTTGAGGATAAATTTCTTTGTTGATTAACAAATGATAATTTAATTTTATAAATAAATTCTGGGCACAGTTGCCTTAGTTTTCTATTGGCTTTTAAACGGTAATTATTCATAGTCGAGTGCCAGTGTGTGTACTAAGACCTATACTAATCTTGGCATTCATACCATAAAATGCTATGATAACCTATGAATTAAATGCAGTAAAGGTCTGCTTTTTAGTTCACCTTTTGCTGAAGCCTATCAGTACCTTCCTTTATGGCATTTTCTGACTCTGAGTGTATGTGGTTTTTCCACAACATACCCCATTCTCCCAACACTTAAGTGAGTGTTTAACATTTTAATTTGATTCTGACACTAACTCATGGAGTTAGCTGGAACTCCACAGGTTAAGGGGTCCATTCCACAAGACCGCCCGCACTTAGGTTTTCAGCCTCCAGTGGGGTTCTCTGGAGACCCACACTACTGCCCAAAATTCTAGGATTCCCACAACCACATCTTCAGATGCTTTACTTATATTTGTCAGTTTTTCATAAAGGGATACAACCTCGGAACTGCCAAATGGAAGAGATTTGTAGAGGAGGGTATACTGGTTGGTGAATAGCTCCCACATCCTTTGGTATCAGTGTGTTCAACAACCAGAAGCTTCCCAAGTCTAATTGTTCAAGAGTTTTTATAGAGCATGTGATGTGATGAGCACTGGGTGTTATACTATATGTTTGCAAATTGAATTTATTAAAAAATTTTTTTTATTTAAGAGATTTTTTTTTTATAGAGCTCAATTTCCAGCCCTCCTCTCCAGAGGGAGAGGGCAGCTGAAAGTTCAAATCCTCTAAACATGTGTTTGGTCTTTCTGTTGACTGGCCCAAACCTGAAGGGCTCTAGGAGCCCCTAGATCACTTTATTAGCATAAACTCAGGTTTAGTAGAAAGGGGCTCTTTATGAATAACAAAAGATATCCCTGTCACTCAGGAAATTCCAAAGGTGTTATTAGGAGCTCTGTGCCAGGAATGGGAACAAAGAACAAATGTATCTTTATTATATCAAGCTGTCTTACTATTAAAAGCATTAACAGGGGCACCTGGGTGGCTTAGTTAGTCAGCCAGGTCTTGATCACAGGGTCCTGAGTTCAAGCTCCAAGTAGGGCTCCACTCTGGAAATGGAGCCTACTTTTAAGAGAAAAAAAGGCATTAACATAAGCAAAACTGTCCTTTCTCTCAATTTCTACCAGGTTTTTTTTTTTTTAAAAACAGATTTACATTATTTGATTAATTATCTCATTATCATTTGTGTAATCAGACCCACCTTTTGTGTGTTATAGTCATCAGTTCTCAACAAACTTGAAAATCTTCAAAATGAGGATTGTTTAGACTGCCATAAGGTCTAGAAATCCTTCTATATTAAGAACATCCTGTAAATGAAAAACCAGAGGTCTTATAGCTTACTGATAGAATTATTTATTGGTAATTTTGTAAAGGGAGTTGATTATTCATAAATAGGGCTGGACTAGATGGATTACTAAGTTTATTCCCTATTTTTTTCTCCATTTTCTACTCATAAGATCTAAAGAGTCTATAAAAATATAGTCTTTTTTAAATTTTTTATAAATTTTTATTTATTTATGATAGTCACACACAGAGAGAGAGAAAGGGGGGCAGAGACACAGGCAGAGGCAGAAGCAGTCTCCATGCCGGGAGCCCGACGTGGGATTCGATCCCGGGTCTCCTGGATCGCGCCCTGGGCCAAAAGCAGGCGCCAAACCGTTGCGCCACCCAGGGATCCCTAAAAATATAGTCATTAAAAAATCTTCATGAACCAATACGTAAGCAAAACATGGCTAAACCTTTAAATTGAACTGTTAGGAACATGCATTTGGTTATTTTATTTCAAGTGTGTTTGGATTGTTTTGCTCAGTGTATTGAAAGCTTGATAATGTTACGCGTCAAAATGCTACTAATGATTAAACATCAACCATTATAAACAGGTATAGAGATCCACTTGTCAGTAAGCCACTAACATACTGCATATAGTAGTTAAGTTGTCTCATAACTTACTTGTGCAAGTACATTGAGTACAAAAGGGGAAAAAAAGCATGGATTTTACCAGATTTTGATTATAATTCTAGAATAAATTTGACTAAACTTAATAGAAACTAGTATTTAAATAATAGGGCATGTGTATCACTATATTGTACACTTGAAACTAATATAACACTGTAAGTTAACTATAATGGAATTAAGAAATAAATAATGGGCCATTTATTTAAAATTTATATTTTAAATAAGGTATGATATAAATGTATATTTCAAGTCATCAGGTTCTGTTAGTATAGTTCAGACATAAGTCAGTTTCAAGGGTGAAGCAAGTTTTTGAAATGTTGAAAATGGTCTTTTAGGCTTTGGTATTTATAATCTTTAGAAGTTTAATTTATAAATTCATACTTTTTTTTAAAAACAACCAAATGATTGTGATATTTGTTCATTAGGACTTGAATTATAAAATATCCAAATCTTGACTCTGAGATTACCTTGATTCCATTATGTTTGAAAAATCCACATTGTTGTTACCATTATTTTATCTTATATGCATGTAGACTGTCATATTTCCCAAATAATTCTGAAAGCAACTGTATTCTAGTTTTATTGTCACCTTAAAATTGGAGATTAATATCTTGGTTTCCTGCTCATTGCTTCACTTTAGAAAACAAACTAGAAAATAGCATTATAGAGCACTGGTGGTGTGTCGGGGTTAGCCTGTGTGTGTTTTAAAAAATCAGTTTGTGGTTCTTGAGAAATCAGAAAGAGCTTGTAAATTGAGACTATCTCATTGGATTTTGTATGCTGGTGGACTTCTTAAATCATCATAGCAGGAGCGTAGGAAATAGTGATAGAAATTAAGAGTACATTACCACCAATTCTACAAGGTGTTTTTAGAGAATTCTCCTATTTTTTTTTTAATTTTTTTTATTTATTTATGATAGTCACACAGAGAGAGAGAGAGGCAGAGACACAGGCAGAGGGAGAAGCAGGCTCCATGCACCGGGAGCCCGACATGGGATTCGATCCCGGGTCTCCAGGATCGTGCCCTGGGCCAAAGGCAGGCGCCAAACCGCTGTGCCACCCAGGGATCCCGAGAATTCTCCTATTAAGACAGACTATATCATGACTCGAAGTTCTCCTTTCCTGATAGAACCTGTATTATGAAGTTTATGAATCGTCAAAAAAAAAAAAAAAAAAACTGGCTCATTTTAAAAACAAATCATCCCTTAATGCTGATTTCTCCTTTCCTTGGCACCATAGCTCTTACCAAAGTACTTAATATCACCATCTCAACATCCACCCCTCTTCATCTCACTACAGTTTGACTTCTAACCATTTTCTTCTCATCCATCAAGAAACTACTTTCGTAAAGATTTGATGATATACTTCTAAGTGCCACATTTTTTGCCTTTTGTCCTGTTCCACTTATTCATTGTACCTGAATCTTAACCATTTCCTATGTCTGGATAATTTTTACCCCTTTAAGGAGATCTCTGCTGTTCTAATTAATCTCTTCCTTTTGTTTTGGTTATTCCTTCTCAATATTTTTTTGCTCACTCCCCTTTCTCCTTCCTCTGCCTCTATTAAATATTTGCTTCCTCAGAATTCATGTACTGGTCTTGTCACTTGACATTCCCAAGGCAGTCTGAGTCCCTCCTAAGGTTTATACAACAGTGAGTATGACAAAGATACTCATAAATATTTTTAGCTCTGACCTCTTTTCTTTTGCCTGGAACTAAAGCCAAGGATCTGTTCTGATTTTGTTCATCCATATTTCATTTAAATCTTCTAGGTCTTTGTAGAAAATGTTTTCTTCCCTCAAATTGGTCATTAGGTTAAATACAGTTTCATTTGAAATCTCAGTTGGGTTCACAAAATTACACAAACTGTTGGGGAAATACGTATGTGGAAGAACAAAGGATTGAAATTAACCAAGACAATCCTGAAGAAAACTAAGTTGGGATATTACCCCTACCAGATATAAAGATTATTTAAAAGCCTTAGTATATTATTTGGCTTAGGAATAAATGAAATAGATTAATTGAATAGATTGGCACCTAGAAATAGTGTAAGTAACCTCTATTCTGGAAATGCTGCTGGGTCAATTGCTTATCCATATGGAGAAACTGTACAAAAGGTGAATAGCCAAGATGCCTGGGTGGCTCAGCGGTTGAGCGCCTGCCTTCGGCCCAGGGCGTAATCCAGAAGTCCTGGGATCAAGTCCCACATCGGGCTCCCTGCATGGGGCCTGCTTCTCTCTCTCTCTGTGTCTCTGCCTCTCTCTCTCTGTCTCTCATGAATAAATGAATAAAATCTTTTAAAAAAAATGTGAACAGCCTTTTCTATGTATTGTGTGCTTAGAGTGTGCCATACATGTATTTCCTCTATGTGGAAAGTTGGAAAGTGCTACTTTCAGCCAGGCGAAGTTACAGTTACATGATTGGGTTAGCAAAGAGTGGCTAAATTTGGCAGACTGGGATACTAGGGAGCATGAGAAAAATTGTGATACAGTTTACAAACTTTGTTTTTTCATTGCTATGTTTTTATTCTTTAAAGGTTTGCTCTGTGATTTGCTGTGGTCTGACCCAGATAAGGATGTGCAAGGCTGGGGAGAAAATGATCGTGGTGTTTCCTTCACTTTTGGAGCTGATGTAGTCAGTAAATTTCTGAATCGTCATGATTTAGACTTGATTTGTCGAGCTCATCAGGTACGAAATATAAAAATTTTGAATATTTTAGTATTTATTAACATCACACAAATCTGCTTTTTTTGTTTTTGAGGAAAATGAGACCCAAGAAAGCTAATTCTGCAAGGAAAGTAGTAGGTGAGATGATGCCTATACCTTGATCTCACAATTAACAATCTAATGAGCTGTTAACCCTTCTCACCCTCTGAGAGGAAATGTTTCAAGCCAATACATTTTTGTAGTATATTGCAACGCTGACAGATTTGTTTGGTGCTTGTCTGAAGCTCTCTAGAAATATTTGATCCCGTTTTAATATGATGTTTATGTATTTTAGATAAGAATCCAATGACAATAGTGTTAAAGGACACTTGAGACAATTGGAAAAATTGTTATAGACTGGGCATTAGATATTAAGGAGTTATTGTTTGTTATTTTAACCTTGTGAGAATAGTATTATTATGTAAGAAGGACATCCATATTTTTAGAAATGCATACTCCGGTATATAGAGGTAAGATGACATGTCTAGGATTTGCTTTAAAACATATCAGCAGGGCACCTGGCTAGCTCAGTCAGTAGACCATGCGACTCTTGATCTCAGCCTGTTGAGTTCAAGCCTCAGGTTTGGTGTTGAGATTACTTAAAAAAAAAAACAAAAACAAAAACACCTCAGCAGAAAGAAAAGGAGGATAAATGAAACAAATGTAGCAGAATCCTGGTAATTACTAAATCAAGGTGGTAAGTAAATGAGAGTTTATTGGACTCTACCTTCTATATACAGTTTAGGTTTACATATTTGGTTGCGTTGGGTTTTTTTGTTTTTGGTTTTGTTTTGTTTTTAATGCCTACCACCACTACTATATTGTATAATCTTTAGGGAGGAGATTGAGACTTGTTGACTTTTAAATATCTATTGCCTTTTAAACTTATATACTGTGTGTGTTTAGTGTTTAAATAAATGAATTAACAAAAGCTTATTTTAATGATTTAACATATCAAGTCCTCTTGTTCCCTAAAACAAAACTGGTATGAAGTAAATTCACTGAAAGGTATCTTTATAAATTTTTTTCTCACTACTTTTGAGAGTACTAAAAGTTTGAAATTTGTAAGTATAATACTTTTAAAGATTCCTTGTTTTATTTCTTTGTTAAAGCAGGGTTTATTAAGTATATGCTATTCTACAACACTTCCCTTTTGAACGGGGCTTTATTACCCATGGCACTTGATTACTACTTTGTGTAATCCTGTGGGTAAACAAAGATGACTAGCTTCTCATTTTTTGCATATGTTGTGTGTCACATGCCTTTTTCCTAACAGAGTTCCCTAGTTGAGTTGAAATGAAGTCACATCCCCAAATCCTCTGCTTTTGGCAAAGTTTTCTTTGGTAAATAACTGTGTTTATGATTTAACTAATTAATATAGTACCTACTACTAGGTAACAGTGCAGAGTTGCTAAGTTTCCTAATAAGGTACCCATTGATTTAGCTTAGGTTTCCATTCACTGATCTTTTCAAGAATGGACAATGATTTTTTAAAAAAGTTGTTGTTGAACTGTGTTTATTTGGACAGTCTTTTTCCAGACACTTGCAAAATCTTATTCTGCTTATTTTCAAACATATTATCTCTAAAATTAAGAGACTTATGCTGGGAAACACCACAAACTACAAATACATCCTTTTAAAATAAACCTGTTCATTTAGTAAATGTGTGAATGAATAAATGAACAAGCAAACTTGTTGAAGAATTCAAAGAATATGAGTGCCAAACATTATGTATGGCTGAGCTGGGGTAGCTAAGGTGACCAAGATCATAGCGGAAAAGGTTAATATCTAAATCCTAGAAGTGTGTGCCTGATAACTAAGGTAGGAATTATTTAAAAATGTCAATAATTTTCGAGGAGCCTAAGTGGCCCAGTTAAGAGTCTAATTCTTGCTTTCAGCTCAGGTCATGATCTGAGGATCCTGAGATCAAGCCCATGTGGGCCTCTATACAGAGTCTGCTTGTCCCTCTCCCTCTGCTCCTCCCCCTGCACATGTACATGCTCTGTCTCGTAAATAAAATCTTTAAATATATATATAAATTAATAATAAAGGTAAATTATTTTGGAGGTCCTTTCTTTTTTTTATTTTTTAAAAATTCTTTCAGAGAGAGCGTGAACATGAGTGGGGGGGAGGAGAGGGACAGACTGAGCTGAGCGCAGAGTCTGACGCGCGGCTCAAGTCTCTGGACCCTGAGATCATGACCTGAGCTGAAATAAAGATTCAGTGCTTAACTGACCAAGCCACTCAGGCGCCCCTGAAGGTGCTTTCTTATTAGCAAGTATTGTTAAGATAATTTTGCTGAATCAAAGGATGGCTTAAAGACTTCAAAAAATTATTATTGCCTACCGTGAATAAATATATAATGTTTGTGTCATTGCCTCTATCTCTCAGATTTGTAGAGCTGAGAAACATAAATTGTTTAAATCACTCAGAAATTGGCTATCTAGATTCTAGAAATCATGTTAAATCATTAAAGAATTAAGGATTCTATAGTTGTGATATAATGCCATCATCTAAGAAGTATTTGATGTCCAAGGTTCCTGGAGATACTATACTGATTAGCATATGTAATGCCTTGGAAATGGTATGGTATGGTTTTAGATATTCAGTTATCACAAATATACTGTTACTTCATTTAAGCTAAGTCCTTACCATTATAGAAAAGGCTTACCAATTTTAATATTTTTAGACAAGTTTAAAAATAAAGTAGTGTATATTTTTAGGTCTTTTTTTTTGTCATATTAATCTCAATAATATAGACAGTTGAGAATTAGCTATAATTAGGTGTGTTTTTTCTTTTGACCTTTCCTTTTACAGGTAGTAGAAGATGGATATGAATTTTTTGCTAAACGACAATTGGTAACCCTATTTTCAGCCCCAAATTACTGTGGCGAGTTTGATAATGCTGGTGGAATGATGAGTGTGGATGAAACTTTGATGTGTTCATTTCAGGTATGATATAATTATTTATAATTTATTTATATTTGTTTATATTTATATATAAATCAGTTTTATTTAAAAGTGATTATCACAGATTTGTTAGAGATTTCTGTTTTTATTCACAAAGATTCTAGACTTTTTGGTACATATCAAATATTAAGAGTTTGGGAGAACCTAAGTTAGTCATTTTTTTTTTTTTTTTTTAATTTTTATTTATTTATGATAGTCACAGAGAGAGAGAGAGAGAGAGGCAGAGACACAGGCAGAGGGAGAAGCAGGCTCTATGCACTGGGAGCCCGACGTGGGATTTGATCCCGGGTCTCCAGGATCACGCCCTGGGCCAAAGGCAGGCGCTAAACCGCTGCGCCACCCAGGGATCCCTAAGTTAGTCATTCTTGATGCAGGTGTTTAAATTGTTAAATTCCTATATGACTTCTTTAGGGGCTTACCTACTAAAAGAATGTGAATTCAACGAATAGCTTAAATTTTGTTTCCTTTTGCAAGAAATATACCAACTCTGGTTTTATAGTGTGCTATTTAAAATCATTCTTGTTCACAAGCACAGGAACTTGACCTTATCCTTCAAATTTTAACATAGTGGGATTAGATTAATTTCTTTTTCACTGAGATACTATGATGCTCTGAATAGTTTTAAGAGATGCTTCATGAATCTTTTTTACACATTTTGTGTAAATATTGAAATTTTCTGTCTATAATGTATGTTAAAACTCAATTTACACCCACCAGAATAAATACAATAAAGTCAGACAATAACAAGTATTGGTGAGGATGTAGAGAAGTTGGAACCTTCATAACATTGATGATGGGAATGTAAAATGCTTTTGGAAACAGTATGGTAGTTCCTCAAAAGGTTAATTTAAACATTAAGTTTTTATATGGCCCAGCAATCCAACTCCTAGGTATGCCCAAAAGAATTGAAGGGCAGGTATTCAAATACAGGTATGTGCATATTCATAGGATCATTGTTTATAATGCCAAAAAGTGGAAACAACGCAGATGTCCATTAAGTAAAAATGAAAACAAAATGTGTGAGATCCCTTGGTGGCGCAGCGGTTTGGCGCCTGCCTTTGGCCCAGGGCGCGATCCTGGAGACCCGGGATCGAATCCCACATCGGGCTCCTGGTGCATGGAGCCTGCTTCTCCCTCTGCCTGTGTCTCTGCCTCTCTCTCTCTCTGTGACAATCATAAATAAATAAAAAAGTTTAAAAAAAAAAAAGAAAGAAAACAAAATGTGGCATATCCATTAAATGACATATTATTTGATAATTAACAGTAATGAAGTACTGATACATACTACAACATGAATGAACCTGAAGAATATTATCTCTGTGAAAAGAGCCAGTCACAAAAGACCACATATTGTATGATTTGATTTATGTGAAATAGCCAGAAAAGACAAATCAATAGAAAAAGATTAGTGTTTCCTTGGAGTTCAAGGGAGTTAGAGTAGTAGAGAATGAAAATGGGGAGTGATTGCTTATGGGAGAGATTTCTTTTGGTGTGACAAAAACTCTAAAATTAATTATAGCAGTGGTTGTACATTCTGTAAATACTTTAAAAATCGTCAACTTGTACATTGTTTAAACAGTTGGACTTTAATATAAAATATATTTTAAAAATTTTTTAAGGGGCAGTCCCAGTGGCTTAGCGGTTTAGCGCCTGCCTTTGGCCCAGGGCATGATCCTAGAGACCCAGGATCGAGTCCCACATCGGGCTCCCTGCATGGAGCCTGCTTCTTCCTCTGCCTGTCTGTGTCTTTGCCTCTCCCTCTCCCTCTCTCTGTGTCTCAAATAAATAAAAAAATCTTTAAAAAAAATTTTTTTTAAAGATCTACATGTAAAAAAGTAAGGCGAAAGAGGTTGTGACTACCCTCTAAATAAATAGTGGCAAAGTTTGTTAACATACAGTGTAATAATAGTTTCAGGAGTAGGATTTAGTGATTGGTCACTTAGGTGTAACACTTAGTGCTCATCATAACCAGTGCCCTCCTTAATACACACCACTCATTTAACCTCTACCCCTGCTTACCTCCCTCCATCAACCCTCAGTTTGTTCCTATAGTTAAGAATCTATTTTACGGTTTATGGTTTGCTTCTCTCCCTTTTTGCCCCTATGCTTCTCTCTTTTTTTGTATGATACTTGTCCTTTTCAGACTGACTTATTTCACTTAGCATAATACACTCTAGTTCCATTCATGTGGAAGTGGCAAGATTTCACTCTTTTCTATGGTTAGAGTAGTACTCCATTGTATATCTATACCACATCTTTATTCATCAGTCAATGGACATTTGATCTCTTGCCATAATTTGGCTCTTGTTGATAATGCTGCTGAAAATATCAGGGTGCATGTCTTCCTTTGATTCAGTATTTTTGTACCTTTTGGGTAAATACCTAGTCGTGCAATTGCTGAGTCTTAGGGTAGTTCTTTTTTTTTTTTTTTTTTTTTTTTTTATGATAGTCACAGAGAGAGAAAGAGAGGCAGAGACATAGGCAGAGGGAGAAGCAGGCTCCATGCACCGGGAGCCCGACGTGGGATTCGATCCCGGGTCTCCAGGATCATGCCCTGGGCCAAAGGCAGGCGCTAAACCGCTGCGCCACCCAGGGATCCCGAGTCTTAGGGTAGTTCTATTGTTAACTTTCTGAGGGACCTCTGGACTGGCTGCACCACTTTGCATTCCCACCAACGGTGTAAGAAGGTTCCCCTTTCTCCGCATCCTCGCCAACATCTGTTGTTTCCTATGTTAAATTTAGCCATTCTGACAGGTGTGAGATATCGTAGTTTTGATTTGTATTTCTCTGATGATAAGTGATGTTGAGCATCTTATGTGTCTATCCAGCTTAGTCTTTTGACTTATAAACTGAGTGTTCTTTCCTCACCACAGAGGTACATTAATTAAGACTTTTTTTTTTCACCTGGGGATTCCTGGGTGGCTCAGTCGTTTAAGTGTCCAACTCTTCAGGGTCGTGAGATTGAACTGGCATGCTGGGAGTGGAGCCTCGCTGAAGATTCTCTCTCTCCCTTTACCCAACCCCCATGTACACACCCTCTCTCTCTTTCAAAATAAAGAAATTATTTAACTAAATGAAAATAATTTTTTCTTTTTACTTAAAGGATTGGATAGTTGATAGGATTTGTGTGCTTGAGCTTTTGTTAATTATCGGGAATGACAAATAATAACAGTATTCAAATATTTAGTCATTTGCACACTTTAAATGTGATAAATGTGCTTGGAACTTTTCTGGGGTTTTTTTCTATATTTTAATTGCAATTTATGTAATTATGTAAATATTTATAATTTGTTATTTCTTGAAAAGCCCACTTTTATAATGATTTTCTTAAATTTACTGCACTTGAAAGAATAACACTATTAATAAATTATTTGCTTTAAGATATTGAAACCATCTGAAAAGAAAGCTAAGTACCAGTATGGTGGACTGAATTCAGGACGTCCTGTCACTCCACCTCGAACAGCTAATCCGCCGAAGAAAAGGTGAAGAAAGGAACTCTGTAAAGAAACCATCAGATTTGTTAAGGACATACTTCATAATATATAAGTGTGCACTGTAAAACCATCCAGCCATTTGACACCCTTTATGATGTCACACCTTTAACTTAAGGAGACGGGTAAAGGATCTTAAATTTTTTTCTAATAGAAAGATGTGCTACACTGTATTCTAATAAGTATACCTGTTATAATATTCAGCAAAGTTAAATCCAAATTCAAAATTACCCATTAAAGTTACATCTTCACGTATCACAGTTTTTAAAGTTGAAAGCATCCCAGTTAAACTAGATGTGATAGTTAAACCAGATGAAAGCATGATGATCCATCTGTGTAATGTGGTTTTAGTGTTGCTTGGTTGTTTAATTATTTTGAGCTTGTTTTGTTTTGTTTTGTTTTTGCTAGAATAATGGCAAATATTTCACATTTTTTTCC
This sequence comes from Canis lupus familiaris, assembly GCF_011100685.1. Classification (NCBI taxonomy): domain Eukaryota; kingdom Metazoa; phylum Chordata; class Mammalia; order Carnivora; family Canidae; genus Canis; species Canis lupus. The sequence continues at coordinate 22,731,313 of NC_049238.1, forward strand.
CTGAACATTTTTACAAGTGAAATGTGGGAAGAGCTTTAAAGACATTCACCAACTATTATTTTCCCTTGCTTATTTACTTATGTACCTGTTTGATCTTACTAAGAAAACTTAATGCCTCATTACAATAAAAAGGAATTTTAGAGATCGATATTTTTTAAAAAACAGGCAAACTATCCAATCCAGTGATTGAATCAAACAGTTTGGGCAAACTTTACAGCTGATAGTGAATATTTTGCTTTATTACAGAAATTGCCACTGATTTGGATTTGTGCACTCTAATTTTTAACTTATTGATGCTCTATTGTGCAGTAGCATTTCATTTAACTTTAAGATAAGGCTCATATAGTATTACCCAACTAGTTGGTAATGTGATTATGTGGTACCTTGGCTTTAGGTTTTAATTCGCACGAAACACCTTTTGGCATGCTTAACTTTCTGGTAACACCCTCACCTGCATTGGTTTTGTTTTTTTGGGGTTTTTTTTGTTGTTGTTGTTGTTGCTATTTGTTTTTAGATCCACAGAACATGAGAATCCTTTTTTGACAAGCCTTGGAAAGCTGACACTATCTCTTTTTTCCTCCCTCTGTACGAAGGATGTATTTAAATGAATGCTGGTCAGTGGGACATTTTGTCAAAATGGTTATTGGGTGCTTAACTGTCTAATATTGCCATGTGAATGTTGTATACGATTGTAAGGCTTATGTCACTAAAGATTTTTATTCTGATTTTTCATGATCAAAGTTCATACAATATTGTATAGACATGCTTTGTAGTGAACTATAGTAGCAATAATTTCTGTACATGATCAAGGGTTTATTGCAGCATTTCTTTTCCTGTTCTCTTTTTTTAAAGGGTTAGTATTAACAAATGACAAGGAGTAGAAGAGTCAACATAAAGATTTTAGAAGGAGAACTTATAGGACACAGATTTGTGATTCTTTGGATGAGACCCTTTTGAATGTGATTCTAAAAGCTTTTATTGAGTATTGTCAAATTTGTAAGCTTCATAGAGATGGACATCATATTTATAATGCCCTTCTATATGTGCTACCATTGATGTGAAATTCTTGACCTTAATATTGTCTTTGAAAATGTTCAATTGAGAATTCTGTTAACTTACATTTTATGAATTGGCGTATTGTATTACTGCAAGAGATTTGATTTTCAGCACAGTGCAAAAGTTCTTTCAAATGCATATGTCTTTTTTTTTTTTTTTTTCTAATTCCATTTTGTTTTAAAGCACATTTTAAATGTAGTTTTCTCATTTAGTAAAAGTTGTCTAATTGATATGAAGCCTGACTGGTCACTTTATTCCTTTTTTTTTTTTTTTTCCTTTTACAATGAGACATTTAAACACATTCTGTTCAAACAGATTTTAATGTCTTTGACATACATTGAGTTGATTCTTTTCTGGAAGTGTTCATGTACTACATGTGATGTATTAGGTTACACAGGCTTTTATGTGATGTGATTTAAATATTTTCTTAATCTGAGTGTAAGTTGAGCAATTTCTAATAGAATTTTAGATGTACTCTTAGTAGTCATAGGAAGAAGTCTAGAAAAATAAACCTTTGGTAAGAGACAGGGCAGTCTTATTAATCTCAGTGTTAGAACATTAATTTGGATTTAACTTACTGTGGTTTTTTTATAATAATTCATCCAGGTCAGTGTTGAATATGAAAAAATAATCACTAAGCAAATTAGTACTGGTCACTAAATTTGAAGGGTAGAAATTTATCATGTTTAAACATTATTCAAGCTGTGGGACTCCTGGCTGGCTCAGTTGGGAGAGTATATGACCCTTGATCCTCAGGGTTGTGAGTTTGAGCCCCGCGTTGGATGTAGAGATTACTAAAATAAATAAATAAACATTCAGGTGATCTTAAAACTACTTTAAAGTTTTTGTCATATAATGTGTTACAAATACTACTTAGTTGGTAACACTGCTACTTCAGGTAAATAAAACTTCATTTCTTAGGAGAAAATTATCCTGTGATTCTAGTGTCACTAGTTTATATCATTCTTCCTCTCTGATTTTTAATGATTTCTATATTCAAATTTATGTTTAATCCAAATGTCATGACGTTTAAAATCAAACATGCTGATGTGATGGATCAGAGAGTATTGGGTTACGTTTTTATTTGTTCCTGAATGGAAAGAATCAACTACAGTGTGCTACCCTTGTGTTTGAAACTTTAACATTCATTGTTTTAATTTTGCCTCAGGACAAATTTAATCATGATCATCAAGCCTGGTTTGTGCCAAATGTTGAGTCAGAATACCAGCAAGAGGAATTTTAAAGCTTAAAAAGGTGGTCGGTTAATTGAAAGTGTTCAGAGAATATATATGCCTTTCAAAAAAATAATTCATCTGAGGGAAAGCCAGGAACATCTTGAGATGTGTTCCTTAAGAATATGAAAGTGTATTTATTGAGCCAAGGAATTGAAATAGTATAAGTTCAGGTATGTTCCTTTGTTTCCTTGGCAACTATAATTCTTGAACCAAAGAACAGTTATTTTCTTTCACATCTTTACACTAAAAATGTGTTTAGGGAAGGAAAATAGGTTTACTCTGCTTTTGCTACCTTGACCTAATCCACTTCTGTGTTTCCTTATGCATCCATCCCTTAATCAAAGCTGTGCCTGAGAAGACACTAAAAAGCCTGACTATACCAGTGGCATCCCCTTAGAAATACTATGTCCCCTTTGCAAATAGTTTTCAGTGTTTTATAATTTCCTTAAACAGCTAAGAAGCGGTTAAAAGGATTTTAAAGTGACCGCATACCTTGCAAAATGAACAAGAGTTAAATAAGACATAAACTGATTAAGTGTAAATATACATGCAGAGTTTTATTATGTTTATTCTCTTTAAACTGTTTCTTCATGGGACGCCTGGGTGGCTCAGCGGTTGAGTGTCTGCCTTTGGCTCAGGGTGGGGGGGGGGGAGGGGGGGCTCTGCAATAAACGTGGAGCCTGCTTAAGATTTTTTCTCTCCTTCCTCCCCTCCCCACAACTCACAACTTACTCTCTCTCAAAAATTTTTTTATTTAATTTTAAAAATATGAGAAGTGTGTCCAGTTACTTAAGGAAAGATTTCATAGCTAGCACCTGACAACATACTAGGGAAATTGTCTCTTGTTCAGAATCAAACTTTCTAAGTTATGATTCCTTCCTTGTTGATCCCCCCCTTTCTTTAGTCTGGTTCTCTGGGTTTTCTTTTTTTGGTTTGTTTGTTTGTTTTGTTGTTGCTTTTTTATTTTACTTATTTATTCATGAGAAACACAGAGAAAGAAGCAGAGACATAGGCAGAGGGAGAAGCAGGATCCCCACCAGGACCCTAATGCCAGATTCAATCTCAGGGCCCCAGGATCATGACCTGAGCCAAAGGCAGACACTCAACCACTTAGCCACCCACGTGCCCCATGGTTCTTTGTTTAATTGACCTTAAGGTAACCTTTGTTGTGAGCTACTACAAACATTTTTAGAAAAGTGATACATATGTAACATTTTGTCTTTCAAAAGTTGCCTAGTATTTATGAGCATTTAAAATTAGGAATCTCAACTTGAAATTAGAGAAACTCTCACCTTGATTTTACAAATAAGGATATATCATAAGCAGAAGCAAGTATGGAGGAAGATAACCAAGATATTTTCAGAAGGAACAAAAGAATAAGGTACAGTGAAGAAAACTATTCTAGAGAGAAATTTAATGCACTCCTTTTATCTTGTTAGATTGATGATTCTATCCTGATACTTCTCAGGAGTTTTTATTGCTTCCATATAAAAGAGCAGTCAGGGACGCCTGGGTGGCTTAATTGGTTAAAATGTCTGCCTTTGGCTCAGGTCATGATTCCAGGGTCCTGAAATTGAGCCCCACATCAGGCTCCCTGCTGAGTGGGGAGCCTGCTTCTCCCTCTCCCTCCACTCCCCCTGCTTGTGCTGTCAAATAAAATATTTTTTAAAATAATAAAGCAGTCCACCATGCTGAATTCTTGGGTCCTAGTACAAAAATTCCAAGAAGAGAATTTGGCCTAGCTTGGATCAAAGGCCCTTATGACTCCCAACAAGTGAAGAAAAGAGATGATACTGTATGAATATAGCTGCTATCCTGCCCCAAAAGGCTTGGGAGGTTGAGTAGAATATTTCCCAGAAAAGGGGTACTAAAAAGAAAATCCAAAGGTTCTTTATGGCATACTTCAAAAGATAATCTGGTCACAAAAAGTCTGAAAATACAAAGTTGGGAAGATGTAGACTAATGGGAACTCTTAAATTTGGTACAACTAGGGGTGCCTGGCTTGCTCCCATTAATAGAGCATGTGACTCTTGATCCCAGGGTTGTGAGTTTGAGCCCTACATTGAGCATATAGATAATAAAGTTAGTACAACAATTAATAATCCTGTAAATTACATATCCTAAAACTCATCATTTTCACTTAAAAGCATTTATAGGAAAACTACATGTGTGCACCATGGGGCATATACAAGCAGAAGTAGTACTTGAATATTTGAAACGTGGGCACTGAGCAATCAGACCACCCAACTAACCAGAACCTTTCCAACTATAACTAATACGGTCTTACAGAGGCACAGCCGCTGATAATCAAGTCTGTGTACAAGATGGCCTATAACATGCACAGGAGCAAAAATTGATCCAAATGACCATTCACAGGAGCAATCACAGTATATTCGTAGAACAGAATTCTATACAACGATGCAAAAGATTTACAGTGTTCAGCATTAGCATGTTAAAATCTTAAACTATGAAAAATACAAAATATTAAATTTACAAATAAAACCTATGTTTAAGGATACTTACAGTAAATCTTAAGGAAAGGGAATGGGAAAAACAAAAGTCACCTCTTTTGGAAAGTAAGGGGAGGAGGAGGAACATATAGGATCTCAAAAAAATTGCTTATGTAGTTTCTTGGGTGTTAGGTTCATGCTTTTTTGGTGGGTCAAGGCTTCTCGACTTTTATTACGCTCTGCCTGCATATATGTTACTATATATATATTCTTTTGTACATAGCAAACATTCCATTTTTAAAGTATGTATGCAATGCCATTTATGTAAAATTGTATCTATATGTACACATAATAAAAATAATTTTTTATTTAAAAAGATAGCTGGTTAATAAGATTGCAAAAATCAGAACTTCAGAAAGTGCTGCAGGAATTCAGGAATGGCACAGAGTCTTGCACTTATTAAGTACTCAGAGGATGGGTTGATGACCTAAGTTGGGTTTTAAAGGATGGATATTAGAAAATTTAAATGAAAAAAAGCACATTATATGCCAGCTCAAAGAAGAAAGTTCAAGACATGCTTTGAGAAAAGCAAGCATATTAGTTAGTAAGTCTGGATATAGGAGGGAGATATATTTAGTAGAATGAGAACAAACCAGGGCAATGCAGACAGCACAGGGAATGATCAGGCTGTGGGCAATCATCAATAACATTTTAGTGAGGGGATAACAAAGCTGTGCACTAGAGATGGTGGACAGAATGGATGTAAAGAGGAAAAGGACTAAGCAATAATATGAAGGCTCTTATGAAATGCTTATTGAATTATCAGCCAAGTGCCAGATCAAATGGAGGAGGCAAGAACAGAACTAACCACCTACTGTGTATGCTAGTCCACTGCTCAACAGCTTACCACAGTATCAACTCTGTCCCATACACTTACATCCCACATTTACTCTTAACTGAAGCATAAAAAGAATTTGCCCACATTCATATAGCTGGAAAAGTGAAAGTACTTGAATTCAAACGAGACCTGTGATTTTCTTTCCTCTGTATCATGGACCCAACATAGAAAAACCCAAGAACAAGAACACTCATGAAGGCCTGGTCATAACTCTCAAATTGAAGCCAAAACTTTAAGTGGTAAGCCTCTTCCCCAGTAGCTTTATTAACATCTATGTGTATTTGCTGACTTTTCCATATACATTTTACTTAAGAAAATGTGTGAAGATTTTGGGGTCCTAGAGAGTACCCTCTACTAACTACTTTATCTTTGCATTATATATGCATCTCAAGTTGCACAACTCCTTGTGCCTTACATTTTAGTTGTGTCTGTATTTCCATATAGTGAACATTTACAGTCCTGTAAACGTTCTATACACAAAGCTGGAAAGTAATAATCACAGTGACTCCAATATATTGGAGGATAAAAGACGAATCCAGGGAAACCAGAGGAATGAGGCTTAACGCAGTTATTTTCCTAGGAGCATAAATGTTGCAGGTTCTCATGACCAGTTGATATTTTCTTGGTCCATTCCACCATGTAAGGGCCAAGGGGAAAGGTGGCATTCCTAAGGAAAATGAGTTCCCAGACTACACCACCCTCATCTCTCAGATCTTGCTGTGTGAGAGCCCAAGAAAGAAGGGACCTAACAAAGTCATACTTCCGGGTTGCTGAGTAACTAAGTGCTAGGAAATACCACAAATTGGCAAAACCAAATTTTTTTTTTTTTTTACCAAATTTGTTTTTAAGTGTAATAACCGTAGGAGCTGAAAAATTGGAAGCAACCCAGATATCAAAATGATTTAAATTTGGTCCATCCCACTCTGGAGTATTGCCCAGTCAATAAAACTGACTTTAGAAAGAGGGCAGCAACGTGGAAAAAAGGCCATGATATGTTAATGGTGTGGGGGGAGAGGAAGCATGTTTGCTTTTTTTTTTTTTCTGCATCAGAATTCTAATTTTTAAAATTCCATACAGTGAACTAAAATTTGAGCATCTCTGTATTGGACTATATTTAAAATAAAAATGTTTCACAATATGTAATATAGTCCACTGATGTTTATGGTGTACCGAGCTTATATTTTACCACTCTGCATCACCAGCGGCTTTTGCAAATACATAGTCCTTCCCTCCAAAACACATAACACCATCTTTCAAATAGAATTTCTTGCTCCGATGAATCTTGTCATACTGGCGTGCTTCCACAGGTGGTGGAAGGGAAGTGAAGAAAGGATGTCACAGGAGGGGGAAAAAAGCTATGAACATTCAGTAAGTGTTAACTAAGCATCCACTACATCCCAGGCACCTGGCCGAGGGCTTCGATGAGACCAAAATGGAAAGGTTCCTGTAGAAAAATGTACTGCTTAGAACAGCAGATTCAATGGAATAGTGTAACATCACCCTTAACACGGTATTCACACCTTTTTTAGTTTAAGTGGTCTCTTCTTCTGATTATATAGTTAAACATAGCAGTAATTGTATGGGCATTATAATGGCTGCTGCAAAGTTCACTTCTGATTCTTTGTCATCGTACGATTGACGTCTCTCTATCTAGTACCTGCCAGCGTGTGTGCAAGGTGTCCTGCTTGTGCTGCGAGGTGGACGTGACTTAGGGAAGACCTCAAGTCCCAGCCCCGCAGGACGTCTCCATCTAACTCCATCTAACCCGGGAACGTAAATAAATGGCTCTAACCCAAGAGTGTCCAAGGGAAAGGGGCTAAATTGGCGGGCCAGCGAGGTCTGGGAGGGTGGTGGCGTTCTTCCAGGACCCGGCCCGGAGGGTCAGCAAGGCCAGGTAGAAGGTCCGCAGGTAGCGGGAGCTCGGCACGCAGGCGGCGCGCAGGCGCAGGAGCGCTGGAGCTGGAGCTGGAGCTGGAGCTGGAGCTGGAGCTGGAGCTGGAGCTGGAGCTGGAGCTGGAGCTGGAGCTGGAGCTGGAGCTGGAGCTGGGGGGGGGGGGGGGGCGGCGCGCGCAGACGCGGGCAGGCCCCGCCCCCGGCGGCGGCTCTGTACGCTGATTGGCCCGCGATGGGGTGGGCGGGAGGCCTCTGAGCCGGTAGCGCGGCTGAGCGAGTGGCGAGCAACCGCCTAAGGCCCCGGAGCGCCCGAGGGAGGCTGCCGCCGGCCCTGCCCCCGCTCCCCAGCCCCACGTTTCCGCAGGTATCTTCCGCTCGCGCCCCGGCCTGGGGCCTCGCCGGCCACCCTCCAGCTGGGGCTGCGCCCGGTCCCTCCCTCGCTCTGGCGGCGGGCCGCGTCGCCCACCGTGTGTGAGGGTGTGGCGGCCGTCGCGGCCCCTTGCCCACACGCTTCCGCCCGTGAGTCCCGTCAGGCGCCCCTGCCGCGACGCGAGCCCGCCCTCGCGGTGCCCGGGGCCTGGAGATGGGAGCCCGGCGGCCCGGGGCGACGGCGACGGCGACGGCGACGGCGACGCGCGGCTGTGGTGGCAGCCGGCGCGGCCCCCTCAGTCCGCCGCTCTCGCTCTGGGGGCCTCGAGGGCGCGGGGTCGGCCGCGGGCCTGGGCGGCTGGTCATTGCGGGCAGCAGAGGCGCCGGCGTGGGGGTGGGGGTGGGGGTGGGGCTGGGTCGGGGGACTCGGCGACCCGCCCGCCGTTATCCTCCCGGTGCCGGCGCCGTGCCGCGGTCGGATCTCGAGGGAGGCCGCCCCTTGCACGTGGATCCGCTTCAGCGCGTCGCCTTCCCCAGAGTCACGAGGTCCCGAGGTCCGAGCTGGTGCATCTCAGTGCCCGGCCCTGAGCCCTTCTCCCTCAGTTTCCAGGTGTCCTTCCCTTCCACGTCCACCACCGCTGCAGGCCAGCCAGCTTCGATTTTTTATTTTATTTTTTTATTTTACCTTTTTATTTTTTTTTTTAGCTTCGATTTAAAAAAAAAAAAAAAAGAAACTTGTGAAGGGATTGAACGCTTATAGACCAAAACACCCATGCTACGTTAAAACTGAGGTCCTGCCTGTTAACGAATTTTATTCTCTGACAAAAAAAAAAAAAAAAGCCCATCTTGAAGTGCTTATGATCTGTTACCAATAAAAGTTTAACACTTAAATGATATTTATTAGGTGGAGATGAAATGTGGCCATCATATTCTGACTCTTCTTTGCTTGAAAGATTCTCTTACCTGTAAGAGATACAGTAACAGTGCTGCTGTATATCGAGTTTTTGCTAAGGATTCAGCACTATGCGAGGCATTACTCATTAACTCTACTAAATATGCATTATTTTTCAAAAGATTTTATTTATTGATGAGAGACACAGAGACAGAGAGAGAGGCAGAGACACACAGGCAGAGGGAGAAGCAGGCTCCTCGCAGGGAGCCCAACGCGGAACTCGATCCCGGGACTCCAGGATCGGGCTCTGGGCTGAAGGCGGCGCTAAACCTCTGAGCCACCCGGACTGCCCTAAATATGCATTATTAACATCTAATAATAGGTCATTTTATTGAATACTAATATGCACCAGGTTCTAAGAAAACAGGTGTTTCTATTATCTTAATATCCTAAGTAAGGAAATGGGTGCTCCCAGGACTTGAATAGCCTAGGGTCATATAGCTAGACAGAATTAGGTCTTAATAAAGGTCTATTCTCCAGTATTTTAACATATGCTACCAACTGGCTTCTTTTCTGCCTTCAGGAACACTTAAGAATCCTGTCTTTAAAAGAAAAACAAAATTAAAAAAAAAAAGAAAAGAGGAAAACAAATTGTCCTTTGACTGTTGTCCCTTTTAGCTGCTGTTCATTTTCTTCTAATGGTCACCACATTTAGAAAAGAGGTGAGGGGGGGTATGTTCACACCTCCTGCACATCCTTTTGTAACATATCACTCCTATAATTCTGTTCAATCTAGTTTCCATTTACTCCCACCATTTCATTGAACTACTTGGTTTATTCACTAATGGGTTGGATTTATTTAACTTTTTTTAATATATTGTGTTTATTTATTTGACAAGAGAGAAAAAGAGCATAAGCAGGAAGAGCAGCAGGCAGAGGGAGAGAAGCAGGCTCCTCCCTAAGCAGGGAGACAGATGCAAGGCTTGATCCCAGGACCCTGAGGCTCATGACCTGTTCCAAAGGGAGCCACTGACTGAGCCACCTAGGCACCCTGGGTTGGATTTATAATTAGATTTGGATTTCTTGTTAAAACAGCTGTGCCGTACAATTTTACAAATGCTGTAGCACCTAGTACTTGGCTGAGACTAAAAGTATACTATAACCATTAGATGATAAATTAAGTCAGAAAAAACTAAAACATCAAAATAATCGAGATTTGATAATAGCCCATCAAAGCTTCCAGCAATTTTGCCAGAATATTTTTCTTAAATTTGCTATCTTGTTCTTTTAACAACTTAAATTTTGTGGTTCTGATAGAGAAAAATGCTGTAGTCATTTAAAAATATAAGGATCCTTTTTTAAGAGTCATTTTATTTTAGTAAAAAGGTGATAAGCCCATCCGTCTTCCCTAAAACAATGGCTTATTTAACCATTAAGTCACAATGTATTGTGCACATTTACAATGCAAATGCTAGACTTAAATTTTTATAAAGCGTAAGCTCATGAACTGGCTTTGTTTTCCTGGCAAGATGACAGTAATATTGGACTGCTCACCATGTGTCATGTATTTTACGCATGAATTCACTTAATTTTTATAACTGGTTTTTAAGGGCACCTGGGTGGCTCAGTAGTTAAGCATCTGCCTTTGGCTCAGGTCATGATCCTGGGGTCCTGGGGTCTGTGCAGCAAGTCTGCTTTTCCCTCTGCCTGTGTCTCTGCTTCTCTCTCTGTCTCTCATGAATAAATAAATAAAATCTTAAATAAAAAAAACAAACCTGATTTTAAAATGGTGGTTAGAGTATATGGGACTTTAGTGTCAAACAATACCAGATCAAGTCCTAACTTTATCACTCGCTAATTATGTGTCCACAGGCAAATTTCTTCTTCCCTAAACCTCAAATTTCTCATCTAGAAAATAAGGATAAGATAATGCCTCTTTTATAGAAATATTCTGAGGATTAAATGAGAAAATATGTAAAACTTTTAGCACAATGTCTGGCATATATTAAGTGCTCATTATGAGACTAAAATTATAAGGAATTTAAGGTTTCCCTTTTGCCCTGAATTGCCATTGGATATTGCAATTAGATATTTCATATAGGCAGATGAGTCCCCAAATACTACTTCTATTGTATGATTCTGTGGACCACCACCCCTAAAACTCTTTATGTTACTATCTCTAGAGAAAAGAAATTATTTCAGATGCTTCTAGATTGGCTGTGGTCTATTTACAAACAAAAACAAAAAATCCCAGACATCCTATTGAAGTGTGAATTCTGTTATGATTTTTTTTCATGTCGGTGGAACCCATGTAAAAACTCATTAAAGGATTTTGCCATATAAGCATAGTTTCTCCTAGTTTCCCCTTCTCTCTTACCTTTTCCTGAAATGGCTATTTATTTATTTATTTATTTATTTATTTATCTGAGAGAGAGAGAGTGCTTGAGACAGAGAACAAGCAGGGGGAGCTGCAGCAGGAGAGGGAGAAGCAGACTCCTCCTGGCTGAGGCAGGAGCCGAAAGAACGGCTGGATCCCAGGACCCTGGGGATCCAGCCTGAGCCAAAGGCAGATGTTTAACTGACTTAGCCACCCAGGTGCCTCTTGTAATGGCTTATAATTTTTTATTTGCCTTGCATTCTTTTCCTCTTGCTATGAGAACTCTATTCTCTCAGTATATCTAAATAAAGAGCAAAATTTAAAACTACCTCAAGGTAGAATATGACCAAGAGTAGAGCATTGATAGCTTCTCTCCTTAAGTTCCTCTGTAACTTTCCTGCCAGTGTTTGCTGATTAACTTCAATGAATCTCTCTATTTGGGGAATTTCAGCAGTTCTTTATCTCTTCAAATTTTATGTGAACTATCCCAACACATAAGGGTTTAGTGTAATAGTGTAATGCCTATACTGTGAACATATATATCTATTTATATGATAATATTTGCATTTTATTTCACAGTATATCCATGGTTGTCTAAAATAACACTTTTAAGTTATTTACTTAATATTGAATAAAACTTACCTCCTGGGAGATATGCCATAGTTCTTCTGTATTCTGGTACTTCCCACCCCCGAGCTTAGACACCTCACCCCAGTTTGAGAAGCCTGATATCAATTTTTTCCGTCTAGATCATAAGGCTGCTCTTACTTTGGGGTGGGGGGGAGGGAAGATGCAGATGAGACCTCGAGCTGTCTCCCTGAGGAGGTGGGTTGGAAATAGCAGAAAGTTTTTATAGAAGTCTCAAGGTTCAGTTATCACCCATTCCTTTTTCTCTGGAGTTTGTAACACCACCAACTCCGACTCCAGAACTGTCTTCAGTTTGGTTGGACCTTAGGATCTAAGAAGAAAGATGAGGGAGGGAAGTGAAACGGAGGAGAAGCAATTATAGAATTGATTGAATATAATTTCCTCTGCCTAGTTCTTCAGTATCTAGCCCTCTGCTGTCTCATATGGTAGCAACTAGCTAGCTACATGTGGCTGATGAGCAATTGAAATGTGGATGGTGCAACTGAAGAATTTTTACTTAAAGTACTCAAAGAGTGTAAAATATTTTTACTTACTACTGTTTTGGTAAGACTACATTTCACTAAAAAAAAAAAAAAGACTACATTTCACTCTGTTAGAAATTTAGCAGCTGAATTGAGATATACTGTAAATGTAAATACACACCAGATTTCAAAAACTTAGTGTGAAAAATAAAGTATGTAAAATATCATTAATTCTTATGTTGATTACACATTAAAATGATATTTTAGGTATACTAGATTACATAAAATATATTACTAAAATTCAGTTCATTTTGCTTATTTGTACTTCTGTAATGAAGCTTTAAAAATATAAAATTACATATGTGGCTCACAGTATATTGGACATTGCTGATCTAGCCCTTATATATCCAATCTTACTTTCCATTCCTTCCTTCAGCAGGGAAGTTTCTGAGGGTCAGGAAGGAGAATCTGTACCTAACTCCTTGAACACCAAGGGAGGCATGGCTGCCTGGGTCACTGTGAGTTATGGATTCAGAGGTTCTCATTAGGGTCTTAGAGTAGTTTCATGCTTTGTCTATGCATGCCTCCATTTCCTGTCACCTGTAAGTACTTTGACCACAAAAGTAATACTAACTAGTAATTATGTGAACTAATTACCACCAAATGGTAGTGATCGTGCATATTGTTAAATATTGATGAATTAATTTTGTTTCTGATTTTATTGGATTATAACACTGTACATTCATATACACTTATAATCAGTCACTCAGATAATATGGTCATATACTCACAACTTTAAAAATTAGAGTGATCAATTTACAAGAATCTCTCAAAGGACATATACCCTACATTTCTTTGCTAAAAATGTCTTTGATTTTTCAGTAAATACCAGTAAATGCTTGTTGAATAAGTGAATTTTGTAACATATCAAGGAATTACCCAGTAAAAAAATGTTTTGTGTGTGGTGGGGGGATTGCTTTCAATATAAGACTTGATATGATAATAATTTAGTTCTGGAAATAGTTTGCCTTGTTCTATAAAAAATTTGAAGTGGCATATAATAACCATAAGACAAAACTATGTCAATGGAAGCAAAATTAAACATATTAGGAAAAAAGAATATCACAAATATATTATAGACTCAGCATAGTTCCTATAATTAACTTTCAAATTTGATTTAGGAGTCCCTAGTCAAAGCAAAATGGTATACAGGATCTTATTATTGGGAAGAGAAGGTATATCAATTATCCAAAGGAAACAGCATTTCTTAGCACTGAATTCTAAAAGCAATTTCTTATGTGGGTCACTGTAACAAATAACATTTTAGTAGCAAGTTCAGTAACATTTTATATGAATGCATCTGGTAATGTCATCCAATTAGTTGTTTTTATATAAAAATGAATAAGAGTGTGGTAAATAATTACATGTTTTGTTTTTACAGGAATCTTGGGAAAGCAAAATGAGACATAATCAGCTGTGTTGTAAGACACCACCTACTGTCACTGTTCATGTAAAATCAGGGTCAAATAGATCACATCAGCCTAAAAAACCCATTAACCTGAAGCGTCCTATTTTTAAAGATAGTTGGCCAGCATCTGAAAAAAATGCACATAATACCAACAAGTCTAAACGCCCCAAAGGACCCTGTCTAGTTATACAGCGTCAGGAAATGACTGCTTTCTTTAAATTATTTGGTAGGTTTAAAATATTTTAATAGTGGTAATTGTAAAGTACTTAAAAAATAAGAGAATCCAAAGATCTACTTTATTCTTTTCATAATAATCTAAGAGCATGTTATTTTCTATGTTAGATTCTCTGTCTCCAACCAATTTGTTTTTGTTTTATTTGGGTTGCTTTTTGTTTTTTTAAATATTTTATTTATTTATTTGAAAGAGAACACAAGAGAAGGGAGGGTCAGAGGAAGAAGCTGACTCCCTTTGAGCAGGGAGCCCAGTTCCCCGCTGAGCAGGGAGCCTCATGTGGGGCTCAGTCCTGGGACTACGGGATCATGACCTGACCCCAAGATCAGGAGTTGCGTGCTCTTCCAATTGAGCCAGCCAGGCACTCCACATATGGGGAATATTGTTAAAAATTACCCTTTATCATCATGTTCCTATAATGAAAATGATCTTAAATTTATTTGTTCAGATAATAAGCAGTGATTTGGAATGTCAGTAAGACAGCATCATAAGACATTGCTGACAAATTTCTTAACAAGGGCAGCCCTGGTGGCCCAGGGGTTTAGTGCCACCTTCAGCCCGGGATACGATCCTGGAGAACCGGGATCCAGCCCCACGTCGGGATCCAGCCCCATGTCAGGCTCCCTCCATGGAGCCTGCTACTCCTTCTGCCTGTGTCTGTGCCTCTCTCTCTCTCTCTCTCTGTGTCTCTCATGAATAAATAAATAAAATCTTAAAAAAAAAAATTCTTAACAAACTTCAACAAGCAGATTCCCCACTCAGCAGGAAGCCCAATACCAGGCTCAACCGCAGGATCCTGGGATCATGACCTGAGCCAAAGGCAGATGCTTAACTAACTGAGCCACCCAGGCTCCCCTTTATATTACTTCCATTAGCCAAGAAAGGGAAGGTTTTTTTTTTAGATTTTTTTTTTAAGGTAAGGTAGACAGATTAAAGAGTGGGTAGACGAATTCTGGTATATATCCATAGGAATGAATCCAGTCAAACAGATATCATAGTCTGTTAGATCCAGGTAACAGGCATTAGTGTCTAAGAGAGTTGGGGACATGATATGCTTGGGTGGCTGAATAGTTGAGCATCTGCCTTTGGCTCAGGAGGTGATCCCAGGGTCCTGGGATCAGGTCCCATGTCAGGCTCCCCGCAAGGAGCCTGCTTTTCCCTCTGCCTGTGTCTCTGTCTTTCTCTCTGTGTCTCTCATGAATAAATAATTAAAAAAAAAAAAAGAGAGTTGGGGACAAGAGTGTTTACCCTGCTTAAAAGACAAAAATCTTAAAAAAAAAAAAAAAAGGTGGGGGGGGAGAGAGAAAGAAAGAAGGAAAAGGAGAACAAGCTGGTTAAGATTTAAAGAAAAGCAAAATAAGAGCATGAGATGAGAAGAAAAAAATGTAAGTAGTATAAGTAGGAAAATGTTGAACTACCAGGATGTTTCCTGTCAGGATCTAGAATGCTGTTAATATAAGTTTCCCTTTTCTCTTTAAGACTAGTGCAAAACTGGGCAGCCTGGGTAGCTCAACGGTTTAGCACCGCCTTCGGCCCAGGGCATGATCCTGGAGTTCCGGGATGGAGTCCCTAGTCAGGCTCACTGCATGGAGCCTGCTTCTCTGTCTGCCTGTGTCTCTGCCTCTTTCTCTGTTTCTCATGAATAAATAAAATCTTTAAAAAAAAAAAAGACTAGTGCAAAACTATTACCCACGAACATTTTTATTGTTCATAACTGATCATGAGAAATAAGAGAAAATACCTGGCTCTACCGTGTGTAATTTAAGAAATAGTTGGGTGCCTGGCTGGCTCAATCAGGGCATGCATCTGACTCTTGGAATTGTGAGTTACAACCCCACGTTTGACATAGAGTTTTCTTTTTAAGAATAGAATTAAGGCAGAAATTAATTAGTCTAAGAAAATGAGTACTTATTCTTGGAACCTTCCATATATTTGACCATATTGATGATATTTCTAGGATGTAAAAATCAGTGTAAAGAAGTATGTTTTGTTTGTTATATAACTTGAAGAGGGGAATGGGCAAAAGCAGATTTTCTCAGATTATATTCTGACAACTACTCATATTTAGGGATTATATATTTTAGCCTTTTAAAATTGAATAAGTATTTTTGACCTACTTTTTACATATTTTAAAAATATTTTTGTTGATCTTTTGTCAATACTGTTTTTCTAAAATTAAATGTTAATTATAAATAGCTAATAAATTGTGAATCTTCTTTATATAGACATTTTTTTAAAAATTTTTATTTATTTATGATAGTCACAGAGAGAGAGAGAGAGAGAGGCAGAGACATAGGCAGAGGGAGAAGCAGGCTCCATGGCACCGGGAACCCGATGTGGGATTCGATCCCGGGTCTCCGGGATCGCGCCCTGGGCCAAAGGCAGGCGCCAAACCGCTGCGCCACCCAGGGATCCCTATATAGACATTTTTATTGACGTTTGGATAATAGATAATTGGACAGAGATAAATAAGAGGCTATCAGGAGAAAGTAGTAGAAAGAGTAAAACATATATTTTTTTCAAAGATTTTATTTATATTTATTTATGAGAGAGAGAGAGGCAAAGACATAGCCAGAAGGAGAAGCAGGCTCCATGCAGGACTCAATCCCATGGCCTCCAGATCATAACCTGAACCAAAGGCAAGACACTCAACTACTGAGCCACCCAGGCGTCCCAAGAGTAAAACATCTTTAGAAAACAAATAATATTCATTAAGCCATTATTTACTAAAAACTGCATTATCTTTTATCAGGTTCCATTTCCACCAGTAAAGGTTGATTTTTGAAAGTAATAAAGAGCTAATCTAGAATTACCCAAGATATTTTTCTCTAAGAGCTATTGGGATCGTCAGGAAACCAAACCATTCCACCATATCCCCTTCACTCTGAGCAAATCAGATGGGAAACCTGAGTAAAGCAGTAGCTCTTTGTGCAATGCTTGCAATGGTAAATACACCAAAGAAATGCAAACTGCGTTTTAAATAACACTACTCAGCCATTTTTGTTTGCTTTCTAAGCATCATTTATAATCTATCTAGAAATTGATTCTTCAAAAGGAAACATTCTATTTTTAAAAAACAAGTCATAGCTATCTTTTGTTGTAGATGACGATTTAATTCAAGATTTCTTGTGGATGGACTGCTGCTGTAAAATTGCAGACAAGGTAAATTAGATAACAATGTAATCATTAAACAGCATTATTATGTTACTAGACCATCAGAACTTTTAAAAAACCTTATAGAATTTTCGGTCATAATCAATTAAGGTTAGGAAAAGAACTAGCCTGTGTTGCTCCTTCCAAGTGAAATCCTTACACATTAATTTTTGAAATTAGCATACATTAGAGATTCATTTTTATACTTGAGGAATTGTAGAGTATTATTTATTAGATTTAAATGAGCTTAAGTCTATATTTGTTTGATTGAAAACAAGAATCAGTATAGACTTACTATGTTTTGATCAGAATTACTACCTTTTATCAGCCTGTAGAGAAAGAATATTCTGAACATTCTGACATTCATTCTGCTAAGGAAGTCTATTATACATTTTAATATTTTGTAGGTAACTTAGATAAAACAAATTCCAATAATTTTGTAGAGTAAAATTAGTTTATTATATTCTTTATTTAGGAATCAGTGTTTCATAAAAGATCATCTTGATGCTCATGTACATACTAGGGACCATGGTATTTCCATTCTCTTTAGATTTGGCTGGACAGTTATGATTTCAGCTTTGCAAATGCTATCTTAGACCAGGTAGTCATATCAGAAGATTCAGCATGAATTCACATCACGCTTAAATTTAATGTGCCAACCAATGGGCTAGGGATGAATAGAAGACTAGTTTATGATTAAATACCCATCAAGTTAATATTGATAGGAACTTTTTTATTTCAAGTTAAGGTAACAAAGATAAAATCAGAGTTTGGTTTTCTTAATTTCGGATTTTGGAAATCTAATTCTGGAAAATTTCAAATATATATACCTTGAGGTAGAGAAAATAGAACAAATACCCTCCATGTGTCTATCATGTAGCTACTATAAACATCAATTCATGGCTCCGCTTGTTTCTACTAATTCTTCCCAAAACTGGGTTATTTTGAAGCAAATCTCAGACATCCTAACATTTTATCCATAAATTTTTCATGATATACTTCTAAAATATGAGATCTTTTAAAATATATTCACAGGGATCCCTGGGTGTTGCAGCGGTTTAGCGCCTGCCTTTGGCCCAGGGCGCTATCCTGGAGACCCAGGATCGAATCCCACGTCGGGCTCCCGGTGCATGGAGCCTGCTTCTCCCTCTGCCTATGTCTCTGCCTCTCTCTCTCTCTCTCACAGTCTGTGTGACTATCATAAATAAAAATAAAAAATAAAATAAAATAAAATATATTCACAAAGTCACATTTTAAAAAATTAACAGTAACACCGTCATATAAAATATCTGTCTATGCAGATTAAGTGCATGTGGAGTTGTAGTTTTCAACTTGAAGTGCATTACGGTAATTAAAGTTGCTGGACAGCAGGGGGCAGTGCTTTTAAAGTAGCTAACAAGCATACCATACCTTAAAACACTATTTCAAGAGTTCTCTACTGAAAGTTACCTTGAAAACTTGGACTCACCTTTGTAGTCAATCCTATGAAGGTAGAATAAATAGGTATTTTATGAGAGGGAAACAAATACATCAGTACTATAAGTCCTTTTTAATTTGGACAGATAGAACCTGGCATAGGGTCCTAATACCAAACTTGATAAATCTTTCTAATAACACATTTAAAACAATTTTTTCCAATGAAAATAGAGCCATGTTATAATTTCTGACTAGAAGTTATTTTTAAAAGATTATTTTAAAAAGTAAGTATATGAAATTGCTAGAGACTAGATCCTACGTTGTCTTAAAAGAAAAAAAGATAATTCTGTGTGATGATGGATGTGTTATGATTTTGATGTTCATTTCACAATATATATGTATATCAAATCATCACATTGTGAACTTTAAATATAAGCAACTTTGTCGGTTTTACCTCGACTTAAAAATTGCTCCCCCTTCAATCAGTCAATCAATAGTGAGTATGGATATCTACAATTAATGAGTCAGGAAAAAAATTTTGTAGAGATATATACATCAAATCAATGTGTCAACATACTAACAATTGGTGAATCTAGGACAAGGATGTATGGTTTTTGTAATTATTATTTCAACTTCTCTTTGGATTTGAAATTTAAGATAGAAAAAATTGAGATTTTGGTTCAAAAAATATTGGCAATAATAAAACTTAGGAGTTCATTCTAATCTTAATCATGTTAAATGGTTCAGAACTATTTCTCACTGTATCATATAGGAAGTCAAAAAATAAGGACCCAAATAAATAGGTAATTCTGTAATAAAGATAAATAATGCTGTATTATTTTTAGTTTATTCTTCATCTTAAAGATAACTATTTTAAAGCAGTTTTACTTATGAAAACAAAACATTAATATTAACTTTTACTTTTTTCCCTATAGTATCTTTTGGCTATGACCTTTGTTTATTTCAAGAGAGCTAAATTTACTATAAATGAGCATACCAGGATAAATTTCTTTATTGCTCTGTAAGTATGCTTTCTATAAGTGATTTTTGTGGTACTTATTCATAATATATGTATGATATCTAATTTAAAACAGAGGCTATTTTGGGGCGCCTGGCTGGCTTGGTTGGTAGAGCATGTAACTCTAGATCTCTGGGGTGGTGAGTTTGGGCCCCACATTGGGCATAGAGCCTACTTAAAGAAATAAGTAAATAAAGTTAACATTGCGACTCATAAAAAAATAAAACAGACTTTTTAAAACCTGATATATATCTTTGTATAGGCCTTTATATGTAGAAGGTATAGTGTTTTTAATTTAATATGGTATTTTTATGTTCTTTTCATTGACCTGATCTTGCTGTATGCTTAAGATTTGTTATTAAGTATTCCACTTAAGTTTGTATTGTACTTTTTCATTTTTCAAAGTGCTCCATATAAATTATCTCAGATTCTCTCCTTTTGAACTTAGATATGTTTTAAAAGCCAAAATAGTCTCTCTGAAACTTCCAGTAAATTTATAGTAAAAATCATCATCATTGCCCTTTTACATTAAACGGTTTGTGGAAAATGCTGTAGACATACTGATTGTAGGTTTATGCCTATAACATAGAAGTTATTCATAACTGATACCTTTAGTAACAACTGACTCTTACTTAACACACTGAACTTTGACCAAGGAATATAGTTTTGTTTTCCAGTTCTTGTATTGACTTTGTGTTAGACAGTTCATATTAGCTTTGTGATCTATTCTACTAGAAGCAATGTAGTTTAAGAAAATCTATCTCAATCTCGAAACTTTTTCTACCTACTACCTAGATAAAAAACTGCAGTTGGGAATGTATGAATATAATTTTAAGTACTTAACTAGGGAACTACATATAAAAATAAGGTGAATAGCACAACTGTTCGTAGTGATGAATGAGTTTTAACTCAGTCTTTAATTCAGACTAAAAGTGTGATTCAAGGAATAGGACTGGAAGAAACTGATCCCTAATTTTATTCAGAAGACACATTTCCCCATGCTGGAGGAAAAATGAACTCTATAAAATTTGGTGATGATTGATAAATTGGGAGAATATAATAGTAATAGCTAATATTGAATGTTATATGCAAGACACCACAAAAATGTTTTTTTAAATAAGCTCCTTAAATCTTCTCTATGAGATACATTATTTAATTATCTTCATTTTACAGTTGGGGAAATTGAGACTTAGGAAGAAAAGTACTTCTCAATCTTACAAAAGTTAGTAGTGGCAGAGCTGGGATGCAAATTCAGGTGTGACTTGCCAATGGCCAAATTCAGTGATTAACCACTAAG
The DNA here is from genome assembly GCF_011100685.1 of Canis lupus familiaris. NCBI lineage: Eukaryota > Metazoa > Chordata > Mammalia > Carnivora > Canidae > Canis > Canis lupus. The sequence continues at coordinate 22,752,176 of NC_049238.1, forward strand.
TTACATTGCTGTTTACATGTCTCTTTAGTATTATATTGTATCTGAATGTTCATGCAATATCTATTTTGTAGTTTTTTCCCCACTTGAAAATTAAAAACAAACCAAAGGAAGCTTTAGTTTTAATTCTTACCAGATTCCCGAAATTGGATTTATTTGATGTTTTAGTAATGTTATTACCAGTGAAGCACTGTGTCAGCTTACACTATATAGTAGTATGTGCAGTTGTATTGCAAATGGTATAATAAATTCCGTGTTAAAAATAACATGGATTATAACTTCCATTTTGTATCTAGTCATACTTTTTTTATAGCCTGACTCAATAGTTCTTATTAAGTATTTTCTCAGCCACAATTCTCACTCAGGTCCTTTTCTCTCCTATATATTCTTATAACACTCTGAACTTTTATTGTTATTATTCCATATTCTCTTGCACAGTTGTTTGTTCCATACTTAGTTGCCTCTTCTACTTGACTGTAGGCTTCTTAAAAGCAAGGAATGTGTCTCTAACTTTTTTTTTTTTGCACCCTTTAACATATGGATGTTCTTAATTCTTTATTTGGATAAACATAATTAACTATTACACCAAAAAAAAAAATGGACTCTGCTCCAAGAAAATCTATTTCAGATTAGAAGTTGACTTATATGTATACAATATAGATATTTTATCACACTGATCCTGAAAAATTGTTAATCTAGAATAGAATCACAATGGAGTTCTGATTATAGATTTTCTATGTTTCCCTTAGTCAACAGGCATGCTAAAAGGCCAACCTCTGGCTTCTGTCTACCCTTAACTAAGCTCCATCAGGGATAATAAAGTAAGAAATTACTTGATGTAATTTCACAGAGGACATTATATAATTCATGTAACTGAATGGGTTAAGCAATGAGGTGCTTTATATTAAGGTAATATTAAAATATGTACAGATATTTTAAGGGAAGTTAAAGTAATAGGTGCTAAGTTTATATTAATATAACTAAATTGAATATGCATATAGTTTTTTTAAAGGACATAAGTGAGTATACAATTTAAAGTAAGTCTCCCTCATATCTCAAGGCCTTAGCATCCTTCTTCGAGGACCATTAACGTTTCACATGTATCTGTCTAGAAATAACTTTGTGTACATGACCTAGTGTATATATTACCTGAATAGAAGTGTACTATATACTTCTGTGCCTTTTAAAAATTTCTAATGTGAAATCTACAAAGGGAGTGTATGGAGTATGTATATGTATGTTTGTTGAAGAAAAAGGCAAAACAAATATTCGTGTACCCATGACTCAGCTTAAGAATAGAACATTGCCAGAATCTTAGAAGCTCACAGTACAGTTTCCCAGTTAGTCCCGCTTCTTCCCACAGATAGTAATTTTCTTGATTTTCTATATTTTATGTATAAACCTCTAAATAATATATTGTTTAGTTTTTCCTGTTTTTAATCTGTATGTAAAATAATCATATGCACTGTTCTCCTGTAACTTCCTTCTTTTGCTTTATGATTTTGAAAATTGTTAATATTGACGTGTGTTCATTTTCACTGCAGAATAATATTCTATTATTGCTTACATATTTTCTTTTTCTTTTTCCTTTTTTTTTTTTTTACTATCTTGCTATCTTGTCTTTATGTCCCACTTTTTCTGTTTCTTCTTTCCCACTCCATTTTTATCTTTTTCATTGAGATTTTTTTAAATTTTTATTTTTTTATTCTTTTTTCCTCTACTTGTTTGGAAATTATGCAGTCTATATCTGTTTTTTTAGCAGTTATCCCAATTACTTATTTTTTTAACTTACTAGATAACCAGTTTTGTTATAAAAGGATATAACTCAAGAACAGCCAGATTGAAGATGCATAGGGCAGTGTATGGGGAAAGGGCATAGAGCTTCCATACCCTCTCAGTGTATCTGATCTCCATGTGTTCATCCACCAGGAAGCTCTATCCCAGTTATTTTTTAATCAAGAACTTTAAGTATTTTAACTCCAGTCACCCCCTTCTCAACTTATATTCTCTTGTTTTACAATTCTGTAGTTCTACAGGAAGCCCTACAGGAAGCCCTCCAAAAAGTTAGAGACATATTATTGTCATTGTTTTATACATCAAATATTTATTTAGATTTACCCACATATTTATATCTTTGCTTACTATTCCTTCTTGCATCTCAAACTTTCCACTTAGGATCATTTGCCTTCCTTTATTATGCTTTTACGATCTTTTATCCTTTAATGTCTGTCTACTTCAGTTTCTTCACACTTCAGGGTCTATTTCTGTTGATGGTGCCTTGTTCTTTTAGGTGTTTTGTAATTTTTTTATTGTAAGTTGTCTATTTTTCTTGGAAAGTCATCTATAGGGTTTTCATTGTTTCTAGTGGAAAATTTCTATCTGTATCTGTGTTTCTGTGTTATCTAACTTTTTTTCTTTCTTTCTTTCTTTTTTTTTTTTTTTGCCTGGCTGCTCTTAAGATTTTTTTCATCACTGGTTCTGAAGAATTTGATTATGATGTGCATTGGTGTAATTTTATTTATATTTTGTGCTTTGAGCATATTTTTTTTCATTGAGCTTCTTAGTATTTTTATAGTTTTAATCAAATTTCAAAATTTTTCAGCCATTGTTTCTTCAAATTTTTTTGTCCACCCAACGTTCATTAGGGACTCCAGTTTCACCATGCTCTATTATTTTTGTTTCTTTTCGTGTGTGTGTGTTTCATTTTGGATAGTTTATATTGCTGCCTTCAGTGCACAAATCTTTTCTTCTGCAATATTTAGTCTATTAATCCTACTCTATGTATTTTTCATTGTACATGTAGTTTTCATCTCTAGAAGTACACTTTGAATGTGTCTCCTTATCTTTTTGAACATCTGGAATAAATACAACTGTTTTAATGTCCTTGTCTGTTTAATGTCTGTTATTTCTAACATGTATCAGTTTTGATTGAGGATTCTTTTTATTTTGGGTCATGTTTTCCTGCTTCTGTATATGCCCAATCCCCCTCAAGTGTTTAGGAGGATATGGATTTCCATATATCTATAAGGAAACTACTTGGGTGAGGGGAAAGATCATAAGAAAGGATTAGAGGGAACAATGCTTAACATTTCCCCAGGACTGGAAATAGTGCTTGTTCTCACTAGCCAGACTGAAAAAAACTCATAATTCACAGGATATTGAGTACAGTACTCAGGAATGTCTTACATCAGTAGTGGGGAATAATTAGCCCCAGTCTGAACATTGCTCCAGATCCTCCTAACAAATCATAAAAGCAAGACCTGAAAGGATCACACTGTTTCCAAGTAACTTAACTGCATCTCAGAACAAAGTTCAAGATTTATAGGAATACAAAAATATCCAGAACTCAACAAGGTAAAATTCACTGTATTTCTATTTTTTATCTACATTTCCTTAATTATGAGTAAGGTTGAACATCTTTTATGTGTTTACAAGTGATTTTCTGTGTATGTATGTGTGTGTGAACTGCCTGTTCCTGTCCTTTTCCTATTTCTTTTTTGAGTTATTGGTCTTTTTTGTTAGGTATCTGGCTAACACAGTTGAAGAAGATGAAGAAGAATCCAAATATGAAATTTTTCCATGGGCTTTAGGGAAAAACTGGAGAAAATTGTTCCCTAATTTCTTAAAGTTAAGGGACCAACTCTGGGATAGAATTGACTATAGGGCTATTGTAAGCAGGCGATGCTGTGAGGAGGTAAGATTTTTTAAATACTTTATATAGGTAATCTCTGTTTTCTCTTTATGTAATTTCTCTTGTCTTGTTTTTAATGTGCTTCTGATATTTCATTTTTTATATATGTAAGGGTAGACTATTAACCCTGATGGTTACCATGAATACAACTTGTATACTGCAATGTTGATGTTTTAATATACCACAATAATTTAAAATTGTCATTTCTGTTTTTCAGAGCAGCCTACTTCTATAGTAAGTATTTCTACTTTAGTATGTTTCTCTGGTCTAAGAGATCAGAAATAAATTGGGAAAGGACGGTGTGCATATTCCAAAATATGTTAATAACATTTGGAGCTGAATAATAATTTCCATTAAACAAAGTATGTGAAATTTCAAGTTCCCAAGATTGAAATGCAAACTGTATGCTATAAAATTTAAATAATTTTAAATATGTTAAAAATGGTACCTCTTTTCACATAGAATAATATATAAGGTAAGTTTTCTTGATGCCAGATTCTATTAAGATAAAACAGAAAGACACTAAAAATAAAAAATAGGTTATTTTGGGAAATAAAAGCAAAAATGAACTATTGGGACTTAATCAAGATAAAAAACCTTTGCACAGCAAAGGAAACAATCAACCAAACCAAAAGACAACCTACAGAATGGGAGAATATATTTGCAAATGTCTTATCAGATAAAGGGCTAGTATCCAAAATCTATAAAGAACTTAAACTCAACACCCAAAGAACAAATAATCTGGTCAGGAAATGGGCAGAAGACATGAACAGACTTCTCTCCAAAGAAGACATACAAATGGCCAACAGACATGAAAAAATGCTCCATATCATTTGGCATCAGGAAAATACACATCAAAACCACAATGAGTTACCACCTCACACAAGTCAGAATGGCTAAAATTAACAAGTCAGGAAACAACAAATATTGGTGAGGATGTGGAAAAAGGGGAACACTCTTATACTGCTAGTGGGAATGCAAGCTGGTACAACCACTCTGGAAAACAGTGTAAAGGTTCCTCAAAACTTAAAAATAGAACTACCCTACAACCCGGCAATTGCACTACTGGTTATTTACCCCAAAGATACAAACATGGTGATCCCCAAAGATACAAACATTGGTGCACCCCAATGTTTATAGCAGCAATGTCCGCAATAGCCAAACTATGTCCACAATAGCCAAACTATGGAACATCTAGATTTTCATCAACATATGAATGGATAAAGAAGATGTGATATATATATATATCACACATCTATATATATATATATATACACACACACACATATATATATACACACAATGGAATATTAGCCATCTAAAAAAATGAAATCTTACCATTTGCAATGACATGAATAGAATGAGGGTATTGTGCTAAGTGAAATAACTCAATCAGAGAAAGCCAATTATCATCTGATTTCATTCATGTGGAATTAAGAAACAAAACAGGATCATAGGGGAAGGGAGGGAAAAATAAGACAAAATCAGGGAGGGAAAGAAACCATAAGAGACTCTTAACTAGGAACCAAACTGAAGGTTGCTGGAGGGGAGAGGGGTTAGGGGGCGGGGTGGTAACTGTGATAGGCTTTAAGGAGGGCATGTGATGTAATAAGCACTAGGTGGTTTTTTTTTTTTTTTTAGGTGTTTTATATAATTGATGAATCACTAAACTCTACCTCTGAAACTAATAATACACTATATGTTAATTGAGTTTAAATCAAAATTATGAAACAAAAGATGGGTTATTTTATCTAATGTTCTGGTTTCCAATAAAGAAAAATGTTAATGGTGCAATCTAAAGAAATATTCTAGAGTAGAAAATTAAATATTAAAAAAAAAGAAAAAAGAAGAAAATTAAATAGTGGGCAGTGATCATTGTAAGCCAATACTAGTTTAGTAAAGTTTGGTAAAATGTGAATTAGATAATGCTGTAATGAAATAAAGTCATAGCTAGTAAATGATGATAGGCCAAAAGCCAATTAATGGATTAGTGTCAAACTTCAGGAAATATTTTGAAGGTATGCCCAGAATTAAACTTGTTAATTATATTTATTAATAAGATGAAGATATTAGAAAGCATGCATAATTGTAGATTAAATTAAGAGGACTGTAGAATGTTGGGGAAATGAAAGGATTCAAAAACAACTTAGAAGACTGAATAGCAGGTGAGGTTTTTTCAGGATTGAATTCATTAGGAAAATACGAAAAATTGATTATGTATCTCACCTTCCCCAAATTAATGGATCCTCATTAAAGGATTTAAACAATTCATTCTAAATTAACAGGGCATTGGAAGAGCCCTGCATTGCTATTTTTTATCATTCCCTCCCCAGGTCAGGAGTGGGTAATTTGTGAACCCATGCCATCCTTGGACATGATAGTAGGCCTTATTTGAACACTCTGATTTTTTTTCAAAGTAAACACTTCAAGCCCCACGGCACTTAGCTAAGAGCATGGAGTGGGTACCAGAGGCAAGAGGCGGGGATAGGTAATGCTCACCTCATGGCAGATTGCCCGTCTCCCCCCCGCCCCCCATTCCTAAGATAGAACAACTAGTGTTATAACTGCAGCAATTTAATTTACACAATTGGAGCTGGGATTACTTCAGTTACTGGCATCAGACTTTTAAGCAGCCAGAGAATGGTATGGCTTAATGGTGTATATGTAAAAGACTAAAAAGTTTTAGATAGCTGTAAACTCAGTTATGTAATGGGATTTATAGAAAAGTTGAGTCTCTCAAGGCTTCAACACTGACAACAGATCTCTCCCCTAATTCTAGATGTGCTTATCAAATTTCCTATCCTATTTCATTGTCTAATAGATACCTCAAATTTAACATGCTGAAAATCCAGTTTCTGATTCCCTCACATAGAACTCCAAACTTAACTCCTCCTGCAATCTTCTACATGTTAATAAATGGTAACTTCATCATTCTAATTGTTCAAGCCAAAAAACTGTTGCCCTATACTTGTCTTATAGCCATACCTTAAAAAAAATATATAGCACCTTACCATTTCTCACCTCCTCTACTACTAAGCCCTACTTTGATTGTCCCCTTGTGCCTCAGTTATTGCCATAACTTTCCAAGTAGTCTCATAATCTCTCTATCCTGTAGTCTATTTTCATACACTAGCCAGAGTAAATCTTTCAGAAGTAAGTCAAATCATGATTCCTCTACTCACAAGTCCCCAATAGCTTCCCATCTCACATAGAATAAAAGGCAAAACCCTGGGGTGCCTGGGTGGTTCAATTGGTTAAGCCTCTGCCTTCGGCTCAGCTTATGATCCCAGGTTATGACCAAGCCCTGAGTCAGGCTTCCTGCTCAGTGGGTAACCTGCTTTTCTCTCTCTGCCTTTCCCTCCTGCTCTGCTCTCTCTTGCTATCTCTAGCTCTCTCTCAAATAAATAAAAGTTTTATTTATTTATTTATTTTTAAGGCAAAATCTTACCCTGGTTCTAACTGGTCTGCCAACTCTAATCTTTTTTACTTTGTCTCACTTCCCTCCAAGTACACTGGCCTCCTTGCAGTTCTTCAAACACAATAAGAACATTCCCACCTCAGGATTTTTTTTTACCTGGAATGCTTTCCCCCCAGATATCAGTATGCTTCACTTCCTTACTTTATTCAGGACTCTACCTAAATTTATAATCTCAGAGAAACTTTTCCTTACCACCCTGTATCTAGTAGTATCTCCTGGAATGGAATAAAATTGAAGAGTCCAGAAATAAACCTTCATTTTTATGTTCAATTGAATTTTGACAAGGGTACCAAGAAAATTCAATGGAGAAATGAGTCTTTTCAACAAATGATGCTAGGACAACTGTGTATCTACATGCAAATGAATGCCATTGGACTCCTATTTCATATCATATATAAAAACGAACTCAAAATGGATCAAAGACCCAAATATAAGAGCTAAAAACTATAAAACTCTTTATACATAGGGGTAAATCTTCATTACCTTGAATTAAGTTTCTTAGAGATGATGCCAAAAGCACAAGCAACAAAAGAAAATAGAGATCATCATCAAAATTGAAAAATTGCCCTTCAAAGAACACCATGAAAGTGAAGAGACAAAATACAAGTGGGAGAAAATTCTTGCCGATTATCTGTCCAATAAGGGACTTGAATCTAGAGTAGATAAAGAGCTCTTACAACTCAGCAATAAAAAGACTACTCAATTTTTAAAAGGGTAAGGATCTGAAAAGGCTTTTCAAAAGAAGGTATACAAATGGGCAAAAAAGCACATGGAAAGATGCTCAACATCATTAGCCATCAGAGAAATGCAAAATCAAAACAACAATGAGATATCACTTCACACCCACTAGGATGGTTATCGTGAAAAAGACAAATATAACAAGTATTGGTAAGGATGTGGAGGAAATGGAACCCTCATACACTTCTGGTAGGAATTTAAAATAGTGGTTGTTTTGGAAAACTGTAGCAGTTCCTCAAAAGGCTAAACGTAGAGTTATCATTACAACCCAGCAATTCCAGTTCTAGTTATATACACAAAGGAAATGAAAGCTATATCCACACAATAACTTGTACATGAATATTCATAGCAGCAACATTTGTAGTAGTCAAAAAGTGAAAACCCAAATGTCCAGTGAACGAATGGATAAATAATACAGTATATCTATACAATGATAGATTACTTGGCAATTAAAAGGAATGAAGTACTGATAACATGCTACAACATGGATGAACCTGAAAACATTATGCTAAGTGAAAAGTCAGTTATGAAAGGATCACACATTTTATGATTCCATTTAAATGAACTGTCTAAAAGAGACATCCAAAAATATAATAAAGTAGATTAGAAGTTGCCAGAGGCTGAGGGGAGGGAGAAAATGGGGCATGATTTCATTTTTTATGGAGTGATAAAAATGTTCTAAAATTGACTGTGGTAATGGTTGTACAACTGAATATACTAAAGCCATTGTATAAGTGGGTGAATTGTATAGTATTTGAGTTATACCCCAATAAAGCTGCTAAAATAACAAGTAGTACCTCCCACTATTCCTTTGTATTCCTTTAACAAGTTTTCTTCATAGCATTTAACCATCATATAATATATTGTTTTGCCTATCTTGCTAATGTCTATTTCCCCCTGCTAGAGTATAAATTCCAAGAGGCCATGATCTTTATTTTTATCCCAGAATAGTGCGTGACACAGAGTACTCAGTAAATACTGCTGACTGACAAAGTGAATGGAACTTAAAGCTTGCGATTTTTTTTTCATACCTTCTTATCTATGTAGTAGAAAAAGAATAAACTATAAAATTTCTTTACTGAGCTGACTTGGCACTACCTTTTACAATAGGGGGACATAGATAGTCTTTCTTAGGACTGTTGCAGCCAGGAACAGTTGAATCATGGTGGTATATAGGAACAGAAATTATCTAGACTTTATTCTGTTAACTATTCATTCAATAGCTAACTTATGAGTAAGACATTTAACTTCAATGCTATGGGGGTTGTTATAAAGAAGTGATTATATTATCCTTGCCCTGAAGTTTGATGCATTTAAGTGGCAAAACATGTTAGAAATTTAGTTAAATATTCTATGCATTTGTTATTGAGAACCCAGTATTGACATACTGCCAAGTCCATTTCTTTAGTCTCATCCTAGAGTAAACCCAAGTTATGATAGCATTTACAAGTTGGTTTACAATAATAATACTTTACATTTGCATTATGCTCTAACAAATTCATAAATATTTTCATATAAATTATCTTATCCTCAATAAAAGTACCTATGAGGGTTGTAGAATTCTCATTTTACATCTGATGAAACTGAGAACCAAGGAGATTGAGGTTTACTCAAGACCATACATCAATTAAGTGTTAAACCCAGAACTTCATATCTAATAACTTCCCAGTGTTTTCTGTTTTCTCTTTTTTTCTCTGACAGCTACCTTCCATTGGTTATATTGGTTAATTTGGAAATCAAATTTATATCTGTTATGTTATTTTATCTCAGGAATTAAAAAGCATTTTAAAAAGGAATTAAGTAGCATAAGTATTTTGTCCATTTTTCTGACAAACTGGGGCTTTGAAGGGTTGTAACTTGTCCATGGTCGTTAATAAATGGTAGAACCAGCTAGTTCTTAAACTTAGCACTCTTTCCATTACATACCACTGTCAAAAAACTTACTCTCTCCTTTCAGATAGTATGAATTTTAAAAATTTGTCTCTTTTTTAACCTTGGTTGCTGCAAAGAAACTAAGAGCCAAGTTTTATCCCTAACTACATTAATTATATCACCTTTTACTACCAGCCTGTCTGCTTTCTTCCTTTAGCCTAATTTTCCCTTCTGGATCCTAGAAAATTTTTGTTGTTGTTTTTACTTTTTGTCAGCTGCCTCAAATCCTTTTTTGGAAAGAGATGAGGTATGATTATATTGAAAAATACAGAGCTTCTCTAGAAAAGAGTAAAGACAATTTCCGTATTTATTCTGATCTTACTATCTTATAATGAGTTTACCTTTTTTGGATATCAGCTCCTCTGAGGTGGAATTTATTTAGGTTGATGATAACTTAATTTCTAGATTGTTTTACAGATTATGGAAAATGCCAATCTGATGAGAAAGAGTTAGACTCCAATTCCAGTCCCTTTATACATGATAGACGATAGCAATTTTATCAAAAGGAAGCTTTTCTCTGTTCTTGTTATGTACTCTGGCCTAGATGGCACAGTATCATCATAGCTGATTTGTCTGTCAGCTACTACTTGATTCGAGATTAGAATTTAGAAAGCAGAGATGTGACATAAACAGTTTTGGACAAAACAATCCAATGACTAAATGCAGCAGAGACCCAATATAGGGAAGGTACTGGAAAGTGTTAAACTTCCTATAGTTCAGAAGGAAGGTGTAAACAGTGCTGAAGATAGCAATGCCAAAGAAAAGTCAATGTTATAAAATTATAGTTGTCATTACTTGGTGACCAGTTGGACATAGGGCGTATGGGAGAGTGAGCTTTCAGAGTTTCAAATCTATAGAACAGAAAGGGTAATGTGTTCCATAATGGAAATAGGAAACACTAAAGAAACAAATTGATTTATTGGAAAAAATAAGTAATTTGGTATTAGACATGAATTTAAGGTATATTTGGATAATTAAGTGAGGCATGAATATAAAATGAGTCATCATATGCAAGTGATATTTAAAGCTTGGTAGAGTAGATAAGAGTCAAGGTGAACGTAATGTTAATACTTTTGGGACACTTGTCAGGCACTGTTCTAAGTACTGCATATGTGTTAACTCTCACAACAGTTCTTATAGCTAGCTAGGTAATCCCAGAAGAGGAAACAGGCACAAAAAGGCTAAATAATTTCTCTAAGGTCACAGAATTAGTCAAGCAGCACGCTAGTATTCAAACCTAGGAAGTCTGATTCCAGGGTCCTTGTTTTTAACACCTACTCTATACCATCTTGAGATCACAGAGAAGTAGAATATATAGAGAAAAATAGGGCCAAGTATTAAATTTTGGGATACCCATCAAAGGCACCAAAAATAATCACTAAAAATGACGAGTAAAATAAAATGTAGCATAATATTTCTAGTAGATCAAGTGCTACTAATGCTTCAAAGAAGTTACTTTCATAAGTCATAGAGTTTGAGGACTGTAAATGACCTGTTTTCTCATATGCAAAAGATACCTTGTAGCCCAGAAGGTTATGTAATTTGCCCAAGGTCATAGAACTAATAGAAGACCAAAATCCTGCTTCCTTGACCCTCTTAAAATTTTTGTAATTCTCTGTTGTTATCATAATAACATTCTAATAATATCTGTAAAATATGTGCAAACATATTTAAAAGTACACAAGTATGTGTGCATGCATTTTTCTAGCTGGGTTAGTATGTAGAGAGACTGATGCTAGTTTGTTGTAGAAAGAACAGTTTACTAAACCTATCTTGTGCCTTTTGCTTCCTATTTTTCTCTGATCTTCTCACTAGAATTTGCTACAGGATCCTTAAAAAAATCATGTTGTTGGAAGTTTATAATGTCAGTGGCCTCTAATTCTTAATTATTTTCATCTATCAATAAGAAATATACAGTGACTACATAATATTGTGTGGAAGGCATTTGATAGAGAGGTATATGAGAGAATATTCCTGCACAGAGAGTTTTCAATATATTGCATTCATAAAAAGAGATATATCTGAGTTTTAGATACATGCTAAAAGTCCTTACGTAGCATTAAAAATAAAACTACAATCTAAAAACTGGAGTTTTAGAAAGGTGGGACTTATGCTCAGCACTGAAGGAAAAGCAATACCAAGACAAAAGGGAGAGGACATTCCAGAAATGGAAATAAGGATGTACAAATGTTGAGGAAGAAATAGAAAAATATGGAAGGAATAAGAAATTCTGTATTCTATTTCCTCACTTTACATAGCTCTGAACCTAGTTTTACATTGTTATGAAAATATTTATTGTTAGAATTAATATCTTTACATCTACTTTTTAGAAGATATGTAACTTTATTACATGTTTGTTGAAAACTTTTTTTGAGAATTTAAAAGGTGGATTATAAAATAAATTCAATCCTAAAATATACTTTAAAAAATTAGCATAGCTAGCATTCTTTATATCATTTTGGAAGAAGCCATAGGTTCCCTGTTTTCTAAGTGGACTGGTCTCAGTCTGGGGTTTTTAAGTTTTAATTTTTAACCACAAAAGTATCTTTCCAAGCAAAATTTTATACATAATCCTCTAAATTGAGGTTCTTTTCTTGATTGGTCTTCCCATATCCCATTCTGGGACACCTAATATAATCTATGAAAACACAGAGCTCCTGAAACAAGTTGAAAATCATTCGTTTAAGCATTAATAATTGCTTAACTCTCAAATTCTATAATTCTTATTTACTTTGGTCATTGATAACTGCAACTAAACATTTTTTGCTTTGAAGCAATATTCCAACACTGCTTAGAAATTTTAGACATCATAGGGTCAACATATATAGGTATATTTCCCTACTTTGACTTCTTCAGTGACTATCATCTGCTTACTTTGTGATAAGGATTTTATACATATCTAACCCTCCTATGATGCAGATAATATCCCCATTTTAAATATGAGGAAGTTAAGCCTCAGAAAGGTTAAGTTGCCCAATATCATACAGCTAGCAAGTGGCAAAGCCAGGTTAAAAAAATAAAAAACTAAGTCTATCCTGACTCCAAAGGAAGTATTTTATTTAACCTTCGAGAACAATACCCACCATGTAACAAGGAATCTTAAGTGTTTTATAATTAATTCCTCATCTAATCCTTGCAAAATCCTCTAAAGGAGACTCTATTATTCTCTTCATATTACAGATAAAGAAACTGAGGCACAGAGAGGTTAGGTAATTTACCCATCTTCTTACTCACCACTTCCCTTGCCATAATTGCAAGCATGTTAAAATTAGCCTAACAACGTAGTTAGAAACCTCAACAATGTTATTTTCAACGCAATACATTCCAAAGTTAAGAATTATGTGTTGTTTTGGACTAATTGTGTTATCTATCCCAAACTTAGAATATTCTGAATTGAAAAACTTGGAAGGTTGAAATATTTGAAGTAACTTCAGTACTTTGTTAGTTATTATCTTAAGAATCCAAGCAGTGAATCACTTTATAGGTAATACTGTCTTATCTGGAGAGGCCTACTTTTTTTTAAACATCAGTAACTTAGGCTTTTAGGTCTAGTTTTAGAGATAGCTGTCTGTGAGTCATAATTCTTTTACTTAATCTTACCAAATTTTAAAATCTTACGAAAATTCTAAAAGAAAGCTTTCCACCATAGGTTATGGCTATTGCTCCAACTCATTATATATGGCAACGGGAACGCTCTGTGCATCACAGTGGAGCTGTTAGAAACTACAACAGAGATGAAGTTCAACTGCCCCGGGGACCTAGTGCCACACCAGTAGATTGTTCACTCTGTGGTAAAAAAGGAAGATATGTTAGACTGGGATTATCTTCATCATCTTCATCCAGTGATACAGTAGAGGTGATGGAGAAACATTCTCAGGAATCACATAACTCCATGGACATAGTAGTTGATCGTTCTCAAGCTTATAGCTATTCTCAAGGTATGATTTAGTAATATGTAGCAATTAGATTTATGCAAGCTATTAAATCTGAGTTATTTATTGAACTGTAGTAAGTCCTTACAGGCAGGGGTACATACTAATTTTATATACTAGAACAATATTAGTTAAATTACTATCGAAAGTTTTCTTTTCAGTTACTATTTGTCTTGTGTCAGTACCTGGCTTTGTGGTAGCTTAACTAAACTAAAAGATTTTTAGTGTGACTTATGTTAAACTGAAACCTAATATACCATGGGTTTCAAGTATTTTAAAGTATTAAGCATGTGAAGAACCTGAATCATTTTCTTTGAAATGTTTTATTCAATAGACATTTCAAAAAAGAAAATAAATATACTGATCTCCCCAGTTTTATCAGTGATTAAGTACTGGTTTTATTATATACACTTTTTAAAAATTCAGATATAATTGACATATAACATTGTATTAGTTTTAGATGTACAACATAATGATTTGATACATTGTGTAATTGTTACCACAATAAGTTAACATCTCTCACCACATGTATTTTTATGTGATGGGAACGTTTAAGATATATTCTTCACGGGATCCCTGGGTGGCGCAGCGGTTTGGCGCCTGCCTTTGGCCCAGGGTGCGATCCTGGAGACCCGGGATCGAATCCCACGTCGGGCTCCCGGTGCATGGAGCCTGCTTCTCCCTCTGCCTATGTCTCTGCCTCTCTCTCTCTCTCTCTCTCTCTCTGTGACTATCATAAATAAATAAAAATTTTAAAAAAGATATATTCTTCACAACCTTCAAATATACAATACAGTATTGTGAACTATAGTCACCATGTTGTTCATTGCACCCCAGGACTGATTTATAAATGGAAGTTTGTATCTTTTGATCACCTTCACCCATTATGCCCACTGTGTATCCCCGCCTCTGGCAAACACCAGTCTGCTCTCTGTATCTGTGAGGATTTTTTTCTGTCTTGTTTTGTTTTTAGATTCCACATATAAGTAAGGTTACACAGTATTTTTATTTTTCTGTCTAAAGTATTTCACTTAGCATAATGCCCTCAAGATCATCCGTGTTGTCACAGATGGCAGGATTTCCTTATTTTTGACTAATACTCCATTCCTGTGATATTATATAGCTGAATGATAGTCTGTACACACATGCTTACACAAACAGCCCACATTTTCTTTATCCATTCATCAGTTGATGAGCACTTAACATTGTTCCATGTTTTGACTATTGTAAATGCTACAATGAACAAAGGGGTGCAGATACCTTTTTGACATAGTGAATTTGTTCTTTAGGATAGATACCAGATACAGAATTGCTGGATCATATAGTAGTTCTATCTTTAATTTTTTGAGGAACCTCCATATTGTTTTTCCACAGTGGCTGCAGCAACTTAAATTACCACCAATAGTGTACAAGGGTTCCTTTTTTCTCCAACTCCTCACTAACACTTATTATTTATCTTTTTGATAATAGCCATTCTAATAAGTATGAAATGACACCTCATTGTGGTTTTGATTTGCATTTCCCTGATAATTGGTGATGTTGAACACCTTTTTGTGTAACTGTTAGCTACTTGTCTTCTTTGAAAAAATGTCTGTTCATTTCCCTGCACATTTTTTAATTGGATTTTTTCCTATTGAGCTGTAGGAGTTTTGTTTTTTTTTTTTTTACATATTTTGGATATGAACCCCTTATCATATATGATTAGTAAATATTTTCTCCCATTCCATAGGTTGCCTTTTCATTTTGTTGATGGCTTTCTTTGCTACACAGAAGTTTTTAAATTTGATGTAATT
This sequence comes from Canis lupus familiaris, assembly GCF_011100685.1. Lineage (NCBI taxonomy): Eukaryota > Metazoa > Chordata > Mammalia > Carnivora > Canidae > Canis > Canis lupus. The sequence continues at coordinate 22,767,737 of NC_049238.1, forward strand.
CCACTGTTCATTTTTGCTTTGTTACCTTTATTTTTGATGTCCAATCCAAAAAGCCATTGGCAAGATGAGTGTCTTCCCACTTTGTTCTAGTTTTATGGTTTCAGGTCTTAAATTCAAGCCTTTAATCTTTTGTGAGTTTATTTTTTTTATGCATGGTATAAGATAGCGCTCTTCATTTCTTTTGCATGATACTGTCCAGTTTTTACAACACCATTTATTGAAGAGGCTATTGGTTCCACCTGTTGGCTCTTTTGTCATAAATTAATTGACCCTATATGCGTTGAGTTTACTTCTGGGCTCTGTATGCTGTTCCACTTCTCTATGGGTCAGTTTTATGCAAATACCATACTGTTTTTGATTACTATAATCTTGTAATACTATATACTTTTCTATCTTCTACTTAAAAAAAATTAGAAGCGTACTATGTCTAGGCCTGCTTTTTTTCACTACCATAAAGCATTTCCCCATGTTAGTAGTCTTTGGAAATCTGATTTTTAATCATGATATGGTATAAGTATCATAATTTACTTGCACATTTCACTTTTGTTGGGATTTGAGGACTTTGAAAAATGGTAACCAATCATGAACTGGAAATGCTTTTAGTCAACCACTCTAATTTTCATTCAAATTATAAAGATAGGGTATCTCTGACACTTCTCAATTCTCAGTAATATTCTGCTAGCAGTGATCCTTTTTACTTCTTAAAAAGCCTTTAGGACTGCCAGATTTCTTATGGTTCTTCCTCAGTTCCACAATGAGATCTGTATTATTTCAGAATATCGCATTTATTTTTGCTATATCCTTATGAGATTAACAGTGACTACTGAAGTTTTATTAAAAGAGAAAAAAAAATAAAAGAGAAATTAAACTCTTAAGACTCTTCAAGGTAGGAGTCACATTTCAGTCATTGTTCCATTCCCTGGCCTTAGTAATCACTAAACAAATTTGACTAACAGTATAGTCTCTTCCCTTGCAACACCTCCATAGTTTTTATTCGTTCTCTTGCATCTGAAGGTAAGTAGGATCTACCTTAGGCTAAATTATAAAAATTGCCTTTTAGCATCCCTCCTTTCTATCCCAGCAACTTTTACCTACATTCTTTGATTCTTGTAATAGGTTAAGATTTACTAGATGTTTAAAATGTTCCATGCAATGTGTTAAACATTTTGCATTGATAATCTCACTTAATGTTCACAGCCAACCCTATGATAAATACTATTATCTCTACTTTGCAGATAAGGAGACTGAGGCTTAGAGAGGTTAAATCATTTGCTCAAAGTGGTGGAGCGACATTTGAACCCAGGTCTGTCTGACTCTAGACTACAGCCTGAATTCCTATTATGCTCTACTGCCCCCTTTGATGAAATCCTACCATTGGTGGTGAAAAAAAAGCTGCCACAGAAGTCTTTTTAGTAGACTACTGAGGACTAAGGAGGTGGTGAAAGTATTAAGAACCAAGTTCCTGATGAAAGATTGTATGGAGTGAATTGGGAGAGAATTCCAACTACAATTTGAACAGATATTTATAGAAAGCAGAACACAAGTAGTTATGTTTTACTCATACTAGCGCCTGTAGCGCCTGTAGCGCCTGTACTCATACTAGCGCCTGTAACAAGTACACTGTATTTTAGACTTTGATATCTCAAGAAAACACAGTACGTCCAGGGAGGAAGGGGCTCTGCCAGTTTGCTTTGAAAAAAAGCATGACTTTGAGGGACTGTGGATGAGAAGTGGAGCACTTAAGGGAGTTGTAAATGAAACTGTGCTTTCATCCCATCCCTGGTTTAGGATATACACAGATTCTCTACAGGAAGGAACAAGTATTTATTCATTACTCTGAACTAAAGAGTATTAAAGTTAAATGTAAAACCTTTTGTTTCAGGATGACAGAGGGTAGGCAATATGTTGGAAAAAAACACTTGACCAATAAACTTATACATTCATTTTCCCTCAGTAGGCTTAATTGAAAGTGAGCTAATTGGGGGTGTGAGAGCATTTAAAGGTAACACAAGGTTATCAGGAGCAGGGGTCAGAGTCTTACTGCCTCAGCAGCTGCTGATTCCCAGTAGTGACCTCTGCTAGCAAAATTTTCTTCCTTCAGTCCACATAAAGTGGTTGGAATCACTTAATGGTTTATGGTTGCAGAAAACTCAATTCATCATTCTATAAGAAACACAAAGAGCTGATGCTCTACTCCAGGCTTTTATGCTAAAATATAGCAGTAGATGCTTTTCAATGCTTCTGTCTTCATACACAAGCAACTTCTTGCTTTTCAGGTAAAATTTCTATTTTGTTTTATGCAGTCATGCTGAACCATAATTATGAAAGTGTTATTACCACTTGAAAATGCTTATAATACGGCAGACAATAACAACAATTAAAGAGGCATAAAATAGAAGATTTGCTGTTATTACTGCCATGTAAAAGTATGTGCTCATATGGATGTAGACTGGACATTGGTCTTGGAGAAGTAAACATGGTTTTCTTAGGGGCCTACAAAAAAACAAAACAAAAAACCTATTTTTCTACCATTAAAAATTCTCAAAACATATTCAAAAAACAAGTTTCAGATAAACATGTTTATGATATTTATTAGGAATAAAATAGTTGTCATTTTGACAAGGCTGGGCAATAAATGAGGCATTCTTTACGAATTTATATACATCACAGTCACCAGTCATGTTCTAGGCATATTATAAAGGTAGCCTCATTTAACACTTGACCCTCCCCCCAAGCAATCTTTAAGTGGCATCATGACACACATTTTAGTGACAAAGGAAAGTTACAGTTGAAAGGTAAAACAACACCAACAATAAAAACAGCAAAATGGGACTCAGTTCTATCTGAATGTATAGCCTATTTTTATACTAAACCACACAGTCTCTCTGTACCTTATGCTGTTTTAAGCCTTATGACACCTAAGTTAATCCCTCTGAAACATGAATATGCAGAGGACGCCTCAGATTTTAGAGCAAAGCCAAAGGCAAAAAGCAATATAGCAAACCTTATTACTGATTCACATGAGCAAGCCTGGGACATTGCAACTATTATATAATCTAAGATAATTTTTTCTCAAAAAAAGATCCTCTTCTGAATTTATTTGTCTCTACAACTGTTCTAATCATACAGTAGCAGAACTTAAAATCTTAATCTATATTCAGTGAATTACCAGCTCATGTGGTTATTCCTTCACAGTATTTTTTACATCTGCCCCTTTTCCTCACCTAATAGTTGTATATTACTACCAATCAACTCATAATGTATACCGTGTGTTAACTGTGAAATTTCTGATTCAATTGTTTTTCCTTCCTTTAAATACTCATAGATACTTCCTTTAAATATTCATATTTACAGACTAATTTAAAAAAAAATACCTCCTTTTACATGACCATAGAACCTTCAGGAGTCCCTACTGCCTCTGAAGTAGAATTCTAACTCCAATTCTCTCAGAGTCCATGCCTAAATTTCTCCTTAGAACAACCAAGTCAATAGGATATATACAGATATAGTGTAGTATAGATACAAATATGGATGTAGTGTAGATACAGATCAAGTGTAGCCTTGTAGCCATCAGCACAATTTTATTGACCATTTACTAGGTGAAAAAGGTGGGACTTCTGGAAGGTACTGACAGTTGAGTCAGTCACAAATCTGTAAGTTTACAGCATAGTAGATGAGAGCCAGATGTGAATTTAGAAAGCTAAATTTAGAAGAACACATCTGTCCCATAAGTAAGATTGTAAATATGCTTAATGGTCAGTGGAGACATGGAGAAAGGCTTAAGCTGGACTTTAACTATATAAATAAATGCTTACTTGCTTATGTAGTTTGGTTTTCATTTCAGCTTAATATTAGAAGGGACACTGTTAAACAAGTTTTGTTCAATTCAACATCTATTGACAGTGGACTGAACAGAAACTAAATTTCTACATGAAATAGGAATAGAATGAGGCACCTGGGTGGCTCAGTCAGTTAAGTGTCTGACTCAGTCTCAGCTCAGGTTATTGATCTCAGGGTCCTGAATTCAGGACTCATATTTGGCTCCATGCCTAGCATGGTGCCTACTTAAAAAAAAAAAAAAAAGAAAGAAACAGGAGTAGGAGGTACAACTTTTCTTTGCTCTTAAACCAGCTCTTTTTCCAAGTAATACAATTAGAGCTTGCATTCAAAACAATACATGAAGGACAGTATTTTACTATTGGTTAAATAGAACAGCAGAAGAAAGAGAAGTAGTTCTGGACAGAACTTAAAAATATACTTCAGAGCTTCTATATATCTGGCAATGTTATGAAAAATAAAACCATTATTACTATAAGAGTGTTCAGATAGTTACCATAAAGAAAAAGGACACCAGAAGACTACTCTGCTTGTGATTCCATCAGTTCCTAAAAATGCAACCAGAGTGATTTTTTTTTTTTTTTTCAAAACACAGATCTGGACATGTTACCCCTCACTTCACTAAATCCTTTAGTGAGACCCTATTTTACTTAGGATAGACAAACTCCTTAAGAGGTCTATAAGGTCCTGCATGGCCTGACCCCTACCTATTTTTCCAGTCTTTCACTCAACCCCAGCATCACTGGCCTTTTTTGTTCTCATTTTCCCTCATATAATCAACTTCTACTTAGCACTCAGATCACAGCTCAATTGTCACTTGCATAGGTAATTACTTAACCAAAGTAAAACCCTGGATTATAGTACTCTGTCCTTCTTTGGAGCATTCATAACAATTTTAGTTTTCTATTTGTGTTATGACTCAATGTCTAATTAGACTTTCTTTTTAGATGATAGTATAAAAAAGCAGAGATTTTATGTTAAAAGTTTCCACATACTGAAAAATATGTAAAGTGTTATTTAGAATATATATATTATTTTAAATAGCTCTAGCCTAAGAGAGAAACTCAGGAATAGCAGCATTTATTCTCCCAGGTATAACCCTTTAAAACCTATAAAACATCTATTTAAACAATAACTACTCTTAAGTTTTTGTTTATCTGTAAAATATGGATAACCTTAAAGATGAGGTATACATATTAAATGAAAAAACATTATAATAAGTTCTTAAAACAATGTAGGGTAGATGCTAAGTAATTGGTGCCTATGAATAAACCTCTAATTCTGATATTCTTTCAAATTAGTTAAAATGATTTTGAGAAGGATAAAAGAGATTCAAGAATTACACCTTTTGTTGTAATTTTTAAGATGGTTATATCATTATCAGTTTTCTTCGTATTATTTACTATAATCCAGATTACTTTACTTCTTAAAATACATACAAGCCATTAAAATATGTACTTAAAATAAACAGATATATAAAATTTGTCTTAAAATCATTTTTTATTTTGGTAGCCAATGACCATCAATCAAACAAAGAAAAGAAAACTAATTTTATGAAGAAAGACAAATCTATGGAGTGGTTTACAGGAAGTGAAGAGTGAGATGGCTCAACTAAACCAATTTGGAATCATTAACTACAACATGTCAAAATAACTACAAGACAAGTGTCAAAATGAGACATTTAAACAGTTTTGAAATGTTACACATCTTACTTTAGCTTTTATTATTTTTCAAAATTATACGTAAAAGTTATACAAATCATAGTAAAAGCTAACAATTCCAATCTATGGAAGTAGTGATTCACAATATAAAGTTCTGTTTTGATATTTTTTCATCTTCCAATCAGTTGCTGTCATCTGAGGTACTACTCAGGTTGTGGTTTAAACTTCCTCAGCTTGACAAGAAAAGCTAATTTAAGGAAAGAAAAAGGTAAAGTTATTACAATAACCAGAAAAAAACATCACTTACTATGGCCTGAAAACATCACTCACCTGTATGACCAGTTTGCCAGTGTATAGGTCTAGCAATATAAGGAGATGATCCATATGGAAAATCAGAATGCGATTCTTCTGTTGTAGAACAAAATATATATTATAAGCTACATAAAATATTTTATATTTTGTTGACAAAACTGTTAAAATACAAATTACTGCCCTTTTATGGTTTTCTCTCAGAACTCATTTTTTCAGCATTTGTTTTGAAACTACTCTGCCAGTTATCTTACAGAAACAATTTGTCAAGGATTAAATGATAAACATATATGGTTTTATAACTAAATGGATAAGCCCATATATCATCAATTAATGGATATTTGAAAACTTGTTCATATCCTAAATAATGAGTACATACAACAAGGACCTAAATTTAGTTCTCTGAGGAATTCCAGTTGCTTTTTAGAATATTAGCTATTTGCATATCAAGTCCTATTAAATTCTTTCCCTTCAGTAATAATCACTGACCTAAATTTAAAATATCCTGTAATATATTTAAAGTATTGCATAAGCCAACTGCTTTGATACAAGCAAAATATGAATATCATACAAAGCTCAATTCTTCAAAGGTATCAAACTTTTACATAAAAGGCAAAAAAAGTCATTATTCTGTCCTTTAGAGATTTTAATTTCACAGAAGAAATACCATATTTCAATATCTCTAAGAGAACAAATCCCTGAGAAATAGTTTTATAATTATTGTTCAATACACTCACGAAGCTATTCTCCATTTATTATTGCAAACACATATGAAATAAAATTGAAACTCACCATGGTCATCCTCTTGAAACATCTCACCTTCAATTCTAATTTTCTTTTGAGAATGTAATTGTAAATCTGTGTTGATTTTAGGTTCTACTTTTTGAGCTAAAATTCCATTTTTCTGTTTTGCAAGGCAAACCAACCAATCTCTGACAATGACTTCACTTATCTTTTCACATGAGAGAGCAAGTTCACAGATGCGAATTCCATCTAACAGTTCAATAACCTGTGTGATGCTTTTAGAAAAAGTGAAAAAAAGTACTCTAAATTTCTACTAAAATAATAACTTGATACTTAAGTTCACTATACCTCTCAACCCAAATTTATTTATTTATTTATTTAAAGATTTTATTTATTTATTCATGAGATACACAGAGAGAGAGAGAGAGAGGCAGAGACACAGGCAGAGGGAGAAACAGGCTCCATGCCAGGAGCCCAACGTGGGACTCGATCCCGGGTCTCCAGGATCACACCCTGGGCTGAAGGCAATGCTAAACTGCTGAGCCACCAGGGCTGCCCTCTTAACCCAAATTTAAATGCTATAGTTAAACCAAGGGGGGAAAATACACATGCAAGTTCGAGCACATAATATGCAATTTCATAGAATACTAAGTAAAAAAATGCAGATTTTACATTACTGTTCAAATTATACTTTTAAAACTTTTCTTCTAAACTGTCAGAAGAAACGTCCATCTTATCATTCAGGTAAAGAGTGGTTTAAACAGCAATATAAATTTGTTGTGATATATATTGGTTCTTAAGTTTTACAAATTGACATATACACCTAATTCGATTATAAAATGAACACTGTAGCCAAGTCCTTAAGTCAAAATAAAAGTATGTTTAAAATCACATTACAAAGAAAAATAGCCACATTACTCACTTTGCTAGATATACAGCACACACACCGCCCTGTTTAAGATTTGGGTATAAAACAGGCAAAGCAACTTGAGGATTCAACATGTCCAAAACTACCTGTCAGGGGGAAGCAAATCAGGCAGAGTTTTGTTTAAACAAAGCACAGGTCTTCTTTCTTACTATTATAAAACTTTTAGAAAGCAATTACCCAGTTAAAGTTCTCATTTTTAAACTCTAATACTATTAACCATCATTTTGCTCTCTCAAAAAGATGTATTTATTATTATACAAAATGTCACAGTACTTGACTACAGGAAAATCATAATGGTTTGTCGTGCACTTGGCAATATCAACACTACAGGAATCTTTCTACAGCTACATCTAATATACACAAATGCATACATATATATAAAATTTTAATGATAGAGTTCAGCTTTTGGCATCAGAAATTCAAATTTTTTCAAATATGTATTTTTATGTTCAAAAGGAAAGTTATTAATTTGAGAGATTCTAAAATGCAAGAATCCTGACCTTTAGTTCTTTATTCTTCATCCAATTGCAGAATACAGGCTGTGTATTCACAAAGATGTCAAATGAATACAATGAGTATGTGAAATTTTTTTAATTCATTTAAAACAAAAACAAATATGCCCAAAATAGAAAATAAAGTTGCTTTTATTGATGGATAACTCTGAAAAGCTAAGAGTAGTTGGCACATCAACATATTACTAAATTAGAAATTATTCCATTATGTTTTTAAAAATAGTATTAATGGGTAATCATTAATTATTAATCCATTCACCAAATATTTACTGAGCACCTTCCATGTGCCAAGCATTTTGCTAAGTAGTAAGGATGTAACAGGAGCTTTCATTCCATTTTGTTTCAAGGGAACATATATTCTAATGAAGGGACAACCATTAAACAAAAATCCAGAAGTATGTAAGTCACCGGAGGATAAGTGACATCAAGTATAGAATTATAAAACAGAATATGAGGGATAGAAACTAATGGAAGGAAGTGCTATTTTATTATACATAGGGTAGTCAGTGAAAAGACCTGAAGATGATGATTAAGCTTACCCTGTGGAAATTTAGGGGGGAAGTATACTCCAGATGGACAGAACAGCAAATACAAATACTCTGAGGTTGTAGGATACTTGGTGAGTCTGAGAAGGCCACTGTCGCTGCAGTGGAGACAAAAGGGGGAAAATTGTAATAAGAGATGAATTCTGAGTGTACAATTCAGTGGCATTAAGTACATTCTGACTTAATTTTTAGATGTAAACAAAGAAAAGACTGAGAGAAGGCGAGGAAGGATGATGGTGACCTGGTATAGCAAATAGCACTGGATGTCATAAGTATATATTTTGAAAAGGTAGAACCAATTAGAATTAGGATTGGTTGTAGGATAAAGAGAAAGAGGAGTCAGGATGAATCCAGTGTTTTTAGCCTAAGCCACTGAAAGAATGAGGGAAATGGTAAAGACTATGGGAGGGGCAGGCTTAGCAGAAATAATCAAGAATTCAGGTTTGGACAGGAGTTTAAAATGTTTATCAGATCTCAAGGAAAGATCTCAATGACTGAATCAAAGGGTTAACATGATAAACATAAATGGGCTTCTTTGGCTGTAACTACAGAGTTTGCCTATGTTATTGATAAGGACCACAAATCAGAAAACCAAGAAACCTGCCAATCCTCTTGAATATTCTCAACATTTCCGTTCATCCAGTCACTCAAACCTCACTTGTTGGGGTCATCATTTTCTTTACCTCAAATTCTCTTTTGAGAATCATTGGGGTTTTGATGTTTCTGTCTGGAAAATTATCCAGCCCCAGAAACCTTATCTATTTGGCATTTCTCAAATTCATCGGGCTGTTAATGCCTTAGATCAGAACCTCATTGTTGTAACATTGTAACCTGTTGTAACCTGTTGTAACATTACAATAGCTTTCTACATAGACTCAGCCTCATTCTTCCACCAGAATTACTCTAAAATGGAAGAATATACTTATCTTGAGGAGTACTGAGTAACATTTGGAATTGCTGAATCACTACATTGTATACCTGAAATGAATTGTGGTATGTTAACGATAGTGGAATTAAAAAAAAATTACTTTAAAATAGGAATCTGCTAAGAATCTAAAACAGGAATCTAAAACATTCTGCTCCTCTACTTAGGAACTCATCAACAGTTCCCATTATCTGTAAGATAATGAATGTCTCTATGCCCTAGCTTAATATACATACAAATATCCTTCATTATCTAGACGATTAAGACTGCATTTACAGCTTCATCTCATGATACCCAATTTCTACAGCCATGGTGTTCCATGCTTCTGAGTCTTTCCAGTAATTGTTTACATGTCTATCTTCTAGAATGCTAAATGTATAAATTCACTTTCGTCTTAGCATAGTACATGGCACATGGCAGGTCTTTAATAAATGTTTATTGAATTAGAAACAGTAGTTCAATAATTCAGAGATAGATGATAATCCAGCAGGTAGATGAGTAGGGTACATTTCATGAAAGAGATCATGACCTTTGATCTAAACTTTAAAGAGAAAACAGAATTTAAACAGGTAGAGAGAAGGAAGGAAATAATGATGAAAATCATAGCTAATATTTCTTTAATGCTTACTATATACCAGGTACTGTTCTATGCACTTTATATGAAATATCTTATTTAATCCTCAACACCTCTATGAAATATTATCATCATTCCTGTTTAATATGTGAGGGGCCTGGGCACAGAAAGTTTAAGTAACTTATCCAAGATCTTCTTGGCTATTATGGGAACCAGGCTGAATGGACCACAAAACTTAGTTCCCTCTTCCCCTCTCCCTTTCTCTCCTCAGATAATCACTGTCCTGAAGTTGGTAATGTTCCCAAATAATTTATACTTTTATGACATATGTCTATAGCTATAAACAGTACCATGGTACTGTTTTGCATAGTTTTAAATTTTAGATATATATGGCCATTCCATACATACTCTTTTATAATGCTTTTTTCCACTAAGCACCATGTCTTTGAGATTTACTGATATAAATACAGTACATTTATTTCACTATGTTAAATAATACTATTTTTAGTATTCCACGTGTCCATTCATCTTCTGATGGTTAGGCTTTTAAAAATTTGTTAAAAATATTTTATTAGCCATTTTTTTCTCCTTTTGTTCTCCTTTGTGGTTTAATACCTTTTATGTTCACCATCATTTTGGATTGCAGGGGTATGGATCCTCCTATGTTTTCTCATACTGAGAACCATGTGTAACTATTTGGCACTATTACTCAAGAGAGTTCACCCAAATAAATCTAGTAAGGAACATTCTTTTAATTGTTTTAAAGATTTTATTTATTTATTCACGAGACACACAGAGAGAGAGAGAGAGGCAGACACACAGGCAGAGGGAGAAGCAGGCTCCATACAAGGGAGCCCAACACAGGACTCAATCCTGGGTCTCCAGGATCACGCCCTGGGCTGAAGGTGGCGCTAAACCGCTGAGGCACCCCCCCCCCCCCCCCCCCAGGGGCTGCCCACATTCTTTCTTTTAGATCAGGGATGATTCAGCAGGTTTCTACAAAGCTCCAACAATATCATTAAAATCCTCTTTTGTCCTTCATGATCATCAAGCAAATTTCAGATGATCAATTAACCTCTCAGGTATCTGTAACATTCTAACAGTCTTATGGATGGCCTATGTAGAAAAATTTCTTTTCTTCTGGCCCTTACTGAGCTGTAATATGCAAGCCAAACAAGGATAAGGAAAAAGAACTGTGGTCTTTGTGTCCAGGAATCTGTGTCACCAAAACTACAGACTTTAATATTAGAGATGGGAACCAGTCCTGATTTTAAAAAAGTCTCCTCTTTCTTCATTTTTCAACTAGTTTCCCTCATAAATGTCCTAAAGTAATTCAACTTTCCAAACAGCCAATTAAAAAAAGCAAAGACAACCTAGACCTCAGTCTCTGGTGCCAAGCTATGAAATGATAATGAAATCATCAAGGATAAGGTAACTTACACTAGAATTCTGAAACTCTGAAGCCAACTAATACCTCCATGTCCCACATCTCTACCATCATTGGTCACAGCCTAAAATATCCCTTCATCATCTATCCTTTTATCTTCATATTTCTCTGCTGCTTCTCCCCAGCTCAATCTTTCACCATTCCTGCACCTCACAAATCCATCTACTCCACTTTCTGAAGCTATGTTCATAGTAAATGCCTCTAACCTCAATATTTTAAATGAACACTCATCGACATCTTCATGTTAACTGTCTTAAGATGCCTGTGGCCTGTTCCCTCACAAATGAGGGCCATTTATTCCCCCAAATCTCACAACGTGAGGTCAGGCTCTGGGATCAATCAATATGCTCCCAATGCTGCTCCTAAATTATTATTCCTTTATCCTAGAAATGGTGAGGTTCATGATGTTCAACTATTCCTCTTACTATCTGGTCATTACTCCAGACTTAGTAACAGCTTTGGCACCTGATTCAGTATGTCTCTCTGCTCTAAATTCTACCATAATATTAAAGGAAAATATTCCTCCCTACTTCTACAAATAGAAACAGGGCAAATAATGAAGGAAGAGCCTTTTCCATACAAAAGAAGTGCAATCCTTGTTTTCTATGTAGTCAGTATTAGATAATACCATAGGACCCACTTTAGAAAACTTACCGCATCAAATATTAAAGATTTTACATCTTCAGTTGCTCCTGAAATATCCTTATGAATAAAATTCACATTGTCTGGCCACTCTTCTACATGACTCATTTTCCATGAATCACACCAATTTTTATAATTCTTCTTAGCCAATTCATGGTGGTCTTTTCGTATTTCAAAGCTTATGACTCGTCCTTGTGCTCCAACTTAATTAAAAGAATTTATGATATTTTATTGATTCATTTCACAAAAGTAAAAGAATGTAAAAAACTATAATACAAAGGTATTACACTGATGTGAAAAAATAATTCAAATACTTCAGGGTTACAAAACTATCCCATCCCAGATCCTTAATCAATCTTCCTCTTCAGAGGCAACCATATCACCAGTTATTTACCCTTCACAAGATAGTTGGTGCCTATATAAGTGTGCAAAGTGTCTCTCCCTATTTTTAACATACTTTAAAACATACATGTGTTATATATACTATCCCATACACTTTCCTTATACTTACTAATGTTACTTCAGTGATTAATGATCTACTATGTTCTTTTTAAGAGCTATTATGTGGGATCCCTGGGTGGCGCTGCGGTTTGGCGCCTGCCTTTGGCCCAGGGCGCGATCCTGGAGACCCCGGATCGAATCCCATGTCGGGCTCTTGGTGCATGGAGCCTGCTTCTCCCTCTGCCTGTGTCTCTGCCTCTCTCTCTCCCTCTGTTACTATCATAAATAAATAAAAATTAAAAAAAAAAAAAACTATTATGTTCCATTGTATGGCTATGTCATAGTTTATTTAACCAGTCACCTACGGATGAACATTTAGCTTGTTTTTAGTCTTAAACAATATTGCAATGAAAATTATGTTGCCTAAACCTTTTTATCAATGAAAAGACAAAGTCTTTAAAATGAAATTACCAGTTCAAGAGGTATGTGAATTTTTTATTTTGAAAATTATTACCAAATTCTCCTCCCAAAGAATAATACCAATTTACACTCTACCAACAAGGTAGTAAAGCACCTATTTCTCCATACTTTCTCCAACAAAGAGTTTTCAAACTTTTTATCTCTGTCAATCTAAAAACTGAAAATAGTTTATCATTTAGTTGTAATTTACATTTCTTTTGTTACAGATGAAGTTAGTCATTTCATATATTTAAAAGATATTTGCATTTTTGTATATGCCTAAAGAAAAACTGTTTAGCATAGTAATAGTGCAGTTTCTACAGAAGACTACTTACAGGGCAGCCCTGATGGCTCAGTGGTTTAGTGCCACCTTCAGCCCAGGGCATGATCCCGGAGACCTGGGATTGAGTCCCATGTCAGGCTCCGTGGAGCCTGCTTCTCCCTCTGCCTGTGTCTCTGCTTCTCTCTCTGTGTGTCTCTCATGAATAAATAAATAAAATCTTTAAAAAAAAAAAAAAAAAAAAGACTACTTGCATTTTAGTTAAAGGCAATTAATTCTCCAGCCACCTCTATTTGAGGTGATTTGATATCATTTGGGAGCTGTTCTAGATCAATAAATCTATTATTTACTCATGAAAAGTTTAAATTCTAGGATGTCTTTTGAAATATAACTCCAGCTGCAATTCACCATGTTCTCAAGGCAGAGAAATTAATGTTAACAATAGCATAAGCTAAATAATTGGAAAAGAAAATTATGGAGAAAAAAAATCCATCCCAAAGGTAAATAGCAATAATTTCTTGATCACTCATAGTTTGGGACTATTCATGCCATGACACCACTGATACTACAGATATTAGAAATATGGGCACTCCTCTGCTCACACAAATTTTTATAAATTCACTCTTAAATGTATTTAGGATTCAGTCATTGATTGTGAAGAAATGACTGCCTTTAACTATGTACAGAAAAGAAAAAAAAAAAAAAAAAAGATTTGAGGAGGCCAGAATGAATTTCTGACCTAGCATAAACTGGATTATGTTTGTATGTGATGGCATTAGGTGAAAGAACAAAAGGTTTAAGTTCAGTTCAGTATACTTCTATTTGTATTCTTTATAAAATCTACCCATATACACATACAACAGCTCTAGCAAAGCTGATTATTTAAGAAATAATGCACTAATAAAGAACAATATGATCCAAAAAGAAAAAAAATGTACCCAAAGAGAGTGCAGTCACTATTCAGCAGTCTATCATTAGCTGAGGAAGGACAATTTCACAGGCAGCCAGAGCAGCCAAAGCAACCTTAACACATACAGGAATTAAGTAGGCAAAGGAAGAGAGCAATAATAAATTAAAAGTAACCAGAAATCAAGTGATGGGAACATGAACAGATATTTATGTTTACTGTTCATCTCTTGATTTTTGGTTAGGTGCTACCCTCAATCAAGCAAGACTTTTACCAACTGACAATTTTGAGACTTTCTTTTTTTTTTTTTTTTTTTTTTTTTGAGACTTTCTTAAAGAAAGGAAGACTCTATATGATCTAGCTTTAATAGTTCTATATTATGATTATTTATAAACACCAACTATCATTCTTTGCCCTTAATAGTATATGATTCTTTCCCAGCAGCTGACCACCCTCTACCTTCTATTTCTCTCATACTGAATATTCATCTGGAATTATTATTAACAAAAATATGCACACATATGCACCAAAAAACAAATATAAGAATGTTCAGAGCAGCACTGTTATAATATTCAACTCAAATGCCCATTAACAGAATGGATAAGCTGTGATTTGTTTACAAAATGGAGTAACTACACAGCCACTAAAATGAAAGAACTACTGTTATATGCAATAGCTGACTCTCACAAACAGATTTTTGAATGAAAGGAGCCACATTCAAAAGAGTACATACTGTATGTTCCTTTTATACAATGCTCAAAGCAGGCAAAACTAATCAATGATGATAAAAGGCAAAATAGTGGTTATCTTTGGGGAGGATTATGACTAAGGAGAATGAGGAGGTTTCTGTAAAGCAACAATATTCCCTGTCTTGATCTGGGTGATAACTACTTGAGTATGGTCACTATGTTAAAAATTCTCTGAGTTCTAAATACTTATGATCTGTGAACTATAGCTGTGTTAGGTCCAAATAAGTTTAGCTTAAAAAAAAAAAAGAAGAAGAAGCAGCAGCTTTAAAAAACCTGGAGGGAGCAAGAGAAAGCACCGAAAATGGAGAGATGGATAGAGAGAATGACTAGAATAAACGTACAAGGTGGATAAATAGTTGCTTGCATTTGATTTCAAGGAGAATGCTATTACAAAGTTATGTAAATATTTTCTAAAACATCTTTATCCACTTAACTTTCTGTTGTTATGAGTGTTTTCTTTGCCCATCTAAATTCAGCTCATTTCTCCCAATCTCTTACCTGCTTTGGATAAAAATAAGCTCATTCCACCAGAGCCTGAGCCAGCTTCCAAAACAGTATCACCTGGGTGGATATCCATCATCAACAGTATCATACTCACATCCTATAATTGAAAGAGAGTATGAGTGACTCAGTGACCAATAAATATGTACTAAGTACAGACTCTTATCAAACACTACATTGGAGTCGGAGAAGAAACGAGTGAAAAAAAAAGGATTAAAATCTGGCCTGCCCTACCAAGAGTTGATCTTTTACTTGGTGAAATAAGAGATTCAAGAATCAATTAGCAAAGCAGCACTACAGCAAAATACCAAAATTATAGACAATAAGTGGCAATAGTTCAGAGAATAGAGATATCAGCAGAAGGCCTGAACAGTGTTAAAAGAGGTACAATAAGCACAGTCTGCCCATCTCAGAAGAAGAGAAAAGGAGAAAACTGAATGCCAGGCTAAAGCATTTGAACTTGACCTGGTCAGTAACTGGAGCATGTCACAAAGGTAATAAATGGCATTTTATGAAGATTAATCTGACAGGGAAATGCAGGATATACTAGAGAAGAGAAAAATTAGAGGCCAGTGGAAGACCAGTTAGGAAGTTTTTACATAATCTCTGCATGAAAGGAAACGAACTTCTTATTTAGGATTAGGATACCAGTAATATATAGGAGGACCTATTTCACAAATGCTATAATTAAAGAATTGTTAACAGGAATATCATGGATGATAGTAATAAGGGCTATTTATTGAAACTTTATCATGTATGTGCCAGGGTTAAATATGCAAATTGCTTTCATAGTCTTGTTTAATCAGGATAATAATATAAGAAAAGTATCATCACTCCCATTATATAGACAAATCAAAGAGGTTAAGTAATTTCCCCAAAGTCACAAAGCCAGGAATTAAGTGGGCAAGTCAGAAGAAGAACAGATGTCGAACGCAAAAAGACCACGATGTGATACAGAGAATTTTTAACATTAGGATTTATTTCAACACTCCGCAACCAACCTTTCAAAGCTGCTAAGAAATAAGCAGCACATCTAGGAAGTTTTTACTAGCTTTTCCTTCTTTGGGAAAAGCTGTTGTGAAAATTCTTCAAGAGGAGGGTTTCTAGAACCCTTTCAAGTCACGGAAACTTCTATATTAAATATAAGTTTCATTGCACAAGAATTTTAACAGGTACAGTTGTCTAATTAGAAACCAAAATGTATTTCTGAAATGCAGGACTAAGGCTTGGACCGGATGATGCACAGACACACAACTTTTAAGCTGTATTAGTCCAAAAGTTTCATTCACAAATACTGAGTCTTGCACACATACATACTCTCCTACATGCCAGGCACCTGAGGGTAGAGCAGGGAGGAGTACAACTTCATACAGAAGTGGAAGCAGCTTCAGTAGTCATATCACTGAAATGTCCTGCAGAAGGCAGTTCTATTTTCTTGAATTATTCACATAAGATAAAGAATCTTACTACCACGAAATAAAAAACTTTAGCATGCTTTAGCTTTTGCTTCCTGCCATTTATGTTAGATGGTCTCAAGGGGATGAGTTTTCTAGATTGGATTTCACTATATACATCCTAGCAATTTCAGTTCAAAACTTGAGTGGGACATTAGCACTTAATTCATTTCCCTGCCTCTTCCCAAAAGGGATTTAAAGCTATGGGGAGAGTCCTCCAAAGTTATGACTATCATTCTA
Source organism: Canis lupus familiaris (assembly GCF_011100685.1). Classification (NCBI taxonomy): domain Eukaryota; kingdom Metazoa; phylum Chordata; class Mammalia; order Carnivora; family Canidae; genus Canis; species Canis lupus. Next base: position 22,784,892 of record NC_049238.1, read on the forward strand.
CTATTGAGTTTTCTGCACATTTTAGAATCTCATGAAAGAACAACCCTTTTAAACTTACATTTTTTTCTCAACATGAATTCCAATCTCTTTCCAGATTAATACACTAATATAAATCTAATCCTCACCCTAAGTTTCGATAAGTGGGCTGCACTTTAGGGTTCATTAAATTGCAACAATTTCTACTCCCCAGTTGTTCTTCTATAAGTGCTACAATCATGGACATCAGCAGAAAAGATTAATTTAAAAATTGGAGAGTGGGAGCACCTGAGTGGCTGTTGGTTAAGCATCTGACTCTTGGTTTCAGCCCAGGGCATGATCTCAGGATCGTGAGATCAAGCCATGAGATCAAGCCCCAAGTCAGGCTCCACACTCAGCACAGAGTCCTCTGCCCCCTGCTCTCTCTCTCTTAAAATAAATAAAACCTTTTAAAAAACTAAAAAATAAAAATTGGGGGAGTGTTTTCCATTTTATATTTCTACTCCAAACCTAAAAGTGCTTGATACTGACCAATGTGAAATATCAACTCTTCACAAGTAACTGTTAGGAAGTTTATTTAAAATCACTCCCACAAAAAAACAAATAAAATAAAATTATCCCACAGACACACTTTTACTGTTAAGACAAACTATGTAATTCTAACACGGAGACCAGCTTTCAAATCAATTGAGGTACCTTAAAAAGCACTTCAAAGTTGTAAAGGTTGAAGTCAAATTTCCTGCAGCCACCATTTGGGAAATGAAAAAAGAAATGAACAGTTAGCATATCCAGTATTTAAATTCCTCCTTAAGATGGAGCACTAGGACTTTTATCTGTGACAAATGGAAAGGCAGAAAGTGCACTAAAGATTTATCTTTATAACTTTATAAAATATAACTATTCTCTTACAGTTTTGTTTAGTGGGAGGAAAAAGATGTGGGGAAGCAAGATGAAATTACAAAAAAAAAAATTTTTTTGTGGCTAGACTGAACAGTCAGAAAAGATAAAGTTTCCGTCAAGAGTTTATGATACCCCATTGGTCTAATGTCTCCAAAAAGGTTTTCTTGGTTCCTAGGTGGACCTCGTAAAATATAAATTGGATTCCCACTTAGAACATTCCAAGGCCCCAAGGCACATGGAATAACCACATCTCATACCACTCTCTCCCTCACCTCACTCAGGCCCTAATAGGAAAATATCTGCACTACTCTTCCCTGTGCGACAATACTGGGCTCCTGGATCTTTGCATGGCTGGCTTTTCCTTAATTAGGTTTTGTATGAAAGGTAGTATGACACCTTCTCTAACCATCTGACAAAGTATTCTCCCCCAGGTCACCCAGCATGTTGTTGTTAACCTATTTGTCTTTATGAATCTATTTGTCTTCCTGGCACTTAGCACTACCTGAAATTATTCTTTCATTTACTTGTGTGTTGTCATCCTCTCTAGGGTGTAACATCTAGGTAGAGAGTGAGGAATGGGGGCAGCCCCGGTGGCTCAGTGGTTTAGTGCCGCCTTCAGCCCAGGGCGTGATCCTGGAGACCTGGGATCGAGTCCCACATCGGGCTCCCTGCACGGAGCCTGCTTCTCCCTCTGCCTGTGTCTCTGCCTCTCTCTCTCTGTCTCTCATGAATAAATAAATAAAATCTTAAAAAAAAAAAAAAAAAGAGTGAGGACTGTGGCTCATCACCATACCTTCCCTGAATATAGGCAGTTATTAGCTGAATAAATGATGAACGACTCCTCATCCGGGGATAGAAGGAGTCGTTACAATTACAAAGGAACACTCTACTCAAGGACCTTGACTATGATTAAGAAGTGAAATAAACCAGTAGCAATGGACAATTAGTATAAAGTAGTAACAAGAACTAGGCAGTTAATTTATTATAAAGAATTCTCTTATGCTTCGTGTTTAATGTTAGCTTTTTTGTTGTTGTTGTTAGCTGTTTTAATACAAAACTCTATTTTTCCCCTAAAGATTAAAGCACAGTAACATATCTATCATTGACAAGATATACCCCTAGCAACATGCCTTATTATTAAACGATGATGATAATATCTCCATAACGGTACCAAAAGAGTTGAACATCCTCCAGTCCTGAATTTGCAAACTTAAGGGTCATGGGGAACAAACAGGAGCACTCACGTGCCTAGTTGCTCCACATAACTCTATGCAGCAGGTCAACAGTGTCTTCACTTTACAGATGAGAGAATCTACGCTCCCAAACTAAAAATGAGAGGTGGCTCTTTCCTCCTAAAATCAGCAATCACAAAATACGTAAAAACTCCCATGCACTGTGTTTGTTTTTTAAGTCTGAGGGCAGTAAGAACCTTAAACGTTCTGAGATGCGCTTCAGACTGCAGTTCCGCTCCGGAGCCAGTCCGTAGCTAGTTCCCTAAGGTAAGGTAGCATTACCTTAGGGTACGTTATGGCCGGGCCTCTTTTCATCAGCAATACGTAGTCCTCCAAAGCCGGCCTCCTCAGCGTGAAGTGCTTACCAGAGGAGCTCCTCAGCCTCTGGCCGGGAAGCCGCCCCACGATCTCGCTGAACGGGACCGCTCCCCAGCTACTATTTAAGTGTCCGGCGTTACTCAGCCTAAATAATTTCCTAAACTGTGTTTCCCGCTTCCCAGTCTCCGCCAAGATGAGCTCCCCGACGCGAAAGGGCCCCTCTCTGCAAGCTGCGGAGCAGGGAGAGGGGCCCGGGAGCCCTTCCACCTGGGGCACGGCCTGGGCCGGAGAGGGCGGAGAGGGCGGCAAGGGCCCCCGGGGCCCCCGGGGGGCGGGGCCGGGCTGGCCTGGGCCCCCGCTCGAGTCCTCGCGCTCCCGGGAGGGTGGCTCCTCCTGCGGCGTCGGCAGCCCGAGGCTTTCCCCGGAGGAGAGACATCCGATCCCGGGGCCTGGCGCGCGCGGACCGAGACTCGGAGGCGACTCTATGCCGGGAGCCTTCCTCCGTGGCGGTCCGCGCCGTCCCTCCCCGTCCGGCTCGTGCGCAGCCGAAGGTTCGCCGCACAGCGCCCGCGCTGTCTCCAGGGGCTCTTGCCCAAGGCCGCGCAGGGCCGGAGGAGCCCCGCGCCCCAGCCACCTCCGGAGGCGCCGCAGCCGCAGGAAGGCCGGACCTCGCCGCCCGGCGGACAGCATGGTGTGCGGCGCCCGCGACGTCGCACACGAGTGACGTGAGCCCGGCGAGGCCCCCTCCCCGCGGGACGCGCTGACGCAGCCGCCTCGGGCACCCGCAGGCTTTTCCGCCGGAGGAGCTCGGCAGCGGCGCGTGCGCGTGCGCGGAGGGGCGGGGCAGTGCGCGCGGGGGGCTCGGGGCTCGGGGGCTGCGGGGTGCCGCTCGGGACCCCGAGAGCGAGCCCCTCTCCCCGGCACCCGCACGTTTTCTCCTCGGAATGTGGGCAGAGAAGCCAGCGGCCGCCGACAGATCTCCACCCGCCTCGGCCCGGGGACGGGAGGCGCGGGAGGGACAAGGCCGGCCCGAGCGCGGAACAAACTGCAGCTCCGGGCCCCGGCCGGCCCGCGGCTCCTCGGGAACGCGAGCGGCACGTGGCCACCCCCGAGATGCGCGGGTGAGAAGGCCACGGGATGCGCCTGAGCCTCGCCGTGTGCGCAGGCCGCCCGCAGCCCGCGTCCCTTGCCCGCTGACCGCGCAGTCCTCCCCTGCCCGCCCTGGCAAGCCTCTGCCCGGCTGCACGGGCCCCGGGGAGTGACAGGGCTCGTGGGGGGCTTGCGTAGCACGGTCGTTTCTGAGTCATTAAAACAGCGGTTGGGGCAGCCCGGGTGGCGCAGCGGGGTGGCGCCGCCTGCAGCCCAGGGCCTGATCCTGGGGACCGGGGATCGAGTCCCACGTCGGGCTCCCTGCAGGGAGCCTGCTTCTGCTCCTCTGTCTCTCTCTCTCTCTCTCATGAATAAATAAATAAATAAGATATTTAAAATAAAACGTAACGGTTAATCTACTACCCCCTAAAACTAAATAGAATCATCTTGAAGGCGGGGGTGGGGGGGTGGGGAGCCACGGCCCTTGCTAAAACGGTTGCAGGGCAAAGGGAGGGGCTGAATTTAATCCCCTCAAGATTCATGCCTTGAAGTCCCAATTCCCAGTACGTCCGTTGGGGATAGGGTTAAAGAGATAACTAAGTTAAAATGAAGTCATTAGCGTGGGACTAAACTCACTGTGAGGAGCGTGCTTAGGAGGAAAGGCGATTAGAACACAGGCACGCCGGGAGGACCTGCAGATGTCCAGCTACAAGCCAAGCAGAGTGGCCTCGGAAGAAACCAAACCTGCCGGCAGCTTGATGTTGGACTTACATGCTCCAGAACTGCGAAAAAATAAATTTGTTGTGTAAGAAGGGAAAAAAAAAATACATTGCCTGTATTTTCTGATTTTTTTTTTATTATTAAGGATTTTTATTTATTTTATTTGAGAGAGAGCGCACGAACAGGAGGAGGGGCAGAGACAGAGAGGGAGAAGCAGACTCCCAGCTAAGCAGGGATCAGGACCTAAGCAGGGATCAGAGGAAGGCAGACGCTCAATGACTGAGCCACCCAGGGGACCCCTGATTCTTTTTTTATTGGATTGCTTAAAAAAAATCTTTTATTCTAGGAGCACCTGGGTGGCTCAGTTGGTTGAGCATATGCCTCTTGGTTTCTGCCCTGGTCATGATCTCAGGGTCCTGGGATGGAGCCCACATAGATCTCCCCTTCTCCTTCTCCCTCTCCCTCTGCTCCTCTCCCTGCAATCCTTCTCCACCCCCCTCAAATAAATAATATTTTTTTAAATAATTTACTCTAGGTTTTGGCACCCCACCCCAAAAGAATTAAATAGAAATACATTTCTTTCATTCTAAAAACGAAACCAGAAAAAAGGACTTTGGACTACAAAAGAGCCGACGTTAAATATCACAAACATGTTTAATATTAGTTCACTTGGCAAAAGTTTATTGAGGGTTTGACAATACCAAGCACATTAGATATTTACTTCACTTAAGTTTACCACACCCCTGTGTTAGAAATAAGTATTCCTGCTTTATGCATAAGAAAACTGACACGGGGAGAGTAAATGATTTTGGCACCATCTGGTAGTTGACAAGTGGCATGGCAGGGTTTCTGACCTAGGTCAGTCTGGTTCAGCAGTCCATGTTCTTTGTACTGTAGCACCCCTTCTCAAAGGCCAGTCAACAGTACAATTGAATTTAAAGTCTAAATATGCTCAAAGGGCTATGAACTTAGTTTAAATTTGATAAAAATAAGTCTTGTTATTACTTTTGAAGACATAAAGTAATGCTTTCTGAACTGTGCTTTCTAAACCATCAGCCACCACAAACTCCGTTATCAGGATTTCTCTCTCTCAGGCCTAGAAGTGAACAAACTGCTCTCCTTCCACCCAGACTTTACGTCTCACTTCTGGTTTTGATTTTTATTTAAGATTTTATTTATTCACGAGAGGCCCAGAGAGAAGTTAAGACACAAGTAGAGAGAGAAGCAGTTTCCCTGCAGGGAGCCCAATGCAGGACTCGATCCAGGACCCTGGGATCAAGACCTGAGCCGAAGGCAGGCGCTCCACCACTGAGCCACTCAGGCGTCCCTCGATTTGTTTTTTTAAGAAAGTTTTTATGACCAACATTTTTATTATTACTGTCAAATAAGGGCCAGAGTTGGGGTTTCTTTTAAAGATTTTATTTATTTATTTGAGAGACACAGGAAGAGAGGCAAGAATATAGCAGAGGGAGGAGAAGCAGGCTCCATGCAAGGAGCCCCATGGGGGACTCGATCCCAGGAATCCAGGATCACACCCTGAGCCAGATGCTCAACTGCTGAGCCACCCAGGCGTCCCATGTTGGAACTTTCTGATTCCTAGGCCCTACTAATGGTTTTAAAATTTAGCATTCCTAATTTGTTATCTCTTAAAAACGATTAAATGAAAAAAAAAGAAAAAAAAACGATTAAATGATTTTTGGCTGTTATTTAAGAAGGAGTAGGACTCGAAGAGAAGATATATTGATAATATGGGAAATAAATTTACATATCTTTGATTTCTAAGATAAACTGTAAGGAGTAAATGGCATCCCATTTTATTTCTGAATAAGACATGGGGTTATAAATATTTTGTTATATACACATCTAATGAAATACATTAATATGTGTTGAAAAATATAATTATTCCTTATTCATGATCTTTCAAAGCATTTAAGCTAAAAAAAAAAAGTCACTATGTGTGCCTTTTTATTTTTGGTTATACTTTTCCTTTTCCTTCTGTCTCCCCTATGAAACTGTCAGCCTACACTCTGAAACTATTACCTGAGGATATGAGACATCATCAACTTGTCACATTTGTTATAAGGCCAGAAAGACACTGTCTTCTAGTAGCATTTAGTCAAGCAATTACTTTAAAGTCCAAATAGCTATCAAGAAGTACTATGGCTGATGGCTGCCATCTAAAAATCTCCAGTAAAAGTAGATCACTAGTTCTAATTCCACAAATGTTGTCCTTTACCTATTTGTGCGTGTGTGTGAGTGTGTGTGTGTGTGTGTGTGTTTCTTTCTACTGTTTTGTATACTTTCCCCTCATCCTTCAGGTATCAGCTTTGCCAGAATGGTGAAAATGAGAGAAATGCCTCTCCTTTGTGCTCCTGACATATCCTGTCTTTAGACCAACCCCCGACGGTGCATGTCAGATTACATGAAATCGTTGTTTATTTACCAATTCCCAAGTAGGATAAAATTGTAGAGAGGACTGTATTTAATTCATCATTATAATTCCAGTACTTGTCATAGTGCCTGGAACACGATATATCCTCAAAATATATTTGTTGAATAAATGAATGAAGAAAGCAGGAAATGAGAAAACCAGCAGTCCTGATATGTAGGTGCCTCTACTGAATAATTCAGCGTGCAAGTACAGTTCAAATATATTTAATAGTTGTGTATTTTATTGTGTATCTTTACATGTATTTAGAATTTATTTTATTTTTTTTGAAGATATTATTTACTTGAGAGAGTGAGAGAACACACACAAGCAGGGGAAGGAGCAGAGAGAGAAAACCCAATGCTCCAATTCCAGGACCCTGAGATCATGACCTGAGCTGAAGGCAGATAGATCCTTAGCCCACTGAGCTACCCAGGCGCCCTAGGTATTTAGAATTTAATAGAACTTGGTGGGATGAGCACTGGGTGTTATGCTATATGTTGGCAAATTGAACTCCAATAAAAAATTAATTAATTAATTAATTAATTAATTAATTTAATAGAACTGTTGACGTTCATAATTTTTAATTTTTTAATTTTTTTTCTTTATTTATTTGAGAGAGGGGATGAGCAAGAAAGAGAGCATGAGCAGGGGCAGAGAGGAAGAAGCAGACTCCCCTGCTCAGCAGGGAACCTGACTTGGGACTCAATCCCAGGATCATGACCTGAATGAACTGAAGCCAGACAGACATTAACGACTGAGCCACCCAGATGCCCGAGTTCATAATGGTTTTAGAATTTCAGTGAAAGATAAAGTAACCAAATCTGAGAATATAACTGCTTTTCTCTTGCCTTTTCATTTGTTTCCCCAGTTGCTACTGAACTTGAATCTGGATTCTGTAGAACTCCTCCAGGATTTACTGTTGTGTATTAGAAATTGGAGGAATCAACTGAAGGATGTGAAAAGGCACAAACCTCTAGTTATAAAATAAGTAAGTCCTTGGGATCCCTGGGTGGCGCAGTGGTTTGGCGCCTGCCTTTGGCCCAGGGCGCGATCCTGGAGACCCGGGATCGAATCCCACGTCGGGCTCCCAGTGCATGGAGCCTGCTTCTCCCTCTGCCTATGTCTCTGCCTCTCTCTCTCTCTCTGTGACTATCACAAATAAATAAAAAATAAATAAATAAAATAAAATAAGTAAGTCCTGAGGATGTAATGTACAACATGCTGACAATAGTTAATAATATTGTGTTGCATATTTGAAAGTTGCTAGGAAAGTACATCTTAAAAGTTCTTACACTGTCTTGATACTGTTGCTTCATTGTTAGTTTTGAAATCAGGTAGTATGAGTATATCAACTTGTTTTTCTTTTAGATGATTGTTTCACTTAGCATAAGGATTAATTTAAGAATCAATTTCTACAAAAAGTTCTGCTAAGATTCTGATATGATTTATATTGAATTTACAGAACAAATTGAGTAGCATTGCTGTCTTGAAAATATTAACTTTATCAATTAATGAACACTCAATGTCTTTTCATTTATTTACTTCTCCTTTGAGTTCTCTCAGCAATATTTTAAACTTTTTAGAAAACAAGTCTCGAACTTTTGTTAATTTTTTCCCAATTATTTTATTCTTTCTGGTGCTATTGAAAATGGAATCATTCTCAATTTAATTTTGATTGTCCACCAATAGAATGCAGAAATACCATTGGTTTTGAATGTTTATCTTGTATCTTGAGATGTTGGTAATTTGTTAGTTTTAGATTTTTTTGTGTGAGTTCCTTGAAATTTTCTATAAGTCATCTGTGAATAAAAATACTTTTACTCCTTTCTCTCCAATTTGGATGCTATTATTATTATTATTATTATTATTGTTTACTTTATTGCACTAGCTAGAACTTCAGTAAAATATTAAATAGAATTGATGAGAGTGGACAGCATTTAAGTCTTAGGAGGAAGGCATCAATCTTTCGCCATTAAGTATGAAGTGAGATGTGAGCTTTTTGTAGATTCTCTTTATCAGGTTGAGGATATTCTCTTAACGAAGTCCCTACATTGTTAAAAATATACTTATTTATTTATTTATTAAAAGATTTGGGACACCTGGGTGACTCAGCGGTTGAGCATCTGCCTTTGGCTCGGGGTGTGATCCCAGAGTCCCAGGATCGAGTCCCACATCGGGCTTCCTGCATGGAGCCTGCTTCTCCCTCTACCTGTGTCTCTGCCTCTCTTTCTCCGTGTCTCTCATGAATTTATTTGAAAGAGAGCAACTGAGGAGAGGAACAGAGAGGGAGGGAGAGCAAGGGGAGGAAGAATCTCAAGATACGCCCTGCTGAGTCTGGAGCCTGATACGGAGCTTGAGCTCAGGACCTTGAGATCATGATCTGAGCCACTCAGGTGCCCCCAAAATTTGTGTTTTTTTTTTTTTAATTATGAATGCGTGTTGGATTTTGTTAAAATCTTTTTCTTTATCTTTCAAGAATATCATGTATTTTTGATCCTTTATCCTGTTAACATGGTATATTATAATTTTTTATTTTTTAATGTTAAACCAACCTTGTATTCCTGGAAGAAATCCCATTTGATTTTAATATTTTGTATATATATATATATATATATATATATATATATATATATATACATGATTTTGAAATATTTTGTTAAGGATTAGAGATTGTAGGATCTATCACTTTATGATAAAAAGAATTAGTTAACAGTTGAATTGTTAGTAGGTTTGATGAAGAGCTAGCATTGGGGCAGAGAGAGAACTGGATGAGCTTAAATTAAAGGCAGAGCAAAAGAGCAGGACCCATAACAAGGATGACAAGGACAAGAAACCAGAAGCAGATGAGGCTTTAATTAGTGTTGTTGCGGAGGCTGACAGGGACCAGATTACAGATTGTTTTGTAATCCAAATATATTGAGCAGCATAGAGTCTCTTCTGTAGGTGCCAGAAAGCTTGTGCTTGTGGTTTTTTTTTTTTTAAGATTTATTCATTTATTTATTTGAGAGAGAGAGCGCACACGGGGAGGAGCAGAGGGAGAAAGAATCTTAAGCAGACTGCCTGCTGAGCATGGAGCCCAACTAGGGGCTTGATCTCAGAACCCTGAAATCAGGACCTGAGCCAAAACCGGGAGTCATACACTTAAACAACTGTGTCACCCAGGTGCCCCATGTGAAGGGTTTTAAGTAGAGAAGTGGAATGGTCAGATTAATAATTTGCAAGGATCATACTACGGGGCAAGCATGGAGAAAGAGAGTCCAATATAAACAGTGGTGACACTTATCTCCAGTGAGAGAGATAAGGCTCTCCGATAAAGACAGAGTGGTAGAATTGGATGGAGGTGAGGAAATTGAATAGAGAATTATATAAGAGATAAAATAGGATCTAATGATTGATCAAATGTGCATATGTGTTTGGGCAGAAATAAGATGTGGGATTGGCTAATAAGCAGGGCTGGTTTCTGGCTTTCTCCAATGGCTAACTGGATGGCTGAGAGTATCACCAACTGGGGCAAAGGTTATAAAAGAATGAGCACAATCTGGTTCAGCTGCATGTAACATAACCTAAAATACTGTAGTTTTAAACAGAAGAGAAGTTTATTTTCTTTTGTGTAAAAGAGGGTCAAGAAGTTGGTCCAGGTCATACATCATGCTTGTGTCTCTAGATCCTTCTATCTGCTATTCTTAGCATATTATTTTCTCCTCAGAGTCCATCGTGGATGCTCTAACTTTTGGCCATCACATTTGAGTTCTAAGAATTAAGAAAAAAGCGATGAAGAGTAGTACACCCTGTCACTTTAAGGATATTTTTGTGCTGGCTAGTAGTCTCATGGCCTCACAGTTTGCAAAGAAAGATGGAAAATGTAGTTTTTTTTTTTTTTTTTTTTTGTAGTTTTTATTCTGGAATGTCACATGCCCAGGTAAAGAAGTGTCCCAAGAACCCTGGTGTTAGAAAGTGAGAGATAAGAAAGATCCAGGAGAGGAGACTGAGAAGGGGAGCCAGAGAAGTAAGAGAGAAGCCAGGGAAGTATGATGTCATGGAATACAAGTGTGCTAATGACAAGTCACAGGAGATGCAGACTTAGGATGGACACATATTTAGCAATGTGGAGGTTACTGGTGGCCTTGCTGAGAATTTTGGTGTAGTAGTAGGTTGGGACGAAGGTTCCATTGGAGGAGATAAATTAGAGGAGAGAGATTAAGAAAATTAAACTACCTCTTTTTTTTTTAAAGATTTTATTTATTTATTCATGAGAGACACAGAGAGAGGCAGAGACATAGACAGAGGGAGAAGCAGGCTCCATGCAGGGAGCCAGATGTGGGATTCGATCCCAGGACTCCAGGATCACACCCTGACCCAAAGGCAGACACTCAACCACTGAGCCACCCAGGAGTCCCACAGCCTGTTTTTCTGTTTTTGTTTTGTTTTGTTTTGTTTTAAGGAAAGAAAATACTGGGACTGGGACTGTAGGAGGAAGTAAGGTAAAGGGAATTTTATGTTTTAGGAAGAAAGAACAATATATTTATGTGTTGATGAGAGGGATTAAGCTGAGAAGTAAAATTGATGCCAGTAGAGAGAGGAAAGACTTTTTGGAATAATGTAATCTAGAACTTATGTGGAGGGGTGGCCTTTTCTGGGTGGCCTTTTCACCTGTAGTTCCAGGAGTGATGGAGGACAGGTTGATTAGAGTTTGTGTACTGGGAGCTTGTGGAAGTTCTCTTGGGATTACTTCTATTTTCTGAATAAATAGGTATCAAAGTCATTCACTGAGAGCAAAAAAGGAGGGGTAGATTTGAAGTGGGAGGAGAAGAAAGATATAAATTAGTGTGTTGGAGAGTGAAAGTATGAATATACTAGGAACAATTGATAACTTGGTAGCATTGACTTCCCATGTGAAGTTTGTGACCATAAATTTAAGGTGGGTAAGAGTCAGAACAGGCGGCTGTGACTTTTCTCTTGTTACTTTCAGCTGCTTTTGGGCAGAAAGTTAGATTTTACCAGGCTTGAAGTTTAACCATGGAAGGGATGATGATGTGGGAAAGAGGCAAGGGATTTGAGAGTTGTAATGATAGAGTTCAAGATAAATTATTATTTTTTAATATTTTATTTATCTATTCATGAGAGATAGAGAGAGAGAGGCAGAGAAAGAAGCAGGCTCCACTCAGGGAGCCAACGTGGGACTCGATCCCAGGTCCCCAGGATCAGGCCCTGGGCTGAAGGCGGCACTAAACCGCTGAGCCACCCGGGCTGCCTGAGTTTAAGATAAATTAAAAGGGAATAGCAGTCATCTAGGAGGAGGGGTGAGGGCATGTGAAAACATTGTAGGATCAGTGGCTTGACAGTCAAGTGGGATAAGATTGCCTAAAGTTTGGAATTTAGTGAGAGCAAGCTGGAAAGATAGAAGTCAGTGGTTAGAGAATGGTGTGTGAAAATCGAGATTATGAAGGTGGAGCAGCTGTTGTAATAAGCCATGACCATGGGAGGAAGTGGCTGGTGTAGTATAGAGGCCAAGATCATTGAAAGGGAGGAGGTTAAGGAGTGATGTTTTGGGTATTGAAGGGTCATCTATGTGAACTCTATGTAGTCTCATTGGGTCAAGTTGTTCATATGCAGAGATGACTTAGGTCAGAAATCCAGCTCCTCCTCCACTGCTCAGCTCCACACTCCAGTTTTGTTATCTGAAAAATGGAGATACTCAAAGTTTCTACATCCTAGGGCCGTTGTGAGGACTAAATGTATTAATGCACATAAAGCACTGACAACAGTACTGGAAATACAGTGAGTGCACAATAAGATTTTATTTTTATTTGTATATTTATGACTAACTGATCTATAGCTCAGACTTTTCTTCATACAGGCTCATATATGTTCCTTTATAACAAAAACCCTTGAAAACTTTTCTGAAAATCGCTTTTCTACTCTTTCTCATATCTCTTTTTCTCTTCCCCTCTCTAAAGTAAATCCCCCGCCCTAACTGCTTTTGTTTTGCTTTTTTGTGTTTTCTTTTTATAAAAGATTTTATTTGTAATTAATCTCCACATCCAACATGGGGCTTAAACCTATAATCCTGAGATCAAGAGTTGCATGCTCCACCTTCTGAGCCAGTTAGGCATCCCTCAAATGCTTTTAAATCAACGATCTTGTCTTGCCAAATCTGGTTCATTCTCAGTCTTCATCTTGCAATATTTGACATGGCTCTGATCAAGTCTTGGTTCCTAAATCCTTTTCTTTCTTTTTTTCAAAGATTTTATTCATTTATTAATGAGAGACACACAGAGAGAGGCAGAGACATAGGCAGAGAGAGGAGCAGGCTCCATGCAGGGAACCCAATGTGGGACTCGATCCTGGGACTCTGGGATCATGCCCTGGGCCAAAGGGAGGCACACAACTGCTGGGCCACCCAGGCGTCCAGGTTCCTAAATCCTTATAAAGATTTGGTTTCAGGAGCCTGGGTGGCTCAGTGATTGAGTGCCTGCCTTCATGCCCAGGGCATGATCCCAGAGTTCCAGGATCGAGTCCCACATTGGGCTCCCTGCATGGAGCCTGCTCCTCTCTCTGCCTATGTCTCTGCCTCTCTCTGTGTGTCTCTCATTAATAAATAAATAAAATATATATAAAAAAAAGATTTGGTTTCCAGGACATCTCATTCTCCTGGGCATTCATCCTACCCATTCTTAATCTTCTTTGCTGGATCTTCCTCCTCTTTCTGACCTCTAATATTGCACAGTTTGGGCTAAGTTTTCTTTTCTTTTTTTAAAGATTTTATTTATTTATGAGAGAGAGAGAGAGAGGCAGAGACACAGGCAGAGGGAGAAGCAGGCTCCAAGCAGTGAGCCTGATGTGGGACTGGATCCCGGGACTCCAGGATCGTGCCCTGGGCTGAAGGCGGCGCTAAACCACTGAGCCACCCAGGCTGCCCTAAGTTTTCTTTTCTATCCATACTTGTGCCCAACATGATCTGACTAGTCCTACAGTTTTAAATAACATCTATCTGTATGCTAGTGCATCCAAACTAGATCTCTGTGATCTTATTCTCCTGTAGCCAACTCCTGCTGAGCAACTCAATTTGGAGGTACAGTAGGCATATCATATTCAACTGTCCAAAACAGTTGATCGTCACTCCAGTCAAACTCGTTTCCCCAATCTAGCTGATGGAATCACCATTCACTAGTTTGCTCAGGCCTTAGTGTCGTCCCTTCATTTGTCTTTTTTTCACCCTGTGCAATCATTTAGCAAGCCTTGTTGACTCTAACTTCAGATTCTATCTGGAATCTGGGCACTTCTCCTCACCTTTACTGCTTTCTTTTTCTTTTTTTTTTTTTTTTAAGATTTTATTTATTTATTCATGAGAGACACAGAGAGGCAGAGACAGGTAGAGGGAGAAGCAGGATCTCTGCGGAGAGCCGGATGGGGGACTGGATCCCAGGACCCCGGGATCACATCCTGAGTGGAAGGCAGATGCTCATCCACAGCCACCCAGGGGTCCTGACCTTTGCTGCTTTCATGTGAGTCTGACTCACTATTGTGCTACATCACGTGTGGGTTTTCCTTCTTACCCTTTTACCATCTCCGTTGGAATCCAGGAAGCTTTCTAAAAAATGTAAATGTTTATCATTATAAATAATCTAAAGCGCAAACGTCACCATGGCACCCCCTGGCTGTAAAAGCCCTTCCTGAGGGTAGTGTTTTTTTGTCTTTCCTGCTGGGCAACAAACTGTGAGCTGAATATTATTATATTATCATATATATATATGTATAATTATTCTATGAGCAGAACATTTTGTATTGATATTAATAGCTAGCTGGCATTTCTTGAATCACAATGCATAGATTTAGTGAAATATTACCGCGTCATTACAAATGGTCTATTTGATGTAGTAACATGGGATTGATCCTGACCAAATAAGGGAGGGGGTGAATGGCAGATCCTACCGTTACTTTTACACAATTATGACTGAATAGACTGTTATGTGTATATATGTATACACACATACACACATGGTTATAGCCTGGAAGTGGATGAGAAAAAATGCAAACAATTGCTACAATCATGAAGTTATAAGTGGTTATTTTTTTTAAACATTTCGTTCAATCATGTTATTAAAAAACAAAACAAAACACCAAACCTTTTTTTTTTTTTTTTTCTTCAAGGACCTGGCCTGCACTCCAGCCTGCAGTCCAGTCCCTCCGCACGTCCCCTCCCCCAACCAACCAGAACAAGCTAGCATTGGGTCCTCCGGGCCACCGTCCACAGGCCGGGCCCACCCAACGCGAGCTGGAGCAGCGAAGAGCCACTCCCTCGGCTCCCTGCGCTCCCCCCGCCCCACTTCCTCCCTCCAGGCCCCGCCCCGTGCCGGTGCGCATGCGCACAGGCGAACACGTGGCTGCCGCGGAGCCAGGGCAGCAATGGCGGCGGGTGGCGGCCGAGTTGCCGACCCCCTGTCCCCGGCAGGGGTTCCCTGCGCCTTCTCCCCGCTGAACCAGGCCTACTTCGCCTTGGCGTCTGCCGACGGTCAGCTGCGAGTGTGGGAGACCGCCAACAATAGGCTGCACCAGGAGTACGTGCCTTCCGCGCACCTCAGCGGTACCTGCACCTGCCTGGCCTGGGCGCCAGCGCGGCTGCAGGCCAAGGTAGAGCGGGCGGGCCGGCGGGGGGTGGGCGTCCGCCCGGGCGCGGCCCCTCGGCACCCCCGGCCCGACGGCGCGTGGCCCGGCGTGTCGCGCGGCCCTCCGAGGCCCGGGGCGAGGAGGCACGGAGCGCGGCGGCGGCGGCGGCGGCGCGGACTCGTCCACTTCGCGAGTCCCGCGTGCGGCCTGCCCGCAGAGTAGCGAAAGAGGGCGCGGCCCGATGCGAGGGACTGTAGGCTGGAGCCCCGCCGACGGGCTCCTTGCGCTCGGAGCCCCGCGCCCCGCTGTCGCCGGGGCCGCCATGTTCGCGTAGGCCCCCGGTTCCCCAGGGCGGCTTCCTTCTGCCAGTCCTCGCGCAGCAACATGTGCTCTTCGGTGTCCTGGATTTTGACAGAGCCCCTCCTTGGGGCTGTACTACTCTTTTCCGATTTCTCTAGCTCACCAACTTTCCCTAAGGCGGTTGCAATGAATTAAGCCTGTTTCCTTGCTTCCGGACAGCCCCCCCAACCCCCCCACCCCACCCCAGAACCCTTGGGTGCAGGCTCACCACGTGTTGTCTTCCACGTCCAGTGTGTAGGACTCTCACTCTTGAAACTCTTGATTTCTCAGACTCGTTTCCAGTCTCAGTCATTTGAAACTTCATGCTTTTTCATTTTTAACATCTGCTCAGCTCCTCCTTTATGCACCCCCTCGTTAAGTCTGAAGTCCGCTTTTGGATGTGGGGGTAAAGCGAAGTAGCTGGTTTAATGTAATGAATGTGAATCCAGGTGAAGTTTCTCTTAGATGGGACGTTGCCAAGTTAGGGAAGGCTTCTCTCTTAGGGCCCCATCTCAGGTAAGATGCCGTTCGCTGTTGAGTCACTCGACCACGTCTGCTCTAACTCACATGCACGTGGGGCTGCAGGTATAGGGTAGTCACACCGAATCAGTCTAATGTGATTCGGAAGCATCAGGTATTGTGAGTGTTTAGCTGACACCGTGTGTAAAACTTCAGAGGCTAGTATTTAAGACAGATTTTTAACTCCCATCTGACTACCGTAGGGGAACTGCTAAATTTTTAGGTTGAAAGTAGGGGTATACCTAACTATGCTTTGGATGAGTATGTTTAGGTATTTTTCAGATGTTAAGATAGATTTTCCTAGTTTCTAGATGAAGTGACTTTAGTTGATAAATTAACCTTTTCAGGGTTCTTAAGGCAAACTTGGGCTTAAAAAAAATAGTCGTCATTGTTAGTTGCAGCAGTCTGCATATTTTTCCTTTTTAAAGTTGTTTTCTATGTTTCTGTTTTAACAGTCCTGTAAAGAGATGGTGATACTGATGCTGAGGGAAAACCTGGAGCAATGATTAGATACATGGATCCAAGCTCTACCACTTACATTTAAATCTAGGTTTGGCTTCATAGTAGTAATTGTGCCTCTAGTTCCTCATTTGTAAAATGGGAGTAACAGAACCCACCTCATAGAGTGGTTGTGAAGGTGAACTTGTTTAATAATGCAGAAACATTTAGATTGGTGTATGTAAGTGCTGCAAGGTTTTTTATTTTATTTTTTATTTTTTAAATTAATGTCTTGTATTTGTATGGTTAGTCCTGGAAGGTAGATAAAGACTAACTTTTTGCCTTGCTTCTGAAGAAGAAGCTGAGCCTCTGGAAAATTAAGCAACTTGCAAAAAAAAAAACCCAAAAATAGAACCAGGAGTAGAACCCGGGTATTTAGAGCTTCGTTCTCCATTACCTACAACAAATAATAGTTAATATTAGGCTGGCAAAAATTTGTTGCCCTGTCCCCCTTTGCCTTTCTGTTGACTTATGTCACATTATATGCCTCAAGAACAAAACTTTGGCTTCGTCTTAAGTTTCTTTTTGAAAGTCATAGTTTTGGATTATGTACCACTCTGAAATAGTAGAAAAATATCTGGATTTGGTTTCATATCCAGAACTCAATTCACACTTGCTTTTGTCACATTGAGCAAGTCACTCATTGAAGGGCCTCATTGAAAAAGGAGTTTGACTTAAAAAAAAGGTTTGTATAGGTTTCAGTATCATTTTATCTGGATGCTTTCATTTTAGCCACACAGCTCTAAGAAATACCCTGAAATAAAATTTTTAAAAACTGAGAATCAGCACTAGGGAAGTTCAAAGTGACTTCATCAAAGCTTTAATAACCAATAAAGACACTGTGACCACCAGGGGTAAGGTCTCCTGACTTCTGGTCTACTGTTCTTAACACTGTAACTCTAGATCTTGAGTCATAGAATTGAGAGTTGGGGGGAATGTAGGAAGAACATCCAGTCTTCATCATATTGGGGATGTATCCTAGAGCATTAATTTTACTTGAAGATTAGAGAGAGAAGTGGTTCTCTTAAATGTACACATATATTATGGCATACAATTATAAAGTCACATGACTTTTTTAAAGCTAGAAAGTGAGTGATTTGTAGCAGCTGCTTCATCTCTGTTCCCAGGTCCCTGGGTTATGATCCTTGCCACTGAAATGTTAAGATGCTCTCATTTTATTAAACCCTTTTATTTTACATCTTTGAGGATTAGAGTTTCAGGCTTGGAAAGGATTTTATCCTGTATTCCCAACACCTTAAGATTTTTGTTACTCAAACATGAAGTGGAGGGATATCTGGGTGGCACAGTGGTTAAGTATCTGCTTTTGGCTCAGGATGTGATCTTGGAGTTCCGGGGTGAGTCTCACCTCGGGCTCCTGTGAGGGGTCTGCTTCTCCCTCTACCTATGTCTCTACCTTCTCTCTGTGTCTCTCATGAATAAATAAATAAAATATTTAAAAACAAACAAACATGAAGTGGAGATTATGCTACCCACCTTTCAGGCTTCTCAGATAATTAAATGAGGCAGTGTATATCATTGATGTAGTAAGTGCTCAGTAAATGTTGTTATTGAATGATTCATTGACCATTCCCTATGGGCTCATTTTATAATTTACTGCTACAATCCTCAGTGTAAATCATTTTGTAAGAGTATCCTATATCTAGTTCAGTAATTGGCAAGTTGCCACCCAAGGACAAAGTTTGATGACATCACTCCTGTGAGTGGAGAAAAAGGAGTTGGTACTGAGTTGCTTGGGTTACAAGAGTTAAAGCAATGGTTCTTAAATGTTTAGAAGAATCAAATTGCTCTTTCTTGTTCTTGGCCAAGAATGATTATATATGCCATAATAGTGTTTAGAGGGTTTTTGTACATATCATATAGATGAGCATATCATTTGGTTGATGGAACCTGGGAAGAGAGGACCTCTAATGATGATAAGAAAAGTGCAAGGAAACAGATTGATGGACTATATAGATGGATGCTGTTTTTAAAGCTCTTCAGGTGTGTGTGTGTAAACTGAGGCTGAGATGTTAATTGATATGCCAAAGCCACACACAGTAAGTGCCTGAGCCACCTGTCACTGACCCTGCTATTTCATCACCCCCTGAAATCTATCAAACTTTTCTACTTTTCCTTTCCTAGCTGGGCTATAGCCCTGAAGAAACAGACCTTGTCTACTATCAGCTACCACAGTAAATGTATTTATGCTGCTTTGCTGTCACTGCAGTTAAAATGATCTCACACAGCTTAGTGCTTGTTGAACGAAGCACATGGCATTTCAGACATGAGACAGGGCAAGCACAGTAGCGTTAAGAATGTTTCTAGGAGGAATCTGAGTTGAGTATTCCTATTCCCATCCCTAGGAGATATAGTACAGTCCAGTTGTGTTTGTGAATATATGATGCTTTATCTTAGGGTCTTCCTAGTATTTAAACCTCAAAACAAGGGAAAATTTGCAGATGAGATCCTGTTGGCAGGAATAGAAGTTCCTGGTTATCAGAATTTGTTTTCAATATAAATACTGTGTAATTACATGTAAAATGCACACATTTTGTTCACAGTTATCCATGAAACTTAAACATTTGCCAGAGAAGTGACAGTAAGGTAGGCCAAGAAAAGGGGTAGGAGACTAATTGCAGAATGGAACTTGAAACTTGGGCATAATTTTCAGTGTCTAGAGGTCAGGATTTTTCAAAAATAGGTTTTGATCTATTAGTAGATTATGAAACAGATTTAGTGGCTTGTGATAGAGTTAAAAAAATGGTGTATTTAGCATGGGAAAGAGTAAGTTTTTTGTGGAGCCTGTTTCAATTATATATACATATGTTTTTATGAGTGTGTGTATTGGCTCTCCATGTAAACTCTTCTTACTCTGGGAACTCAGTCTAAAAACTCATTGCCTAATTGATCAAACTCAGATTTATCACTTGGGTTTTTTTTTTTTTTTCCTCCTGTCTTCACCACATCTGCCCTATGTCTTGCTTTTGTAAATCATGCACTTAGCCCCTTGAGATTCTCACTCAGCCTTCTTACTGCCTTCTGGATCACGTGCTGATAAACTTTTTCAGACTGGTGCTACTCTTTATTGCGTAACCTAGTCAGACTCTTCACATTGAAAAAGACTCTTTAAGAAATCACATTTCTGGGCGCCTGGGTGGCTCAGTTGGTTAAGTGTCTGTCTTGGGCTTGGGTCATAATCCCAGGGCCCTGGGATCAAGCCCCAAGTTTGGCTCCCTGCTCAGTGGGGGAGCCTGCTTCTCTCTTTTCCCCTCTCCCCTATTCATTCACTCTTTCTCCCTCTCTCAAATAAATAAAATCTTTTAAAAAAGAGAGAAATCACAACTTTTGGGTCTTCACTCCTGGTACCTCTAGGAACTCCAGATTTTCCAGTCACAAATGTAAACTAAAGTTTTAGCTTACCCTTTTCATTACTTTATGTATTTACATGTGTAATGAGTGTGTACATGACATTGTGCTAGGTACTTCAGAGGAAGTAAAATTGCATGTGACTGAGACACATTAGGGAAGAAATAGACAATTCAGATATACTGTGTCTGTAGTGAGAAGCACAGTATGATGTATACCTTAAGAGAAAGAAGTTTTTGTGGAGGGATGAGACAGTGGACCTTGAGGCATGGATACTAGATCTTTAACCAAAATAAAATTGAAGTGAGCAGGAAAAGGTCCCTCCAAGTTGAGGGAAAAGCAGAAGCAAAATGGGAAAGTATTAGTGATTAGGGAGTGTAATATAAAGATGGAATTGGAAAGAAGATTGGAAAAGGTGGTCTGGAGGCAAATTGCAGATGCTTTTGAATACCAGACAGTTGCTTGTATTGATTCATTCTTCTCTGGGGAGTCACTGAACTTTCTGATCATAGGACCAACAAGTTCAGAAAGAAAATGCCAGCAAAGGTCTGTCATAATCTATAATCGTCAGCACTATATTCTTGGTAATATTTAAAATAGTAGATTTACTAAAATGCACATTGCTAGGCAGCCCCAGTGGTGCAGCGGTTTAGCGCCGCCTGCAGCCCAGGGTGTGATCCTGGAGACCTGGGATCAAGTCCCATGTCGGGCTCCTTGCATGGAGCCTGCTTCTCCCTCTGCCTGTGTCTCTGCCTCTCTCTCTTTCTATATGTCTCTCATGAATAAATACATAAAATCTTTTTAAAAAAATGCACATTGCTTTTATAAACTTACTTGGTTGACCTGTTCAGACATGCTCATCCTGCTAACTGGAAAGTGATTTTTAAAAAGATCGTCCAACTCTGAGAAAATATGTCAGTAGTTCTTTGAGATGCATTGTTCGCTTAGACCAGTGATCCTCAAAATTGAGCATAGGTTCTGTGGATGCTCTTCCAATTGCCTCTGCTTGCTTCTCCCAAAATACACAGATTTTGTTGATAGGGAAATTAGGATTTGAATATGTTAATGTTTAATATCTAAAATTTCTTGGTGCTTTTTATTTAATTTTTTTGTCTTGTTAAAAAAAATCTCTACACCCAGCATGAGGTTTGAACTCACAACCTAAGATCAAGTTGTGTGCTCTTCCAACTGAGGAAGTTGGAAGACACCCCTTTATGTGCTTTTTAATGCAAATTCATATCTGTAGAAAAACACACGTATTTGGACCAGCCTGTGTTTCACACATTAGAAACCTCAGTGTGAGATCATTTTTAACTTGATTTGGGAAAACCAAGAGTTGGAGAAGTAATTTCTAGAACCTGATGAAGTATAGTAGGAGGTTGGTATGCTTTCCCCCACTGCTGTTGCCTGAAATAGTTGTTTGTATTCATAACCTTGTGCAGAAACCTCATCTGCCTGGTGGGATCATTCAGAGGTAGATTTAAACATTCATTGAACTGAATGAAGGTGGGACCTAGGACATTGCTTGTGCTAAAGTTTCAATGTTTCAAGTAAATTAAATGTTGCTGATAAGACCATCAGATAGTTTTATACTTGGCTTTTAATTGTAACTTTTCTTTGGGGTTTATTATTAATGTAGATACATTTCTTTGGACTTGCAAAATGTGTATTTTCTATATGTGTAAAAAGTTACTATTGTTAAATCTTTTTACTTTTGTTGACCTAAGTGTGTCTAGTGAATACAGTTCTTCAAATGCAACATCCCTATAACTAAGAGAAAAAAAATGGAGAGTACTTTAAAATCTACTCTTGATATTCTTTACACACCTGAAACATCGTAGTTTTCATTGGCGATTTTTGGGTTGGGCAAATTTTTATGTATCCTGGCTGGGCTGCTGCTTTGTACTATAGAACAAAGATCTTGCACTATTGAGAGAATGTTCTTTTTCCTGAGGTAGTGGTCTGTTTTATGTTAAAAGAACGGATTTCTTAGAGCTTTATGCTAAAGCAAAGGCTGGCAAGCTTTAATTTAAAAAACATCATATGTAAGAGAAGTTCTGAAATTACAAATTTTCAGCGTTGTAAACTCTGATGTAATACTCTGAAGTTGTGATCTTGATTATCTTTGGACAGACAGGAGTTGTTAGTATTATTTTTGAAGTAAATCAAAAGTAGTTTTGTGGCATTATGACACTAGGTTGGAACTTGTGCCTCGTAAGTCATTGGGATCACCAAGACCACGAGGAACACTCAGACTCACCACCCTTAATTGTCACATGATATAGCAACTTTAGTGTACTCTACTAGTTACAACTATTTTTTGACTGAAACTGAAGTAAATGTATGTTTATAAAAACATTTGAGTACCCTTTCCTGAGAATGAAGCTAGAACACAAAGATGAGGAGGGAACACAAAAAGGAAGTGTTGATTGCTCTGGTATGCATCTGTCATCTCTGCTTGAGAGTGGAGGCTTCACTTGGAACTGTCACGAGTGGTTCATTTCTGAGAAGTAGAAGCATCAAGGAGACTGCTTGGACCTTTTAAGAGAATACCAAGAGCATGTCTTATTTGTCCCGTTCCTTCCAGAGAGGTAGGAGACAGGGACAAAGAATTGTAAGCTCTTCTTCCCATTGGAGTGTGTCTCTCCCCCCCCCCCCCCCCCCCCCCATAGTGAGAAAGCATTTCAGAGTTGTCCATTCCCCCTCTATGGTAAGTGTCTTTTGGTAGCGGTCATTTCATTTGTGGGTTAGTGGGCATTTACATTTATGTGTTAATGATGTCTTGTGTTTGAAATACAAAATGAACCATTTGTTTTTTCCCCCCCTAGGAAAGTCCCCAGAGGAAAAAAAGGAAATCAGAAGCTATAGGAACGAGTAACCAGATTGACTTGTTGGCCCTTGGTACAGCAGTTGGTAGTATTTTATTATACAGTACAGTGAAAGGAGAATTACACAGTAAATTGATAGTAAGTATAGATATGTGTGTGTGTGTATGTGTATTGTATATAAAAGAAATGATGAAGAAACTGATTATTAGAGATTTATTAAAAACAACAGAATAATGTTACAGGATCTACACCATGGGGCATTTTTCTGCCCCCACCTTTAAAATTGTGGTAATGTTTGTTAATAGCTATAATAGGTAACATAATCTTTATTATAGGCTAGAATATGAAGAACTGTTGACGAGCTTTGTTTATTTATTTATTTATATGACGAGGTTTAAAATAAAGGGTAAAAAGAATTCTAGGTACCACAAATTGTGACTGCAGGAAAGCGCTTACCACCTTTTGGGCTGGGGGACAAAGGAGGCAGTTGGGATCACTGCTGAAATGCAGACCTTTGAGGAGCAGGTGTTGCTCTCTTTGCTGCTGTCTCTTGTGGAGGAGTGACCCCGTGGGTTTGCGGTCCAGACCTCTGAGGACAGAGCTCTAGCTGACTGCGGGGGTCTCTGAAGAGAGGAGAGGAGACTAGTTCCTCAGATATTAGAACAATTGCATATTGGGTTCAGCCGCTACTGAAAGGATTTCTCTGCTAGGGTAAAGAAACACCTGGCTGATGCACACTAGTAGACAGGATAGAACAAGTTCCTTGTTCCTCTTTCAGCCTTATCTCCCTCTAGCACGCCTTATTGGTGGAGCCTCCTGGCCACCTAGCTGGCGAAGCAGGAATGTGGTCTGGAGTTCCAGCCTCAGCATCACAGAACAAAGTGAGAGTTTGGCACTACAGGGCAGTGATTTAATGTAGCATAATTTGTTTCAGACGTTATCTATTACATTATGTTTTTGGTGTTCCCTGAGCTTCTGTTTTATATAGGAATGCTTTATGTATGTATGAATTAAAGTGTTTTCTATTTTAAGTAACATTCTCCATAGATAATTTGGAACTACATAATGTTGAAAAGGGAAAAAAATTGTTCTATCACTGAGAGATGTTTAATAGATTGTGTGTTTCTTTATGCATGTGTTTAAGCAGTATAGTTCTACTCATCTATTTCATTTCCTGGTATTTCCCATTAAATTACAACATGAGCAGTTTTCATATATGCCAAGGACTAGTTTCAATGACTGCCTAAAATCCTACTAAATTAGATAATCCCTTGGTGATTTAATAATTACTGAGAATTAAAGTGTCTTCCAGTTTTT
This sequence comes from Canis lupus familiaris, assembly GCF_011100685.1. Taxonomy (NCBI): domain Eukaryota; kingdom Metazoa; phylum Chordata; class Mammalia; order Carnivora; family Canidae; genus Canis; species Canis lupus. The sequence goes on from NC_049238.1 coordinate 22,809,032, forward strand.
TGTTGTTAAATATTTTGTTTGCTGTTTACATGGATTCCCAGAATTACTAATCTGTAATTAATGAGTCAAAATGTTAAGGCTTTTTATGCATAGTATACTAACTTGGAAAATCTTATTTTCTTACTAAATTTTTTCTACAGAATTTACCTGTTTATATCCTTTATTCAGTTCTTTGTGTCAGTGATACAGGACTTAGTTCCTTGAGTCGATAGCTCATTCTCGGGAAAGGACATAGCTGAACTTGATATATAGAAGTATTTTTCTTTTGAGGTTGGAGCAATCTATGTAATAGAAGTAGTGATTTTGAGTTTTATTCTTAGCTTACATAAGTACATGATGGTGATTCATGTATTCATTTAATTGTAATGTGAATTTAAGTAGAAAAGTGAAAATCATAATTGCTCACAGTTTAGATGATGTAACAACCTTATTCTACTGAATGAGTTTGTCCTGGAATGTGTGTGAGGTTGGTGGGAGAGTTGAACTTGCCCTTCCCCTGTTGATGTCTCCATTCCTGTTTGCTGCTGAGTGAGTGATCATCTAGCTGTGTTGAATGTTTAAAGTATCGTTGGTATGGTATCTTCCATAACATGAGGAAATATTTAATGTTTACCTGAAGAAACTGATTTCTTTATTGAGAGATGGTTTTGGTAGTTTTTTTAAAAAAGAATTTTCAAGGATAGTTTTGGCTAGACATGCCTTTTATCTTAAATACGGACTTTAAAATCTGAGATTTGACTATTCACTCAATTGTCACAAACTGCCACTGTACACAAAGTATTTTATCTTGTCTTAGTGATGGCATTCCTGTCAAGCAAGTGGCATTTAGAACTAGAATCCTTTGACTTATGATGTGGAAGTATATTTTTCCAGAAAAAAAGGGAAAGTTGACACTTGATGTATTTATAGGTGATTTATCTCTTTTTTGATTTTGGAAATGGGTAGATGTAGGTTAGGGTGTTTTTAGTTACATTAAAGCCTGTCTTTTTTATTGGCTGTTATTAATTATTCCAGGATGTGTAATTATATCAGGTGTGTTTTTTTTCTTTTAATCTTTTTTTTTTTTAATCTGTAGAGTGGTGGACATGACAACAAGGTCAACTGCATACAGTGGCATCAAGATAATGGTTGTTTGTATAGTTGTTCAGATGATAAATATATTGTGGAATGGAATACACAGACATGCAAAGTAAAGTGGTGAGTAATGTTGATGGTTCCATGCTATTGGAGGGGTAACTTGGTTATTGTTGAAAATGCATTAGAGTTGACCAATCAAAGACTGTTCTTGGCTGTAGGTCAAGTTTGATTTTGGACACACAGAATGTAGATAAATACTAATGAGGTTATAGGCTGTCAAATAACTTTTTAATCAGGCTTGTAAGATTTTAATACATTAATGTTAGATGAGAGTAAAATAATTGCACAAGACGTACCATAAGACATATCCATGAGTTGGATAGTGTTGGCAAGGCCTGGTGGTAGAGAAGGGATTTGATTTGGCCTTTAGGAGAGGTAAGATTTGAAATGAGGAGGGTAGAAGAATCCTTTGGGGGGCAGGGGAGGAAGGTGGGGAGATGGCAAGACCAAGGCTAGGAGAAAGGGACGTGAAAGATTTAGAGGATTTACATACTAGGGAATAATGGCTGGTAGAGGATATGGGCCAAAGTATCTTAAGAGTCTGGCCTTACCTGTCATACATAAAAGTCTCCGACAACTTTTCTAGTTCAAGCACCTAATCCTATGATAGGCTTTATAGTAGATGTTTAGTAAATGTTGAATTAGTTCAGCTTAAGCAGATGAGGACCCTAGGAACGATAATGAAGCCTGTGGTCTTCTAGCTAGTAAGTGGCAGGAAAGAAGTTCTTATCCTGCTGTCTTGGATTCTGGCCCAGTGTTTTCCTGCTGTTTTAAAGTTGTTTTCTTGGAGTTCTAGATTCTATGTCATAAGCAGGAGAGAGTGCCACTGAACGTCATGGGTTTTTTTGTTTTTTTTTTTTTTAAAGATTTTATTTCTTTATACATGAGAGACATAGAGGGAGAGAGGCAGAGACACAGGCAAAGGGAGAAGCAGGCTCCATGCAGGAAGCCTGATGTGGGACTCCATCTCGGCACTCCAGGATCACAACCTGAGCCAAAGGCAGACACTCACCCTCTGAGCCACCCAGGCATCCCTGAACTTCATGTCTTAAGAATAAAGTTACCAAGATGATACTTTAGGAAAAGGTGATCTGCCAGCATTGTGTAGAATAAATGGAAAAGATCTGGTTCAAAGGCAAAGGAGCCAGATTCCAGGTGGTTGTAGTAGTTCAAGAGTGGGATGGTTAAGTGAGAGGTGAAAATGGAAAAGATACTAACTAAGAACATTTGGGTAACATGGAAGGGGGTATTAAGTAACAGAAAGAAGTTAAATGTAACTCTTAACTTTTCAGCTTTGTGAATTTACCAGGGGAGTAGTGGTTCAGTTCATGGAAATTACAGCCAGAAGAGCAAAATGGTTTTGAGTTTTCAGACAAGTTGAATTTGAAATAATACATGAAAGTCAAGCAGGTGGAGTGGTGATAGAGGCTTAGAATTTGAAGGAGGGCTTGGGGCAGGAGGTGCAGATGAACAGGTCATCTGCCTGGAGGTTCCATAAATATTGTACCTCCATTTATCTGTGGCAGTATTTTCCCCACTGATGACTGTCAGAAATACCTGTGGAGATTCTCTACTATGTCTGGGTGGGGCCCCTGCAACTGTATGTGCTTCACATAAGGGCTACTAATGTTCAAGGCTCTTGTTCACATTCTACAGTGTTGGGTTTAATCCCAGAAATAGGTTGGATCTGAGCCTGAACTCTCATCCCCACTATGTCCCATACGATACCGTGTTTCTACCTTCATTATTGGCATTCTTAGGCTACTGTTAATAGATTCCGTGTTCCATTTTAGTTATTATGTGTTGACTTCCTACTATGCAAGATGAGAATTTAGCTCTTAGCCTCTAGCCTCTCCTCTTTTCATTCTCTCAGTATTGTTACATCACAGCTTTTTGATGAAGGGCTGTTCATTGTTTGCATTAAATATTACAGATAAGCCTTGTACTCTACCAGGTTTATATTATTTTTTGGCATGAAACTGCTTTTCTTAGGTCATAGAGTTGCCTTACTGTTCGTTTGCTTAGTTTTGTATATACCTATTATTTGCTCATTTTCACTTTCACAGTAGGATGTTATTTGGGGGACACATCAGTTAATCAGTTATATTTATTTATTTTTATTTATTTATTTTAAAGATTTTATTCATGAGAGACACTGAGAGAGAAGTAGAGACATAGGCAGAGGGAGAAGCAGGCTCCGACTCCATCCTAGGACCCCTAGGATCACACCTTGAGTTGAAGGCAGACCCTCAACTGCTGAGCCACCCAGACATACCAGTTATACCAGTTATATTTATTTCTGAAGGCTTCCCTCCAGGTTCATCTATTTCTTGGAGGACTTCTCAGCTTTCTTCCAGGTTCTGCTGATCAGTGATGATCCTGGGATTTTCTTTCATTATTATCCTGAGAATTCTCTTTGTCAGATGGAACCTCTATTTCTTGGATCCCATTTTCTCTTCGTTGGATTACTCTTCTCTTTTTTGTGAAATCCACTAATTGGTAGCTTCCTAAGACAAGTATGTGGACAGTAAATTTACTGAGATTTTGTGCATCTACCGACGACTTTATTGTATCCTCACAGTTGACTTAGTGTGAAGAGAGAATTTTAGGTTGGAAATAACTCAGGATTTTGAAGCATTGGTTCATTGATTTGTTTATTTATGGTTCATTGGTTTTTAGTTTTCAGTATTAATTATCTTTATGTTCTAAAATATCCAGTGTGTTTTTAGTTAATTAGTGAATTACTCAAGGGACCATTTCCCCTGGGAGTATTCATGTTCTTCATTTTTCCTTGTACAGTTTATTTGACAATTTCATCCCTCTGTTGTCTTTGACCTTTCTCTAGTGTAACCTACCCTTACATAGATGTTATCTCCTGGACTAATCCCTTAAATTTATTCTTATTTTCCCTTTTGTCCTTTTCTTTTGTTACGGAGGAGATTTCCCCTATTTCATCTTTCAATCTTGTAGCCAATTTTTAAATTTCTCTACCCATACTTTTACCTTCTGGGAGCTTTGTTTTTGTTCTTTTAATATTTCTTTTGGTTGCTTCATGTTTCCTTCATGGATATAATATTTTCTAACTCTCTGAAGATAATAATTACAGGATTTAAAGTATTTTTCTTTTATTCCTTATATCATCTCCCTCTTAAAGATGTGTTGTGATTTTTTATTTTAGCTTCTTCTATGTTAAAGGCATTCTTCAAATGACTGAGGATCCTTGGCTGCCTGTTATTTGAAAATAAAATATTAAAAAGCCGATTGGAAGGCCTGTGTGGGTGGGTGGCCCAATTGTGGGCTTCATTTGTAGAGTGATGAGGAAGCCTTCAAATGTCAGATTGTGTGGGTTATTACTTTGCCCTCAGTCACATTTTCTACAGAGAAATCTTTTAGTGCTGTGATGTGCATGTTAATTACTTGCGCAGACAGCTGATTCAGTAGGTCCAGGTGGGGTTTGGGAGTCAAATTCTAATAAGTTCTCAGGTGATACTGATGTGTAGGAGGTTACTTTCTGAGTTGCACAGCTCTTAATGGGGGGGGTGGGGTTTGGTGGTGGAAGGGGGGAGCTGTGGCATTGGTAGTTCTGTGACTGTTTCAGTGCTGAGTGGGAAGGTAGATTCAAGGAAGCTTGTCAGGTGGTGACCCTGTCTTTTTTTAAATATGTATATTAAGTGAATATGTGTGGAATAATGAATATAAAATGTTGAAGCTGTGGGAATTCCTGAGAAATTGTTGAAAGTGTTAGCTGAAAAGGATAAAGGAAAAGGTCTCCTATGTTACTGCTGTCTCTCCTTGATTACTAGTAAAGTTGAGTATTTTCATGTTTATTGACAATTTGTATTTCTTGTATGAATTGTCTGTTTATTTCTTTCATGTGTTTTTATTTTGAGTTCTTTTTTTGGACTTGAGTTATTTTTTTTAATATAAAGAGCTATTCATGTATTTTGAATATTAATCCTTTTCTCATAGTTTATATTTTTGATATTTTCTAGCCTTTTGCTTTTAAATATATGATTTGTAGTACAGAAGTTTTATTTATTTAAATCAGATTATTTTTCCCATTATGATTTATGGTTTGTAACTGCTTTGGAAGGTCTTTCCTAAGCCAGGATTGTAAAAACACTCTCCTATACATTTTTTAATACTTAATTTTCATCAGTTTTAGTTTAATCAGTTTTTTTTTGTGTGTAGTGTAAGAGAGGAATCTACTTTTGTTTTTCCAAATGAGTAATTTGACATATTCCAATGTGACTGGCAGAGCAGTATGTTTTCTTTTACTTTATAACTAACCTTTTTTGGGAGAAGATTGCTACTGTTGTTTCTTGATTTTATAAGTGAATAGCCAAGCTCCTTGTTGTGTATAAATATATTAATGTGTGTGACAACCTGCAAAGATTCATGTTGCTACTCATGTTTAAAGTATTGGAAGGGGATCATCTAGACCTAATTTATTTTGCTCTGTCAGATTGGGGTATATCTATGTTGATTTGGGATAGAAATAACTTTTTTGGACTGTAGCTTGAGAAATAATTTGTGTTGCTAAGTAAACTAAAGGCCACCCTTCCACAGAGTGCAGGAACCATGGTGGGGATAGGATGGACTTGTGGTCCAGTCAGCCTGATAGAGTTTCCTGGACATTCACAAAATCTACTTCATAGATCACAGGGGGCACAACTTCTCATTTTACATTTTTAAAACTCTTACTCTTACATTTTCTGGTTACTTCTTGAGAATTTGTTTTATTGGCCAGGCTTTACCTTAGTGTACTTCTGTGGTTAGTCACTTGACACAGGTTTTTAGGGAATGCAATGTGGCATTGAACCTTAAGTAATATTTTAATGCCTGATTTGTTTTTTGTTATCTTTTTGCTCTGTTTTCTCCAAATTCATTGAGATGTTTTTGTTTCTCTTCACAATACAGCAAATGGAAAGGCGACAATAGCAGTGTCAGCTCCCTGTGTATTAGCCCAGATGGAAAGATGTTGCTTTCAGCTGGCCGAACAATCAAACTGTGGGTTTTGGAGACCAAAGAAATCTACAGAGTGAGTGAATCAAATTAGTTGTAAGCCTCATAGTCATCTAGAGTAAGTGTGGAGAAGGGCAGAAAGTCTGAGCCATAGCATATTGTTTTAAGAATATAGATTTGTTGTTTTCACACATATCAGATAGTAGAATCTGTAGACAGCAGTTACTTCCAAATCTGGTTTGTTGATATTAAATAGGTTAGATGTGTCAATTTCAAATGCATTTGAAAAATGAGCAAATAAGTAGAGTTTGAATTAAAAATTTTTTATTCTGCTATAGAATGATAGTTTTATTTCTAGCTTACATCCAGCATTTAGTACATTTGCAGAATTTACTATAGCGATATAATACTGCATTTTGAGTGTGCTCAGGGGTGTACTTTTGGTGCTGTGATGATGCCTTAAAATTGTGGTTTCGACTCACTGAGAGTAAAATGAGGACCTACAATTCCTTGGCTGTGTCTGAGCACCCAGGCATCCCTTTAAACATGCATAGAATTAAGTGGATTTTTAATGCAAAAATGGAAGAAAGAGTAGGGCCATGAGAGTTAGAAGGACATTGTGATTTTTCAGTATTTTCAGATGGAGTTTTTAAAAGTGAGAGGAATGCAGCACAAATAACCTCACTTACTTAGAATTCAATTTAGCTGTTACCTTTATCCTGGAGTTCTGATTTCAGATATGGATCATATGTATTGCTTATGGTCCGTCCACATGGACTCTTAATTTTTGTTGCTGCTCTGTGCCCTCTCCTAAATGAGATTTGACTTTCTCTAGCACTTCACAGGCCATGCAACGCCAGTTTCATCACTTACCTTCACTACTATCAGACCTCCTAATGAGAGCCAGCCGTTTGATGGAATCACAGGTCTTTATTTCTTGTCTGGAGCAGTGCATGACCGGTTACTCAACGTCTGGTATGTAGTCTTTTGGATCTGGGAGGTAGCATTGCCTTGAAAGAATATGTCACAGCCTGTACGGTTCATATAAGTGATAAATATGAGACTTATTTGATTGTACTTAATGTTAGGTTTACTTGTAACGAAGAATAGAGCCTGCCTAAAAAAACAGGTATAAGAAAACCTTAAGAGCATTTAATAGAACCTCCTCCTTGCTTGTTTAGAGGTAGAGTGGTCTAAATATTTTTGTGACTGGGCAAGTTATAAATAACCTTTTAAAAATTTGGGCTAATCTCTGATTTTGTTGAAATAGGACTTCTAGGTTAGTGCAGTAATGTCTATTTATGGATGTTTCACTGAGGACATTTAATTCTTTGGCTTTGTCTGGAAATCTCCAGGTAGCTCCCCCACCCCCTTTTTTGCAATAGTTGCTGTTATTAACTTTCCTTTGAACTCTCCCCTTTTTTTTCGTAATTTTTTTTTTTTTAAGATTTTATTTTTAAGTAATCTCTAGAACCAATGTGGGGCTTGAATTTACAACCCGGAGATCAAGAATTGATGTGCTCTACTGACTGAGCCAGCTAGGTGCCCCCTGGAACTACTTTAAAAAGTAAAAGTTAATTTGGTATTAAATAGCCATCGGGCAATTTTTAATTTGAAGAAAATAAGAGTTTTCTTGGATTTTATGAGATCTGAGAGTGAACCTTTTTTTAATTTTTTTTTAAAGCTGCTATTCATGGATAGAATAAGTGGAGATTTAAAAAAACTATTTTCTCATCCTAGTAATAAATTAGTTGAATGTGTTCTTCTATCATATCAAGTTATTATGAATTTATGCTACATAATATTCAGATACAAGTGGGCCTTATCACATATGTTATCTTGACATAGTTGGGTGGAGACAGGTTCATAAGGCCTAATGTGGACTTCTGTTCACCTTCAAACTTTTGGCTGAGCCATAGTTTATGTCTCTTATAATCACATTGTGTTGGTTTTCTCTCCTGTTTCTAGTTTTTGAGGCATGCCAATTGGGATAATTCTTTTAGTTTCATAAGATTCAAAACTTACTTAAGAAATTAGTAATGCCAAAAAGTTAAAATCTGCCACCAAAACCTCCTTAGTCTTAAAAATGCTTCACCTCTTTGGCTCCCTAGACCTAAAAGTCTCTAGCACAAAATTTCTTCTATAAAAGAGAAGTTGATTTTTGTTTTAACATCCCTCAAATTGTATGTGTAGGTCTGAGGACTTCCTGGTAACAGAGGAGTAAACTTGAAAAATTAAAAACCCACATTAAAAGGCTGCCCCAGAGGGCCATTTATGGAAAATTTTGTGTTTTGTTATTTTAATTTATTCATGATAGACACAGAGAGGCAGAGAAATAGGCAGAGGGAGAAGTAGGCTCCCTGTGGAGAGGCTGATGTGGGACTCAATCCCAGGACCCAGGGATCATGCCCTGAGCCAAAAGCAGACACTCAACCGTTGAGCCACCCAGGCATCCCTTAAAAAAGTTTTCATTTAAATTCCAGTTAGTTAACATACAGCATAATATTAGTTTCTGGTGTACAATATTACAATATGCTGATTCAGTGCTTCCACATAGCACCTGGTGCTCATTACAAGGGCATGCCTTTTTTTTTTTTTTTTTAAGAGCAATGTGGGGGGCAGAGGGAGATGGAGAGAATTGCAGGCACAATGCCTAGCTCCACCCATATCTCTGCAAATGGCAAGTTTTCATTTTTTTTAATTGAATACAACATTTGTGTGTGTGTGTGTGTGTGTGTGTGTGTATGTATGAATCACATCATCTTTATTCATCAATTGACGGACATGTGGGCTGTTTCCATAATTTGACTCTTGTAGATATTTATTACTGCAGAAACATCAGGGTGCATGTATCCCTTTGAATTAGTAGTTTTGTATTCTTTGGGTAAATACCTAGTAATGCGATTGCTGGATCACTTTTTTGAAGAACTTGCATGCTGTTTTCCAGTATGGCTGCACCAGTTTGCATTCCCAAGGAATGGATGGAAATTTATGTTTCTGTATTGGAAATATTCAGTGTCCCAGTACCATTTGTTGAAAAGAGTATTTCCAGTGAACTGTGTTTGCACATATACATGGGTATACACATACAGTCAGTTCTGGTTATTTGCAGTTGTTATGTTATAATAAGTCCTCATGAGCACTGAATTGGTGAGATTGAATTATTATTTCTCTGGGAAATACAAGGCTAGGTTTCTGCAAGCCTCGTTGGTCACATCTTTGTCATTTAATCAATACATAACCTTGTCTTATGTGTTTCTATTTAATAATACTTTATTATACAGACACACAGTTGATTAATTCATGCCAGAACAGAGTTTACCTAGCACAAATATTTTTTTCCATAAGGAATATCAGCTTTTTTTCCTCTTAGGTACATTCATAGGGGACATTTTAAAAGCAAAATCACCAGCAAGGGGATCCCTGGGTGGCTCAGCGGTTTAGTGCCTGCCTTTGGCCCAGGGCGCGATCCTGGAGTCCCGGGATCGAGTCCCACGTCAGGCTCCCGGCATGGAGCCTGCTTCTCCCTCCTCCTGTGTCTCTGCCTCTCTTTCTCTCCATGTCTATCATAAATAAATATATCTTAAAAAAATCACCAACAAAAAAAGCATAAAAGCAAAAAACATGGCACTAAAAAATCTTTTTAGTATTCTAAATAATACTAATAATACTAGTTTGTCGTATGAGACCTGATGTAAGTCAGAGGATAGCCTTGTTTAACATTGTCAGCAACTCTTATTTTTCACTGCTATGAGCATACCCTGTTAAGACCATGGAAGTTCCACAAGTACTGATTTGGGGGTTTATAAATAAATTTTAGCAAGTAGGCAAATTCTTAAACAAGGAATCAACAATTAATAAGGATCATTTGGGTGAATACACATATAGGTCTGTTTCCGGACTCTTCTCTTCTTCGTAGTGGTGTGATAAAATTCTCAGATTAATCTGTAGCTTTAGTGTGAACCCAGTCAAAATCTTAGAAGAAACTTTTATAGAAATTGACAGTCTGATTTTAAAATTCAAATGAAAATACAGAGGACATAGAGGAGCAAAACAATGTTGAAAAAGCAGAAAAAGTTGGAGAGCTCACATTGCCTAATCTCCTGAGTTGTTAAGCTATAATAATTGATACAATGTGGTACTGGCATCAAGATAGGCAAATAATAGTGGAAAAGAATAGAGAATATTACTCATTGTTTAAATCTCCGTAAGTGCATTAGTGCTTTTTCTCTTCCTTGCATCATCCATGGTAAATGGCAGTGACACAGATGTGTCCCTGAGTGTGATCTGTAGAAAAGATGCAAAAGCTGTGGGGAATCTAATGTTGTGATTCCCCATAGGTGCTCATGATTTTTTGTTTGTTTTTTAAATTTCTTTTTATCTAATCATTGGTTTTGTTATCTAGGCAGGTCCGGTCAGAAAACAAAGAAAAGAATGCAGTGATGTCTTTTACAGTTACAGATGAACCTGTGTATATTGATTTGGCTTTGTCAGAAAATAAAGAAGAGGTAAATGGCCTGATTTTTGAGAATTTGTTTTTGGGTTTTGCAAATTGTATTTTTAAAATTAGTGTATTGATGATTTAATGATTTGGCAAAGAGGGGGACACAAGGGAGGAAGAACAAAATACAACAAAAATCTTAGACTGTTGAAGTAAGCTTAGACTGTTCAAGGTAAATCACTGTGGTGAATGCTTATGGATGGGGGATGGGGACTGTAGGCAGAGGTGTTTTCAGCAATCCCTACTGCTCTTACATGCAAGGCCTACCTGTTCCCTTTTGCCAGTCTCTGCACTTGGTAGTGGTGACTTCGCTCCTTTGACTTCCAGGCTGTATTCTCCTTGACTAATAACTTCTTCCCCTAAACTTTCATTTCTAAACTTTACAAAAACTCCAATTGTCATTTTGATGACAGTAATGATTTTTAAATGCAGCAATTGTGTAACCTTGGTGTTCTAACTTCTCTGGTTATTTAAAGGGTTGGGTTTGGGGGAGAACAGCTTAAATTTGATAAGTGTATTAAAGCAATTATCCATTAGAGTAGACTGAAGTATTAACCCCTTAGAATAATCAGTAAATTTTTCTTTTAGCCTGTCAAGTTAGCTGTTGTTTGCAGAGATGGTGAAGTTCATCTTTTTGAACACATATTAAATGGGTAAGAAATTTCTCAAGTTTATTTTCTTTCCCTGATTTGTTATTCTTTTTTATTCCCACTTCAATATTCTTTGCATTTTGATTACTTTTCAGTTAGATTATTTTGAAAGCATTATTATTTATCCATATGACTACATATATTCTTAGTGAGAACTCAAAAGTTTTTAGAATCATGGACCATTTCTTCGTATATGTGGTTAGTAAAGTAGTTTTATAATAATATGCTTAGTAAATGTTAGTAGTTCTGATAATCTATTTTAAAAGAAAGTGGTTCGGTTGGAAAACTTTGCTTGTGAACTTGGTAAAACCTTAATTTCTAACTTAGATAATACATACGTGGGTCAGTGAAACATGGCAATGCTAATGTTTTGGTGAGTAGAGGGGAGTGAGGCTGGTGGGATGTGTAGTAGTCATAGACCAAGGGTCAGTAAATTATGACCTGTGGGTCAAATCAGTATGATCATATGTGGTGCCCAAAACTAAAATATTATCTGCTCTTTATAGAAAGTTTGCCAACCTTTACCCATACTCTATAGACATGGTCTAAAACTCAGTCATGTAAACTTTAAAGTTATTTCAACTTTTTGTCAGTTGGTCTTTCCTTTTATAATCCTGGTGTAGGACTTTATTTAAATATAAAATAGTGTATGAAAGCATAAAACATTATTTAGGATATATAGACAATTGATTATTAAGCATAATTCTCCCTCCACTGAGTTCTATTCCCTAGAGGTAACTGTTAACATTTTTTGTGTAACACTTGAGGCCTTTATTTACAGTCATGCATGTACGTGGAATATATAATTGAGGGCCTAGGGGATCCCTGGGTGGCGCAGCGGTTTGGCGCCTGCCTTTGGCGCAATCCTGGAGACCCGGGATTGAGTCCCACGTCGGGCTCCCGGTGCATGGAGCCTGCTTCTCCCTCTGCCTGTGTCTCTGCCTCTCTCTCTCTCTCTCTCTCTCTCTGTGTGACTATCATAAATAAATAAAAATTATAATTGAGGGCCTGGAAGTAGTGGGCAGCAATGAGGACTTGGGCACTTCTCCTTGGGCAATATAGTAAGCCATTGGCTTTTATGCAGAAGATTGATGAGGTTTGACCTAAGTGTTAAGACATTAAGCTTTAAGCCATTCTGTCTGATATGTTGAGAATAGCCTACGGAGGGGTGAAAGGCCAAAGCAGAGACCAGAAGTCCTGGACAGATGATTGTGGAGTCCAGATAACTAGGGGGAGTGAGTTGGAAAGATAGGAGCAGTGTGGTATACTTGTGGGTGATAAGATGTCTGTGATGTGAGGAGTAAGTGACTGAGACACAGTAGAGGTACGGTTGTTGGAGGTGGCAAGGGTATGGAACTGAGAGGACCATGTGTCAGATTATCAGGCTGTGTGGTGAATATGGAGACCACTAAGAAAGTGTTGGATGGATTGACAGTGGAGCCACTAAAATATTTAAGAAATAAAGGGGAGTGACCCAGAAATGAATGGATGACAGCAGGAGACGGAGGTAGCTGGTATCTGGTGACAACACTTTGCAAGGTTTTAGAGGTGAAAGAGGGAGAGACTACTTGTTTTGAAATGTTTGTGACAAACAGGAAGCACACTTAAATCCTGTCCAGGGCTGCTGACACAAAGGCTATGGAGGCAAAACAGGTATGACCTGGGAGATCTGTCCTTATGAGCCAGCATAGAGCAAGAAGGTGAAGAAAGTCCTGAGAGAAGAAATTGAGGATGGGATTCTTTTGATAAAATTTTGCTGAAATTTTGCTCCTGGAACTGTGTTGAGAGATCCTAGTGAGGCTTTTGGGGGTTGGAAACAATTGGAGATGGAGCTGATTGGAGCAGATATAGTCAGTAATCTGGTGCTGAAGCTCAAGGCAGTGAGAGAGTACCTGGGAGCTTGGGCCCCTTGTGGAGCTTGACAGTGGGATAGGAGGGCACATGGGTCTCCAGGCAAATTTTGATGGTGAAGTCTTACTAGATGATAGATAAGGTCTTGACAGCAACACTAGTGCTGTTGGGGACCCTGGTCACTGCAGTTGTAGTGTGGAGGCCACAGGAGGGTTGCATTTTCTGACTCAATGCCAACTTCAAAGCATTCGTATGAGATGTTATCTCAAATTTTCTAATTAATTTTTTTTCACTTCTAGATACTGCAAAAAGCCTTTGACTTCAAACTGCACAATTCAGATAGCAACACCTGGGAAAGGCAAGAAATCAACACCAAAACCCATCCCTATTCTAGCAGCTGGTTTTTGCTCAGACAAAATGTCATTGTTGCTTGTATATGGGAATTGGTTTCAGCCCATCATTGAGCGAGTGGTACGTAGATGCTACTCTGGGGTAGAGCAATACAACATCAATATGGCCATGGAAGAAAATGATTTTGAAATGATTCATTGGTCTGCTTATTGGAATACTTAAAAAGAAGTCACATATTTTCCCTTAACTGAAGGACCTTTCACTGGGTGGTTTATTTTAGTTCGTGAGAGCTATGGATATAATTTTACTTAACCCAGCATATCAAAAATATTTTAATCCTTAGTCAATATGAAAATTATTTGAGATAGTTTATTCTCTTTCCTCCTTTATTTAATAGTATGTCTTTGATGTTTGGTGTATATTTTCACTTACAAACACATCTCAGTTTGGAATAGCCTCATTTCAAATGCTAAGTACCTCCATGTCCCTAGTAGGTAATATTTTGGTCAGCATAGGTATGAGTGAATTTTGCCCAATTCTCCCAAAGCTAAATCTTAATAAAGGAGCCCTTGGTAATAGTATTCACTGAATTTTCTCAGTGGAAATTTAATGAGTGGTACAGTTACTTAACTTTTGATTATAGAAGTTTCTTTGGAGACTTTTGGTAAGTGATGAGCATGTCCAATAGGTGATTTCTTCAGCTTGCATTTATACTGCTATTTTTTTTTAAGATTTTACTTATTCATGAGAGACAGAGAGAGGGATTCCTTCTTTGTCTCTGTCCAGAGACCTAGGCAGAAGGAGAAGCAGGCTTCTCATGGGGAGCCTGATATGAGATTCGATCCCAGGACCCTGGGATCACACCCTGAGCTGAAGGCAGATGCTCAACTACTGAGCCACCGAGGTGTCCCTATACTGCTTTTATTCAGTAAGGCCCCCTGGGAGATGATGAGTGGAATATTACATGCCCAAGCAAACTCCGGCTGAGTTTATTTTAAGCTTAAATTTAAGCTCTTGAGTTTATTTAATTCTTTGCTTTTTAAAAACTTAACACATGGATATGGTTTAATGAAAGGAGAAAGGTGTTAAGCTGTAAACCTAAGTCTTCTTGCTGTATGTGGACCCCCTAACCCTTCTCTGCAGATAAAGCCATTGTTTCTGCTTGTTTGGGGTCTTTCTGGATACTAATTGGTTCTGTGGTTATAGAGGATTACATATAACCGTAACACCTTATGGGTAACCTGTACTTTGCAGCATCTGATTATTCCCACCGTTTGATACCACATCAAGGATGTGGACCCTAGAGCATTTTTGTTCATCAGCAGTGCTGTCTTTGACTTGGTTGTGGGAAATATAGCAGTAGGAAATTTTAGGATAAAAACATTCTTTTTTAGGATAGAAATATTCTTTTTTAGCCTATACTATTCTTTATAGGGGTGACAAACTGGAATGTTTTCTTTAAAATCTGTTACACTTAAAAACCTGTTGATCGGGCAGCCCGGGTGGCTCAGCAGTTTAGCACTGCCTTCAGCCCAGGGCGTGATCCTGAGGACCCAGGATCGAATCCCATGTCAGGCTCCCTGCATGGAGCCTGCTTCTCCCTCTGCTTGTGTCTCTGCCCCCCTCTCTCTCTCTTTCCTGTGTTTCTCATGGGGGGAAAAAACCCCAAAAAAACACAAAACCTGTTGATCTGGGGTACCTGGGTGGCCCAGTGGTTGAGCATCTGCCTTTGGCCCAGGAGGTTATCCTGGGGTCCTAGGATTGAGTCCTAGGATCCCCTGCAGGGAGCTTGCTTCTCCCTCTGCCTATGTCTCTGCCTCTCTCTGTGTGTGTCTTTCATGAATAAATTTAAAAAAAAAAAAAAAACAACAAAACCAGTTGGTCTTTTAAAACTATACACATGAAAAATTCGAGCAGTTCCTAACTGAAGAAAGTACACATTATGCTTAATACTGACCCACTTTTCTATGCTGCTGTCAATCTGAATGGTCATCAGTCTGAGTGGCTCAGTTTTGTGGGGAAGCTTTCTGTGCTTTTTTGTATTTTTATAAAAAATGCACAAGTAGGCATTTGCTTTTCATGTTTTATTCCCAATTCCTTTATTTGACACTTTTTTTTTTTCTCCATCATACCCTCTCCTCTTTAAAATTATATTCCCAGGCTTTAAGTTCCAAAGAACCTCATATGTGTTTAATAAGAGATATTTCAAACTGCTGGGCCCCCAAAGTAGAAACGGCTATAACAAAGGTGAGTGCATTTTATATTAGAAATTGAGAAAAATGAGATTTAGGTGAGTCGAATTGTTACGTAATACTATGTTTAGACTCTTTGATACCATCTCTTTATGATTTTGTTTTAACAAGTTTGTGGGATTAGGTCTCCGATAACAAGATTATAAAACTCTTGTGCTCTTGATTTGTTAAGTGCATGAGTGAATAGATAACTAGAAGTTGAAGACCTGGGAGTTAGCCTCTGCCCCCATGTATGATCATTAAATAAACATCATATTTATCAAATTATTTTACCAATGTCAATATTTAAAGGAGCATAACTTTGAGAAGAATCTTACATTTAAAGGTGGAATAAAGCCTAAAATGATGGGTCTGGAATTGAACACTGTATATACACTAATCATCATCATCATGCTTTATTTTGAATATAACATGGCGTCTATATGTAGATATCATATGTTTGGCAGTTTAATGAGAAAGGGAAAGCCAATACATGCTATGATGACATCCATATATGGTTTCGCTTCTGGCTGAGTTCCAGAGATGACACCTTTCTCTTGGCTGTCTGAGCATTTCTGGCAAAGTTCGATTACTGGAGATGGTTGCAAAACATAGTCTAATGTTTTTAAGTAAACTGTAATCTATAAACATTGTTCCTGGTTTTTACTCTAATGTGGTATTGAAAACTGTAAAACTGAACTTTCAGATTATAATTTAAAAACATATTTGCCAACATTCAGTTAAAATTTATCTTTAATTCATATATTAAGTTAGTTATGTTAGATTTTTGCAAACGAATCTTTTAGTTCGTTTTCTCATTGGGGCTAAATCTTGCTAGGACAAAGGCACCATTTCTTTTGTCACGTCCCTGCTGTTCCTATTCAACAGGTGAGAACACCAGTGATGAATTCTGAAGCAAAAGTTTTGGTGCCAGGGGTGCCTGGTCATCATGCAGCCATCAAGCCTGCTCCTCCACAAACTGAGGAAGTAGAGAGCAAGAGGAAATTGGGGGAAAATGAGGTAATAGAGGCACTCTGACGATGTTTGAGATTCGCACTCTGATGATTTTTGAGATTCCTCTTGAGACTGTAGCACATATATCGGATAGAGCCAGACTTGGAACTTGAGGAACTGAGATTGCTGCTGTTAACTCTCTCTCTCATCCCCAGCAGCACAGGTTCCTGAAATTCCAGATTGTAGACTGTGAGATGTTTACTTGGCCACTGTTAATGGAGAAGACATTGTACTAACTACAGAAGGTGCTGTTTTGGCCTTTGTTAGTGGTCAGCTGGGTCACATAATTGAATACATCAAGCCAGGACTTGCTGTGATGATTTCCATTGGGTTTCGCATGTTGCTGACTTCCAGTGATGCCTCTTCTCTTGGCTGTCTGAGCAGTCCTGGCTAGTTTAGTGATAGTTGGTCATCATTTTAACCTCTTAACTTATAAAATTTCATTTTTTCTCAGCTCCCTAGACCTTCCTTCCTGTGGTTATTGTACTTGTCTCTGCAGCTTTTTTTTTTTTTTCCTTAAGATTTTTATTTATTTGAGAGAGTAAGCGAGCCATGAGTGGGTGGTGGGGGAGAGGGAGAAGCAGATTCCCTGCTGAGCAGGGAGCCATATGCAGGACTTGGTCTCAGGACCCTGTGATCATGACCTGAGTCAAAGGCAGACACTTAACTGACTGAGCCACTCATTTGCCCCTGGACCAAGCTACTTTAGGCCTTGTCTGGTTTCACATTAATAGATCATTTCTGTTCTGCAGGTTAGCATTGAAGAACGCCTGGGAGCAC
Source organism: Canis lupus familiaris (assembly GCF_011100685.1). NCBI lineage: Eukaryota > Metazoa > Chordata > Mammalia > Carnivora > Canidae > Canis > Canis lupus. The sequence continues at coordinate 22,826,512 of NC_049238.1, forward strand.
TGGATATAGATACAAAGAAAGAAAAGGTTGACCTTCCACAGACAAATAGCTTTCCAGTTCTTCTCACACAGGGTTTAGAAAGTAATGATTTCGAAATGCTAAATGTAAGTATTATAGCAGTTTTTAAAATGAATTAAGACAGTTAATTTTTCTTAGAAAGTGATTGACCTAGCACACTCAAGTGAATAGACCTGTGATATAGCTATTTTGAATTTAATATTTTCTGACTGTAGTCAAGTATAGATCACTTGGTGGCACTATACAGACAGTCACCAACCTACAAAGGCATTGTGTTAAATTATTTTGAACCTGGAATGCATTTTCTCATAGAAATATTGTTCTGACTTGTTATTAGGTCTTAGGCTTTAGTTCACAAAAGCCTTTTATAAACATAGTGTAGCTGAACTATAATACTCAGCATTCTAGATCACAATTTATATTTTTTTCTGTAGGAAAATGCGTTCCTGAGTTTTTACTCTGGATTCCAGAAACTTATTTCCCCCTGGCCGTGAGAGGGGGCGGTGAGGTGGAACCTTGGCAATGGGTAGGAGGTTTGGGGGAAAAATTCAAGAGGGTTGGGGGTTATGTTTGAAGTATTTAGAGGTAAAAGTACTAGAAATTTATATAAGGGAGGTATTTATTATTTCTGTGTTTGTAAGTTGGTGACTGCTTGTATGAAGTTACATAATTAGGTCCTCTTAAATTCTAGAATTTAATAGTGGTCTGTAGAGACATTTTAATGTAAAGATTGGATTTAAGCACTGCCTGATTAGATAAAATCAGTTTACATTTTCTTAGTGATTCAATATTATGGTGCCACTTAGTATTGATGTGACTTTATTCATAGGTTACTTTAATCATGTAACCTATGAATAGCGTCTTTCTGATTTATATTTTGATCTAAATGTGAATATCGTTTATGTCTAAGGTGATTTTACAAAACGAGGGGAAATCACATCCTAAAATTTTTTGTAAAATTACTTGTAAAATAGTTTGTGAGTGTATGTAATTTGAAAGGTGGATTTTAGTTATATGGTATAGAAACCTAGATGAAAATAAGCTGTAGAAAACAATGGACAATGTTTTTAAAATGTAACGTAATTTATCTGCCACTGTTGTCTCCTTAACTATACTTTGAAACCTTTCTCAGTAATACAAGTAAATCAGCTACCGATTTTTTTTAAAGAAACATTTCAAAACATTTAGAATTATTACATTGGACCCCCCACGCACTCATCACTGAGTTTCAGAAATTATCAGCACTAGCCAATCTATTTGTCATTGTGTCATGTATCTGCCCACAGGCCTCCCCTAGGTTATAGTGAAGCATAGAGACGACATTTTATCTGTAAATACATCCTTGTTCAACTCTGACAGTAACAACTCCTTTTAAAAACAACCACAATCCATTATTACACCTTAAAAAAGTAAACAGCAATTCTTTGAAATCATCAAATATTCAGTTAGTAGGTTTATATTTCCTTGATTGTCTCATGAACTTCGTAAGTTTTTATATTTGCTTTCTTCAAAATGGGATCCCCATGAAGTACACAAAGTATTGGGGAGATAATGCCTCTTCTGTGTCTTGCAGTTAAGTTTTTGGGGAAGCTATGTTATTTGCCCTGAAGAGATTCTCACATTCTGGATTTTTGCCTTCTGTAAAACTCCATTTTGTTGTGTCATTTAATCCAGTAAATGATATCATTTAACATGTTCCTCTAACATACTACTTGTACACTGGTAGTTGGATCTAAAAGCTTGTAGAGATTCAGGTTAAAATCTTTTGGCACTTCAAAGGTGACAGTGTATTTATCAGACATCACAGAGTTGTTGAGGAAACAATATGACCTTTTTGGAAGCACTTTTTAAATTGTGAAGGGTTGTACACATAAGATTTTTTCATTATTAGAGGTCTTTAGGTGATACATTGTATTAAGTAGAAGTAATTGGAAACTAGAATCCTGAAACATTGTGTGCTGGAAAAGACCTGTAAAAGTTAGAGTGAAGAGCTTCTTTTAAAATAACCCTTTAAAAAAAGAGATAAGTAAAATATATATATAATTTTTTTAAAGATTTTATTTATTTGAGAGCGGAGAACACAAGCAGGGAGGAGGGGAAGAGGCAGAGTGAGAGGGAGAAAGAGACTCCGTTGAACAGGACCCTGAGGTTATGACCTCAGCCAAAGGCAGATACTTAGCTGACTAAGCCACCCAGACTATGCCCCCCAATATTTTTTTTTCTCCTAAAAATACTCTAATCCCAAAAGTTACCTTATGATTATACACGAAATATAGGAGGAGGACAATAAAAATGAAAGAAGGCAATGAGCAGTGGCAGGAATGTATCATATGACTAGAAGTGAGAAGAATCCCTACCATAGAAAACTTGACATTAAATTCGTGGCTTTAGAAAGGTGGAAATTTGACTCAAAGAAAATGTCTATAGCTTATGAGAAGAGAAGCCTAGTCATTTATATAATTCATGGCATCCACAGACGACAGCTATTTTTAGATTTTTAAAAATGTATGTAAATAATTTTGTGCCATTTACAGTAGGATAAATTCTACTGTAAAATACACTATAAAAGATGCCTCTACCTCTGCATTACAAAAATTGAGAGAAATTAAGAAAGATTTGAGTAGTGATGTTTATGATTGAAAGATTTAATACTGTTAAACGAGGAATTCCCCCCCCCCCCCCCATACTTCTCTGTGTATTCAGTACATTCCCAATTAAATTTCAGCAGCATCTCCAGGTAAAATTGGAGGACTTAGCCTACTCAATTTCTTTTCTTTTCTTTTCTTTTCTTTTCTTTTCTTTTCTTTTCTTTTCTTTTCTTTTCTTTTCTTTTCTTTCCTTTCCTTTCCTTTCCTTTCCTTTCCTTTCCTTTTCCTTTTCCTTTTCCTTTTCCTTTTCCTTTTCCTTTTCCTTTTCCTTTTCCTTTTCCCTCCTTCCCTTCCTTCCTTTTTTTTTTTTTTTAAGATTTTATTTATTAATTCACGAGAGATACAGAGAAAGAGGCAGAGACATAGGTAGAGGGAGAAGTAGGTTCCCATAAGGAACCCGATGTAGGACTCGATCCTGGACTCCGGAATCACGCCCTGAGCGGAAGGCAGACGCTCAACCACTGAAACATCCAGGCGTCCCAAGCCTACTCAATTTCAAGATAAAGTATAGTAATCAATATAGTTTGATAATGGTGAAAAATAAATACAGATTAAGGAACCAAAATAGTCCAGAAATAGACCATACAGAATTAGTTGAGTTAATGGAGAAAGTAAAATCTTTCCAACAATTAATCCTGTACCAACCAAATATCCATCTGGAAAAAAAAATACATCTCAGCTCTTATTTCACAAAAGTTGACTCAAAATAGATAAATGTAAAACCGAAATCTACAAAACTTCTAGAAGATAGGATAAAATATATGCAAACATTAGTGGACAGAGTCTTGATGGCATCACAAAAAGCATTACACACTCTAGGAAAAAAGCGGTCATTTGGACTTAATGAAAAACGGTCATTTGGACTTAATGAAAGTTAAAATCTTTTACTCTTGAAATGACTTGACACTGTTAAGAGAAAGGAAAGGTAAGCTGTGGGCTGGCAGAATATTTGCAATCCTTACATCAGACAAGGGTTCTATCCAGAAAATATAAAAGACTCAATAATGAGACTCAACTCAAATAAAAATCTGGTAAAGGTGTGAACAGATACTTCACAAAAGAAGTTAAATGGCCAGTAAGTGCATTTAAAAGTGTTACATATCATGGATCACCACCAATGCAAATTAGCATGGCAGTGAGCTAACACTACATACCTGCAGTGGGTTGATTAAAATTTAAAAGATCCTTCTGTTGGTGAGAATGTGGTACAGTTGGAATCTCATATCTTGCTGGTGGGAATATAAAATGGTACAGCTACTTTGGAAAAGAATTAGGCAGTTTCTTAAAAGTTAAAGATTCATCTCCCATAAGACCCAGCCATATTCTACTGATGGGTATTTACCTGGAGAATCAAAAACATGTTCATATAAAGACTTGTACATGAATGATGCTAGCAACTTTATATTTTTTAAATAATTGTAACCTTGAGAGAACACATATGTTCCTCAACATATGAACAAATAAACAAATTCTTTATCTAGCACTGTTAGGAATATATTATTGATACATTAGCAACATGGATGAATCTCAAACTTAGGCTGTGAGAAAGAAGCCAAAGAGTACATGCTCTTTATGATTCTATTTATATAAAAATTCTAGGAAATGCAGACCAATATATATAGTTCAGTGGTTACCTGGGGGTGAGGGTGGACGATTAGAATGTTAAGGGGCCCAAGGAAGCTTGAAGGTGATGGAATGTTTATCATAGTGTTTGCTTCATTGGTAAAGGTTTATGTCATACTGATTAAATAGTATATTTAAGTGTGTACTGTTAATTATGCTTCAGTTATAGTGTAGCAAACTTGTAAAAGAAAACCTTCAATATTTTCTTGGCTAGTTACAACTGTGGTTTATAGGGTTGTCTCTTTAAATATATTTTCAGTGGAAGTTAATGCTAACTTCTATATCCATTAACACTTTACTTTGGTTTAGGGTAACTTGCTTTTACTTCTCTTAATTTGTAAAATTATCATAGACCCTCTTGTTAGCATAAGAATTACTTGAGAGCTTGTTAAAAATTCTTCTGTCCAGCAGTTTGATATAACTTCTAAACAGCTAGGCCATACGTACTCTTTTTTTTTTTTTAAGAGAGAAGGAGAGAAGATGAGAGGGAGATAATCTTAATTAGGTGGGGCTCCTTCTCACAATCCTGTTGAGATCTTGACCTGAGACAAAGTCAAGATGGACACTTAACCAATTGAGCCACCAAGTGCTCTAAGCCATATGTACTCTTGTTGGCCTTTGACAGTTCTAGTTTATACCTCTTATCTTGGTATAATAATTAATAGTGACTTTCATTGTCATGTGTCCTAGTTTAGACAACAAATTATATGATCACTTTATATTTTAGAACACCAGGAGATTACACAAACTACATATTTTTTAAACCCTCATTCCTATATTGTTTTTAACTAAGCTTTTGGTATAAATAATGTGCAACAATAGATTCAAGTTTATATCCCGTGACTTGAAGGGCTACTACCCTACTTGGCCAGTTAAGACCATGAAACCTGATAGTTTGGTGAACATCTTGTGAAAATTGAGGACCTTAACAAGAGTGGGTCTTATTTCAAATAGTAATTTGTAGACTAGTTCAGATAGATTGTTCCCTATAACCTGTACATCGTTCAAACTTTGTGATAACTGGTATTTATAATAACATGATTTGAGGTATGTTTAGTATCATCACGCATCTTCTGAATTACTGTTGAAGTTCTGATCAACATATTTTGTTTTGAATCTTGTATTCTGATTATTTGAAAATATAAATTTAGGTTAATTGAAACTGTTTAATCAGGACAGTCCATTCCTCACTTTTATAAAAAGTTTTCTTTTGTATGAGGAACTATGCAATTATTCCAGTGGTAGTTTTTGTATAGTTTTTGATGGATTTGAAAGGGCTTGGTGTAAAGATATTTTTATAAGTAAATAAAATTCATAGGGAATTCTGAAAAGGTGCTGTTAAAATAGGCTATAATCAGTCTTCTATATTTTGCCCTTTGGTACTTCTGTTTATATTTTAAGCATGGCCTTTAGAGTACCAATCATCACCAAAACAGCATGCATCCATCATCAGGGAAGTTCCTCTGGGAATTAAACTCTTTGGAAAGAATAAATACATAGAAAAGTTCAAGAGGAAGGGGAGACTGAAGATTTTGAGAACCTGAAAGGACTTGTATTTCACACTCTTGCCTATAGATGAAGCATCTGGGGTTTGGAGACATTGAAAAGCCTGCCAGGATTAGGACTACTCTCTCTCTCTCATTTTCTGTACCCTGTAGCGGAGACTGGGTTTCTCCAGTTGATGTACTCTCCCAGGGTTTTGATTCAAGCATTCGTTATGTATGATCTTTTAATTATCTTAAAAGTTTATCAAAAGTTGATAATTTTAAAAGATTTGTTGCTTTCTAAGTGTGGTTTTAGTATGTTTTGCTCAATCTTATGTGGATATATCTCTGATTTCATAAAATGACAGTTTGATAGCTTCTCTAAAGTGGCATATATCTGCAAATGTCTAGAGGTGTTCTATTTTATGTAAAAATTTCATAAAGTTTAGAATCTGTAGAGAAGAAACTCCATTCATCAAAGTAAATGTCTTGATTCCTGAAGATTATTCTTTCTTGATAGCCAAAGACCATAACATAACATTCTCCAGTCAGCCCTTCCAATCTTCATTCACTAAAATTCAGTTGGTATTTTATTGTTTGGTTGTTAAAACAGACACAAGAAAAATGCTCAACATCGCTCGGCATCAGGGAAATACAAATCAAAATCACAGTGAGCTACCACTTCACACTGCTCAAAATGATTAAAATGAACAAGTCAGGAAACAGCAGCCGTTGGCAAGGATAAGGAGAAAGGGGAACCTTCTTGCACTGTTGATGGGAATACAAATGGGTGCAGCCACTCCTAAAAACAGTATGGAGGTTCCACAAAAAGTTAAAAATAGAACTACCTTACCACCTAGCAATTGTACTACTAGATATTTATCCAGAGGATACAAACGTAGTGATTTGAAGGGGCACATGCACCCCAATGTTTATGGAAGCATGTCCACAGTGGCGAAAATGTGGAAAGAGCTCAAATGTCCATTGATACATGAATGGATAATGAAGATGTGTTATAGATGTATGTGTATATACATATATATAGACACATACAATGGAGTGTTTTACACATGCACTGGAGTATTACTCAACCATAAAGAATGAAGTCTTGCCATTTGCAGTGACGTAGATGGAACTAGAGGGTATTATGCTAAGTGAAATAAGTCAGAAAAAGACAACCATATGATTTCACTCCTATGTGGAATTTAAGAAACAAAACAAATCAACATAGGAGAAGGGAAGGAAAATAAGACAACAGGGAGGCAAACCATAAGAGACTCTAACTATGGAAAACAAACTGAGGGTTGCTGAAGGGAAGGTGGGTGGAGGATGGGGTAATCGGGTGATGAGCATTAAGAGCATTTGATGTAATGAGCACTGGGTGTTCTATGCTACTGAGGAATCGCTGAATTCTTTCCCTGAAACTAATAGTACACTGTATGTTCATTAAATTGAATTTAAAAAAGAAAAAATACCATTTTTACTGTTTTTCCTTTAGTGTCTTTAGCTTCTGCATATACTTATCTTTATGTTTCTTTTATTTTCTCACAGAAAGTACTTCAAACTAGGAATTTAAACCTAATTAAGAGGACTGTATTAAGGATGCCCCTGCATGCTGTTATTCCATTGTTACAAGAGGTAACTGTACTCTTTTCATTTTAAGGTCCTAACACTGTGAGTTAGGAGAAAATCTAGTGTTTAGAGAAATGGATTTGTAATATGTAAGCAAGCAGGGTACTTAGAGTAGATAATAGATCTATTCAAAATTTACCTAGTCCACATTTTTTAGTGTATTTTTTATTGAGATATAATTCATATACCATAATATATACTCTTAGTATGTATATGCATTGTGCTGTGTTTTTCTTTAATAATCTACAGGTTGTGCAGTTGTCACACCCAAAAATTTGTGTGCCAGTTAGCCGTTCACCATTCTCCCTTACTCCCAGTTTCTGGCAGCCACAGATTATTTTCTGTCCCTGGGTTTGCCTGTTTTGAACATTCATTTATATAACTTGTAGCTTAGATTTTTATCAGGTGGTAATTACTCTTATTGTGAGAATGTGTTCCTAGGTTATGTTACGTTCCTTGAACAGTGAGGAATTAGGAAATTTAGGAATTCTTTAGGAATATTGATTTCCTAATAGTCTTTTTTGGATGGGGGAGAGGGAGAGAGAATCTTAAGCAGGTTTTCTCTGCCCTGCCCCCTTATTCTGGGGCTCGATCTTCTCCTGAAATTAAGATCTGAGCTGAAATCAAGAGTTGGATGTCCAGGCACGCCCTGTTAATATTCTTTTCTGTTTTTTGTTCTCCTGGATGTGTGTATTGTGGGAATTGATGCACATTGGCTGTCTCTGAAGTGCTGTCACTAATACGGTTTTTCTCCTCCTCAGCTTACGAAGAGATTGCAGGGACATCCTAATAGGTAAGATATTTAGGGGACTTATATTGCTTTGATTTTATTAATATTTTAGAGGTGATTGTTAAAAACATTTTCTGACAGCATGAAATTACATAGTGGATAGCTCCACACTTAATTGGTAAAACTCTAGAAGGGTCAGATACTGCTTTCCCCACACTTACTGTAGATTGAATAACTCTTTTATTTTTTTTTTAAGATTTTATTTATTTGTTAATGAGAGACAGAGAGAGAGAGGCAGAGACACAGGCAAGAGGGAGAAGCAGGCTCCATGCAGGGAGCCTGACTTGGGATTTGATCCCAGGTCTCCAGGATCAGGCCCTGGGCCAAAGGTGGCACCAAACTGCTGAGCCACCGGGGCTGCCCAAGAGTGAATAACTCTTAATCCTAAGATTTTATAGTTTTTTTTTCTTTCTTCTTCTTCTTCTTCTTCTTCTTCTTCTTCTTTCTTCTTTCTTCTTTCTTCTTTCTTCTTTCTTCTTTTTTTTTTTTTTTTAAAGAAAACTCCTGTGTAATTTTTCATTTTCATTATCAGGTTGTGTAATGAATTAGTCTTAATGATTTAGTCCTAATCAGATGTAAAATTGCCATTTGTAGAACTTCCCCAACCTCTGGTAGTTGCTAAGACACTGTAAGGAAATATTTTATAGGACTGAATTTTGTGTTTTTATTAATACTTTGATGATGAAGTATTTGAATAGGGGGTTGGTATCTCATGGATCCTAAGCTGACAGTGTAGTTTTATCAGTGCTACAGTATATAGTTGTTTTTTCTCTTTTTTTTAAAAGATGTTATTTATTTGAGAGAACGCACATGGGGTGGGGGTTGTACTTGGAAGGGCACAGGGAGAGGAAGAAGCTGACTCCCTGCTGAGCAGGGAGCCCTATGCTCATCCCAGGATCCTGAGATCATGGCTTGAGCTGAAGGCAGATGCTTAAACCAACTAAACCACTTAGGCCCCCCTAGTTTTTCTTTTCTAAGTTTTTTCCCCTGATAGACTCCATTTGTGTTTGGAACTCACAGAGAAAAGCCAGAGAATTCATTGATTAGGCCCTCCTTACACATATTTTGGTCTATATTTGTCTTTTAACATGGCATGGAAATCTTTTGCTATTTGTACCTGATGGTGAGTAGATGGTGGGCATAAAATGCCAAGTGATTTGACCTCAGTTTATTGCCTTGGTATCAGTTAATTATGAAGTAAAGCATGGGTTTTATTCTTGAATTGTTTTAGAGGAAGGTAGTTATGTTCAGTCCATATTACCCCCCTCTCCTCCCCATGAGATGAGTCTGTTTTCACAGATCTCAGACTCATAAAGGGATGAGAAGACTGTCAAAGTCAATGATTTATTTAGTAGTGTTGTTTTTCACGAGGCACAATTTATAGATCTTCACTTGGCCTGAGTTTTCTAATATTACAGCTCTGTTGTATTTAATTTTGAATTCATGAATATTCGTTTACTTGGATTTTTTTTTTCTTTTTTTCAGTGCTGTGTTAATGGTTCAGTGGCTCAAATGTGTGTTAACGGTCCATGCATCCTATCTATCCACAGTAAGTCTTCAGCTGTTGTTGCTCAGTGGCTCTGATAAGGATTAGAAACTGATGTGTTAATGAAAGCATCTTCCCTCCACCTGCCCTTCAACCGTCAGCTACTGCTTTGAAAGGTTTTCTTTTACCCCAGGTGCAATGTAATGTCACCATTGTTGACTTTGGAAATTGGCCTTTTTTTTTTTTTTGCTCTGGATTTTAGAAGTAATATATATTCTATAGAAAACGTTGAGAAATACAGAAAGGAGAAAAGTAACATTGGCATACTAGTCTTTAGGTGTTTTAAAAAATATATAACCTGTTTAGCAAAATTATTTTTATATAATATGTATCTCCCCATTCTTCTATCTTGTCCCAGGACAATGAAAGATAGCTTGTGGTAAAAATGAAGTTAAAATATTTAATACATGTCATTTTGTGGGGCTTGTGTCGCTCTTTGTTATCTATGCAAATGGAAAGGAGGAAACAGTTTTAAAGCAACACCAGAAAACACAGTGTTATATGTCATAATATGAATTGGGCTCTTTGCCCACTAAGTCAGTTATATTTTAAGCTAGAAATAAAATTACACAATTTCCTTTTTCCTTTTTCTTTAATTTTATTACCTAGGACCTTATAGTAGATTTTCTTAAAAGGTTATAGTGAACAGTTGGAGAAAATTCTTAATTGCTCTTCCTTTCTTAACACAGTTTCATTTATCCAGCTCAGCCTGGTCACTGTTCCTTGTTCTTTCTCAGACTTCTTTTGCCTTCAGTAGTTTGAAATAGGGAAAACAAATGGATAACCTGCTTTGAGGCCAGCAGTTCTATGAGTCTGGAGGGAATTCCGTCAAGATGTTAGAATTGGGGGAGGTACACAAGATGGTCAGAATGGCTGCTGGGTTTCCCCGCTTACAGAATCTTGGGAGATGAGGTGAAGGCAACTGTGAGTGCAGTGGCTGAGTGGTGGGTGGTGGGCACAGGAAATTCCCCTAGGCATCCGGATTTGTGGGAAACAGGACAAAACTTTTTTTTTTTTGTAAACTCATTTACATGCTTACAAGTAAAAAAGAGCCTAAGGAGGCCTTGTAATGAAATCCCTTCTGGAACCAACTGCTAAGGGTGAACTGCTGGAGTAGTAGTAGTATAAACATTCAATACTGGCAGAACAGATCAAAGAAGCATGTTATGAAGAGGGCTCCATTGGGGGAGTGGGTGGGCAATTCTCTCTCCTCAGACAGTGCTTTCCCTTCCTTTCCTCCTCTTTATCTGGTGTTACCTTTTCTAAGCTAAGGGACGGTGCTAAACCTGAGGCTTAAGTAATGGACAGATGCCTTAATCCCTGTTTCTGGAGCTTATTGTCCCTGTAGGGACAGATAAAGAAAGAGATGAATGACAATTGGAATGTGATCATGTTAAACTTTGTTTTAATCATTTTGTGCCTGTATGCTGTTTTATTTATTTTTAAGATGTTTGTTTATTTATTTATGAGAGACAGACAGACAGACACAGGCAGAGGGAGAAGCAGGCTTCATGCAGGGAGCCTGACGTGGGACTCTATCCTGGGTCTCCAGGATCCAGCCCTGGACTGAAGGTGGTGCTAAACCTCTGAGCCACCCAGGCTTCCTTGTTTAAGCATAGTTCAGAGGGTTCTTTAATAGGGAGTATATTTGAAATACTCTAAGGTCAGCTTTGTACTCTGTCGGTCTGTCAGTGCTGTTCTCTGGAAGCTGTGAAAACGTTCCTTTAGTTTGATAGGGTCTTATGGTAGAAGGTAGATAATGTGATATTATCAGAGTAAATTTCAGAGGAAAGCCCAGAGATATGTGGTGGGTTTTTTTTTTTTTTTTTGTCTCAATTACATTGGCCTTCCCTCAATATTTTATTTTTAATTTTTAAAAATTATTTTAGGGCAGCCCCGGTGGCCCAGTGGTTTAGCACCGCCTTTGGCCTGGGGCGTGATCCTGGAGACCCAGGATCCAGTCCCACGTTGGGCTCCCTGCATGGAGCCTGTTTCTCCCTCTGTCTGTGTCTCTCTCTGTCATGAATAAAAAAAAATCTTTAAAAAATTATTATTTTAAAGATTTTTTATTTATTCGTGAGAAACACACAGAGAAAGGCAGAGACATCGGCCAAGAGAGAAGCAGGCTCCCTCAGGGAACCCTATAGGGATCTTGATCCCAGGATCCCGGGCCCATGACCTGAGCCAAAGGCAGATGCTCAACCACTGAGCCATGCAGGCTCCCTTATTTTTTATTTTTATTTTTTATTCTTTTAGTAAGCTTCATGCCCAGTGTAGAGCCCAACTCAGGGCTTGAACTCACCAGGCTTAGATCAGCCTAACAGGTACCCAGGTGCCCCCTCCATCATTATTTTTTAAAAACTATTTTTTGCCTTTAGGACATAGGCTATGAAAAATTTGAAATGTTGCTAGGTAATGTGCCAAGCAGCCACTGCCACTGGAGCTGTAGCAGATAGATGCTTGTGATGCAGTGACTCAGTACTTGAGTGTATCTGAGCATGATTTGTATGTTGTTATCTGTACTTTGTCATGATAGTATGAGATATCTTTTCTCCCCTCAGTTGCCTGATCTGGTACCCCAGCTGGGAACACTATACCAATTAATGGAAAGCAGAGTAAAAACTTTTCAGAAACTCTCACATCTTCACGGAAAGCTTATTCTTCTAATCACTCAAGTGAGTAAATCAGATTGTTTTGTGCTAAGCTTTGAATGTGATAGGAATAGAGTGAGGAATAAGGAATGTTTACCTGATCATTGAAAGCCCCATGTTTCAGCAAAAAATTGATAAATCAGGATCCAGTCTTTAACTTGGAAATGTTATATATTTGATAGTAAGTAAACTTATGCCTGATTCAGCTTTTCCTCAAAGGTTCTCAGCATCCTATTTTATTTTATTTTATTTTATTTTATCTTATCTTATCTTATCTTATCTTATCTTATTTTATTAAGATTTATTTATTTATTTATGATAGTCACAGAGAGAAAGAGAGAGGCAGAGACACAGGCAGAGGGAGAAGCAGGCTCCATGCACCGGGAGCCCGATGTGGGATTCGATCCCGGGTCTCCAGGATCGCGCCCTGGGCCAAAGGCAGGCGCCAAACCGCTGCGCCACCCAGGGATCCCTCAGCATCCTATTTTAGTTTTTGATAGAGTTAGGATGGTTGTGCTACTATGAATAGCAAGTTACAGGGTATTTATTCAGTTACAGTTTTGGCACAGAAAAATTCTGATCACCTTAAGAGGTTCAACTTTTACAGAATAATTCTTTATTCTTGTATTTGACAAATTTATTTTTTGCCCTGTATTTGGTCTGTATTCCTATTGAGGTCATCCATCGTAGTGTTTGAGGGCAAGTTCACTGTTTGGGAAGGTGGAGCGAGCATGGTGGTGGCTGCCATCCTTGAGATAACCTTGTACTCTTCCTAACAACACTTGATTACCTTTCAGGTTACAGCATCAGAAAAAACAAAGGAAATGACTTGTCCTGCGCAAAAGGCAAAATTGGTGTATGAGGAAGGTGAGGCTTGAAGGGAGTGTGGAATTTAGAATTGGAACATTCATTATTTAATGTTGAGTTCTGTTACCTTTATTTTGTAGAATATGAATGTGAGTAAGATCATGCTATGGCATGCTTTTTCTAAGAAAATGGGCAAACCTGTGGCAAAAATATGATCCAGTAAAAGAGAAGGTGCAAATGTACAGTAAATAAGAAGGCACACTAGGTGTGGAAGATATTTAAATAGGAAGACACTATGAATAAACTTCTATGCCAGCACATTGCACATTAAAATCCTAGATGAGAATAAGTAATTTCTTAGGAAACAGTAATGACCAAAAGTGACTTAAAAAGAAATAGAAACCAAAAAAAAAAGAAAAAAGAAATAGAAACGTAGAATAAGCCAGTGGCCTTAAATTGATTTAATCAAAACCTTTGCTCAGAGATGTCAGGCACAGAGTTTTATTTAAAATTTTTTATTTAAATTCAGTTTGTCAACATATAGTGTAACACCCATTGCTCGTCCCATCAAGTCCCCTCCTTAGCAGGCACAGAGTTTTTATAGGTATATTTTGTCAATCTTTCAACGAACAATTCATTTTTGTCCTGTATAAACAACTCATGCATTTTATGAGTCAAACCAAATAAGAATGATAGTTAAGGAAATAAGATTTTAGGTCATCTTCAAATATCCTGAATAGTAAGTTGATTATTATAGAAATGCTTGTGTAAAAGAATATGTCATTACCAAGGAGAATTTATTTAAAGATTCTAAGGCAAATTAGCAGGAAATCTATTAAATATAGTTACCACATTAACAAATTAACAGGGAACAATATACGTTAGTAGATACAGAAAAAGAATTCAATAAAATTCAGCCTTTCATCATCTTATTATTGATAATCCAAGCAACTTAGGAATTTAAAGGAATTTCCTTAGTCTTATCAGAGTTTAAAAGTATTCCCACAAAGTCAGGAACTAGACAATAATGCACCTTTTATTACTTTTGCATATCCTGCCTAGTATTGTATGAAAGAAGTGAATCCTAGAACATTGGACTTGGCAGTTATCCTTCTCAACTTAGAAAATGAAGCAGAATCTAGTTACACCATCATTAATGAGATGAAAATAAACAAGTTTACTGGAATCCCAAGATCACAAAAAGGAGTCAGTAGTATGATTGTCTCAGTAATGTATTACAGAAAATATATTAGGAAAAAAGATTTCATTCACAGCAGCAATCAAAACTAGAAGTACCTAGAAATATAAGTGAAACAAAACCTTTATAGAGAACATGATAAAACATAACTGAAGGACATAAAAGCATACCTAAATTAGACTTTATTATTAATTACTTAGACTTTTTCCAGTTTTATTGAGATATAATTATATATAATATTGTACTGTTTTAGGTATACAACATAATTATTTGATCTCTGTATATATATTGTGAAATGATTACCATAATATGTTTAATCAACATTCATCACCACTCATTGTTGCGGTTATTTTCTTATGCTGAGAACTTTTTTTACTCTCTTAACAGCTTCCAGTACACAGTATGGTATTGTTAAGTGTGGTTACCATGCTGTACATTATATCCCCAGGACTGACCTGTAATTGGAAGTTTGTACCTTTTTTTAAAAAAAGATTTTATTTATTCATGAGAGAGCCAGAGTGAGAGGCAGAGACATAGGCAGAGGGAGAAGCAGGCTCCCCATGGGAACCCGATATGGGACTCCAGAACCCTGAGATCATGACCTTGAGCCGAAGATAGGTGCTCAACCACTGAGCCACCCAGGTACCCCAGAACTTGGTACCTTCTGCTTTTCACTCCTTTACTACACTCTCCATACCTCTGGTGACTACCAGTCTGTTCTTTGTGTCTTACAAGCTTGGTGTTGTTAGACTGCACACATGAGTATGATCATACAGTATTGTTCTCCAGAGTTATTGCACCTAGTACAGTCCCCTCACCATCTGTGTTGTCACAAATAGGAGGATTTCCTTTTTTTTAATAGCTGAATGGAATTTAATGGCTGAATGTATATCACATTTTCTTTAACCATCCATCCAGCCCATCAATGAACTCCTAGGTTGTTTCCATGTCTTGGTTGTTGTAAATAATGCTGCAGTGAACATGGGGGCGGTGCAGGGATCTCTTTGAGATCCTGATTTTGTTTCCTTTGACATATGTCCGGCAATGGTATTGACAGATCATCTGATAGCTTTATTTTTAATTTCTTGGGGAACTCCATACTGTTTTCAGTAATGCCTGCACCAATTACATTTCTACCAAGAGCACATGAGGGTTCCCTTTTCTCCACATCCTTGGCTTAGTTTTTTAAGATGATTTTGTTAGGGTTTTGGTACTTTGTCCTACCCAGTGAGATCTTGGTGGAATAATTAATGGACTTTTATGCAGATAAGATTATTAATGTTACTGCTTAAATGGATGATCACTGAATGTAATATTTCTAAAAGTAAATTCAAGAATCTGACTCTGTTTATTTAGTTTTTAGGGCTCTGCCCTCTGCAGAGTAGATCACATACTTAAGGCTGAGTTTTTCCCCTTGCAGAATCTTCTGAAGAGGAGTCAGATGATGAAATTGCAGAGAAGGACTCTGATGTGAGTACCTTGTTTTTTGGTCCATAAATCTGCCTTTATACCCTTCTAGTCTGTATGAACAAGGGCTTCATGAATGTTTTCTATGCTTCATCTCTTTCTAACAGGATAACTGGGATGAAGATGAGGAGGAGAATGAAAGTGAAAAAGATGAGGATGTTGATGAAGAGAACGAAGAAGAAGAGGAAGATGCTGAGGAAAAAGATGAGGAGAATGGGGAGGACAGGGATGTGGCCAGTGAGAAAGAATTAAATGGAGATTCTGACTTAGATCCTGAAAATGAAAGTGAAGAAGAATGAGGATGGAGAACAAGCTGATGGACCTCTGTCACTTCTGGCACGCGCCTTCCCCCATGCTGCCGACTTCTCCTGGGAAGGGTTGTCTCTGGGACAGGCGCCAGGGACTGTTGCACATATCCAGATTCCTCGTGCTGGTCCCTATGCCGTCTCGCTGTCCTGAGCACCCCAGACTTCACTGTGTAAATAAGAGTGTTTCCTTCAAATGTTAATAAACTTTACACAGCAAATAGACACATTTTCTGCAATGTACTGACATGAGTGTCCAATATTTGGTATATTTTTATAATATAATATCCCAGTATGGTTGGTTCTAGCAAGAATTGACATAAGTGAAGACACACATTTCCCATGTAGGGTTTCAAGAACTGGACTTTTGTGAAGGAGTCAGCTCTTATCTCAGGTTGGTATCTTTCATCAGATCCAGATATGAAGCAGCACTAGTGAAAATTTTTAATTTAGTACATTTTCATAAAATATGAAAGGGTAACTAAAGATTTGGAGTAAAAAAAGGTTGGGATTTAAGAGTTAAATATCAGTATCCCTAGCTTATCTATTAATGGAGGTGATCTGATTTGAGTCAGGTTGAATATTTGGAGTGCTTCCCCCAAACAGCCACTTATTTTTTAACCTGTCATGTGGAATATTTTTTTAAAACACACAAAAAATTATGGTAATTAAAAAACTAAAGAATTAGCCATATTAAGGATTTTTCTTGACTGCAAGTTGCCTGTAAAGAATCATCAGTGTATAGATTTAGAAGTACTCATTACCTGCAACTTTTTAAAGAATTCAGTTATAGCTGCTTTTGAAGAGGTTTTCATTTTTATTTAAATTACTAATGGATCAAAGAACAATTGTTTATTTTTTCTCTTTGGTTTTAGATATTAATGATAACCTTGTTGGAATTTTTTTCCAAAGAAAATATTTTTATAATTCAGTAATTTAATGTTTTCCTTTTCATTATCCACTCTTGGCAGTGTTAGGATATCTGTTTACCTTTAAAATAATAAATCTGACTCAAGATTTTTTATGTATGTATAAATAAGTATTTTGGTGTGCTACAAAAGCCTCATATTATCAGTTTTTTTTTAAATGAGCCAGTATTTGTTTAGTGCTCACTAGGGAACATGCAGATGGAAGCTCAACTCTAAGGGAGGGCAGGGGAGATGGGTTTATTTTTACCACCTGTGAATATGTAAAACACAAAAACCATTATCTCTGAGGGACTTTTTAACATCAGTGGCAGAACAGAGATTTCTGTGCTCTACTCATAGAGCTGGAGCCACACAAGCATCTTGGGAAAGTAAGTTTGAGCCAGCTACTGGTGTAATGTACAGTTATATTTGTCTATAAATGGAACTGTTTATGACAATTTAATACCATTCTCTTTGTAAAGTGAATAAATATTCATCTTTACCCAGTGCTTGTCTTGTGATATATGTAGAGGAACACAGCCCATATGGTTGGGCTTGTGTGAATATATCAAGAAAAGCAATTTTATTCCACTAGCATTAAAAAGTAAATGTGCTCAGGATTTGTTGGAAACCCTAGACTTGGTAGTGTAGTGAATGAACCAAGAACTTTGAATTTCGATGCAGCTCCACTGGCTGGGTGGTGTTTCCACAGCCCGAGGCTGCAGTGGCAGTCTCCAGGACCTACATGCTCATGTACTGCATCCTGCCTTGTGGTCTGGGAGTCTGATTTCACTATACCTTACTCTCCCTGAAGGAGTAGAAGGCTGTAGGGTGTAGTGATTGCTTCCTAATTACTTTTTGGGTTAGACATCGAGGGCTTAATTAGGCTTGTTCCAAAGACATTTCTGGTTCAGGGTGTTTTTCACAATGTTGTTCAACAACTAGTCCAGGCAACAACAGTGTGTGGCTGAGGTCATCTTTTCTGAGATTAGTTTTTCACCCCCAACCTTTTATTTTGAAAAGTTCACTTTCCGTTCATCATCAAGGATTACACATTGTATTTGGTTGTGTTACTGCTATATTAATCGGAATTCTCCCTTTGTGTTTCATGATTTTGATATTTAAATGATTCCACATGTATTATGCTGTATTGTAGAATGTTTTACAATCTGGATTTGTCTGTTTTCTTATGATTAGATTCTGGCTTAAATTTTCTTCTTTTGGGGCAAGAATACTAAATAGTGGTATTTGAGATTAATTTGTAAAAAGTTCTTTCAGTACAGATGACTATATTGGTTATAAGTGTTTTGACATATGTAGAGGTCAAGTTTTTAGGTTTCTGAATGGAAGTTGTAGTGCAGAGGGGTGCTTGAGGGTCAGAAACTGGATCTTGGTAGTGAGAACACTTTTCTGTGGAAGTTGTCTCTTAGCATGGTACATTCATTCATTTAACAAATATTGATTGATTGCCAACTCTGTGCCAGGGGATATGTAGTTCCTTGTTATATATATCACTGAATTCTGTCCTGAGGAGCTGATGTTCTAAAAGATACAGGCAAAAACGATGTATAAAGAATAAGTAAATTCTGTGTAGTATGTTAGAGGGTGGTAACTTACAGGGGTTGGAAAGTGGAGTAAGGAAATGGGGAGCCTGCATGGGGGAGTGTAGGTTGTAGAATTAAATACATGATCAGGTTAGGGTTTATTGAGAAGGTGAGATTTGATCATAGACTAAGAGGGGTGAAGAACTTAGCAAGTGGGTATCTGGAAGAGTGTTCTAGGCAAGGAAAGCGCCGAAGCAAAGGTCCTGTGGCCAGCACATGCCAGTGATTGTTGTAGTGAGATGTCAATGAGACAAACAGGAAGAAGGGGAGAATGGAGATTTGGTATTGACAGGTATGTGACAATA
Source organism: Canis lupus familiaris (assembly GCF_011100685.1). Taxonomy (NCBI): domain Eukaryota; kingdom Metazoa; phylum Chordata; class Mammalia; order Carnivora; family Canidae; genus Canis; species Canis lupus. The sequence continues at coordinate 22,845,498 of NC_049238.1, forward strand.
AAGCCACGAGACTGCATGAGCTTCCCATGGAGTGAATGTACGGACACCCAGGTCTCATGCTCCAGCATCAGAATAAGAAGAGAAACCCCAAGGGACACATCCAAGAAACACTGAGAGGTAGGAGGGTTTGACATTTATTTACTCTTCATTCTCTTCAAATCTGAATTCATGAAAACCTTCAGCTATGATTTTTTCAGCTCTAAGTGATGTTACCCATGAGTCCTCTCAGGCCGCAGTGGTTATGGTGCCTACCCTTCATATGCCTATTTGTTGATCCCTTCTTTTAGAGGCAACTCA